>NC_069657.1:257559173-258809173 GCF_027244095.1 Hemicordylus capensis
GCTGAAAATATTGATATTATTCTTGAAGTGTCCAGATCTAAAAGGCACTGACACTTAAAAGAGCCTTTACTATAATTCATATGGCTTACTATTAATGCAAGACTACTGAGGTATTTTGTGCAGGAGTAAAAAGGTTTGTTTGTTTGTTTACCATTTGTCATGGACTTTCATTCTCTATCTCTTTTAAAACGAGAACCTATTTTTTATTTCTTGCTTCTGCAGAACACACCTACTGCTCTTCTGAACAGGCAAGGTATTCAACCTAACCCTAACCCAAACCTCCACACTAGTTTTCCATTAATCATCATTATATATATATCTGCTTTGGTAAGGCAAAAAGTACCCTGGTAACTTTGGGTTTTTCAAACCCCTTTACCAAAGCATAGCGATGACCTTTTTACACATAATTAGCTTTTGGAATGCTGCTTCCCCAAGCACATGAAGGCTGGACATGTTGGAGGCCATCCACATGTTTGCATAAGTTTGTGTGCCCAGTGAAGGTGCGGTGGCTGACTTATAAGGTTGGCCCCATCTATTCCACAATTGTCTTTCACTCAGCTTGGCATTAAGACAGACTGTGCCAACTGGCAGGGGCCTAGCTGCAACAGCAGTGCGGGCCTCTCTCTGTCTCTCTCTCTCTCTCTCTCTGTGGTGGCTCCACAGTGGGGAAGAGAAGCTTGGCTGCAGATGTGGCCACTTGCTGGCAAAATACATCACCTACATCCTGGTTCTACAAGGGCCTCGGCGGGTTCAGGGGCAAGGTAGCAGTGCAGGCAGTGGGCGGTCACCCTCTCCTCTTTTCCACATCTCTTCTTTGCATGGACAGCTGGAGCAGGTGCCATAACTCTCCTTGGCTTGGTATATGGCATCTTCCTACTTCTCTTCTTACAAGCACCCTCCTGCTGGGACCTCTCTCCTTGTAAGGCACACTGCAAAAGCAAGGGTGAGTGCCCGAATGTCTGCAAAAGCTCGCAGGGGGTGCGGTGGGGTGGGGTGGTGATCTCCTTATCTTGATGTGGCTTTGACCTGACTAGGGCCAGTGGCTTTTCATTTTCTGGGGGCAGCTCCACACTCCCTGCCTACAAGTCCATCAGGATGGGGATGGGGGGTGTAGCTAAGAGGAAAAGTATCAGCTGAGTATGCAAATGGTGCTAGGTTCAGTCTCCAGCATCTCTTGATATGTCTGGGTTGAAGAAAGAAAGCGGGGGGTGGGGTGGGGGGAATCCTGCCTAGAACCTTGAAGAGCTGCTGCCAGCCAGAGTAGGCAATCCTTAGCTAGATGTACCAAGGTTCTGACCCAGTGGGCAGCAGCTTCCCAGGACTGACCTTTCTCACACTGAAGCTCTGGAAAGAAGATGGGACTTCAATCTGGCAAGTGGGGGTGAATATTAATCATCACAGGCAGGCAAGAAGAAGCAGGTTACACATTCTAACATTGGTGTGGCTTGTCTGGAATCACCAGAGAAACAAAACATAGGAGCTGATGCTGATGTAGGTTCTTCCAGGCTTAGTGGGTGTACCAGACATTGAGTACACACCTTGATTCACTTGGTGTGTACCAAGGGCAAACAGGAACCACTGCAGATCACAGCAGAAATGGATCTGGCACCTCAATACCACACAGTGAATTAAGACACACAAACACACACACCCAAGTTGAGTATGACTGGGGTACAACACAACCACTTTGGGTGCCTGTGACTATTGCTGGGGAGATGCCATCTAAGCCATCTGGCATAGGTTATGCTGTGCCTTCCTGGCTGTGGGCAGGAGTTCATCAACAGGACCTAGCTGTGGTGGGCAGGCTACCCCTCTCAATTACTGGTGTGTAGGCAGAGATGGCAGGTCAATACTCTTCCACTTATCTTGTGGTGTAGAAATAGACTGCTACATCGGAGGGACATATTGTGAACCACAATAACAAAAGAGAACCCAAATGATATAATACTGATATTTAGTATATTTACTTTATTTATTTAACATATTTTATACTGCCCAAAACTTGCATCTCTGGGCAGTGTACAACAAAAACAGTACAAATTAAAACAAAAAATGAATAAAACATTAAAATCATTTAAAACCCAACATTAAAATAAAACTATAAATCTAATTAAAAGCCTGGGTGAACAAATATGTCTTCAGTGCCCTTTAAAAAGCTGTCAGAGATGGGGAGGCTCTTATTTCAACAGGGAGCGTGTTCCAAAGCCTCGGGGCAGCAGCGGAGAAGGCCCGTCCCTGAGTGGCCACCAGACGAGCCGGTGGCAACTGCATATGAACCTCTCCAGATGATCTCAATGGGCAATGGGGCTCATGGTGAAGATGTTCTCTTAAATACTCAGGGCCTAAACTGTTTAGGGCTTTACAGGTAATAACCAACACCTTGCATTTTGCCTGGGAACTTATCGGCAAGCAGTGTAGCTCTTTTAACACTTTTAATATGGTCTCTCTGAGCCCATATTACATTTAATAAGTATCCTGACTGAATTGGATATGATTCCTCAGAGTCAATATACTATGTCCATATGACAAAACTAAGTTCATAAAAAGTAATAGATGAGGTATCATAAGAGTATTATCTGTGTATCCAGTTGAGAAAATTTTAGTAGCTGGAATGTCTGGATTTCTGTTCCTTCATAGGGATTTAACTAACAAGCACTTCTCTCTTCAGTTCAGGAGAAGGATCCACTAGTTCAATCCCTATGAAGGGACAGAAATCCAAAAGTGGAAGCGAGCATTTTCTGAATAATTGCCATTGAGGAAGACTGCATACTGAAACGTGTCTGGCAAAATCATAAGATCCATCTTCCAATTGAATATGGCACTGCAATCGGATGGTGATATTTGTCCACACTTATTCCACAAGTTGACAGCATGATTTGCAAACATTATTAATTGCTCGTCTGCAAAAATTATGAATTACTGACTGTTGCATCATTTGCAAAAATAGTGAATTACGTGAGATCACCAGTGAGAAGAGCGGACTCTTGGGGTGGGGAATGACCCAGTCTGTATTCCGTCAGAAAACATTCTAACTATGGCACATAATTTGCATAAATTGTATAATTTCCATAGCCAGCCAAACTTCCCCTTTTCTCCCAGCTACAGAGCCTGCAAAGCAATTTTTAAAATAACTTAGCAGTAGGCCTGTATGAACAGACTTGAACCAAAGGCTTTCTTGATTAAAAGCATAGAAGCCCCTTATGAGATACTATGATTAAAATAATGTGATAAAGTGATTACACAATGAGATAATGTAACAATTTGATATATATGGTGTGTGTGTGTGTGTATACACATATGAATGATGCAAGCCCCAGTCTCCTGGGTGTTGGGAAGAGGTGGATACTTTTCCTTATTATTCCATGAACAAAGGCAAAAGTAGGGGAGAAGGCTATAGTAAGGAATGCGACAAATTTAAATGTAAACCTGTGGAGCAAAACTGATCCAGCTGGCTAACAGGCTATTGTTAGCCTGTTATGCTGGGTGTTAGGGTTCCCCGGGACCTGCTCTAGGCACCAATGCCATTTTGGCTCTAGTTTACTCAGTTACATGTGTCTTGTCTTTCATTGGGGTCTGGGTGCAATTAACTGCTGCAAGATGGATTTACATAAAAGGAAATCACTCTTAGTCATGGTTGCTTAATGGAAGCTTGAGATTCAGAGCTAGTATACCAGCAAGGCTAGTGCCTTCATGCCTTCCTTACAGGATTCCCAGAAGCATCTGGTTGGCCACTGTGAGAAACTGAATGCTTTGACTAGATGGACCATTTGGTCTTATCCAGTTGGGGTGTTCTTTTGTTTCAGCCAAGAGTATGAACAGACATTTTAGTGCTACATTTCAAAATAGCTCATCTTTATTTTTAATGGAAATCTTTTGGGAATTAAGTATGATTATATTATTAAAATTTAATTTTGGGGTGTGTGTTTTTTTTAAGCGGGCACCTCCTGATTAAGGTACTCACTGCACCCCTAACATTCCTTGGGGTGTCTGAGGTGCATTAACTACAAGCAGATCTATGTGCAGATTCAATGGCAGCAGCCTGCCATCTCAAGTGTCCATCAGGATCCCTCATGGGGATTCTGCTTCGTAAGTTATGAGTAGAACTACAGACTGCAGCTCATCAAAACAAATGGAATGGCTGAAGGGCTGGTTGCATTTTCTATTTCACAGGGCAGGATAAGACAAAACAGGTGTGGTAGACAGCCCTGATGAACATGAGAAAAAACATCAGTTGGTGTTTACTTGGCTGCTTGTTTACTTTCAGATTCCACCACACAAGGTCTTTACCTTGTTGAAAATCTCTCCTTAATAGAAGGTTCTGTCATAAAGAATACAAAGGTTTTAGAATTCTTCCTATATTGCACTGTGCTGTGTAATCTCATTGGATCTATTATAGGAACTCAAAGCAATATAAGACATCCTGCTATTATCCATTAGTAAAGACTATGAAAACCAAGCACTTTTCTTATGTGAGTTTTTCGCTAAGATAATTAGCTTTCTATCTAGATAATGTAAATGCCTATTATTCAGTTTGTCATATTCTACAAATAAATATTGCACTTGAAAATCTTGCGGTATGTGTCATATCACAACATATATCATAACAAAAGAAAGACAACCTTTTTATATAGCTCTGATTAGCATAAAATATTTTAAGAACTTTCGACTTGCATATTTATTTTAATTATTACATTCATATACCGCCTTTAAAAAACCACAACAACTCTAGGCAGCCTAGAGTTAGGCAGCCTAGACCAATGGCTTTCTTAAGGCTAGTCACCCAGCTAAAATCCATTGTATACCTCCCCCCCCCCCACCCATGGAACAGCAAGTGACTCAGAGTTCTAGTCCAAGGGCCACATCCAGCATGCCAGGATTTTTCCTTGTAAAAGCTTTTCCCTTCCTTTCTGCTTTGTCCTGTGCTTTAAAATAAGTTTCAGGCTCTTTCAATTATTTTACCACACCGGATTATATGAACACATTGCTCTGATGAATTAATGAACATTCCATGTTATCAAACTCACCACCAACTGTTATCAAACTCAATGTTATCAAACTCACCACCAACTGAGAATGTAGACATTGTTCTTCAAGATGGAATGACATATTGAAGCTGCATTTCTAAGTACATAGTGGTGGGTTTTCACAGTCAGGCAGTGTTCAGTAAGCTACTAAAAGCTGGGAGGTGGAGGAGCATGCACTCCCATGAAAGGCCAATGTTGGCTGGGCTCCGCACCCTGCTGGACATTCAGCCATGAGCAGGTGTCTAAGATCCGATCTATGGAGCTGATTGCTTGAATGTCTGGTGGAGCACAGTGCCCAGCCAATACTGGAACACACACACAATCA
Organism: Hemicordylus capensis; assembly: GCF_027244095.1. NCBI lineage: Eukaryota > Metazoa > Chordata > Lepidosauria > Squamata > Cordylidae > Hemicordylus > Hemicordylus capensis. Next base: position 257,564,523 of record NC_069657.1, read on the forward strand.
CTTTTCCAGCTTTCATGGGAGTGCACGAACCTCCAACTTTTGGCAGCATATCTAACATTGCCCAATCATGAGAACAGTCCAGTACATCCCACTGTACTCAGGGACTCACTTCTGAGAAAACATGTAAAAGTGTGCTCTATGCCTTTAAAAAAGGGGGGGGGGAGATATACAAAGATTAAATATTTGCTCCCAATCTCTTTGGCAATAAATGTAGAAATAATTCTTCTGTAAGTGGTTGTGTAATAAGAACATTTTTCTAACCAGCTGTTTGATAAATACATATCCAAAGGCGCATTTGCATTTAATCTTCTGTTTCGTTGTAGAGAAATGAGATCACCTTTTCTAGAAAGCACCAATGATGGTGGGGGGCAGGAGAATGATCTTTTCTCAGTTCTGAGCATAATGTTATAAGACAGTGGCAAATATTTCTTCCATTAACCTCTGGCCTCTTCAAATTAATTGATTTTTGTTCCATAAAGATAAACCAACATGGTTTTATCCATCCGAGACCCTAAACTCCAGTTAATTCAAGGAGTAAAATTTCTGCAGTTACGATAATATCCAATACATTTACTGTAGCAACCAGCCTGACTAAATCCATTGATTGATACCTTCTTGCTTTCAGTAATTAATAATAAAGCAAACTGAGGCTTTATTGCAAGCATTTAATTTCATTATACAAAGGAATATTTTGTGATCAGTCATCTTGAAAGTGTGTGTAATAAAGAGACTATCTCAATGAGCCCAACTTAAGCATGGATAGTTCAGAGTTATAAAGAGATGTTTTCCAAAGCATAACTAAATAATTTATAGGTGTTTCAAAATGTTAGGCACCTGTAGATAGAAAACCTGTTGATATCCCTCTACAAATAGCACAAGTATACTGAATAGATTATGGACATTATGTTACAGGCCAACATCCTAACAAACAAAGTGTGCTTACAGTAAAGGAAAGGTGTGTTCAACTGCTGTGTTCTAGACTAAAGCACTATGAGGGTTCATGCAGGGGAAGGATTTTCACACAGGGATCTTCCATGTGTGACTCTCAGGGACATATTTTTGAGTGGCACAGAGTGCTTCAGAGGCAAGGGAGACTAGTGAAAATCAGTCCCCACATGAGTGCCTGTGCTACTTTAGTCTGGAATGCAGCAGATGCACACATGCTTCATTTGCCAGGATGATGCAGACATCTTTCGTACAATCTGTTTTTATCATCCAAATTATGCCATCTTAATTAATGCCAAATAACATCTTATACCTCAAAGAAAGCTAAGGAAAATCAATAATGCTGCATTACTACTACTATGACAACTATTTATATACCACTCTTCAACCAAAAATTCTCAAAGCGGTTTACACAGATAAATAAATAATACATAATTAAGATGATCCCCTGTCCCCAAAGGCTCACAATCTAAACAAACAAACAACCCATAAGGCAGATACCAGCAACAGCCACTGGAGGGACATTGTGCTGGTGCTGGATAGGGCCAGTTGCTCTACCCCTGATAAATCTAAGAGAATCATCACTTTAAAAGGTGTCTTTTTCCTCAGTCAGCACATTGGTGAATGGCCAGACTAGAAGTTTTTAGGAACATGTTTTAACGAGGCACGTTTCCAACTGGAAACACCAGTCCTCCCACCCCACCAAAACAGCTGTTCTGGCTCCAATCTGATTAGGACCATAGTACAAGGGAGGAGATTGTTCTCTGTCCCCTTACACCATTTTCCCACAGAGAATTGCCCCCATGAGGCTGCCATTCACTCACAAAGCCACCTCAATGGTAGCTTTTGAAGACTATTTGGAAGGAAATGAGATCAATGGCGATGTGCCATAGCCCCAATCAGGATCAGCAAAACCCCATGGCTTTTTTACATGCAAAGAAATGGTCTTACAGTTGGAAGAAGCATGCTTCTTTAAAATGCCACTAATGTCTAGTTTGACCCTAAGATACAATTCCAATTAAGTGAGGGTTTTACAAGCAAGTCCTGTGTCTCTTGTTAATCTCATGCTTTGGCCTGCAACAATTTATCTAAAACTGAAACTTTGCAATGGTTTGTCAGTTTCAAACATCAAACAAGTTGTTCTAGTAAGAACTAATCCGCCTACTTTCCTTTCACTGTCTCTACAACTGGACTGAATTTGGTTCAAATTGAGGTTCACAAGTAAGATCTCTTGCACCTCAAATGTTCATGCATCCACCATCTTGAATCAGGGTGGATGACATTATTATAAATTATACCATTGAGATGTCCCTGTGTGTCACTCACTACAACTGTATCAAGTTTGGTTCGAATGGGTTAGACATTCCTCAAGTTAGTGCACTTGCACCTCAAAGCTTCACACGTCCACCATCTTGGATCAAGACGGATGACATCACCAGAAACTACACCTTTGGGACATATCTATGTGTCCATACAGCTGTAGCAAATTTGGTTCAAATCAGTTAGACTGTCCACAAGTTGATGCACTTGCGCCTTAAAAGTTAATGTGTCTGCCATCTTGAACTGGGTTGGATGGCATTGTCACACTCTATGCCGTTGAGGTGTCCATATGTGTTTCTACAGCTGTAGCAAATTTGGTTCAAATCAGTTAGCCCACTTGCTCCTCCAAAATATATGTGTCAGCCATCTTGGATCGGGGTGGATGACATCATCACAAACTATGCCGTTGAGGTGTCCCTGTGAGTCACTCACTGCAACTGTACCTAATTTGATTTAAATTGGTTAGACAGTCCACAAATTAGCCCGCTTGCACTTCAGATGTTCACAGGGCCGCCATTTTAACTGGAATGGATGACATCATCATACACCATGCCATGACATCATCACACACCATGCCTATGTGTCCCTACATCTGTAGCAAATTTGGTTCATATCAGTTACGCAGTTCACAAGTTAGCCCACTTGCACCTCAAAGGTTTATACGCTTGCCATCTTGGATTAGGGTGGATGACATCTTCACATACTACGCCGTTGTGGTGTCCCTAAGTGTCCCAACAACTGTACTCGATTTGGTTCATACTGGTCCAGGTGTTGCGAAGTTGATGGGGGGGGGGGACACACAGAAACAGAATGCCGGGTGATCTCATAAGCCTAGTGGAAAGTAGGCTAAAAATGGTTCTGAAGCACTGAACTTTGACATATTTTTCAATATGAAAAATTGTACTTTTCAGAGCTGTAAAAGTTCTTCAGATCATTGAAATTCTGCAATTATTAGACTGGTGTCTCATTTAACAGAACTATCTTTTTTCTCTTCACCGTTCTTTGCAAAGAGATACAATTATGTGACTAATATTAAGATTTTGGTTGATAGAATTTAACTGGAAAAGCATTTACCTCAAATCTGCATAAATGAAGCTGTGTGTTTGTTCTTGGAATAGCAGCCAATTTCCTTCAGCTGTTAGACACTCAATCATGGATTTACTGCCAGTTTATCTATCCAAAATCGTGTGACTAGCCAATACCTGACAGGATAATAAATATGCTGAAAAGACTAAAAGTCAGGGTCACAGATGGGAAATGTACACTAGGCCATCATTCTGTCTTCCCTTCTAGAGTTGTGGACTTTCAGCCAATCTCACAGATCCCAAGATCCTAATACTAGGACAGGGATGCAAGAGAGTTCTGGGTTTCATGTTCTTATAAGACCCCACATTCCTATGACTCTTTTGTGTTCCAGCTTCCAAATATTCATAAATATACTCAACTATTGGTCACAAATAGTATTCTCATATACTAAAGATGAATCAGTATCCATGCAATCTACTTTAGAAAACTAACATGAGGTGGTAGAGCCTATGCCAAATTCTGTTACCCAAATGTGCTCTACACTTCATTTTCTTGCATGAAAATTCATAACACATTAAACAGGTACAACCTTTCCCGCAATTTGTCTGGGCAAAAGGCTTCCATGTTACCCCTTTCAAGCCACTGTCTCACCCCTCCTTTATTCAGAGTATCTTTAAAAAGGTTAATCTGTGCCATTGTTCCTATACACTCCCTCATTTTACACATATAGACAGTCAGCAGCAGACAGCCTGTTACCACCAACACCCTTTTCCCTTGCCCCCATTGAGAATCAAAGACTTGCCAGAGGAGCATGGCCAGTGGGAGAATTTGGCACCTGAGAACCCTAGTCTCTGATAGGGTCACATAGACATATCTGGGCAACAGAAGCTTGACCAAGAAGAAATTCCATCTGGGAATGAGAGACTCTCCAACTGCTGAGTCAGTCACATCCTAAAGGAAGCCAAAGTTGTGACAGACAAAGAAAATGTCAATGCCCTGAGTGCAATCAAGCTGTCTATTCAGAGTGCTTCGAAATTATATCAGTCTAAAGAACTCCAGCAATAGTGTTCTATTGTTCTGGCCATCAACTGAATAGGCACTCGGAGAGACATCTCTTCCAGCACCTGTCACCTGAGCAGGGTTGAACCTCCATGTTTTTCCTGCCTTTAGATCTGCATCAAGTACAAAACTCTATACAAGATATGACCTCCCTTGCAGCTCTGACTAGAGCATGGCTCCAGTCATAGTGCTTGTGAGATATCGTTCTCTAAGCTGGCTGACACGCTTGTCAGGACCTGGCCCCACTCATCTGATAGCCAGTCTTCCGATTAGGGTGAGGATCCAATTGGACCTCAGGAGAAATTCTCAGAGGAGGACCCAGAAGAGACACCAGTAGAGCCCCCTGGAAGAACTTGTTTACCTGTCAGGACAAGAGGCATCCCAAAACATAGTGGAGGCAGATCCAAGCTCCCACTCTATCTAGGAACAGGCCTTAGACAGCTCAGCAGAAACACCACAGGGGCCAGACCATACAGACATGCAACCATCTATGTCATGGGCAGCTCCTCCATTGCCAGAGCCCAAGGGTGGTCCACAAGAAGCTGATATGGATGAGTGCCCAACCTCATAAGAACACTGGCACTGCAGGGCATGCTCCACTCTGCAAGAATGGTAGAGTGTATGCTTGGCAACTCATTGCCACCAGTAGGACTCCCCTCCTCAGAAGCAATGTGTCTCCTCATGTGTAGGCATCAGAATTAGGATCCGCTGTGGTGCATAACAACCAAGAGGCCTGTGGCTAGCTGCAGGGCTTATAAACCTCCCAGAACTCTCAGCTCCTTGCTGGAACAACAGCTTTGTTAGTTACCATCTCCAGCGACCCAGCCTTGTATGGTTTTCCCAGTGCCTTGTCTCCCTGCCAACCCTGCCTTTGGGCCCTGTTCTGTCTGATGTTACTATACTTCCAACCCTCCAGCTCTACAATCCTGCCACTCTGATACAGACCTGCTCTCTCACATATCCTCTTGAGCCTTGGTGTCATGGCTCAGACTTCGGAATCAGAAGACTCAGAGCAGGAAGACTTGCCTGCTAGTGAGCCACAGCAGCAAGATTTGGCAGAGAAACCAGACTCTGGAGCTGAAGATTCTCAACAGCTGCCAGACTTGAATTCTGATGTGGAAGAGCCTGGGATTCGACCTATAGTGCGACAAAGTATCAAGAGGCAGGCTCAGAGGGACTCACGCAGGTGCAGGAGATAACAGGGAAGAAAGCCAAACTGCTGACTCAGGGAAGCCTGATCGGTTCCTGGTTCTGTTGAGCCATATATATTCAACAGTCTCTCATGGCTGAGTTGCTGTTTGCAACTTCGCTGGCAGCAGATACTGTGCTCTTGGAATTATATCTTTTCTGTGTTCTAGTTTGTCTTGTCTGTACTTCCCTGTATTGTTCTCTTAATTCCTTGTTCTGTGTCCTTCGCTTGTTTCATTCCTTGTTTTGTCTTTTCTTCCACTTATTACTCAGTTATTGTTAGAGAGGGGTACCTAGTTTTAGTTCAGGGGGACTTAATTCATTTACTGTTTTCTTTGTGGGCCTTTTATTTTCCTTCATCCAGTTCCGTTGCTGCTTTCTGTTTACTTTCTCTCTCTCTCTCTCCGGGGGTTGTAAATCCTGTAGGGATAGCTGGGATAGCATTTCACGACACTTGGCAACGCTGAACTGGGATTCCTCCACACAGACAGTCCTACCTCATACATGATCCTTAGGCAGAACTTATATAGTGCTGAAGTGTTTCATATGCATAATTTTCCTAACACCATCTGAATCTGCTATGTTTTTGTACTAGTTGAGGTTGAAGGTCGCCATGGACATAAACAGACACTGCAGTTTGGAGTGGGAGAAGGAGAAAAGGCCTTTCTCCTGGCCTTGACAAAGCACTCCAGAAAATTACAGAAGTTTTGGATCCCTCCTGATGCAGAACTACAGTATTGTCGTAAATCTGTCAGGCTAGCCAGACGAAGCGTAACAGAGGCAGAAGCAAAACAGCAAAATCTAACAGGAATAAATTCCCCAAACCAGGTCCAGTCCGAGTCAATCCAATAAATCCAATGGAGTCCAAAGTGAAATCCACAGGCAAGGTCAACACAGTCCAAAGTCCAAACATGGTCAAGGTAATACACGAACACAGCCAATTAGCTCACAGGAAACTGTTGTTGCTATCAGCATGGTAGCTATGTTACAGGCGTCTTAAATAGGTTGACCCCCCGGTGCTGTTAATTAAGAATTGCTGAGTCAGCAGCTTTGCCTGTTGTTCTACGCATGCAGCTCCTTAATTCTTTCTGTCTCTTGGAGCGGTGCCTCTCCACAGCTGAGACTGGTCGCGACTCCTTCACAAGAGCTGTCTCACCCAGCTCTAACTCATCTTCGACTTCCTGTGCATCGGAACCACTCTCCTTTGCAACTTCTGGTCCTTGCCCACCCTCCTCTGCTGTCAGCTCTGTCTCCACCTCCAATGCCTCCTTGGAGTCTTCCAGCATGCCCATGACAAGTATGATGCCAACCGCTGAGACCATTTTGGGATCTTCCAGTCCCTACATTACATTTTGAGGGAATTCTGGTGGCCACATGTGCAAGTTGATGTCTTTGACTACATACTATCCTGCCCCAACTGCTGTAGAGCCAAAGACCTCCATGGTAAACTGACGGGTCTCTTAAAACCCCACCTATGCCTTCTGGGTCCTGGTAGATCAGGGTTTCTCAACGTGTGGGTCCCCAGATGTTGTTGGACTTCAACTCCCATAATCCCCAGCCCCAGTGGCCGTGGGTTGGGAATTATGGGAGTTGAAGTCCAATTACATCTGGGGACCCACACATTGAGAAACCCTGCGGTAGATGGTCTCCCTAGACTGTATCACCTGTCTGCGTCAGAAGGCCAAACCACCATCTTGGCCGCTGTGGACCACTTCACCAAGATGGCCCACTTCATACTCTTCCAGTGATCTTATCCACTTGAGAGACAGCCCAACTATTATTCCATCACTTATTCTGGCTCCATGGACTACCCCACCACCTAATATCTGATTGAAGACTTAAGTTTACATTTTGCTTCTGGCAGGCCTTGCAATCCCAACTTGGAGTTCAAGTTAACTTCTCCGCCTATGGCCCCCCACCTCATTCAGATGGGCAAGCCAAGAGAACAAATACAACTCTTGAACTATATCTTTAATGCTATGTCGCTTACCAACAAGACAGTTGGGTCACCTTCCATCTGCCAGGTTTGCCTATAACAATGCCCTTCACTCCTCCACCTCTGATAAAATTCTACGTCAATTATGGCTAGCACCCCCAAATTCCCCCCTCTGTTCAAAACCACTCTCCAGTGTCAGCGGCTGATGCCATGTTCAAACAACTCCAAGTTGTACACGTTGTACTCCAAGATCAATTGACTCAAACCAAAAAGACTTATAAGGCAGCACCCAACAAATCAACACAGAGGACCAACCTTGCAAGTAGGTAATCATGTGTGGCTATCCACTAAAAACTTGCAATGCAACAGCCCATTATGCAAATTAGATGCCCATTTTATCAGAGCATCCTACTGAATTCTAAACAGATCAACTCTATGGTGTTTCATCAGGGCCTGCCCCCCTCCTTAGCCATCCAACCCATCTTTCATAGGTCCCTGCTGACACCAGCTGTTCCCCATCTTGCCTGCATCTGCCACTACCGCTTCCCATAGAAATAGATGGGGATCTGGAATACGAAGTAGCTCAAATATTGTAGACTGAGAAGGCTATGGACAGAAGAATACTGAATGCTGAATTGGGATCCCTGTACATGGGCATTTCTGCCTCATAAAGTGTTCCTTAGGCAGGACACTGCACCACAGGAGTTCAGTGGCACATGCTGCTGACTACTGCTCCAGAGCTTCACGCTGCCAAGAGCCACCTTACCCCTTCCCTTTGAGCTGAAGTCACTAGGCTGCCAAGCCTTTTTTGGAATCCTGGATCACAGGATCCAGAATTGCTATAATCACAAGATCTGAATACACTTTATGAGACACTTGTGTACTGCCTTGGACATTCTCAGCAACTTGAGTCTGAGAATTTTCTCAATAATGGGCTTCCATGAGATTTACCTCACATGTCGACTGGCTGAAAATTCAGGACTCCATGAACAGAAAATCCAGATAGAACATTTGGACAAACAGAACATAATAGAACTCCTCCTAACTACCTGGGCATCTCAATGCTCTCACAGATTGCTACAAGCTCCTACAGAACTGCCATCTTGGTGCTGCATCTGACCACACTGCCTATCCTTACCCTCTGCCAGGAAGATCCAAAGAGGGAAGCTCACTCTATTCTCAAAGGGTAGGGAGCACTTTGTGGCATTGCACATGAGAAAAGCAGGTCCAGGAAACTTATACAGACTGTCTCTTCTCTTCAAATGTAGTTCTTTTATTCTCTCCATTTATCTCTTCCTCATCTCATTTCCTTGCCCACACAACTGCTCTCCCTCCCTGATTGATTGCATTTGAGTTATTTGCATTTTTACCTGCAAAATCAGTTTCTATTTTTGGCACAGGTCAGCAAGTACTATTTATTTACTTACTTATTAATTTATTATTTATTATTTATTTATTGAATTTATATACCACCTAGTATAAAAATCTCTAGGTGGTGTACAGAATTAAAACATAACATATAAGACATTTAAAATCCATAAGATAAAAATTAGATGAAACATGTTAAAAACACAATAAAATTTAAAAAAATGAATCTCAGTTGAAGGCCTGGGAAAACAAGTACGTCTTCAGGGTCCTCCTAAAAAACAAACAGAGAAGGAGATGCTCTTATTTCAGCAAGGAGTGCATTCCAAAGCCCTGGGGCAGCCACAAAAAAGGCCCGGTCCTGAGTTGTCACCAAATGAGTTTGCGGCACCCATAGTCGGACCTCTCCAGATGATCTTAATAGGTGACAGGGTTCATGACAGAGAAGGCGCTCTCTTAAATACCCTGGACCTAAGCCGTTAAGGGCCTTATAGGTAATAACAAGCACTTTGTATTTCGTTCGGAAACCTATCAGCAGCCAGTGCAGTTCTTTTAAAATCAGTGTTATATGGTCCCTTCAGGTAAACCCAGAGACCAGTCTGGCTGCCGCATTCTGTACCAGTTGCCACGGTGCTGCCCCCACTGCCACCACCACAGCCAGTAAAGGTGCCCTCTCAGCTGGCCCCAGAACCCCTTTCTAGGTAGGGAATCCCCCTTTGCTTGTAAAGGGGAATCCTGGGCAAGGCACTCAAACCAGGCTGAACTGGGCCCAGTTCAGTTCAAAATCAGACCAGCCCCCTCTTTTGGGGTCCGGTCTGGTTTGAGTTTGAACCGGTCAAAGTGGGCCATTTCAAATCATCCCAGGTTCAATTCAAAACAGCTCTGTACACCCCTAATACTTTCTCTGTAAAATGTTCCTTCTCAGAACAGAAAATGCATTACAATTTTTAATGAATAAAATAAAATAAGCTGCCATAAATATCTTACTTTCCGTATTGAAATAAGACTTCTGGTTTGGATTCTATCCTAATAAAATGCCCAACATGAATAATAAGTCCCATTCAAACAGAGATGCAGGTTGCTCTTTCTGTTAACTAAACCTCCAGAACCATCATTCTTGAGCTGTACCATAAAATCTGACTGACATACTCACTGTATCCTTAATCTGGATTTAAAAAAACAATGTAAAAAGACAGCTAGAAAAGTTGTTATATATGATCAACACAGACAACTCCAAACTATAAATCAGGAATTATTCAAAAATAAATTATAAGAAAGTATTAAACACCAACTGAATCAATATTTAGGTTGACTCTATTGCCAATATTACAAAAATGGGAGTTCTCACAAAATTATTTTCTATGTCTATGTTCATCCAGCAACTCTTATAAACCTCATCCTGTCAAGTGCATGTTTATATTACATCTTGCAGGCTGAACTTGCTGTCAACTCTGCTGTTTTTTTCCTGGTAGGCAATATATCTCTTAACATGTCAACTGCTAACATCTGTGGATATCTAGAAACTACAATTAACATAGTCTCTTCTTTACACATTCTGTAAATTATAAAAAAATATGCACTCTTAGAGCAAAAAGATTATAAATCATGATTCATAAGTAACCCTAAAATTGTAATGGATATCCTATGTGCATGATGGTTTTATAGCATATGGTCGGATTGTGACGCAATTTATTCAGACACGTTGGTCACTAAAGACTTCCTAACACCAAGTGACTACAGACTGAACATAGTCACAAGATGATATTATAAGATATTAGCCTCAAAGTGACTAGAAGAAAATGCCTCAAGGTCAAACAAATGGTCAGAATAACAGAACAAATGCCTGAAATAATGTTCAGACTACTTTGACAGTAATCTGCATGCTCAGTTTGGTGACAGACTGGCTGTTCAGAACTAATTTGAGGAAAGTAGGTCTGAAGTTTTCATGACTTTTAATAGATGTCCTACTTCTCGTGATTATCTATAGGTTTCTGTAGATTATAGATTAAAGTTACCTGTAATATAAGATCAGGATGTGGAGTGGGTTTATACAGCTCCCAAATGAAACGTTTGTATCTCTCAAGACAAGATCTGTAGGGTATCCTAATGAAACCCAACATGAACATCATTAACAGGCTAGATTATTCTGCACCCTTGATTGAGTAGGCGCTGGGAATGAAAGGACGTAGCACAACAGGACAGTCAGTTTAACACTATTAAGTAGATACATCCCTCAAGCAGCACTCTGTAGCATTAAGTCTTGGGGATTTAGCTCATTTTTTTAACCAATTTTCAAGTTCCTAAACTACAAAGCAAACACATTACTTCTTTTTGGTCTCACTACCTAGTGGAATATAGGTCAAACTATACAGAACTCTGTGTTTGGACTTCCCAATGCAACATTTTTCTTAAAAGCAGCCATGGTGCAAGGTAGGTGGGTGGGTTTGGGGACCGCTGCATAGGCGGAGATGAGTTCCATCCTTTCCCTCCATTCCGCAGACTTGATCCAAAGCATGCACCTCCAATCTTAAATTGTTAATCCGGTAACGTCTTTCCTTGTTCAGCTCAAGGGGTGCTTTGAACTGAATCCACAATGCAGAGATTTGACCCTCTCTCCCCACAATGCCATGGTCCCAATCCAAATCCCCCCCAGCTGCTTTTTGAAAGAAAAACACACACACGCTCTAAGATCCAAATATGGAACTCTGATGTAATGTGTAGTTTGGCCCTCCTATAGCTGAACATCGTCCATATCTTGAATAGCTGAAGAACATAAACAGTAAGAACTGCTTTCTATGTAAACAACACCTGGCAATCTCTTACCTGTAGTGCTATGGGGCAGGTTCTGTTCCAGCCACCTGCTGGTGTTCAAGTTACAACATTACCTTCACATTAGCTTAACTTTTGCAGCAAGACACACAGAATTCTCATTGACATTTCCAAGAACCTTTCATCAAGAGGCCCATAACTATATGTATGTAGGAAAGATCAAAACAACAGATAGAACATACCTGCTTAGTCAAGGACAGCACATTTTTAGCACCTGTGCATCTAAGTATCCCATCTATCATGTTTAGAGCAAGACAGAATGGCTGTTTTTACATGTGATCTGCCTCAGTCTACAGTGGTTCCCTTTCACATCCATCATATTCAGTGAAACAGACGCTAACAGTAAATGGTTGATTTCGGCATTTCCTATAGTGCATTGAGTCACAAAGCTGTTTATACACTGTATGTTGGCTAAGCTTTCTAAGCAACAATAACTCTGATGAATGAGAAGAGAGACCCATTAATAAATGAAGCTTATGTGAAAGGATTCACTTTCCAATCAATCTGTGCAACAACACTGATTATAAGTTACGTAGTTTTTCTGCAAGTGAATGTAATAGTCATGACAGATGTCAGTTTTATCAACAGCAGGGATAGGGCATCTGCATTTTCTCCCTGTATCATGTAAAACTATTTCCATGCAGATTTTCCCAAGCAAGCAGGACTCTTGCTTGGAACTCAAAGGCATCATCCATTTTTGTGTACATAGCTGGTTGATCATTTATCATGTCCAACTTTCAAAATGTCACTGCAAGCTAACAATGCTGCCAAATTACTAAAAGTGGAAGTGTGTCTATAAAAGGGGGTGAAGGCAGATATACATGTGTGTCTATGAACATATTTGCAAGTATAGATCTGTTGTACCCTATTGTAAAAATGTTTCCACCTCTCTTATTACTCTGAGTAATTGTTCTCTTTTCATACCATTTCACTGGTGACCGTTCTTGCACACACACAAAACAAAAAAAACTTTCCATGAGGTGGATAACTTGCCAGTTACTTCCGATTTTATAAATACTAACAGGCAACAGGAACTGCAGTAGACTATTTTGTTTGACTGTGGTCATTAATCACAATCTAAGGTTGATGATAGTGGCTGTAAAACCATCTTGATGCAAAAAGCGTCTTTTAACTTCAAAGTCTCGTTTATCAGCTGTGAATGAAATGAATAGAAAAAGACTTTGCATGAGCAAACATCAAGGTTCATGCCATTATGGGAAACTGCTGCTCACTGCATAATGTTTTTGCTATCACTTTGGAAGCTAGTTTCAGGAAAATAATATCGAACAGATTAGAATTGTGAACAAATGTATGTGAAAAAGGGGGCACACAAAAAATAATGAAACAAGTTTTGATTAGGGGTATGTTACTATATAATTAAATAATTTTAATTACATATTAAGGAATTTAAAATTAAGGAATTTTCCTTTGTGAGGGAAAACACATTACAATAGACATAAATATTGAGAGTCACTGTCACCTAGAGTAATTGTGCTTTTTTTAAAAAGGCGTGGTGAAGCATAAGAGCTTGAGCTAAAAACATAAAAACATAACATCTAAACCCCTGCAGAGGCTTATGCATCTGCTTGGTTTCCAGACAGCCCTCAGGGAGTTTCCAGTGTGCAGAGCTGGCGACTTTGTCAAGGTCCTGATGAATCTCTGGAATGTGGAGACAGCTCCAGCTATTGATACGGTTGCTCCTAAACACCCTTGAACAGTGAACAGTCACTGACCAGCCCCTCAACTTCCCTAAAGAATAAACTGGAACCCTGTCCTGACTGACAGGCTGATGAACTCCAGGGACTAGCCAATCAGCACACGTGGTGGGTGGGACCTAGAGAGCCATGAGAAGGAAGAGAAGGGCTCTTTGTTAGTTGAAGCTGGCTGGGAGTGTAGAGAGGAGAACATGTGGTCATGAGTTGCAGGAAAATCTCTCTGCAGGTCTGGGGAAAGCCAGGAGGGCAGGAAACCTGAATCCTCTACCATGTGTTGGGTGAGTTCAAGGAGGAAGCCAGGGCTTCTGGACATTAGTCTAAGGAAAAGTCTATTTAGACTGACTGTGCGTTAGACCTTTGTTTGCTTTCATGTGTTTTGCATATCCCTGAAACTGTTCTATTGTTGTTTACCTGTAACACAACTAAGCTACGAAAAGCTAAGCTATGGCATTGCAAAAGACTGTAAGCTTTTTAAAGGCGTTTTTGTATTTTCTTGCATTCATGTTCTTTGCAATTGGGTAACCATGATTTTTAAAGTGTGTAACCCCAACATCATCTGGGGTGCATTCTGAAGTATTCTTGTAGCCACTGAGTGTTGCTTTTGTTTACTTGAAACTAAAAGCTCAGAAAGTCTCAGACAGAAGCTGTCTGTAGTATTTTGAATAAAGTTTTTGTTCTTTGCAGTTTTAAAAAGCCTCTCTGAGTAAATTTTTAACCCAGGAAAGGAGGGGCAGGAAAGGAGGTTTCTCTGGTGCAAGACACATTGTCCTCAGACATTCAGCAACTACCAGTTTTCTTACCATTTATAGGTTGGCACACGGAAGGTTTTTGTATACTTTTCCAGTAGGAAAAAGGAGAGTTTCCCTGGGATTTCCAACCAAGCCCGGGAGCTTGTGTGAGCACTGTCAGATATTCCCCTTAGGGATGGGGTTGCTCTGAGAACAGCACCTATATGCTTGCATGCAGAAGGTTCCCAGTTCCCTCCCTGGCATCTCCAAGATAGGGCCAAGAGAGATTCCTGCATGTAACCTTGGAGAAGCTGCTACCAGTCTGTGTAGACAATACTGAGCTAGACGGACCAATGGTCTGACTCGTATATGGAAGCTTCCTATGTCTGTCTTCAGATTAGGGTTCTTTGAATAAACTGTTGCCCTGTATCTTTCCTATTCCTCCTTCCAGCGGCAGTCTTCCAGCCCATGGGGAAAAACCATGTCCAGGAGTTGGAGAATCCTTGGGGATGTGATATACAGTGATGTGGCAGGAAGGAGAAGGTGGGGGGGCTACCTTTTGGCAGTGTAGGTGTCTTTATCTCACACAATAGTGCTTTTAAATCTAAAGCAAAGCTCTTCGAAGTGAAAATTCATTTATGTACCTCATAACCAGCTTCCCCTCTTGACAATATTTTGTCAGTCCAATTTAAAATTAAGACATGTTGTGACCTCAATCTCATACATTTCTGAATTCCCTGGTTAATTGTAATCCATATTGTTACTATGTTGTGAGAAGATAATTTGTTACACAGTTAAATCAAGTCACTCACCATTTCATTAACTAATAGAATAGTTAGTGTAGTGGTATCTCTACCATAGACATAATGATCCTGATTTCTCATTCTTTTTCATGTTTGCAAAATGCTGTGGCTACCAGTGCAGTTGACAAAGCACAGATTGCCATATAAAAGCAATGGCTTCTTCACCAAAGAGTTAAATGTGTGATTTTGAGTGACAGATTTTGGGACAATAACAGTCTTTAGAGCTTGGAAAGTCAATAGCTAAGTGAAAGCATTCCAATCTGTCTCTCTTTTAATAAAATGAAGCATTTCCCTTTGTGGAAAGGCTGAGTTTTATTTCTACCTTTTAACTAGATAGCCCCTTCCCTCAAGTAAAATATAATATTGCTTCTAAGAGTGAAAAGCTGAAGAAAAAGCTGATGGGAGAAAAGCTTCTAACAACAATTCAGTAATGTTCTTCAGCCACATATGAAAATATTCCATCCAGAATGCTATTATTATGCAAAAATTTTGTCCATATGCTTCTGCACAGGAGAGTTTGAAAGAAGTTCTTTTTTCAGTGTTCATCTTTTACAATACTCCTTACAATGAACTGCTAGCCAGACTTCAAATTCATTTTTTAAAAAGCTGTATCAAAAATTAGAAGGAACTTGAGCACTCTTTCATCTATTCCCGCCCCCCGCCCACACCGGGCATAAAGCAATGGATACTTTACCCTGTCTGTCACCAGATATATGATATGCATTTTGGAGGTATCTGCCATGCATGTCATACTATTACATTTACTGGCATCTATCTACAATCAGCACCATAAATGTGCTTACATGTTTATATATCAAATCAAGTATAACACCCAGCAATGCATGTTCTTTTCTGCATCCAGTTAGCTTTCCTAAACTATATATTGCAATTGTTTCTTCTAAGATACTATAGCTTCAAACTCAGTACAGTTACCAGACACTTATTCATTTAGAGATCTTTGACAAGTCTGCCATATCTTTTTCTATACTTCCAATGCATGATTGTTTTCCACAGCTAACACACGAAAGCATTTCTTTTCCACTCACGCCATGAAGACCACTGGATCCTCCTTTATGACCCTTTCAGTGAACCCCAACCAATGTATTTTAATGTCATTCCAACACTAGGGTCCATTTAATCTACAAAAGATATAATATACAGCACTGTAAGGATCTTCCTTATACTCAGTCAGAACAATGGTTCATGTAACCCAACCGACGGCAAATTTCAAAGGTCTTGGTTATACAGTCTCTCTCAGTTTTACTAAATTGTGTAAATAAAAGTGCCAGAGGTTAGATTTAAAATCTTATTTTTACCAAGAACACGCTCTGCCACTCACTTATAGCCCAGTTCTCACCAGTGGCACATGAGGTTGTTAACTCATTTCTGAGTGTATCACTCTGGATCAAAGGTGTTGGCTTCACAGGACTGAATTCATTCTTTCCTCCACATGAAAAGAAACCTATGTATCACTGATATGGCTAGACTAGATCCTTCTCTGTGATCTAATTTACTAAGCAGAGGGAATTTGGTCTGTAGAAGCATTCCCTGACAGCCCTGGCTATAGTCTGAAAAGAACTCACCCAGACAGAGTTGAGTTTACCACTTCATTTGCTGTGAAAAATAAGGCTACTTTTTGTCTCTTCTGCAACCTGTGGGTACGGCTTTTGTATGGGTTTCATCAGTCTGTTTCCTGCACCTCAGTCCCAGACCTGATCCTGCTGTCTTACTGAAACCTGACTTAGAAGCAGATTTTTAGATCTATTGGACCTTTGAGGTAAGAATGACAACACAACATTAATACTTTGTATTGATACAAACTGCATCAAAAGTTATTCCTTAGATACTAAGATGTGCCAATTGAACACCAGTAGTCACCTTAAGTGGCAAATGCTTGACTAACAAGCAGAAGGTTGCCGGTTCGAATCCCCACTGGTATGTTTCCCAAAGAAACACCTATATCAGGCAGCAGTGATACAGGAAGATGCTGAAAGGCATCATCTCCTACTGTGAGGGAGGAGGCAATGGTAAACCCCTCCTGTATTCTACCAAAAGAAAAGCACAGTGCTCTGTGGGCACCAGGAGTCAAAATCGACTTGACGGCACACTTTACCCATTCATCGGTAATTAAATGGTGACAAAAATAAGGAATGGGCAACAAGGTAAATTTGACCCAGCATATTAAGGAGCATTGCCTTCTGCCAACTAATCGACTCTTTTAATCAGGAGCCATGTAAAAAATTAAAAGAAATGTACACTTCTACCATAAATTAAAAAAATAAGTAACCTTTGGATTATAGTCCTAATCCCAAATCTGATGAAATCTATTACAGGCCCACAGTACCCTGTTTCCCCGAAAGTAAGACCTACCCCGAAAGTAAGACCTAGCAGTAATTTCTGATGTACCGCTAATTGCCCTAGTGCATTTTTTGGGGCTAAAATTAATATAAGACACTGTCTTATTTTCGGGGAAACACGGTAAGCAATAATATGAAATATTATCAGTGTTACAGAAGGGGAAGGTTAACTAGCTATACTTCTAGAGACGTAGAATATTTACAATTCCAGTAAAACGTGGCCACAGAGAACTCATGACTCAAAGGACTGCAGTTCCCTATACAATACATGCAGCTTTCCACACTGCAAAAGATCACAGATCTGGCTTCCACACTCAGCTGGGTCACAGAAACCTTTATTCTTTTTGTTCATGGGTCCTTGGTACAAACAGTGAAAAGAGCAAGAGACAATAGCATTTCTATTCCACTGTGGCTCAGCTCTGCTTCTCCTGCTCGCAATGGGAGCCAAAAGCTTAGCCTCCAAAGGAAACATGAAAGCAGTGTTCAGAGTTTTCAGTGCTAATTCAACTGAGAAATACATTCAAGGATGTAGGGGCTGTGGACAGACAGCTGGTGAAATTATTGCACAGGTCTCTCCTGAATAGATTTCAAGACCGGCTGTCTCTTTAATCCAACCTGTGTTTACAATCTAGCCCTCCAGCAGACTATATTTTGTCCCTTCCCACTTGAGAGTAGCCTGCTTGTATAGTCCGAAATGGGATAGATTCTGTTATAGCTATAATAAGCAGAACACCACAAAGTTCTCAATTGCTACAAAAGGACAACTCTCTAGATGTCCCTACTTTGATAGCCAAACAAATCATGTGGCAGTGAACCTCATCCTTTTGTCACAATGAACTGTTGCTAGCCAACGCATGCAGAGGAGATGAAAGAAGACCCAAAGCTCACTGCATTTGCAGTAAATTGCTATCATAAGAAAACTCAAAGTATGATACCATTTTTCTCTCTTTTTCCATTCTTGGGCACACTTCAGGATAACCTACTGGTCTATCACTTATGTTCTTTTTCTCCTATAAAAATGAGGCTAATCAATTATACCTGAACCACCCGAGTTACTATTAGTATATATTATACCCATTATATCATAAATCAGACCTGACCTCAGTCACTCATGCTTTGGTAACATCCAGATTGGACTACTGCAATGCACTTTACGTGGGGCTGCCCTTGAAAATGGTTTGGAAGCTTCAGCTGGTCCAGAATGCTGCTGTAGGTATACTCATGGGCACAAGTCACTTCATGAGTGTCACACCTATCCTGCAGCAGCTTCATTGGTTTCCAGTCCGCTTCTGGGCTTGATTCAAGGTGCTGGTCTTGACCTTTAAAGCTCTACACAGCTTTGGACCGAGGTTCCTGTCAGACTGCATTTGCCCATATGAACCTGTCAGGGCCCTCCGCTCATCGTCTCAGGCCCTGCTCATGACCCCGCGACTAACAGAGATCTGATTGGCAGGAACTAGAGACAAGGCCTTTTCAGTTGTGGCCCCTCAACTTTGGAAGGTCCTCAAGTGCTGTTTGGCAATATCCTCAGCATAAACACAGCTTGAATGTGTGATTTGGGGCAGATACTTTGGGTACCTCTGAGGTTCCTGATGTATTAAAATTTTAAGAGGACAGCTACAGAGTTAGCCAGTAAGGTTCTTTGTGCATTTCTTAAAACAAATTCTTTTACAACACTGGATAGTGCCAAGACAAGTGGAAGAGGGAGCTGAACCTGTTACCACAAACATGGGCAATGGCATTGGCTAGTATTTGTATGGTGTTGTTGCATTTCCATCTGATTCAGGAAGAAAAAAGCTTACTGGACTCCAGATCACTTGTAAATGGCAATAATGGCTGGAGATGCAATGAGTATACATAGTTGGACTTATTTCACTTATTTTGGGAATGTAGATTTGTGTTCCCATTCTAGAAGGTTGTTTTGGAAAAGATAGATACGGTTTTGAATATTAACTTTGTATTTACATCAGAAATCATAATACTAGGGATAATTCCAAATGAATTGAAATTATACAAATATGCACAGGCAGAGCTTCTTTGAGCTTTGATAATGGCAAAGCGTCCATTACTTCAAATTTGGAAAATAAGAGCATCTCCTGAGGTGGAGCAGTGAATAACTGATTTGCTGATTTTTGCGGCACATGAACAAATCTTTTATTTTAAGAAAGGAAGTAATGATATCTTCCAGGGAATTTGGAATAATTTAGTAGGACTCATATGCATTGTGATGGGTATCTCGTGTGGAAACTGGCACTCTCTGACACGGTAATTAGAGCTCTTATCTCTCTTTTCTTTATTTTCTTTCTTTCTTTCTCTTCCTTTATAAAATATTGTTAATATATTTTGTGTTGTGTGTATGTATTAGACTTGTTTATGTCCTTGTGTATGAGATGCAGGTTTAAACTAAATGTATTGTTTGAGAGAACATATAATAAGGCGGAAGGGTGAAGATAAGTCAGCGTATTATTATTGTTGTTTTCTTATACCAAGTATTATTCTGAATGCTATATTATGGAAATGTGAGTTTAATAAATTCTTAGTAACAAAAACAAATCCTAATAAGCCCTTAATAATGTATTTAGTTCACAATTCATGGAAATAACCTAATATTCATAATAAAAATGCTCTGATTTAACTGAGTATCACCCACACGCCAGTGGATGATTTAACAGAAAATGGCCTGAAATAGTGCATTCTGCATACAAAACTCCCAGCATTATAAGTAAGTATGGATGGACTGGTTCCGGTCAATCTAAGCCTATATTATGTTTTGAAACCTTCTTTTTTTTAAATTCACAAATAATTTAAGTAGCAAAGCGTGAAAATTAGGGGTGTTTAACTAAACATTAGATGAGTGATCTTCACTAGGGCTGTGTTTCATGTCAGGTCCAAAACACATGCTGAAGCCAACATGCCCTATGTCAGGAACCATCAGAGGGTATTCCACCATGACAGCAGGGCACCTCCAACAGTGGGAAAAGTTAGGAGGCTCCCTGCTGTTGTGGCAGAACTCCATTGGTGATCCAACAGCTTCTGTCAGGCCCTGCTTCCCTTCACTACCTTCTCCTCCTTCTCTACCTCTGACCAGGTGGAACAAGGATGTTAAGGTGAGCCAGCCTGAACCCCCATTTCTTTCTACGTGACTTCCATTGTGTCCACAATTTGGTTCTGAGCATGGGAGTGTGATCAGCATGAATTGGCATTCCTAGGTCCTCAGAACACAAGAGCAAGTATCAGCTAGGAATGGCCATTTGTTTTATTTCTCTTTGTAAACTGCCCTGAGCCATTTTTGGAAGAAGGGCAGTATAGAAATCGAATTAATAACAATAAATAATAATAATCATCTTTTGGGATCTTCACTTGGCCTGGAAGTGGAGGCCAAGATAAACAATCTGCAGTTGTATTCCAAAGACCTGGAAGATATTCCACCTGGAAGTCAAAAGCTATAAGTCTGGTGATCCATTTGGCTATTCTTGGGGTCACTTGACTTGATCCCCAAGTAGTAAATAAAGCAGATAAAGGTTTGTGGTCTGACCACAAAATGAATTTTCTTTCCTACAACTAAATCCTGAAGTGCCTCACTGCCCAGAAACATGCTAGAGCTTCTTTTTCAATGACAGAATACATCTTCTCTAATGCAGTATGCACCTTTTTGCTGGGTCAAGACAGCACCCAAACCATATTCAGAAGCATTGGTGGTTACAATATGTGTGCCTGTTGGTGTCAAAAGAAATGAGAGCAGAGCTTTCAGCAATGGCTGATTTGATAGTCTGAAAACTAGCTTTGCAGGATACATCCCAATTAAATGCTACATTCTTTTTTTAAAAGTAGATGCAATCGAGCAACTTTTGAGCAAAATTGTCTGACAACTTTCGAGTGATACTCACAGAGACATTTCTCACAAGCAGTGAGAAATGGCTCTGGATTTGCAGGGAGGAAGCCCTGCTTTCCCTGTGTGGGCGGATTGCCTGCCCAGATTGCCTGCCCAGTTTGCCTGCAGGGAGCTCCAAGGGTCGGGGTACCATGAAGCGCCGCCTCGTGCCACCCCACCCCAGCCCCTGGAGCTCTGATAATACACCGCGTGAGTGTGTGGCACATTATGGGGGTCCTCCCTCCCCAAGTCTGCCAGCCGTGGCTGACACACAAGCAGGAAAATGGGGTTAGGAGAGTGCTTGCTCTCCTAACCCTGTTTCGAGGGGAGGCTTTGTAAGCAGGTTGGATGCCATGGAGCCGCAAGGACTGGGAACAATCCCTGCGGTTCACACATGTGTGCAAAACCAGCTGGGCTGCCTTAGCCCGCTTTTGCACGTGCATGTGCATAGCCTCACAGAGTCCAAAAAAGACCAAAGCGTATCCCTGCTATGTGGCTCCGGTGCTTCCTGAACAGCTTTCACCAAGTCTGTTTTGGGATGTATGGCACTCTGAGATATTGTGTATCCCAAGTACATCACCGAGTGTGTGCAACTGACATTTTTCTGCAGAAATAGTAAGTCCGTGTTGTCAGAATTTTCTTAAGACTCCTGTCATTTTATCATCATGCTCCTCAATCGTTTTGCCATATGCTAAAATGTCATCCTGAAAGTAAGTGATGCTTTCCATAGTCCCAAACATTGCATGCATCATTCCTTGAAATACCAAAGCTGCAGAGGCTAATTCAAAGGACAGCCTTTTATATTGAAAAAGACTCTCTGAGGTAATGAAGGCTGTTGTTTTGCAAGAACTTTTGAGCGGAGGAATTTGATGATAGGCCAAAGACAAGTCCAAAGTTGTAAACACTGAGGTCTCTTTCAGAGTAAGCAACATTTCATTTATGTTGGGTAATGGATGGATATCCGCTACCATATTGGAGTTCACATTTCTTAAATCTACACACATTCAAAGTGTACCATTTGAGTTCCTCAGAAGAATAACTGGCAAGACCCATTCTGATGAATCTACAGGATCTATGATGTCAGTACGCTATAGTCTTAAGAGCTCTTCTCTAAGTGGTTAGACCAATGCTATGGGTATGTTCCTCGCTTTGTGTTGTCAAGGCATTGCATTTACCTTAATCTGAATTTTGTGTTTGAAATGTATGGTAGTGCCGGGGGTATCAGCAGAAATGTCTGAGAAATCAGCAATCTCAGCATCCAGATGCTCCATCATCTGCAATAACGGTTCCATATTATTTGGGTCTAACACAATTCGTAGATCATTTTGATTTTTCCAGCCCAATATTGAGACTTTTTTTTGTGACAAATGCACTTTTCCTTCTGCAGTATGTCCTTTGTATCCCAGAATATCAGTGAAGTATCCATTTATGGTAGTAACTTGAATACGAATATGACTAATATTTATATATCATTTTTCAACAGAAGTTTCCAAAGTGGAATCTCCATATCCCCATGGGCGGATGGCTGCAGGCTGCAGGTGCAGGTCTGATGTAGTAAGGAGTTTCTCGTAAAGCGTAAGGGAAATGATAGTGTACGGAAAACTTGGGTTAGCCATCATCTGCACTTCATTGTCATTAAGTTTAACTTGACACTGTGGAGAAGCAGGCTCAGATTCTATCACACTTAAAATGCGATCAGGAAGCAGTTCAGCTGCTTCATCCTTATCAAATAGTGAATCAGTAATGGAGTGGACAGCACTTGCAAACATTAGCAAAGTGTCCTCTTATTTGCACCTGTTGCAAGTGACCTGTGCAGGACAGTAAGCAAAATAGGCTTTGTGGGCAGAGTCTTCACATCAGTAGCATCCGTAGCTCCTCCTTTCTTGTGCTGCCACTTTCTGGGGCAGTACCATATGAGAAGATTGGGTTTGGAAGGATTTCGACTGAACAGCCTGAATTTCAGGAGGTTGGTTTTGGGGTACCCAAGAGAGCAATCTGGCATAGTAAGGAGCATATTCCACCCTCCTAGTCA
This sequence comes from Hemicordylus capensis, assembly GCF_027244095.1. Taxonomy (NCBI): domain Eukaryota; kingdom Metazoa; phylum Chordata; class Lepidosauria; order Squamata; family Cordylidae; genus Hemicordylus; species Hemicordylus capensis. Next base: position 257,587,697 of record NC_069657.1, read on the forward strand.
AGGTATGTTTCCGCTCCAATAGCATGTCTTCATGCTGTTTGGAGCAGTGTGTTTTTTCATAACTACTGGAATCCTGATCAGTTCATTAGTAAAGTTGGCAAACTACTTAGGGCACACAATGCTACAACGTATTGATCGACAGATTTACCAGGCAGTTGGAAACTAGAATATAACTTGTAACGTTATCACATTCAAAGTAGGGTTGAAATGATCATCTTAGGCTTGAAGAGCAGCTTCATAAGCTTTGGCATCCCCTTCCAAGTTGGTAGGAAAGGACAAATGAGTATATATTATTTGGCCTGCAGGGCCTAGGCAGTGAAGCAATATAGCCTATTTTGCTCGAGTAAAATCAGGTCAGGATAGTGTGGAGGTAACTGCAGAAATAGGACCTCCGTTCTTTCCAGAGAAGAGCAGGTTCTCCTGGGGTAGACAAGAAAAAAGGTGGTGGTAGGATCCTAACCATGCTGCAATGGGCATCCAGTGAACAACAGACTCCAGGGCTGATAACAACCTTCACGGGTTGTACAGGTCAGGAAGCTGGAGAAACAGTCAGCAGCAGCAATAGTATAGAACAGTTCAGGAATGCAGGCCCAGTAATGCAATGAAATGAAATTGCAGGAACATTCACAAGCATTGCAGGCTCACACGCTTAGCTGGTTCAAAATCTCGTTTCCAAATATTTTATAGCTGCTTCCCCCACATACACAAAGCAATCTTATATAGGTTTAACTAAGCGTTTAGTCAGAAACCACTCCGTTTTGTCCTCCTCCTTTCCCTCCCTTTTCCTTTCTGATTCTCTACATGATCCCCACTGGGACAAATTTCTAAACAACATAGGAACCTGCCATATACTGAGTCAGACCATGGGTCCATCTAGGTCAGTATTGTCTTCACAGACTGGCAGCGGCTTCTCCAAGGTTGCAGGCAGGAATCTCTCTCAGCCCCATCTTAGAGATGCCATGGAGGGAACCTGGAACCTTTTGTTCTTCCCAGAGCGGCTCCATCCCCTGAGGGGAATATCTTGCAGTGCTCACACATCAAGTCTCCCATTCATATGCAACCAGGGTAGACCCTGCTTAGCTAAGGGGACAAATCATGCTTGCTACCATAAGACCACCTCTCCTCTCCTTAAAACATAAACAATACTGGATAGAATACAACAGATTCGTATATGTGTTAACCCTGAATCAGCACCCTTGCTTTAAGGAGTATCCACATCTTGCAATAATGATAGCTGCTGACATTTTAAAGTATTAAAGGTCAAGTTAACATATGCAAGGTCAAGTTAACCTCCTCCCTTTCACAGAAGCTAAGGCACAGCCCAAAGTGTTTGCCTGGGACTTTCCTCTTGTTAACTAGCTAAGGAAACCAAGAACTACTCACCTTTTTTTAGTTTTGTAGGGACATCACCCCCCTTTTCTTCAATGTACTCTGTGTGTGTATTCGTGTGTGTGTGTGTGTGTGTGTGTGTGTGTGTCTGCAACAGGATGTGCTTTCCCTTGATCTTGTAGACACCTCCACACACTCCAAGTCCAGTTAAAGCTCTGTTTGGAAGGTTCCTGGGTTTTCTCCCTTGAATCTGTTTTTGAAGGGGAACTGATGGCCCTAAGCTGCCTTCTGCTGTGCCAGAGTTCTTGCTGACTTGGTCCCTTTTCCCTTCCCTGCAGCTTCCATCAAAACGGAGGTCTCCCTGAGGTGCCTCAGCATGAGTTCTCAAAGTTGTGTTCTGAACTACCCAGGATCCCCAAACCCACTTCAAAACATACAGCTTTTCACTCCCTCATTATCATATTGTTCTTCCACTCAGAGAAAGGCAGCCAACAATTTTGAAAATCAACACCAGCTAAGCAGAATTTAGGACAGGTATATTAACCATAACTCTTCCTTTGTTTTGTCTATCACCCTCATCTGTCTTTCCTTCTCCTCTATGCTAGGCTCCTCTCAAGCTTGCATTCATTCCAATTCCCATTTAAGCCAAGGCTGTGTAAGGCAGTTCCCTGAGTATCATGCGCATGCTCCGTCCAGAGCAAAGAGGAAGCAGTACCTGCCCCCACCCAGTCATAGGAGGAGGACAGCAAGGAGAGGCAGGGTCCAATGGAGCTGTTGCCTCTCTGACACAACACGACAGTTGAGAGATGCTGACATCGTACCTTCTGGCAGCACCACTGTTGTGTTGTTTCAGAATCTAGTTGTTTGGGCTGTGCACAGGCCTAATATCTATTTTTAAAGTGGGGGCCAGCTTAAGATTATTGATATTTTATTGGTTTCTCAGCAACAGACAACAAATAATCATCTTAGGAACATAGGAAGATAGAAACATAGGAAGCTGCATAGACTGACTCAGAACATTGGTCCATCTAGTTCAATATTGTCTACACAGACTGGCAGCGGCTTCTCCAAGGTTGCAGACAGGAATCTTTCTCAGACCTATCTTGGAGATGCCAGGGAGGGAACTTGGAACCTTCTTCATGCAGCAAGCATCCAAATATTCTTCCCAGAGCAGCCCCATCCCCTAAGGGGAATATCTTACAGTGCACACAAGGAGTCTCCCATTCAAATGCAAACCAGGGCACATCCTGCTTAGCAAAGGGGCCAACTCATGCTTCCTACTACCACAAGACCAGCTCTCCTGCCAATATCTATTTTGACAGATATTAACATATCGACATCTTTTATGCATGGCTACAATGGTAAGGTGTGGAAAAAAGAAAATAGCGGGGGGGGGGTAGAAGAATGAGAAAGGAAAGGGGAATTCATCTACTCATTTACCCCCACCCCACCCCACCACCAAGAATTTCCCACCATACTGACATCTGTGAATTGCTGTTCTTTTCCCAGCTGTGGGGGTTCCCTTTAAGAGAATCAGAACCTTCTAACGTGGCAAAGAGGCACCTTTTTAAAGTGGTAAAACTCTTATATTTAGCAGGGGGAGAGTAACTGGCCCTATCCACCCCAGCACAATACCTCCAGTGACTGTTGCTGGTGTCTATCTTTTTAGATTGTGAGCCCTTTAGATTCTTTTTAGATTGTGAGCCCTTTGGGGACAGGGAACCATCTTATTTATTTAATATTTCTCTGTGTAAACCACTTTGGAAATCTGTGTTGAAAAGTGGTATAGTTGTTGTTGTTCTCAAGCCCCAGTACCATCTTGGAAAACATGTAATCCTTCTCAGCACTTTCCCCATAGGACTGTATAAAGAAAGCACTGAGAAGGACTACACCACCTTCCAAGATGGTGCTGGGACTTGAGGGGGCATAATTTCCCTCAAAAGAGTCCCACAGGAGCTGGGCAAAGTGCAGTGCTTCATGGAACAATTGCCTCTGTGCAGTGCCAAGAGGGCTTTGCGGAGTGTTTGGCTTCAGCTGAAGCTTTGTGCAGGCCAAATAACCAATTAGACAGAGCTGCTCTTAGAGTTGATGGGAATCATCACTGGCTCTCAGGTCTTGCCATGAAGAACACTGCATTAGGTGCTCAAAAAATATACGTATCTGCAAGACTGTAGGACATTATTTAAGGTGTTGGGGTTCCCAGCTCTGGGCCACCCCCAGAACTCCAACCCTCCAAACATGGCAGTGGCCACCTTACTGGAGGAGGATGGAAGGGAAGGCGTCATGTGGCACTGGGGTGAAGCCAGAAGCTGCTGAGGAACCTCTGATGACAAACAGTGGGATGTTGAGGATTGCCAGAGAAACCCAGCTAGCACAGGAGAGGGGAAACTTGTGGATGGAGAGGTGGGGGTGGAGACACCAGAGAGGAGAAGTTGCTACAAAAAATTGGCAAGTCAAGGAGAGATAGAGAGGGAAGAGTGGACCAGTTAAGGCAAAAGACTGGGATCTGGCACTCAGGAACAATCTCCAATGTCTCCCAACCCAACCCATATTGACACCTCTGGGAGAAACAAGGATAGGGGGGAGGTGGAGAAGACACTCCATGTAAGGCACACAAAACTCTATTTTTGCTATAGGAAAAATGTAGTACAGTTTACACAGTCACTTCTCTTGTCTAATTTGAATACGCCTGGGATCTTTGCTATCTTTCTGCTCTTCCCCCATTCTAGAGCACAGACCTAACACCATTAACTCACAAAATGTCCCATTTTCATCTGTTGGGCTAAATAGCCAACACACTGAAACTCAATGAATATAAATGAATAATCAGCTGTGAATAACATCTCAATAGCACATTTTACTTCCTTTTTACAGGGTGGGAAATGTCTTCAATAATGTTTGATTTATTTACATTGATGTTCTCATTACAGTGACTAACATTATTGTTGGCTCGGCATTTATTATCACTTGGCACTAAACTCTGCGGATTCCACAGCAGTGAACATGAATTTCATTTCTCCCTAGCACAGTATACACTTCATCTACTGTGAATGATATAGCACACTGAATTATTATTTCAAGGACAGAAATATATAGCTCACTTTATTTAACAAATGTCATGACTGGATATGGCTCTGTTCAGCAAATGTACAAATTTTCCTCCTTCAGATTCCAGCACTTTAAGCAAACCCACTGCGTTATATCAGTTATTTATTTCTTATCTATCTAACATCAGTTCCATAAAGTTATTTCTAGTGGTGAATGACTGAGCTAATGACCAAGAATGTTGCACCTGTTCTTCAAAGCCGTGAAGCACTGAATCTAACAAGAGGACATTAACTATTAGCTATATGAGGGGGCACTGAAAAGTTCTCGGCCCAACCCACTTCCCAAAATCTGAGTGTAATTTTGTCACTGTAGCTGGAAAGAGTGCTCTTTTATGTGCAGGATCGTAGTGCTAATCTGCAGGATCGTAGCACTAAGTTTTGAATCCTTTTCAGATCATTGAAAGAACCATGTCAATGAAAAGTGTGGAATTTTCAAGTGTTGAACTCAGGGCTGTCATGAAGTTCCTGTTCCTGCAGAAGAAAACTCCAAAGGAAATCCATGAGTGTATGATGCAAACATTAAGTGACAAGTGCCCATCATACTCAACTGTGAAGAAGTGGTGTGCCAACTTTCAGTGCGGAGATTTTGTGACCGAAGATGCTGCAAAATCTGGGAGACTTTCAACAGTGTCAACTCCTGAAATTGTTGTTCATGTCCATGGCCTGATTTTGGCAGATTGGCAAATCTTGGCTAAAACAATTGCTGAGATACTAGAGATATCCAGGGAACGCGTTGCGTTTATAGTTCATGAGCAGTTGGGTATGCAGAAGCTGTCAGCCAAGTGGGTGCCAAAATGTTTGAATGCTGACGAGAAACAATATCGAGTGGACAGCTCCAAGTGGATTCTGCAGCATTTTGAGTGATCTAGTGATAATTTTTTGGAAAGACTCGTCATTGTTGATGAAAGATGGTTACATCACTATGATCATGAGACCAAACGACAGTCCTTGCGGTGGCAGCACTCGGGTTCTCCACGGCCTAAGAAATTCAAGACCCAAAGGTCAGCAGGAAAGGTCATGGCCATGGTTTTTTGGGATAAGGAAGGTATTTGAATGACTGACTATCTTCAGAAGGGCCAAAAGTTAATGCAGAATACTACTCTAACTTGCTGCGCCGATTAAAGGAGGTGTTGAAAGAAAAAAGGTAAGGGAAGCTGCGGAAAGGTGTTCTCTTTTTGCAGGACAATGCAAAGGCTGGCAAGACGATGGATGTTTTGAAGAATTTGGGGTTTGAGTGCATAGACCATCCACCCTACTCACCAGATCTTGCTCCATTTGACAATTTCCTGTTTCCAAACCTTAAAAAGAGTTTGAAAGGGAGGAAATTTTTGAATGATTTGGAGGTGATAGCAGCAGCAGAGCAGTATTTCAGTGACCAGACATCAGAATTTATTTATTTATTTGGAAGGGCTAAAGAAACTTGAGAAATGATGTTCCAAGTGTGTTGAACTTCAGGGTGAACATGTGGAATAGCATGTAAGTTTCATGGCTCTAGGTCATTCCCTTCTTGGTAGGGCCTAGAACATTTCAGCACCCCCTCGTATCTAAGGGCTGAAGTTCATGTTAATTAAGAATCCTTTAAGTCTTCATCTGAAATATATGACCACCTTAGTGTCAACATACTATTTTGCATAAGTGACAACTAGGGAGTACGGAGGTTTAATACATTTAGTGGGTATAATGGAAAGCACTATTGAAGTGTCAGTAGGAAGGATTAGTAGGTTTTCAGAATGCAGTGGTAACTGAATATCTTGTGCATCTCTTCTCTGTGTTAGAACTGTTCTGGGACACAGTTTTAGATTACTGAGTTGGACTAAATTATATTTGATCTTCTTAGTCCTATAGTTGTTTACATATGTCCAGCAAGGCTAGATTCCAAAATGCGATCAGAGCGTAGCTATAACTGAATGAGGGTGGAATGGACAAATGTTCCTGAACTCCTGAGAGAGGTGGACACTGGTTGGGCAACAGCTCACTCTTTGCTTTCCCCCTCCTGCCTCCTGACATACTACTGGCTCCTGATTGGAGGACTCATCTCAGCTTCAAGCCGAGGTATATGTTATTGGGTTCTTTTTAAATGTTCAAGCCAGGGCAATGTGTATGCACATGTATGCATACATGGAAAGTGCATGTATGATTTACGTAGGAGTGAGAGAAAGGGTGTGCTGCGAATGTTTTGTTTTTCACCATGTCCATTGGGGGGCCCATCTAGTCCAGCATCCTGTTTCACACAGTGGCCCACCAGATGCCACTGGGAGCCAACAGGCAGGAGCTGAGGGCATGCCCTCTCCTGCTGTTCCTCCCCTGCAACAGGCATTCAGAGGCATCCTTTTACCGTGGTGATTATCTTTATTTAGCAGGGGGAGAGTAACTGGCCCTATCCACCCCAGCACAGTACTTCCAGTGACTGTTGCTGCTGTCTATCTTGTGTTTCGTTTTAGAATGTGCGTCCTTTGGGGACAGGGAGCCATCTTATTTATTTGTTGTTTCTCTTTGTAAACCGCCCTGAGCTATTTTTGGAAGGGCGGTGTAGAAATCGAAATAATAATAATAATAATAATAATAATAATAATAATAATAATAATAATATAATCCTGCCTCTGAGGCTGGAGGAAATCCAATTAATAATAATAATAATAATAATTAATAATAATAATATAGCCTTCCAACTAGTAGCCATTGATAGACCTCTCCTCCATGAAGTTATCCAAACCCCTCTTCAAGCCATCCAGGTTGTTGGCTGTCACCACATCTCGTGGCAGAAAATTCCACAAGTTGATTATGCATTGTGTGAAAAAGTACTTCCGTTTGTTGGTCCTAGATTTCCTGGCAATTTCATGGGATGACCCCTGGTTCTACTGTTATGTGTGAGAGAGAATGATTTCTCCCTATCCACTTTCTCCACACCATGCATGATTTTATAGACCTCTATCATGTCTCCTCACAGTCATCTTTTTTCTAAACTAAAAAGCCCCAGGTGTTGTAATCTTGCCTCATAAGGAAGGTGCTCTAGGCCCCTGATCATCTTAGTTGCCCTATTCTGCACCTTTTCCAGTTCTACAATGTCTTTCTTTATATGTGTTGACTAGAACTGTACGCAGTACTCCAAGTGTGGCCGCACCATAGTTTTGTGTAAGGGCATTATAATATTAGCAGTTTTGTTTTCAATACCCTTTCTAATGATCCCTAGCATAGAATTGGCCTTTTTCACAGCTGCCGCACATTGGGACATTGATTTGAGTACTAATTATACTTCTTCAGGCTCATTTTTGTGTGTGGCAACATTGCATGGGAAATGACTTTTTAATCTAAATACATTTTTTAAAATAAGTTTATGCTATTGCATGAAGTTCTGCTGTTTAGTTTTAAAAGAACCAAAATGCTAATAGGGATGTCCAAGCCCTTGGTGGTGCCTGAACTAATTATTTGGATCCTGGCCAATATCTGCATCAAGTGTTTGTAACATAATGATCACACACGATTGACAAGATATTAAACAGTTATCACCAATCCGTGGGTTTAATTATATATCCTGCTAACTTTAATATTTGTTTTATAATCCAGTGGGATAAGATGAACCACAGAAAGCATAATGGCTTCCTTCATTTTTTTTTTAAAAATCGTGTAAATGGTATAGATCAGCAAAACCAGTACTTTAAAAAATGGTGTAAAAGGTATAGATCAGCAAAACTAGTACTCAGAATTTGCTAATCTGTGACAATGAAATGAAGCACAAAAGGGCTTGAAATACTCAGAAGAAATGAGCAATTCAGTAACAAGATTTTCTATGAGCTTATGAATATTTATGAAAAAGTCGTGAGGTTTTTTCCCCACATAGCTTCAAATGTTTTCTTTAGAAAGTCTTCTCAAATATTAAGACATGCATTTTTTAAAAAGTGTGCATATAAAAGAAGCCAAGAATGAAAGACATGCAGCTTTAAAGATAAGCGTGCTTTCAGCATAAGCATTTGCACTCAGAACAGCATTTACACAAATTAACATATTTTATCTTCTATAAGGCGCATAAAGCAATTGAAACATGGCATATATTCTAATTTAAATTGGTAGAACAGAATCCTCAAGTACTGGAGAGAATCAGTTAGAACTCTTAAGAAGTTATGACAGCTAAATTTGGGTTTTCCCCATTTTAAAAACCCAGAATGACAGTTAAACTATTTTTCCTCCCTCTCTGCACAGATTATATATATGCAGAGTGTCTTTAACCACAAATGACGCTCTTGTTGTTGTGGCTTCTAATGCATATATCTTCTGTTCAAGAAGCAAACCATTGCTGAATGTAACGCTATTGTCCAAGTCCAATATGTTGTGTTTTATCACTTTTTAGAGATAGATCTATTTACCATGATGCAAACCAGGACTCCTAGCCCCCAATCCTAACCCAGAATTATTCAAGCAACTTAAAATAGTGAGGTTTGTAAAGGATTCACCATTGTTCTTTTAAAATGTGAAATACAATTATTGTGTAATTCATGTTGAACATGTAAGTTAACATTCAAATACTACTACCACAGGGCCTAGATAGAGACGTAAGTTTGGGCGGGGTATAAATTTAATAAATAAATAAATACATAAATAATATAGATGCCGCTGCAGCACTGTTTTTTAACAGTCAATTTAGGGTGTTACATACCAAACACTGCTGAGGTGTTACCATTTTCACAACAAAGATATTTCATATAACCTTTACTAATATAAAGTCTGCAACCAAAAGCTTTACTGACCAGTGCACAAACCACAGTGTGAAGTTCAGCAAGTCCCATTATTCTTTAGCCTCTCTGGCAAGGAAATATTCTACGAGGGAGAGCCAATAAACAAGGTGAAATAACATCTTTTTCACAGACATCGGTATCCAATATATACTCATCAGTACATGTCTGAATATGCAGCATTCATAGTTTCCATATAAAGTTGGCAATATTGTGACTGCATTTCCAAAATGGCAGCCCCTCTGTCAGATTGCACTGCAGCTGAACAGCCAAGTGTCATTCAATTTTTACTGTCAGGAGAAATGAAAACAAGTGAAATTTACCAAAGAACATGTACATAATATGGGGACAGTTGTCTTTCACCAGAAAATGTGTATGTGGTGTGAACTGTTCAGAGATGGCCATGCAAGTAGCGGATGAACAGTGACTAGTGCATCTATGTGATGCATAATTGTTTATACTCTTTACCAAAAACTTTTTTCTCTTGTGGAATCAAAAAGCCTCTCAGTCACTGGAATAAATGTATCAAGATAGGAGGTGGTTACACTGAAAAATAATGTATATTCCTGTTCCTGGAATAAACAGTTTTGATGCTATACTCAAATTCGCCTTATGTATCCACTCTGCCTTTTAATACCTCCCAAGCTTTCAAAGTTCACTATTTTAAAAAACAAAACACAGTTTCATTGGCTGTGTCTGTACACACAAACACATCAACATATGAAGCTGTCTTATGCCAAGTCACCTAGTTCAGTATTGTCTACCCTTACTGACAACAGTTTTCCAAGGAGGCAGCAGTCTTTCCCAGCCCTACCTAGCGATGCTATGGAATGAACCGAAGACCTTCTGCATACAAAACAGATGCTCTACCACTGAGCCACGGCCCCATCCCTATCTGCATTATGTTTTTTTAAAAAATCATTTTAAAACTATTTTCCAAAACCCGAGAACTTTATCCACAATAATTCAACAAGTTTTTCTGGTAACAACTAACTTGCCTACCTTCCTACACTATAATCTTAATTGGTAATGACCATCCTTACAAGTTAGCCCACTTAAATGTTAGCACACATCTGCCATCTTGAATTGGGGTAGATGACATCATCACAAACTATGCCGCTGAGCTGTCCCTATGTGTCCCTACACCTGTAGTCAATTTGGTCCAAATCAGTTCCCGCTTGCACCTCAAATGTCCACGCAGCAGCCATTTTGAATTTGTGTAGATTACATCATCACAGACTATGCCCTTTTGCTGTCCCTATGTCTCACAACAACAGTAGCAAATTTGATTCAAATCGGTTAGGCGGTTAGTACACTTGCACCTCAAAGGTTTTTATGTCCACCAGCTTGAATTGGGGCAGATGACTTTATTTATTTATTTATTCATTCATTCATTCATTCAATTTCTATACCACCCTTCCAAAAATGGCTCAGGGTGGTTTACACAGAGAAATAATAAATAAATAAGATGGATCCCTGTCCCCAGAGGGCTCACAATCTAAAAAGAAACATAAGATAGACACCAGCAACAGTCACTGGAGTTACTGTACCGAGGGTGGATAGGGCCAGTTACTCGCCACCTGCTAAATAAAGAGAATCACCGCATTACAAGGTGCCTCTTTGCCAAGTTAGCAGGGATATCATCACAAACTGCGCCACTGAGGTGTCCCTATGTGTCACTCACTACAACTGTACCAAATTTGGTTCATTTTGGTCCAGGCATTGTGAAGTTGATGGATGGGGGGCAGCAGTGGACACACACACAGAATGCTGGGTGATCTCATAAGCTAACCTTCCTTAAGGAAAAATGCAATATTTTTAAATTATACACTATTTTTAAAGTGATTATTCCTGATACGCTTAGTTTTCCCCACAGTGGTTGAGGACCTCTGCAAATTGGGACACAGTGTGTGGGCAGGGGGGAGGTTAATACCAACTTCTGTCATGCTCTCAATCTGTGGAGGTCCTAATCTGGCTGCTGTTCAACCTGAGAAAAAGCTCCCTTTGTTGTCAATAGGAGTTTTTTTCCAGGTTAAATAGCAGTCAGATTGGGGCCCCACAGACTGAATCCATGGCATGGGTTGGCATTAGAGCCCTCCTCCCTTCTGCAATGGTTTCACTTAGCAGGGGCCCCCCATTCAAAAGTGATTGGGGAATTTTAAGCCTATCAGGGCTAATGAAGTTTTAAACATAACATGTAGTTTGGCCTCCACATTCACTAGAAAAGTTCAAACCTGTAACAGCAGCATGAAAAAGACAGAGGGACATTTGGCCCCATCAAAATTACAAACCCACTTTTCATCTTTTTCCCATTATTGCCTGCACATTCACTACAAAATGCCAAGCTTTCTGTCTTCCAAGCAGAACTTAAAGAATTTCCTACGAAATATTTCCCTACATGAATGTCAAATACTGGAAACTGTCAGGAATTTGATGTCAAAATCTTTATAGATTTTGACATCAAATTCCCAACAGCTGATATTTTCCAGTGTTTGACATTAATTCGTATTTAGCACTTTATAGCACTGATAGCTGAAATGGTTTTCAAAACTTTCCATCTTCATGGAAACCTTTCCTCACTGATGTTTGCCAAGGAACTCCTGGGCAATGCAGAAGATTCTGGGACATGTTCTAGGATGAACACTCAGTTTCCCGTAACTGGGGCGTAAAAGATTTATCATCTTTGCAGGCCTTCATGAGAGCCACACAGACCCATCTTTTTAGCCTGACTTAAAATAGGGTGTCACATTGTGAACCATGTATCCTAGACTAGAGCACAATGAAGCATGTGTTTGCACATTGATATTCCTGCACATTGAATATCTGCAGTGAGGGCAAGCTGCCTTTCAGATGCTCTTCTCACTGAAGGTCCCCTGATAAGCTTCCTAAGAATCTAGAGCTCCATAGCTAAGAGTTTGAAAACTACTTATCATATCTGACAGTGTTTAATGGTTAGCATGCAAAAAGTATCTTACATTATATAGTACTAGTTGGTGATGACCGTCGTTGACTGGACCAAGTCATTTTTGTGTAGATTGCACTCCTAGGGAACTTAAAGAAATTAAATATATGTAATACAATCTATATAATTAATTCTCTTAGCCGGTGTGTGTCCAGGATTTGGCGGCAGAACTCATGACACCCTGTGAGAGTTCCAGTGGAGTGAGGAGGAGAGGGGGAAGAAAGTGCCGGTGGTGGCCACTGGCCAGCCAGTGACCGGAGCGGGGGGGAGAAAAAAAGCGGTGGCAGGCAGCGGGAGAGAAGGGTAGCGGCAGTGGGTGGGCAAGAGAAAAGCGGCAGTGGGTGGGCAGAGTGGGGGGGAGAGAAAAACCGCGGAAGGTGGATGGGAGGGAGCAAAAACCGGCAGCAGGGCCCATCTTGGCTGCCCGCCACAGCTCTGGGGGGGGGGAGGAACGGGAGGGGAGGAGGGCTGGAGAACGCAGGGCCGGAGGGAAGGGGAAGAGGAGAGATGAGGCAGGAGGAAGAGGGAGAGGGAAACAGCCAGCCCCAAAGTGCCGCACAGATGCTCTCTGTGGGGTCGGCTAGTTTTTATTGATGTGCTTGCCAAAGGGATTTAAATTAACTGTTTGAAATTTGTAGAATTTGTAGGACTTCTCGGCCTTTTGGCTAAGAAAGCATTCTCTACTAAAGTCATCAACTGCAAACATTATTCATTTTATTGAATAATGACCATATACAGAAAGTTTAAACCATAGTAAATTTGAATCTGAGAAAAATCTTCTGCTTCTCTTGGGCATGATGTAATTTTGGAATTATTAATCCGATTGAGTATTAAAACTAAGAGCAAACACAGTTACAATATGGTGATTATATTCAGAATTCTTTAAAAAAACAAACCATTTTAAAAAAATCTTTCCCCAAGCATATTCTGAATGACTTTTGTAAATTCTGAGTAGTGCACTCAGCTAATTTCAGTGACAGGAGTGTTCATGCAAAATTTGGTATCCGTAGGTCCTCAGAAAGTATGACTTTATTTCATACACATTCTTCAAAATATATAGTAGATTTAATAGCTGATATGCAGTAGTATTTCATATCAGAAAACATTTTATAGGTAATTTGTAATGGTAAGTGATATCTGACAGCTTAAAAGATTCCATATTTGAAACCTGTCAAAATAAAGACATTCAGGAGATGCCAGCCAGTATAAAGCATTCAGATTTCACGGTCAAAAATTCACATTGAAAATGTCTCTCTGAACACTACTTTGACATTTCACATATACAAAATTGACTTGTAAAACTGGAAAATATGTGCTGAAATTTGAATATTTGCAAGTTATCATTCCTGTTCAATTGTATTGCTTGTCTGATACAAGAAACTCTCTTTTAACATGGGTCCTCACTTCATGGATTCACCTCTTTGTGGGGCCCCTACCCACATACCACTTCAGTTATCACGGGGGTCGTTAGGAACATAAGAAACTGCCATATACTGAGTCAGACCATTGGTAATAACTAAAAAGGCCCATTGAACCTATGGTCTCTAATCAATCTTTAGGAACATAGGAAACTGCCATATACTGAGTCAGACCATTGGTCTATCTTGCTCAGTATTGTCTTCACAGACTGGCAGCAGTTTCTCCAAGGTTGCAGGCAGGAATCTCTCTCAGCCCTATCTTGGAGAAGCCAGGGAGGGAACTTGGAGTCTTCTGCTCTTCCCAGAGCGGCTTCATCCCCTGAGGGGAATATCTTGCAGTGCTCACACATCAAGTCTCCCATTCATATGCAACCAGGGCAGACCCTGATTAGCTAAGGGGACAAGTCATGCTTGCTACCACAAGACCGGCTCTCCTCTCCATCATGCTTAGTGTGCTGCTGGTACTAATCCCACAAACCCCCTTCTCTGCACTGAAGAGGAGAACAATTCCATAAGGACTGCAGTGTTAAATACTGAGTGCATTCAGCTCCTGAAAAACAGCTAACACATAGGCTGAGTCATAAAAATCAAGTTACATTATGAGGCAAGCAACATCATATGAACTTTAGTGTTTATACATTTTTATTTTGTTTCAAAGCCCTGACCAAGACTACAAAGTAATTATTCTTTAATTTTGTTTCATTCACTTTTTGTCTGTGTGTAAGATCATCATTTCATGTGTTGTGCCCAAAAAGCAAAGGAACAAAATGCAGACTGCCTCAAATTGTCCTGGAAGGGGCATGACTCCAAATAATTGCTGAGATGAAGCAACCACCAAGGCATTTCAAAGGGTGGCAATGCCTTGAGGTGAGCATTAGAAAGGGAGGAATTGCCTTGCAGACATGGTATTCAGCACGAAGAGATGGATGTGTAATTTAGCAATCAGGACTACAAAGAAATTGGCTGGAAGAGTATCCCACTACACTCTAAGAAGGAAGAGATTGCACTCTGCTGAGGAAGTTTGTTACCACAGCTGACAAATCCTACTCGAGTGACAGCACTGAGAGTATCAAAGGCATCACATGCTGCCGAGCTGGCAGTGTTTACCCATCAGTGCTACTCGTAATGCAGCAGCAGTAAATGGATGAAATGCAGCTCATAAAAACACAATAATATGATTCAAATTTACAGCTTACTCTAAAGTGTGGTTCTGCTTTGAAAAACAACTGCATATAGCTCAACAAATTTGCTCTGTGTATGTACTGAATCATCTATTTGCTTTAGGATTATTTATTTAAATTCATTTCCAATTGTGCATATCCAGACTTGGAGCACATTCCAAATCATTAAAGCGCATCTGAAAACAAAAACCCTCATCCAAACACAGGCACTAAATTTAAAACAGATTTCCAACACAATGAAACCTTCTCAAGCATAAATACAGCCACCTTTTCCAGATGAACATCCTCATCTTCTTTGTCCTTCCCTCAGGAAAAGTGCAGTAGAACAAGCAGCACTAAACAACAAGCAGCTTGCACTAGAAGTCACCAACTTTAAGAAATACAGGATAGGGGCTTTCAAGTGGATTCCAAAGCTAAGTACCATTAAAAAAAAAAAAGTACATGCAATACAGTGTTTTGTGTCTCTCTTGGCCATTGTAGGAATGGGTTATTGGATTAGCAAATGCTTGTCAGTCCTTGTTGCCAATCAAAATTTGATTCCAGAACATGTTGCATACCATCTTAAAATTTAAGTATCCTTAATAGAAAACACTCTGGTTTGAACAATTCCAGTTAATTTCTACAGAAAATTATTATAACACCACGTTATTTGACAAAATAATTTCAGTCTCTGTTTACAAAGTATGGCACAAAGGGCAGTTATATTAAAGGCATCAAATGAAAAAAAATTATTGCTTCTAGCAAAAATTACTTTTACAGTAACACAACAGTGGCAGCAGTCTGTGAACCAGGTTTGGCTCAAGGTAAATGCACCCCAAAGATGTCACCACCACTCCCCTTATCCAGTGGCACATACTGCCTTCAGAGCAACAAATGCCACCATCCCTTGCTCAGAGCAACTACCTCTGCTACTCCTCCTCCTACTTTCCTTCTTAGATTTAAAAAAGAAGAGGAGAATGGAGCAGAAGAGGCAGCGTGGAGAAGAGTGGTAGGCTAGAGGGTCTGATGCTCCCTAGCCCAGTACTCCTCTCTTGCTCAGTACTCCTCTTCTTTTTTAAATCCAGAGCGTGTGGGAGGAGTAGCAGTAGCAGCACTCCCAGTGGTGGACTGCAGAGGCAAACTATAGCAGTGCCCCTGCCAATCTACCACCTGAAGCAATGGCCTCAGTCTACCTCATCAATGGGCCAGTCCCATGTGGACCAAATCTTCAGTGGTCCCTAACTAACAGCTGTAGATAACGTGAAAATATATGCGTGTTATGTAATACTGTGCTTGAGGGTACAAGCTTTACAGCTATAAAGCCTTACCCCCTTACTGCTTGATAGTGCCAGTTTTGGCTGAAATCTTATACAGACTTACCTGAGCTTAAGCTTGATTGATCCCCAGAGGGACATGCAATAGGATTGCACTGTTCATGAGAGAATCTGACCACTCAGTAAAGAGATCCATCAGTGCAGTAAGAAACACATTTCTCCAGAACACTGAAGAACTAAGTGTTGCCTGAGAATGCAGAAATTGGCTGTCCCTGGTCCCACGTTACAGATTGCTGGATCTATTAAAAACAACAACATCTACATCCCTTACTGACAAAGGGGTGTACATGCTACCTATACCCCTTTCTGTTAGAGTTCCAGTTCTCTTTCTTATCCATGGATTCCTTGACATGAGAAGCGGCCTTTCAAATTACACTGAGAAATATCGCTATGTTGCTTAATAAATGGCATATTTTATAGTATTAGGCTGAACTGCTAGAAAATATGGATAAATCCTTCACTAGAGATGGAATAAATTATGTGGAGTAAATTAGTCAATTTCATTTCAATTTATGATTTGCAATTCAATAGCAAAATAATCAAGTCATATTCATTTTAAATCTTTTTCAAAGTGCCTATTGCCAAAAGGAAACCAAAACCTTCCTGTGCTCCCACCAGTCCCACCCCTAAAAGATTGGTGTCCTATGCCTTATGAGGAATACCTAATTTCAAAATGAATGTATCTGAATATAGGCAATTGTGCGTACAGGGAAGGATTTAATATCAATTTAAACCGGAAGAGAATAAAAGGTGTCCTTTCAAACACCAGAGTCCTGACTGATTAGAAGCCTTTGGTAAGTTGGCATTAGGATGTCGTGGCAGAGCTTGCCAAGGAGGACACATGGGAAACAGTGACTGGGGAGGGCCATGCAAAATCTAGGCTGATTGTGGATGGCAGAAGTTTGATCAGAGCCAGTCCAGATCCCCCAAGACATAAATGTTTAGCTGACAGTTCAGCTATGTTGCATGTCTAGCCATATTTAATGAGAGACAGCAAATGAAACAAGATATGGGTATTAAAACCTGCACACTTACACATGAAACCTATTCCAAATGGCCCTGTATTTCACAGCTGAAGGAAATTCAGAGAGCAACAAAAGAAGGAATGCAGTGCTCTTTCTTACTTTCTTTCTAATGCCACTTTAATTTCAAATTAAGGATTTATGTTTCAGGACACTCATTTTCACATAAAAGTTCCAAACTCTACATATAGCTTAAAGCAGCCGAAGTGAAGCTATTGATTTTTCCTCCTGCAGAAATATGAAAATCCTTCATACTTTCCCAAAGGATGCATTATATTTATTGGTGTCTATACTGAAACAACAGCTCAAGGTTATTGCTATGAAAACGTTTTGAGTTTTAATGTGCCACCATAAGTCCACTGAAGGTAAAGGGCATGTCCAATATTTTCCAAGGTAATACCGAGCAATCATTCAGTAGCTTCTGGATTTCAGGACAAACTTTCTTTCTATACAAATCTCACATCTATATATGATGAAATAAAGCAAATGCTGAAGAAATATGAAACCTCAACAGATAATTCAGAATATAATGATTGAAGAATACATTAATCTCTTCAGGCACTCAGAGTAAAAATATGCACAAGACCAATCTCCTTTACAAGGTGTGACCCACTGACAAACTGCATATAGTTAACAGAAATTGTGACATATCAAGCTCTGTTTGTAATATTTATTTATTTATTTATTTATTCATTCATTCATTCATTTCATATATCTTGCAGTTTTCAAGAGACACCATCTCCACAAGATGACTACCAATCCTAAAACTGCAATAAGATAACCATTAAAAACAATAAACTAAAAATCACTTAAACAGTTAAATGCAGCAAGAAAATGCATTAGTTGACAAAATCAAAGGAAATCGGAAAAAGCAGCAACTTCAGCTTCTGTTTCCTTTGCTAAAGAAGACAGCAAGCAAGCAATCAAATATATAAATCAATAAATCAATAAGAAAACAAGGGGGGAAGGACAAGCTAAGTTTGATAGGGCTAGTGTTTTCTAGGGTTTGATTTCTGGCCGGCTAGAGGTTTAGGAACATAGGAACATAGGAAACTGCCATATACTGAGTCAGACCATTGGTCTATCTAGCTCAGTATTGTCTTCACAGACTGGCAGTGGCTTCTCCAAGGTTGCAGGCAGGAATCTCTCTCAGCCCTATCTTGGAGAAGCCAGGGAGGGAACTTGAAACCTTCTGCTCCTCCCAGATCAGCTTCATCCCCTGAGGGGAATATCTTGCAGTGCTCACACATCAAGTCTCCCATTCATATGCAACCAGGGCAGACCCTGCTCAGCTATGGGGACAGGTCATGCTTGCTACCACAAGACCAGCTCTCCTCTCCATAGGTTTGTTTTTGACAGGGCAATTTGAGTGGGGAATTAGCTGAAGGAGTTACACAGGTAGTGGGTGTGGGGCACATTCCTAAGGTAGCTCAGTTTGGAAGCAGCTCTTGAGAAGACAAGGCTCAGACCAGGAGAGGCAACCAACTTCAAAACTTTCTAATCTTCCTGGACAAGATAGCAAGCAAGAAAATCAACAAATTAACAAGAAAAAAAGTCAAAAAGGTCAAGTGACAGTAATGGAGATAGCACATAACAATGCCAGGTAAGAGACTAGGTGTATATATACCAATGCCAGAAGCTTCCGAGCCAAGATGGGTGAGCTGGAGTGCTTGGTTGGTAATGAAAACATAAGTATAGTGGGCATAACAGAAACCTGGTGGAACGGTGAGAACCAGTGGGACACTGTTATTCCTGGGAACAATTTACAGAAAGGACAGGAAGAGGAGGATTGGGGGTGGAGTGGCACTGTATATTAAATAAGGGATGTAATCCAAACAACTAGAAAACCAAGGAAGACCGGAGTTCTCCACAGAATAATTATGGGTGATAAGATGAGGACGGAAAGGAAATGTGTTACTAGGGATGTGCTATCACCCCCCAGATTGAAATGCTGGAAGTGAACTGGAGTTGGAGAAGCAAATCAGAGACATCAAAGAAAGTTGGAGCTGTAATAATGTAAAAACTGATTTTTAATGGTTATCTTGCCGCAGTTTTAGTTTTAGGCTGTAAAAACCTATTTAAATACATCAGAAGCAGAAAACCTGCCAGGGAGCCGGTTAGAACTTTAGATGATGAGAGCATGAAAGAGATTGTTAAGGAGGATAAGGAGATTGCAGAGAAGCTGAATGAGTTATTTGCATCCGTCTTCACAGTGGAAGATACTGACCATATACCCTCTGCGGAACTGAGCTTCTCAGGTTTGGGGGCCAAAGAACTGGAACAATTTGAGGTGATGAGTGAGGATGTTGTAAACTGTCTTGGAAAACTAAAAATTAACAAATCTCCAGGGCCAGATGGCATCTACCCAAGTTCTGAAGGAACTCAAAGGTGAAATTGATGGTCTCCTAGCAAAAATATGCAACTTGTCCCTACAGTCAGGCTCTGTACCAGAGGCCTGGAAAATAGCGAATGCAACTTTGATTTTCAAAAAGGTCTGGGAAGCCCACAGGCAAGAGCTGATAGCAAGCCTTCTCTCCCACTGTTGCTGCCCTTCAACTGGTATTTAGAGGCATCCTACCTCTGAGCCCGGAGATAGCCTATGGTCATCAAGACTAGTAGTCATTGATAGACCTGTCTTCCATAAATTTGTCTTACCCCCTTTTAAAGCCATCCAAGCTGCTGACCTTCACATTCTGTGACACAGAATTCCTTCAGTCTTTGAAGAGAGACTATGGGTTGTATCCACATTACAGAGACCTCTGGGAGCTATCCACATGACCCGCTGGAGGGGGGAAGGCTTCCCCCCCAGACGATTCATCTGATTGCTGGGAGTTCATGCTCCCATACAATCCTCCACTGTGCTAGGCAGTGCGGAGCTCTGGAGGCTGGGACGAAGTGACCTGGCCTCC
Source organism: Hemicordylus capensis (assembly GCF_027244095.1). Classification (NCBI taxonomy): domain Eukaryota; kingdom Metazoa; phylum Chordata; class Lepidosauria; order Squamata; family Cordylidae; genus Hemicordylus; species Hemicordylus capensis. The sequence continues at coordinate 257,607,665 of NC_069657.1, forward strand.
AGATATCCCACAATGCACCGCACCCCGAGTGCAGTGCATTGGGGGATTCCTCCAAGAGACGGGCACTCTAGGTGTTGGCACCATTAACCCAGGCTAAAAGCTGTGTTAAAAGCCGGGCTATGCGGTGCTGCCTCACAGCCTAACCCAAGCTAGGCTCCCCTAGCCTGGGTTAGGCTGCATGTGACAACAGCCCCATAGCCAGTAATATCTCTCCTTTGCTATCTGGTATGTCTAAAACTATTGGTAGGTTGTAAATGTCTTTAAATGTATACAGATATTTGTCACTACCTGCTGTAACTGACTATCTTTGCTTTCACCTTGCATCTGATGAAGTGGGTTATTATAACCCACAAAAGTGCATGCTTTAAATATTAGTCTAAAAGGTGCTCTCTTATTCCTTTTCTGGTCCCAGGCACCTCAAGCTTTAAAGATCAACAGCAGCTCTCCGAATTGAGCTCTTTCTCTCTTTGAGGATGACTGCCAAACCACCTTTTCCTGTGCTCAGCCTCAATTGTGATTCCAGGGCTCAAGATCTTTATATAAGAGCCAATTCCCAGGTTCTGTCACCTGGAATTGTAGTACAACTAACAGAATCCAGGATAGTGTTATGCAGAAGAAAGAGTGGGGCTATGCAGATATGAGTTGGTTCAGTTCATTCTGTTGGACAAAAGCAAGCTGACTATATTTTAGAACATAGTGTATGTGTGTGTGGGGGGGGGGGGAGCTTTTGCCCCAGACAGAGCAGTTTGATAGGTTAAGGCAAACAATTGCCATTCATTCCTATGAAGAAAAGTGGAAAGCTGCACTGCATGAAAGATCTGCTCACCATCCTGACATTGGGTGGCCCAGCTTACAGCGACGTGGAGGTGCAATGTGTCCCTATTCTCAGACACACATAGCACTCCCCACACAGTGCATACAGTCTCTCCCTCCACACACATCTGACCATCACAACAGAAAAGTTAACTGAGGATCCTTCATCAAGAGATAACCACAGTCAGCCCCATTAAAGGGAAGAGCTTCCATTTGGACATGAGCCCTGGCATTTTATGGTTTTTTTGGAAGTGCAGCATTGAATGCATTGCACAGCATTTCCTAGTTGCTCACTAACGGCAATTGACCTGGGATGAAGTATAGACTCTGTGTGTAGGACTCGCTAGTTGAAGGTAGGAAACAGAAGTTCAGCTGCCCAGCAATAATAAAAATGATACTTTGACTTTCCTACATGTAAAATATATGGCAAAACAGCCAAATTTGAGGAAAATAGAAAAATATGCATTATTGATTTCATACGTTTATGCATTTTCATTCTATATTGCTGATCTCAAAATGTATAAGAGATACAGTACTTGAATTGTGCTACATGTTACAAAGAACAAGCATACCACTAAAAAGCATTATGTTGTCCTACTAATTATGTGCAGGCCTGGAACAGTATTCAGAAAGCACACATCTGCCAATGTAATTTAGTCAGGGCTCTATCCTGATGTGCAAGGAAGTTCACGCAAGACGACATCTTTTGTGCATCCACAAAAAGCCTTTCCTAAGAGTCAGCGGGCCCTTGGAAAAGGATGGCATGTGTTGCAGAAGGAACCCACTGCAACTGGGTAAAAGCACATTCCCTGAACAAAGCTCTACTCACAGAAGTTGCCTCCACCATTTCAGCAATTCCCCCTCCCCCTGCTGCTGCCCATGCCTCTTTGCATCACCTTTTTCGAGAGTCCCATAACCCCCAGGAGCATCTTTTCAGGGAGCAGAAGAAGACACAGTGAAAAGAGGAGACAAGAAGGTTTCCATGCACAATCTTCCTTCCACTCATGAAGGTCAGGATGCAGCCCGTGAGCATGCCAGTGTGCTTCCATGCACACACCAGTACTCTCCATATTTTCCCTTCCAAAATGCTGGTTCTCAAGTTGCTCAGGAGCCTGCCCCACTGTTTTGTGTAACAGCCATGGGTGTCCATAGGGGGAAGGGCAAAGATGATGCATTTCCCCCCAGATTGAGCCAGTTCCCATATAATTTAATGGGTATACTCCCAGGGAGGGGGCATAGGATTGCTGGCTTTGCCAAAAACACCCCCAAAAAGAAGTCCTGCAGACACTCATGGGAGAAGCTTTGGGACAACTGGACATTAAGTGGCATCGTGGGCTCAGAAAAACAGCCTGAATCTCCATGTACATGCAGAAATTATATCCACAGATCTTTGGATCTTGCTCCACTTCCACACAATGTTAAAGATTTTGGCATACTTTTGCCATGCATATGGCCTGCCACGATGGCCCGGGGAACCTTTTACTGTGCAATAGCTGCTGCTATAATTACTAAGTTCATGCTGATGCTGGTTTTAATTATTTATTGCGTACTTTTATTATGTTTATTCTGTTGTTAACTTGCCCTTTTAAAAGGGCTAGCTTGCCCTTTTAACTGCAGAGGGACTTCCTTGGTAAATTTAATCAGAATGTCAGCCAGAGTATACAAGTGCTGGGAAGAAGCTAAACAATAGGGAAGTGCCCGGAACATTTAAGCGCCTCTTTGAAGAGGCGCCAAAATGATTCAGCTCCCTGCAGCCGAAACATTTCAGCACGGGGTTAGGGGTTCCCTTAAGAGGAGACAGGTCCTACCTGCCCCTCCTGCAAGCCTCTGCCAACCCGTCGCAGTGCTGTACTCCATAAAGTTCTACTGTGACAGCAGCAGCCTGTGCTACTGTCTCCTTTAAGGCACTCACCGTGGCAAGGGGCACTGCTCCCAGCATCCCTCGCATGGCATCAGTTTTTTGTGCACATCCCTAACAAAAAAAATGCATGTTACAAATGACAATCCACACAGAACTGTGCCACATCTGAAATGGTCTTTACCATTCCCTAGTTGATGCCAACTCCTAGTTTGCACTTGAAGAAAGTGTCTTCAGCCAAAAGCAAACATATATCCCGAGTACACAACAGATTAGTAGGAAGGGATATCTTAATAAACTAGGCAATCTCAAAGAATGTCTGATTTATTTGTTCTATTTGTTCTGGTATTTGCTCTATAATGGTTGTATTAAGTTATTGTGGTATTTTATATTGCTTCTTTTACATCCTTGATAATGTGGGCTCCTACATTTTGAAATTATTGCACCAGAAGAGTTATTACAAATTTCACATGGTTTACTGGAGTGGCATCTCATGAATATAGAAAGGAAAGAAAAAGATACCTGGAAAGATGATTGGATACACACCATTAACTATACATAGATCTCATAGCATTTGAGCAGTACAAGAATATATTCAGTATCCTAAGCTTTCAAAACTTATTTACTACTAAGTTATATTGCATTCAGAAATGAATAGTTCAAGGTCCCCCCCCCTTTTTATAATGCAGTATATGCCATAATGTAGTATGTATAAACAATATTAGCATTTTTCCAACTGAGCAGAAATATAAAATTGTACACAATGCAATCAATTTATATTTAAATTCCAACTGACTTTCAGATCAACAGATGTTTATATGAAATATGTGAAAAGCATAATCAAGTAAATGTGCATCCAATCCCAAAAGCTATCGCTCTACGTTTAAAAATAAAATTTCCCTATAGAATACAGCTGTTGGTGGGGGAAATTTTTTTTAAAGCAGAAGCTAGAAGACAATAGTCTTGTCTTGTGATTCAAGCAAGTCATCTCCATAAAAATAAACACAGACTGCCATTTTAAGTGGTAAACAAAAATCTATTGTCTAAAAAAATAATAATGCACTATTCAATCATCATCTTCTAGGTTAAGCAACCATACCCCTGATAAAACAGGGCAAAGGGGCAGTTATTCTCTCAGCATTAGTAATTGCTTAAGGTTCTTTTTTCATAGTTACATGGCTATTATACAGCTGTTTAGATCATTGTACAGCTAAGTTGATCTACTGCACTGATCTTTCATGTCGCCAAAGCCAATTCTGCAACCTGCCACTTTCAGAATTAAAGCTTAGGAACATAGGAAGCTGCCTTGAATTAAGTCAGACCATTGGTCCAGCTAGCTCAGTATTGTCTACACTGACTACCAGCAGCTTTTCCAAAGTTTCAGGTAGGAGTCTTTTCCAGCCCTACATGGAGATGCCAGGGATTGAACCTGGGAACGTATGCATGCAAAATAAAAGCTCTCCTATTGAGCTATGGCCCCATTCCCAAAGGAGGCACACATGGATCTCTCATCCAGGAACTGACCACAGCAAAACCCACTTTGCTTCAGTAAAGTGGCTGTATCATGTGTCCTTAGACCATGCTCTGAAACCCAACAGCAGGTAATAGAAAAAGGAATCAAAGGAAGGAAAGCAGTCTTGTATTTGAATCCTCACAAATTTTCAGTTCATACACATCAGGCCTTCCTCAGATTATGCTGCTATTTGCGTTATCAACCAGTTAGGTGCACCACTAACACAAGACACAGCTTTGCTCAAAGCACAGAAGGCTGGCAAGGTTTTATGGGTTAATTACTCTAGTTTCCTGAGTCAGGAGGGGGGTGGGGAGAGAGATTTTTCATGCTGTTTTTAAGAATTCAACAGACCAAATCCCCAAAAAATCAAGGAAGGATACACTGAAAGTGGGAAGTTGTTTTGACAACTGCCTTGTGAATAATGTCCTAATTAATGCAAGAGTTTCTCACCATTCATTGGTTGCTAGTGTGAATTAGGCCACATTTCCTTGCATGTCTCCTCACCCTCACCCCACCCCACCCCGCTTTATCATTTCAGAAAGCTTTACTGCAATGGTAGATTGACTCTCTCTCTCTCACTCTCTCTATATATATATACACACACACACCACACATATAATCCAACACTGACACTGGCAAACAGGATGGCAGTTAGTCAAAATGCCAAATGCACTAGATCATGACATATTGCTTCTATATGGATATTGCTCATATACTGTAGTTGGCAACTAGTTATGGAGTGCTATTACAAAAGAAGATGCAGCCGTTTCAACTCACATGCTTCAAATACCAAAATTTGTTGTAATCTTCTAATGCTTTCTGGGAAACTTAGAACATAGGTGAATGGAGGTGAAACAAATAACTGTACCTTTTAACAGAAACATCCAGGACTCTTCTCCAACTCCCACCCCAAATAAAGAGTTATTGTTCTAAGGGAACAACATGTTCAAATTCTCCAAGAACTTGGCAGGCATTTGCTTCAATTTTATCATTCCCACGATAAAACTAAGATTCCTTTGCATTACCTCCCCTTTTTTCCATCCTTAAAGGCATCTTGCAAAGTAGTGAATGCAAATGACGCTGTCTGCATCAGGAATGAAGTTTGTGTTAAATGCCAGCCCTTTGAACAAAGTTTATTTTTAAACTCCTTTTTACTTTCAAAGTTAGAATACTTAATTTTTAAGGACCTTGGCTCTGCTGCGGAGAAGGGTGCTCTTAGATGCATTTGCTTAAACCTCCTATCTACTCTCAAATTAACACTCTCTGAGAAGTATGAATTGCTCCATCTGGAAGTGATTACATTTCAGAGGATGTGCAGCATTAACTAATTTAAGCTTACTGAAGTGCCTTTTTTGGGGTAGTCAATAGACCCTTCAATTAAAAAAAATGTTTTTAAAACTTCCTTGTACAGATGTTTAAGACACGAATCAACGTATTCATTTAATATATAAAAATGAAAAACAGTAACACATATGTTAAGCAAACCATGACATCAAATCAGTCCCTAACTGGCAGAATTACTATTCAGAAATGCTGATGTAATGGTTCTCAGCCTCCTAGGCTATTGGTTTCCTCCAAACACGGTATAGTAGTGGCTTCATTAAAAATGCCCCCAATACTCTTCAGCAACCTTAGTCACCCAAACTGCAATTTACAGCAACTGTCTACTACAGTAATCTTCAAACGTTAAGCTAAGACACACCAGACTACCATGAAAATAAATTAAATAATTAAAGGCACCTTTGAACGCAGAAGTCCCCAATCCAGAGGGTGCTACTTATTGCATCTCTGCTTAGTTGACTGCTCTGGCCTCCTTCCCATCAGTCTCTGCTGGGGAAGTGGGTCATTTCAGCACTTCTGATACAGAGAAGCAGCAGGATTGCCATCTATCAAAGGAAGCTTTTGGCACATTCCTGCACAAGATACTGCTCTGGGCTTGCCTCTCAGTCAGCAGAAATACTCAGAACAGTGACACATACCAAGACAAGGGGACTGGACTCTAACTTCCAGAAAAATGTATCAGAAATCTGTGAAACAGTGATCTATGTACATGTGCATTCACTGCCATGAACTGAGATAGGCAAGAAATCCTTTTCGTTTGTAAAAATGAAAACTGTCAGCACAGTCATTTCAATGGACAATGTAAAGTGCATTTGCCAGGGCAGCAGGGACATTATTCATTTTATGGTTGCTTACTGTGGAACATACTGTAGGAAGCTGCCATATACTGAGTCAGACCATTGGTCTATTTAGCTTCTTGGAGAAGCCAGGGAGGGAACTTGAAACCTTCTGCTCTTCTCAGAGCGGCTCCATCCCCTGAGGGGGATATCTTGCAGTTCACACTTCTAGACTCCCTTTCATATGCAACCAGGGTGGACCCTACTTAGCTAAGGAGACAAGTCATGCATGCTACCACAAGACCAGCTCTCCTCTCCTCTGAATAGGTTATCACCAAAACCAGAAAAAATAGCTCCTTCTATGATCAGTGCATATAATATGTAGATAGAATAAAATGATTGGTAAAACAGCTAGAAAAACTAAATGCTACCCCTGCTAACTGAACAAAGAGGCACCTTTTTAAAAGTGGCGATTCTCTTTATTTAGCAGGGGGAGAGCAACTAGCCTTATCCAACCCCAGCTCAGCATCCCTCCAGTGGCTGTTGCTGGTGTCTACCTTTATGTTTCTTTTTAGATTGTGAGCCCTTTGGGGACAGGGTGCCATCTTATTTATTTATTTATTTATATCTATGTAAACCACTTAGAAAGTGGTATATAAATATTTGTAGTAGTAGTAGTAGTAGTAGTAGTAACAGCAGCAAATGAGCAGGGAACTATTAAAACTGTCTGGATAGCACATTTTCACCATACCACCATGAAACCTATGGGGTTCACAATTCATTGGGTTCACCCAAGGTTTCCACAAATGAGGGAAAGAAGTTTCTATCCAGATCGGTGTTTTCTGTACAGTTGCTAAATACAGTTAGTTTATATGCACTATAAATACAGCAAAAGATATGTTAAAGGATCAGCTGGCTAGGGATGTGCAAAAAAAGAATGTGACTGAATCTATTCAGATTCAAATCAATTTGACTCAAAACTGCTTGCACATAATGGGATTCATTCGAATGGATTCAAATTTGGGTAAATTCAAGTCAAATTCAATTCGCGTTAAGGAGTGAATGAATCCCATTCTGTGCAAGCAGTTTTGAGTCAAATTGATTTAAATTTGATTCAAGCTTGAATTAATTCAGTTGAATTTTGTGTACATCCCTACAGCTGGCTGGGTGACCAGATGCAAAGGAGGACAGGACTCTTGGTTTCTTTAATATTTCTGCTGAAGAGGTACTTTCAGCAAATGCAGCATGTCACTCAGAGTGAGAATAGTTTAAATTACCTCTTCAACACAACTATTAAAGATACAGGACCCCTGTCCTCCTTTGCATCTTCAAGGTAATATTGCCTTTTTAGAGAAGACGTCTGGCAACCCAATCAATACTAACCTTATGGCAAATATTTAGGTATTTTTAACTGAGACTTTCGAAGACTTTGAAAGAGATACTGTATCTCTTTCAGATATCAGATATTAAGATCAGATATCTCTTTCAGATATTCAGATATTAAGATCAGATATCTTAACTGATATCTTAATATCCACCTTCAACTATTTTTATCCTCTTAGAATTTAAAGAGCAGTTAGCAGTTCCTTAATTATGTCTTTATCATAAGGAAAGGAAAGACATGGACTGGCATAGGGTGGCATGGGAGGCACAACCCCACGGAAGTACCTTAGGTATAAAAGTAGAACTTCTATAGCCTTTTGCCTTGAAACAACATTCCTTCAGGCAGGTGGCTTCTCCCCACAGCCACCAGCCATACACTGAACTGCTGAGTAGAGGAAGATCGCGCAACGGATAGCGCATTGGACTTCTAAGGAGAGGAGAGCTGTTCTAAGGAGAGGAGAGCTGGTCTTGTGGTAGCAAGCATGACTTGTACGCATAGCTAAGCAGAGTCTGCCCTGGTTGCCTCTGAATGGAAGACTTGATGTGTGAACACTGCAAGATATTCCCCTCAGGGGATGGAGCCGCTCTGGGAAGAGCAGAAGACTCCAAGTTCCCTCCCTGGCTTCTCCAAGATAGGGCTGAGAGAGATTCCTGCCTGCAACCTTGGAGAAGCTGCTGCCAGTCTGTGAAGACAATACTGAGCAAGATAGACCAATGGTCTGACTCAGTATATGGCAGTTTCCTATGTTCCTATGTTCCTAAAGATTGATTAGAGACCATAGGTTCAATGGGCCTTTTTAGTTATTACTTTGGTGCTGGCCTTGTGAGCTGGCCCCAAGTAAGAACTGGAAAGAATTCATGTCAATATCTTATGGATTGTGAACCATACTGAAAACTGCAAATGCTTTGGCAGTGGTTGGCTGCTATATTTTAAGTGCCATACCCAAGAAGTGTGTTATATCTGCAGTGTGGCAGGTTATATCTCCAATGCAGTGTGGCAGTGTTATATCTCCATTGTAGCAGATGGGGAGATGAAGAAGAGTCCGCCATGGTACCAGCAACTGAACTGGAATGGAGCTAGTTGAGAAGACAGGGTTAAGGTGATTGGCAACCATTACTAAGTACAGTTTTGAGGCCTTCTCCATCACAGAAAGAGACTGGAGAAGGATGGCATTGTAATACATAGCAAAATGTCAGTAAGACACCAGGGCCCACTTAACTGGAGCCCACATCACTCCCTCTCTTTCCATGTCACAACATGTAAGTGAAAGTAGAAGTGTGGTGTGTTTCCTTGTGCATTACTGTACAAAGGGGATTTTGTTGCTCATTACTGAGAAAATGTGCCTGAAGTGCTACCAGATACCACAAAATCAATCCAAAGCATATTAAATTTAGTGATGAAATAGCTAATTTTGCCTGGTTTTGTAATGTGTGAAAGTACCTTGGCTTATATACTAGTGCATCACATATGGATGTCTAGTCAGGGTAACAGCTGTTTATTATTTCTTTTAGTTCACTATTCAGCAACTATAACATGTTTACAGAGTTAGCTCAAGCTGTGCAGTGAGGCAATCAGATAATGCTGTGAGAATTCTCTCAATATTAAGGAGACCGTAGTAATTTTTATTCCTTTTGCAGTTATTGCTTTATATTTAAGTCAAACAAATTTAATATTTTTAAAACTATTTTGCTTCCAAATCCTCTATAACTTGGATATCTGAGTAGCTACATTTTCCTGCTTCCTGAATCACAGAAGTTCACTCCAAGATGCGACTTTATTCTAACTTCAAGTTTGAAATAGAGTTCATCACAATTTTGTCCAACACCTTGATGAAAACATTATTTATTCTTGAAAGCAATTTATTTTACAAACCTGTATAAATTTGAACATGAATAGATCAGGAAGCCATTGCCTAATTAAAAAATTATTAAAACATCATGGATTAGTAAAAACTCCTTTCTGAAAATGAAAGCTTTTTTAAAAAACCCACAGTGGTAGTACTGTTATCAGTACCTACATTTTTTTCCAGAAAAGCATAAGAACAGCCCTGCTGGATCAAGCCAAAGGCCCATCTAGTCCAGCATCCTGTTTCGCACAGTGGCCCACCAGATGCCGCTGGAAGCCACAGGCAGGAGTTGCAGGCGTGCCCACTCTCCTGCCACTACTTCCCTGCAACTGGTACTCAGAGGCATCCTGCCTTTGAGGCTGGAGGTGGCCTACAGCCCTCTGAATGGTAGCCATTGATGGACCTCTCCTCCATGAAGTCATCCAAACCCCTTTTAAAGCCACCCAGGCTGTTGGCTGTCACCACATCCTGTGGCAGAGAGTACAACAAGTGGATCACGCGTTGTGTTTCGTTTGTTGGTCCTAGACCTCCTGGCAATCAATTTCATGGAGTGACCCCTGGTTCTAGTGTTGTGTGAGAGGGAAAAGAATTTCTCTCTCTCCATTTTCTCCACACCATGCATGATTTTATAGACCTCTATCAGGTCTCCCCGCAGTCGTCTTTTTTCTAAACTAAAAAGCCCCAGGTATTGTAGTCTTGTCTCATAAGAAAGGTGCTCTAGGCCCCTGATCATCTTGGTTGCCCTCTTCTGTACCTTTTCCAGTTCTACAATGTCCTTTTTAAGATGTGGTGACCAGAATTGTACACAGTACTCCAAGTGTGGTCGCACCATAGTTTTGTATAAGGGCATTATAATATTAGCCGTTTTATTTTCAATCCCCTTCCTAAAATGGCTAACATTATAATGCAAAAACTAGTCAGCTTAATATAGATTAAATGACTAGATTCTAGGCATGTTCGCATCCATTCTCCTCTCTCGGGCTCAATTCCATACTTTTATCCTGCACTTTGAGCTTCTATATGCCAGAAGACTGATCACAGTGCATCTTTCATTGCATGTTTGCGCATGAACGCTATTCTGTTCCTGAAACAAAAAATCAGTTTCACGTTGCAAATATTTCACTAGGATAAAACTTGTTTAAAAAGGGGACCAGGGGGTGGGGCAAGGACTATAGTCTTTTTTTCTACAGAGGCAGCAGAGAAAGCAAAAAATACTCGGGAGTTGTGATCAGTTCAATTACATTTTTGACTCAAAAAGTGGGGGGAAATGCAGGGAGGTGGGACCATTTCTTTACATTGGGGGATCTGATATCACTGCCAGTAACCATTTGGCAGGACTGAAGTGATCATGGGTGCAAATAAAAATTACTTGAGATATCAGTATAGTAACTGAAACTAGGCACTAAATATTTTTACAGACTTTCAAAGCAAGCCTTCTGTTAGCCATCAGCCTGGCCACTTGCAGCATGTCAGAACAGAGCTTTCATGAGTTTCGAATATTCTGTCAAACCTTGCATGTTCATTGAGGGAGAACCTTTTGTCAAACAGATAAGCAAATTACACTAACATCAAAATCTCCTTTCCCTGCTTACTGTCCAAGTCCTGGACACTAATTGCAGCTTAGAAGAAAAAGTCACCAAAGTGGGGAAGGGTGGTTGTAAGACTCCAGGAAATTGTTTCAAGGTGATAGTGTAAAGCCTACAAGAAAAATGCTTCAATTGACAGGAAAAGTGAAACCAAAACTAAATAGATAGGTTTCAGCTCATCAATAACTAGAAATTGCCCCTAGGTGATATTGCAAGTTCCTGTTGGCCTTTCAAGACCTAAAGAACAACTGATCTGTTAGCTGTCTGCCTTCTGAAGGCTGCAGGCTTGGCAATCTGTCTTTTCCCCTTCCAGTAAAGCAAGCCCCATGAACTAACTTCAATGCACAGCCCTATGAATATATGAAGCTGTCTTATAGAATGTCAGAACACTGGTCCATCTAGCCCAGTGTCTTCTCTAGCAGGCAACAGCCCTTCAGGAGCTCAGGCAGAAATATTTGCATCACCTGCTACCAGTTCAATCGACTGGAGATGACAAAGAATAAAGCGGGGACCTTATACATGCAAAGCATGTGTTCTAGCTCAGTCCTCCACCTTCAAGGACCATGTTAGAAGACCTTTAGGCAGAGATGACTCCAAGGGGTATCACATGCTCCCCACAAAATCTTTCCCTCTCCCCCTCTCCTGTCCCCATCCACAGAGACGAACTTAGCCATGGACCTTGAGGAACTGGTCCATGGCCTCCTGTCTCCAGGGTGGCCTTCAAATGTTCGGGGGGGGGGCTCCCTGGAGCCCTTTCACTGCCCTGTGCCTGCCCCATGCAGGATAATTTTTTGTTTTACTTTTTTCAACTGCTGCTGTGTGGTGGGGATGAGGGACAGCCACTCAAAGGGAGACCAAGGTGGGGGAAGGGGCGGAAAGAGCTCCTTCCCGAAGCCCACCTGCCTCCCCAATGACAAGTTGGGCCATTTTTGGCCTATTTAGAGGCTTTCTGTGCATGCACATGTGTGCACAGAGGCCCCAAATGGGCCAAAAATGGCCCGTTTTGTCATTTGGGAGGCAGGTGGGCTTAGGGAAGGAACGCTTGCTGCCGCCTTGGTGTGCCCTCGAGTGGCCGCCCCCATCCCCACCAGAATGAAAAAGGCTCTTCATGGGGGAGGATTTTCAGTTCACTGGCGCAAAGTTCTTCACACTTCATAAGTTAAAAAATGTCCTGTGTTTCAATATGGAAGAATGTTTTCTCATGCTGCCCCCTATCATTTCTGTCATGCAGTCCAGTAATAGTTTTGCTTTGCAGTTTCCCCTCTCCGAAAACAGCCTGATTTGTTATTTGGGAAGCAGGTGGGCTCAGGAAACAATTTTTTTCTTGCGACTGCCTCCACCTCCCCCACCTTGGTCTCCCCTCAAGTGGCCTAGTGGCCACCCCTGTCCCCACCACACCATTGAAAAAGGTTTTGTTTTTTTTAAAGATTTAACTTGCCCCCAACCCCGCTCCCAAAGCCCTCAAGCAGGGTGGGGGCATCCAAAGCCCTTCATGTCTGTGCTCCAAAATTACCTGGGTGTGCCTCTGCCCATCCACCAGATTGAAACTTGACTGCAAAGGGTCAGACAATACAATCATAGCATATTATGGTCCTATAGGCAGAATTAATTATTTTTAAAGGCCTCCATGTTTACAAGGACCTTATTCACTTTTGAGCTGCATAGAGAACATTTTTTATGGGGCGGCTAACAAATAAAGTTTATTATTTATTGTTGTTGCTGTTGTTTACACAGTCAAACAGGTGCTATTGACTGGTTTGTTTTATCCAGACATCAAGTCCTTCCCAAGGACTTGGGATGGCTGATTTTTATTATCAATATTGTTGCTTTTATTATTATAGATATCATCGCAGAATATAGACTGTTCCCAGTAAAGTTGCTTTTTGTAATTGGCTGATGGTGATTTCTGTGGCCCCATGGTGTTGAGGTGCTCTTCAAGATCTTTTGGAACTGCACCCAGGGCGCCAATTACCACTGGGATTATTTTGGTCTTCTTCTGCCACAGCCTTTCCATTTCAATTTGTAGATCTTTGTATTTGGTGATTTTTTCTATTTCTTTTTCTTCTATTCTGCTATCACCTGGTATTGCTATGTCAATTATTTTGACTTGTTTTTCTTTCCTCTCGGCTACAGTTATAGCTGGTGTATTGTGTATTGTGTAGCACTATGTTTGCAGTCAGAAGTCCCATCATATCTTTGCGTCTTCATTTTCTACAACTTTTTCAATTTTATGGTTCCACCAGTTTTTGGCTACAGGTAGCTTGTATTTGTTGCTGTTGCTGTTGTTGTTGTAGTTGTTGTTGTTATTCACTCCTCTACTCCAGAACAAGCAGCAGAAGTGCAGCCAGTTAGGTAGGAGACTCCTCCAGACTCCCAGGAGCCAGACTAAATCTTCCTTCCTGGCCAGGAACTGGGCTTGGTGAGACTTTGTATGCAGGAAGATGCAGGGCCATATCGCTTACAGATTTCAGCCAGCCTGCTACTGACCTCTCTTCCCTTGTTGCTCTTTCCTACCACGTAGTCTTGGACAAGAAGAGAAAACTAGCCTGGAAAGCAGATTGGAAGATTTGGCCTATCCAAAAAGACAATAACTTATAAAAGGAACCATTCCCCTGTTTTCTGAATATGTTTGAAAATGTCAAGTAGGGGTGTGCATGGAACTGCAGAGCTGTGGTCCGGCACTGTGTGTGGGGTTCCTTTAAGGGTGGGGGAGGGTTTACTTACCCCTCCCGCTGCTTTCCCCCCTCCAGTGCGCGTATTCTACGTAGTAATTGGGGCGGCAGGATATCTCCCTGCCGCTCCTTCTCCCGCTTCTCCCTGCCGCTCCTTTTCCCGCTCCTTCTCCCTTCTCTCCTTCTGCCACGCGCGCACTTCATGTCTCCACGACGTGCGTGTGTGCATGGCCACACGCACGCACATCGCGGAGACGTGAAGCGTGCGAGACGTGCGCGTGTGCAAAAGGCTCCGTGCAGCCTTCTGCATTCAAGCGGGAGAAGGGCGGCAGGGAGGTATCCTACCGCCCCAATTACTACATAGAATATGTGTGCTGGAGGGGGGAAAGTGGTGGGAGGGGTAAGTAAACCCTCCCCTGCCCTTAAAGGAACCCCCCCACCTGAACCGAACTGGCCCAAGTCCGGACCAGTCCGGAGGCCTTTAGAATGGCCTCCGGACCGGTCCGGGCCCATCCCTAATGTCAAGCAAGCTTCATTAATAAGGTAAACACACTAACATTAATAACCTTACCTCTATAAGTTCTTATCTACAGTAAAATCCTTGCTCCCCTAATAACGTTCTTTGCCACTTCCTTGCTCTCAGAAACCAATTGTTCTGGAGTCATCCTTGGCTTTATGCCCAAGAAGTTATACAAGAGTCCTTTCTTCATTCCAGTCCTAAAGATTCAGGGCTACAGTCTAGAGGTGCTAGATAAGGCTATCTACTTTATTTGCACCCTTAGATTAGTGAGTTGCAAGGGTGGAATCAGAAGAAATATCTTTCTACGTAGCTTTAGAGTTCAGAGATCTGAGTGCAACCCACCCACCCTCCCCCCCCCCAAAAAAAAACCAGAGCCAATGCAACATTCAGAACATAGTCCTGGCTGTGGCCTGATAAATGTTGGAAGAATTCCAGTCCGCTAGAAGTTGGCAGTAGCTGTATTTCTGAAAGCTAATAAGAAGTCTCAAAGTAGATAGATTATAATACTAATGGTTTAGGATTGCTTTATAATTTTACTGGTTTCTTAGGAAAGACTTTAAATGCAGAACTATCTCACAGATATATAGGACAAGAAGGATGAAGCAAGTTTGGATCCAATTCTAAACTCCATAAAGGTTTAATTTCACACATCCAAATTGTGTGAAATTAAACATACAGCTCCAGCCCCCACCAAGTCCTCCTTATTTTTTTTTAATCCCATTTTGTTCCTAGTGCTTAACAGTAGTGGCCAAAATGTATTTCTATACATGCCAAAATGACTTCACTACAAATTTTGTCCCAACCGCGTATTTGATAATTTAGGCCAACTGTCAACATTCAAGTAAGGTAAAGGTAAAGTGTGTGCCGTCAAGTCGGTATCAACTCCTGGTGACCACAGAACCCTATGGTTTTTCTTTGGTAGAATACAGGAGGCGTTTACCATTGCCATCTCCAGCGCAGTATGAAATGATGCCTTTCAGCATCTTTCTATATCGCTGCTGCCCAATCAGTAGTGGCCGGTGAGGGCGCCGGTGGAGGGGCGGCGAGAGGCATCTTTAAGAGTAAAAGAATTGGTGCTTACCTCCGCTCTCGCCATACCTGAACACTGCTCAGAGAAGCAGCGTGCCGCCCAGCACCCCCTGTGGCGGGGGATCGTCTCCACCACTCACCTGGCCATGGGTGGGTGATTGGCTCTGTGGAAGCCAGGTGAGTGGCGGAGGCGATTCCCCCGCCACAGGGAGTGCTGGGCGGCATGCTGCTTCTCTGAGCAGTGTTCAGGTTCGGTGAAAGTGAAGGTAAGCACCAATTCTTTTGCTCTTAAAGGTGGCAATAGCCGCCCCTGCACCTGCACCCTCACCAGCCGCTACTGTTCCCAATAGAGGTGCTTCCCATAGTCTGGGAAACACATCAGCAGGAATTCGAACCGGCAACCTCTGGCTTGCTAGTCAAGTCATTTCCCTACGGTGCCATAAGGTGGCTATTCAATATTCAAGTAGACAGAGCGAATTCTTGAGGAGATTTTCAAGGCTAATATGGATTTAAAATGTTTTCTAGGCTTCAGATGTAAGGAATATATGCTTATAAACTTTAGTTTTGAAATTTGTTTTATCTGTATGATCTAAAGAACATTAATGCTACTTATAAACACAAACATCAAACATATGAACTTTAAAACCTACCTTACCTGCTATGGGTATCTTAATCCTGGTATTGTTCTGCCAGTCTTATGACTCAACAAACACTAAGCTTTATGCACAATACTTCTTAAAATCTAAACAGCACCTTGATTCCTTCAGATTGAAATGATTCACATTATTAAGGCAGCAATAATATTTATTATCTACCGTTTGAAATAGTTCCGTCATTTCAGAAGAATTTCACTCCAAAATCTGAGGGTTTTTCTGGAATCTGAAAACTGATAGCCATTGGAGGATTGAAGAAATGTGACATAATTGGATTACTGCATGGCATAATTGGATTACTGCATGGATCTATTTCCATATAATATTTATCTGTAATTCTCAGGAGGCGTCTTCACCTATATGAACTGTGCATTAATACCATCTCTAAACTGCACTGCAACATGAGATCCGAAGACAAGAAATGATGGGTGGGCAATAAAAATTCAAACATTGATCACATCCTGACTCATGCTGACATTGGCTGCAGAAGGACTATCCACCCACACAAGGAGGAGAGGTGCTTATTGCCAATCCGGCCCCCTTCCCTCTGCTGCCTCTGATGCCCGTCAAATATGTCACTGAGGATTGGGGAATCTTCAGCAATATCTTGTTGGGGGGGCATTGATGGCAGCAGTGGGATGGGGGATTGGCAAACACTCCTTTTGTGAAAGCAGAAGGTATTTCTGCAAGCACATTAGTCAGAATGCACACTGTTAAAAGGAGCTCAATGTGAAAAGCAGCATCATGGAATTACATGAGAAGGCTTGGCACAAAAAAGATTAAAAGACAGTATCAGGAAATCTGGAGATCTCATTATTATTTAGTTAGTTTGTTAGTTAGATTTATATGTCGCCCTACTCTCATAGGACTCAGGGCAGCTTACAAGCAATAACATACACAGCAACACAATTTCATAAAAATATATCTTACATAGCCTCATAACCCACAACCCCATACAATACTCATTCCACATGACATAATAACCATGGACTACAAGATCACTCTACGACCAGCTATCTCAGCGACCAAACACCCGGAGGAACATTTCAGTCTTACGTGCCTTACGGAAGGCCAACAGATATCATGAAGAACTGATGAAGATTCTTTGGCTTAACAAGATTTGAAGGATAAGCATCATGTGAATACAGAATGAAATGTTTGTATAAACGTTGGGGAAGGGGGATAATGTGAGATACAGCTGCTTAGCAAGAATACAAATGAGCACTACTGTAGTAGGAAAGAAGACTGAAAACTTCCTGAAGCATTAATGATGAACTAGCTGATCCCGCATAGAGCATCTGTGCGCTAGTGCACTCGGCCCCCGCTCACCCATTCCTACCACCCACCTACTTACTGCTTGCCCGTTCCTCCTCCCAACCCACTCAAAGCTCACCCATTCCTCCCCCCCACCTGCTCGCCTGTTTCTCCCCCCCACTTGCCCGTTCCCCCACCCACCGGCTTGCCGCTCAGCCATTCGTCCCTCCCACCTGCTTGCCCGGCAGCTGTGGGACTGGGGGTGCACCTGGCCCTATTTAACATGCCATTTGGCCAGCAGGCGTGCCTGGAGAAGGAGGCTGCACCGCCATCTCCGCCACCTGCTCGGCTGGTCTCCTTGCATGGAGGATAGCCATGGTCAGGCTGCCTCCCCGCCATTGTCTCTCTCCGCCCAGCCAGCTGCTGCCACTGCCCACTGCTTCCTCTTCCCTCCCCGCCTGCCTGCCCAACCAACCAATCATCTTTTTTGTGGCTGCCCACTGCTTTCTTCCCCTGTCACTGCTTTCTATCCCCTCTGCCGCCACTTTCCTCTCACCCTCACAGCAGCTCGCTCGCAAACTCTTGTGAGAGTTGCCACACATGGGATTAGCCACAGGTATGTCTTAGAGAATTATAGAAGATGTCCCTAGTAGGTCAAAACACATATTGCACTTTGAAAACTCTGACAGAACTTCACAGTAATATTTGAGGACATAGGAGCCTCTATACTGCACGCCGAAATTTCTTAATGTTAGTGGCAGTACTGATTTTTATTTACCTATTTATTTTACAAATAATAACTTTTATTTAAGCAAACATGCCTGTCGGGCACTCCTCATTGTGAAGAATACCCTCCCTTAGGGTTTAAAATCTGTCAGTGATCTACCTGCTCAACTCAAGAAAATCAAATTGAAATGTGCAGACAAGTGAAGATAAAGCAAGTATATGGCTGACACAATGAAGAAAATGACTCAAAGTAGACATTGCCTAGCTTGTCCTTTTAATTTGCATGGGACTACTTTGAGTCATTCTTCTTATCGTGTCAACCACTGTGGCTACAGAAACCAATCAGACAATACTTGTGTAAAAACCTCAGCTGAGAAAACTCCTCTACAACATATATTTTATCTATCTGTCATCAGGAAAGACAAACAAACTTGCTGGGAAGATGAGCAGGTTTACACAGGTAGGTGTATTATCTCATTGCTTATATGGCAAGTGAGGGAATAACTTTACTATGACATACTGGAACAGTTGGCATGGAAAACTGCTCTTGTCTTGACAAACATTCCAGTTTATTGACTAAATTTTGAAGAATTTCGGTGTGGCCAGTGGCAGCAACCTAGAAAGCACTAATTAACAAAATTTCAGTCAATCATTCAAAGTTGACCTAGATAAGAGTAGTCATTTATTAACAAGAAATCCAAACAAGTCTCAGATAATGTCAGTTAGAAAGATAATACTAGCATTCCATGCAGAATTAAAGGTATGATTTATATTAGTAATGTGCTTTCCTTGAAACAATACATATACTTTCAACATGCAGGAGTTTCCTTTAATCTATCCAGCTGCACTACAGAAAAATCAATGGGCTGGATAACATTAAGAGTACAGATAATAAATGACTTGTTATCTCAGCTGATTGAGAGAAATAGATTCAAGCTGCAACCAAAGCCTTTAAAAACGCTCTTTAAACAAGGCTGCAATCCTATTCAGTCTTCTTAAATTTCATTACTTCAACATATTTCAACTACTGGGATTATTTACTCTTGAGGATCTGTTCCCTGACAGGTGTGTCTCCAAAATTTTTTTAATTTACTAAATGTCGGTACCAGCTTTCAGTAAAAACAAAGACTCTCAGGACTACTCACAGTTGATTGCCAAAAATAATTTTGGCAAATCTGCAACAAGAAATTGCTCAGTTAAGCCTCTTTTGCAATCATGATTCAGATTAGCATTTCATCTGTGTTTCTATATGGCAAACTATACAAACAAAACCAGGTCTCCGCTCCGTGACTGGAAACTGCAGATACTTCCCTGGGCATTTTGTAATATTTCTGAATTTTTTAATAGGAAAGATGCAGGCATATCTCTCTCTCTCCTCTCTCTAAGGAATAGTGGGAAATGACCTACTAGACTTCACAGCACAGCCATCACCATTTACAACCTGCAGTTGAACCAAGTATCGCTTTTAGAAGGCCTAACACTATGCTGTTTAATATCTACATGAAACTGATGGGATAGGTCATCTGTGGGTATGGGCTGTGGTGTCATCAATATGCTGACAACACCCAGCTCTACTAATTTAAGTCAGCAGACACCAGGGAGGCAGTGGCTGCTCAGAATCAGGGTTTGGAGGCTGTTCTGGGCTAAATGGAGGCTAACAAGCTGAAACCTAAGGCAGGCAAAATGGAAGCGCTCTAGGTTGGTAAAACTGATCATCTGAGTAGTGAGATAAATCTGGTCTTAGATGGGGCACACTCCCCTGAAAGACAAAGTCCGCAGCTTGGGGGTGCTTCTGGACCCCACACTGTTCTTGGAAGCACAGGTGGTGGCGGTGGTGTTCAGAAGTGCTTATTACCAGCTACAGCTGGTATGCCAGCTGTGACTGTACTTGGAGAAGTCAGACCTGACCTCAGTCACTCATGTTTCGGTGACATCCAGATTGGACTAATGCAACACACTCTAAATAGGGCTGCTGCCCTTGGACAGTTCAGACGCTTCTGAAGGTTCAGAATGCTGCTGCAAGGATGCTTGTGGGCACAAGACACTTCATGAGAGTGACACCCATCCTGCGGCAGCTTCACTGGTTACTAGACCACTTCTGGGCTAGATTCAAGGTGCTAGTCTTGACCTTTAAAGCCCTACATGGCTTGGGGCCTGGATACCTCTCAGACCATAACCTTCCATATGAACCTGGCAGGGCCCTCCGTTCAGCACCTCAGGCACTGGCTCATGGCCCAGCCACTAACGGCAACCCAACTGGTGGGGACTGGAGACAGGCCTTTTTGGTTGTGGCCCCTCTGCTTTGGAACACCCTCCTAGAAGAGCTTCACCATGTACTCTCCTCTTAGTTTTTTGGTTTTTTTTTTAAATAAAGACATCTTTTTAGAGCAACTTCCTAATGTTTTATCTGCTGCTTATATCTGATAGGCTTCCTAGTTTTTAGATTTTTAATATAACTTTTAATTTGAAACTCTTAAAACTTATAATGTATAAATGTGGTTTTAGCTTGGTCTTTTAACTTTAAAAAAAATAGAACTTTTAAAAACTTTTAAAAAATAAAAATTAAAAAAATTCATTTTTATTGTTTTATATTGCATCTAGTTTATTAATGTTGTGAACTGCCCCAAACAGTAGTGTACTGGAGGGAATGGGTATACATATTTTAAATAAAATAAATAAGAAGGTAAATCATGTGCATTTAGCCATGTTTGTGCTTAAAAAAGAAGCAGCAGCCAACTGGATTTACTCCAGTCTGCCACAATTATGTACTGTATTACCTGAATCCAAGACTAGTCCCCCCCCCCAAGTCTGATCAGATAAATTGAGCACAGCGCATAAAATTAACCCCTGGACAAAAGGCCAGGCCAAACCTAATCAGTGCTTAAGTTCCAAATAAGTCCCAAATCAGACATGAGTGAAATTTAGTGGGTACTTGGGCTTTGGGTAAAATTCTGAACAGAATAATTTAAATCTAAATATTACCATTACAGGCTATTACTAGTATACGGAATCCAATGAAAAAGTCTTGTCAAGTTTGAAAAATGTGCCAGCAGTATTTCTGTCCTAAGCTTCAGTTAAAAAATTAAAATAAAATAAAAATAAATCAATTTATCTTTGAAATTAGCTTCCTGGGATTTGGGGGAAGTGCATGCATTTAAACTGATATTTCTGGTCACGATGCAGTAATCACGAGGGGAACTTGTTTCAAAGATAAATGAATGTGTTTTTTTCTTATTAAAAATTCAACCATTAAAAATATTTTGTTATTAAAACTATTATTTGCTTGGAAACAGTAGCACTCTGACCATAACATAGTGATAAGTGAGAAAAAGCAATGGTTATAGAAGACAAAAAGAAGAAATATCAGTAAATAACTGCTAAAAATTAAAAGTGCAACTTGTGATAATCTGCATATTCCAATATTTTCTGACAATTCAAAAGATGTTCATCAAAATAATGCTTTCAATTAATGCATTTTTTGTCATTTGATGAATTAAACTAGTTTCAGCATTATTTTGCTTGCATCTCCAGGATTAAATTTTAACTATAAAGATGTATTTCTAAGTCTTCTTCATTTCCTGAACAATTAAACACTTACCTCCCAACATGCCATGCAACAAAAGGGAAGGAACACTGCTGAAAATCTCCTTCATTAAATACCCTACCTGTGTCTTTCCTGCTTCACATAATACAAAATAAAGAACTTTAATGTTCCCATTGTGGTTGTGCACACAAAAATGGATTCTGCCCTACATGTTCCACAGAATATAAAGTGACTGAAGAATAACCTATGTGGTCAAAGACCTTTTTAATTTTATTTTCCTAAACGTCACAATATTAAGTTATTTAATATTAAAATTAACTTTAATTTTAAGTATTCTATTTCCCATTCCCATAAGGATTTTAGCTCATATAAAGTTATTACAATGACCTGAACGGATACATTTTTAAAAGTTTGATAATTTAACATTTTTAATTCATTGGGATGAATAATAGAACTTGAGATTATTTGATTTCAGAGCTCCACAAAACAATGCAGACAATTCTAAAGATATAGTGGGCCTGAGCTTTGCCACACAATTTGATTACAAAATCCCATCTTGTAGTTTTCCTAATAAGCATGTAATATATAAGAAGGATTCATATGATCGAAGTAAGCATTTGCTCCAGGCAGGTGTGCTGTGCTAACTTGCCATAGTCTAGTAGGGATGTGCCCATATGGGCTTGGGCAGTGGTGGGCAGGGCGGGGAGCGGTTCCCTTAAGAAGCTGCCCCACTGCCACCACACCACTCACTGTACCAATGGCTGTGTGTGGCTGTGATGCTGTTCCCTGCAGCCTGCATGCCTCATCAGCACGCAAATGGCCATCACGCACATGCACAATGGCAATTTTTGTGATGATGCCACATGCAGGCAGAGGCGTTCTTACCCCTGGACTTCTGGGCTGAAGTCCAGGGCGTTCACAACCCCTGGGGGTCCCCAAATCCTCTTTAGTCTGTCCCGTGTGCTGTGGTTGCCTGGCCAAGAATGATGATGCTTTGCAGGGGAGGGGGATCATCTAAAGGCCTTTAGGTCCAGGCTCCAGAACTACCTAGGTGCACCTCTGCATGCAGGTTACAGGGAACAGCATCGCAGCCATGCATAGCCTTTGATAGAGTGAGCACTGTGCCTGGAAAAGCGGTGGGGTGGAAGTGCAGCAGATAAGGACCTGCTTCTTAGATTGTGAACAGGGACTTTTTTGTATGGGGCAGTATAGAAATGTACTTAATTAAAGATTACAGCAATCCCTTTTATTATAGCAGTTCCCCCACATACTGCTACAATTGCAAGACTCATTGCAGTCCCATATAGCCCCACTGGCATATACTTTTGGTTTATATGGGCCTATTTTCCAGTTATTATGAGCACAAGCAAGCTATAAAAATCTCGTATGTGCAACTCAGTCCTTAGGACATGGGAGGAGAGCTGGTCTTGTGGAAGCAAACATTAATTGCCCCCTTTGCTAAGCATGTGTGAGCATTGCAAGACATTCCCCTTAGGGGATGGGGCCACTCTGGGAAGCACATCTGCATGCTTGCATGCAGAAGGTTCCAAGTTCCCTCTCTGGCATCTCCAAGATAAGGCTCAGAGAGGTTCCTGCCTGTAACTTTGGAGAAGCCGCTGCCAGGTCGAGCAGACAATACTGAGTGAGATGGACCAATTATTTGACTCAGCATACAGCAGCTTCCTATGTTCCTATCCACTAAATGTTGTAAACCACCCAGAGACGCAAGTTTTGAGCGGTATTAAAATACGTTAAATAAGTAAGTAAATAAAATAACTGTAGATGCTCATGCATGTAAAGCTGGACTTACAGATTTAGCTTCACATTTTCCAATATGCTAAACAGCTAGCAGCAACAATAAAGTTATATGTGAATGACTGAGTCAAGTGCCCAACATTTTGGATAAACATGTATTGTAACTTCTGCATAGCAGATGTACAGCATTTCAGTTCTAAGCCATTAATTCCTGCATTGTTTTTTCCTCACACCACACATAGCTAAAGTAAGCCCAGAGATAAAGGGAAAGCACTTAGAGATTAGTGAATCCAAGCAGTTAAACTCACAGAACATTCTTTGAATTGCAATGGTCCTTAGCATGTCCTCTGAGGATATGTAGTCAGTTTCCCTTTCTTGGATATTTTTCCTCCTGTAACTTTTTAAAAGGAAAACCAAGAATGCAAAGTGGTATTTGATCATAGTGAATTTTAATGCTGCATGAACTGTCAAAACTAGACCTTGTTAACTCAGCATATGCAACAACATCAGAAACAGTCTCCGTAACAAAAGGTAGAGAAAAAGCTAGACTCAGCCTGCTGCATCAGTTTATCTCAAGAGCCAAAACACTCAAGGTCTAGACAGCCACTTTACAATGCCATGTGAAAATCTGCAAACAGCTTCAAAAGCAAAGTTGAGCTGCACTTTGCATCAGCCTTCTGAATAGCTTCTGCTAGAATGATGTCTCTGAATGAATGCAAAGTGAAGTTTCCTGGTCTTGTGTGTCTTGAAAAATCAGCCCAAAGCCTCTCAAATATCCTTTATTATAGGATGCAATGCGCAAAGCTTTTGTTAAAAATACTACTCTTGCCAGAAGAGCTAGTCTGTGCTCATGTTTCTTAGCAATTGGTTGGCAATCCTAAAATTATAGGGCTATTACAAGAAACTTTTAAATAAACTGATATGTTCTTGAAAAATAATTGCCACATCATTTGAACAGACTTGCTTCAATTAATTCTATTTCCCCCCAGTTTAATCAGTCTTCTGACATGTAAACGTCACAGTATTCCACATGGTTGGGGTTGGGGGGGTGTTTTATGGTTTTTATTGTTTAACTGATTTTAAGGTTTTAAATGTGATTTTAATGGAGTTTTGTTGTATTTTAATTTTTGTAAACTGCCTAGGGATTGTTTTATGAAAGATGGTTAAAAAAATCGAACAATCAATCAATCAATCAATCATAAAATGTGTTTTGATGGATTTGCATGCCACACTAATGCAACCTTGACACAACAATGAGCTTTAAACAGACTGGAAAAAACAAAAACCAGGAATGATTTTTAAAACAGAAGGTTGAGTCCAAAATGATGCAATGGTAAATAAAACCCTGTCTTACCACATTGACCCTGCAGGCTGGTACAAAGTTATTAAAAGAAAAGAAAGCAGACAATATATTGATGATTATGGTATATTATGTTTGCTTTTTAAAATTTTGCCATGCTTGTGCAACTGTTCACTGTGGAATACTGGCGTACGCTAATCAAGATTTCTCTTAAAATATCAAGGGCAGTGGTTGGGTAACATTTAAGAAACTGACTTTTGGGCATAAATTGTTTGCTAGTTAAGAATCAAATTCACAAACCACATCATTTTCAGTCTGATTATGTTAAAAAGTCAAGTACACAGTTGTTACCTAAAATGTTGCTAAAAATATATTTCCAGATAATCTCATGTTCCTAATCAGTTTTTCAGGATAACTTATTTCCTCCTAATAATGTCTCCTTTCTAAAAGCTAGAAGTATACCACAACGACAAGTTTTTAGCATTACTTAACAGCAGGCTTGCTCTCTGTAAAAGCAAGGGCTTGACCAGGCCAATAATGTTATTCTCTTATTGATACATGCATTTACAAATCAACTAGGAGCATATCACTTCCTGACTTCTTTCACATTGATGGTGCAATTCAACTGACAACAGGAGGAATAGCATTATTTTTTTGAACTGCAACATTTGAAGTCTTCTGAACTTCAGAGGCAGCTTGAAATAAACATATTGCAAGTGAAATTTACCAACTACACAGTAAATAATCATACCACAGACAGGGTGAACTAAGATTACTGTAAACACATGGCTGTTGCAGAAAACTGGCAACACTGTTTTAGCTCCATCTTCCTCTATAATGTTTTCTACAACTTCACCATGACTTCATGTCAAAGGAAGAGGTAAGTCTAAGACATTATGGAGGAGCGGGGAGGAGGAACAAAGCACATATTTGCATATTTGGGTGTTTGCAACATATTTGGTATACACAGTTTGGCCCACAGAATACTTTATCAATGAGCTACTAGAAGTAAGCAAGTTTACAGCCAATAGGTTCTTTAAAAAATCTGTATATTCTGTATCCGCCACCCCCCAAGTCCTGCTATGCTGCCTTATTGGGGGGGGGGGGCGGGTTGTGTTGTTCCTGGGAGGGATGAGCGAAGTACGCTGGGAAGTATACTCCCAGTAGGGTCACCCAAAGCGTGAAGGTCATCCCATCTGCCCAGCTAAAGCAAGCAGGCTCCTATATTGGGCAGCAGCAATATAGGAAGGTGCTGGAGGTGGATGATCACTTCAGTGACAATGACAAAGGAATGGTACTGAGGAAGAGCTGATGATCTCTCAGAGCACCAGTGGTGTTTATGACGCAGTTAGTCTAAAGCCTTTTGGACAACTAGCAGCTGATGTTGCCGTGCAGGAGAAGAAAATCCAAAGCTGCAAAGACAGAATTACAATGGGAACGTGGAACGTAAGAAGCATGACTATGGGAAAGCTCGACAGTGAAAGATGAAATGAATCAACAAAAGAATTGACAACAGGAAACTTTCTCAGCTTCCTAAATTTTTAGGTTTTAATTTCTGGTTTATTTTAAAATTGTTAAATTGTTTTTAGTTTTTGTATCTGTGTTTAACTTGTTTTATGCTATAGTTAACCACCCAGAGACGAATGTTTGGGGCAATGTACAAATTTGATAAACAAACAAACAAACAAACAGATTGACATATTGGGCATCAGTGAATTAAAATGGACTGGAATGAGACACATTCAGTCAGTAAACCATATTGTTTACTACTCAGGACATGAAAACCAAAGAAGGAACAGTGTTGCTTTCATAGTCAGGAAGGATATAGCAATGACAGTACTTGGGTACAATGCGGTTAGTGACCGACTAATATCAATTAGATTTCATGGACAACCCTTTAACATGACAGTTCTTCAAGACTATGCCCCAACGGCTGATGCAGAAGAAGAGGAAGCTGATGAGTTTTATGCTCAAGTTTAGTTTGAAATTGACAGAACATGCAAGCAAGATGTGATGCTGGCGGATGGAGACTGGAATGCCAAAGTTGGAAAAGGTAAGGACGAAAACACAGTTGGCCTATATGGCCTAGGAAACAGAAACGAAGCAGGAGAACGATTTATTTGTTTCTGACAGTCCAATAATCTCTTCATTGCTAACACATTCTTAAAACAACCAAAGCGGTGCCTATACACATGGACATCACCAGGTGGAGTACATAGAAATCAAATTGGTTAAATTATTGGTGCAAGGAGGTGGAAGAGCTCAGTTATAACAGCAAAGACATGGCCAGGGACCGATTGTGGAACAGATCAAGAACTGCTCATGTGCATGTTCCAAGTCAAGCTAAAGTGGAAAAACAAAGCTATCCAGTTTCCATGATATGATCTTAAGAATGTACCCACCATTTTCAAGGAGAACATCAAGAATTGCTTTGAAGTTCTGCACCTCATTGATAGGGAACCAGAGGAACTGTGGAATGAAATCAAAGAAATTGTTAAGCATGAATGTGAAAAGAGACTGCCAAAGACCAAGAACCGCCTTGAGATTGTTTTTGATGAAAGGCGGTATATAAATTTTAAAATAAATAAAAATAAATAAATAAAAAGAAACAGATGAAAGCAAGATGGATGTCAGAACAGACGGCAAGAACTGCCCAGAAGAAGAGAGAAGCCAAAGTCAAGAAAGATAAAGATCTCAGGAAGGAACTTAATAGGGAATTTCAGAAAGCTGTTAGAAGAGACAAGGAGTAATACTACAATGACATCTGTAAATACCTTGAGGATGGAAATAGACATGGAAAAACAAGGCAAGTTTTCCAAAAGATCTCTGAATTCAGAGGGAGGTTCCAACCTTGAATTGGTATTTCATACTGCGTGGCAGAAGGCAATGTTAAACCACTCCTGTATTTTACCAAGAAAACCACATGGACAGACAAAATAGAATGATTGTCGATGTAGTGCCAGATGATGGGCCACTCAGGACGGATGGTACTCAACATGCTACTAAGGAAGAGCTGATGATCTCTCAGAGCACCAATGGTGTTTATGATGCAGTTAGACGAAAGTCTTTTGAACGTCTAGCAGCTGATGTTGCCATGCGGGAGAAGAAAATCCAAAGCTGCAAAGACAGAATTATAATGGGAACATGGAATGTAAGAAGCATGAATATGGGAAAGCTCGACACAAGGATTCCAAAGGACAGAAAGTAACTGACTCAGAGAAGATGAAACAGAGATGGAAGGAGTATACTGATAATCTGTACAGCAGAGACGTCAACATCCATGATACTTGCAAGAACCTCAAGTATAGGAAGATGAAGTTAGATCAGCACTCCGGTCATACCAAGTTGGAAGGCTACAGGAATTGATGGAATAGCTACGGAAATATGGCCAACAGAGGAAGAATAGTGAAGGCTCTAACTAAACTATGCCAACAAATTTGGAGAATGACACAGTGGCCAACAGATAGGAAGAGGTCAGTCTACATACACATATCAAAGAAAGGAGACATAACAGATCGAACAAACCATCGCACAATATCCTTAATTTCACATGCTAGTAAAATAATGCTCAGGATCATCAAATACAGATTAGAGCCCTACGTGTAAAGGATAATGCCAGATGTTCAAGCTGGTTTCAGAATAGGCCGAGGAACAAGAGATGTCATTGCTGATACACGCTGGATTATTGAGAAAGCCAAAGAATACCAAAGAGAAGTCAATATGTGCTTTATTGACTACAGAAAAGCCTCGATTGCATTGACCATGTCAAGCTGTGGAACATTCTTAGGAAAATGGACCTCCCAGAACACCTCATTGTTCTCCTAAGAAACCTTATACACAGGACAGGAAGCCACAGTCCAGATGGAACGTGGTGAAACAGACTGATTCCAGATCGGCAAAGGAGTAAGACAATGCTGTATAATTTCTCCTTCTTTATTCAATTTATATGCTGAACATATACTGAGAGAAGCTGGATTGGAAGAAGATGAGCGTGGTTTTAAAGTTGGAGGAAGAAACATCAATAACCTGTGCTACGCTGATGACACCGCTCTTGTAGCTGAAAATGTGGATGATCTGCAAACTCTAATAATGAAAGTCAAGGAGCACAGTGAAAAAATGGGACTACAACTAAATTTAAAGAAGACTAAACTAATGACAACGGGTACAGCAACCAGCCTCAGAACTGACAATGAAAACATTCACGTAGTGGATAGATTCTGCCTTTTAGGATCAACATCAACAGTAAAGGATCCAGCAGTCAAGAAATACGGCACAGACTAGCACTTGGTAGGATTGCAATGAAGGCCATGGAAAGGATATTTAGATGCCGTGACGTCTCTACACCTACAAACATTAGAATCGTTTGGACAATGGTTTTCCGCGTGACACTCTATGGATGTGAAAGCTGGACATTGAAGAAGCAAGATAGAAAAAGTATTGACGCTTCTGAACTTTGGTGCTGGAGAAGACTTTTGAGGATACCATGGACAGCCAGAAAAGAAAAGAAAAAAATGGATCATAGAACAGATCAATCCAGAATTTTCACTCAAGGCAAAAATGACCAGGCTCAAACTATCATACTTTGGACACATTATGCCAGCTCCCTGGAGAAGTCCATAATGGTGGTTAAAAGTTGAAGGAAAAAGAAAAAGAGGACAACCAGTAGCAAGGTGAGTGGACTCAATTACAACATCAATGAGTGCACCACTGAGAGAGCTAAAAGGCCAAGTTGAAGACAGATCATCCTGGAGATAATCTATCTATGTGGTCGCTAAGAGTCGACACCAACTTGATGGTACTTGAGCAATTAAATTCAATCATATTCTGTATATGTAAAATAAATGCCAAGACAAGTTTTTTAAAAACACAAATCACAAAAAGCAAAAGGATTCAACATCTGCCTTGCATTCCCAGACTGTATATGAAATTCACACAAATGTATTTTTCAAAATATTTTTACACCCAGCAAACCATCAGACACACATATGCACATACACACCTCTGCTGATTGCACCATTTATTTTTATCAAGTACTTACAAGTCAAAAGTTGGTGTGTTTAATCATGCAGCATGCCCTGCTATAAAACTGAACATATATCTTTATTTGATCTGAGGGCAAGCTAAGACAGGTTTTAAAACTAAGAAATTGCAATCAAATATTTCTCAGCACCTGAAGGGGAAGAAGTGTGCAGAATGCAGTTTTTAAATGTACGCAACTTGTTAGTTATAGGCAACAGTGTCTTCCTCTAGACTTCCGTGCTGATTAAAAAGGTAGTGTTAATAATGCGCTAACCATATATAGAACAAAATGTGACACAGTTCACTCTACAGACAAAGAGAATGTCAATTATTCTTTCTATGCACGGGTGTAGAAACATTCCTAAGGGGAAAGATGTAAGAGTCAACTCAAAGAAACATTATGCTAATTCTTATTCAGCTGTGGTCACAAAAGAGAAGCTTTACAGTTGTTAATTTCTTAAAGAGGGAGCTGGAAATACTAATTCTAAATCACACACATCATGAACACACTATCTGAAGAGGAAAAAGGCAGATTCTTTCAGATCTGAAGGGACTTCCTTAACAGATGTAGACAGTTACTAGGTGAAGTCTGAACTCTTCCTGCAATCCTCCCAGCTCTATTTTGTCTTGTTCAGAACAGGATTGTTGGGGCTGATCCTCAGTAATTCAACTGGATGTTTGCAGAACTATATGACTCATTTCTCCATAATTATTGCATCAGCTGACTCTCACTCAGCGGCCTTATTCCGGATTACCTGTTCCCTGCTTGGGGGTGCAGATCCAATGGAGTTTCCATCTGGCCACTGTGACGTGTTTGCTGGATTCTTCACTGATGAAGTTGCTTGCCTTCGGCGGGAATTGGACTCCAATTGCACAGGATCCAATGAGATGAAGGAGACTTCGTCTTGTGATGTCATCTGGGATACTTTTGAACCTGCTGAGGCCTTGGACACAATTCTCTCTGGTATGGGTGCTGCAACCTGTAGCCTGGACCCTTGCCCTTCCTGGCTTGTTAGAGTAGCCGGTGGGAATGTAAGATCCTGGCTTCAGGAGTTGGTGAATTGAGTGCTGGTTCTCACCTTTAAAACCCTTCAAGTTAGAACTCTTCAGGTTAGCACCTGCTTACCTGCAGCCATTCCTGCCCCGTCCTGTGAGATCTTCTCAGGATGCCATTCTTTTGGTCCCCAGTCTCAGAGAGGCCCATAGTACTAGGGCCCATGGAAAGGCTTTCTCTGTTACTGCCCCTTCACTTTGGAATTCTCTTCCCCTCCCCCCCAGATTCAGTCTGCCTCGTCTCTTTCAGCCTTCAAAACATTTTTGAAGACATTTCTTTTCTGCCAGGCATTTTCCTTTTAATTATTATTATTATTGTTTATTTATTCCCCCGCCCCTTAAATCTTGGATGCTGCTCTTGTTTGTACACCATCCTGAGTCTGTGCATTGGGTAGTATATTCAATCAATCAATCAACCAATGACTAGTAGTATATTTATGTTAGAGGCATTTCCTTGTTTCAGGGAATCCTGGGTATTGAATTTCTGTGTAGGCAGCAAGGAATAGTTAAGAGAATTTTCAAAGCCCTAACTACAATTCACTGGATTCTTTAGCCCTTTTCAGATGAACAATTAACATGTGGCTGAGGGGGATCAGGACTGCATTTGCTGTCCCAGTTCCTGACCTCCATGCATACTTGAAATCCAAAGCCAACACTCTAACCACAATACCACAGTGGTTCAAGAGATACATTTGCAAGTATATTCTTATGGTTATCTTGAACCTGTTGCCACTTGATTTCCCTGGATGGCCCTGGAGTTCTAGTGCTGAGAGAGAAACATACAGGCAAATAATTTTTTATTTGGTAAAATTCTGAAAATGGAATATTTCTACATTTTTTCTTTAAAACGGGGATTTGTTTCTCAAAATATACCCTATTTTTAAAATTAACTTTTATTATGCATAAGCATACATACAAAATATACAGAAATATAAACACTAGCAAAGTGAGAACAAATTGTATCTGTATGTTAGTATTAAAATTTGTATTTGGATAAGAAATAGCCCTTCCCCCCCATAGATTTATCCATTGATAATCTTATCTTTCCTCACATTTATAATAAGTAAGTTTGGTCACAAGTGCAATTGGCCAAATTTGTTTATACCAGTCAAACACAGATGGTACATACAATGATTTGAAATAATAATAAGAAATATAAAGTTTAACAGCTGTTAACAAACAGGTTGTCATTTCTATGTCCTTGACATTATTTTTAATACATCTCAACATTGCTATTTTTAGCTCATTAAAAATAATCTAAGCAGTTATGTCCTCTGTTTACTTCTTCCTTTCTTAATATTTGGACAAGTTCAGAATATACGAAATATATCAATGAGATGTTTGACACCTCTAGCAACAGTAATTTTGTGTTATATTCAGGGGCACAGAGAGGCTGCCAGCGGTGGCTCAGTTGCCACCAGTGGCCCGCAGCCCCCTAGCCACACCCCTGTGTCTGACAGACACAAAGGGGGAGTGGTTAGGTTTGCAAACTGGGCCACGTGCCACGTTTGCAAGTAAATTAGAGCCAGCACCGTGTTTGCAGTAGTGGTGGGGAGTGTCTTTCCCTGCTTGTAAAGGCAGGAAGATGCATTCCTGACCCTATTGGGAACCCAGCGCTGGCTGAAGGATTTTAAAAATGGAGCTGCCCTCTTCACATATGACATCAGACACTGGGGTGTGGCTGAGGTGCCAGGTGCAGCACCTGAACATGGCAGCCTGAGTTCTTTGAGCCCCCCCAAGACTGCCACAGTGACCCTGAGGAGCCTGGAGGAGGACGACTCAGGTGAACCAAACCCCTCCCCTAAAAACTCTGAGGCCCTGCCTGGGGGAGGTGAGAAGGAGAAGTAAACAAGAGAATGGCCGTGGAGAGACCAACGTCGTGACACACAGTTAAAACTCACTTTCAGTAACTAATTTGCTTAACCAGCAAACGGTGGTGGTGGGGATTTCATTACATTTATTTCTGTCTCTCTATGCTTATGGTAGTTTATGATGGACCAGACTGAAGATCAACATACCGGTAGGTTCACCATTTCATGGCATGAGAAAGCTGGATGCAATGAATGAGCA
Organism: Hemicordylus capensis; assembly: GCF_027244095.1. Taxonomy (NCBI): domain Eukaryota; kingdom Metazoa; phylum Chordata; class Lepidosauria; order Squamata; family Cordylidae; genus Hemicordylus; species Hemicordylus capensis. Next base: position 257,640,377 of record NC_069657.1, read on the forward strand.
TAAACTAGACATACCCACTGAAGTAAAGTGTGCCGACAAGTCGGTGTTGACTCCTGCCGACCACAGACCCCCATGGTTGTCTTTGGTGGAATACAGGAGGGGTTTGCCATTGCCATCTCCCGCGCAGTAAGAGATAATGCCTTTCAGCATCTTTCTATATTGCTGCTGCCTGATGTAGGTGTTTCCCATAGTCTGAGAAACATACCAGCGGGGATTCAAACCGGCAACCTCTGATTTGCTAGTCAAGTCAATTTCTCTCTGCATCATTAGGTGGTTACTAGACACACCCACTACCTTGCCAAATTTTTTTTAAAAGGCCCATGCCAGTGCACACTTCAAAGTGTGGAAGATAAGTTATACTTTATGTCTACCATTTTAGAATTAAGCTCTGTTCCTTATGTGACCAAAGTTGCTAGTTAACTTGCTTGTTACAGGAGATGTAACAATTCAAGTTTCAGCATCCTTGCAACAAGAATACAGCATTTGCCAAAGTTGTAGGATGTGTCCGTGTGTGTATGGCACATGCAGCCATCAGTACAAAAGCTCACTGGAAAATCCTGCTAAATGCACAGTTGAACCACATCTACAAGCAGTGTTTTGCCCAGACTTAAGCTCTTAGATCTTTTATTGCTTTGTCAATGGCAAACTGTGAGTTAGACCTCATGATCAGAGGTTTTTGTTTTTGTTTTGTTTTTTAGTCTGCTAATTTATACTGTGGGGGAAAGGGAAAGATTAAAAATGAACATTCACTTTTCGTTGAGTTGTAGAAACACAAGACTGCTGTGCTCCTGGAAGATACTAAATCTGGCATGGCACACCTGTGTCTAATGTGATTTCTATGTACTTGAGTAATAAAGACCTGCAGGTGGGACAGGATTAGTAATGGGTCAGCTATAGAATATTTCAATTACAGATTTCTTGTTCAGCTCTAGTTCAGGTCAGTAATAACAAAGTCCTTACCATTTGGCAGCCATTCATTGGCCCATGTAAAATTAATTGATGGGTTCAATCCAGCTCTCAGTGATAACTTGCTACTACACAAAAGCAAACAGCATGATTAGTACTAACTGAAAACCATTTGCTATGATTTTAGAGCCCAAACAGTCAAAGAACTCAAACAATGAGGCAACTTCTAACATTCAAACGCTTGCCAGAAGATTGGGCTTTGGAAAAACTACATTTCAGTTTTCCTCACATTAAACTACACCTTATCTCCTCAAAAGAGGTGGTAATGGCAGGGAATTAATTCCTTTGGTAAATAACAATAAATCAATTAATAGTCACCCAGCATTGCACCAACTCATCATATATGATACAATGACCATGGTAGTTGTTAAAAGTTAATGTGTAGACCATTTTGGACTCACAGGTGATTCTCAACACACACACACATACGTTTAAAAAAACCCAAAATAATAAAATTCAAACATGAAGCAAACACAAGCAACAGCAGAACACGAAACAAAAACCTCCTCCAAAACATTACAGCAAGCCAATGGCTTGACAAAAGCGTGGTCTTTGTGATCTTTCGAAAAGTACTGATCAAAGAAGTCAACCGAGTGTTGTGGGAAGGAACCGACAACAGAGAAGTGGCATGACAACTAAGAAGATTCTGCCCCATGTCCTCCTCACTGGCCAACATCCTCACAGTGTTTATGTGGTTTGAACAAAAGCACATCTGCAGCACCAGCCTCCCTGCTTCTCAAGTGTGGGTACAGCCATGCTTGTGCAAGTGTGACAATTTTGACAGTAAAACGACCTCCCTGAGGTTCACGCAGCCCTCAAGGATGTGTTTCTATGGGTCAAAGACTGCTTCCAGAGCAAGGGGAGAGTGGTAAAAATAATCATGCTCTTGCACAAAAGCTTCCACACTTTGAAAGCAGGAAGGCTAGTTCTACATGCATGCGTTTGTTGGAAGCACATGTGAACTGTTAATGAGGATGCTGGCCACTGACTTCACTTCTGATGTTGGTGGCACATGGAGCAGGGCCTCTTCAAATGACCTTAATGAGCAGGCAGGCTTTTATAGAGGGTAAGCCATCCTTCAGATACTCTGGAGTCAAACTGTTTCATGTTTAAAAGATCGGTACCAACACCTTGAATGGTGTCAAACAAACTGGGAGACCTAGTTTGTGGAGAGGCCCAGCAAGCCAGAGTAATATGATTTGAATAACAGACCACCAATAGCAGCAGCATGGTATACCAACTGCAGTTTCTGAATAGGTTAAGGTTAACCCATCATACAGCACACTGCAATAATCCAGTTGGGATGTGACCAAAGCAAATGTGACAACAACCAGATCTGTCCCATTCAGATAATGTGCTAATTGATAATATAAATAAGGAGGACAAAATCAAAGAAAAATATATTAAAAATGCTTTAGCTCTCCTTTCGTATTATTAATGATAGATTTCAAGCACCCATAAAATTGTATTACTCCCCCCCAATGTAAAACTATCATTACATTCCTAAGAGCATTTTCAAAGTCCAAGAGGACAGCAGCAGCAAAGTGCCTAGAATGAATCTGCAACAACAGAGGGGAGGATGTGTGGTTTCCTCAACGCAAACACTTTGAGAGATATCTCTATCAGTAGTTGCTTTCAGTCCATATTTACCAGCGGAATTTTTGCCAGCTAAAAAAGGCTTCTAATTACATGAATTTAAGATGAAGGGTTTGTTTGCCTTTCAGAATATTCTTTTAAAGTATCATTTTGCCCATCTGATGGGTCCAGGCCTAAAAATTGTATTACCCAATCCCAGTCTAGATGATTGGGAACATAAAGCTTTTGCTAGGACTTTATATCAAAAGGTTCCATTGGCAGAAGTGGGTTATCAGAGCCGTGATTTGTTCTGTCTCTGAGGACTAATTCAAACAGCCTTTCAAAGACTGATAGGCACAGCTTTTGGTCAGTCCAAGCTGATTTCCCCCTGCACTGCCATGGGCACAAAGGGTCATCTAAAACTTGACCACTGCTACTAGACACTCACTGATTTCAGGCTGTGCTGAATATTTGATTGCAGTCTTTCTTAAAAGCTGTGTTTGTGATTGAGTACAAAGAGCCAATCTGGTCTGAGCTCAGCTCAGCATGCATCCAGAAGCAGCAGTAAAGTTTTAGCTGATCTTTTGAGTCTATGGCAGCATGGGGATGTCAGAGTATGGACTCTGGCTGTATGCATGAGCTTTTATAAGCAGCATCGGGATTAAAAATATAGATGCTTCCTATAAGTCACCAGCAGTTTTCAAATCTTGCCTACATATTTGATTCTAGTCTTTTAGGATACACAATAGGGAGTTTTTCATATAGCTAGCATTGCCAGACACGTGTATACTTGTCTCCATTGCCCTTTTATGTCCAATCCTGGGAGGTGGTGATGCAGGACGCCCAAAGTAACAAGGTGAGATAATAGCCTTGATTAGCAGGCTGTTTCCTCCAGTAATAAGCTGTAGCAGCTCAAAGAGGAAGCAGGAAGTTCCCTGCCTCCTAGCAGATAAGTTGCCTCTTTTCTCCTCTGGCTGGCTGGACACTGTATGTGGTTTGTTCTTGTTTTTAACTACCCACAAAGTGTTTTCCGTTTCTGTCCTTTTTTGGTGCAGGGGGCAGCCACCACGCCGCCCTTACTGACTGGCCGTGTGTGTGTGTGTGTGTGTGTGTGTGTAGACGGGGGGGAGAGAGGTAGAAAGGTTAGGATTCATTAGGTCCGCAGGTTAACAATGTGTGCAACTCAAAGCACAGACGCCCTGCTCTAAGGGTGACTTGAGTCTTTGCTGTGTGCGTTTGCATGTTGGGTTACTTTATTGTGAATTTGGTTTCTTCATTGTTCCATTGTCTAAACATATGTCTTCACTGTTGGCTATGACACTCAAAAAAGCGACGGATGAATCTGGCAGCAAGCCTATTAGACCCCCTAGGAGGCCCTCACCTCCATGCTTATGGTCCTCTGATGAGGAGGATAGGGGTGAACTTAAGGCATTTAGTGCACGTATAGAGGCTCTTGAAAAATCTCGTCAGGAGTCTGGCAAAGGGGACAGAGGTGGACCTTCTGGAAGTTTGGGTGCATCCAAGGAACAAACTTATAGTTCAACCAAAGGTGAATTAATGAAGTCTGTCTTCTAGGTTGGCTGTGCTGGAGCACAGTGGTGGTAATCATGCTCCGGCTTTTGAAGGGGGTGCTGTCCCTTTGTACCCATCTTCTGCACTTTTAGATTGTCTGTCTCCTAGGGAGGGTGGGCACCAAAGTCGAGGTTCCAAAATTACCTAGGTGCACCTCTGCTCCTTCCTCCAACTTACTGCTCAAATGTTGGTGGCCAAGGGGGAAAGCCCAGCTACCTGGCGGCGACTACACAGATGATTGCCTGTCAAGGTACAACAAACCCACAGTTTGTTCTACCTCAGTATAATGCCGTGTTAAAAACTTGGGCTCTGCAGATCTGAAGAGGCCTGGAGCAACATGTTGTCTAGAGTCTAGCTCATGTCGTCTAGAGTCTAGACGACATGAGCTGCTTCAGGTAACCCAGGCAGCTTGGGCCAGGTGAATGCTCTCAAAATATAGACAGTGTTGACACTTTGGACTATAATGCTAGAATACACACTGATGAAATAAGTCCTAATTCTGCAGAGTGTAATTGATGGACTTATATTTTACTGCTGTTTTTAGCATCTGCGGTTGCAATGTGTTTTTGCCGAGCCAATAGTTTTGATTTTTATTTATTTACCTATTCAAAATATTTGTGTCCTGCCCCTCCAGTGAAATGCTGCCTGAGATAGCTCACAGAAGTAGTAACATTGCAATAACATTGTCGTTAACAGGAACAGAATATGGTCTAGTAACAGCACTGGTACAAAGTTAAGCCAGGATTCATTTCCCATTCCTATTATACTTTCTCTATGTCTTTGAACAATCAGTGAGCATGACACTGTATTCTTCTTCCCTACCTCAAATAATAATACCAATCAATAGTTAGAGCTATTTCAAGTCTATTGAGAAGGAAAATAAGTTATTCTTTTTTCAAGTTTCTTACACTTTTCTGTTAATATCACTTCAGAATCTAAAGTAGTGATTTTTATAGTTTTCTTCTTTATTATCCTGCATAAATACTCTTTACGCCTCATTTCCTCTTATTACATGCTAAATCTTGCCTGGAACATTGTAATTAATCACTTCTAATCACAAACAGTGTCCCAGGTATTTCAAATCTCTCTGCTGTCTTAAGCAGAACTGAGTTTGGAATCCCCTAGGCCCTGAATGTGCAGTGCCGCTTCCCTCACAGGCAGAGCACGCCAGGAGAGGAGTTCTGTGGATCTAGAAAATCTATTTAATGGATCTGTGGATCTAGAAAATCTAATTAATTCTCCTGGATGTGCCTTGGAATGTGGGTCCCAGAGCCCAGCTGATTGGTTGGGCGGCAGACGTGCCTGATTGGCTGAGGCACACCCAGGAGGGTTGGTTGCCGCCGCCGTGGCCCAGCCATGGAGGCCAGAGGTGGCGGGCCCGGTCTGGCAGGGGAGGCAAGGCCCAGGAGGGGGGAAAGAAAGTGGGGGAGGGGCAGAAGTGGCAGTAGGGAGGAGAGGTGGCTGGGCCCGGAAGCAGAGACTGGGGCAGAAGCGGGGAGAGGTAACCGCCGGCCACAAAGAGCGCACAGATGCTCTGTGCGGGTCGCTAGTCAGAGTAAAACCACAGAGGGAAATGGAGAGCAAGCTCAGAAGGCTCAATCCTAAATCACAGAGGGGGTTGCCTAAATTAGCGTATTCTGAATTATTTTGTCAATACTGAGTGGTAGGAATAGTGTTTTCAATTTCATGCTAATACAGAACCCCTTTAGACGGGTACACTGACATGAGCCATGCTGCTCTTGCAGTTGCTCCCACACCAGTGTGCAGTGTAATGTGTCAGCCACTGAAGAATAAAAACTCAAAACATGTATATCTTTAAGTTAATATACATACAACTCCCTGTTTAACTTCATTTTTAAGCTTTTTGCCTGTACATTATATATTTACAAAGGCTAGATTCCAAGGTTCTAAAGGGGACAACGCATTACAGGAAGAGAACTGACACTCTTCAGCAGCATTCACACACAAGTCTCTTTTCTGTGCAAAAAACTAAGAGAGAGGTTTCAGCTTCCTTTGAAACTACATCCAATGAACGCATTTTTCATGAATTACACAGCTTCTTTGTCCTCCTTTTCCTCTTCAATTCTCTCTGTAAAGGAACCATAAAATCTTTATCGTTACAAATAAAACCTCTCTAAAACCTAAAACAGCTTTAATGATGAGAAAACAATCAGTGTCTCCTGTTGGAGCCAGGAGGGGCTGGTTGGCCAATCTGACTAGTTAGTTATAACTAACTTCTCCCATTAATTTCAGTGGGACTAAACGTAAAGTGTGCCGTTGAGTCGGTGTTGACTCCTGGTGACCACAGAGCTTTGTAGTGGTCTTTGGTAGAATACAGGAGGGGTTTTCCATTGCCTCCTCAGTATGAGATGATGCCTTTCAGGATCTTCCTATATCACTGCTGCCCAATACAGGTGTTTCCCATAGTCTGGGAAACATACCAGCGGGGAATCAAACCAGCAACCTCTGGCTTGGTAGTCATTAATTTACTACAGCTATGGGCCTCTCTGCACAATCTGAGGTATATAAAAATGCTGGTGTTTGGATACTCCTACTAGTTTTAGGTATGCTGTTCAAAGTACTTCACATAAATTCTTACTGTCATTATTTTATTATTTATATAGCACCATCAAGGAGAGCTGGTTTTGTGGTAGCAAGCATGACTTGTTCCCTTAGTTAAGCAGGGTCTGCCCTGGTTGCATATGAATGGGAGACTACATGTGTATGCACTGTAAGATATTCCCTTTAGGGGATGGAGCCGCTGATCTGGGAAGGTTTCAAGTCCCCTCGCTGGTATCTCCAAGATAGGACTGAGAGAGATTCCTGCCTGCAACCTTGGAGAAGCCGCTGCCAGTCTGTGTAGACAAGTCTACACAGTCTGAGCTAGATGGACCTATGGTCTGACTCAGTATATGGCAGCTTCCTATGTTCCTAATCTATACAATGCTTGACAGAGTATAAGAGGATAGATCACTTCAACAAGCTTGCAACAGAAAATTCGACACAGGGGAGACAACAGAGGAAGGGAAGGGAAGTGGAGGCAGGGTAGACAGTGGAAGAATATGGGATTAAGTTATACATACTTAGGCTTAGTCACAATAGGATATAGGGACTAAGAGTTTGCATCAAATAGTTCTTGGAAAGGTGGGTTTTAAAGGAAGTAAGAAAGGAGACATTAAGCAGCTGTACTGGGATGCAGCTCCAAGCATAGGAGGAAGCAAGGGAGAAAGGGTGGAGTCATCTGAGGAAGCAAAAACTCTATATATCTAAGTGTTTACAATAGCCCTATAAAAGTAGACATTACTATCCCAATTTTGCAGATGGAAGGCTGAGGGATAAACTTGCCTAAGACAAAGTTAGATGGGAGATCTGAACAAACAGATCTGAACAAAACTTGCAGGTTTGTGGACTCATAGGGTTAACTACATGAAGCACTATAGTAGAGACTATACTATGCAACTAGTGCCTAGTTATTTGAAAAATGCTTTAACCAATGTGAAGTAAATATACATGTGATAACGACCAACATTTCCCATTTTTAAATAATGTATATAATGCACTGATAAACACTGTATCAGTGCCATGAATTAACTTAAAGACCATTTCCTAAATGATATCAATGCAAGTAGGTACAGACTTAAATCATCTCACCTTAAGCTAATGCCCTCAAATATACATTTTTAAATAAAACCAAATTATTATGCATACACAATTATTGAGTGCTTTCTAATCTCTACAGATAACTCTAATTAAAGCAAGGCTGATTATTCCCACTGTGGATAATGCCAATGTCACTAGTAAGTACTTATATCACAGCAGGGATTGCCTTGGAGAGAACATTTACATTATCACTTTGGATTGATCTACATTGTTATATTAAATGGATCAGTAAGATAAAGCTATAGCCATATAGTCTTTCCTAAGGATAGTGATCAAGCTAACAAATTTCTGGAGTGTGCAAATTAACATGACCATCAACCTTTAGTATGATGCTGAATTTTAATAGGAAAGGAATACCCTTAATACTCCTGCTTTCACATCTTAGAATCTCTGCTCTATCAAATGTCAACACAAAAACAACAAAGACTTGCTCATTATATCTTTTTACATATTATAAACATTCACAATAAAAGCCAATCAAATTGCAGATGCACAAAGGCTGGTAGTGAGGCAGCAGGGAGCAAACTGAAAATGTTCCTAGAAACATTTGTTTGACATTGCTTATATACAACGGTTGTTCCAAAAATGCATTGATGTGTTAGACAATCCCTTTGGGACTTGTAATGGTTATCATGGATTAGAAGGGACTGTAAGAAGGGCATCAATGGCACACACACAAATCCCCACAGCAGCAAGAAGAGCAGGCGGAATCTGAACTTGCTATTATAAGAGCCCTTTATTGCTATGGAGGGAAATACATCAGCGAAATACAACCATGATTTTGCCAAAAACAGAATATGAATTCCTTTGTGTGCTGTAATATGCCAGAGAGAGTGAGGTACTGATTGCTGTGAAAGGTGGAATGCTTGTCATCAACCTACACAAGCGATTAAATAAATGATAATCTGGTAATGAAAATCTGGGAATAACGATGCTGTTGAGTTAATATGGGCATGTGTCCCCACACCCCGCAAAAACAAGTCATTCTAAAGATTTCCAAAGCCACCTTTAGTAAAACATACTTAGAACAAATCACTCAACTGATGAATGAAATTAGTAATCCTATTACTGTATTGTTCTTGTCAAAAAAGCAAAAAAAAAGTTTCTGTTGTTGCTAAAACTGAAAAAATGCTACAGTATCCAATGGCTCTATTTTTTTTTTTATTATTTTTACTACTACTACTACTACTGGGCATCATCTAGACTAGACAGTCATGACTAAGCACCATGGAAATCAATGAGACAAGTTAGTCATTACATTCAGTGGGACACTCTGAATGTTGCCCATTATCTTCAGGCCTGTCCTTCAGGCATGGCAAGCAGGGCAACTCCCCCGGGCCCCACTCTTTTAACCCCCATTAGAATTAACTGGAAGGGGGCCCCACACTGGCTGACTGGCCCTGGGCCCCGCACCCTGCTGATTATCTTTATCCATATATCTAATTAGAGGCTCAGGTAAGTTTAGAATAGATGGAGCTCCCAGTGGTTTTCCATCCATGAACTGACCATATTCATATGATCTTCTTAGCTTCACTGTTACTACAGCATTAGGTGTTTCCAGGTCACCAGGCCACCTTCTCATGTGTAAGTCCCAGCCCTTGCATACATACATACATATAATCATCCTAAAAATTAAGTATTTTGAGCTATATATAATACAATTGCTAAGATATTGTTAAAACTAAGAATATTTCAAAGAAGCAAGTATAAACATTTTTTTCTTTTTAAAGCAACATATTTTGATGTCAACTCTTAAGTGTATAATTCTGCACCGCTGAATAAGAATGGTATAACCTGTTGGCTTTTCTGCCTGTTGCATGACATTAATTTTCCAGGTAGCAATTTAAGTTCCTGTTTAAGACAAACAACAGACTGAAAGAGCTCTGTTAGAGGGCATTGTCTGGACTTTTAGAGCCCTACTCACATGGCCACCACAAAGACAGTCTTCTGCACTGAATCTCAGGATTGACACCTAATGTAGAAACAACTGACAACATGCAGTTGTCTTTTGGTTCACGAAGCGAATTCTCCACAACTGTGGCTAAAGCACGATGGTGGAAACAGCAGACAGCATGCAATATTACGAAGAAGAAAAAGCAGCTGTGGAGTGGCTGTGCGGTGCCTCCTCTCTATTAGTAAGGTCGGGTTAGGCAAAGTGAGGATTCACCCTTTTTCAGTGTTCCTGAGGTAATGTGAAGGACTCTTCTATTTGTCTTCAGCTGCAAATTTGTTTGGAGAGATGCTGAGGGGGGGGGGGGGGAAGCCTGCTACCTTCAGCTGAGGTAGAAGATACATTGGCAGGAAGCGGCATTTTGTTCCTATTGGCAGTTTTGAATATACAATCTATCTCCTGCTGGTCAGATGGAATATAACCCATTTTTGCAATGACACCTAAGACAATCCAGAAAACTGCACATATATTCCTAAATTCACCACTGTGAATCAAACGGCACCATTAAGAAATGATGAAACATATGCTAGAAGTTTGCAGCTATTTGCACACAGCATGTTTCCAGTAGTGAGCTGTATAAAGACTGCCCCAGTGACCTATAAAATACTATTTATTCAGTTCAATTTAGATGCTGGCTGTGTGTGTGTGAGATGTGTGTGTGTGTGTATGAGAGAGAGAGAGAGAGATTTGGGGGGAAAGGAGAGATATTCAGGCTGCACACCATCGCTATCTCCATGTTTATTGTTTGAAGCATGGCTAAACAGCTATGCAAGAAGGTCAATAAATAACCTTTTCCTTATTTGCATATAATGGGAATTTTGACAAATTGGCTTTCAAGGAGAGAAGAAACATTCTGGTGTTGATAACTGCATTCCACTGAATGCTTAAATGTGACGCCGTCACAGTAATTGCCAATCAGCCTGTACACAGAAGCTGAAAAAACAAAATACATCACTTTGAACTCCTTGGCGCAAAATGTGTTTCACAATCAAGGTATCTCACCATCTACAAAAGCTGTCCAGCATGCAGTTAAATTTGACAATGTGCATTTTGTTAATGTGGAATTTTTTTCTTAAACACAAGTACCAAAACATTTATGCAAAACAATTTGTCTTATAGTGAAGTATTATAGTCTGTTCTGATTCCAAAGGAAGCATCTGTTCTGTGCATCCCACGGACGTCCAGCTTTTAAAAATGTCTCAATTCCCAAAAGGATGAAGGTCATCACAAAGCATGTTTAATTTAATATCACTGCTAATTGGTAAACGAACACTTCATTAAATTAGCCTGTTGAAAAGTAAGGTGTGCATAACATTTCAACATAATTTGAAACAAAAACGTGTGAGAAATAGCTTACTTACATTTTGCAGGCAAGTCATAACCACAAGTAATTTTTGCTTGTCCAGTTTCACAGCCACTCAGGTTGCGACACTCCGCAACTAGACAGGGCCCAGCTGCTCTATGTATACAGCCATCAACTAAAGTTTTTAAAAGGAAGAGAGAAAATTTGCTTTAAAGTCACTTATCAAAGGCTAAATGAATATGTTATGTAGCTATAGGCCTGTACTGTAATCACTGGGCATGGATGCACACATAATATGAACAGAAAGATGCTAAGCCTGCATATAAAGGAATTCTCACAAAACAATCCTCTCTTGTTGATGTTGCTGATTATTAATTTAGCCAGTTGTCAAGTGACAAAGAAATTTTGCTTTGTTTTATTAAAAGACAGTGTGAAAAATGTAAGCATAGTTTAATATTACCTTATGAATACTATCTAATACTTTTGAGTTAGTCAGTGAGGTAGTAAATGTTATAAGTAAATGAAATAAGTAGAATCATGCCTCTAGATTGCTTAGTACTTTCCATATCATAAAACCTAGTAATGTAGAACAATTTGCACACCACAAAAGCATATCTCCCGGAATTTCTTTTATATTACTATCATAATATCCCGAACAGTTAATCATTTATATCATAACAGCAGCAACTGTAATATCAGTGAAAAGTTACTGGTGCAGTTCTTGGTGCTTATTGCCCTCAAGAGCATGAAAGAAAAATATTAACTGTGGAAGAATAGCTGAAGAGAATAGAAACAGACATAACAACTGTAGCCTATTCATGTATAGTGAGAGAGATTTTTTCTCTCCAATTAGAGCACAGGAAAGAAAAATTAAAATCAATTAAAACAGAACAATAATCATTGCAAGTCACTACATCAATTACAATGCTATTAAATCATTATAAATAAACCAGTGGTCACCGTATGTTGTCTTCATATGCTCAGAAATTATGGCAATAAGAAATATTAAAATATGTCCAAGATTTAAAATCTCTAATAATATAAATATTTACATAAAACAAAGGAAATCATTATAGTTCTGCCATGTGGAATTGTCAAGATTCAGAGTCACAATGGGGTAAAATTAGAAACTTGTAGCATCTGCTCTCCTCAATATATTTTGGATTGCACCCAGACCCCAATTAGAGCCTGGGCTGATCCAAAATAGACCTGAAAATGTCCTTGCAGACCCATTACCCCTTCACTTCCAAAAATGTACAGTGGGACCTATAACATTATCTGATTTGGAAGGGGTCATTTTTAAATACTGGATTTGTTCCGGGCATCTGATTTAATAGAACGCTGTCTAAAACAGAAAGAGGAGGAAGATCCATTCAATGCACTAATTCAGAGTTCACTTGAAGTAAGAACACAAGAACAGCCCTGCTGGATCAGGCCCAAGGCCCATCTACTCCAGCATCCTGTTTCACACAGTGGCCCACCAGATGCCGCTGGAAGCCACAGGCAGGAGTTGAGGGCGTGCCCTCTCTCCTGCCATTACTCCCCTGCAACTGGTACTCAGAGGCATCCTGCCTTTGAGGCTGGAGGTGGCCCACAGTCCTCCGACTAGTAGCCATTGATAGACCTCTCCTCCATGAAGTCATCCAAACCCCTCTTAAAGCTGTCCAGGTTGTTGGCTGTCACCACATCCTGTGGCAGAGAGTTCAACGCGTTGTGCGAAAAAGTACTTCCGTTTGTTGGTCCTACACCTCCTGGCAATCAATTTCATGGAGTGACCCCTGGTTCTAGTGTTGTGTGAGAGGGAAAAGAATCTCTCTCTCTCCACTTTCTCCACACCATGCATGATTTTATAGACCTCTATCATGTCTCCCCGCAGTCGTCTTTTTTCTTAACTAAAAAGCCCCAGGTGTTGTAGTCTTGCCTCATAAGAAAGGTGCTCTAGGCCCCTGATCATCTTGGTTGCCCTCTTCTGTACCTTCTCCAGTTCAACAATGTCCTTTTTAAGATGTGGTGACCAGAATTGTACGAAGTACTCCAAGTGTGGTCGCACCATAGTTTTGTATAAGGGCATTATAATGTTAGCCGTTTTATTTTCAATCCCCTTCCTAATGATCCCTAGCATGGAATTGGCCTTTTTCACAGCTGCCACACATTGAGTCGACACTTTCAACAAGCTGTCCACCACAACCCCAAGATCCTTCTCCTGGTCCGTCACCGACAGCTCGGATCCCATCAGCATATACTTGAAGTTGGGGGTTTTCATCCCAATGTGCATCACTTTACACTTGCTAACATTGAACCGCATTTGCCATTTTGTCGCCCACTCCCCCAGTTTGGAGAGATCCTTTTGGAGCTGCTTACAATCTATTTTGGATTTCACTACCCGGAAGAGTTTGGTATCATCTGCAAATTTGGCCACATCGCTGCTTACCCCTGCATCTAGATCATTTATGAATAAATTAAAAAGCACCAGTCCCAGTACAGATCCCTGGGGGACCCCACTTCTTACTTCCCTCCATTGTGAAAACTCTCCATTTATACCTACCCTCTGTTTCCTGTCTTTCAACCAGTTAGCAATCCACACATGTACTTGTCCCTTTATCCCATGACAGCTAAGTTTCCTCAGGAGTCTTTGATGAGGAACTTTGTCAAAAGATTTTTGGAAGTCCAGATAGACTATGTCAACTGGATCACCTTGATCCACACACTCATCGACAAAGAAGTCCAAAAGGTTGGTGAGGCAAGATTTACCTTTGCAGAAGCCATGCTGGCTCACTCCCAGCAGGGCCTGTTCTTCTAGGTGCTTTACAATTTTATCCTTGAGGATGCTTTCCATCAATTTGCCTGGAATGGACGTTAGGCTAACTGGCCTGTAATTTCCCGGATCACCCCTGGATCCCTTCTTGAAAATCGGTGTTACATTTGCTACTCTCCAGTCCTCTGGTACAGAGCCCGATTTCAGGGATAAGTTAAATATTTTAGCACGGAGGTCGGCAATTTCACATTTGAGTTCTTTGAGGACTCTTGGATGGATGCCATCCGGCCCTGGTGATTTGTTAGCTTTCAGTTTTTCCAGACAGTTTAGAACATCATCTCTTGTCACTTCTATCTGACTCAGCTCTCTAGCCTCCATCCCTAAAAAGCCTGGATCAGGAACAGGTATATGCTCAGTATCCTCTGCCGTGAAGACAGATGCAAAGAACTCATTCAGCTTCTCTGCAACCTCCATATCCTCCTTAATAATCCCTTTCACTCCCTCATTGTCTAATGGTCCAACTGCCTCCCTGGCAGGTTTCCTGCTTCTGATGTACTTAAAGAAGTTTTTGTTATTCCCCTTGATACTTTTGGCTAAATGTTCCTCAAACTCTCTTTTTGCCTCCCTTATTGTCACCTTGCATTTCTTTTGCCAGAGTTTGTGTTCCTTTCTGTTCTCTTTGTTTGGACAGGCCTTCCAATTTTGGAAGGAAGTCTTCTTCCCATTTATGTCTTCCTTGACGGTACCCATTAGCCATGCTGGCATCCTCCTGGACTTAGTGGTACCTTTCCTCCTTTTGGGTATACAATCTAACTGGGCTTCTAGTATTGTGGTTTTGAGTAAACTCCATTTACTCTGGAGTGAAGTGACTCTCCTGATTTCCCCCCTCAGCTTTCTTTTCACTACACTCCTCATTTTGGAGAAGTTTCCTCTTCTGAAATTCAAAATGTCTGTGTTAGACATCCTTTGTGATTCTCTCCCCGCATGTATGGCACTGTGGTCACTGTTCCCTAAAGGGTCGATGACACTGACATCACGCACCAGGTCCTGGGTGTCACTCAGAATAAGATCCAAGGTCACCTTCTCTCTGGTCGGTTCCATGACCAACTGTTCTAGGGCACAGTCATTTAGCGTATCTAGAAATTTGACCTCTTTGTCCTGACTTGAATGTGAATTTACCCAGTCTATGTGTGGGTAGTTGAAATCACCCATAATTACAGCCCTGCCTCTCCTTGACGCCTCCCTGATTTCCTCCTGCAACTCCCAGTCACTGTCGGCATTTTGATCCGGAGGGCGATAGCGCGTCCCCAGTAGCACTTTCCCTTTCCGGCCTTGTATAGTCACCCACAGGGTTTCTGTGGAGGACTCCAGTCCACCTTGGTTTTCTAGCTTGTTAGAATCTATTCCTTCTTTAACATACAGTGCTACCCTTCCTCCATGGCGCCCCTCCCTGTCCCTTCTATAGAGTTTATATCCAGGGATAACAGTGTCCCACTGGTTCTCGCTGTTCCACCATGTTTCTGTTATGCCCACTATATCTATTTCTGCGTTAGCAACCAAGCACTCCAGCTCACCCATCTTGGCTCAGAGGCTTCTGGCATTGGCATATAAGCACCTATACACTGAATCTCTCCCCTGATGTATGCTATTCTTTTGACTCTTTGACCTGCTGGCACAGGCTCCCATCTGCTCTTTATGCGGTTCTGCTCTGTCCCCTTCTGTTTTATCTGAATTCTTTGCAGCCTCACACTTTAAAGGATGGCTTTTGCCAAACGGGACACTGCCCAGCTCCCATCAGCTATTCCCCAGGTGTCATTTTAAAAGCTGCTCTGCAACCTTTTTGATTTTAAGCGCCAGCAGTCTGATTCCATCTTGGTTCAAGTGCAGCCCGTTCCTTTTGTACAGGCCTTGCTTGCCCCAAAATGTGTCCCAGTGCCTAACAAATCTAAACCCCTCCTCCCGGCACCAACGCCTCATCCACACATTGAAACCCCTCAGCTCTGCCTGTCTCACTGTACTTGCGTGTGGAACAGGTAGCATTTCTGAGAATGCTACCTTGGGGATCCTGGACTTCAAAATGCTACCTATCAGCCTAAATTGGGCTTCCAGGACCTCCCGACTGCATTTCCCCACATCGTTGGTGCCAACGTGCACCACGACAGCTGTCTCCTCCCCAGCACTGCCTAGGAGCCTGTCTAGACACTGCGTAATGTCCGCAACCTTCGCACCAGGCAGGCAAGTCACCGTGCGGTCAACACGTGTGTCACAAACCCATCTCTCTATCCCCCTAATGATCGAATCACCAACTACAAGGAGGCCCCCACCCCACAGAGGAGTATCCCCTGTGCGAGAGGATATGGGCTCATCATCCACGGAAGGGGTCCCTTCTAAAGGAGTATTTCCCTCTTCCTCAGACCGATGTCCTCCTTGCCCAAGACCTTCATTCTCCCTGACAGCAGAGGAGCTACCAGCCCTGGAGTGGGATGTCTCTATCACATCCCTGAAGTTCTCATCCACATGCCTCTCTGTCTCTCTGAGCTTCTCCAGATCCGCCACCTTGGTCTCAAGGGAACGGATTTGTACCCTGAGAGCCAGGAGCTCCTTGCACCGAGCACACACCCATGACTTCTGCCCATAGGACAAATAGTCGTACATGTGGCACGTTGTGCAATACACTGGGAAGTGCCCCTTCCCCTGCTGATCTTCATACTGTTTTAGTTGGCTTTTTACAGTATTTAGGGAGCTTATTGTCCATTTATTAGATAGTTTATTAGGATAGGTCTCAGCTGTAATGGTCAACTATTTAACTGTCCAAACAGTCTTTCCCAAGAATATGAGGGATACGAGGGAAGGATATGTACTTACGTTCTCTTCTCCACCAGGCTCCTTGTGATCACAGGGGCTTGTTCCAGGCTCCCCCGCACACTTCCCGCTAAACTCCTGCTAAACTCCTATGTCCTGTTTGCTATCCCTGTTCGATATGCTGGGACATCAGCATGGAACGTTTACACTGAATGACTATACAGTTTATTTTCAAATCCCAAGGGGATTCTTGAATTATATCAGGAGGATGAATTGTAGTAGATTGCATATCCACAAACATTTGTCAGATTAAATGTCATTGAAAATAGGTTCGTTGGTTTTACTAGGCTGGTTTAGACGACATATGAAACCGGAGGTCTGTTCACCTCTGGTTTCGCTACCCATGCATCTGAACCTGGAGAACGGCAGTTAAGCGGGAAAATGGACCTGCAGTTTCTCTCAAGTGTCCACTTGAGCCCCCTCTGAAATCTAGTTACGTATTACATTCATAATATGTAACTAAATGGGAGAAAGGGGGAACTAAGGGTCATGCCAGTAGTTGCTGACGTAGCAAAGTGTTGAGTGACCAGTGCTGTCATTTAAAAAGGCTGAAACTGAAGGTTTTACTTTATTATACTTCAGAAACATGCTTGAACTCTTTGATGTGCTTTATTCCTTTGTTAGCTTTCAGGCAGTCTAGATTTAAAAAAGCATAAATGATTCCTTTTAATACTCAAAATCCATGCTGAAGCTGTCTCATTAAATTTACAAGATGCTATTCTGAAGTGTATTTTAATCATCACAGGCAAGCACAATTATAAAATTGCATTTTCAAACCTCTCCATTTGAAACATTCAGTATTTTCCACACTAGAAATAAATGTGAACCCGGGAGAAGAAATAAATGTACAAAATATGTGCCTGTGCTGCGAAAATCCCAATTGCCAAGAAGCGTAAGTGTGAATTCTCAACTACAGTTATATAACGGTTATATAAATTATGGGATATAGTACTAATGAAGAAACTGACAAGCTTTATAAGCCTGGAAGAGGACAGACAAGAATGATTGATATCCAAGGAAATTGATGTGTGTTTCATTATTTGAATACCTATAATATAGATGCTCATGGATCATAGTGTGCCCTTTCTTTCTTGTAGCTTGCTTCTCAATTGTGTGTGTGTGTGTGTGTGTGTGTGTGTGTGTGTGTGTACATATACCACAATTACAAATTTTGTGTGTGTGTGTGTGTGTGTGTGTGTGTGTGTACATATACCACAATTACAAGGGTGGCTGTTAATACCCAAGCTCTAATCTGCATGATATTTTTAGAGTAGGATATGAAAAACTGACTCCCTTTCAAACCACTCTAACATTCACACCTAGCTCAAGCCATGTACCATCTCCATCTGTGCATGGAAGAACGGTTCTTGCATCCAGGACTTTTTTTAGACTGGAAGAAGAATTAGGCCTGGACCCCATACAGGACAATAAAGATGAAGGAGTGGCAATGCCAAATCTTTCTTACTACTACACAGCTTTACAACTTGCAAAATGGTAAGGTGGGGTATGAAAGGATCCTTTGCTCCTGAATGGACTCATTCATAACAATTGCCTTCTAGCCTTTGAAAGCTGTCATATGGACAACAAAATGAAAAGAACATATAAATATCTAACAGACTCTACCACATGCAACATCTTGGATAGGTGGTATTGTCACACCAGGTATATTGCCACTGGTGCAGTTTTCAATACATCCAGTGTTTCGAAACAAGCTTCTCTTTAACCATTCCTGTTCTTGGATGAAGGCGAAATCAAGCAATTTTCTATCTTGTATCACTATCACAGCCTAATACCATTGGATAAGCTGCAGCAGTTATCCCTTGAGATCTGCCTCCCTTGGCTGGAATACCTGCAGATACAAAGTGTTATGAAAAAGAATTATTTATTCCATATGCGAGTCATTAGAGAGCTGACACCATTTGAAAACCTGTACCACATAGCAGATTTAGTAAACAAAAACCGAGTTTCACAGATTTATCAGATGCTACTTTAAGAAGAGCAGAATAAACAGAACACCTGACATGAAAATGAGGGGGAAATATTAGAACTGGACATCCTAGAAAAGGACTTAAGAATAGTATGGTCTGGAACCAACTAAATAACTATGTGTAATCCCCCACAATATTTTAGTATTCAAACCTAACCCAGTATTTTAGTATGCAAATATCGCTTCTTACCCCACCTTACCATTTTGCAAGTTGTAAAGTTGCATATTAGTAAGAAATATTTGACATTGCCACTCCATCTTTATTGTCCTATATGGGGACAACCTAACCATGGCATATATATGGAAGGGATATCCAAAGACCAAGTGCTACTTACATCTCTGGTGTCAAAATGTAACTATTTTGAAAAATGATCCAAATCAACATTAAACTAGAAAAATACAAACTTAATCCATGAGCAATGCTACAGGAAGGTATCCATGATAAGGACTCAAGCAGTTACTATAAGATTTATAATCTCCTGACAGTGGTGTGCCAAGCCATAACACACAAATGTGTTAACCCAACCAACAGAAAGCGACTGGATACTAAAAATTGAGGATTTATTGATAATGGACAAGTAATGTTAAAAAATCTGATCTCAGCAAGGGAAGCAGAAAGTAAAGCACTTCATGGAAAACTAGTGGACCCTGATTACTTGCATGGAAATTCTGAACTTGAATAACCACCCAGAGACATAAGTTTTGGGGAGTATAAAAATATGCTAAATAAATAAATAAATAAATAAATAAGCAAGCAAGCAAGCCAAACAAATATAAAACTATGAGGCGGGTCTCATGATCAGTGAGACCCATTTTGTCCGGGTTAGCGGGGAGAGCGGGCTAAGCCTGCTCTCCCTGCAGACGATTGGGAAGCCCTGCCGGGGTGGCCGGATTAGCCATCCACACGACTGCCGGCTCTGTGATGGAGCCAGCGGGGCCTGGGGAGTTGGGGGGGGCACGCGGCCCCCGGAAGCTCCAGCATGCCCTGCGCGCGTGTGCAGGGCATGCTGGAGAGACATCTGAGCCGGGAGGCTGCTTTTGAGCCTCCCAGCCGGGGGTCTACTCATGAGTAGCCGCAGCACAGAGCCGCACCACGGCAACTCACAAGCAAAAAAACCGGGTGTGCAGAGCGCTTGCTCCATAGACCCGGTTTAAGGGGAGGGTTACTTGAGCGGTTACTCGCTCAGGAACCACTGGGCTCACAGCCAAGCCTGGTGGTTCACACGATCTGCAAAAATTGGGCTAGGCTCCCTTAGCCCGATTTTTGCAGACCGTGTGAATAGCCTCTATATGTTTGTTTTAGCGGTACTCACTGAACTTGCTATATCAGCATGCCAACTAACTTGAAATTTTCAGCTTTAAAAAAGTGAGCAACAGGAGTGAGGATGGGGGCAAAGTTATACATTTTTGTTTTCTTGGGTTGTCTCAGACCCAATAAAACTGAACACTTAAAAAGACAATTTTTTAAATGGATGAGAATTATTTTTTAAAAATATGTTTTGCAAGCACTGTGGCTTTCATGATCCATACTTTGTGGAGGTCTAGTCTGATATGATTCTTGATTAGCACATTAAGATGAAGAAACCTATCTGGTGCCCTAAGGAAGTGTTCCCTCCTGACATCCCTCTTTCACAAACAATGCATTCCTCTAGAGTGCTCCAATTTATACTAGACTCCATGGGTTTAGTTCTGAGTTAGCATGTGTTGTTTCATATTCATGGTGAGCATTTCTCATCTATTTACAGACCAAGGTCATCTTTTTACTTTCAGACGCAGAAAGGCAGACACAGCCCCAATGGCTCAATATACCAACCAACTAAAAAACGGATCTGGGATTCAGGTTGATTTAGTTCCATTGATTTCTATAGCATTAAATCAGCTTGAATCTATATCATTTGATTTAGTAGGTATGTGGATTTTCAAAATCTGAGTACATAGGTCTAAATTGGATACTCTGTAATAGGAATGTGTCACCTTAAATACAGGTATTGCAGATTGGACTCTTGTTCATGTCAGAAAGATGTATACACAAACTCTATAAACAGATGAGGTTCAGTTTTTATTTATTTTTGTATGAGTGAACTTTAGACCTGGTACAATACAAGTAATGTTTATGTATAGCTTTAATTCTGTGATCCCTTCAGTTCCTGTATGGATACACTGTCATAGTCTGTATTAGCTTCTACAGTCTCGCTTTTAAAGCTCTCCTCCATCTTCCATCCATTTTCACAGATGCTCATAAATGGTCAGCTTCTACTACAACCATTTCTATGTTTATGCTTTCCTGCCTATCATGCATAGAACAATCCCTCTCCTTTACTCCTGAGACAATTTTCTTCTCTTCTTTTAAAGCCTACTTTCCCCATCAAGGAAAGTCCCTTCTTAGCTAGGGATGTGCACGAACCTTGGTTCGGCGCTGAAGAGACGAGCAGAGTGGGATCTTTTTTAAAGAGGAAAGCAGGTCCTTGCCTGCTCTCTCCTGCTGTGATGGCACTGTCCCCAAGAACCAGCACACACATGGCATCTGCACATGCATGGATACCATATGCATGCCGGCACTGTGTGCAGGTTCCTGCTTGCTGCTCCCCTCCCTGCAGCGCTGAACCAGTCTGGACCTGATCCAAACCGGTTCAGTGCCGAACCAGTGCACAAACCTTGTTTTGTACACATCACCATCCTGAACCAACCTCACCTCACCTTACCTATTTCTACACTGCAGTCTGATTTTCCCTTAAACTATCTCAAGGGAAACTAGTTCTATCCTGTGTTCTGTCCTAATCCTGTGTACAGTATTATCCTAATCCTATGTTAGTCTCTGGTTTCATGCCAAACCTACCATACCCACCTGAGGAAAGAGTAATTTAGAGTATTCTGTAAAGCAGCTAGTACTAGTGCTAAATTCATGTTACACGGAATTACTAGTGGAGTTTAAAGCCATTATTTGTATTACAAATAATTGCATTACAAATGTTCCAGCTCTTAGGAACCATACTTTATTTATTACAGTTATATCCCACCTTTCTTCCCTCATGGAACTCAAAGCAGCTCATATGGGGTTCCAAGACCGTCATTCATTCAGGCACTGATCAGAACTAGACCTGTTTAGCTTCAGCAGGTTGGCTGAACATGTACCCTCACAACCATGCCCTGGGACCTTCCAAAAACACTGGGACCATAAGTAGAATTCCTAGGTCTCAGCTGTCTGTTTAAATACTTTCATGCATAAGAAGATTACATCCCCTCCGTGTCCTGCAGCCACTTCCTGCTGGTCCCCTTACCCAGAGAGCAGGAAACAGGGGTCACGTGTGGCAGAACAAGGCAGATGCAATGACAGCCAAAATCTCTGACCAGAACACCTTCCCACAAAAGACTGTATTTTTCCCCACTTGCAATCTTGCAAACGCTTTTATGCAAAGAAAAAACAACGCAGTACTAGGATGATCAATGGTCATTTGGAACATAAACAAGGAACCCAAGTGTTCTGTTTATCACTCTGAAAATAATTGCTTAGTAGAAGATGAGAAGGACACAGTAATTTGCTAGGGGTTTTTTACTTGAACTATATTAAAAACAATGAGTACAGTATTTAGATTTGTCAAAAAGCACTAGAAAAAGCCATAAGCAATGTCCTTTCAAAGCACACAAGAAAAATATAACAAAGCTAAATGCCTGCTCATGAATTACTTATATAGCATTTGTGTGCAAAAAAAATCTTAGCAGCTCTGCCCAGTTTAATATTTAAAGTTATACAATAGACACTGAAAAGTTAATAATGTACAATGCAGATAGATGTATTTCTTATTGAGGGGAAAACCTTAAGAATGGAAAATTAAACCAAGGCATAGCAAATAGCATTAACAGTGCCGGGGGATGCTTTGTGAACAAAAAGGCTCAGCATATTTTGCCTTGCTCCTGCAGGTGCGGATAAAAAAGTAAAGGGAAAGTTGTGCCGTCAGGTTGGTGTCGACTCCTGGCAACCACAGAGCCATGTAGTTTTCATTGGTAGAATACAGGAGGGGTTTACCATTGCCATCTCCCACACAGTATGAGATGAAGCCTTTCAGCATCTTCCTATATTGCTGATAACCGATATACAGGGGCGGTCCAGGATGGAATTACAGGGGGTGCAACAGGAATCCCCCCCTCATATATATTGGGGCTTGGATTTTCTCTCTCTTGCAAATGCACTATGTCAGGGGTGTCAAACTCAAATCGGGTGGTGGGCCAGATTGGATTCTGATGAACCTCTGGGGTGCCGCACATAGTCTTACACCACCTCATGCCCACCTCGCACCACTTTCTGTCTTCCTCTTCCCCCACATCTCTCATTCCCTTTCTCCCCCGCCCCTTGCCCTGCTAGTTAAATTAGCTGAATGCTAATTTTTTACACCAAAACATACTCAGAGGAAGATAGATTTTGCACGCACAATCCTGCCACTCTCCCCTCTTCTCTTCTCTCCCCCTTGCAGAGGTGTTGCTACTAGGTTCTTAAAAGATCAAGGGCTTGGGCTGACAGGGCCTGCTCGGGGCCCACAGACTCCTCACATTTTGACAATTAAACCCTTTCGTGCTCTCTAAAGGTATCCTACATTCTCCTCCCCACTTGTTTACTTGACCACTAAAAATTAATCTCCTTTTTCTTCTGCAATCAATAGGCACACACTGTTTAGAACCAGTGTGGTGTAGTGATTAGAGTGTTAAGACTAGGACTGGGGGGACCTGGCATTCCCCAATCAGGCGTGAAACCCACTGCAGGACCTTAGGTGAGACACTGAGGCTATTCTCATGACCATGCAGAATCAGGCTAAGGAAGGCCAGCCCCGTTCTGCGCAGTCGAGTGCTGCAATGGGACTCGCACAGCTCTTGGCAGCAAACCTTCAAAAATATCCCTCACCTTAAATGAGGTCAGCAGAGCAAGCGCTCCTCTAACCCCGTTCTGATTGTGAGACGCTGCAGTGCGCCTCCATGCTGCAGCGATTCACGAGGAGACCCCCGACCAGGGGGCTCGAACAAGCCACCTGGCCTCAGGGGTCTCCCCAGGATGCCCCTCACACTCATGTGGGGTATGCTGGGACTTCTGGGGACCAGGTGGCCCCCGATCCCCTCTGCCCCTCCCAGCTCCATGACGCAGCCGATAATTGTGTGGGGAGTCCGCTCACCCCACAAACTAGGGATGTGCAAATTGATTCTGGTACAAATCAATTTGTACCTGAATCTAGCTGATTTGGGTGATTTGGAGACCAAACAAATCACCCCTGTGGTCCATTCACTAGATTCGGGTACAAATCGAACCACGTCTGATTAGATTTGAATCGATTCAAGATTTGGATCCCTCCTATTAATTTCCCCAAATTCCCAGCTTTTTTTTTTTTTTTAAAGGTAAGCTCTAGCCCTTGTGGAAGTGGAGTTATGGAGCAAAATGTGCGGTCACTATTTTTCAAGTGTTTGGATTCTTTGATGTATAATAACTTTCCCTCAATGAATCCCTATGAGGATTCATTACACACCTTCATTTCTTCTATTCATTTTGACTGTCTTTTCAACAGTGCCAACTGTCAACTGCCATGTGCCAACTACAACCCACTCCCACCAGTAAGGCAGTGGGGTACTACTCAGTTTATGTTCTAGGATTATTTTCAAGTGTTTAGGTTCTTTGGTGTCTAATAACCTTTCCTCATAATGAATCCCTGTGAGGATTCATTATACACCAAAGAGTATAAATACCTCAAAAATTCCTAAAATAAAATTCCACTGGGAATTTCCTAAAATTCCCAGTGGCTTGTGGGTTGGGGGGTAGTTGGAACAAGGGATGCCACTAATTCCCTACCCCCACCCGCAAAGCAGTGGGGTCAAAATGAACAGAAGAAATGAAGGTGTGTAATGAAGACAACAAAGAATCTAAACACTTCAAAAATTCCTAAAAAATAAACTGAGTACCCCAGTGTGTGGGGGGGGGAGGTGTAGTTGACACATGGCATTTGACAGTTGGCACTGTCCAATGCTAGTCAAAAAGAACAGAAGAAATGAAGGTTTGCAATGAATCCTCATAGGGATTCATTATGAGGAAAAGTTATTATACACCAAAGAATCCAAACTTTTGAAAAATAATGACTGCACATTTTGCTCCCTAATGCCACTTCTACAAGGGCTAGAGCAGGGGTGAGGAACCTTGGCCCTCCAGCTGTTTTTGAACTACAACTCCCATCATAATGGCTGGGGATGATGGGAGTTGTAGTTCAAAAACATCTGGAGGGCCAAGGTTCCTCACCCCTGGGCTAGAGCTTAGCTTTTTAAAAAAGCAAGCAAGCAAGAAAGCTGGGGATCCGTGTTAGGGTTAGGATATGCCAACTTCAAATCCCCATTGTTTCCTTGGTGAAAATGTTCAAAAATCAGTAAAAACTAAAAAAAAATCATTAAAGGTCAACCAAATGTCCTACCGCCTTGAAACGTGGGTGGTAGGTGGCACCCATGGAGACCTACCCACTACGCAAATCTGGTACCCCTAGGACCTTGTTTAGTGGTCCAAATTGGTCCAAATCTGAATCAAATCAAATACAAATCAAATCTGGGGTAATTTGGGGGGGTATATTTGGACACAAAACAAATCAGCAGTGATTTGTTTTAGGCACAAATTGAATCTAAATAATCAATTTGTGCACATCCCTACCGCAAACCACCTCGAAGCGCTTCACTTTGCTTGTGTAAAGCGCCTCACTCTCTCTCTCCAAACCTACCTCACAGGATTGTTGTGAGGATAAAAGTGTGCAGGAAGATCAGGTACACTACTCAGAACTCTTTGGAGGAAGAACACGATATGTGTCATAATAAAATATAATGTGTGTATAACATACATATTTATGTTGACTTTGAGCCACATGCACTCCAATCCTCAACATGTAAACTCAGAAGCAAATTCAACAGCTTTTTTTACACCTATCAAAGTAGCAAGCAACCCAGTTTGCATTCTCTTCAAGCAAAACACATAAGCTATAGTGTATGTCTATACACTACAGTGTATATACAGTGTGTATAGTGTGTATCTATACACTACAGAAGGAAACACCACCAATTTGATTTCAAACAGGACAGCAGAATGTCATATATGTTTACCCCAATTTCTTAGAATTTAAAGACAACCAAGCATTTCATTGGCAAGAGAGTTTTTAAGATGATTTTCAAAGCCTTATTTTGAAGCAAATGTATAAAAATAGACTTTTGGTGGAGGAGGAAGTTTAATGTTCATTTTAACAATTATTGAAGCTACTTTCAAAAAGGGTATTTTAGTCCATTACAAGTTTATTAAAAAGACAATATGTAAATTATTCATATATGAGCTACTGCTACAAGTACAAAGTAAAATAAAATAGTAATGACTAGCTGAACCCGCACAGAGCATCTGTGCGGCAGTACACTCCCCCCACCTTCTGCCCCAGTCTCTTCTCCGTGCCACCGCCTTCTGCCCCAGTCTCCTCTCCCCGCCGCTGCCTTCTGCCCCAGTCTCCTCTCCCCGCCGCCGCCTTCTGCCCCAGTCTCCTCTCCCCGCCACCACCTTCTGCCCCATCTCCTCTCCCCCCCACCGCCTTCTGTGCCAGTCTCCTCTCCCCCCCACCACCTTCTGCCCCAGTCTCCTCCCCTTCCGCCAGGCACCCCATTTCCCACCACTGCAAAGCAGGTGAACTTCGCGGCGGAGCTGCTTGCCTTTTTGCAGTCCCTCAGTCTTCGTTTTGCAGTCCCTCATGTCATCGCTACCAGCCCCAGCCGTCCCCTCCCAACTACCCCCAACCACTGAATTTCCTCCCACTCCTTGAGGATGCTCCTTGAGACTGTGTGTCCATTGTCTCTGCCCTTGGGTCCTTGGGTCCGTTTACCTCACAGGGGTCCCGCTTCCTCCTTTCTCCTTTCCCCTACAGTTTTCCTCCTTCCTCCCAACTCTGCCGATGCTTTGCTAACCGCTCTCTCCCGCCTGCCTCCCTCACTGCCGTTCGCCATCCAGACGCATCCCCACATCCCCATGCAGTTCCCAACGCAGTCGGCCGTAAGAGAATTAAATATATAGATTATAAAGGGAGACATGTTGAGAGAGAACCATTTTCTCGTAATTTGCTATTTAAGCCATTTTGAGAACTTTGTTGCTAAAAAGCAGCATATAAATATTTTTAATGGGGGTGGCATGGAGAGAAAGAGAAACCCACACACAGAGGCCAGATTAGAGCTATAAGGTGTTTAGTATTTTCAGGAACAAAAGACAGGAACAAAAACAAAAACAGATCCATTTTGTTAGAGCATTTTTTCTCTTATTCTTTTTAAAGTTTCCAATACTTTTGAACTGACTCGTTTCCTCACAAGAAGGTATATTGTTGGGATGGAGATGTTTTTTTCTTACAAGTTCATATTAAAACTGAAAATGATTTTTTTAAAGTGTAAAACTCTCTCACACAAACACAAACAAGGAACACATGCACACAAATAGAGATTACTTCTCGATGTACACACACACACACACACAAACACAGAGGGGTTGGTGGGTCAGGGAGAGGAATACAGTGGCTTAAGCAACTCCATCGTCCTCCTGGCAAATTGCAGTACATTCAAAGGCCGGCCAGAGCAGGGGAGGAGCACAAGACCTCAGGAGAACAAATCAGGCTGCTGCTGCTTGCTGCTGCTCCCCCTGCTGGGAAAGAGCAGGAATAGCAGGAAGTGAAGTTAACCCTTTTTTTGATGACACCACCGCCAAGGAACTGCTGATCTGGGCCCAAATTCACAGGGGGTGCAACTGCACCCTTGCACCACCACCCCTGGATCTGCCCCTGTCGATATAGAACCGGCAACCTCTTGCTCACTAGGCAAGTTACTTCCCTGCTGCGCCATTATGTGGCTGCAGGTGCTAATAACATTTGTAAAATAACCAAGCATCACAGCAAAATGCGAGAAATCATAGGAAGAAAGACAAATCCAATGCTGGCCTTAAGAGTGGGCAAGCTGGATAATTGTCCAGAGCGCCCAAGGGCCACTGAGCTTGGTGGGTAGCTCTCTGTTGAGTGCATTGGCCTAATCATTGTGGGGAAGGGAGTTGATGGGTCTGCTCTGAAGTGTGGTAGTAACCACCCTTCGTGACTATGCTTGGCTCAAAAGGGGAAAATTAGCTTCAAATGGTTGCAGACCAGACCACAGTTACACCTTAAAATACCTGGGAAAGTTGATGACGGTGTGAACACATTGGAAAAGACTAATTAAATTGGACACATTGAGATTTGCTTTACTGAGGGGTAATGGGATACAGAAAGGCTAAGCAGAGGATTAACGCCTAGTGAACTTGCCAGTAATGGTCTTCCCATTTTTATCTTTATCTGATCTAGATGCGGTCCTTCTCTCCAGTTGGTGCAAGCACGTGGCAAGCTATGAGGCGCAGAGGTACATGGGGGTAGTGTGCACAAAGTTAAGAGGTCAGTGGAAAGAGATCAATGCCCATTTGGGAGAGATATTTATAGCTGAAAAATAGTCTGAGGACATGATTTTAGTCTTTGGGGGACCGCTGAAAGATTTTTGCGTAATCTGAAAAATGAAAGTATTTTGGAATTCTTGCTCCATATAAGGCATGAATATCAATTAGGTTATGTCCTGGATATTGCCTCATGTGTGCTACATAAACAAACAAGTTGCTTCGTAGGTTATTGCTGAAGGTGGCAATCTGAATAGAAATGGGAGGAGGTACATCTCACTCTCTGGCATTGCTCACCCAGTCTTGTTAATGACAGAAAAGGGGAAGATAAAAGTTTATCCTCGAAACCTCTGATTTGGTCTGCCCTGAATCTCTCTGTATATGCTCAGATGCAATCAGAGGGGCATCCCCTTAGTCCATTATAGTTTCCAAAGATGTTGGGGCAGCATGGAGAAACACCTCATCAGAATGACCTGTAATTTTGGAATGCAGCCAGCTAAAGCTTCTCTTCCAAGCAGGCTAGGAAAATGGCTACATTTTCTGGTTTGTGGGATATAATGAAGTACCTCAAAATGGTGTAGCAAGCAAGTCTGAAACAGGGGGCAAGGCACTCCTCACCCAGGGTGCCGTTTATCCAAGGGGCTGACAGTGGGCAAACCTCATCTTTTTTTCCAGCCTTTTAAAGTCTGAACAAACAAGAGAGAAATTAACATGTGTGTTGCTACTGTGACCCATTCATAGTGTCTAATTGATTCAAAAGTTACTTTATGGTGTTTTATGAGGTGGACAATACTGTTGTCCATATAGTGATTACTGGTGCCAGTATTAAATGGCACCATTACATTATGTGAATGCCTCACAAAGACCCATGAAGGAGGTCCACCAAGAAATGTTCCTTAGATGGCTTGTAAAAGCCTTTCACTCACTGTGCTCTTTGGCTTATGCTGACTTGAGGAACCATGGCTGAAAAGGAAACTAAACAAGGAGATCATCCAGTTGGGCAAACCATGCCTGGGAAATTCCTGTTTCAACATCAGGGAGGATGACATCCTTGATGACATTAGGGATAGAGATCTCATGACTATAACTTGTTTGCACTGCCTATCATGTTATTTCTTGGCTATGTAAGAACCAACATTTTGAAATAAACTAGCTGGGACAGGCGCATAGCATCTGCACCTCCGGCCAGCCCCCACTCACCTGCCGCCACCTTTTTCTTTCCCCCACCCCCGCCACTTTCTGACCGGCCGGCCTGCTTCTTCTTTCCCCTCGCCCGTTTTTCTGCTCCCCCTGCTGTTTTCTGGCTGGCCAGCCCACCATCTCCCCGCCAGCCACGTCTCCACCCCTGCCACTTCCTGGTCAGCCAGCCCGCTTCTTCTCCCCCCTGCCCGGCCGACCATGCCCCCTGCTTGCCAGCCAGCCCCCTTCTTCTCCCCCCGCCCGCTTTCTGGCTGGCTGGCCAGTCAGCTGGCCCTCTTCTCCCCCCCCCCCCACCGCCCTCCACTGCTTTCTGGCCAGCCAGCCATTGTTTTCTTTCCCAGCCGGCCGCTGCTGCAGCCACCATGTACTTCCCTCCCACCTGTCCTGTGGCTATCTGGCAGCTCTCCAAACTCTCGCGGGAGCTGCCACACATGGGATTAGCCACGGGTATACCTTAGAGAATTAAATATATAGATAGATATATCAAAAGTTTAACTGCATTGTGGATTTTAATATAATCATCACACACAAATTCATCCCTTCTGCATACTGTTTCTCATGTTGTTGCAATTACTCTTCTCATTTACTTAAGCAGCACCCTGGTAAGATGGGACATTACTGTTGTTCTTATAGCTGGGGATCCATGACTGATTCCACAAATCCGTGTCTCCAAGATTCAATGTCAGGTTCATTTTCCTTGGCCTATACTGGTCAGAAGTCAAACTCAACAACAGATAATTTATAAGATATCTGTAATCCTATGTAGCCAACAATACTCCCATCCCCAATTAGAGATCATGTTCTAAACCTGCTAAAAGGTCTGAATAGTTGTCATGAATGGGGAGGGGAAACATTTTTGGCACAACTGGCATTTATAACACCAACCCTAACTAGATCCTTCCCTTTCTCTACATCCTGGAACTTCTATCACACACACATCCCTTACTCTCACACAATTGTCTTCTCTTTCAGCCTGATCTGTCTCTGCTTACATCTAGCATGTTAACTGGTGGAGTAATTTTGTCCTCCTCCTCCATTCCCCTTCACACTGCTCTAAAAAGATTCTGCTCTCTCCCTACTCTAACATGGGACAAAGATGCACTAAATCCCCCGCCCTCTTTATTTTTTCACTTCTGAATAGGAGCCTCTTGAATTCTACTTAATCACACACCCCTTCCTCTTGCCTCATGTTACTACTATTAAATGCATAACAACACTCAAGTACTTCTGTCCAAATATATTCCATCACACTATGAAATGGGGCCATGTTTATGACTCTAACAGTTGATGTAACTGTTGTCATCAATATAATGAACCTTTTTGACCATCTCCAAAGAGAGATGTCTTGTTTTCTAAAGTAGGCATGAAACTCACCATGAGATAAAAACATTAACATAAATAAAACCCTACAGGCAAAATACTTTTCTAGCTCAAGAGCCCAACATCCAGCTTGCTGAGACAGTGTATAGTGTACAATAAATTTAGAATACAATACATTCACACTTCTAGAGGCCCACTCAAAGAATGCAAGGACTCAGGAAAATATGTATCTTCTAAAATCTGCTTGAATGTCATGTTTTTGGCAGACCAAAAAAATGCTTGCTTGCCATCCAGCTGGTGTGTGTGTGTGTATGTGTATATAAATAAAGCCAATTTTCTGATACAAAGGAATCTATATGAATATTTTAACTTTTGTTCTATTAGAGTAAGGGATTACTTATCACTTAAACTTCAAAATAATTGTTTTTGGGTGGTTGGTTTTCCTTTACCTGTTGTAGGCTAGGCATTTCTTCAGGATTATTCATAGATAATAATGAAAGAATTAGCAAGTTCGACCCTATCCATCCCCCCCCCACTGCTTTTTAATTTTAACCAAACCAAACCAAAAGCTCAGTCTACGGTTACAAGAATATGGATCAATTTTGCAAGCTAATGCATCACAGCTTACTCCAAACAGATCTTGTCTTCTAGTTCAAAGTCAAAATGTGCCCAAAATCACACAATTTAGTAAACACAGGTTTATGGAATTATGTATACTAGACACTAAAACAAAGCTGCTCAACTTCAGCCCTCCAGCTGGTTTTGGACTACAACTCCTATAATCCCCAGCCACAGTGGCCCGTAGCCAGGGATTATGGGAGTTGTAGGCCAACATCTGCAGGAGGGCCAAAGTTGAGCAGCCCTAACACTAACTAATAATGAGCAAGTCCTTTAAGACTTTCTAGGTTAAATTCTAGTTAGATTTTTTTCAGGAGAGCAACAGGCAGCCATCTCTGATTGTGACACGTTCATGCAAAATGCAGTCTTTTCATGTGCCTAGATGAGTAAATACTTATAAACTGTTACTAGATGTAGACATGTATCCATTGTTTCCATGAGTCATGGGTCGGGATTCAAGGTGCTGTACTGGGTTTTCCTCACACTCAGGAGGATTTCTGTGACAATTATCCAAGCACTCCCTAGGTCAGGAAGCCCTCCAGAGTGGCAATCAATTAAGTCAGGAGACACCCATGAAGCATTTTTTGCTTAAAAAATAATAATCATCATATGCGCATGCATCCTCTGTGCACAAAGAGGGGGAAGTGTATTCTGATAATGCACTCTGTCTTGATTCAGAGCTTTGTTACATTGCAGATACCTCATTTAAGACATGAGATAGCTTGACAAAAAGTAATGATAATTGCTCTAATATGTGCATGGAACATCTCTGGAACTCCCTTCCCCTTCAGATTCGTTTAGCCTCTTCCTTACCGATTTTTAAATCTCTATTGAAGACTTTTCTTTTTTGCCAGGCTTTTGCCCTGTAGTTTACCTATTTGGTTTGTTCTTTTTTGTTAAGTTACTTTAGTTTTTAATTTAGAATGTAATTTTAATGTTGTCTTGCTCTGCATGTTTTTGCACACCACCCAGAGTCTTCGGAGTGGGAGGTCTATTAAATGTTTCTAATAAATAAATAAATAAATAAATGTGTATGCAAATTGAGTTTCGTGAGCACATGACTGAAAAAGGCAACACACTAGGTCTGGAATTCAGATAAATTTGGGAGTGACAGTCATAAAAAGGGCATTTTCAACTATATGTGAGAATATGAAACATTGATTCAATCGTTTATTTATTTGTTGGTTGAGGCATATATTTATTTTTCAAAAATATATATGGCCAAAATTCAAATCTCTTGATTTACGCGATAAAAACCAACACAAAATTTAAAAAAAAATTAAACATTTCAAAACAATATAAAATCAGAATAAATATTAACTAAAGGCTTGATTAAAAAGGTGTGTCTTGTGCCTTTCTATAGCCTCAGGGTGGCTCTGAATTCGTACATTCTTAATACAGTGGTCTCTCTACTTACGAAATTAATCCGTTCCGAATGCACATTTGTAAGTCGAAAAATTCGTAAGGCGAAAAGCGGTTTCCCATAGGAATGCATTGGGAACGGATTAATGCGTTCCGGAGCCTAGAAAAAAAGACCCAGACCCCCAGTAAGGCTTGCAAACTGCACAGGAACATTTCTTTTCAAGAATAAACAGGCAGTAAACAGGCAGGCAAGTCGAGGAAACCCCATCTAAAAATTTGTAAGTCGAAAAAACCGCATCTAAAACCGGATCTAAAACTGCCGTTTGTAACTCGAAAAATACTTATGTCGAGTAGTTCGTAAGTCGAGGGACCACTGTATACTAAAACAGAGTTGTTCGGGGTTTTTAATGTTGGGTATCACTTGTTTGGGCAGGGAGGGGGGGAACCAAATAAAAAACCACCATCTAAGAGATGGTAGCCTTCCTTCCGAAGTGCTGGGTTTTGACTTGAGGCGCTATTTCCACATGGGAAACACGATCAAATAAGCTATTTATTATGAGGACACTAATGTGGAGCAGCAGCTGCCCTGCAGCTCCCCGAGGACTAGGTAACCTCAGCCATTTAATGGGGGAATCAGCCCAAAGAATATAGAGGGAGAGGGAGATCATTGACAAAGAACCGGGCCTTTTCTGTAGCTGCTCCTGGCCTATGGAATGCAATCCCGGCAGATATCGGCAGTTTAGGCTCACTGTCGACTTTTAAGAGAGTCCTAAACACCTACTTGTCTCCTGGCTTTCCAAGGTTTTATAATTGTAAACTTGTTGTACACCACCCAGAGCCGGATGGGGCAGTTTATAAATAAAATAAATAAATAAAATTGTGGAATCCCTCCAGAAAGATGGAGTAGATAAGCAAGAACAGGCAATGAAGCAGCTGGGAAATAAGGATTAAGTATACTTTGAGTAATGGATACAATGAAGACATTTTCTAAGTGCTATTTTCTTGTGCCGAGAAGGGAGAAAAGGCATCTCCTTAACATGATCAATCTAGATACTAGCACAAAATTAGTCTCCATTATACATGCGCAATTTACCAGTATATATATATATATATATAGAGAGAGAGAGAGAGAGAGAGAGAGAGAGAGAGAGAGAGAGAGAGAGTTAGTCTACACTTCCCTTAAATTCTCAAAGTATGCCGTGTCATCACAAACACACTGTTAACTGGAATGAATGAAAGAAAGAATGCCAGGAATAAACAAACATGCCAGCAACATTGTTCAATTTTGCAAGTTTAAAAACTGAGGTGACCATCTTTACTGCTAGCAAACCTTTGGGAAATTTTAAATGCATAGTTCATAATAGAAAAGGGGATTACAGCCGCTAGGGCTGGGACTTGTGTATCTACAATATAATTAACAAAGCAATTACACAAAATTATTCAGTATGATTGGCTAACTTGTTGAGCAACCGTCAAATATTCATATACAACCAGGTATTAAGAAATGAGTGCATTCTAATGCCTTACATAAATTATGTGTATAGAAATGGCCTCTCTCTGCAGCCTGGATAACGTACATTCATTCAAAGAGCACAGTGAGCATTTACTATTATGACTAGAATATGTTTTATGCTAGAATAATATTATACTACTATGTTATTTTGCTATCTCCCTGCATTTTCAAAGGGACATGACAAATTAACTAAAATGAGAGCCAACTTATCAACTCAAACAAAGCCTGTGTAACTACATTCACATTAATTATCCCCACCTCTTCAATCTTTTTATTCTTCACTGTCAATATTTAGATTGTAATTCCCTGTTCTTCAGACATGGAACCATCTGCTGATAAGTACCAGCCTTGGATGGATGGATGGGTGTGTGTGTGGATAGATAGACAGACAGACAGACAGACAGACAGACAGACAGATAGATAGATAGATAGATAGATAGATAGATAGATAGATAGACAGATAGATAATAAATAATATAAATAATAGATCACTCACTCGCCTGCCCCTGGAGATAGCCAGAATTGGCAGGTGAACTGGAGAGACAATCAATTTTGCTACAAGGTTGCTGCGGTGCTGCTCCACATGATCTCACTTAGTGGCTCCAGGAGAGTGGATTGTGGGAGCCATTAATCGCCAGGAACCCTGGACAATGAAATCCTGGCAGCTCTCACACCGCTCCTTATGCTGCCCTTACACTGGTACGCCTTCAACGGGTCATGAAGGTTGTGCCATTTCAGAAAGGCATGTCTGAATTACCCCCAAAGACTTACTATTATGGCTGTTAAAACTAGAGTAAGCTCTCATTTAAGCATCCTTCTTTTATGTTGAAAATAAAGGGCCTAGAGATGATTAAGAGGCACTTGCAGAGTGAGATAATGTTTACAAAAATTTGGAGGCTGTATAAAACTTGTTTTAATTTTTTTTAAAAAAAACCCTTTAAGGATAAGGGGCCCAGGTGAAGATGCCCTTCAGTCTGGAAACCTATACTGTGTTTGACTGGGCATGCTGTAGGAATCAGATAACGTATGCATATCGAGTTTCTTTAAGCAGAAGTGAATCTGACTGCACATTACAATATAAAAAATTTAAAATATATGTGGATAAAACAAAGCCTCGGAAAATACTTGGTTATAAGTAAACACATTATTTACACATATATTGCTTTCTTGCTGCTTATGCCTCTGTAGAAACTGCGCTTGTGTATTAGAGCAGATAGCCATGGCAAGAGTACTCGTACAATTAATTTGAGCATCGCAAAGTAATGACAAATGACAATTTAGAAGGCGAGAAGTTAATTCATAATAATTTAAACGGTTCAAAAAAAGGAGAGTAGCGCAGAGAATTTCTAGAACTTGGATGGCAAGAAATCTAAGTTAAATCAATCAATCCTTTATTATGGTCTTTGAACAAAAAAACTGATAAAGAAATGTAAGTTATCTTGTAACAAAATGTTATAATCAAACATTGTTGTTTTCTTTCATTAACATGAAAGAGAGCCAGCGTACTGTAGTCGTTAGAGTGTCAGACTAGGACCGGGGAGACCCGAGTTCAAATCCCCATTCAGCCATGATACTTGCTGGGTGACTCTGGGCCAGTCACTTCTCTCTCAGCCTAACCTACTTCACAGGGTTGTTGTGAGGAGAAACTTAACTATGTAGTACACCGCTCTGGGCTCCTTGTAGGAAGAGCGGGATATAAAATGTAATAAATAAATAAATCTTAGTGTGTTGCTTAAGTGAGAAAGACACATAATTTTTAAATTTGAGACTTAAATGGGAATTAGGAATGTGCACAAATTGATTCAGTGTGTCTAGTAGGGATGTGCAAAATTGATTTGGCGCAGCCCGCGGAATCGTTTTGGTGGGGTGGGGAGAGGAACCTTTAAGCATGAGTAAAGCAGGTCCTCTGCTGCCCCATTTCTTTTTCAGGCATGGCGCTGTACCACTCAAAATTCCACATGCAGCCACAGGGCTTCATTCATGTGAGTCCTGCTACCGCGCACAGGCTGCTGGGTGAACGTACCAGTCCTCACCCTGTCTATGGCTGCAATCAAAATAACTGTGCAGCTAGACTCACCTTCTCAGTGAATCCACAGTCGCCTTGCCCCCACAAACAGAAGCATGTGCAGTTGCATGCACCCACACCACTATGACATATAGTAAGCTACTTTGAAAACTCGGGTAGATTTTCTAAAGCAGTTTGCAACAAGATGGGAACAGACTGCAATTTAGAAAAAACAGGATAAAAGGCCTACTACATACAGTTCCATCTACACAGACTTCTTGGATGGTGACCTATCAATGTTATCTGATTACTCCAGTGTTGGGA
This sequence comes from Hemicordylus capensis, assembly GCF_027244095.1. Taxonomy (NCBI): domain Eukaryota; kingdom Metazoa; phylum Chordata; class Lepidosauria; order Squamata; family Cordylidae; genus Hemicordylus; species Hemicordylus capensis. The sequence goes on from NC_069657.1 coordinate 257,676,789, forward strand.
ATTTCAGATCTGTATGTCATTTCTTGCAACCTCGCTACTAACCCAGCCTGGGTTTCTTTTACCTAGGCTAAAAGTGTGAGCTACACTAATTTGGTTCAACCTGACCAGGAAGATGGGCCAAGGCCAAACTCAAAGGGATTTCCTGTGGGAAGTAAATATCAACATGGAAAATGAGGAATGTTCACTTTTATTTCATTCCCAACAGCAGTTGCTTCACTGACGTTACTCCAGACAAGTCCAATGTAAACTTGTGAATGCAGGGAGAAGAGCAGAGAAAGATACGGGTCTTGCAAGTTCCTCTGTCATTGGAAAGATCAGAATGACTCTAGATCCTATAATGTGGCTAAGTTCTGCCTTATAGCTAGCAAAATTCATTTAGAGCTCATTAAGAACTAAATATTCTATGAGATTTAACACCGCTCTGTATTAATTACATAATTCTGCTGTCTTGCTACCTTTATACTCAGTGTCATTTTGTTATTAGTGTTGACTAACTATTATGTATAGTTTTATGTTCATAGTTTTAACTTCTAGTTTCTTCTACTTATTATACTAAGTAATTTTGTAGAGACTTTTTATTATTTTGTAGTAGTAGATTGAACCGTTTTTGTCCATTTTGCTGTTGTGCTGGTCAAAGACCAAAATAAAGACTATGACTATAACTGTCATTGGAAAGAAGGGAGAAAGCATGCCAGTGCAAAATAATTTGCATGATGTGGTTATGACCCATTGGTTAATTTACAATTGGAAATGTATGTTACAGATTTAAAAAGGTAAAGTGTGGGAAAAGAACCCTCAAACGACCAGGTCCTTCCAATCTGCATCTGGAATAGGAGTAATTATCTAACCATGGTCTTTCACTCAGAAGGCCACAAATTCAAAAATCTCAAAATCAAAATCCCATTCACACAATGGAGGACATGAGCCACTGTGTGCACTTTACAATCTGCGATGATCTATTTAACATTATTGAAGGAACATGGGATCAGATATATGCACACCTGATGCACATGTCTCATCATACAAGTGGTGGTGGGTAGACATGTGGACTTGTTCCTCTGATTCAATAATAATAATAATAATAATAATAATAATAATATCTCTTGTTTACACAGTCAGACAGGTGTTATTGACTGGTTTGTTTTATCCAGACATCGAGTCCTTCCCAAGGACCTGGGATGCCAGAATTTTATTGTCAATGTTGTTGCTGTTATAGATGTTGTTGTTGTTGTTATTATTAATGCATTTCACAAGTGACAACTAGTCCTTAACTTCAATTTCATCTTGGGTGTAAGTATCCAAAATGAATTTGAGAAATTAGAGTTTTGTAATCATTATTTACTATCCTGTTCGTTTAAAAAAGAACATAAGGAGGACTGTTGATCAAATAAAGATGTTGATTAAGATCTGAGAAGCCTAGGCCGCTCCTCACTGGGTCATTCTGCCTTCTCTCTTTTTAATTATTATGTAATCTCTCTGAATTATTGTAGTATTGCAAACTAGCTGTTTCACATTTTGCCTATGAAAAGACATTTTAAAAAAAAATTCTGGCAAAATCAGATGTACTTTATTAGAAGTTACGTAACAGGAAACAACTAATGATTGATCTAATTTGCAATTCACTATCACAGCTCTGGGCTAGAGAACATGGCTTTGGTATTAATACAAAAGGAAAAAAAACTCCTCTTAGGAAAAGAGAAATAGACAAATCTCTAATAAAATTGAACAATGCCCTTACAACTCCCCAAAGTCACATGAATATTTTAAACACTATTTGAAAGAGTGGCTAATGCAGTTATTCTGTATTATACAATTTCAACTGTCATAGATTTAGTATCACTATTTGCTACAACACACCAAATTGCATTGCACATTTTATCTCTGAAAGCTTCATAGCAATGCAACCCCTGCTAACTGAGCAAAGAGGCATCTTTTAAAAGTGGTGATTCTCTGTATTTAGCAAGGGGAGAGCAACTGGCCCTATCCATCTCCAGCACAGCATCCCTCCAGTGGCTGTTGCTGGAGTCTATCTTATGCTTCTTTTTTAGACTGTAAGCCCTTTGGGGACAGGAAGTGATTTGATTTGATTTAATTTAATTTAATTTATTTGTTTATTTATAGCTATGTAAACCACCTTGGGAACTTTTGTTGAAAAGCAGCATATAAATATTCATCATATTTGCATTTGTAATGTTGCTATTCAAGTCACTAAAAAAAAATTCTAGAAACATCCTGAATCTTGTTTCAAAATACATTAAATTTTTAAATACCACCATCTAAATTTAGAAACATAAATAGGTCTTTACCATCAACTAACTTTATTTATTCGGGTAACTCACTCAGTTAGGTTGTTCTCACAACCAGCTCTACCCAGGCAGAGCCCTAGCCTGGGTTGAGCCGGTTATGAGAAGCACCAGGATCAGCCCCAAACCCGGTACTTCTTGACCATATTTTACCAGATATATCCAGGTATTTTACCCGGGGGGGGGGGGAAGTGAGGTAGAGTGTCCATGCCCTCCTACCCCTCTCCCCAGTTTTGTGGATGACTGGGCTGCTGGCAGCCATTCTGATGATAGAGACTTGGGGAAGGAACAACCAGCCTCGATAAAGCACCACACAAGCAGCAGTGTACTCACACATGATCACAGAGGGATTCCTGGAGGCCAGGCATCCTTCCCCCAGCCTCTCGTCACAGCGATGACCATGTGTGAGCACAGTGCAGTGAGCAGGGCAGCAGCAGCAATCATGTGGGGGAAGGCAAGACTGATCCTGCTTTTCCCCTAGCCTTCCCCAGCCCCAGGACAAATGGCCATGGGAACAACAACCACAACAACATTGTATGTATGTTTTTTAACTTTTGTAAACTGCCTTGAGATTGTTTTTAATGAAAGGCGGTATATAAATTCCACAATAGAATAAATAAACAAACAAACAAACAAACAACTATTTATATACCGCTATTCAACAGATTTTCCCAAAGCAGTTTACATAGAGAATTAACAAAGAAATAAGATGGATCACTGTCCGCGAAGGGCTCAAATCTAAAAAGAAACATAAGACAGACACTAGGGGTGTGCACGGAACCACGGAGCTGCGGTCCGGCACTTGGGTGGGGGGTTGCATTAAGGGCGGGGGAGGGTTTACTTACTCCTCCTGCGCTTTCCCAACTCCGGTGCCGTATTTACTTTAGAAATCGGGCGGCAGGATACCTCCCTGCCGCTCCCTTCCCCGCTTGGCTCCTTTTCCTTTAGAAATCGGGCGGCAGGATACCTCCCTGCCACCCCTTTCCCTGCTTGGCTGCAAAAGACTTTAAGAAGCCTTTTGCGTGCATGCGCACGCAAGAGGCTTCTTAAAGCCTTTTGCAGCCAAGCAGGGAAAGAGGCAGCAGGGAGGTATCCTGCCGCCCGATTTCTAAAAGGAGCCAAGCGGGGAAGACCCTTTCCCCGCTTGGCTACTTTTCCTTTAGAAATCGGGCAGCAGGGAGGTATCCTGCCCCCCGATTTCTAAAGGAAAAGGAGCCAAGCGGGGAAGGGGGCGAAAGGGAGGTATCCTGTCGCCCGATTTCTAAAGTAAATACGGCGCCAGAGTTGGGATCGCACGGGAGGAGTAAGTAAACCCGCCCCCACCCTTAATGGAACCCCCCACCCCTATCCTTCCGAACCGAACCACCCCATGTCTGGACCGATCCAGAGGCCTGTAGAATGGCCTCCGGACTGGTCCGGGCACATCACTAATAGACACCAGCAACAGTCACTGGAGGTACTGTGCTGGGGGTGCACAGGGCCATCCTTAATGACCTTAATGTCAAATAACCTAAGAATCAGTAATATCTTAGTGCTCATTTCCATTTAAAAAACAACTAAATAAGGAACCCCCCCAAAAAAACTCGTAATAAACCAACCAGCTTAATCAAAAAGGCGGCCATCATGGAAGTGGGTGCTGAAAAAGAAGCTTCAGTCAACAACATTGTGACACAACTGAAATGTTCTAAGAAAGGGGGGAAATAGCATATGGGATTTTGTGGACCAAAGTGCAAAGTAAGACATGTGTTTATGATTTCTTTCTTGTCTTAGGAAACCCAGTTGTTCAATATTTAAATCTCATCAGTGTTAGGATTATACCTAAATAGATAAGAACGCTTCCATTTTCCCGACACCCATTTACTGAACAAGAAAATGTAAGTAGTCAATATAATTTATTTTGATAGTATAGAAAGGCAGAAAAGAATTTCACACAAGGATAAACAAGGTTGCAAAACTGTTTTTTAAAAGTAGCACTCAGACTGTGGGAATTATAAGATCGTTACAAAAGATAGAATATATACAAACTGTTGTATTTCTAGTCTCTGTGACCTTCAATAAAATAAGAGTGGGAAAGAAGGGCTTGACTGAACAATGTTGTTATGTGCAATTCATCTGAAATTGCCAGCACTCCCCTTTCTCTTAAATGGTAGTGAGAAAATACTTAAAGTATGTGCTTTGGGTCATTATATTCTTTGCTAGTACATTACAATATATGAAAACAAAAGACAATTTTCACTTACAATTTTTAAAAAGCATGGAAATTAGAAGTTAAGGCCTACAATTTGCTTTCCTCTTGTATAATATCAACAGTAGGTATGTGCACGAACAGTTCGTGCTCTCTCTGGGGCGGCGTTGGGTGCCTTTAAAAGGCACGCGCACCAGACATGTGCATGCTGAAACTGATCAGGGCTGCAGGAAGCAGCGCTGCAGCCCCACATGTCTCTTGAAAAACTGAATGCTGGTGGGGGAAAGAAGTTGGGCGTGGGCGAGCAGGGATCTCCTTACCTGCTCTTTTAAAGGCACCCCCTGCCAGTTGAGCTGGTTGGAACACTGGCATTCAAGCCAATTTCGGCACTACCTTTTGGAAGTGTCGAACTGGCTTGTGCACATCTCTAATTAACAACAGAATTGACTGATTAAGTGCCATCAAGTTGATTTAGATTCTTAGTGACCACATAGCTAGATTCTCTCCAGGATGATCTGTCTTCAACTTCTTCCTCCAACTTTAAAGCCATGCTCATCTTCTTACAATCCAGCTTCTCTCAGTATATGTTCAGAATATAAATTGAATAAAGAAGGAGAAAGTATACAGCCTTGTCGTACTCCTTTGCCGATCTGGAACCAGTTTGTTTCACCATGTTCTATCTGGACTATGGCTTCCTGTCCTGTGTATAGGTTTCTCATGTGAACAATGAGATGTTCTGGGACACCCATTTTCCTAACGATATTCCAGAACTTGACATGGTCAATGCAATCGAAGGCTTTTCTGTAGTCAATAAAGCACATATTGACTTCTCTTTGGTATTCTTTGGCTTTCTCAGTTATCCAGCGTGCATCAGCAATGATTTCTCTTGTTCATCGGCCTTTTCTGAAACCACCTTGAACATCTTGAGCTGGCACGCCCTTGAGCTGGCACATCACTTTCCACTCTAATCTGTGTGGGATGATCCTGAGCATTATTTTGTTAGCATGTGGAATTAAGGATATTGTGCAATGGTTTGTGCAATCTGTTAAGTCTCCTTTCTTTGGTATGGGTATGTAGACTGACCTATTCCAATCTGTTGGCCACTGTGTCATTCTCCAAATTACTGGCATAGTTTAGTTAGAGCCTTGACTGATTCTTCTTTTGTTACCTGCCATATTTCTGTAGCTATTCCATCAATTCCTGTAGCCTTCCAACTTGGTAATGACCAGAGTGTTGATCTAACTTCACCTTCCCATACTGGAAGTTCTTGCAAGTAGGGAATATCTTCTGGAGTATCTTGGATACTTGGATGTTGACATCCCTGCTGTACAGATTTTCAGTATACTCCTTCCATCTCTATTTGATCTTCTCTGAATCAGTTACTATACTGAATCAGTTCAGTTACCATTAACAATACTGTTGAATGATGTTCCAAAACCCAAACCTGCATTCAAAGTCTCTTCAAGCTGAATCTCTGTGCCAATTTTAAAAAATTCAGCATGATAGACTATTCATCCCTCAAGGCCTTAGATGCAACTAGATTTTAACAAACAATTGAGCAATCATTCACGAGTCACCCCAGAGTACATACATTAACAGTCTGCCTTAGAATTAGTACGACATCTGCTTGTCGAGACATTATTCAAGATTTGAAAGCAAGATTCAAAAGACACGGTAAATCTGTTTTCATATAAATATATAATTTAAATATTTTAAAAACCTCATTCTGTTCAGTGCCATAATCCCAAAGGTAGGCTTGGTCAGGAAAAATATTATACATACTCCTGTGAAACAGAGCCATTGTTATATTTGAAAGAGCTTGACAAAATCTCATGTACAGGGTTTCATGAAATTCAACCCCTGTGCAAATTAATCAAGTACAGGTGTGAATATCAAGTTAGCATCTTTGCCCTAGAGGCTTGTTCCTACAGCCTTTTTTCAGACATTTGGCCTCCAAAAGCATTATGGTTAATTTATCATAACACACTGTCAATTCTTCATGAGTTTATGAATGACACAGAAGAAGAAAAAGACAAGCCGCTCCAAAAAAAAGAGGCCACTTTATACTACAGTGAGCATGAAATGCATTTGTGTATGCTGGATGGAATTTAGTCAATCACTCTGTAGATCAGAGCCTGGCTGGAATAGGTGTGATGAAGTATTCCGCCTTAATTAGCCCTAGCACCCACACTATTATCTTTCATATCCTTTTCTATGTTGTTGTGGCTGCTGTAGGAGTATATGTTGTTGTGGCTGCTGTAGGAGTCTATACTACAAGGGCAACACCAACGCACATGCTAATCAACCTAAATGCTTTCATGGTTAGAATACAAGCATTAGAGCTAACCAGACTGGGAATTTTGTACAGCCAGAAATTTCACGGCATGAGAATGCCTGCAAATGTGAACTTGCCAAATGACAGCACAAGGCTGCCCCTGTGCTGTTACTTGGTAAGTCCACATTTGCAATATTGTGCACCTTTGATATGCCATTATTTCTTATTTCATGGCACACAGTGGCAGATTACTGGAGAGGCAGAGGAGGCATCTGCCTACGGCGGCAAAATTTGAGGAGCGGCAAATTTTGATAGTCCTCAAAATTTTCCACCCCTTTTTGGGGACGTCAGCAGTGGTCCCAACTTCTCTGCTTCCTCCACATGGAGGAAGGCTGGAAATGGGCTGCTCAGCAGAGAGGCGAGAGGCCCGTGAAGTCAGTTGGGAGGAGGGGGGCAGCTAGAAAGAGCTCACAGCCTCCCATCCCAGTAAAAGGGGAACTGTCTGCTCCTTGCCCTCCTCCCTGCAGCCTCTGCCACCAGCACCATGCCCCATACCACCCTCACTCCCTGGGTAAAAGGATTTGTTAAGGGGATCTCTCCCCTCCTCGCCCCCCCTCCTTGTAGTTATTGCCACCACCACACAGTGGCATTTGTTTGTTTGTTTTTTAAACACCATAGGGGGGACTTTCTCCTTGTTCCACCCCAACCTCGCTGCAGCCTCCACTGCCACACTTCCGTCAAGGGAGAAAGTTTCCCCTCAATCCTGCTTCCTGCAGCTTCCTGCCACCGCCACATAGTGTCATTTTTTGCAAAAACCCTTTTTGCCTATTGGTGGCAAAAAGGCTAATCTGCCCCTGATGGCACAGGCACTAAATCAACATTCAAAAACAGATGCAAACAGACCAAGGAGAAATCCACATCCCTATCATAACTACAAAATGTTCCCGGCATAATCCAGTCCACATAATTGGGCTCCTGGCTTTCCCCTTTCTGCTTGAAGTGGGGAAATTGTTCTGTCATCCTCAAATGTTGTCCATACATTGACCAAGACTTGCATAATAGGGATGTGCCCCCTTTACCGGAAGTATCTGATACATTTGCGCAGGCCAGGCATGGGCATATGTACATCGTGGGCGGGCATGTACATGGCAGGCGCAGGGGCGTTGGATACTTCCGGTTACTTCCAGTAAAGGAGGCAACAGGACGGCAGGGAGGTACACTGCTGTCCCGATGGACTTTTAAAAAATGAAGCACTGGTGGGGGGGAAGTGGAGGGAGGGGTAAGTGCACCCTCCTCCACTCTTACAGATGCACCCACCGCCTTCAAACCACACCTGCCTGGTTCCATGCACATCCCTATTGGATACTCCCCCCACCCATTTTTACCCCCAAAGAAGCTATGGAGCATCTTTACAGGCAATAAGTGATCTGTTTCTGTTCAGGGAAATGCAAGGAGAAATATTAAAATCATCACACAGCAGAGTATGCTCAGGTGGTAAAGAAGTTTAGCCCGAGAGATTATCTGGAGACAGTAGACTGAGTTCCAAAAACAGATAAGGATTTATTAAGAAACTAAACATTACATAATGAGAGAGACATAGAACAATATACACAAACAGCCATTAGTCTTCAACAACAACTGAACCGCTGTGACTCTTAACTGACCAAAAGAGACATATTAACATAACTCCTCATGCCTCTAGTGGCCAGAAGAGGTTACTGTGGTGCTAAGAGCAATACTTTGGAATTCTATCAGTTACATACTTGCTCATTTCCCCCCTGCAGATCTAGAAATGCTGGATCTATAAATTGTTTATCTAGTTAAAGATGCCACTCATGAAAATGGATATGAGTGTTACCAAACAGCCTCTCCCATACAGATCACAGTCCATTTGTTATTCACACTTGCAAATTTGGTTTTGGGAAGAATCCCCGCAAGTCAATTCAAAAGTATAGATACACATAGTATCTATACTATATAGTGTGTAGCATACTTGTATGCAAGCAAACATGGTGACCTAAGGCAATAACAACTGGGCAGAATGGTGACAGCTCACAATTAGGACTGAAACGTTTTTATGCAATTCCATAATATGAGGAACATTAACTGCATTTGCGTGTTCTGTTGCTTAAGAGATAAACATGAGTCATTCACTGTATCCTACATTACCCCAAATAAGAAATGTTAGCAGAGCATGTCTTTGGTTTATGGATCATTAGAATGTACATCATATCTTTATTCATCCAATGCTACCATGCTCACTAATATTTTGCCCTTTGAATGCATTCCATGAAACAAAGGTTAGTGAAAGGCCAAAGCTCTATTACAGTGGGACGTGATGGCTACTTCATTGAATAGTGGACTTTGCATAATCATTGATATACAGGCAAGAAAGAAAGGAAATACTTCTTGTAGTTGAATTTCAGTAATTTATAAATTCCTCTTTATAAAAAAGGTAGGCGCGAGGACCCAGCCAACTATCGTCCCATTAGCTTACTTAATGTTATTAGTAAAATTTATGCGAGGCATCTTTTGATAAAACTTCTAGACTAGATCGAGGTAAATAACATTTTAGCTATCAAGCAGGCAGGCTTTCGGGAGGGTCATTCCACCACAGAACATGCTTTAATCCTTCAATTTCTGGCAGAGAAGTATTCTAGGTTCCCAGGTTCAGCACTTTATGTAGCATTCATTGATCTTAAAGCTGCATTTGATTCGGTTTCTAGAGAGAGACTGTGGTCTAAACTGGAAGCTCTTGGAACAGATAAAAGATTACTCAAACGTATTGTTAGTGTGCATAAGCATACTTATTTGAAAGTTCATTATGTCCCAACTGGACAGTTAACATCGGAAATTCCAACTTTTAGAGGAGTACGTCAGGGCTGTATACTTGCTCCTACTTTGTTCAACATCTATGTTAATTCTGTGGTTACTTGTTTGTGCACCCTTTCCACCAAAGTTAGCTGATAGGTGTGTCTCCATATTATTATATGCCGATGACATGGCTATTATATTGCAGACACCTGTAGGCCTTAAGCATGCCCTAAGACTGTTCTCATCCTTTTGTAACCAAGAGTCTATTGAAATAAACGATAGTAAAACTAAAGCCTTAGTGTTCGCCAAGCGAGCTAGGCATTATATTTGGTCCATAAAAGGATACAAGATTGAGCAGGTTAATTCCTTTAAATATCTAGGAATTGCGTTCCACTCTGTTGGCTCTAGAAATGCCCATTTTAACTCCATCAGGCAGTCTGCTCAATTGGTTGTAAATAAGATCAAATCTTATCATTTTACACATGGTGCTGCTTTTATACCTGCGACAGTGAGACTTTATACAGCCAAAGAACTGCCTTTGCTCTTATATGGAGCCCAACTGGGACCTGCAAATAATTTTGCCCTACTGGAGGCTATCCAGACTAAGTTTATTAGATGCATTTTGCAGGTACCGTGTTGTGCTCTGAATGCTGTCATCAGAAGAGAAGTTGGGCTTATTAGGCTGGAATCCTTATACAGGTGCTGTATTTTTCTATTTTGGTTAAAATTGAGTTTTGGACAGGCGGGTTTAGCCTCTTTGGCTATGAATGATGGTTTTAATTAGAGCTGGAAACGAGCTGTGTTGAGTAAATTTTCTTTTTGGGGCCTCTCTGTAGATCAGGGTTTCTCAACGTGTGGGTCCCCAGATGTTGTTGGACTTCAACTCCCATAATCCCCAGCCCCAGTGACCGTGGGTTGGGAATTATGGGAGTTGAAGTCCAATTACATCTGGGGACCCACACGTTGAGAAACCCTGCTGTAGAGGATTTGCATACTGTAGGAACTGAGCAAGCCAGGAAGTTAGTTAAGCAACGTGTCCTGGATATAGAAGTTCAGCAAGAAGGTACATGGATCAAGCAGGGTTTGTACTTAGGGAGTCAAGCTATTAATCTTAAATCAGCTAAGTACTTTGATGTGGTGCTTGTCCCTAAATTTAGACGAGCCCTCACTTCAGCATGTTTAAATGTTCTTCCTACAGCAGTATTAAATGGCAGGTTTAAGGGAGTTCTGCTATTTTTACGAATTTGCCCATGTGGCAAAGGGGTTATAGAACCCACCTCGCATGTTATTCTTTATTGTGATTTTTATAATGAACCCTGTTATATCTCTTATATCTCTCCTATGTTAGATAATTTGCCTGGCCGGTCTGATGCATTTTATTTAAATTATCTTTTAACTAATGTGGACACTGATATTATCTCTGTTATGGCCAGGTTTTGTTATATTATTTGTAAAATTCGTACTGGTTTATGTAAATGTTTGCTGGTCAATAACCGAATAAAGTTATATCTATCTTATTAATGAAAATTGCTGCTGTTTGAATAGGTGCCACATTAAAATACTTTTGGTGTAATAAACCGGACAATAGATACCTACCCACTTGCAATAACAACAATGAAATCTTCTTGTCGCATGTCAAATTTAAAATCTACGAAGGTTGCATGTATATTTTTAAAAGTAATGAAAAAATAAAGATGCTTCATCTATCTATCTCCTCCTGTACCTACAGTATTATAGTGATCCTCAATGCCAATATAATTGTATTCATAGAAAGAACACAAAGATTGCCCTGCTGGATTGGACCAAGGACATTTATTCATATATATAAACTCATATTTGAAATAAGGCCTTAACCCAAAATTGGATATAAACTTAACAAGCAAAACTCGACTACTGCAATGCTCTCTACATGGGGCTGCCTTTGTACGTAGTTCGGAAATTTCAGTTAGTTCAAAATGCGGCAGCCAGCTTTGTCTCCGGGGCAACTCGGAGAGACCATATTATGCCTGTTTTGAAACAGCTGCACTGGCTGCCGATATGTTTCTGAGCAAAGTACAACGTGCTGGTTATTACCTTTAAAGCCTTAAATGGCTTAGGTCCAGGTTACCTCAGAGAGTGCCTTCTTCTGCATGATCCCCACCACACATTAAGGTCATCTGAGGAGGTCCGTTTCCAGTTACCACCAGTATGTCTGGTAGCGACTCAGAGGCGGGCCTTCTCTGTAGCCGCTCCTGGGCTGTGGAATACGCTCCCTGCAGAAATCCGTAATTTGAATTCTTTATTGACCTTCAGGAGAGCCCTTAAGATTTATCAGTTTGGCCTGGCCTTCCAGGATTTTTAAATTGTTGTAAGGGGTTTTGAATGTATTGGGGTTTTTAGGGTTTTTAAATTGTTTTTTAACTGATTGTATTACGGTATTTTAGGATTTTTGTTTTTGTTGACTGATTTTGACAGTTTTTGTTTTGTTTGTAAACCACCCTGGGCCAAATTGGGAGGGGAGGTATAAACTGCCCTGGGCCAAATTGGGAGGGGAGGTATAAAAATGCAATAAATAAATAATAAAATAAATAAAACTATAACATAGAGTTGCCCAAAGTTCTGAAATCTGGAACACACTTCACTCCTATACGCCAAAAGGTTTGCTCTTGGAGTCTGAATTTGTCCCCTCAGAGAAGGCAACCTCCTTCTTATCTGAAGGAGTGACTGATCTGGGCATGCTTCTCAAGACACCCAGCCTTGAACATGTGTATGTCATGCAGAGTGGAGAGGAGAGCTGGTCTTGTGGTAGCAAGCATGACTTGTCCCCTTAGCTAAGCAGGGTCTGCCCTGGTTGTATATGAATGGGAGACTAGAAGTGTGAGCACTGTAAGATATTCCCCTCAGGGGATGTAGCCGCTCTGGGAAGAGCAGAAGGTTTCAAGTTCCCTCCCTGGCATCTCCAAGATAGGGCTGAGAGAGATTCCTGCCTGCAACCTTGGAGAAGCCACTGCCAGTCTGTGAAGGCAATACAGAGCTAGATAGACCAATGGTCTGACTCAGTATATGGCAGCTTCCTATGTTCCTAGAATATTCCTCTGCAGAGATACTCTTATGCAGAGATGAAACACACAGCCTCCTCTGAGAGCAGGTAATTTGCTATAGCTCTGCATCAGGAGTGATTTTCTGATCCAATCATACCCAAAGCAGAGTGTAGCTGAATTGCTCTCGCCCCAGCACAGAGGAATAATTAACCCAGGACCTTGGGGCCCCGATCCATAGCTGGGCACCATGGGCTCCTGAGTCCATGGCTCCAAATGTCCTGGGGGGCCTCCTGCCACCATCCCGTGCCCCTGCCCCTCTATTCCATTTTTGCTGCTGCCATGTGTGTGGGTAGGGGGTCGGGCTAAGCTAGGCAGGCCTTGGGCTTCCCCATGGTGGTGGAGGGCGCAGCGGGTGGTAGGCCCATCCATCTGGGAAGTGAGCATGCCTGTGCAGTGGGAATATGAGAGTTGCAAGCCCGAGACATCACAGGCTCATGGCCCAGATGGACGGGCCCAGTGTTCCCTCTAACAGGGAACTGACTACAACTCCCATAATTCCCAGCCAAAAACCCCAGCTGGGGATGCTGGGAGTTGTAGTCAACATCTGGGATACTCTGTTAGAGAGAATGTTGGAAGGGCCCATCAGCTGCTGTACCTGCTGCTGCCAACACGGGGGAGGCCAAAGCCTGCTCGGCTCACTCCTCCCTGACCATGCACATGGCGGCGGCAAAAATGGAATGGAGTGGCGCAGTGGTGGGTGCGGGGTGGTGGGCGTGCGGGGTGGTGGGCACAGGGTGGTAGCGGGAGGCCCCCCAGGACGCTGGTTTGATTTTAAAAAAAATTTAGGGGGGCCATGGGGGTGCCAAAATTACCTTTGTGCGCCCCTCCCTTGCAGAGACTGACACCAGAACAAAGACTCCTGCAGAGATACTGCAAAGAAGCCTCCTGATCAATGGCACTTTGAGTTGGGAGCTTCAATTTAGTTAATATATTTCTTGTTGCATGTGATCAGGTCTCTTTTCAGCACAAGTTTGCAAGTGACCACAACAATATGACACTAAGGGCCTTTTTAGACATGGCATTTTTTTCCTTCACAGAGAAATACAAATAGAAGTAGTAAAAAATGAATCAAAGCTCAACGTGGACTTTGTCAAAGAGATCTGTGAACGGATTATTAATTGGCTCTGTCCCATGTCTTTTTTCTGCAAAATCTTCAGAGAGGTAATGTTTTTCACATGTAATCTTCTATGTGCATTGCACCACTGAGGAAGAACAGTTTCTAAGTACTGGCCCTACTTAACATCTTGTGACTATTTCAGATATTCCTACACTAGGATGACAAGTGAACTTAAAACAAATCTTTTTAAAAGTTCTTTTAACTAGATTAAACATGCAGATTTCTTCTAATTATAATACCCATTATTCTGATCTACTGAACTACTGCACAGCATAATTTTAATTAGCTCACATTGGCAGGAGCCTCTAGTGTTCAAATACGGTTATGCCTGTTGCTATATAAACAAATCGAGTTATTTACTTAGACCCTTTTCCAATAAACAAGCCAATAAAAGCTAAATTAGTAAAAATACGGCTCTGAAGACTGGAGCAAATAAATTACAAACCAGGTTCTATCCATGGAAGCAGGAACACAAAATGTTGACATTTCCCAAAAGTAGGATGCCTTAAATCTTTTTGTAAAGGCTCTGGACCCCTGTGGTTTGCCTGGCTATTAATTCTTCTTTAGAAATCACATCTTCTGAGAAACCTATCAGCTAATTGCATCAAGAACACAGGTCCTTCCAGCTTGGAACTTAACTACTCTCGTGCGCTGCGTGTGGGGCTGCTGCCCTCAGAGACTGTTGAAGGATCGAATCAGCCTGGTGCAGAACATGGCAACTGGCCTCTGCACAGGAAGGGGCTACCAAAGGCAGAATGTCATGGGCTGTAAGGTATCCACTGGCTCTTAACCTTTTCACAAATCATTCCAGCTGTATTCATATAAAAGGCCTAAAGGGCTTGACTCCAATGGACCCCTTAAGCTATCTCCCATTGAATGTACTATGAGCCCCATTTCCCACAAGTCAAGATCATATTCTGGCCAGTGCGCCATATCTGCACAAAGACTCTTAGGGAAAAAGCATTCAGACTTCTTCTTTGAACTTGCACGTGGCAGTTCAGGCTAAGCTAGGCTGAAACTGGCTAAGGGCTAAGGTTAGATAAGAAAGGAGGTTAGATAAGTTAAGGTTAGATAAGAAAAGGAGGCTGTATGAGATGTTGCTCACTACGGCTGGGAAGCAGGCTCAGAATTGGTCCTTGTAGCACTGCACAGAGACCATTCGGGTCCCCAAGACTCAGGAGTGGATAGCACAACTCTCCAGAGCCTCAAAAACCAACACTAGCTCTCTGTGAACAGTGTTTTCAGTCCAGAACTTGAATGAAAAATTGTTTAACTTTTCATACCAGTTGAATAAAAAATATTCTTCTGTCAAAAATGCAAATTTCAATCTGAAAATCAAAACCAAAGAAAAATGGCTCTGCTAAATTGGGCTAAAAATATTTGGGATTATTTTATACTTTTCATCATGTGGTTAAAATATTTTACCCATCCTAAGAAACAGAACACCCACTCTGATGCAAAAAAAGGAAGAAGGAGAAGAAATATTAATTTTAAACATCAGAATTTTTAAATACACAAATGAAAACAGCAACGTAAGTTCCTATTAAAATAAATGTGTGACATTATTGATGACTCCATCCCAGCCTTCAAATGTTAAGGAGCTTTGTGCTTATGCATAGATAAGACATTATTATAGAAAGGCAGTTGGGATGGGAGATGAAGTTGGGAAGGGAAGTTTGAAACATTGGAGTAATGCAGTTGAAGAGACTGGAGTGAAAGGGAAGACATTATGTTGCACATTTATATCTCTGCTTAAAACAACTAGTCTATGAAAGGTATGCGTTTGGAAGCAGGGGCATGGCTTTAATTGAACAAATGTCTCTGAGCCCATAAGGAAGGAGGACCTGCTGGCTGGGAAACAGCCTGCTTGTTTGCTCTTCCCTCCCACCTCCCTGCTGGCTCCTGATCGAGTGTGGGGGACATGCGGTATTATTTGCATCAGAGCAAGAGAAAGGCCATACCTAGAATGTTTTGTTTTTCACCATATCCGTATCGTTCTTCTACAGCAAGGACATGGGAGAAGGGGGGAGGAGGTGGCGGCAGGGGGCCCATCTTCACTTCTTGCCCCAAGGCCCACTTAAACCTTGCTATGCCCCTGTTTGGGAGAGTTGTGGGGTATGTATGACATAAACCAAAGGGAAGTAAGTGTTAACATACTGTGGGCCCTGGGGTATCAATTAAGATAAATAAGTAAAACTAGCAGGGCTGGGCGCAAAGCATCTGCACCTCTAGTTTGCCTCAGCCGTTATCTCTCCCCCCTGCCCGCCGGTGCTTATTTTCAGCTGGCCGGCCAACCTCCCGCCGGCCGCCTCAGCCCACCACCTCCTCCAGCCTGGCACCTCCCGCCAGCGGCCGCTTTTTCACTCCAGCTGGCCATCCATCTGCTTCCTCCAGCCAACCACCGCAGTTCCTCCCGGTGGCCAGCCAGCCCACCCGCCTCCTCCTCTGGCCCGCCATTGCACTTCCTCCTGGAGGCCAACCAGTCCGCTGCTTCCTCCAGCCCGCCACCACGCTTCCTCCCAGCAGCCGGCTGGCCCACTTCTTCCTTTTCTCTAGCCCATCCCGTGGCTATCCGGCAGCTCTCTGAACTCTTGCGAGAGCTGCCATGCATAGGATTAGCCACAGGGACATCTTAGAGAAATAAATATAAAGAAAGAAGTTAAAACAAAAACAAACTTAGCTTAATTTCCACACCACAGTTCTGAAGTCATTTACCTCCGATCATAAACCCGCAACCAATTTTGCATGCTACTTGTCATACTGTAATCAGTGTAACCAAGAGCTAAACCACATGTAAATTACATTCGAATGGTAGAGTCTTTCTTGGGCAATACTACTTTGGTTTGCAAATGGGAAATGCATTTTCAGGTGTGTGTCTGTGCATGTGTGCATATGTAAGTGAAAAAAATTCTGCCATGGGAAGGTGGCATATCAAGAAGAAATATTCTAGCCTGGTTGTCTTCTCTGTGTGTTTTGTTAGGTGGGAAAGCATTAAAACTTCAATTTCCCCACCTGTATTTTGAAATGGTAGGGAAAAGATACTAGGAAAAGCTACTAGGCAATTGAGTGCATAAATCAGCCTTATACAGGGCAGGATTGTAGCCCTTTATCTGTGATCCAGTGATAAAAAGGAGACCATACACTGTCCATTTAACACTGTTTTAGCCTGATTTACCCTGTTGAAAGACTAAAAGGCTTTCTGCAGATGCTACCAAATTACTAAGCAGCCAGATTTATCTTTACTTTCACATTGCCTTACTTTCATTTACACTTATGCATACTTGGCATTTTTTCAAAATTTATTGCCTCTTTCCTCATTTTATGTTAAACTAGAAATCTGTTTGACCATGGTGATGTCCTAAATAAAAACCTCTTTGAGCAGTTTATTATGAAGTCATTCATTAGAAACAATTGCTCTGAGTGGAACATACTTTGCTGTTCTATCTGGCCACTCTCCCAATGTATCCTCTGTACAGCAGTTTTCAATCAGACAGCATACAGATTTCTTCCGATCTTTGGAATACTTCTTCTCAATTTTCATTGTTACCAGGACTCTTAGCTGGTTCAAACATCATGTGGAACCATGGTTGAAATCTGGTTCTGTGAAATATCTCCAAACCTCATGAGTGTGTGCTCTCCCATTCCTTGCCCATGCAATCCTCCCAAGAACTCTACTTCTGATTTAGCTTAGAAAGAAATGAAAATTGGTTGTGATGTCTGAACCAAACAATTGTGTTTTCCCCCTAACCAACTTACTAGGAAAAAATCTGGACATGTAACCCACTTCAAACCTTGAGTTCATATCTAGGCTTATTTATCCTGTAGGAGGGCCTTCTCTATGGCCGTCCCTCTTCTTTGGAACACTCTCCCCCTCACCCGCCGGTTTTTTCAGCCCCCTTTTTGGTTCCTTTCAAGGCCCTTATCAAGACCTACCTGTTTTGCCAGGCGTTTGCCCTTTAATTTTTTAACGAAATTGTTATTGGTATTATTGTTGTTCACCACTTCGAGTTTTCGGAGGAGGTGGTATATAAGAAATTTTTAATAAATACATACATATATTTCAAGTAAGTTTCTCAGAATACATGAAGATCAATTGGTCTGGACATCATGATCTCTCTTGGTTTCATCCTAACTTAAATTGGAAGAATTTCTGGGAAACTGTTGAAGGCAAGGGAGAAGGGAGTATGCACACTAGGGGTGTGCACGAAACGGATTATGCATTCCACTCCAAGCTCAGAACACAATGCATAGTCCACAGAAAGTTCTGTCAGAACAACCGGTCGAGCCCGTTGTTCCAACAGAACAATCTAAGAACATTCAAAATGTTCAGAGCACCATTTTGAAATTCAAGATGGCACTATTCTGGCCTCTGAGCATGAACAGCTGACCATGGTGCTGACCATGCAAATGTCCACTGCACATGCGCAGAGGTCAGGAGAGTGCCATTTTGAATTTTAAAATGGTGCTTGGAATGTTCTGAGTTGGAATAGACTTGTACCATTCTGGGCTTCTTCCATTCCAAGCTTGGAACAGGCCCTTCATTTGAAGGACGTTCTGTTCCAAGCTAGGAACATTCAAAATGGCCTGTTTGGAAGTGGAATATTCTGAGTTCAGAACATTCTTCACATCCTTAATGAACACCCAAGGCTTGGGGATGTGGCACAGAAATTGCCTTTATCCCATGGAACCAGGCGTTACGATCTGATGCAACATCTGAACCAGCCCTATAACAAAGGGATCACGGGGCAGGGGGGATGTTGTCAATTCCACCCATGCTATCAAAAGTAAGACGGACAAAGCTCTTTTGTAACTATCAAAACCTTTTTAAAAATAATTTTTTTAAAAAAATGTTTTCTCCTTGCTCTGCAACATATGTGTGGGATGGAAAAGGGACCTCTCAATGACGGCTGATACATTATGAAATTTCCAACTGTCAGAGACCTGCTTTTCCACTATTCTTTTGGCCTTTAGAAGGTAATGCAAAACTTTCTCTTTCAAGCAAGTGTGCAATGATTAGATATTCAATGGCATGGATTGTTTCAATGGAATATTGTAGATTGATTCATTTTAATTATTTTATATTTTGAAATATGCATATTGTGCACTACCATGGGCCATAGTTTGAAAAGGCAAACTATGAAATAAATTTTGTAATAAATCAATATAAATAAATCTATAGATCTTTGTATTTAAAAAATAAATATTTAAAATTTATGGTCTAATTGTGTACAATATGGTGTCAGTTCCAAGCTGTATCAACAAAAGGCCTGAGATATTTATGCTCCCTTCAGGGGACACTCCCCCGTGAAAGCTGAATATAGTTGTATAAAACATTCTATGATATTCTGAGCACATAGGCTCCTTTGACCCCACAAGGGGGGAAAAGTGCTAAGCTGCTTCTAAAATGCTTTTAAAAGCAGTGTCTGCATGGGGCATGGCTGCTATCACTACAGACAATTAGACATTCATGACTCTGTTCCCATTTCTGCTACAGTATGTGTGATGCACTGCTTTCCCCGGTTCTTTCGCTCCATTTAGTTACACTGGTCTAAACATACTGCTTCACTACACACTAAAACAAACTGCTAGAAGCGGAAAAGGAATGTATTTGTAATGTGCTTTTTTTAAAAAAAGCTGTATTTTCTCCAAGCCTCCACACATTTTATTTCAAAGCCAAAAGTGTAAACAAAAAGGCCTTCAAGTCACACTAGTACTTTCAAAATGACAGATTCCCAGAACTTGTTCTTGAAATCAGAGGAACCTTCAGACTTCGGAACAAAAGTGTTAGAACTACATATAAAGCTCCTTTGAAGAAGTGATCTGGTGAAGGAAAGCAGCAGTTTTCTGTCTAGTGTATGCCTCATCACAACATAGGATATCTATATTGTTCTGACACACCGTGATAACACCAGGTAATGTCTGAAAATTGTATTTGCGTTCTGTTTTATATGACTGCAAAAATATCTTTATATAGGCATGTAGTAAACAAACATTTTGTGCATCAGCTTCAGTGCTGAGTGTTTGACTATAAGAGGCAGTTATTATGAAAGTGATGAACACTAACTGTTTCTCAGTAGGAGAGCTTAACAGAATAACAACATTAAAATCCTATGAGTGTCAAAATAATTCTTTTATAATATTTGGAAATAAGATGTGAGAAAACTATTACTGTCAGGAATGGATATCCAGTTTTTCAACGAATGTTAGGAACCTAAGCTAATTTACTATTAAGTACAGCTTTCATATTTTATAAAAGGAAGTTACTGTGTAAGAGATAAGAGAATATGAAACATAATTTGCTTTCTGTAATGCTTTACAGCTTTCACTGTACATTTGGATGCCTTCTAGGTGTACAGAAGATGCTTTTTAAACAAAATTAAATTTAAAATCTGGACAAACCATGGATGCATTCTTTACATACAAAATTATCATTCTTTAATAACATTCAGAACAGTGTTCTCAAACATATACAAGACAAAAAGAGCATTACTTGCAACCCACTAACTAGACTTTTTGCCAAGGTCAGAAAAAGTGGATAAGTTAGTAGCAAGAGAGGAAAAAACAACTGCAGAATAGTTCAAAGGCAAGTCAAAATTGAAGCTAAAGCCCCATCCAGGACCTTTTTCTAAGGATGTAAACTCACATCCCCTCATTTTGGATTAACCCAATCAAAACAACCACCAACCATTCTCTACATCTCTGCTAACCACGCTCTTTGACAGTGTTAAAATAAATCACTACTTCAAATTAAAATATATATAGAATAAAATCCACTGAAACCTCTTGCATGCATGGAAGACATTTCTACTTTTGCAAGAAGGTGCTGATTTCTACCAGTTCCTTCAGCTACAACCCTCCCCACACATTTCCTACATCATTGTAGAAAGTCCCCTGACCCTCATATACTATGAGAGGGGCCTGAAGAGATTACAGTAGAAAAGCCCCATTGTACTATAAAAATTTTCTTGTGGTTTTCTGGATCCCATCCACAGAAAGAGCTTGGAGGCAAAAACTCTAGACATTCTCTACCAATCATAACATATTAAAATAAAGTTAGTAGTTTAAGCCTTCAGACTTTTCGAATTCAGAATCTACTTCTAACCCCAACGTACAACATGGGATTAACCTACATTTTCACTGTATATGTTAATTTCTCCCCTTCCCCCTTTTCTTAAAAAGAAGGGGAAATGGTGACCATTCTGTTAGTGTAAGACGTCATAGGTTGGGATGTGACATAGGTGAAAAATTGAGATGTTACTAATCTGTTAGGCAATTTTGAGTTATAGCCTGAAAATAGATATCTGCTAAAATTCTGCTACTTCATTGGTGAAGTAGGCATGACCAACCCAAGTAGCTAGCTACTCTTTAGGAGAGTGAGAAAATTTACTTTCTGTCTTAGCGTTCTACCTATCAAGTAGCCAAAGAACCATTATATTAGCTGAACGTTTTCATCTATCTTCTCACATAATGAGAAACAGCTACAAGGTTTTTTGAAGGACCTTCACAATATGCCAAACCAAATTTCATTCTGCCAGATTAACTAGTCAACAATCAAAATATAACAAACTTCCTGAGAATTCATAAGTCAGGAAACCAGAGAGATCTTGGAGCAATGAAAGACATAGGAAGCTGCCTTATCCCTAGTCAGATCATTGGTCCATCTGGCTCAGTATTGTCTACACCAGGGATTCTCAACATTGCATCTCTAGATGTTATTGGACTTCAGCTCCCATAATCCCCAGGCCCAGTGGCCTTTAGCTGGGGATTATGGGAGCTGAAGTCCAATGGGGACCCAACGTTGAGAATCCCTGGTCTACACAGACTGGAAGCGGCTTCTCCAAGGTTGCAGGTAGGAGTCTCTCTCGGCCCTATCTTGGAGATATCAGGAAGGGAACTTGGAACCTTCTGCATGCAAGCATGCAGAGGCTCTTCCAAGAGTGGCCCCATTCCGAGGGGAATATCTTACAGTGCTCACATGTGTAGCTTCCCATTCAAATGCAAACCAGGGCAGACACTGCTTAGCAAAGGAGACAATTCATGCTTGCTACCACAAGTCCAGCTCTAAATGATTGAATATTGAGAGAATTGCATTTTAGGTGGTATACAAATGTGTTATCTATTTATTTGATTGATTGATTGATTGATATACCGCCCCTCCAATCAAACAATTAAAATCATTTAAACATTTAAAATATTAACACTAAAATCATTTAAAACCAGCATTAAAAATTAAAACCATTAATCTAATTAAAAGCCTGCGTGAATAAATGTGTCTTCAGCACCGTTTTAAAAGTTGCCAGAGATGGGGAGGCTCTTATTTCAACAAGGAGCGCATCCCAAAGTCCAGGGGCAGCAACGGAGAAGGCCCACTCCTGAGTAGCCGCCAAGCGAGTTGGCGGCAACTGCAGGTGAACCTCTCTAGATGATCTCAACTGGTGGTGGGGTTCATGGTGAAGAAGACATTCTCTTAAATACCCAGGGTGTAAGCTGTTTAGGGCTTTAGAGGTAATGACCAGCACCTTGTATTTTGCCCAGAAACTTATCGGCAGCCAGTGTAGTTCTTTCAACACAGAAGTAATGTGATCTCTCCTAGATGATCCAGAGACCAACCTGGCCACTGCATTCTGGACCAACTGCAGTTTCCAGAGTACATATAATGGCAGCCCCACATAGAGCGCATTGCAGCAATCCAGCCTAGAGGTTAACAGCAGATGTACCACCGTTTTGAGGTAGTTCATCTCAAGAAAATGACACAGTATCAGCCGAAGCTGATAGAAAGCACCTCTGGCCACTGCCTCAACCTGGGACACCAGGGAGAGGTTTGGATCCAGAAGCACCCTCAGAAATGGGTCTAGATGATCAGTTTTCTCCAAGACCACCAGGAGCTGGGAGGCCACCACCTTCTCAATCACCTTGCCTAGCCATGTAAGGTTGGAAACAGACCCGAAGTTGCTTAACTCTGAAGGATCAGGCCTGTAATTGCTTAACTATGATAAACAAACAAACAAATGTTGTTTCTCCCAGATGCTGCCAGGACTGGAGGAATGCATGTCTTCCTCCTATTGCACTGAAATACCACACATTCCATAGCATGGACAATAGTATGTTCCTTTTGTTGTGGTGGTCATGTCTCTTCCATCACATTACAAGCACTCAGTGCAGGCTAGGGGGATAGCTAATGCATAAGTAGCCTGTGTTAACTCCACCCCACCCCACCCTGCACAGCACACACACACACACACTTGCTCACCCACTCACTTCTGCTGCCCACCACTTGACAGCACTTCCTGCTTTTGATCCCAATGCACCACAGCCTAATAGAGCACAGCTCTTTCTCTCATATTGTGAGCACGGAGAAGAGGCCATGGAAAAGCTGAGAGAGCCAGCCAATAGTAAAAACTAATTTGCATTCCACTCAAAGCCTTTTGGGAACAAGCATTTGGAAGGGGAGAAACATTTTGTTGTTTTTGCTATTTCAAAGTCAGTTTCAACTTGTTTCACAGTTGTTTCACTGCTCTGTTGTTTCTCTGGTCTTTCAGAGAATTTCAGAAGCAATTTAAGAGTTGTATCCTCAGACTAAATATAAAGTTTCTCATCATAACCTTACAAACTAGGTTTCTAAAGGCTTTTAAATACAAATTTGGAAAGAGGAGGTAGTACAGGCAAGAGGCAGAGTTCAGGCATGAAAAGCAGGAGATGGACAGGTGTGTGCGATGGGCAAATTGTGAGGTGTCAGGAAGACCCTTTTTTCCAGGTATGCTGAGGTTGGGTGTCAATTACTTCAACTGAGGATATGCAAAACCACAGATGTTGAGTCCGTGAATAGTGAGGTTTGCCTGCACATAGTTTCTGAACTGAGCTCTTTGAATTCACCACCACAAAATGACATGGAGCACTGTGGAAATTTCAGTTCTCCATCCTGTGGGTGATCGATCCGAAGTATTTTTTTTAAAGAATATAATAGTGTTCTTTTTTGTTGTACACTAAATTTATTTATTTATTTATTTAAAATATTTCTATATTTCCCCAAACTTGCATCTCTGGGCGGTTTACAATCAAAATAATTTAAAACATCAAATCAATTAACAATTAAAATCATTTAAAACATTGAAAACATTTAAAATATTATGAAAATATAAAAAATATAAAATATATAAATCTAATTAAAAGCCTGGGTGAATAAACCCATGTTTCAGAACATTAGCAGCGATGAATATCTTCAAAACTCTGATGTAATACTTTAGATTTTAAAAAGTAAAAAGAAAAACATCACTGAAGTCTCTTTCTTATGCTCTTAAACCACATCCACATGCAAGAGAAAGGTTCAAAGCTAGATTATTCCTACAAAACTCCACCCATGGAATACCACCCTGATCTGAGCAAAAGACCAAATAGAGGGTGTTACCAGCAGTGTGTGTTGGCCACGTGGACAGTTGGGATAGGCCCACGGTGGTCATGGCCACTATGAACTCCCAAGCTGCACCAGACAAGCCAGCCCCGAAGTGAACATTCAAGTCACCCAACACCAAAAGCCTGGGTGACTGCAACGCGAGTTCCGTGACCAGCTCCGTCAGCTCAGTTAGGGACTCCATTGGGCAACAGCTTGCTCGGTACTCTAACAGAATCACCAATCTATCCCAAGTTCCCAGGCCAAAATAAACACACTCAATATGGACCAACTGTCTCACTGGGATCCTAGTATGGGAGATGTTACTCCGATGGATCACAGCCACTCCACCACCCCGCCCCCTTCCCCTAATCTGCTCCCCCACTGAGTACCCAGTAGGAAGGAGCTGAGCCTACACTGGGCCACTAGCCTCCCCCAACCCGGTCTCAGTTATACAAGCCAAGTCGGTTCCGTCATCTAAGATCAAATCTATGATTCTTTCAGTTTTATTCTGAACCAACTTGGCATTGCTGAGGAGTAAGGTCAGGTTCTGAGGGTGGTTAGAACTACTCACCGAGGCCTGAGACAGCCAAAAGGGGAAACAGCTATTAAGTTTCTGGTCTCCCTTCTCCCATAACAGCCTGCTGACCTGCCAAAAACAAATCTTCTATTCCCCACCACTACTATAAGAGCCTCTCCAGAACCCCCAGAGGTGCCCCCTTTTCCTCCACCTATACCAGAGCCCCGACACATAGCTATAAATCGCCAGACAATAAAAGAGAAACTGGCATAAAATAATAAATAAATAGGCCTCAGGCCTTAATTCCACCCCCGAAGACCACCTCCAATGACCAGCCCCCTTTGGTGGCAGCCACCTGCCAGCAAGCTGCACCAGAGGCTGTGCCCCCATTGCTGCCCTCCCTTTTAAAGCCCTGCCATCCACCTATGGGGCAGGGCAGGCCCAGCTGCCCAGTATCTGAGCAAATTAAGGAAGGCAGAGCAGCCAAGGAGGACAGGGGTGGGAAAGGAAGCCCCACGCGAAGCAAAGCAAAGCCTGTAGCTGAACCTCCCCACCCACAAGGGGAAAAGGGGGAGGGGAAAGATGAAATAAACACACCTTCCAACGCCTCCTTCACTTTCAAAGCACCTCTTCAATATTATAGGATAATTCAACTTTACTGGTTGTTCATAAATATTTCTTCTTTTTTACAATAAGCAGAAAAAACAGAATATATTGATAGTTTGGGCAAGAAAAGTTATATACAAGCAGAATGAGTATAACAAACATCAAATTATTGCTATGTAATACAATGCTAAATTTTAAAATGCTGAATTAAATGCTAGGGGTTGGTTGGGCTAAAAACGTCTGGAATACACTATTTCTGCAGTCGCTGAATCCAGAAACTTTCAATAACAACACTGCAAAAAACAGTCTGGAAATAGCCAATGGTGCTACTTCACAAATATGATAAGATTATTTACAATTTTATCTGCAATGCCACAAGCATGGGAATGAATGTCGCTGCACAAACTTGATAGGATAGGATGTATTATTCACACATATCCTCATCTATGTAGCTGCCATTTGAATTGCCATCTGGCCAGTATTAAGCTAGTTTGATTTTGCCACCCACCTGCAATCTTTTTTGGCCTAAATGCTAGGCAGTGGGCCACCCGCCTTTGAATACATTGAACTGGTTGTGTCTAAGCAAAATGAAGCAATGACCTTCAGTGCCTTTCTGGAAGAGATGGCAAATCTAGTACAATGGGTTCATGGCACTTGCAAACATCTCATGGAAACAGGCACAGGCTGCAGAGTTCTGTCACAGCCAGATCTAGAACTGGTCAGTTCTGATACTCCTGAGACATGCCTGGAGTTGATGGGCTTGTTACCAAAATTCAAAAAGAGGTTATGTCATGACCTCTTTGGTTATGATACAATTCCCATAACACCACAACTCTAAGCCTAATATCACAATACTGTGGGGATAATTTTGTGCCATAAAGTGATGCATGAAAAATTGCCTTCTGAGGTCCAGATCCATATACCATCTTAATTTATATACTCAGTCTAAGTATACATAAGGCTGCCTTTGAAGACTTTTTGGAAACTGTGAAATATAGCTGTTAGGCTGCTAAATGGAACATGCTGAATGGATCACCTTAAGTACCTTCACTTGTGGTCCATTTTTCAGCATCTTTTAAAAAGCTGTTCATTATTTTAAAAATCTTAAAACAGCTTTGGAATCCAGGTACTTGGAGGACTGCCTTCCCCAACATGCCTGCCCTGAATACTAAGAAGATAATCCAGGAGTAATGATGTGCCCAGACTGTTCCAGAGACCATTCTACAGGCCTCCAAACCGGTCCGGACATGGGCAGTTCAGGTTCGGGTGATTTGTGTGGTTCGCGTGTGCACGTCACGTGCGCTTCACGTCTCCGCGACATGCGGAGATGTGAGAACTGTCTGTCCCACCACCACCCGCCATCAGTCAGTCAAGTCAGTCAGTCACCTTTGCTGGAAGCTGCGCACCAGCAGCCACACAATGAGCGGCAGGTTCTCGCGCTCATTGTAGGTGGGCAGCAGCACCGAATACTTGTCTGGGGAAGCAGCCATGATGATGGTGGTGGTGCGGAGGAGGCTGAGCCAGAGGAGCTTGGGCGGTGCTTGCGCAGGGGAGGGGCGGGCTTCCCTTCTCCACTCAGGGCTTTCCCGGAGGCAGAAGAGGCCAGGCCTCCTGGCTTCTTCTTCCTCCCTCCGGACTCCTCAGCCTCTCATGCCCACTTTCTCTCCCCTGCCGCGGCTGAGGCGATGACGATGGGAAATGCGGCAGGGCTTCCCTCCCAGGAGAACCCCACCAACAAGGCGGCTTCTCCCGAGGTGATTCCTCCACTTCTGCCCTGCGCTGCGCTCAGCTGGCTGGAGATCCAGCACTACTCGCGGCAGCTGGTGCTGCCGGAGCTGGGTGTGCGTGGGCAGCTGCGTCTCTCCGGCTGCTCGGTGTTGGTAGTGGGCTGCGGTGGGCTGGGCTGCGATGTGTGTGTGTGCAAAAGGCTTATTGAAGTCTTTCCCAGCCACGAGGGAAGGGACGGCAGGGAGGTATCCTGCCGCCCCAATACTAACAAAACTATGGGCACTGGAGGGGGAAAGCAGCGGGAGGGGTAAGTAAACCCTCCCCCCGCTATTAAAGGAACCCCCCACCCCAGTGCCGGACCGCAGTTCCACGGTTCTGTGCACACCCCTATCAGGAGTAACTCTAAAATAACTAGCTCAAGGAGCAAAGGGTGGCAAAGAATGTTATTGTGGGGAGTGAGTATTTTGCTGTACATTAAATACTTACAGAGGTAAGGTAATTAATGTTAGTTTATTTACTACTAACATAATTGTCAAACATATTCAGCAAATGGGCCACATTCTTAAAAAAAAATTATTATTAGGCCAAACTGTCCAGTCTGCTTTCCAGGCTAGTTTCCTCTGCCTGTCCAAGACCATGTGACAGGAAAGAGCCACATGGGCAAAGAGGTCAGTATACAGGCTAGCTGACAACTTCAGAGGAGATGGCTCTGCATCCCACTGCATACATGGTCTCAAACAGCCCAGCTCCTGTCAAGTAAGGAAGCTAAAGAGCTGGTCTAGCACCTGGGGGGCTGGAGGAGTCTCCTACCTACCTGTGCTGCCTTCTACTACTTGTTGTGGGGCAGAGCAGTGAGTGAATGAGACTTCTTTAAACAGTGGGGACATTTTAAAACAATTAATTCAAGCTATTAATTAATTCAGCTTTAGAACCATAATAAGAACATAGGAAGCTGCCTTATACTGAGTCAGACCACTGGTTCATCTAGTTTAGTATTTTCTACACAGACTGGCAGTGGCTTCTCCAAGGTTGCAGCCAGGAATCTCTCTCATCCCTATCTTGAAGATGTCAAAGAGGGAGTGAGAGAGATAAGTTTATTCAGTCATTGACCAGCAAATGTCAAAGAGGGAACTCGGAACCTTCTGCATGCAAACATGCAGATGCTCTTCCCAGAGCGGCCCCATCCCCTAAGGGGAATATCTTACAGTACTCATATTTAGTCTCCCATTGAAATGCAACCAGGATGGACCCTGCTTACCAAAGGGGACAGTTAATGATTGCTACCACAAGACCAGCTTTCCCCATATACTATGAGTTTTCTATATTGTTCCAGTCTGTGGATAAGGGAGTGGGAAATATTTTGAGGGGGGGAGGTTCCTAGTACTCCCTGCTACACCTTGGAGTCATCAGAGGTCTCCGACTTCTTCTGCTGGTGACCAGAGGGAGCCCATTTTCAAGTGTGTTGTCCTGCCCATAGAATCACTCTCCACGGAGACTTGGCCTGTGTGGTGTAAGTGGTTTTAAGAATGCACTGTGCCTTTAAGGGGTTTGACACTAGAAACTAGCTGAAAGGAGTCATATATAAAAGGGCAAAGAGCAGTAGGAAGCAGCTTGCTCAGCGCTTACTATGTATGTAATGTTCTGTGAAGCTGCTTGTTATAAAGGAATTTGTGGACCTCACTATTCATTTGTCCTGGATACAACAGCCTGGTACTGAATCTCATGTTGTAGCCCCTTTTTATTCACCCATGCCTCCCTACATGTCATCTGAGCAAGTTCTTGCTGTTATTAGCTATTGTGTTATTGCCCTGCTAGTTCAAAATTTTGATTGTCATTATATATGATATAAATATTTTTGCTGTTCTTCAATAATTTGCTCTGTCTCTCTCTCTCTCTCTCTCACCCACCTCAGAGTCTACACAAACAAACCCCTGGTAGGATTATTATCCCTACAGTTCCTTATACTCGGTGGTGGTGGTGCGGAGGGGTAATGGCATATGCTATTAAGTTCAGCATCCTAATGCTTCACCAGCAGAATCTCTTAGGAAGGAGTTACTGCCCTGGAGTGGGGATATTTGCTAAGGCAAAAAGCTGCAGTGCTCACTCACGAATAATACCACAGAGTGAGTAAAGACCGACAATTTATAGATAACAGACTAGTTTCCCCCCCTCCCTGCCCCCTCACCAAACAGGACTTTCCACATATCTGATCTGATCCCACTGTTTTAATGCCATAATCATTATAATGACCTTTTAATTTTGTCTCAATGTTTTATAATCAGTTTATTATGGTTTTTGTTTTGCATTGTTTTAAAAATGCTGTAAACCAGGGATTCTCAACGTTGGGTCTCCAGATATTATTGGATTTCAACTCCCATAATCCCCAACTAAAGGCCACCAGGGCTGGGGATTATGGGAGTTGAAGTCCAATAACATCTGGGGACCCAACGTTGAGAATCCCTGCTGTAAACCACCTTGAGACTATATTTGTGAATAGGGGTATAGAAGGGTAAGGAGGGAAAGTAAGCAAATAAACACTATAGTTTATTTCTATTTATTTTTACATCTAAATCCCACTTTTACACTGAGGAGCCCAAAGCAGCATACATCATGGTTATGTTTGTCCTTCCAACAAGCCTGCAAGATAGGTTAGGATGAGAGATAAGTGACTGGACCAGTGTCATTCAGTGAGTTTCATGGTTAAACAGGGATTTGAACTCGGGGTTCCCCAGGCCTGATACAACATGCTACACCACACTGGCTCATTATTGTTGTTGGCAAATTATTATTATTCCTAATTTTAATTAATTAAAAACTATTATAATAAATATGGAAAAATTATTATTTAAAGGCCAACCCTGTATATTTTCAGTATTGTAATTAATGATTTCAGTATTATTAATATTGGCAAATTAATGTTTGTGTAAATGTAACCCTACATATTATTTTCAGTACAGTATGCATCAAAGTCCCATTGGTTTCATAGGTATTTATGTGCTATGCAGACATTATGTTGTATGTGTGTACAGGTGTCCATGCACATGTACATAGTTTTGTGTGAATAACTGTGCATTCATGTAAAAGGAAATCTGGGTACAACCCCTCTCACATACAGGAAAGTTTACTACTGTACATCCGTTGAACATAAGGTATTTACTGTATGTGCATTGTATACATGTACATTGTAGACTGTGCACTGAACATCATGTGTGAGGGGCCCATTTTGAAATCTCGTCCCCAGGCCCACGCCAACCATGCTACGACTTTGAAGCCACATTCACACAGTGAATCACAATGCAGACGTTCGTCCAACCATACCCCAGCAACCTCCGGTTTCAGATAAGAGGAGCCACTCCCTCTTTCTGGTACACCAAGGATGAATTCTGGCAAGTTCCATAGCGCTTGCATCGTGAGACTGTGGACCAAGCATCAGAATGTCTGCAGGGAGGCATCCATTGGCCACAATCTTCAAGGGGGCATGCTGAGCATGATCAGGCCTTTTCAGAATGGTCTGCCCTCCCTCAGCAGGGAAAGGGAATTTAAATCCCTTTAAATGTACTTGAAGTCCTTTTCCTCATTCAAATTTCCTGGGTCTGGACTGGCGTTGTGGTGAATGCAGATCGGCCACCGTGGGGTGAGGGCAGACCTGATTATCAGCAATCCCAAGAAAGCTGGTGGCCATACTGGGCAAAACCAAACATGGATATGTGCCACTGGACAACCAGACTGGCAGAGGGACTCTTTGGACTACTTTGCAGCAGTCACCACAACAGGGAAGGTGTTGCTGGGGTATATGCTTCTTCACGGCAGTCACCACAACAGGGAAAGGTGTTGCTGTGGTACCCGTCCCTGCGGCTTGCTTGTGTCGAGCAACCAGGCTGGGCAGCAGCTGTCATCTATGCTGCATGCGTGTCTGCATGGTCTTTCACTCTCATGAGAGAGGGGTTCACTCCGGAGCAGCATCCATCATAATCACAATGGAGGAATCTCTCCTGTGACTGGAGACAGTGCTGTGACAGTGCTCCTGTGACAGTGCTCCTGCTGGACGGTTCTTCTCATGAGTAATGCCAGAGACTGCATGCCACAGACCTAAGGGGAAGGAGCTACAGGCCCCTTCCCCAATTCTATTGTACAAAAAATAGAGCACAGCCATTCAAGAATTACTGGGTGGGGCTACCTTTTAAACCCAACCCCAGGAATCACTGCCCTGCCCTGTTATCTTTGTAGTAATCTATTTGGGTGCCACCCACAACTGCATTTATGGTGCCACCAGGACTGCATGTGCTTGTGAACATGTTGTTGGAAGTGAAGGACTTTGCGCTGTCTCTTGTCTCAGTGACATAGGAGGACAGACTAGTGAGTCAGAGGGCTAGAGGGTCAAGACATTGGTCATCCCTTCTCTACTGCTCTGACACTATCCCTTTGGAATGTAGATTGCTAATCTTAGGGACTTCCTTCCTTCCAGCCACTTCCTTCCTCTTCTCCTCTCTTTCCTTCCCTCTACCTTGCAACATGCAAGCTCTTTTCTCCCTGCACCATGTGTGCAGAGATGCAGAATCCATCTGCATCCAGCTAGCTAGCTAGATTAGAGATCCTAACTCCTCACTTTCCTATCTAGAATGGAGTTCTTTAATAAATGCCATATATATAGATTTGAAACTATGAACTGGCTCCAAGTTACTTTACTCTCAGCATACACGCATGCCTAACCAAATTCCGCTGTGTTGTGCCTCTGTGCACTCTGCTATCTGTTTCTCCTACCAGAGAGAATTCCCAACACATATTTCCTTATTGATTCATTTTTGGAGACCAAAACACATAGTGCCTATCTTGCCATCCCGACCCCTTTCTCTTCTGATTATCAGAGGGGGGAACAAGAGACACAGTGGAAAGCAGTCATCTCCCAATGTGATTTCTCTATTTGACAGGCTCAGAAGCTTGGTATGGGACAATGCAGCATCTCTGTTGCCACACAATGGCTTGAGGAGCATGGAGACAGGGACGTGGCAAGTTCTTGGAGAGGCAGCCAGTGAAAAGCACGCAGGAATGGAGTGGGCGAGTTCCTGGGTCAGGGCTGCCCTCTCTATGATTTAGGTTCCAGAAACAGCACGAAACACCAGTTATGGTGGCATCCGCATTCAGACATAACACCACCACCTTCAAACCTCAGGTTGGAGCACCAAAACTCACTACAAACCGAATGTTCAAACTGGAGTTTGGTGAGAGAAACCGCAAGTTGCTTTTGCTGCTTAACTGCGGTCTCATGCATTCAAATATACACAAATTCCAACTTCTGCCCCATTCAACTCTGGTTTGGTGTTGCATGCAAATGGAGAGAGAGAGAGAGAGAGAGAGAGAGAGAGAGAGAGAGAGAGAGAGATGGTGTGGTCACACACTCCTCAGTCAGCCAATCAGATTTGTGGAATTAGCTGGAAAGTAAGGGATATTCAAAGGCCTGGAGCACTACTTCAGATACGCCCAGGAACTACCAGTAGCTCCTGAGCTACCTAATACCTCCCTCTGCTCTAACGGAATCATCCATTCACCCATCTCTTCCCTAGTGAGGAAGAGGGCAAGGGTCACAAACGGCACAGCAATGGATGCTAAACAATTTTGCTTCCTGTGAACTGAGAAACCACAATTACCAAGGTCTTTTAAGCTTCCCCTGCAGACCTATGTTTTGCTTTCAGGTGAAATTTAGCATTTTAAAACAATTCCTAGAAAGACATCAGTCCAAGTGACCATTGACTGTAAGCAGGCTAAGTGACAAAAGAGATTCTTTTTAAATTCTTTGGAATGCATTGGGATAACAAGTGAAATACCCAAAAACTTTTCACAGCCCTGCAAGTTTTCTGCTGCTTCCTCCGAACAAATTAAGATTTTGGCAGAGACAGCAGCAGTCTGGAAGACAGGAAAGTCAGCAACTATATTCAAGGTGGTCTCTGAAGTTAGGCAAATTCTGAATCCCCCCTCAAAGAGGACAAGGTCTAGAGCATCTAGGGATGAATCAGGGAGTAAGGAAGCATCTTGGACTCACACCATTAGAGCAGAAAATTAAAGAACACTCCTTTCCTTCTTCCATGCCCTGACACAGAGATGCTCAATATCTAGCTTGTCAGCAAAGTATAAAGATCAAGGGCGCTTCACTTATTTTGCGTCTCCCCACAGCCAGATTGCTGAATACAGCAAGGAGGTCAGAGGGCAAAATGAGAATTACATCCTATCTACTTTGAATGAATGCTTTTTCACTGCTATTAATAACTCTTACTTGCCAGAAGTGACCAACTTAGTTGCCAGAAATTACCAACTAAATCCAGAGACACATAGCTCCCCGATGTGGCATTTTCTTTCCATAATTTGAGTATACTGGTATTTTAAATTAGTATCCAAAAATTGCTTAAGCAGGCACATTCACAAGATGTTACAGCTTACTGCCAATGAACACCAAGCTATTCTAACCTCAAAATGTAAAGGATCTACACAATTTGTATGCATTTGGAATATGAACCAATCTAAAAACATACATTTATCCTGGTGGAGATTCCAATCCATCAAACTACTTTTAGGTATGGCAAGTTCTCTGCTGTCATTCTTTCCAGCAAAACTAAAAGAAGTTAAACAAAAAAATAAGCTTGGGAAGTGGGAACAAAACATAAAGATTCGAAGTAGTAAAATAGTTCCAAAATGAATGGCATTTGGAAACTAAAGGGACTAAAAGATGTACTACCCTATGACTTGTTTTCTATACTCCTATGCACATGTGGAAACATCACACATCAATTACCATTGCAAGCAATGCAGTTGGCATTCATTCTGAACACGGACCATGCTCACCCAGATATATAGCACTACATGGACAATTATTTAACAAAGATCAAGGAATCACTCCAGTATTTCTTCTAAAGACAGCACATGTTCTACCTATCTATCTGACATATTTCTTTACCACCCAAAACTTGCATCTCTGGGCGGTTTACAATTAAAATAATTTAAAACATTAAATCAATTAAATAATTAAAATCATTTAAACATTAAAATCATTGACATTAAAATCATTTAAACCAAACATTAAAAATTTAAACCATAAATCTAATTAAAAGCCTGGGTGAATAATTATTCAGGTGAATTGCAACTGCCACTTCATCCTTTTCTGCTGAATATTAGAAATGTCGATTTGATGAAATTTACTTTTTATACAGTACAACATATAAAAATGCTAGAAATGAGAAAGTCAAAGTAACAGCTGCTTTATAGATGAATAGGGGCTGGTTTTTATTCCTCTGTGTTACTGAGCTACAGAATACCTAGGACAATATCAGTAATGGCTATTTGAAATGAACATAAGAACATAAGAACAGCCCTGCTGGATCAGGCCCAAGAATGCCCATCTAGTCCAGCATCCTGTTTCTCACAGTGGCCCACCAGATGCTGCTGGAAGCCACAGGCAGGAGTTGAGTGAGGGTGTGCTGAAATGAAAAGGTTTGGGGGTGGGGAAAGTTGGACAAGGTACCTACATATATACCTTTCAATTTCACCTATAGTTTCATAAAATAGACTCCAAGGTTTAGTCAAACCTCACAAATGCCAAATGTGGGGTGTCTTGACTCTAAAAACTTCCTATTGCCAAAATGGACAGGACAATATAGTCAATCAAGCACCACTAATAAACAGTAAAATAATGCATTCATAACAATAGCATTCAGCGGTGCTAGCTGATAGAGGGTCTCCCATGCTAATCTATATACCAGCACAT
Source organism: Hemicordylus capensis (assembly GCF_027244095.1). Lineage (NCBI taxonomy): Eukaryota > Metazoa > Chordata > Lepidosauria > Squamata > Cordylidae > Hemicordylus > Hemicordylus capensis. Next base: position 257,711,557 of record NC_069657.1, read on the forward strand.
AACAAAATAGTGCCCTATCTAATGAATAATAAAGTTTTTAATACACATAGTTCCACATTACCTGAAGGTATCCACATTACAAGGTATCCACATTACATTACCTGAAGGTATCCACATTACAAGTAGCATGCTCTACTAGCTCCCCGGCAGTCATTGCTGACACAGACCATGCTGGGGATTTATCATCTGCAGCTCTGCCTACCCTGGCTTTAGAGGGCACCAATTTGAAGTGGCAGCGTTTGGAGGAGGAGGGCACATTGTTTCCAAATGAAGGGCTTGAACCTAGGATACCTTCAGGTAATGTGGAACTTCCTACCTTCAGGTAATGTGGAACTACTTCAGCTGGATTCTGGGAAGTTGGACTAAATCTGAAATCTATACCAAAACGGTTATTTTTGTTTCTAGACTGTTCCGGCCTGTTGATGACTCAACTGGCCTCTCTTTGACAATTGTACTACTACTGTTTAATGTACATTAATTCTGTTTCTGCTTGCATGGAGAGTAAAGTTAAGTAGCAAAGTAGCAGAATTGTATTAAAATTGTATTAAAATTGTATTAACTTCTTTCTAAAGTGACTTACCCTAAACTACAAATTAAATATCAGTCTTCACCACCTACATAACTTTCTGTATCACATGTACCAATCCTTCCACATTACATTTCATCCATAACTGCTCTTAGACATAGTATTCAATACCCCGACAGTCTCAGCCTTCATTTTAAAAGAACAGTTTATAGTCCTAGAAATGGTAAACAACAGCTCACATACGGCACAAGAAAATGCCGATCCAAGAGAGAGGCATGCTCAGCAGGGGCATAGCAAGGTTGGAGTGGGCCCAGAGACAAGATTTTAAAATGGGCCCCCTTCCTCACTGAAGCTCAGCTCATGAAGTAAAGAAATCTTAAATGAGGCTGAATAGTGATAACAAAAAGCATAGTAAAAATGTTTATTTTATTTATACACACACACACACACACACACACACACACACCTATGTGCCACAATAGAACACCATCCTAAATTATTTTTTAAAAGGTTTTGTAAATTGTGGACGATGCAAGTCGTTTAATGGTACTAGAGAAAGACATGCTGTTCTGGTAGCTCCAGGTCTTAACGCTCATATCTATTTCGGAGGATGAATAAAACTGAAGGAAGCCTGGGCAGGTGTGCGGCTGGGGGAGTCAGTCATGTGAATTGCCTCTGGGGGCCCCCCAAGGCAGTGGCCCCCCAGACAACGGTCTCCCCTTGCTCAATTATAGTTACGCCCCTGATGCTCAGTCTGTGAGTCACTCTATAGCCTGCCCATGGCGCTTGCGGAGGCGGGACTGCTCCATGCCTACTAAGCAGTGTGTCATTGCAGTTACGATGCTACTCCCATTGATAAGGATATAAATACTGAATATACTAAGAACATAAATACCAAATATAAAATGTCTTTGGCCAAGACTTTGCTTTAAAACACAATGGCTGCCATCCTAATAAAGGGAGGACACTCCTAACATCAGCGCTCATGCAGCACCAACACCTGTGCTGCTCTCCACGCTTTCCAAAGTTCAGACTCTCTTGTGCAAGAGTGCAAGTACTCTTGAGAGCTTGCCCACATTCTGGAACCAGTTTGTTAGAGTGGAAATACATTTCTTAGCCTCAACAACAACAGCAGCATAAGAGTGCCCGTACTTCACAAAGCACAAGACCAGAATGGAGGCTAGCATTTTGTGAGTGATATTAGAAGCACTCACACTTCGTTCAAATGTCAGCCAGTATATTTCTTGTGATTAATGTAAGTTTGATGTAGACTATGCATAAACATTGTTGATTATGCATATTCACATGAAGGTATGAAGAATGTGCACGAACTGACAGTATGAACAGGGTACTTTGCACACTAACTGGCCAATGTGCATAATCTCCAAGGGACTATAGAGAATAAGCAAGTGGACAACATATATTTGCTGGTCAATGTACGTATTGATATTCCTCATTTGGGAATTACACATATTGCCTAAGCAATGTATAAAATCAATGTAAAATGTATGCGCATCAACTGGGAAACATATGAAGTGTCTATGATACATGCAATATGCAAAAATACTCCCCTCCCTACATGCACACAGTCATCAGCATGTATGCAGATTCACCAGTTATGTTCTCCAATGTATTCTGTTCTGACCGCATACAAGAGAACCCCATTATCCGTGAAGGTTCTGTTCCATGGGAGGAGGGTAGGGAAACCACAGATAATGGGGCATTAGGGCAATGGGAATTTTTTGGGGGGGAGGTTCTCTTGCTAGTGAGAAGCAAGCAAAAAAAAAAGGACAGAAAGTGGGTGAAGGGGGGGGCTACCATGCTCTATGTCCCCAGCTGTCCAGCCGTGCCCTGCAAATGCTGAAATGTGTAGGTTTTCCCCACACAAAAATCTTGGCAGGTGGAAATAAACTCAGAGGTTATTTCCACCAACCCCCAGCCCACAGATACACAAGTCTCAACCCTTTAGTTCCTAACTTTTCACGTGTATGCCAGGGTTGGGTGGCAATTACCCGACTGCGGATATGCAAAACCACAGAGGCTGGGTCCACAATGAACATGGTTTACCTGTATACAATTCCTGCTCCCAATACACGTACTGCATTGCCTTCTCTGTGCTGATGTGACAGCCCTGCACAGAGAGACAGATTAGTCTCTTAGGCCAAACAGTAGAAGAACATGAAAAATGGCCCTCCTCATGTTGACCAACTCTGACAGCCTATTATTTGACAGCCCGTGACCCTAAAGTGAATGAGCAAAATATCCACTCTGCAGCATGAGTTGTTAACACCATGCATGTGAAATTACATATAAAATATGTCTAATTAGCAGAATAATACAGCTGTCTTTGGCAAAGGTAATGAGCGACACCATCACAGTTACTGTCATTGTCTATGTTGCTGTTTCCCATGTGGAAAGCATGCCAAAATTATGGCTCCTTCAGCAAATGCTTTCTTCATTATAATACACATCATAAAGGTTGTTCCTAATTGCTGACCCAGATTTGGGTCATATTAAGTGCATAATTTAAAATTATCTGAGGAATAATAGTGCTAATATAATAGATTTTAATCTGTGCTGTGGAGCAAGCAGCCCATTTCTAAAATGCCATTCCTTTCAGTAGGAGCCACATGAGAAGTGCACTGCTTGGATTGTTCCCCAGAAGAGTGACTTGGCATAAAGAGTGTCATAATTGAACATTTACCAGTATATCATAAGTTACTGTAACTTTTTACTGGAACATGTTCAAATATACAGTAATTCATGTTCTATTTTGAAAGACACAGAATTCACTATCTTGAGCGAGCTTTTGAAATGTTAGTTTCCACCAATGAATTACAATGCAATTTTCTAACCAACTAATTTAACTCAAAAAGATAATGACTTGAGCAAAAAGCTAATCAACTGCCAATCAGGATTCCTTGAAGCATAGAGTGTCACATATTGAAGCATTTTTACAAGTCATAAAAACCACTTCTGTTCCAAGATATGTCATAAAATCTGCAATAGAAATCTGAAGTTGATGAAGCATTCTTATTTCTCCAGTGATTTCCCTAAATAAACAGCTTTCAGGTTTAACCAAATCTTTCATTAATATTCAGGCCCATTTAAGGAGCATCAATACTACACAATTAACTGTGTAAATGTCAGCAAGAGAACTAAAAAGATTAATAATCTGTCTTGTTTTGCCTACCTGTCAATGCTGCTAATTTCCCAGGGGGGAGGGGGAAACAGGGAACAAAGGTAAGGCTGAAAAAAACTTCACCTGTGAAGTACAGATTTTTAATCACAGCCACAAGAAGATACAGCAAATCACCAGAAAGTGTAATTTACAGTTAATTTGCACTCTCATTATTACCATAGTCTATATTATTCAATTAACACATTTTCTTGACAGATTGTATATAATCTCAAAACTAGCTCCTTTAAAATGTTAACTACAATGGTCCTACATTGTGGATTCATATAAAGTGCTACAGATCAGGAAGAACTACCTTTTATCTACTCCATTCCCATTTTTAAATCAAAGAATTATTTGTTTATACTTCAATTTAACAATTGATGCATCTTTCAGAAATGAGCTGTTGAACTTATGTTCATCAGTCTGTTGTGTTATTTCATGCAATTCCTCAATGGAATCAACTTATTTCAAAGGGTAGTGGGGGAAAGACATAGAACATAAGAACAGCCCTGCTGGATCAGGCCCAAGGCCCATATAGTCCAGCATCCTGTTTCATACAGTGGCCCACCAGATGCTGCTGGAAGCCACAGGCAGGAGTTGAGGGCATGCCCTCTCTCCTGCTGTTACTCCCCTGCAACTGGTACTCAGAGGCATCCTGACTTTGAGGCTGGAGGTGACCTTTAGCCCTCCAACTAGCAGCCGATGACAGACCTATCCTCTATGAAGTTATCCAAACCCCACTTAAAGCCATCCAGGTTGTTGGCTGTCACCACATCTTGTGGCAGAGAATTCCACAAGTTGATTATGCTTTGTGTGAAAAAGTACTTCCGTTTGTTGGTTCTAGATTTCCTGGCAATCAATTTCATGAGATGACCCCTGGTTCTAGTGTTATGTGAGAGGGACAAGAATTTCTCTCTATCCATTTTCTCCACACCATGCATGATTTTATAGACCTCTATCATGTCTCCCTGCAGTCGTCTTTTTTCTAAACAAAAAAGCCCCAGGTGTTGTAGCTTTGCCTCGTAAGAAAGGTGCTCTAGGCCCCTGATCATCTTGGTTGCCCTCTTCTGCACCTTTTCCAGTTCTTTTTTTAGATGTGGTGAAGAGAATTGTATGCAGTACTCCAGGTGTGGCCGCACCATAGCTTTGTATAAGGGCATTATAATATTAGCAGTTTTATTTTCAATCCCCTTCCTAATGTTCTTTAGCATGGAATTGGCCTTTGACACAGCTGCTGCACATTGAGTCTACACTTTCAACGAGCTGTCAACCATGACCCCAAGATCCCTCTCCTGGTCAGTCACTGACAGCTCAGATCCCATCAACGTATACTTGAAGTTAGGGTTTTTCGTCCCAATGTGCATCACTTTACACTTGACAACACCCAGTTTGGAGAGATCCTTTTGGAGCTGCTCACAATCCATTTTGGATTTCACTATCCGAAAGAGTTTGGTATCGTCTGCATATTTGGCCACCTCGCTGCTTACCCCTGCTTCTAGATCATTTATGAAACAATTAAAAAACACTGGTCCCAGTACAGATCCCTGGGGGACCCCACTTCTTACTTCCCTCCATTGTGAAAACTCTCCATTTATACCTACCCTCTGTTTCCTGTCTTTCAACCAGTTAGTAATCCACACATGTACTTGTCCCCTTATCTCAAGACTGCTAAGTTTCCTCAGAAGTCTTTGATGAGGAACTTTGTTGAAAGCTTTTTAGAAGTCTAGGTATACTATGTCAACTGGATCACCTTGATCCACATACTTGTTGACACTCTCAAAGAACTCCAAAAGGTTTGTGAGACAAGATTTACCTTTGTGGAAGCCATGCTGGTTCTCTCTCAGCAGGGCCTGTTCTTCTGTGCGCTTTACAATTTTATCCTTGAGGATGCTTTCCATCAATTTGCCTGGAACGGACATTAAGCTAACTGGCCTGTAAATGTAACCGGTCAGAGAAAGTCTAAAAAGCATTAGTGCTGTGTGATCCCCATTAATTTCAGTCAGGTTTGTTCAGAGCTCTGTTCAACCACACTGAAGTACATGCATGGCATTCAGGTCTTCGCTGCTATCACGCTTAAAGAATTTAATATGGTGTTAACATTCCTGTCCTAAGAAAGTATATTCATAGATACTTTCAAGTACAGTATATATGAATAAGAAAGAGTAACTTTTCTTATTATCTCAAACTTTCTAAATAAAAATAGTTGAACATAAAGCACAAGGGGCGGGGAGTAAAACTGGGCTATAGATTTTAATTAGGTGATTTTTTTCTCAGGTGAACAACTTTAATTATATCATTTCTGTGTGCTATATGATTATGATAATACATTTCAAAATGAATAGGGCGATTGCTTTATTTTTAATTAAACTACTATATTTCAGATATCAGGAAGCCAAGCATTTTCCACATTTGTTATGAAGCAGTTACAGATAACAATATTATTGAGATGCTTTAGAAAATAAGTTCAACTTTTTAAAAGCTAGATAATGCTAAATGTAAGGTACAGGAGGCCCTCGTTATCCTCAGATGTGTGGATCGCAGTGTTGTGTACCTGCGATTGGGTCTTATGGACTTTGTTTCCTTATCCACAGTTAGTAAAATATGCTATTTTTACCTATTCGCAGTTCCTGGGCCACTGGAAGTTACTGGAAGAGTAAAACACTGGAAGACGCAGTGTGGAGTTATTTTGTGACTATTTTCAAAATTTCACAAAAAATAGGATGATTTGGGTGTTTGGGTGGAATTGCTAGAGAGTGGGAGAGCAAGGTATAGTGCTTTCCCCTTCTTATTCCTCCCCCTCCTGGCGTTTTTGGGGTTTTCTGAGCGGGGGTGGGTGGGTTAGGAACTTTTATCAAGGCACACTGAGTGGTCTAGGACAACGTAATGCTGCAACTTTGTTTAAGCTAAACAAGTGTTGACTTGATCAATATCTTGTCAGAGAGACTAATGGGAGACAAACATAAGGACAGTACACGAGTACAATAAATAAATGAATACTTTCTGGAGACTTTTTTGGCAAATAATGCCAACTATTTCCACTTTTGAGTGACTGATTTCCACTTTTTTCACCTTCTGTACCTGGCAACTCTAGTCCAGATCAAAATCAAATGTTTGTATGAATTTTAGTATCTATGAACTGTTATCACCAGACAAGCATACATTTTTAATGACTGTTATTTTTAAATTAAGTAGCATTTACCTACTTAGACTGAGCTCTTCCCTTAAATAAACATCTCATGTGACAAGTGTAGATTTACAGATAAAATTATGCAAGCTATATTAATTCCACATATCTTGATAGGACTGGTATTTTTTTTATTTCACAAGAAGTATGTTAATCGTATGCAATGAAGAAGAATTATTAAATGATGTAAATAAAACAAAATCAGGGACAGGGATGTGCAAAACGTTTCAAGCTTGGAACGTTCCAAGCTCAAAATGGGCCATTTCGAGTATTATGTACTTAAAAAAACAACAGTCTTCAAATGGAGGGACTGTTTTGAGCTTGGAATGGAATGACCCCATTACGAGTTGGAACATTTCAAGTGTTCCGAGTGCCATTTCAGAGGGCTGTTTTCCCGGGGAGAGCTGGTAAACCAATTGGGGTTGGCAGGTAGACCAGTGGTCAGAGGCAGGCCAACATGCTAAGTCTGGAGTGGAGGCTGGGTCTACTGGCTGTGTGAGGTGATCAAACTTCCCAGCCCCATATGAGCTGGAAATTAAATGAGAGGCCCACATGCACCCTAGTTAAGCTTCAGGGTGCATGCACGCCTCTATTAAGTATCCACCTCATACTGTGCTGGGAAGTTTGTTTGCTGCTCTCCTTGCTGGAAGGAAATGAAGAGGGAGGCGATCTAACTCCTTAGCCTGTGCTACTTAGTAGCGCTAATGAGTTCGATCGCCTCCCTCCTTGTTCCAGCGAAGAGAGTAGCAACCAAATTTCCCACTGTCAATTTAGCCTCTCTGAATGTCGGCACATGGAGCAAAGGCCCCTCTGACAACCTTGTTGGACAGACAGAAACCCTTGGGAGCAGGCAGGAGTTCAGGTATCCAAGACCCAAACTGTTAAGGGCTTTCAAGGTAATAATCAGCACCTTATATTGGATCCAGAAACAAATGGGCAGCCACTGCAGCTCTTTCAAACTAGGGGTAATATGCTCCGAGTGAGCAGTTCCAGAACAAACTCCTGGCAGCTGCATTCTGCACCAACTGAAGAGCACAATCTTAACAGAAAGAGGTAACCAGCATACAAGGGACAGGGTGGCAAGTAGCATGGAACATGAGGAAGCAGTCTGTGGGAAAATGAATAACTTTACTGTAAAACTGGCCTTAAAGGGGGCAGGAAGAAGAAGAAACAGACCAGGATGAAAAAGTGCTGTGGTAGCCAAGGCAGTGTTATTCAAAGAGAATGGGGTAAATAAAAGTAGTGTTACTTAAACATTAGAACATAAGAACAGCCCTGCTGGATCAGACCCAAGGCCCATCTAGTCCAGCATCCTGTTTCACACAGTGGCCCACCAGATGCCACTGGAAGCCTACAGGCAGGAGTTCAGGGCATGCCCTCTCTTCTGCTCTTACTCCCCTTATGTTACACATAAGAATGTGATGTGAACGGGTTACCAAATGTTGTTTTTAAATATATGTCAAGCAAAAGTCAAGGATTCTTGTTCCTTTATGTCTGCATTTCTAAGGGCATCGTGTGGGTCATGCAAAATATATATGAATGATGGCACAAGCAGTGTCAAAGTACTGAGGATTCTGCTATGATGATATATCTGCTTGATAAGGTCATCAGAAGGGCTCTACTCCCTGTGCCAACTATGAGGGAGGCTCGGCTGTCATGCACGCAGGACAGGGCCTTCTCAGTAATTGTCCCCAGACTTTGGAATGCTCTCCCAGTGGGCATCTGCTACTCAGTCTCCACCGCAGTTTTTAGAAAGCAAGTGAAATCTTGGCTTTTTACCCAGGCTTTTATATGAATGTTGTTCTTGTTGCTGCTGCTCTGTATTTTTTGGTCCTATTGTGCATGTTCTTTAAACTTTTAATTAGACTAGTATTCTTATATTCCAATTTAATATTTTATTGTGTAACCATTTTATATCATTTTAAATGTTTGTAAATTGCCTTGAGATTGTTTTTTTATGAAAGGTGGTATAAAAATTTAATAATAAGTAAAAGATAAATAAAACATACTATGTTAAAACACAGAGGCTGTTCACATACAGGTGCAAAACTGGGCTAAGGGAGCCGAGCCCAGCTTTGCACGCACATGTGAACAGCCGGGATCGCGTCGGATCCTGGTGGCATCATGGTGGCAAAGCTGCCTGTGGAGCCTCCTCTCAAAATGGGGTTAGGAGAGCGAGAGAGTTCCTAATCCAATTTTGCCAATCATGTGGCAGCTGCAGCTGGTAGACTTGGGTGGGGGTGGGGATCCAAACAATGCACTGCATACTCACACGGTGCATTATTTGAGATGCAGGGTGGTACATCCTGGCACCTTGACCCTCAGAGCTACCAGCAGGAGCCGGTGCTTATCTGGGCGGATGATCCACCTGTCCAAGGAAGGACTGCTCATCTGCAGGGTAGATAGGTTTAACCAGCCATCCCCTCAGCCCGCCCTCTAGGCCTTCTCACTGGTCATGAGAAGAGGCTCAGTAGGTTGCATCAAGATCCATATGCCTATTCCCTTTCCCTCATGTATCTGTTAATCTAGTAGTGGTTCTGTCATGGTTAATTCTATGTTTTATATGATATAGTACCCTTTTCCTGTTTGGTGCTTAAGAAATGTGATGATTATTAAAATCATTATCTTTAGGATTTTTTGTCTGATTCCTAATAAGAGTCTGATATAAGGAGAGTTTCTATCGAGAGGAAGATGAAGATAATATGACTAAAATTTTCATGATACAAGATACCTGTGGTTTCATGCACACAGCTCAGGCTTGAGCCCCAGCAGGAAGACTCAGCTACAGAGGTATAATAGCTTCAAGGATAACACAGCTATCTTGCCATCTTTCGGCAAGTGAAGGAAAAACACAATTTGAAGCAGGTTTATTATGCAATCAATGGGGCATAGTAAACCAAAGAACAGAGCATTGATTTTCTCTGCCTTCCTGTTTCCCCTTTGTTGCCATCCTCAGTTCCTCCCCAACTTCATAAAGTCTATTATTTTGCTTTATCTGTCTGTTTTTGTGCATACCCACTCTATTTCCATTGACAAAGGAAAGTCTTAATCTCATTAATCGCACTCTAGTTCTGTCACTGGATAATAATAACTTACAATACACCGACATAAAACTCTTTAAAACACATAAAAGTGAATCACAGGGGCTTGAAAACACAGGCAAACAGAGAATGAGTACACCCTACTAATATGATATTCCTGCTAGGCCCTTGCACCTCTAAGACAAAAGCTATAAAAGCTGTCTCACTATAGAAAATAATGAGGTTTCACTTCACCATGGATCAAGGAGGCTATCAAAGAGGTGCAGTATCCAAGGGTTCCAGCTGCGCTTTATTGATATTGTGAAATTGCTACTGATTTGCAGATCTCTTCTGTCTTCTATAGAAAATCACTAGATAACTGAAAACACGGGAGTGCAGAATGGAATGCCACACCATGCAATCTTCCACACACTTATGCAGGAGCCAGTTTTATCAAAACCAGTGCAACCAACTTCAGGGCTGGTGTGTGATGGATTTCTTCCTAAAAAGCATATCCCCTAGTAGAGGCTGCAGGAAGAACATTAAAAATGCTTGGCTATTTACACTGGCTCCCCAATATCTCCTGAGCCTCCCTTGTGTCCATATCCAGAGCAAGACATATGTGTCACTGGCAGTCTTTTTTCTTATTCAGAAAAAAAATGAGTTGAAATAGTTTACTTAGCTCTTTATTTATTCTTTTTTTAAAAAAGTGTGCAGAGACATCTTGTCTTATTAACAAATCTGTTTCACAATCCAAAGTAGGTAATGATCTTACGCAGACCAACAGAAAAGTAACAAAGCATCAAACAGTGAGCTTTCGAGTTGTACAGAACTCAATCAAACTAGATGATAAACAAATAGATCAGGGTCCATGGTGGAAGTTCTCCAACAGTAAACTCTAAAGATGGAGTTTAGAGGATTTTATTCAAACCTTGACTTGCCTCTGAAAGATGTGGCAGTTTCAATAAACACAAACCAGGCTGGTTGGATAAAAGCAGCAAAAAATGGTTGTACCTCCATCTTTTGGAAATACAAAATCTGGAAGTTTATTCAGTCTAGTTTTACTCAATGGCTCACATCCAGGGCAGCATTCAAAGGATTCAGCAGAAGTTGTGTTCTCGCAAAGAGTGGCTGCTCTTAACTCAGCCACAATCTTTCCAACCAACAAAGCACCTGGCAGAGATGGGGGCCATTCACACTCCTCTCCCCTGTCTTCCTAAGTGTGCTTTGCCCTCCAGAAATATGTCCCTGAGAGCTGCCAGGTATTTCTGCAAGGCAAATATACTTACAGCGGCAAAGGAGAATGGCAGGGCTGTCTTTTCTATCTTTAGATTTTACAAGCTGCAGATTGGGGCACTTGCAAAATGCCTCCTTCTCCTTGTCCTCCTTTTGCCGACACTCTAGCCTAAGAGTTCTGTAGGACTCAAAAGCTCGCTGTTTGATGCTTTGTTACTTTTGGGTTGGTTCTAAGAAAAATATTACTTACTTTGGGTTGTGAATTTTTCTTTCAATGAACCAACAAGGCCATTTCATGATTTGGAAAATATATTTTACCATCTCTTTGTAGCTGCTATAATATTTGTCTTTTCCCCATTAATCTTTGAAAACCCATACTACACTTGCTCAGTATTGTGCTTTGTTTATAGAGCATCTAGGTGTAAATGATCTAGCCAGATGTTTAATCACCAAGGGGAAACAAGTTAATCACAAATTAACACAATCCTCATTTATCAAGTACTTAATTCTCAGCAGTAGGTCGTAAAAGTAAGTTTTGTTGCTCTCCACAATATATTTAGATATTGATACCAGTTCCACAGAATGCTAAATTGTGTTAAACACCAAAATATGTAAATCATAACAGTAATTAAGGGGAAATGGAAAATTTAAATGGTTTCAAGTTATGTATTATAATAATTCACTTCTTAACTGCACTACCTCTGTAAGGTATTTAACCCTCCCACCATGTATAATGCAGGAGGGATTTGTGTAGATTGGATGGGAGATGGCGCACTGCGTGAGAATTTTTCTCATGGGCTTTTGTGGCAGGTGAGAACATCAGGTATAAGGAGAGACTTTCGGGGGAAGGGCTGTTAATTCTTGTGGGTGGAGAGCTTGAGGACCCCTACCCACCCACCCCTTGCTCTGGGACCTTACCTGGTCATTGCTTTAGGGGCCATGGGGATACCCATTGGCTCTGTGAGGGGGGGTGTTGCCCCCATCAGACCAAGTTCTTTTTGAATTCTAATTGGCCACTTGGGCAGTGGAAGCTGGAGAGCAGGGAAGCATTTAGAATGTTTAAAGTAGTTTTAATGGTTGACTTTCTTTATGAGCTTAAGCTTGCACCCCCATTCATTTTTAGTTCACGGTTTGGGGGCTTTATGGTTTCAGGTTCTTTAAAGGCATTAATGGCCTGTAGGTCTTGTGAGAGGTAAGTGCCCATTTTATTTTCTGGCCATGCAATTAACTACAGCTTCACCCTACCTGGCAGTGCTTTTGAATGCACTGCAGTATAGGAGTGATAGAGTGGGTTAAACACAGGGTGGCTATGAGTGGGTTAAACGCAGGGTTTTGCTCCCCAGCTTCCTATAGTGCACCAGACGCTTTTCTCTAATTTGACTTATTAACAATAAAACTGGGGCAGATTTATACCTGACCTCCCTTCATTTATTCATGCAACCACTTAATTAAAAATTGTGATGTTGCTGGGTTAATGTTATCTTGATGCTGCAATAATAAATGAACGTTTAACAATCCTTCTTGTGTTAATATTTCTGCTCCATTCTCAAAAGCTAGGGTGATGTTAGGATAAAACGGCAAGTATGAAATATTTATTTAGTTATAAATAAATGAAATAGGTGAAATTTGGGGGATGGGGGACAGTTAAAATATGGAACAGATTCCAAAACTCCAGCACCACAATGAATAACTTGCTTCAGATAATAAAAAAAATGTTCTTTGTGAGTTGTCGAAAGCAGCATTGTGCTGGGGAGCGAATGTAAATATTTCACTCATTCTTTTTAATTTAACACTTTACTCAATCAACTACTCAATTTAAAACAATTAATCAATCTAGTAAAATACTCAGGGCTTCATTGATCATCTGATCTCTGGCAGCCACCAGAAATTCCTGGGTGTCGCCTCCCTAAACTCATTGTTAGCTGGTTGTGCGCAGCTGCCATTGTCTACAGGATCAAGCACATTGCATACCACTGCAAAAATAATTTTTTGAACACTTACTGAGATATGACAAAACTTGATCCTAAAAGGGGAAGTCAGTCCTTTAAGGCCGGGAGAGTTAGTCCGGCTGGGCTGCCAACACAGTGCAGGTCAATTTTGGCTCCAAACAGGGCCACACGACCCCGTTTGGGACTGAAATAATGCCCCCACATCTTGACTTCAGATGCGGGGTATGTGTCCTGGGCTGCAATCACGGCCCCTGACTGGTGGCGGCCTGGGTTCCTTCAACCTGTTCGCCCAATGGTGGCTCTGCTCTGATGGCCATGCATGCACAGTGGCTATGTTTGTGCCGGCATTGCAAATGGATAGCTGAGAGACACCCTGCAAGGGCGCAGGCATAGCTGGCGGGGAGCGCCGGGATTATGGTATGGTAATGGCATGGTAATGCCAAAAGTATGGAACTGCTCTCCTCTGCTTTAAAGGGACTGTGTAAGCCCTCATTTCTAAAGGAATGTGCCAGCGATTTGGATGCCGAATCCAGTTTCAAGCACATCCCTAAATAGAACTGCAAAGGATTCCCATGTCATCCTAACATGGTGAATAGATTAACTATAGAAAGTGTTGCTGTTTTGATTTTAGAAATCAGAATAAGAGGTGCAGGGATGAGTTGTTTGAAGTGTTTGACATCTAAGCCTTCTAAGGTATAATTATGCCAAGGCTTTAAAGGCATTGCTTAAACCGATCTAATGTACTGACACTCCATCTGACCATATCTATTAAGAAATGATGAGAAGGAAATGGGAGGGGCGGGGAAGGGAAGGGATGAGCTGAAATTCACAGCACCTTATTCTCATAACTGGCTCTATCCACCCCCAGCACAGTACCTCCAGTAACTGTTGTTGTGTCTATCTTATGTTTCTTTTTAGATTGTGAGCCCTTTGGGGACAGGGAGCCATCTTATTTATTTATTCTCTGTGTAAACCGCCCTGAGCCATTTTTGGAAGGGCGGTATAGAAACTGAATAAACAACAGCAAACCAGTTTTGCTTCATGGCTGAACTGAGGGTTTGTGTATGTGCAAGGGTAAGTCAGATGTGAATCTGGGGTAAGAACATTCTCAAAGGGAAGTGATGGAAAGAATGCCTTTCTCCCTCTATCCTACTTTCTGCACTACTTGCAAATTTTTATAAATTTTATAAATATTTATAAATATTTATATTTATAAAATATTTGTCATATCAATTTGCTATACATAGTGAAGAACTTCTAATGTCAACATTTTAATCAGAAAATAATCATGTAACGTGACCTAAGAATGCAAAAACTCTGTTATAACAGTTAATATTTACAAATTTAAGGTAACTTGATCAACATCCAGACTAGTCAAAAGGGCAAATGTGAATGTTAGATGTGGAAACATCACGAGGGTATAATACTCTTCAAATGGATCTATGAACAGGATTATAGAAGAAAAAGCACAGCCTTTGTGTGTACAAGTGTTTCATGCATATTTGTGCTTTTCTATTTGCATGTTTGTGAGTTTGTGTGCATGTGTTTCTGTTTGTGTGTGCAAACTGCTCACACTGCTCTAACTACCCACCTGGCTTTCCCCACCTGCACATTCTGTGTCTCATAGGAACATATGAATGTTAGGAAGGCCCTGCTAGATCAGGCCCAAGACCTATCTAGTCCAGCATCTTGTTTCACACAGTGACCCACCAGATGTCTCTGAGAAGCCCACAGGCAAGAAGTGAGGGCATGCCCTCTCTTCTGCTGTTGCTCCCCTGCAACTGGTATTGAGAGGCATCTTGCCTCTGAGGTTGGAGGTGGTCTATATCTACCAGACTAGTAGCCACTGATAGACTTCCATGAATTTGTTTAAGCCTCTTTTAAAGCCATCCAAGCTAGTGGCCATCACCACATTCCATGGAAGAGAATTCCATAGATTTATTTACACACTGTGTGAACAAGTACTTCCTTTTGTCAGTCCTAAATTTCCTGGTCTTCAGTTTTATGGGAAGACCCCTGGTTCTCGCGTTGTGAGAGAGGGAGAAAAATTTCTCTCTGCCCACTCTCTCTATTAGAGGTGCATAATTTTATACATCTCTATCATATCTCTCTGTAGTCACCTCTTTTCCAAACTAAAAAGCCCCAGATGCTGTAGCCTTACCTCATAAGGAAGGTGTTCCAGGTCTCTGATCATCTTGGTTGCCCTCTTCTGTACCTTTTCCAGTTCTACAATGTCCTTCTAAAGAAACGGTGACCAAAACTGAATGCAGTACTCCAATGTGGCCAAAGCATATATTTGTATAAAGGCATTATAATATTAACATTTGGTTAGAGTGCTGGAATAGGACCGGGGAGACCCGAGTTCAAATCTCCATTCAGCCATGAAACTAGCTGGGTGACTCTGGACCAGTCACTTCACTCTCAGCCTAACCTACTTCACAGGGTTCTAGTGAAAGAGAAACTCAAGTATGAAGTATACCACTCTGGGCTCCTTGGAGGAAGAGCGGGATATAAATGTAATCATCATCATCATCATCATCATCCCCCAGTGAGGCACTACCTTGGCGTGGTTGTGGGGCTTGCGTGCTCTGAGGAAGGTGAGAGCTATGCCAGAGGTCCAACCATACTGGACAGGTCTCACCAGAGGAGCCAGACAAAGAGTGCCTCTCCCATCAACAATATGGTGAGATGTAACTTTAATAAATCTATACCGGATCGGTCGTCGCCCGGGTCAACAAGGACCACGCCAGGTGCTGGAGTCCCTGGACATCTGGTGGCAAGTGGGCAACAGGACTCAGGATCTTCAGTTGAGCAACCAGGGCTGAAGACAGCAAAGTTACTGGAAGAAACGTCGCTTAATCGAAAAAAATATATGAAAAATGCCAACAAGGAAATAACGATCTGCTATTACAAGTCTAGTCCAACTAGAAGAGGTTATTTAAAAAGAATGAACCAAATTTGGAAAGAGAAGCATCCAGATACAGAAATAACAGAACAAAGGCTAGCAGACCAGAGAAGATTCATAATAAGCAATAATGTATTCACAGGAGTTGAGCTAGAGGAACTGCAAAGAGCAACACAGGCTCAAGACATGGAAGAAGAATTACCACCAACTGAAGCAGTTGCTAAGGCGCAGATGGAGGAGGTGTTGGAAATAGAGGATGCCACTGTTGCTGAACTGTTTCAAAATCAAAACCAGGCAACCTCCCCTTTGCCTTCACCTCAAAAACCCAAGTGCCGTTTAACAGAAAAGCAACAAGAACTAAAGCAAAAAATAACTGAGCACATGAACCAAACAACCACCAGGGTTCGACTTCCAGCTCTAAAATCAGTTGCCAAAAAACAACTTGCTCAGGCATTAAAAGATGTCAATGCTGCACTTGCAGAAATAACAACCAATAATTTGCAAGAAACAAACCAACTAATGTACAGTGCAGCAACAATAACAACACAAGAGCTGGGATATAAGAACAATGGACCCGTAAAAAAAGAAAGTAGTACATCACCTAAATGGAAGATTCGATTAGAAAATAACATCTCCAGGCTTAGATCAGATGCTAGTAAATTGAAAGATATGAAAGACAAGAAGCTGAAGAATGCAAACACCAAACAGTATCTGATCCAAAAATAACACCTAGCGTCAAAGAAAATTAGAGAAGTCCTGGAAATAATAAAGCAGCAAATAACAGCAGTGTCAAAGAAGATTAGCAGATATGAAGCCAGAACTACACAACACAGGCAGAATCTCCAATTCCAGTCGAATCAGAGACGTTTCTACCAAAGCATAGAAGGAGAAACTGCAAGAAACCTAGAAACACCAAAAAAAGAAGCAACAGTGCAATTCTGGGGGAAATTATGGGACAATCCACTACATTATAATAAAAAAGCAGGCTGGATAAAAGAGGTCAAAAAATGTAACCAACAAATGCAAGATCTAATAATAACACCAGAATTAATAAGTGAAAGAGCAAAGAAAATTAAAAATTGGACTGCGCCAGGCGACGATGAACTGCATGGCTTTTGGCTTAAACACCTAACAAGCTTTCATAGACAACTATCAAAACAGTTCAATCACATTTTGAAAGGAGGTGATATTGAACAATGGCTAACAACTGGGAAAACTCATCTCATCATGAAAGACCCAGCAAAAGGTGCAGTTCCAAGTAATTATAGACCGATAACCTGCCTGCCCACCATGTTCAAATTATTAACTGGAATAATAGCAGATGAAGTGATGCAACACTTATTAACTAACAAACAGCTTCCAGGTGAACAGAAAGGAAATTGACCGAACACCAGAGGCACAAAAGACCAGCTGCTGCTTGACAAAATGATTTTAGAAAATTGCAAGAGAAGAAAAACCTTGCATGGATTGACTACAAGAAAGCCTTCGATTCATTGCCTCACATATGGATACTAAAATGTTTAGAAACAACTGGTGTCAGCAAAAACATTCAGATATTTATAAAAAATGAGCATGTGGAGTACACAGTTAACAATCAATGGCGAGACACTTGGACAGATTAGCATTAGAAGAGGGATTTTCCAAGGGGACTCACTATCTCCTCTGTTGTTTGTAATCGCCATGACCCCACTTTCACAAATACTAAACAAAACAGGCCTCGAATACCAAACATCTAAAACATCAAGTCAAATCAACCATCTGCTGTACATGGACGATCTGAAGTTGTATGGAAAGTCCCAGGCAGAAATCGAATCACTGCTAAACACTGTCCGTATATTCAGTAGCGATATAGCAATGGAGTTTGGACTAGACAAGTGTGCTGCATTAATAATGAACAGAGAAAAATAAGAAAAACAGAAGGAATAGAACTGCCCAATGGAAGCAAGATCAAGAACCTGGAAGAGAAAGAACATTACAAATACTTGGGCATTCTCCAGGCTGATAACATCGCACACACTGACGTTAAAAGAAAAATTGGAAGAATAAGGAGAGTTAGAAAAACCCTAAAGTCCAAACTCAATGGCAGGAACACCATACAAGCCATAAACACCTGGGCTATACCTGTTATCAGATACACTGCAGGAATAATAGACTGGACCCAGGCTGAGCTAGAGATGCTAGATCGTAAGACCAGGAAAATCATAACCACCAATCATGCTCTACACCCCTGCAGTGATGTAGATAGGCTATACCTCCCTCATAGCTCAGGTGGAAGAGGAATGCTGCAAGTCCATCAAACAGCAGAGGAAGAGAAAAGAGGCCTTGAAGAATATACCAAGGACAGTGAAGAAGATGCACTTCAAATGGTCAATAATGCAAAACTATTCAACACCAATGAAACAAAGCAGGCCTACAAGAAAGAACAAGTCAAGAACCGAGCAAAAAATGGAAAAAGAAGCCACTGCATGGTCAATATTTGCACAATATAAGTGGAAAATCAGACATCACCAAGACCTGGCAATGGCTTAAGAATGGCAACTTGAAGAAAGAAACAGAGGGTTTAATACTGGCTGCACAAGAACAGGCACTAAGAACAAATGCAATAAGAGCAAAAGTCGAAAAATCCACAACAAACAGCTTCTTTGTAAAGAAGCAGATGAAACCGTGGACCACCTCATCAGCTGTTGTAAAAAGATCGCACAGACTGACTACAAACAAAGGCATGACAAGGTAGCAGGGATGATACATGGGAACATCTGCAAAAAATACAAGCTACCTGTAGCCAAAAAATGGTGGGAACATAAAATTGAAAAAGTTGTAGAAAATGAAGATGCAAACATATTATGGGACTTCTGACTACAAACAGACAAACATCTGCCACACAACACACCAGATATAACTGTAGTCGAGAGGAAAGAAAAACAAGTCAAAATAATCGACATAGCAATACCAGGGGATAGCAGAATAGAAGAAAAAGAAATAGAAAAAATGTTTTTCACAGCTGCCGCACTGAATCGATACTTTCAATGAGCTGTCCACCACAACACCAAGATCTCTCTCCTGGTCAGTCATTGACAGTTCAGACCCCATCAGTGTATATGTGAAGTTGTGTGGTTTTTTGCCGGACTATGCCTCCCTTTAGACTTCCTTAGACTGAATCGTATTTGCCCTTTTGTCGCCCACCTGCCCCGTTTGGGGAAATCCTTTTGGAGCGCCTCACAATCTGTTTTGGATTTCACTACCCTAAGTAGTTTAGTGTCATATGTAAATTTGGCCCCTTCACTGCTTACCCCAACTTCTAGATCATTTCTGTACAAGTTAAAGAGCACTGGTCCCAGTACAGATCCCTGTGGTACTCCACTTCTTACTTCCCTCCATTGTAAAAACTGTCCAATTATTCCTACCCTCTGTTTCCTAACCACATATGAATCTGTCCTCTTCCCTGAGAGTTCACATTCTATTACTAATGGAATAGGCTTTGCACTTGCAATAGAATCCATTAGACTATTTTCCCTGCCAGTGACAGATAACAGGCAAACATGTCAGCATTCTGGCTTCACTGTCAAACCGGCCACACCCTGTATAACTTTGCCAAGACATATTAGCATAGGCTTTAATGGGGCGGGAAAACCTTAATAACTTTTGAAATGCTACGCAACACTTCACAAAACCACTGAAAGGCACCCCTCTTAAACAAACCCGAACAGAGTACATCAGTCATGTTCACCAAATGTGAAAGAAATGATACGTGTCTCAACATTGGACAAAAAAGGAACAAAGTATCCATTTTCAGAACTTTTAAAAACTTATTGTACTTGTGTAAATGTTCATCAGATAACTTTGAAATTAGACACTTTTGTAGACCTTGTCTAGTAGATCACACCTGCCAAAGAGGTCAAGTTACTAGCTTAACAAATGTCATATTTATTACAATTTTGAGGCTTATAATGGTGGAACCATCTTTTTTGCTACTTGCCTTAAATATAAAGGAGCACTTCCATGCCCTGTTAAGAAGGGAACATGTGCCAAACCTCAGTTGCATTAGTATTACTGCAGCTCCCCTGGCTGGTGAAGAAATTGAGAACAGAACTGCTGCTTACCCCACCAACTGCTGGGCTTGATGCAAATACAGTTCCAATTATATATGCTGCGATCTTACATCTTCAGCCCTCCAGCTGCTGTTGGGCTACAATTCCCATCATCCCCAGCCACAGTGGCCAATAGGCAGGAATGTTGGGAACTGTAATCCAACAGCAGTTGGAGGGCTGAAGTTGTGCAGCCCTGACTTACATGCATATAAATAGTTTCTCTGGATGGTGGCCTAAGAATTTAATCCAGAAACACAATTGTTCAACTCAGTGACACTCAGCAATCTACTCGAATGGACTGTAGACTGAAATGCCAGTCATTTTGTAGGTTATTTTAAAAGAAACCCTTATCATGTGTTAGCTAAAGATAAAATCAAAAAATGTTAGTCCATTTGACCACCATAATCTGTAAGTGGTTTGGAGGACTCAGCAACTTTCAAGACCCAGTATGCCCATAAAGACTGGCAGACAATTACCCAAATAATACTCACCTCCATCAGCGCAGAAAACCACACAGAGTTAAGTGAAATTACCATTCCATTAAAAAAAAAAAAGCAATAATGAAAGGCTATCATGGCTTTTTAAAAAAAAAGGTTGCATTAGATGCCTGCATACCCAAATAGGTGTAGCTGTCTAGCAAGACATGACAGTACCCAGTTACTGGCAAAGTTGTAGACACAATGCTGGTATCACTGCCAACCAAGCAGACACAGCTGGTCAGCCAAATAGGGACAGCATGAGGAAATAAGATAGCAATTCTGTACGCAAGCAGCTTAGAAAGCTTCACAAGCTTTCACACTTCAGAATAAGTGAAAAAAGGAAACATCAAGATAAAAACTTTATCCAATGAATAATGCAATGCAAAGTGCAAATAATGTAACATGCTGCTTTTTTTTTTTAAACAAAATGAAAAATGTCTCCCTTCTGCTCTCTACATAAGAATGGTGACAGGATAACATAAGGGCCAATTTGCCCATAGGAAATGTGATGGATTTGCTTCATGTACACTTAGCTCTGTAAGGAGGTACCAGATAGCAAAATACGTAGCATTTTCTGCTGTTGCTTTTGGTTATTCTGCAAGGCTGGGGACATGTATGTGTCAGTATGCGTATGTATCATGTACAGTAAAAGTGGTGAGCAAATATGTTCCTTGAACAACTTGTCCCAAGTCATCATCAAGCCAAGTCACAGCAGAGACAGGTGAGAGTGAGAAAGACACAGCCACAACGTCGCCCATGTGAACAATTTTGCATTGTACAGTTACTTGGCATTGCAGTGTTGCATTGCATTGTGTAGCTGCTTGACAGAACTACACAAAAACCAGTAAAAGTGCCTTTAAGATTGTTGCCATATATACAATTAAAATACAGATTTGTTTTACAAAGGCTTCATAGACATCTAAGCTTCAATCCTTTTTGTCCATATATGTGCATATATACGATATGTACTTATTTCATATTAGTGAATAAACCTATTCAATATACTAGTCAGGGGCGGATTAAGCTTTTTGCTGCCTTTTAAAAAAACGCCGCAGTGGGATGGCAGTGGAATGGGGGCAGTGGAATGGGGGCAGCAGAGGCTGCAGCGGCTGCTGCTGGGAGAGTGGGGGGGGGCGGTTGAGGGGAAAGTCCCCCAATTTACCACCTAACACAACGCTGCTGCCTGCACAGTGCAATGGAGGCGGTGAGAGAGAGCTCCTTCCAGCTCCCTTTTTTCTAAAACAAAGCCGCTGCATTGGAGGATGGCATGGGGGGCTGGCGACCGTGAAAGAGAGCTCCTTCCCAAATGACTAAATGGTCCCGTCCTCAGGCACCTGTGGAGAAAGGCCCATAACTGGCTGCCTGCAGACCATTGGCCTCTCTAGTGTTTTTCCCATCTGTGTGCAGAATGAGTTTTGTTCTGGGTGGCAGTATCAAGGCAGTGTATGCAAACATACATTCAGAGTGGGGCCTTGCTGATTCAACAGTGGAGGATCTAAAATTAACTGAGCGGACATCAAGAAACTTGTGAGTGTGCACATGTGTACACACCTTAGAAGGAACACTGCTGCAGACAGGGCCACTCATACATTTGGGAAGGAGCTGGAAGGAGCTGTCTTTCGCCACCCCTGGCCCTGTCACCCCTGTGCTTTATAGGTAATAACCAGCACTTTATATTTTGCCCAGAAACTAATTGGCAGTCAGTGGCATCTATGTTCATAAACAAAGCTAATGCAAAACTTATCAATCAATCAATGTATTTGCTCCAACAACATTTATATTGCATTCAAATATAAGAGTTACCTCCCCGCCCCACCCTGGCATATAAGCAATCTGTGGGAAAATTAATTACAGAGTTGGAAAGTTAAAATGAACAAGTGTATAATCAACCAAACAGAACACCAATCTGTGTATTATTTGCTGCAAAGTGTAATGTTTTTTGAAAATATGCAGACTTATAAATTTGATAGGATCCCTTTAAGAAAGTATGTTGTGAAGCAGAGTACCAGGTCTTTAAGGCTAATACTTACAGAACTAATATCCTTTGGAACATTCTTCCAAAGGAAATGATGGAAAACCCCATTGCTTGTGACATTTAGAACTACAGCGAACAAAATGCTATTAAATGTTCAATAGAGGATTTTGCCTGGAGATTGGATAGATGACCTAATAGGTCTTTCTCATCACTAGCCTCTATGATTCTGGTGCTACAAAATGGTGACACAAATCTTTAAGATTACGAATCTCATGTGATTGACAGCTAGAGATGCTAACTTGATCTAGATATCTCAGAGGAATTACAGCAGGATAAGGCCTATGGATGTGACAGTAAAATTAACCACATAGGGACGGGGCACTGCAGGAATCAGATATTTGCATAGTTGAGAAATGTGTGATTTATACACATTAGATGCTCCGTGTAAAAGGCAAATCACAATATTTTGTATAATAACTTTTGAAGTAAAAAGGAGCAAAAAATAGCACATGCATGCAAGCACACACATGGAAAAGTGAAGAAATGCATGTTTATTTTTGTAATTCTATATTGCCTTTTGCTAATATAGTTTCAAGGTGGCTTAAAATATATTAATGTATTAATCAAATTAAAATTGATTTAAATACACAGCAACAATCAAAATACTATGGAAACTCCATAAAACAAACACAGAAAGCCATGCAGAAGATTCTCCTCTTTCCCCAAAGCCACACCTGACTAAATGCTGCATAGCGTCTCAGCAAAACATCAGGTAACTTGACAACTTAGAAAGTCTTGCAAACCCCCTATATCTCATTTCACATATATTAGGAGCTGGTGAGAAGCCAAGTCCCGTCCACTCTTATTCACTGGCTCCCTCCAATGTAATTGTAGATAGCTAAGGCTCAAAGTCCAAGGTAAGTGCAGTGCCTGTCCGGGTAGAGAGAAGGAGAATGCAAGAAGCATGGTTTTGGTAAGTCTTCACCCTCCTGATTCCAAGTGTGAAAAGGCTGGCAGACCAAAATATTTTCTTATGTACCTGAAAGGACTGATGGGCTAATAGCTGCCTACCATTGCCCGAGAAAGGGTAGAGTTCAGAACGATGAGAAGGAGAGTAAATCTTGAGCAAAGACAATCATTTTTATTGCAAGACAGAACAAGAAGAATGAGGACCAAGCAGAGCCCTTTATAACAACATGTCACAAGAAAGTAATCAGACATCCTGGGACATAGTTTCCATATAGGCTGGAATATGCTAAACACTGATTAGAGAACTGATGGAGAAGAAAGTAGGAGGACAAAGAGCAGTAGAGTCTTGGGAAGCAAAAGAGAATGGAATGGTAGGTGGTCAGGCAATGTGAGAGGAGAGCAAAAGCTGCAGAAACTGAGCATAGTCCAAAGAGAAAAACTGGAGAATAGTTAAATACTGGCAAGAAAGAAAGTAATAAGAAAGGGAAGGGAGAACAGAGTTGATGGTACAGGTTATGAGGCTGGAAATAAGCAATAGGAAGATTAGGGAGGGCAGCTGGAAATGAATGGAGAACAGAACAGTGAGCGAGGTGGAAGACAAATCACATCTTACTTAATCCTTCTGCAGCTCTCCAGGGACATTATGAGAATCTGAATTCTGCAACGAGACACAATCCACAACTGAAGTCTTGCTCTGATGATTGGTTCATGAACATATAGGTCACTTCAGTATACATAATGGTAAATGATACTAATAGGCAGCATCCAGACTAGTTCCACTCATGCAAAAATATTCCACTTCTGTAACAGGAGTGGGGCAATTTTCACAAATCTCCCCTTCCCTCTGCAGCTCCTCATGGCCCTTGAAAATATGCCCCTAAATGCTTCCCAACCCTCAGGGACTTATTTTCAGGTGGTGAATGGGGCAGCAGAGTGAACGGGAGCCAGCATAGCATAGTGTTTAGAGTGTGGGACTAGGACTTGGAAGACCAGAATTTGATTCCCCATTCAACCATGAAACTCACTGGGTGACTCTGGGCCATTCATGTATCTCTCAGCCTAACCTACCTCACAGGGTTGGAGGAAGAGTTAGGTAGCCTAACCTACCTCACAGGGCTGGAGGAAGAGGCTCCTTGGAGGAAGAGTGGGATATAAACGTAATAAATAAAATAAATAAATAAAAATAAATAATGGCAAAACATCACCCTTCCCCTTTGCACAAGTAGAACTTTATTTCTGCATGAGTGGAACTAGTATGGATACTGAACGTTAATAACAATCATCACCACTTGTAGGGAGCTTGTGGAGCGTTCAGAGTTCATTCTGTATTATATGGTTGTAATCCTTACAGCAGCCCTGCAAAGTAATTATAGAAAGATAGAGGCTGTGGTTGTGAGGGAGTGGCTTGCCTAAGGCCACGCAGTGAGTTCACAGCAGGAGCAAGATTTGAACAAGGGAGTTTTTGAACTGTAGCTCAGTCTCTTAGCCTGAGAATTTAACATATTTGCAAAGATATGGAGGTGGGGGTGAGGACTGGACAAATGATGGCGTTTGTGAGGCTGGGGGCAGTGGAAGTGAAGGAGCATGGATGCATGAGTAAAACTGGAGCGTTGACAGTGTTGGAAGCTGCTGCCCAGGATTCAATTTGATTTAAAGTGGAGTTAAAAGACAAGTAATATAAACAATGGAAACCTTGTTAAAGACAGTATTTTTATGCCAGTTTGAAAGAGACTCTTTTCTTTAAGAAAGGCATTGCAGGCGCTATCCTGAGACCACTGGTTGAGAACGAGGCCTGATTTTCAGTAGCCATTTGATATAGCAGGTTTATTGCTTTCTTTGTTTTGCTTGCAATCTGATAGCCGAGTGAGCCAGTTGCAGTGTTAGAAGCTTAATTTTCAAAGTAAATGTTGAAGAATGAATCCAGATTTTGACACAGCAAGACTTTACTCTTATTGTTAAATATTTCCAGACTGTGCTGTTCTGAACTTTTTCCTATAATAAATGAAAGTCTCCCTTTTTGAAGTAGCATTTAAAAACAGGATAAGTCAAATCTAAAATTGTTGAGTCTCACATATAAGTGAATTTATACTTCTGTTTATGGTAGTTTTGTCAAAAACCTCTTACATGTATTCAGGTTAAGATGCTAGTACACAATGAATGGAGAGAGAAAAAACATTGTCTTTAAATGATTCAGTAGAGAAGTATATCATTTTAAACAATACTTGCAGTTTCTCATTATCTATTGATTGTAACAGTAAAATAAGACCCTGAAGACTTTTAAAAAACATATTGCTTTTTTGAATTAATTTGATTAAAACAGGAATTGTTCATGTGTTAACTATTCCAGATATATGTTCAGTTAATGGTGCTTTCACAGCCATATGAACAACCATCATAACATGATCTTGGAGATGATATAAACTTATGACACATGCCAGAGGACTGAGGGGAAAGGGTTGGTGGCAACTACAAATTAATGAAACATATAATGTACAATCTGCACTTCAAAGCACCAAGAATCATACTTGCAAGACCTGAGAAATTTCAAAAACTCTGTAAGGTGCATCCTCCCTTACATGCACAGTTATTTGCAATATTAATATGCCAGAGGTACAACTAAATAATAATCCCCTCCTCCATTCTCAGGGGTTCTCCTTTGATTGTTACTGAACCAATCACTACTATATTTTAAAAACAACAACAACTACTACTGCTGCTGCTGCTGCTGCTACTAAGCACTGGAGCTCATTCCAACATGCCTAGATAAGGGTGTACATTAGAAAACATATAAAAGCTTTTCTCATGAGCAGCCAAGCCTGAGCTTGGCTGCCTGTTAATACCGCCATGATCCGCTTGGATCCCAGCAGTGCTGCGGCGCTAAGCCCAGCACTGAAGCCCAACTGTTAGCCAAGGTTAAGGTAGCTAATGCGCCCTTAACCCAGCTCCCGGGATCATGTGTCAGTATGAGCTGCTTGCAGTTCGCCACAGGGGCTTATTTAGAGCAGTCATCTGGGGGAAGGTAGTTTGAACCCTGTCTTATCCACATACACAGTCGTATGAATAGCCCCACAATCACCCATTTTACCACACATCTGTACCTGTACTTGAAAAATTGTAGGAAACCTGATTTGGGCTAGTTTGTTCCTCTGTGTGAACTCTCAAGCAAGATAAAAAGAGGATATCATTTTGATCAAGTAGTATTGAGGATGAAGCAGGAGGACGTTAATTGGCATCAGGAAATGCAGGAAATATTAAGAGCCAGTAGTCCAGGAATGGCTTTGGGGGGATTTGAATAGGGAGACGATGAAGGCAGGCCTGGTACACATCCCCCACTCCACCCAGCAATTGAGGGGGTGTGGCAGGCCATGTGCCAATTTTCCTGCACCCCAATCTCTATCCCATTCCTGTAGTGTGCAAAACATGCTACTAACCAGCTCCCCTCATACCCCACTCTCTTTCCCCACCCTCATCTCCCCACATTCCACACCACTGATCTGCCATCCCCCACAATCTTCCCTTCGCTTGTAGTGGAGGAGGTGGTGCTAGTAGTGGTGACAGCCCCTCCTCCTGAATCCATCCTTCACCTTTCCTGTCTTTTGAATAGGCAAGGGGTGGGCAACAGAGCAGCAGGAAGCATGAAATCCCCTGTCTTTTCAAAAAATAGGTAGGGAGCAGAATGTGCTCAGTGCAAGGTGCCAGAGGAGGATCCATGGCCCTGCCTCACCACACCTTATTGGTGGGCCAGCCCTGGATGAAGGAAAATAAACTTGATACAAGAAATTTATGAGAGATATACTATGAGCTTTAACTGAAACATTTCATTCAGAAGTGAATCTCAGCTGCATCAATGGAGCTTCAGAGTCATTCAACAAGTTAGCATAATATTTAGAAATCTGTTTTGATAGGGAAATTAGACATCGTCCATCTACAAAATATCAAATTAAAATGTTTAGGCCTGGGATGTTTTAGCAGCATTAAATATATGTCTGACACACAAATCATCAATTAAAAAAAAATCAAAAACGTTCTAGATATCTTTTTACTTTCAGGCAGGATTCCAACTTTATCCTGCTTTTCACAACTTTTTCTAGCACTTTGTTTGTTTTGGCACCATTCACCTGTTAATTAATCCAAGTACACCCCAAAACTACATAGTCTATTATAGTCCTTCCTTATTCTTCCCCCTTCTTTCACACTTAATTCACACTGCATATAAACAACTTCTAATTAATGAACATTTAGCACTGGCAGAAAGAGATTGCTTAAAAGCACAAAACAAACTCAAGGATTATATAGAGTTAAAACCTTTTTAAAAGCTGCATTTTCAGACATTCCATTTAAGTTAAATCCTCACCTGCAATTCCATTCAACACAACACTGCATCTGGTTCACAAGTTACATATCCATTTGATTGTGCACATTTTAATGTGAGCACACACTTTTTAAAAAGATGGTTTTGTGCATCTTCTAAGAAAAACATGTTTCCCATAGCAGCATGAATTTTCAGGGGCATTTCCTTCTGAGAAGATAGTACTGGAAACAAGCAAGATCTCAAGTAAGTTAGACATATCTCATTTATTTCAATGATGCTTAACCATGACTAGCTTAGTCTAGATCTCGCCCAGATCTTTTTGTAAAGATTAGCATAACTAGGTTGCAATTTATTTCTTCAGCTGCAAGGGGGGAAAGTCCTGCCACTTGAGGTGGGCTCTCTCCTTTGTCCCCTCCTCCTCTCCTTCCAGTCTTAGTGATCAGATTGTAGCCACCCATGGTCTAAGGATGCTGTTGTTCAGTGCTAGATTTGTCTGTAATAAATCTTCTTCCATCTTTGATCTCCTTTTAGATGAACAGGCAGATTTGGCTTGCATCACTGAGACCTGGTTAGATCCGGATGGGGATGTTCCCCTGACTGAGATGTGTCCACCTGTCTATGCCCCTGTGGTGATGGGGAAGTTGAAACAATCGAACATGTTTTGCTTTATTGCTCCTTCTATAGAGACTTACGTTTAGAACTAATATCTCCACTGTTGGCTCGTTTCCCAGGAAATTCGTCTAACCAACAAGTGGCTTTCCTGCTTGAGGACAGCATACCTGCCATTACTCGGAAAGTGGCGGGCTTTTGTGCAGCAGCTTGAAGAGTGCGCCAGTTTTTAATTAACAATCCTAGTGCTGCTCTATAACCTTTCAGTTATAATATTGGGTTAGACTGTTGACTTGTTTGTTTGTTTTTTAAATTATTTATATTTTAATTGTATTTTTTCCCCTTGTTGTGCTGGTCATAGACCGTAATAAACTTTGATTGATTGATTGATGTGTCCACCTGGCTTCTCTGTGTTTCATCACGGTCGAGGTGGTGGTGTTGCGGTGATTTTCAAAGAAGATCTTATGTTGATTAGGGGCCTTTTCCCACAGGTGACGGGGTGCGAATATCTT
Source organism: Hemicordylus capensis (assembly GCF_027244095.1). Lineage (NCBI taxonomy): Eukaryota > Metazoa > Chordata > Lepidosauria > Squamata > Cordylidae > Hemicordylus > Hemicordylus capensis. Next base: position 257,740,502 of record NC_069657.1, read on the forward strand.
TCTGTAAGTCTGGGTCGATGTGAACTTGTCCTCCTGGTTTATCGACCTCCTCGTTGTCCATCTGCTGCTTTTTCCGAGCTCCTTGATTTGGTGTCAGGCCTGGTGATTACGACCCCAAGACTTATGGTTCTGGGGGATTTCAATCTTCCAGCTCCTGATGTGGGTTCGATGGTTCGGGAGTTCATGAGCTCTATGGCTACCATGGGCTTGTCTCGATCATTTCGGGCCGGACTCGTGTGGGTGGACATACCTTGGACTTGGTTTATCTTTTGGGGCAATGGCAGGCAGATCTGGTCATGGAAAATATTGTCATCTCTCTCCTGCCATGGTCTGATCATTTTCTGATTAATACGCAGATTGCAGTGGCCCCCTGTCTCTACCGGGACAGCGCTACAACATGGATGGTCCCCCCCAGGTGCTTCATGGATCCTGTTGGATTCTAGGAGGCTCTTGGGGACATTCTTTGCAATCTGGTAGGCATTTCTCTATCACAGCTTGTGGAATCCTGGAACATTGAGGCCACGAGGGCGTGAGGTGAAATTGCTTCCAAGTGTCCTTTTACAGTTTGTGGATCCTGGCTCCCTTGGTTCTCTGAGGAGCTTAGGGAGATAAGACAGACCAAAAGATGCTTGGAACGCTGTTGGAGGAAAACTGGTGCCCAAGATGACCGAATGCGACTACTTGCCCATATTCGGGAATATTCTAGGACGATAAGAGTGGCGAAATCCCCCTATTTCTCCGCTCTTATCGCATCAGCTGACTCTCGTCAAGCGGCCTTATTTTGGATTACCCGCTCCGTTCTTAGGAGAGAGGAGCCGGTAGATGTTCAATCTGGCCACTGTGATCAATTTACTCAATTCTCTGCTGATAAAGTCACCCGCCTTCGGCTAGAGTTGGACTCTACTTCTGTAGGATCTGATCAGATAGAGGCGATTCCACCCTGTGATGTTATATGGGACACCTTTGAGTTGGTTGAGGATATGGACACAATTCTCTTGGGTATGGGTGCGGCAACGTGTTGCTTGGACCCTTGTCCCTCCTGGCTGGTTAGAACAGCTGGTAGGAATGTTAATTCTTGGCTACGGGAATTGGTTATCTCTTCTTTATGAAAAGGCCACTCCTTTATGGAGTTCCCCAGAGTTCAGTTCTTGCCCCTGTCCTCTTTAACATCTATATGGAGCCACTGGGTCAGGTCATTTCCCAGTTTGAGGTGAGATTTCATCAATACGCTGATAATACTCAGCTGTATATTGCCATCCCAGCCCATTCTGGAGATGCTGTTTCTGTGCTTACTCGATACCTGGAAGCTATTAAGGTCTGGATGAATCAAAATAAGCTCAGACTGAATCCCACTAAGACTGAGCCATGAGCCACTCTTACTCAGCCCTCGTACCGGCCAACAGCTGGATGTGAACCTTGTTTTAGATGGGGTGGTGCTGCCCCCAAAGGAGCTTGTACGTGATTTGGGGGCCCTTTTGGACTCGCACCTCCTGCTTGAACAGCAAGTGGAGGCTGCAGCCAGAAGTGCCTTTGCCCAGCTCCATCTGATTCGTCAATTACACCCTTACCTTGATTGGCAAGCATTAATGACAATGACCCATGCCCTTGTTATCTCCTGCCTAGATTATTGTAACGCCCTCTATCTAGGGTTACCTTTGAGGATGATCGGAAAGCTACAACGGGTCCAGAATGCAGCAGCTCGTTGACTTATGGGTGCCAGAAAATATGACAGGGTAACACCTCTCTTGCAGTCATTGCACTGGTTGCCTATTCACTACCGAGTTCAATTTAAGGCCCTGGTTTTTACCTTCAGAGCCTTGTGGGGTTTGGCACCTGTCTACCTACAGACCCGCCTCTCCCATCCAGTTACATCCTGTCCAGTCAGATCTGCTCAGATGGCCTTTTGTCGGTCCCCGATTTCCACGCAGTTTGGGGTGCTAGGACCCGAGAAAGGGCCTTCTCGATTGCTGCCCCACTTCTCTGGAATTCCCTTCCCCTGCAGATTCGTTTAGCACCTTCCTTGTTGATTTTTAAATCTCTATTGAAGACTTTTCTTTTTCGCCAGGCTTTTACCCTGTAGTTTACCTATTTGTTTTTGTTTTTTTCTGTTAGTTACTTTAGTTTTATTTAGAATGTAATTTTAATACTGTCTTGTTTTGCATGTTTTTGTACACTGCCCAGAGTCTTCGGAGTGAGTGTTTTATCAAATGTTTCTAATAGATAAATACATACATACATTTAGTTATGTCAAAATGCTACTGAATTATTGCTACTTTGACTACCATAACTTAAGATTAACAGGGCAATCCAAATATATTTTATTACATCTGGATTGTTTCTTCTTCAGTTTTCTTCAGCAGTCACCCAAAGAGACAATGTTTGTCTGTAAAGCAGAATCAGTTACAAAAGCAAACCACAGCATGGTCCTACAACACCTCAAGGCTCCCATTTGTCAAGAAGCTGCAAAAATCCATATTGTGCTTCTCCCCTTTGGCTTTCTCTCACCACAACCCAAGCAGGAAATATATGGACAATATAGAATAGTTCTCAGCCAACAAAAGCCATCAGAGCTAATTTAAGAGAGCATCTTCTAAACATCAAAATGTTCATTGAAGAAGCAGCTTTATTTTATTCCTTTATTATTTACAATTATATTCCTCTCCTCTTTGACCTGGAACCTCAGTTTGTTGAAAAACTAATTAAAAACAAATGAAATAAAACAATCAACAAATTTTCAGAAAAAAATATCACTGAAATACACAAATAGATACAAAGGAAGTCAGAGGGCAGCTACTAGCTGGTCAAAGGGCTGAATGAAAAGGGCAGTCAGTCTTCAGGTTCCTCTGAAAGGTCTTTATTCACAAGCTTTATATAGAAACCTACAGAAACAGATCTGCCAATATTTGAAGAGGATGCTTACAGCAATATTCTTGCCATAAGCCTGTTTCACATCAACTTCTCTTGGGAAAGGTAATAAGTATTATTTTAACGGCTCCACAGTTCTTGCCTGGCCTTGGTCTCCTAGTCAATAATTGTGGTTATCCCAAACCCTCTCCCTCCCTGCACACTTTGGCTAAGCAGTAGCCAAGGAAGAACTCACCTCTCTTTCCCATGGAAAAGTCAAGTGCAGAGCTTGCCCCTTTGGTCACTGTTCAGCAGAGGCACTTGGGGCATCTGAGCCCAGCACAGACCAAGGAAGGCCTCCACTCTTTTGGAGGAAAGAGCAGTGCTTGTGGCTTGGCCATCATGCAGCCAATATGCTCTGAGAACCCCAGCCAAACTCCCTGATTTTCTTAATCATGGGAAAGGGAGACTCAGTTTGCCTGACTGGCCGCTGTGATTAGAAATGGCCATAAAAGACCCCAAAAGACACACACACACACTTCCCTGTTCTGAAGCAAGAAAGGGTGATCTATCACCTCAGTAACACAGAAGCCAAATCACACACAGCCTTCTCAGCCTTTGAGTTGGGGAGGGAGCAGGGATTAAGGGACGATCCCACCTGCTTCTGAAGCTACAAGGCTGGAAAGAATCCTGGGGTTCATCACACTCACCCAGATGCGACTCACACAGCATGACAAGGGTGATAAGTGATAATACAGAAATCTGATTTTTGTTGTTGTTGTTGTTGGACATTCATTCCATTCACCAGCAACATAACAAAGAGCAACCCATTTCCCTTTCAGTCCCATGTATGCAAAAATGTATTTGACAACAGTATTCAAAAATATCTGCAACCATTAAAAAAAAAAATTATTTAACATATTTTCATACCACCAAAAACTTATGTCTCTGTTTTGCAGTTATAGTACTAAAATGTTATTGTAAAGTATGTCAGGACAAGTACTTTGTTAGAAACGTATTCTGGTTTTCAGTTATCTTATTTATTTTGTTTATTACATTTATATCCCACTCTTCCTCCAAGAAGCTCAGAGCGCTGTATATGGTTATGTTTCTCCTCACAACAACCCTGGCCCCAAGCCATGTACAGCCTTAAAGGTCAAGACCAGCGCCTTGAATCTTGCCCAGAAGCGGACTGGTAACCAATGAAGCTGCCACAGGATGGCTGTGGCACTCATGAAGCAACTTGCACCCACGAGCATCCTTGCAGCAGCATTCTGGACTGCATTTGTCCATATGAATATCCCAGTGTTCTCTGCTTGGTATCTCAGGCCCTGGCCCCACCACTAACTGAGATCCAAATGGCGGGGACTAGGCAGGGCCTTTTCAGTTGTGGCTTTGGAACACCCTCCACAAAGTGCTTCGCCATGCTCCCTCCCTCAGTATTTTAAAAAAACCCAATTAAAAACACATCTTTTAAAAGAGGCTTTTAATTTTTTTAATCTTCTGCTTACATCTGGTAGGCGCTTTAGTTCTCAGTTTTTAGCTTTTTATTAATAACTTTTAATTTCAAACTTTTAAAATTTTGTCATTTTAAATGTGGTTTTAGAATGGTCTTTTAACTTGTTTCATTTTATTAATCATTTACATTGTATCTATTTAATTCAATAGATATGGTATCTATTTAATACCATAGATTAAATGCAACATACAGTGTTGTGAGCCACCCTGAGAAGTAGTGTACTGGAGAAGTGGGGTATAAATATTTTAGATAGTCTCCCAGCTACTAGACCAGCTACTAGACCAAAAGAAAAAATGGTAAAGGAAAATGCATGCAATTCTCAAGCACCTTCTCATATGTATGTATCTGCAAGGATACATGCCAAGAAATGGGGGTAGGGGAGATCCCAATACAATGTAAGGAATTGTTTGTTAACCACCCAAACAGAAATTACAAGTGGAGAGACACACAACTGCCTGTGCTACATTGATTCCTTAAAGAAGTACAAGGAGGGGAAAGATCCTTACACAGTCTCCTGGTCCAATAAAGACTTTAATAAAATATGAAATAGGTGGAGGTAAGGAGGAACTTGATTCTCCTTTAGCAATTTCATGTGCTTCTACAGAGTTGCCTGTCTTGCACACTAAACACTATCTATCTATCTATCTATCTATCTATCTATCTATCTATCTATCTATCTATCTATCTATCTACCATATTTCTATACTGCCCAAAAAGCAAGTTCTCTGGGTGGTTTACAGGACAATAAAAACAACCAATAAAAAGATTAATATATTTCAACAATTAAAATTTAAAAAGTTAAAACTATTAAAACACAACTAAAACAATATCTAATTAAAAGCCTGGGTGAACAGATGCATCGTGACTGCCCTTTTAAAAGTTGTAAGAGATGGGGAGGCTCTTATTTCAGCAGGAAGTATGTTCCAAAGCCTCGGGGCAGCAACAGAGAAGGCCTGTCCCAGAGTAGCCACCAGACGAGCCAGTGGCAACTGCAGACAAACCTCACCAGATGATCTCAATGGCCGGTGCGGTTCATAGCAAAGACGACGTTCTCTTAAATACCCAGGGCCCAAGCTGTTTAGGGCTTTATAGGTTATAACCAAAAGTTTGTACTTTGCCCGGAAACTTATTGGCAGCCAGTGTAGATCTTTTAAGATAGGAGTGATATGTTCTTTTCGAGATGACCCAGAGACCAACCTGGCTGCCACATTCTGGACTAACTGCAGTTTCTGGACTATGTACAAAGGCAGCCCCACATACAGCGCACTGCAGTAATCAAGTCTGGAGATGACCAGCAGATGTACTACTGTTCTGAGGTCATTTATCTCAAGAAATGGATGCAGCTGGCGTATCAGCCTAAGTTGATAAAAGGCACCTCTGGCCACTGCCTCAACCTGGGACACAAGGGAGAGTTTTGTGTCCAGAAGCACCCCCGGACTGCATACCTGTTCCTTCTGGAGAAGTGTGACCCCATCCAGAACAGGCAGATCAATATCATCTCCCGAGTTTCCAACCCTGCACAATAAGTACTTCTGTCTTATCTGGATTCAGTCTCAGCTTGTTACCTCTCATCCAGCCCATCACTGCCTCCAGGCAGGCATTTAGGGAGGTTATGCCTTCTCCTGATGACGTTGACATGGAGAAATAGATTTGGGTGTCATCAGCATACTGATAACACCCTGCACCAAATCTCCTGATGATCTCTCCCAGCCGTTTCATGTAGATGTTAAACAACATCGGAGACACTATGGCATCGGAGACACTATGGAAACACTATGGCAATAACAGAGATGTCTTTTGAACTGCCATTTCTACTCTCACATAAAAATAAATTGAAATGCAGAAACATAGCATGACAAGTACAGCAATCATCACATTCATGTGTTAATTGTAACAATTGTTTCATCAACTATGAAACAATTTTTGGCCAATGTGATACATAATAGCACAACCTTTCCTTCTATAGCAGTATTTCTCAACCACCGGTCCGTGGACTGGTGCCAGTCCGCAAGGCATTGGGTACGGGTCTGTGAGACATCACTAATAAAAATCACCCCCAAAAAACCAATTTCAGGCCGGCAGGGGCCAATAGGAGCTCTCCGGAGCTCACTTCCAGGCAGCCCTCGCTGCTGGATAATGTTTATTTCACTTCCTCAAACTGAACATTATCCAGCAGCGAGGGCTGCTTGAAAATGAGCTCCGGAGAGGGGGGTGACCACCTTACTAACGGCTGGTCCAGGAAACTGTGCATGAATAATGTACCAGTCCATGACTCCAAAAAATTTGAGAAACACTGTTCTATACAACACTTTGTGCACATTACTAATGTCTTTGTATTCCACTGTCAAAACATTACATGCAATTTTAAAGCTACAAGATAGATGTTACTAAGGGAAATCACTGTGCTAAGTATAGCACTTAAAATTGAACAAATTTTCAAAAATGCAATGCTTATTTACGCCAATTTTCAAAATGTTGGCAAGCTAAAACGTTTTAATGGAAACTGATGCAACATTTGGGAGAAAAGCTATTTAAGGTAACATCAAGAGGTCTTTAAGGGAGGGAGCTTTCAGCACAGATTACAAATTCATATATTTGCAAAAGATCTGTGTGCATTTTTCTGTTTCTGAATATGGAGATAAATTCAAAATGTTAGAAAAATAATTAAAATCAATTAGACAATACTTCCATGTGCTTTTGACATCACAAGGACTTCAAGATTGCCTTCCACTGACCCCCACCCCACCCCACCCCCACCCCAATGATCCAGCTATGATAAAGGCCAGTGTCACCGAGACTAAAGACAGAGAGATGAAAACTTTGTCTGGGTTCATCCAGAAATCAGCCAGCAAATTGCCATGTCACACAATTTTTTACTCTCCTTGCAATAAATTTGGCCCTTTGCACTTTCACCCTGATAGAGTACAACAAAACATCAAGGAGTAGAATTGTAACTAAAAAGTAGTGTCTTAAAAAGTGGTCTTAAATTTATCAGACCCCTGATTTGAAATGCATAATATTGCTATTTATTTTACTTATTAAACTTCTACCCAAGCCACAGAAGCACTCAAGCTTATCACAATTCATAGATCAAAATAAAACAAACATAAAACTGTATCAAAAATTAACATTTAAGTAATGTAAACATCAAACCAAACGGCAGCAAAAATGAAACACCACTGGAGCACTCTTTGCCTTCTTCATCAGTCTCTCTATAGTGTATTTGTGTTTTGGAATTTCTCACCTTTCAGCATATTCTTTTCAACTTACTTGTTAATCAATACACTGGAACAGGGTTGCTTTCAGCTAAGTTTTCTCAAATGTTTGAATAGAAGTACACATTGAAGCTACTTCTTATATTGTATAAATTAAGAACCCTTAATGATATACCATGTGTTTATGCAAAATAGTGGCTGCTTTGTAGATAGTTTAATTTTGCTTTCAAATACATCAACACAATTATACTACATAGATGTATTTCTCATACCTGTGTGTATTTGGATTAATAATGGAAACTTCTAAATGTTATAGTTATTTTAAAAATAATGAAATTGAGCATTATTATTTGAATCCAAACAGCCAGAAGAGATGTATAAAGCACATTCATGCATCAGCTGGAGCTCTGTTATGTGAAAATTCCTTGCATGGTTTTTGAGATCCTCTGCAATCACTTGAGATCCTTGTGCATCACTCATGGTTTTTGAGTGATGCACAAAATCTTTCGTTTGAACTTTCAGCAAGTATCTGACATTCTAATCCTTCTTGTTTATTTAGCTCAATTATTTTACAGGGCAATACTATGCATGTTTACTCTGAAATAAGTCCCACTGAATTTAATGAGATTTACTGTCTGATCAGCTGATTTAGGCTTGTAGCCTATGAAATATATCAAAGACAATCAATTTACCTCTTTATTAAAAAAAATTACACTTTGCCTTAAAACATGGCTAAAATCATGCTGAGTCAGTATTCAGAGGGGGGAGGGGGAAGCAGGGACCTGTTTCCCCTCCTGAACCTTTGCCCTTCACTTCTTGCTCCTCCATCCCCTCCACTCCTTACCCTTCCTTGCCAAATAGCAATTGGCATCGTTTTAGCCACTTTGCAAGTCCTCCTTGCAGGAAGCCCCTGCAACTCCACATTTACTCTTTTGGACCAGGCCCTTGTGTCTCATGTAGATTCTGCTTTCATTCTCTGTGTGCTGTGCTATAGTGTAAAAGTGGAATCATAAACTGGTAATAAAAATAAGTCTGCAGTCTGAAGCTGGCTTCTTTGCTAGCTAACTGCATCAGCATCAATGAGACTTAAGAGAAAATGTGTTTAGGATGGGAGAATTAATGCAAACTATATTGTTGATTGTCTTTCAGAAATCTAACAATGTGAATTCCCGGGAGTGATGGAAGTGAGGCCAAAGCTCATTGCCATCACTCCTGGAAAGTCACATTGCCCCTTTTGTGCCTAGATATAGATATAGATATAGATATAGATATAGATATAGATATAGATATAGATGCCCCAAGTCCTGCTAAGCTGCCTCATCGTGGCGGGGTGGGTGGGTGTTGTTCCTGGGAGGGATGAGCGAAGTACGCCAGGAGGAATACTCCCAGTAGGGTGACCCAAAGCATGAAGGTTTTCCCAGCTGCCCAGTTAAAGTAAGCAGGCACCTATATTGGTCAGCAGAGATATAGGAAGCTGCTGGAATCAGACGATCACTTCAGTGACAACGACAAAGGTATCATTTCATACTGCGCGGGAGCAGGCAGTGGTAAACCACTCCTGTATTTTACCAAGAAAACCACATGTATAGACAAAATGGAATGATTGTCGATGTAGTGCTGGATGATGGGCCCTTCAGTTCGGATGGTACTCAACATGCTACTGAGGAAGAGCTGAGGATCTCTCAAAGTACCAATGGTGTTTATGACACGGTTAGATTAAAGACTTTTGGACGCCTAGCAGCTGGAAATGTAATAAATAAATAAAATAAATGTAATAATAATAATGTTGCTGTATGGGAAAAGAGAATTCTAAGCTGCAAAGAGAGAATTACAAAGATGAAGTGAATCGACTACAGATTGACATCATGGGCATCAGTGAATTAAAATGGACTGGAATTGGGCACGTTCAGTCAGAAAATCTTACCGTTTACTACTCAGGAAACAATTTCGTTGACAACCCTTTAACATGACAGTTCAAGTCTATGCCCCAATGACTTATGCAGAAGAGGAGGAAGTTGATGAGTTTTATGCTCAAGTTCAGTCTGAAACTGACAGAACATGCGAGCAAGATGTGATGCTGGTGGTTGGAGACTGGAATGCCAAAGTTGGAAAAGGTAAGGAGGAAAAGACAGTCGGCCTATATGGCCTAGGAAATAGAAATGAAGCAGGAGAACGACGTATTTGTTTCTGCCAAGCCAGTGATCTCTTCATTGCTAAAACATTCTTCAAACAACCAAAGCGGTGCCTATACACATGAACATCACTAGATGGAGTACAGAGAAATCAAATTGATTACATTATTGGTGCAAGGAGGTGGAAGAGCTCAGTTATAACAGCAAAGACATGGCTGGGGGCCGATTGTGGAACCGATCACAAACTGCTTATGTGCAAGTTCCAAGTCAAGCTAAAGCGGAAAAACAAAGCTATCCAGCTTCCACGATGTGATCTTGAGAATGTACCCACCATTTTCAAGGAGAACATCAGGAACTGCTTTGAAGTTCTGGACCTCATTGATAGGGAACCAGAGGAACTGTGAAATGAAATCAAAGAAGTTGTTAAGGATAAATGTGAAAAGAGACTGCCAATGACCAATAAAAAGCAGAAAGCAAAATGGATGTCAAAACAGATGGTGGAAATTGCCCAGAACAGGAGATAAGTCAAAGTCAAGAAAGATAAAGACTTCAGGAAGGAATTTAATAGGGAATTTCAGAAAGCTGTTAGAAGAGACAAAGAGCAATACTACAATGACATCTGTAAAGACCTTGAGGATGGAAACAGACACGGAAAAACAAAGCAAGTTTTCCAAAATATCTCTGAATGAAGAGGGAGGTTCCAACCTTGAATTGGTATGTTAAGGGATGCCAAAGGACAGAGAGTAACTGATTCAGAGAAGATCAAATAGAGATGGAAGGAGTATACTGAAAATCTGTACAGCAGATTACCAAATTGGAAGGCTACAGGAATTAATGGAATAGCTACAGAAATATGGCAGGCAACAAAAGAAGAACCAGTCAAGGCGCTAACCAAACTATGCCAACAAATTCAGAGAATGACACAGTGGTCAACAGATTGGAAAAGGACAGTCTACATACCCATACCAGAGAAAGGAGACTTAACAGATTGCGCAAACCATATTGCACAATATCCTTAATTCCACATGCTAGCAAAATAATACTCAGGATCATCCAACTCAGATTAGAGCTTCACATGGAAAGGGAAATGCTGGATGTTCAATCTGGTTTCAGAAAAGGCCGAAGAACAGGAGACAATATTGCTGATGTATGCTGGATAATTGAGAGAGTCAAAGAATACCAGAAAAAAGTCATTATGTGCTTTATTGACTACAGAAAAGCCTTTGATTGTGTCAACCATGTCAAGTTGTGGAATATCCTTAGGAAAATGGGTGTCCAGAACATCTCACTGTTCTCATGAGAAACCTATACACAGGGCAAGAAGCCACAGTCCAGATGGAACATGGTGAAACAGACTGGTTCCAGTTCGGCAAAGGAGTAAGACAAGGCTATATACTTTCTCCTTCTTTATTCAATTTATATTCTGAACATATACTGAGAGAAGCTAGATTGGAAGAAGATGAGTGTGGTTTTAAAGTTGGAGGAAGAAACATCAATAACCTATGCTACACTGATGACACTACTCTTATAGCTGAGAATGTGGATGATCAGCAAGCTCTAATAATGAAAGTCAAGGAGCACGGTGAAAAAATGGGACTACGACTAAATGTGAAGAAGACTAAACTAATGACAGCGGGTACAGCAACCAGCCTCAGAATTGACAATGAAGACACTGAAGTGGTGGATAGCTTCTGCCTTTTAGGATTAACCGTCAACAGTAAAGGATCCAGCAGTCAAGAAATACTCTGCAGACTAGCACTTGGTAGGGTAGCAATGAAGGCCTTGGAAAAGATATTTAGATGCCATGGCGTGTCTACATCTACAAAGATTAGAAATGTTCGGACAATGGTTTTTCCCATGATACTCTATGGATGTGAAAGCTGGACATTGAAGAAGCAAGATAGAAAAAGCATTGATGCTTTTGAACTTTCATGCTGGAGAAGACATTTGAGAATAACATGGACAGCCAGGAAAACAAACAAATGGCACAAATGACCAGGCTCGAACTATCCTACTGCGGACACAATATGCGAATACCCAGCTCCCCTTCGAAGTCTATAATGCTAGGAAAAGTTGAAGGAAAGGAAAGAAGAGGACGGCCAGCAGCAAGGTGGATGGACTTGATTGCGACAGCAATGAATGCACCACTGAGAGACCTTAAAGGCCAAGTTGAAGGCAGATCATCCTGGAGAGAATCTATCTATGTAGTTGCTAAGAGTCGACACTGACTTGACAGCACTAAATCAATCAATCAATCATAGATATAGCTATAGCTATAGAGATAGAGATAGATGTATGTATTTCCTCATGCCACCACTGCCTGTAGAAGTCTAGCATGACTGAATGCAGCAATCAAGGAGGAGAGATAATGAGCTTCAGTGTCTTCAGAGAGAGCCATTTCAGCTCTACCAACAATGCTCCCTGTACCACACCACCCACTGAACTTAATGAGGCTTACTTCTCAGAGAACTTGCTTTGGGCAACACTGCTTTGGGATCCAATCCTGAACATGCTTCAGGATCCAGCCACAATCCAGAGACTGTTCAAGGTAAAGACCACTTTAGGACTGTCTAAGGGTTTGGCACAAACAAGATTTTTTACACCATGACATATCACAAATTGCTTTGGAAACTCCCTCAGCTTTGAAAAATGAATTTGAAGTACACAGAAGTGATAAAGCCATCTGATAATTGTTATTTTCAGACGAGTCAGTATATCAAAATATAAAATTATAAGTACTATAATTACTGCACCTATTTCCCCCCAAAGCATTTAAGACAAGGGTTAAGGATTAATTATTAGTGTAAATTAATTCTTATGCATGACAACATGGAAAAACAAAATCCCTCAGATGCATAATCACTGCTTAGAATACTAAACAGTACAATGTAAAGATATTTTAAATGGCAGAGAAATATGGACAAGTAATTTAAAAGCAGACTAGAAATATCACAGAATTCATAATGAAAAACATCACACATTTGTATGCAAAGCCATGGTGACAAGTATTTTAAAAACAATATGCAAACTCCTTCCAATTAAAAAAATAAAATTGGTGTGCACTTACAAGATCTATTGTCAAATCTCATTTCCATCCATTTAATTACAAAATACATAAGAGACTCCATAGAACAACATTTTGAGTACTATAGAAATTGAGAATAACTTGTCTTTTTTTATTTACAGCTCTCTTTTGCATGTTATAGTACAGATAAATTTATATGCAAGTTAAACAGACAATATTTATTTGTACAGTCAATATAATATAAAATGTTGAAATTGCCATATTAACCCCTGCTAACTGGGCAAAGAGGCACATTTAAAGTGCTGGCTCTTTTCTATTTAGCAGGGGTGGGGACTGTTCCTCTTCTTTTCAGTATAGCTCCAGTGTGACTGGCTAGCACCTTGTGTGTGTGTATATCTATATCTAAGATAAAGTGTGCTGTTGAGTCGGTTTCGACTCCTGGTGACCACAAAGCCTTGTGGTTGTCTTTGGTAGAATACAGGAGGGGTTTACCATTGCCATCTCCCGCTCAGTATGAGATGATGCCTTTCAGCATCTTCCTATATTACTGCTGCCCAATGTAGGTGTTTCCCACAGTCTGGGAAACATACCAGTGGGGATTTGAACCATCAACCTCTGGCTTGCTAATCAAGTCATTTCTCCGCTGCACCATTAGGTAATTTTTTCACTTCTCTGTGTAAACTGCTAGTTGCCTTGTTCACACATCATGTGAAACTATGGTTTAATCATGGTTTCCTGTAATGATAGTGAATCCTAATTTCATATCCTTGTTTCTTCTTAAATTCCAATTAGAACATGGAAGATGCTGGGACTAGGCATCATGGCAAGTCTTGGTTTCTTGTAAACCAGGTCTGGAACAATTTCCTTCCCTTGTTGTTGCTGGGCAAGGGGAATGTGAAATCAAAATTAAGATGTCTGATCCTTATCTCTAGTCACATTTGATTATTTAAGCACAATAGTCTATATGATGATGTGCAGCAGTAGGTGGGCAGATGAAGGGCTGAGTGGTTGCAGGGAGCCTTCAGCAGAACTGCAGTGAGGGCTTCTCCCACAAGTGAGCACATGTGCAGGGGGAGTCATTTTCGGTAGGAATGTGCTGGAACGTGATTTGGCGACCAAATCACAGGGACATCCCTTTAAAACCAAGGCCTTACATAGCACCCTTTAAAGTGGAGAACAGGTCAATACCTGCTCCTCCTCTGCTCACCGCAACCATGCTGACCATGCAAATGGCTGCCATGCATGCATGGAAGCCAGGTGTGTGCCCGCGTCACGCAGGCACAGCTGGGAGATGCCCTGCTGGTGCACAGTCATAGCTGGGGGAAGCACTACCATTACAGAAGTTGCAGCGAGCAGAGGAGGAGCAGGTATAGACCCGTTCTCTTCTACTTTAAAGGGGCTGTGTAAGCCCTCAGTTTTAAAAGGAATGTGTCCATGATTCAGATGCCAAATCGCATTCTGGGCATATCCCTAATTTTGTTTCTCCTCTTTGGCTGCAAAAGACCTTTCTGCTTGCAGGAATAGGTCCCTGAGGGCTGCATGACCCTCAGATACATATTTCTCCAAACAGAAAGGTCTTTGGCAGTCAGAGAAGAGAAGCACACCTCGTTCGCATGTGCTTGGCTTTGGGAGAAGCCCTCACCGTAATTCTGATGAAGGCTCCCTGCAACCATGCATCCTTTCTTCTGCCCACCTACTGCTGTGCATGTGGATTCTTGATTTTGCTATTTGTGACTATAATTATATTACTTGATATGACACACATTGTTAAGCTCAGTTTTTGCAGACTGCCTCTAACATTTTTAAAGCAACCCAAACTGTCCACAAGTATCTAAGAAAATGCACACACATAAAATGACATTTCCCGATTCTGAAATGTTGCAATGTAAAATGAATTTCTTAGAGCAATATCCATACCCTGGATATCGCAACCTATCTCCAGAGCATGGTAGGATCCCATGCCAAATGTTCCTCTCACATTAAGTCTCCAAACAACCAGCTATCAATATTGGAATACAGCCTACACGTTAACTTCAAACATTTCTATTCCTTCCTTTTCAAGTATTAGAGAATACCTGGCTGAGAAAGCGATAAAACGTTCCAACCCAAATACTTGTGTTACTCCATTAAATCAGATGAGGCACTGTAATCATCAATGTGGTAAAATAAATATTTATTTTTAAAAAGCTGGTGCCCATATTCTTTTAAGGTTTGCACACAAAGGGGAGGGTGAAGCATGTGCTCCCAAGCTCTGAGACATTGCACAAAGCCCAGGTTAAACCTAAGCTCTATGTGACATCTGAACCACTTCATTATGAAAATGCAGCTCATGATTCCTTTGACAGAATATGGACTATAGCTCATTTTGTGGTTACCCCATGGTGGTCAAGTAGTCTTCTTCTCCCTTCACCACTATCACATTGGCTCAATGTTATGCAGAGAGCTGCTCCAGGTGGTAAGAGGCCTTGTATCAGTAGGCACTCAGGGGAGAAGGTTGAACTCTTGGAAGCCTGCCTAACCAATCTGCTAGTATGTCCACTATTAACGAAACAATTTTTAGATCCCTGTAATGACAAAAAATCATGTTGTAAATTTTTGGAGAAGTATATGAACACACTGTGGAATGTGTTCAGTTTTTTCTGGATGATTTCAATTATCTGGATAGGTTTCCGTCCAAATTGCAATCATGTTTTGGGGCAGAACTGCCTTGGTTAACCTGGTGGACAGCTTGTACCAGGAGATGGACAGAAGGAATGTGATCTTGTTGGTTTTCCTGGACCTCTCAGTGGCTTTCAAAACCATGTTGGATGGGCCCCCCACCCTGCCTCGCTCCCTGAAAACTTGTGAACTTTTTCTCCTCCAGAAAGAGACAAAGCACAGAAGCTTGTTATTGGAGGGAAGCAAGAGAGAGAGTATCAGCCAGGGAAACCAACTGCTGCTGATACTGGTTGTTTGATGTGATCAGACGGCAGGAGCTGCTCTCTCTCTCTGAACAAGAAAGAGAGCCAGCCAAAGAGCATGGCTAATACTGATGATGCTAGATGCCAAATCGCATTGGGCATTCAGCAGCAGTCGATCTCTCTGGCAAGTGCTCTCTTCCTTCCAGCAACCAACTTCTGTACTTTGTGTCCTCCAGAAATAAAGGGGACAAAGTGCAGAAGTTTGTTGGAGGGGAGAAAAAGAGACCAACCGGCATGCAACACAGCCAGTTCGGGCTGTACACTGTTCCTTGAAAAGCAAGGAAAGGCAAAGGGGGTGGTGACTCAGGACTGGGTGTTGGGCCCAGAAGCACTGAGTTATGCAGCTAGAGGTATCGCTAGCAAGGGATAGAGGCAGAGGTGCCCATGCAGACAATAAAGATGAGGCGGGGTTGCAGGCCAGTGGGATGATGCTGGGTGAGTGAGGCAGGAGCTCCACACTCACTTTCCCTTGATACCCTTGCTACTAGGGTTTCCAAATGTAGACTTTTACCCCAGGTTTGCAACTATTTTAACCCCCCTGCAGCTATTTCTGTGCTGGAGGGGATTTCGGGAGTTCCAGCGATCCTGCTGCAAGCGTCAAGTGGCTCAAATAACTCAGCAGCTGTTACCCAAGAGTAGGCCCATTGGATTCAATGGACTTACTTGTCTGTAACATTTGCTGTGTGACAGCAGGAGGAGCTCGTTTGTATGTTGCTGCTGTGCTGGCAATTCCAATCCCATTTCTCCAGCCAAGTGTTTTTTGCAGCAGCCTGCCTCCTTGTCTTCTCAGTGACTCACTGTGACTGGCCCAGTGGCCCCAAGGAGGGACTTCGTCTTCTGACAGTATTGTGTGTCTTTTTTGCTCTACAGCTGCAGTGCACAGCCAGCAAGCTCCCTCCAGGTCAGGAAACTTATACTTCCCCTATAAGCACCACTGTGGAAGGAAGAGAGGCTAGTATTGAACTGTGGAGAAAGGGTGCCCCCCCCCCGAAATTAAAATGCACCATTTGCTCCATGGGATTCTGTGATCCAGAGGTTACTGGTGTTTGAAATATGTGGAAAGGGTTCTGCCATGCCACCACACTCAAAGAAAAAGAAAAAGAAAAAGCACCATTTGTCCCATAGCATTTTGTGATCCAAGCAGAGGAAGGCTGTTTGAACTGTGTAGGGAAAGGGATATTTTTATCCTGTTTTTAGCAACACATGCATATATTATACGAAGTAGCATATGTAAATTTTATGCAATTGTAGAATACAAAATGGAGACTTTTAAGACACTTTTTTGGTGAACAGCACCAACTATTTCCACTTTTTTGGTGACAGATTTCCACTATTTTCACCATCTGGACCTGGTAATCCTACTTGCAACTGAGGCAGACTCCTATTTGGTGTCAAAAGCATAATAGGCATCCATCCAGTAGGTAAAGTAAAGGTAAAGTGTGCCATCAATTCAATTTCGACTCCTGGCTCCCACAGAGCCCTGTGGTTTTCTTTGACAGAATACAGGAGGGGTTTACCATTGCCTTCTCCCGTGCAGTATGAGATGATGCCTTTCAACAGGGCTTTTAAAAGAGTCACATCAACATCATGGAATGTTGGGGCCTGCAAGGCTTCCTTAATGTATCACTTCGATATCAAATTAAAATGTGGTTAATGCTGTAGTAGTTTGACTTTGGATATGCTTTTTTCCCATTGTTGCTTTTGCATTTTATTGAACTTATTATATTGACTGATTTTGTTCTGTTTTTGCTGCAAACTGCCTTAGCAAGAAAGGAAGTATATCAATGTTTCAAAATAAACTAACATCGTCATAACCACCTTGGGATTATTCTATGAAAGATGGTATATAAACCTAACAATAAATAACAATAAATAATAAAATCATATAAATTAATCTAATTGGAAAATTTGGCTTTGCAAAACATGTACTCAGTAAATAGCAGAATGTGACTATTATGCTCAATGTTCCAGAATCCCTGGATTATGAATTCTTACAGTTAATAACCAACAATATGCCATTCCCACAAATGAACACTGTTTGTTAATAAATATGTTAATAGACTCCATGAGGAAAGTGCATCTCAGTCTCACAGCTTTAAGAAGGCTTTCTGCTAAATACTATCTATTTTTGAATATGAGCTCCAAGATGAATCCTCCACTTTAAATCTTCAACTGCATAATCATTACCCCTTCAGGTTTTCTCATTCCAAATTAGCTTTGTAATCTTGACGGAAAAGACAAATTAAAATATTAGTATAAAAATGACTCAAGCAGCTCAGTTCCAATGTTGTGTGTGTGTGTGTGTGTGTGTGTGTGTGTGTGTGTGTGTGTGTGAGAGAGAGAGAGAGAGAGAGAGAGAGAGAGAGAGAGATCTCCTTTGTAAATAAGGGGATTAATCAATATCACCTAGGTGCTGCTTTTAAAGTTGATCACAGAGTTCTATCACTTTTACATGCTGAAATAATCTAGCCTTAAAAAAAAGATTGCATGTTCCCTAAATATATCATTTTGTGTCTATAAATGGCATCACGTTAAGGTAGGTCAGCCTGAACAAAAGAATCAGATATGTTCTGTTTTATTTAAGAATACAATACTCATAGAGGGATAGGTTTTTCCAGTTTCACTTTTAGCAATAGCAATAGCACTTACATTTATATACCGCTCTATAGCTGGAAGCTCTCTAAGCGGTTTACAATGATTTAGCATTTTACAAAGACAATTCTTTTTTTATGCGGGAGAAGGAAGATCAGCTAATTATTTCATGTCCCATTCCCAAACAAGAATTAAAGGTAGCGAACATGTGATGCGTAACATAATCAAAATGTGGTAAAATGTGGTAAAAGAATATTTTAAAGTTATTTCAAAACAAATGATTTTATTGTTCTTTTTCTACTGTGAGCTTTTCAAGATAACACTGCTTGTAAGATCGTTTGTTTTTGTTTTGTCTAACTTCATCTGTATTTGTGCAGTACAATAAGCCTTTTAAACAAAATAAGTAAAGACATTTGCAGTATAAATCTTTCAATTTTCAGTAATTATTCAGAAGGGTAATTTATTTGGGCAAACAAGGCTGCTGCTGTTTTAATTTAACTATACTGAGCTCCTTTTGCACATCTGCTACAACCCTGCATAATAAAACCATACATCTCCCTATCTAATCTAAGCATGTAATCACTTGACAACTCAATCAGCACTCATTTCATTCTAACACAAAATAAGGCAAATTTATGTCTAGGGTCCCTCAGCACCTGTAGTTGGAAACCTAAATTCAAAGTACCCATAACTCCTACTGCTTTTAGGATTGCTAAACTCGCCTGGCCCTTTGTTGGCAAAATGAGAGTAGTCATGGGAGAAGAGCAAGTGCATCAATTCACGATATCCCCTGCCGAGCTTCCATTGCTAGTATGCTTTGCCATTTTATTTTATGATCAAGACTCCCTTTAGAGAACTTTGGGAAACTTTACATCCTGACATCCATTCGCCAGCCTCGAAACTTTCACTGTCTTGTTTCCTGTGAGATCTTGCATCAAGCAACCCTGAGATGCATGAAGGATCACATGGCTCCCCTCTGTAAGGAATAAGTCTGTCATTTTCACAGTGGGAAAAGCATTCTTCTTGTATTGCACAGCTGGGCAGTTACTCCTCAGTAAAGCATTTGCCTCATTCATGAACTATAGCCAGGCTGTAGAACCAACTTGTACAGAGAAGTAAATCAAGGCAAAAAAAAATCACCATATTATATATTTCGTATTGATCAAGACAAAAAATATTCAGACATCATGGGACCTTGTTACACCTTTACTTCAAAGGTTATTAAATCCAAGTAAACGTATTTTTTAAAGACAAATGTTTCAAGTACTTGCTGTCCACATGGGAAGCAAAGTATTGCAAATTTCCAAGTAACAATTGAAAGACTGAATAAATATCAAAAACAGATTTTAAAAAAATGTTTTCTGCCCATTTTGAAGTTATAGTGTGAAGCTAAAAGCACATCTTGCTCTCCCAAAGGGTTTTTAGTATGTGGTGGTGTAAAGAGCACTTAAAATAGGATTCGTGCTGCTATGTAATCTTTAGGGTACATGCAGATATGCATAATTTTGAGAGGTAATCCTACTATGAAACCATATTTATCCCATTTTTGTAAGATACTCAGCCATTATATACTTGAACACAGGTGTCTGTGAACACGTACGTGTTATTGTATGAATGGATGTAGATGCATCCATTTTTAAAGTGAAACTGGGTACTGGTCTCCTTAAATGCAGAAAACAGACAGAAAGTGTAGTACTACATAATCACTTAACACAAGAACCTTATTCAGACATTAAGTTCAATACTCATACAGTGTATAGTGAACAGATATTCACATGTTATGTTGAACACAGGTCTAATACACTTCCTATCTGTACCATGCATTTGAGGGGCCTGGACCCATTTTCACTAAGTTTCAACATTAACACAGGTACAGTCATTCACACAAACACAGATATCTATACACTTGTACAACATAACGGGCGGGCTCAGATGGACATCCTCCTCTACACATAAGGCTAACGGGGCAGTGGCAAGAATGCACCTGCCCCGATGTCACTAAAAGGCATGCCAATGCAATCTCAGCATGTTCTTTAATCATGCAAGGGGTGATCATCTGAACCACCCCTTGCTAATGTGAATAACTATACATGCATACAAATTTGTACGTGTGTAGACTGTACACAGATTGAACCTGTGAATAGGACTAGACTCTTCTAAGCATCAAACTCAGGAGGAAATTATTCTTATTATTTGCTGATGAAAAGGTTGTGCACAGCACTAATTGCTGGGGTCTTGTGATGTTCATGAAGCCACCGCTACCACCTTCCCCAATTCCCCTGGACCAGTGCTGATCAGTGCTGATTAGAGAACTGGGTTTCCAAGGCACCAAAGTTTAATTAGATAAACCTGCAAGGAATATCAAACAATAAATTGCTTAGGAAATACTGCCTTCTCCCACATCAACTTGCTCAAATATTAAGTTCATCCTTGAAGGTCCCTCTCCAAGTTCCTCCACCTTCTTTGTGAAGTGGGTGGTCATGATTGGGGAAAATATGTGTTTTTTTGTTGTTATAGAATATTCTCTTCGGGTAGGCTTGCCTGATGGCAGACCACTGACATTTTTGGTGCCAAGAAAAGATATTTTTATTTACCCAGGCCTTTAAGTGTAATCTTTCAGATCTTTCAAATACTGAAATTGTATGTATTTTTTTAATTGACTGTGTGGCCCCTTTTAAATACTGAGTGTTTAAGTTTTATTTTCAGGCAGGAATTTTGAAATTATGAAATTGCAAATCATGAAATTGCAAACCACATCAAATGTATTTGGACTTATAGAGTGAGATATAAATAACTGCAATATATACAAAATATCAAAATACAGTACTTTGATTGAAATGAAAGTAGAACCATTTTCACATGTGCTCTAAAAAGTGTGAAATTTTCAAGTTAAAAAATTAATCCTTAACATCTGCACCATGTAAGCAGTAAAGGCTTAGCACAATTTTGTATATTAAACTGGCTTTACAAATTAGGCTCCATGTACTCACAGTCTTAGTTTTTCATCTTAGCACTGGGCTGAGGAGGCATGTGTCCAGGCAAATCATTGAATAGGTGCAGCTTTCCCAAACACTTAGGCACACCTGATGAAGGAGAGCTGGTCTTGTGGAAGCAAGCATGACTGGTCCCCTTAGCTAAGCAGGGCCTGCCCTGGTTGCATATGAATGGGAGACTACATGTGTGAGCACTGTAAGATATTCCCCTCAGGGGATGGAGCTGCTCTGGGAAGAGCATCTAAGTTCTAGGTTCCCTACCTGGAAACTCCAAGAAAGGTCTGAGAGAGATTCCTGCTTGCAACCTTGGAAAAGCCGCTGCCAGTCTGTGTAGACAATACTGAGCTAGATGGACCGATGGTCTGACTTAGTATAATATGGCAGCTTCCTATGTTCCTACCTGTTGCAGCTCTACAATGAAGTGTTCCCCCAAAATGCTACCTACTACAGTAAATGTTGCATTTTGATAATTTCAAGAGGTTTGCAAATTATTGCAAGAAAAGAATCAGATGTGAAAGTAAGTTGTCAGCCTCTTTAAGTCTTCAAGTGAAAGAAGATAAATCTACACGCTACAATAAAAAAGCTACATGCAGTTAATGAAAAACCCTTCACTTTGGAAAGAGATTTGGAAACCTCTAGTATGCTTTGCATGCAAAAAGAAACTGAGAAAGCTTGCATGAAAGATCCTAAATTGTGCCTGCCTGCCTGCTCCAAATAGATTCAGCCAGTATCAGGCTTGGGGTCCCATTGGGTCCCAATCTTTTGCATGTTTATACAAGTGCACATAGCCGTCTATCCCAACATCCCCATTCCCAAAGGGACACAGTCTCTCCAGGGACTGTGAGATATACATAAATGCAGAGTGAGAAATAATTCACTCTAAGTTATATCTCAGGGGACTCTCTTGAACCTACCCTCCAACACCACAGAGGGCAACATGTCCAGCCATGGCAATGTCAAAGCTCTTCTGTGTGTTGGATATATCAAAATATACAGGTATTTAGCTGGTTTTTGCAAAGGCTTAAGAGCTCCAAAACTCACGTAGCTTGATGCCAGAATTAGATCTATTTGGTGTTCTATATCAATAGCCTGCTGGTGTTATCATAACTCAAAGGGAGCAGATATTTAATACAACCAATCAGAGGGATATTCATCCTTGAAAATTAAGGGAGCTAACCCAAAAAGAAAATAGATCAGTTTCAACCAAAGGTTGAAAATATGGATCCTGGCACAGGTCTCCAAACTTAACAGGCCCACTTCTAGTCACAACTTAACATTAGACAACAGGGAGTTGAAAAAATAGCCCTAAGAAATTTAGACTGGACCCTCTTAAGTGGATGAAAATAACTAAATATACAAATCTGAGACCCATAAAGCATCTGTGAAAGAACCTTGGTTTAAAGAACCTTAATGGCAGCTGGAACGCATCTTCCCTCTGAAGAGAAAAAGAATCTCAAAATTGCAGTAGCTGATCTCTGAGCATTTGTTATGGTGGAATTAATTTGCTCTTTCCAGCTACCAGCCACCTGAAAGATGACCCCCAAATATTTATATTGCATTGTCCACACTACTCTAACCAATTTGTCATTTATTCATAATGGGTTTTTCTGGAAAACATTATGACTTTTGTCTTCTGATAATTGATGGAAAGCAAATTTTCATGACAGTAGTCAGCCAGAGTTCTCAGCATTTTTCTCATTCCCATCAGAGGCAGTGACAAAAGCATGGCATCACTGGCATAAAGGCTAATAGCTAGATGTCTACTGCCCAATTTTGGCGTGTGAAATTCCAGATTAGAGAGTCTATCCACGATGTTATTAATATAATAATGAAACAACCAGTTGGGCTGGGTGCAGAGCATCTGCACCTCTAGTTTTCTTCCCCTGCTCACCACGGCCGTTTTCTTCCCTGCCTGTCCACCACCATTATCTCCCCCCCCCCGCCGCCATTTTGTTTCCCTCCTTGCCCATAAGCCTGTCCGCCGCCTCCACCGCTTTCCTCTCCCCCTGCCAGCAGCTCGCTTGCGAACTCGTGAGAGCTTCCACGCATGGGATTATCAACGGTACGCCTTAGAGAAATAGATAGATAGATAGATAGATAGATAGATAGATAGATAGATAGATAGATAGATAGATAGATATTGGGGCTTGTATACATCCCTGCCAAGATTAGTCCCCCCACTCTCTGTACTAAAGGGGCTTATTAGAGGTCCCTGCAAGTTGCAACACACTCTTGAGAGCCCTTATAAAGGTTCTTAATTAACAAAATTAACCTTCTGTAAATTAAAGAGTTTGATAATATTCCCCATAATTTATCATGAGAAATATGACAAAGGTTGCCTTAGAGTTGACAAAGGTGGCATATAGTGTACTTCTTGGCTTATTCTTGTACTTATTTATTAAATTCCTCAGAACCAAAACGTCCATCTCTGAAACCTAACTGCTCATCTGCCAGTACACTTTCTTGGTTGAACCAATCAAGGAGCTTCCTATACAAGTGTCTAGCATAAAGTCTGCCAATTATAGAGAGGAGACTAATCGGCCTATAATTAGCAGGGTCAGTTTTGTTTATGTTCTTCAAAATTGGGAAATTATAGACAAGCCCCAATCACGAGTATACATGCAGTTTGATTAATAAATGTAAGAAGTGATGCTAAGACTGGAGCTCACCATGTCATATTAGATTTTATCAGTTTGGTGGGAATAAAATCACCACCGGGCGCCTTCACAGCTCTTTGTTGCCCAACCAGTTCATTAATCTCCCCAGTGGTAACTGCGGGGGGGGGGGCATTCAGGAAGGAAGAATCTGCCCTATCATCTGTTGTATAAAAACCAATCTGGAGCAGCCATAAAGTGGGTGCAAAAATGGGATTCTCATGTTCAAGGTGGAATCAAATAGTAATCTTAGTCTATTCTGGGATGATATATATCTTAGTCTATCCTCCCTCCCACTAAGGGCCAAAATCTAGATAAATATTTTCAGCTAAGAGGCCTGTATCAGTATTTGCTAGGACTCTTTCATTGCCATTTTTTTTTTTTTTGGTTTCTTATTGTGAATCAGATTTTTACACTGTTTTTTAAGGCCCATCACTGATTGTGTTGATGGGGTCCCTGCTCTAAATAAATCTAAGGTACACAAATTCCTCCAACTCAAGTAGAAAGCTCAAACGTTTGGTGGTTTTGCTGGTCCATCTAATATGGAAATGGGAGACAGTGTCAGCATTAACAAGAGTAGGGTTCTCTGAATCTGGGGATCTCACAGACAGGGGCAAGGGCATGTGGTCAATTTCCATCCTAAAGTCAACTTTCAGCTGTAAAATATGATATACCAAATTTCTGGAGACTAAAAAATAATCAACTACACTAACCCCCCACCTGCCCAGTATGTGAATTCCCCAACTAAATCACCTTCCAATGGCCTTTTTAAAATAAACATATCAAGCCTGTTAACAGATTGCATCAGACATGAACCTGCCTAATTACTACTCTGATCCCTAGAGGTACACTACCCTAAAGGGATATCGTCAGTCTCCTGATTCAGCCTCCTGTATCCAAAGATAAACTGATCTGTATCCAAAGATTAGTTTGTATCCAAACTGGATACAAACTAATAAATCAGTAAATGATTTGGGAACTGGCAGAGGAAGCAAGGATCGTTGTTCTGTTTCCCAACCAGATCTAGGGGCAGCAGAGCCACCACTAAGCAGACTAACACTCCTGCTAACTTGGCAAAGAGGCACCTTTTAATGTGGTGTTTCTCTTTATTTAGCAGGGGGAGAGTAACTGGCCCTCTCCACCCCCAGCACAGTACCTCCAGTGACTGTTGCTGGTGTCTATCCTATGTTTCTTTTTGGATTGTGAACCCTTTGGGGACAGGGATCCATCTTACTTAGTTATTATTTCTCTGTGTAAACTGCCCTGAGCCATTTTTTGGAAGAGCGGTATAGAAATCGAACAAACAAGCAAGCAAGCAAACAGACGGGTTCAAATTTCAACTAACCCAGCCACAAGCCACAGAAGGGAGTTCTGTGGGCAAGCCCTCTGGAGTTCATACTCAGGATCTGGTTGGGAAACAGAGTGGAGATCCTTGCTTCCTCTGCCAGTTCAGGAGAGGAGAGCTGGTCTTGTGGTTGTAGGCATGACTTGTCCCCTTAGCTAAGCAGGGTCTGTCCTGGTTGCATATGAATGGGAGACTACATGTGTGAGCACTGTAAGATATTCCCCTCAGGGGATAGAGCCACTCTGGGAAGAGCAGAAGGTTTCAAGTTCCCTCCCTGGCTTCTCCAAGACAGGGCTGAGAGAGATTCTTGCCTGCAACCTTCCCTCCCTGGCTTCTCCAAGATAGGGCTGAGAGAGATTCTTGCCTGCAACCTTGGAGAAGCTGCTGCCAGTCTGTGAAGAGAGTACTGAGCTTAGATAGACCAATGGTCTGACTCAGTATATGGCAGCTTCCTATGGTCCATACACATAGAGTATCTAGCTAGTTAGCTATCATATTTCTATACTGCCTGATATGTACATCAATAGGTGGTGTACAAAATTTAAAATATTCAAAAGTTACAAATTAAAATACATGACAATAAAAACAATAGAATAAAATAGATATTAAAACAATTTTTTAAAATTATATAAAATTTTTTTAAAAAAATCTAATTAAAAGCCTGAGAAAAAAGGAGCGTCTTGAGGTTCTTCCTGAAAACAAACAGAGATGTAGGTGCTCTTATTTCAGAAGGAAGCACATTATAAAGACCTGGGACAGCCACAGAGAAAGCCCGGTCATGGGTAGCCACCAAAACAAGCCGATGGCATCTGTAACTGGACCTCTCCAGAAGATAATAAAAGTAGCTGGGTTTATGACAAAGGAGGCATTCTCTTAAATAGCCTGGACCTAAGCTGTTAAGGGCTTTATAGGTAAGAACCAGCACTTTGGATTTCACCCAGAAACCCATTTTATTGATTGACTGATTGATTTTTACACTGATAATACCCTGCACCAGACCTCCTGATGATCTCTACCAGCGGTTTCATGAAGATGTTAAAGAGCATTGGAGATAGCATGGAGCCTTGTGGAACTCCACACTTCAGCTCTCACTTAGCAGAACAACAGTCTCCAAGCAACACCACCTGGAATCTGCCAGAGAGCTAGGAACGGAACCACTGTAAAACAGTGCCACCCGATCACACCTCTCTCAAGTGGTCCAGAAGGACATCATGGTTGATGGTATTGAAAGCTGCAGAGAGATCCAAAAGCATCAGCAGAATCATACTCCCTCTGTTGATAGCCAGTTGGAGATAGTCCATCAGGCCTCTTCCTTCACAGAGCAGTTCATGAGGCAGGCATGAGACCTGGGTGTCAGTTCACCCTGAGTCCAGGCATTTAACTGAACTCTTAATATAAAATGAAATCAGAAGCAGGCCTGAATTCCATATACTTCTGAGTTGCCCCCAACACCTCCTTACAACCCTAGACAGCTCAGCTGGAAGTGAATTTGCAGAAGCAATTGCTGAAGCAATGCAGACAGAAAAGAACTGCTTCTTTGCCGCCCGCACTGCCAGAGCATAGGTCTTCAAATGTGCTCTGTGTTGTGCCCAATCAGACTCGTGCTGAATCTTCCTCCACTTGTGCTTTAGTCATCTACCTCGCTCCTTCAGCTCCTGTAACTCATATGAATATCATGGGGCTGTCTTAAGGCAAGTCGGAGAGGATGCTTAGGATCTATTGTGACTTCTGCTGTAGTGAGTTCATTATTCCATCTTTGTACCAGAGTATCAACAGAATCATTAGCACAGCCAACCCTAAACCTTTCCAAGGCTTCTTGGAATCCTATTGGATCCAATAACCTCCTTGGGCAGACCAATCTAATAAGTGCTTCACCCCTGCAGAGGTGGGCCGTGGCTGTAAGTTCTCTCCCTCTTCCATAGCCAACTGTAGCAGAAGATTAGAAAGAGACATAACCATCTAATTCAATCTCTCAAAGGGCCCAAGTGTCTTGCAAAAGGATAATGTCAAATTCTCTTATATACTCCATAATAGAGGGATTATTTTCTTTGGCACACCATCCTGTTATATGCCATGTTATCAATTGGATATTGCAATCCCTATTACTCAGTCAATCATTTAGGGATTTGCCAAGATCCCCCAAAGGTATTGTACCCATGCTGGAACTGCCAGCATTCAAAATAGGTGGAGTGTCAGAGGAAGATGCAGATGATTATTTGGTTCTGCCATTTTGGTCACAGCAAAAGACTAATCTATAGCAGCCTGATTTGAAGATGATGGACCATCAGAAGACAAAAGTTGAAAACTTTCTCTAATATCCTGTTTTAGAGCCATCTGGGGTAGATTATCCTGTTTACCAATATGCTCTGTCTGTATTTCTGGTTGAGCCACCAGATCACATTCAGGGGTTACCATACCCTCATCAGACAAGGCCAAAGCTTGGGCAAGGAAATGCAGGCATTCACAGTGAGAGGTATGTGCCTACAAAATGATTTCCTGGCAAAAAGCCCCCTGGATCTCTTGATCCACATATTTGGAATAAGCAAGGTCCTGCAATCTGTGACCGAGATATGCACTACATGAAGCACGAAGGTCTACTTCATAATCTTGGCAGGGATTAAGCAAATGGCTTGATGAAGCTACAATGCCAAGAAAGCTCCACAAGGATCATCATAGGATATATCCTCAGATGTCAAGGGCTGAAGGATCGATTCATCAGTGTTGTTACCAGCCCATCAGTATGGAGAAAATGTTTCTCCCTTAAATAAGGATAATCATCACACCCTTAACACTC
Source organism: Hemicordylus capensis (assembly GCF_027244095.1). NCBI lineage: Eukaryota > Metazoa > Chordata > Lepidosauria > Squamata > Cordylidae > Hemicordylus > Hemicordylus capensis. The sequence goes on from NC_069657.1 coordinate 257,768,575, forward strand.
CATGCCTTCATTGTAAGGAAATGTAGCAATGCAACTTCTGCAGTTCTTAATCTCTTCCTGGTGAATTGTCTTTTATTGCTTTGACCTAATTCTTTGAGCATTATTTGACATGCTCTTACACAACCCACTCTTTATTTAAAAATGTTAAAACCTAATAACATAGACCCTCCTCATGTCACATGGCTACACATTTGCTGATCTTTTATTGACATTTGAGTTTCCCCAGCTTCAGTCCTCAATTGTATGTAGGGTCTAGGTTAATATTGCACATATGGACCGTGATTAGCAATTCTACTAGTTAAATAATTATCTCAAGAGTCTGCTGCAATCGTTATATATTCTTCTTCCCAGTTAAGGTTACATCTTTTGTTTTAGTTTTTATTGCAATTGCTTGAGAATATGTTAGGTATGATTTCAGATTATTCACTCCTAGTTAAGACACAACATGTTTAGCCTGCAGAAACATAACTGTTAGGGGGAAAAGAGTATGACACATCCTCTAGAGATTATGACTGCTTCATCATTTATGAGTAAAAAACAAACAACCCCTACAGCTGTCTGAGTTTACATGCTTAGTAATAAAAGCATCCGGTTTGGTGATCCCAAATCTCCTTTGAGCCAAGTTGTCTTACTGCATTCTCTATCTAACCACGGATTCCTGGGGCCAAACTAGAGGAGATGCAGCAAATTTGCAGCAAAAGATCTTATGATGTTTCTATTTTATCTAAAAAGAAAATTTGTGAGGGAGGGGAGTTGATTGGATTGGAGTTATAGTGCTGGATGTCAGGATCTTTCCAGACGAAGGGAGAAAGCCCCAGTGAGGACTTCTTCCTAGAGCTTGCTCCAAAGATTTGTATGTCTGCCTCAGTTCCTGTCTCTTGCTTGCTCTTTCAATTCCCTGCCTGTAGCCTCTTCTGCCTCTCATGTGTCCCACTTTGGTTGCTACTCCAGCCACAGTCTCCAGCCCTGTTTCCCTGCCATGTGATTCATATGACCCTCCTAATCCCCTCAGGGCAGTGGGCAAATACACAGGCAGAGGGAGCTTAACCCTTTCCTCCATGCCATTAGGAATAACACCCTCGCCCAACACCACTATAGCTCTGATAAAAATCCCATCCCCATGTAGCTGCTTTTAATTTTTTTTTAGAAAAGTGAGAGATCTTCCTCACAGATCTTTCATGTCACATATAGTTTGACACTTAGAAGTGAAATACAGTGAGAGTGTCTGACATCCTGACTAAATTACTCAACAAAAGTCCAATTGAAAGTAACATGACTAACTTGTACTATTAATTTCAATGGTAATTCTGTTGAGCAATTTCATCAGGATGAAAGCCAGCATCTACAGCAAGCCTGCTCAATGTAGGCCTCCCAACTGTTTCTGGATTACAACTATCATAATTCCCAGCCACAGTGGCCAATAGCCAGGGATTATGGGAATTGTAGGCCAACATCTGCAGGAGGGCCGAAATTGAACAGCCTTGATCTACAGGAACAAGTGAGAGCATTTGAACTGTACATAAATCTTCCTTAGTTTAACAAAATGTTTTGTTGGATTTACAATATTGAAGCAATAGAAGATGCAATCATACCCAATTTTGCACCTTAATAGCACTTGCTAAGATATAATAACATGATAATATTTAACAAATCTTTTCCCTTAGACCCTTTTGGCATTGCATCTGTGAAATAATTCTAAATGCCCCTATATAAATTCCATAAAGCAACAACTGGAATGCAAACTAATTAGATACATTTGTCTATCTAGGCAGCTGTAGCAAAAAGCAACAACACCAAACTTATTGAGTACAAAAGTAAAAACACACTGCTTTATATTAACTCAGGTTAGTTTCAGTTAGTATGAACAATCTTTGATAGTTATGAATTTTTTTATCTCAAGTTCCAATTAATTATGTAGGATTCCAGGTGGTATACTACTAGGGACTAAGAAATAAACTACATGAATTACATAATGAGGAACTTTCTATGACATAGTAGTTGGTTGTCAAAGCAGGTCAATGACCATTACAAAATTGATTTCCCACTGAAGATAAAAAGGAGTGTAAGGCCGAAATCACACATGCATTTTAAAGTACTTTAATTATCACTTGGGAAGTTTCCCCCACTTCAGTCAATGTGCATTGCCGCTATTCAAAAGTTATGCTTTTCCCACTTTAAATGCCATCACACACCTCTTCAGCTGGTGCAGGAGAAGATGCTCGCCACATGCCTACCCCTGATGCTGGCCCATGCTGCACTGAATCTGACTATACATAGATTCAATAACATAATAATCTAACAAACTATGCCATCTTAAAATTGTGTACAGTGTACTGTGGGATTTCTACTTCAGGACAAGGACAATATTGTTGGCTAAACATTTCTAAGCCTTCAATAACATCCTTTATTCTTGGGTCTGAGGGTCTGTTCCTGCTTCAGTCTGCCTTGCAACTTCAATTTCTCAGGGGGCTTCTGGCCAACTTATTTTCCAGTTGTAGAAGTTGTAGTTCTTCCTTCCTCATGTCAGTGTGTTCTGATACCTTTGACCACCTCCTGCTAATCTTACAGCCCTAAATTAGCAGGAAGGAGACAGACACAGGGGCTATTCTTACGATCACAAAAATCAGGCTAGGAAAATCCTAGCCTGATTTTTGTGATCGTTAGACCTACCGGGCTCGCAGCCGAGCCCAGTGGTTCTGGAGCGGCTAATCCGCTCCTGTAGCCCATCTCTTAGCGCTCCGCAAACCCGGGCTAACTGCTCGTGAGTAGCTGCGGTGCAGCTCCGCGCCACGGGTACTTGTGAGTAGACATCTGGCCGGGAGGCTTAAAAGCAGCCTCCCGGCTCAGGGGTCTCCCCAGTATGCCCTGCGCACTTGCGCAGGGCATACTGGGGTTTCCGGGGGCCGTGCAGCCCCCAAGCTCCCCAGCCCCCGCTGGCTCCATCTCTGAGCCGGCCATCATGTGGGCAGCCAATCCGGCCACCCAGGGCTCCCTCCCTGCTCGTGAGCGGGGAGAGCGGGCTTAGCCTGCACTTCCCGCTCACCAAATGAAACCGGGTCTCACGGATCCGTGAGACCCGGCTCACAGGGATCAGAGAATTCTGTCACTGGGAGCCAAGAAATGCTACTAAACTGATAAAGCAGCTGCTGAATTGGTAACACAGAAACTTTTAGAAGAAAAGAAATGCCCCTCAGAAGGTATTTGAAAAATGGTTGTGGCCTAGGGTAGAAGTGAGTGATAGATAGATAGATAGATAGATAGATAGATAGATAGATAGATAGATAGATAGAAGTTTATTTGGTCATTGATCAGCAAAAGGAAGTGAGAGAAGGGCCATGATACAAGGGGTGTGTGTGTGTGTGTGTGTGTGTGTGTGTGTGTGTGTGTGTGTGTTTATCATTTATTCAGTACATATACTTTTTTTAAAAAGCACCTTGGTTGGGTTACAAGTGTATGGGTGTGTGGCAGTGACCAGGCCATCAGCTTGCAATACTTTTATTAACCATGTAATACCTAGTCCCCATTTCTCCCAGTAACTAGCAGACAAATTGCCACAACTATAGGACCATCTCTCTCTTTGTTGCTACCTGCAAGGCAGTTACTACTTTCTCAAACTCCTCCAGAACCTGTTCTGAAACTACTTCAATCCTCACCCCTTTCTTACGGTCTTCAGGAATTGAGAGGCAGGAAAGCTTTCTCAGTTTTACCTCTACTACAACAAGGATTTTCACCAATAAGGACGATCAGTTCCTCTGGTCAAGCAAGCTATGCCATTTCTGCTTTCCATATGACACCCAGAATACTACTGACACTTAACATAGAACACTAGTAATACTTGGTAAAATGTGATGTTGATATGCTTCCAAGTTTACTGTCTATCCCTGAAGTGCTCTTTCTGGAGAAACTGTTTTAGCAAATGATACCGTAATCAATTGATGTATATTTTATTTGTGGTTTTCAACTTGTTCAATAGGAACACACTGCTTTGATGCAGTGCATAATCAGAAATTAGTTAAAAGAGTACCTTGGAAAGTGGAAGCCTCTGAACACATTTGTGAAATGGCATCAAAAAGAGTGGAGTTTAAATCTGAAACTTGCAAGCTATAGAAAGAGACCAAGCATGAAAATGTTGAGTCTTAAAACAAGAGGGATACTCTAATAACATTAATAATACTTGAAAGATTTATTCAGAGTTGAAAGTGGATTCTGCTTCCTTGGATCTTTGAACCTACCTAAGATAAAAATCAACCATCTGGATCAGTCTAAAGCTAGAGAAATATGTAAGCCAGACATATACCAAGAGTGAGGCTACAAGGAAGTTAATGCATTTCCTCTATTTCTTTTAAGAATCTTATTACATTCATAAACCAAGATCTATACAGCAGAAGATAGCATCCCAAATAAGAACTTGACACAGAAGAATGAATGGGAAAGCATGTATGGACAAGTGTTGTATATATTGAATGAATCATTTAATTACACAAATTCAAATTTGAGTCATTTAGTTTGCAATCAACAATGTAGATAGATTCATGAATAGTGATGAGCCGCTTGCTTGCCTAGGTTTTTGGCAAAGTGCTTAATATGACTTAAAACATGGGTGCTTGGTGAAACCATGCTCTGATATTCAGCACTTACCTGATTCCATTAGAAATACATTTTTCTACAGCATAGATAGGAAAAATATGCTGGCCTTTTACTTTTTCTTGCTTGAGCCAGGCTCACAGGAAGGGTCTATTCATGTTATTCACAATGAGTTCAAACTCATGCACTACACACTTTTGGGTCATGTGTCAAAGAGTAATTCACATGTCAACCAGATCCACATTTCACACAGCACATTTCCAGTTGAGATATACGATCACTTAGATGAACAATCTTTTCCCTGGAAAGTGTGTATTGGTCCTAAATAAGACAGCTTATCATTGCACTGAATTACATATCTTTTGGCAGATATTCTACAACTTAACCCCACTGCATGGTTGTTTCCATGAATATTCTTTAGAAAAGCATAACTAAAGATTACGTGAGTGCCCATTGTCAATACTTCAAGGTAATAATTACTCTTTCTTTTAACAGTGTTCAGTTGTATTATTAGTGTAATATTATACAATGTTAAATACCACTCAAGACAAAACATTCTTGAATAAGCTCCATATGTTACAATGTGCTGCAAAATAGCAATTCTACACTCTGGAACTGATTACTAGGTTTTGAGACTACTTGATGCCAGCTAGGCAATTACACCATTTAGTACTGGTTCTTAACATTCTATTGAACTAAAATTCTTCCAGTGAAAGGAGAAAAATAGAATGGTACATGACATGTAACCATTTCATGCAACTGAGCCAGGCACTGAGACACACTTTCAAGCTGATCTGCCAGTGCTATCATATGTAGCAGAATCCAGATAAATAGAAATGTCTACTGCATTACTAGTCACAGGAAAAGAATGAAATGCTAATACAAGATGTAGTGTGAATTGGTCTCCTAGGAAATAAGGATCTGATGACACTGGAGAGCAGATCTGTTTATCATCATAACTCTCATTTTAAAACTTAACAGCAATACTGTAAACTGCATGCAAAGAACACTTCCATCACACTTTTGAGAAAGAGTGAACTGCTTGACTTCACTCTATCAAGCTGTGGTCCTGAATGAATGCTGCCAGTTGCAAAGATGTATTGTTCAGCATTAATTACATGTTTATCAAATAGACCCTTGTTACTAGATAAGGAGATTAGTTCATGAAACCTCTTTTGGTTTTTCATCATTTTGCTATATCTGAGCAACTTTCCATTCTAACAAAAATTCCTTCCAACCTGCATTTGAAGAAGATTTAAGCTTATAAAGCAGCTGATGAGATTTGGCTAGTTATGAGATAAAAAGTGATTCAAACCCCTGCAAACAAAAAAGGTGGAAGAGAGAAGCAGATATATGCAGTAGAAGAAAGGAAGCAAGAGACATAAATCTGTGGCGATGGCTCCTCATCTTGCCTTCAAGTTTGCCAGGTGAGATGGGAAGGAGCAGGAAATGCTACTGTAGACACTGGATCTTGACTGATCCACTTGACTGCTGGATCCTTTACTGTTTGTTTGTGTTTGTTTGTTTGTTTGTTTGTTCATTAATTCATTCATTAATTCATTCATTCGATTTCTATACTGCCCTTTGAAATTGCAAAAAATGGCTCAGGACTGTTTAGACAGAGAAATAAGAAATAAATAAGATGGATCCTTGTCCCCAAAGGGCTCACAATCTAAAAAGAAACATAAGGCAGACACCAGCAACAGTCACTGGAGGTACTGTGCTGGAGGTGGATAGGGCCAGTTGATGGTTGACTGTTGATGGTTGATCCTAAAAGGCAGAAGCTGTCCACCACTTCCATGTCTTCATTATCAATGCTGAGGCTGGTTGCTGCACCCGCTGTCATTAGTTTAGTCTTCTTCACATTTAGTCGTAGTCCCATTTTTTCACCGTGCTCCTTGACTTTCATTATTAGAGCTTGCTGATCATCCACATTCTCAGCTATCAGAGTAGTGTCATCAGTGTAGCATAGGTTATTGATGTTTCTTCCTCCAACTTTAAAACCACACTCATCTTCCAATCTAGCTTCTCTCAGTATATGTTCAGAATATAAATTGAATAAAGAAGGAGAAAGTATATAGCCTTGTCTTACTCCTTTGCCGAACTGGAACCAGTCTGTTTCACCATGTTCCGTCTGGACTGTGGCTTCCTGCCCTGTGTATAGGTTTCTCATGAGAACAGTGAGATGTTCTGGACACCCATTTTCCTAAGGATATTCCACAATTTGACATGCAATCGAAGGATTTTCTGTAGTCCATAAAGCACATATTGACTTGTTTTTGGTATTCTTTGGCTTTCTCAAGGAGTCGTGTATAAAAGATAGGTAATTGGTAGAAGTATGAGAATGGTGTAGAGATACAAAGGGAAGCAATATGGGGGTAAATGTGAATTCAAGAATAAGAAAATGTGGCTCAGAAATTTATCTTTCATAAATTTGTATACAGCATGTATTTTGGTGAGGAATGAAAAACACCCTTACTCTTATTACTGCATTTCTGCTTCACCAACTTTATTCATTCCTTATACTCAAGGAGTTGCCATAAATTAGCCATTTGTTCATCTGTTTGCTAGAAAATCAGAAGAGAGCGCAAGACAACATGGTATCTCAGACTGTTTACTCTCTCACAGTTATACCAAAGCCATGCCTGATCCCTTTTCCATTTGCCCTAAGGGGAGAAGAAGAAGAAACAGAACCATGGTAATCTTCCCATCATTTAATTCCCAGTGACTGTACCTAAGGACCCTCCTTCCCCAACTGCCTCCACAAGGCTACTTAGGAATAATTTTGCCCTGAGGAGCAGAGAGAGAAGGCAAAGAGAAAGTCAGACTGAAGACAACAGAAATTTAAAAAGCAGGTGACAGCATATATGTTCACTCCCGACTAGCCTGTGACAAGCATGGAAGGCAGCTAAGGTACATTAAGCTTTTGAAGCCCTGTAGGATATGTATTCTTATTGCATAGGCTTCTTATTGTACATTGCCCCAGGTCCATTATTAGTGCATTTATGATTAATAACTACAAGGGCAGCTCACCAGGCTGTGGGCAGCTTACCAGGCTGTTCTGTTTTTTTTCTCACCTCCCTCAGAGCAAGATAGAAAAGGTTTAAATGGTATATCTCCAAGGAACAGCTACTTGCATTCATAAGCAGCACTGCACTTTCTTCCTGCACTAAGCAAATAAGCATGCATGCTGTAAAATGACTCTGCTAATGAAGCAGTTTCGATTTTATACAATAAAAACCAAGGTCCTCCTTACTAGCAAAAAACCATAAAAAGCCACTGTGCAAGAGGCAATATGGTAAAATGGGTAAGGCATCGTACGCACTGGTTTCAAAAACTTTGATCCTAATTTTAGACAGCCTGCTAACTTCGTGATCTTATCAAAATCGTGATCTTTCCCCCTAGAATGCTGTTGCTTCTTTAATTTTGCCTTTTGAATCAAAGCATGAATTTCTGCATTGTTATTATCACAACATGCATTATCACCATCATTCCTAGATGTCATTGCTAGGTAGTACTTACTAATCCTATTACAGGTAATACTAAAATAAGAAACATCCTCCTTCCTAAATAATCTGCTCCACTGAACAGCTGAATTTTGAACCACTATCTACTTAATCTCCTCCTGTGATTTCTATCATCTCAAAAACAAGACTTCACATTATTTAGACAATTGGGAAACAGTGTCAGGCCTTCGTTCGAGGACTCAGAAGAGGAGTGGGAGGCAGTAGATTCACCTGAGGATACCATGGGCCAGTTCTGTGATTAGAGGGAGGAGGCACTTGTGATGGGCCGTGAGGACTTTGTGCAGGAAGCAGAGCAGAGTAACAGGTCCAAGGAGGAACTCTTGCTGCCATTGTTATTTCCCAGGCACGAGAAGCGCCATGACCAAGCCTGGAAGTTGAGACGCAGCAGTCGCTTGCAGCACGCACAAGACTGATTGAGGGTGGCTGACTGGGTGCAGCACCGATTGATTCCATCTGGCAACCGGCTATAAATTCTGCAGCTTCACTCAGGATGGGCTGCTGGAGACAACTCATCAAACAGCTTCCACACCTCCCTCTGTGACACCTTGGACCCTTGGACTCAAGGACCTTTGGGATCTGGTGAGCGACCTTGGTTGCAGGGAATACAGGTTGGATTTGGTACTCGGTAGTGATTTGTTCTCTTGTGCTTCTTTACAGATGCTGGACGAAACCTCGTGCCTTCCTGGAGGAAGTGTGTAACTGGAGACATCTCTTCACCGGCTACTACATTGTAAATTATGGACAGCTCATCGACTGTGGCGGGTTTACGACAAACAGTTCTGTACCATGAATGTGGGTCCCATGTCCTCCTCCTTCCCAGGTATACTAACCAGCCAGGAATAATAGGACAGGACCTCTTATGGATCAATAATCATTTTTCCAAAAAAGAAACACAACACTCCATAATAAAGGTGAGTAAGCAGTGGGGCTCCCAAGGCTCTCTTTTGGGACTGCTGCTGTTTAATTTATTCAGAAAGTGCTGGAATCAGGGGTGAACAGTGAGCCTGTCAAGTCTGTAGATACCACCAAATTCTTCAGCATCATGAAAAACCCAAATCAATTTTTTTCCAACTGGGTTAACAGACAAATAAAATAAATGCAGTTCATTGCTACTAATGTAAAGTTATGCTCAATTGGGTGGGGGGGGGGGGGAAAGGCAAAAAAAACCGAACACCACACACAGCTTTGGACATACATTGATGTGATTTGAATTGCCTGGGGCAAACTAGGAAAAGAAATAGTGTGGAGAGAGATAAAATCTCTCTCACACATAACACTAGAATGAGGGGTCGTCCCATGAAAGTGATTGCCAAGAAATTCAGGACCAACAAAAGGAAGTACTTCTTAGCAACACGCAACCACCAGCCTGGATGGCTTTAAGAAGGGCTTAGATAAATTCATGGAGAACAAGTCTATCAGTGGGTACTAGTCTGGGGGTTATAGACACTCTCCAACCTCAGAGGCAAGATGCTTCTGAATACCAGTTGCAGAGGAGCAACAGCAGCAAAGAGGGCATGCAGGGGCATATCTAGGGGTAGGGCAGGCAGGGCACGTGCCCTGGGCGCCACTTGAAGGGGGGTGCCATTTTTCTAAAATTAAAAAAAAATTAAAATGGCTGCTGAATGCAAAATGGCCACCGCGCATGCTCAAATGGCCTCTGTGAGGCCCTAGGCCATGCCAGGCCTCGCAGAGGCCATTTGAGTGTGCGCAGTCACCATTTTGTTTTCAGTGGCCATTAAAAAAATATTTTTTTAGGAAAAAAATGGCCACCGCACATGCTGAAATGGTCCCTGCGAGGCCCTAGAGGCCAGAGAGGGGAGGGAAAACCTTTGCAGACCCCCCTTTAAATTACTTTTTTTAAAAAAAATTAATTAAAAAAAAATTAAAAAATTAATATAATCTAAGTCACTGTACACATATTCAGTTTGGCACTATGTACAGAGAATCAGATGGGTGTCAGATGTTTGGACAGGGGGCGCAATTTCAGTGCTTGCCCTAGGCACTATTTTCCCTAGATACACCTCTGAGGGCATGCCCTCAGCTCTTGCCTATGGGCTTCTGAGAGGCATCTGGTGGGCCACTGTGGGAAACAGGTTGTGGGACTAGATGGGCCTGATCCAGCAGGGCTGTTCTTATAAGCTTATCTTGGGCTAGTGGTAGATTGCACAATAAAAATATTAGCTTAGCATGTATCAGCGGTGAGAACAGAAAGAAAGTCAGGGTAAAACATATTTGAAATAATAAATAGTCAAATTCTATGCAAGGAATTATTAGGAAATGAATTGGCAATAAAATGGCCAGTATAATAATGTCTTTAAATAAATCCAGCATTTTCCTGTGTAAGGAAAAACTGTGTACTTTTCCGCATCTCCAAAAAAAAGAAAAGAAAAAAAGATATTAAAGAGCTGAAAAAGGTGCATAAAAATGCAATCGAAATTGCATTTTGTGAGCCAGCATGGTGAAGTGGGTGAGCCAGCGTGGTGTAGTGGTTAGAGTGCTGGACTAGGACTGGGGAGACCCGAGTTCAAATCCCCATTCAGCCATGATGCTAGCTGGGTGACTCTGGGCCATTCACTTCTCTCTCAGCCTAACCTACTTCACAGGGTTGTTGTGAGGAGAAACTTAAGTATGTAGTACACCACTCTGGGCTCCTTGGAGGAAGAGTGGGATATAAAATGTAAATAATAATAATTATTATTATTATTATTACCAAGGGGTTTGAAATTGCAGAGATTATGATTATGAAATTATGATAGATAGATAGATAGATAGATAGATAGATAGATAGAGTGAATGTGAGTGGGTGTAAACCTTATTGAGTTCCATTCCATCACTTTAAATGGATACAATTCAAAGAAATCATGTGTGAAATGTGTACTAGTCTAATTGATTTCAGTGGAATTCATGCTATATGCCTGTGTGTGTGTTAAATTTCTAACACAGATATTCCTGGAAACCTCAGGTTTCACAATGGACTTTCTTCTCCAATATTTGTCAAGTTCTTCAAAAGTACTGACCTCACTTTAATTTTAGCTCTGTAAAGAGTCATAGATATTTTTAATTCTCATGGTTCTCTGGAACTCAACTGGAAGAGTGTGATCTTACAGCAAATATTCATGTAAATTACTATAATTTCCTACCGTTAGTTCATCAGTAGAGCTATTTCAGTTAACTGAAACTGCTAAATGCTCAAATTTATTGTGGTTTGCATGTGAAAAATACAATTCAAGTTTTACAAATCTGAGTTCTGAATTAAAATTATCTTAACAGTCAAACCCAGTGCTAATTATTGATTGAGGAAAACAATAATTTTACCCTATTAAGAAAATCAAAGTAGATGTATGGTAACAAATACAAAACTGGCAATATGTCAAGGCTTTTGTATTTAAGAAAAGATGAGAAAGTTCAGTTGCAGTGTAAATGGTGAGCTGTTACCCATTAATCCAGCTTGATATAAGAACAGCTTGCAACCTGCTACACGAAGAAGAAAATATCTTCCAAGAGTGCACAGGTTCCTAAAACTTCAGGAACAAACAAATATTTAAGAGCTCAAAACTTCTATCAAGCTCCCAAAGTGGCCTTAATGAAATTTCTCCCACAGACCTGTCCCATTAAGACTCCAAGCCCCTCTTCTCAGATTTTTTGATGCAATAATCTCCTTACATAGTGACTTTACCAAGTCATTTTCATACGAGGCATCTGTTTGAAACAGCCCTTATGTGGGACAAAAAATGCATAGGGTAGCCCAGCACAACAGATGCTCAAAATCCAATAACCCATCTCCTGTTCCTGGCATGACAAATAAAATTCTCTTCAAGAAACTAGCATGACCCAGGCCCTGGGAGGCCGCCTCCACTTCCTTTATGAAGCAGAGAAAGGTGAAGAAGAGCTAGCAAGCTCCTGTCAGTCTAGCAAACTGGGAGGTTTCATCCTTTCTATCTGTGCAAAAAAAAGTGTGTGGGGGGGGGAATGGGATGGTGGCCATTTTGTTTTTGGCAGCCATCCATTTTAAAAAAAAAATTTAATTTTAAAAAATGGCACCCCCTTCAAGTGGTGTCCGGGGCATGTGCCCTGCCTGCCCTACCCTAGATACACCCCTGGCCGCCTTGCTGTTCCCTGCTGCTGGCTGTTCACCGTCATTTCCTAGCTGGCTACCGTGATGCAAGTCAACGGGATGGGATTGTTCCTCTGACTTTCTGCTCCCTGATGCTGCCCTTCTGCATTTCCCAACTTGTGACTTCCTCTATCAACTGATAAAGGAGAGAATCCATCCTGCTGGCTCGTGCAACTGCAGTTGGCTAGGAAATGACAATGGGCATGCATATTCCCCAATACAGACGAACACATCAGTGTGAGGGTATATGTGCATCTGTCACCATTTCCTATCTGACTGCCAAAGCACAAGCCAGCAGGATGAACTCTCTCCTCTCTCAGTCGAGGGGGAGGGATAAACCCATTTCACCAGCTCCCACTACGGTAACTAACTGGGAAATGGTGATGGGTGGCAGCAGTAGCAGGGAGCAGAAAGCTGGGGGTGGCAAGAGTGCTAGTCAACTGGGAATAGACAATAGCAAGGGGTTTGGAAATGGCAGCAGCGGTAACCGGGAGCAACCTAACCTTATTGGCAGGGTATAGGGGTGTAGGATATCAAGATTTTTTAAAAACAATCTCCTGTTGGGTATACTTTTGTGGAGGGTATACTGCATGTGTGTGAAAAAAGTGATATTTTTACATCTTTTGTTAAATTTATTACATTTCATCTACATGTAATTATAATGCATGAAGAGTACAAAGAACAGCGATAACAGGACTATTCACATGATTATCAAAAAGAAGGCAGGAGGCATGCAGCCCAGGTTTTCAGATTTGTGAAAATCCACTCAAATCTCTCCAGCCCAGCTCACTCAAATGCGGGTAGCCCAGATTCTATACCTTGTTTTTCTTTTCTTTTTTTAAACAAAGTAGGACAAAAATAGCAACCATCCTACTTCAGTGTGTTGATCATGTGGGTGCAACTTCTAGGAGTCATCAGAAGTGAGCAGCCCTGTTTGTAATAGAGCGCTGTGACTACAGGGTCTCGCATCTGTGAATGTACCACTCTGTAGAACACACTCTATGGTCCTTTGCTAGGAACGTCTTCAGTAGAGCTGGCTGCACCTCCTGCCCTTTCATAGTCGACCAGGGGACAGTTGATGATGTAATGAGGGTTCCTGGTCTCCTGACAGCACAATGCATGCTGGGATAGCTCTTTCAGTCCTCAGGGGATCCAGCTCCCGATGTAAAAAGTGGAAACCACAGCTGCTTGGATATTCTGGGTGCTGAAATTGCAGACTCAAACAGAGGGTCTGCTTGCCTGTGGAGACCAGGGTAAGAGCTCTTTACCCCTCCACAACCCAATCCTATCTGATCATGTGCAAGGCCCTAATACAATGGGTAAGCACAATGAACATGTTACATTTGAACATTAAAATTAGAAACCTTTATACAATGGAACTTTTTAATTTGTCAGTTAAAAATCATGTATATTTCATTCTTTAAACATCAGTTCTCCAGGGCAAAGGTAACTGACATTATTGAATATGAAATCTGCACTCAGATTAATTGCTCATTGTATCTTACATGCTGATATGTAATTTGAACAGTGATACTGTGCTTGCAATTTTCCAGTAATAATGAATCTGACCTGTCATCAGGAAAGTTATATCAGCAAACGTATACCAAAACTGTGTACTCAAATATTATCTCTAAGCTATTGTGAGTAATCATTTTATTTAGAAAAAAATACCTAGAAACTTTCAGTTTATTCAGATATTTTCTTAAACGTGTGTGTGTGTGTGTGTGTGTGTGTGTGTGTGTGTGTAATCCACCATGTGGTGTTGTGTGTGTGTGTGTGTGTGTGTGTGTGTAATGAACACACACACACACACACACACACACACACACCCCTCATGGTGGATTACATCTTCCATGAATTTCTATGCATTCTTAATTTCAATTTTTGTGTGTGTGGAATGAGTTGATGTTATACTTCAGTGCCAAGTTTACTTTCACTATAAGCAAACTAACACATTGACATAACAGCTAAAGTACACTATTGTCACATAGACAATGAACATGATCATGGCAGTATCCTATTTTAATCTGAAAACTAGTTACTTACATCTCCTACTACCACATTACAATTTACTGGTAATTTACTGGTAATTTGTTCAATCATAGGACAATACATTAAGTATAATTTTATTAAGGTCCCAAAACAAATCTACATGTGTCATTGAAGCGAACTGCTAGCCTTTGTCTCAGAGCAAGCCCATCTTAGGGGTAGAAAAATGCTGAATCATCCCCTCCATGCGTTCCAAGCAAAGGCTTCTCCCCAAACCTTCCTGTAATTTCGGTAGGATCTAGGCTGCCACCACCACCCAGTTATCAACAGAGTTTAACACACACACACCCAGGCTTGAGTGGAATCCCAAGGAAACTTTCCTATTTTTCCTACTGGAAAAGTATACAAAAACCTTCCACATGCAAATTTGCTTGTGGTGAGAAAGCTGGTAGTTGCTGAATGTATGAGATGTGTTGTACCAGAGAAACCCCCTTCAGCGCCCCCCCCCCCCGCACCTTTCCTAAGTAAAAAATCCATTCAGAGAGGCTTTTTAAAATTTCAAACGACAAAAAGAAAAAAAATTCAAATGCTACAAACTGCTTTGGTCTGAGGTGCTCTCAGCTTTTAGTTACAGGTAAAAATACTCAATGGTTACAAAAATACTTCAAAAAGCACCCCAGATGATATTGAGGCAGCACACTTTAAATATTGTGGTTACCCAGTTGCAAAGAACATGGATGTAAGAAAATACAAACGCACCTTTAAAAGCTTACAGATAGACCATCCTAGAACAGTATCAGGGATTTACAAAGCACACAAAAGCAAAATAAGTTTCTAATGCAAAATCTAACAAACTGTTCCCTAAGCCAACATCCTGGCATCCTTTGTCTTGAACTCACCAATTCCTGGACAAGGATTCAAGTTTCCTGCCCTCCTGTCTTTCAAGGAGCTTCAAAGGCCCTTCCATGAGAGCAATCTCCAGACTAGCTTTTGACCATGAGGGAGCAAAACTCCATTGCTCCTCGCTAAGCCTTTCTGTCCGTGTTTTCCTCACCTCCAGCCTAGCTTCTTCAAACAAATAAATTCTTCTCTTCCTTCTCATGGATATCTAGGTCCCACCCACCTGGTGTGTTGATTGGCTGATCCCTGGAATTCACCAGCCTGTCAATCAGGGCAGGGTTCACTTCTGGTTAACTCTTTTGGGGAGAGGAGGGGCTGATCAGAGGCTGATCACTACAGTGATATATAGGGATATTCTGCTCAAGCACAGCTACTTACTAACAGGGCAGAACACAAACATGCTACACAGTAATACAGTGGGAATTTTTTTTAACAAGGGTGGGAAACAGCAGCGGTCAAGGAACAGAATTACAACTGAACAGTTGATAGTGCAGTAGCATGTAGTGTTCCTATTTTCCCATATAGATGGGGAGACATTCTTTTTCTTGTATTGTTAGCAGCTGCAGCAGGTCCCGTGGGTGAGGCAACTAAAGAATGAAAAATCTACCCTAAAACATGTACCAGCACAAACTGCAAAGAGATTTCATTTCCAGAAACTGAAGGGATGAATGCAGAAGCCTTCATTAGGCATAGCTACCAAACAGTCAGTGATGTCAGAAAAAGACAAATCCATGCATTATCTGACATAAAAAAAACATTGCCTATTCCCTACAATCGAACAATGGGAAGACAAACCTCACAGCTCTGTTTTTATGGGTTTCATTATAGCAAGATTGAATGGCAAAGTGCTACCATGAATAAAGTAAGAGACAAAACAATAGAATCCACATGTGCAGTGAAGACAGTAAGCCAGTAAAAGCTTATCGTAGTATGCACCCAAATCAGAAACATTACAAGGAAAAGATAAAGCTTGTGGTCCTGCTAAAGCTAAGCATTTATTTATTTTAATGAGCAACTAAAACATGTTCTGAACACTCTCCAATAACAATAGATGGAACTTCAGCTCTGGATGGATCGCAGATGAAGTGGACATGTGTGACTTATTCATCATACAATAGTGTACACCGGGTACACAAATTTCTAACATAGAAATGATGTTCATGTAGGAAATTTATCAAGAAAGAAATAGCCCTGAGCGTCTAAGAAGAAACTTAACATTTTTTATGTATGCAACCACAGTGGCCAGGATAGTTTATGCACAGAAGTGGAAAGATGCTAAAATGCCCTCAAAAGAAGACTGGTTAATAAAAAATTTGGAATATGCTGAGATGGCAAAGCTTACAACATTCATAAGAAATGATAATTTTGGGTGCTTTAAAGAAGATTGGAAACCTTTTTTTTTGCTTTATTTAAAGAATTATTTTCCCAATATGGACTTCTCAGTAGGGTTTGAAATATTGTAATAGCAGCAGGTTGCGGTGGGTAAAAATTGAGCAGTATTGAATGCAGTTTGAATATTTTGAATTATTATAGTAGTGGACTATATGTATAGTTATTGTGAACCATGCAGATAGGTGAGCTGGAAGTCAACATTTATTTACATGTAAAGTTAGGAAATGAATGTAATTGAATGTAAAAGTTATTATAAAATCTAATAAAAATTAAAATGCAAAAGAAAGAAAGAAAGAAATAGCCCTCATTTTCTTTTACAAGGACTCCATGGCATCACAGAGTTGAAAATAGTACTAACAAGCCAAAAATATTTACCAGTGCAGTGGAGAAATGCTCCCTATTTTTGGGGATAAGTTGAAATGTTTTTAAAAACCATTCAGGAATGGTCTACCAGATGTTGCAGCATTAGTGTATATTCTTGCTTTTACAAAAAATATTGCATCTTCATGGGTGGTCAGTAACAGCAGTGCTGCTGCTTTTCCTGGCAGCCTGCTCCTGCTGGCCAATACATGTCCCCCAGAATACACCAGGAAATAATGCTACATAGCACAAATTCCTATTTTGGGAGAAAAAGCTATTCTGGCAATATATGGCAGCTAATAAGCACCAGCCATCAGGAAGAGCAGCATCAATATGCATGGTATTTTCAAGGCCTCTGCATTTTTGGAATTCCGATATCAAAATGGCTCTGATGACAAAAAATTTCAGATTTAATTGCAATACAAAATATGGTCCCCTATATCTCATCAGAATTAATTTCAGAATATCAAAATTATTATCAGAATCCTGGAATTGCAAAATGGTGTCTGCAACATGGTTTGAACCTACAGAAATCCCTTACCAACCATGAGCGTACTGTTCCAGGAAAACCTTGCAAATTGATGGTTGGTGAGCCATTGAAATCAATGGCGAACAGGGAGTTAAGGGAATCGCAGTCATGAAAAGACAGCAAAATACAGTTAAAATATGGAGGTGCTCACTGTGGGGGCTCAGAATCTGAGGGGTGAGTTAGATCTTCCTGTGCTGGATGGGGTTACACTCCCCCAGAAGGAGCAGGTGCGCAGCTTGGGAGTACTCCTGGACCCAGGCCTCACCCTGGTATCTCAGGTGGAGGCCATGACCAGGAATGCTTTCTATCAGCTTCGGCTGATTCAACAGCTACACCCATTCCTCGAAGAGGATGGCCTCAAAACAGTGGTGCACCAGCTGGTAACCTCCCAGCTTGACTACAGCAATGCGCTCTACGTGGGGCTGCATTTGTACGTAGTCCGCAAACTTCAGTTAGTTCCGAATGCGGCAGCCAGATTGGTCTCTTGGGCAACCCAGAGAGACCATATTATGCCTGTCTTGAAACAATTACACTGGCTGCCGATATGTTTCCAGGCAAAATACAAAGAGCTGGTTATTACCTTTAAAGCCCTGAATGGCTTGGGTCCGAGATATCTTAGAGAGCGCCTTCTTTTACATGATCCCCATTGCACGTTAAGGTCATCCAAGGAGGTTCGTCTCCAGTTACCATTGGTTTTTCTGGTGGCGACTCAGAAGCGGGCCTTCTCTGTAGCTGCTCCCGGGCTGTGGAATCCACTCCCAGCAGAAATTCGCAATCTTAATTACTTAACTGACCTTCAAGAGAACCCTTAAAACCCATCTGTTTGGCCTGGCCTTTCAGGGTTTTTAATTAGTTTTAATTGTTTTAATGCTAACCTGGTTTTCAGGGTTTTAATTGTTCTGATAGTTTAATTGTTTTTTAAGAAGTTTTAATTGTTAATTGGTGTGCATATTTATATTTCTGTTTTAACTGTTGTTGGTTTTAATGGTTTCTGTTTTAATTGTAAACCACCCTGAGCCATTTCGGAAGGGCGATATAAAAATCAAATAAATAAATAAATAAATAAGAGGGGGAAATCCCTCCAAATCACCATGGGTCAGTAAGAGGAGTGAAAGGGAACCCCCATAATCACCCCTGACCCCCAGAAATCTGACAAAACCCTCAAATTGCCAAACAATCTCACCAAAGCATGGATATTCAGGTTGCGGTTGGTGAGACCTGCCACAGTTTCCCAGTAACAGATACTTAAAACCGTGATTGGGAAACCTGCGGTTGGCGAGGAATTACTGTATAATTAAATTGTATTGAAAATAAAGTAACAAATCATAGTGATGTTTGTTTTTCAAACTTATAGCAATTTTTAAAACCTGTTCTCTTGAAAAAGACAGTTGCCATGGTGTTTCCTTATATCAAGGGTTCCCAACCTGTGGTACTCCAGATATTGCTGAACTACAACTCCCATCATCCCCAGCTACAATTTGTTGTCACTAGGGATAATGGGAGTTGTAGTTCAGCAACACCTAGAGGTTGGAAACCCCTGCCTTATATTGAAGAGCTGTTGGAGGGGAAAGTTGAAGGAAAGACTCTTGAGTGGCAGAGCACGGCCAGTTCAAATGCATTTTACCAGACACAGACAGACACACGGAATGCTGGGTGATCATTTACAGTAAAGCAAAAGGTAAGTTCCTCCAAAAGAGTCCGGAAATATGTTCAAATGGGGAGTTTCCATGCCTGAATGTTATACCATGCAACAAGTCATGTAGAACATGTTTTAGATCCTGCCTCCCAAAAATCATTAAAAATCAATCATAGGACCCATTTGCTTCAAATTAAATACACAGAGTCCTATCATCCTGTGTTACATGTGCAGCCAATTTCAAAGTCCTCTGCCCAGCTGTTTATGTTTTTCTTCTTCTTCATTTTCCCATTGACCTTAACATTTAAAATTTCCAATTTGCACCTCACCCCCAGATATCCTCCTGGCAATAGATATATCTGATATCCTTAGTGGTCCCTAAACCAGACTCCAAAAATTATTGTATTGGCAAAATACTGTATCATTTCAGATATGATATTTTCTGCAGTGCACAGGTCCAGTGTTTTGTGTGGAGGCAAGAATACATGCCATCACTAATAATGTGCCCCTACCAAACATTTTAAAAATTTTTAGTGGTTCCTACCAGTTTCCCCTCTAACAGGGATTCCCAGATGCTGATGACCACAACTCCAATAATCCCCAGCCAAAGGCCATTGCACCTGGGGATGCCGGGAGCTGAAGTGAACAACATCTGGGAATCCCTGTTAGAGAGAACACTGATTCCTACCAAAGTGATGAAAGCCTCTATTTTTCTCCAGTGGTGAAAGAGCAACAAAAATTGAAGGTGATTTGGGTCAGTACTAGATGTCTAGCACAGCCCATTGCAATGGTACAATGTGCCAGACTTAATGCATCCCCAAAGATGCATAATCTAATCTGTCTCCCAAACATTCAGTGAACAAAATGTTTTACAACTGGGCAACTTATTCCATAGAATTCCTGAAATACCAGCTGCCTGACATGGCTACTCCACGTTACCAGTGTGCTCCTCCTACATATGTATGTACATTTTGTTTCCCCTTTTTAATTGCTTAAAAGCTAATAAAGTTACCTATAATCACTTATTTCCCTAAACATTCCAGTACTATTGTTAGCTTTGCTTGGTTCATTATGTGTTTCTCACAATGAGATTTTGAAGCAAACATATCTAGGATTAGTGGAACTACCACCTAAATACTAAGAAGAAAAGACCCTCTACAAATTAGTTTAAATGGTCTGTTATTTATACAAATAAACAAACAGGACAGACTACATAAATTGGCTGTAAGTTTCAGGGGTATGAAAATAGACTTTCCAGATATTTTTCAGGGTACTCTATTCTGTACATGATTGTATGAAAATGCCTTGGGGATGGACCTTTTCAAACCCTAGTTATAAGAACAGGCTACGTTTCCACTCTGTCAGGTCTGTATTACAGGGCTGTCTGACATAAAATGTAAGTATAATTTTCTTCACAGTTCATGGGGCTTGGCCTTAGGGAAATTTTTCAGTTATCTGTTTTGTCCTCAGGCAGGTAATAAAGCTTATCAAAAAGCCCATGGCAGATGTCTGATTCCTTCTATGTCAGACTGACAAACTTTTCCGAGCACATCAGGCTACAGGAAATACTTTTTTTTAAAAAAAGCAGGTCAAATATTTTATGCAGCCAGTTTATTTATAACAACCGTTAGTATATAGGCAACAGAACTGCAAAATGCATTTGTTAGAAACACTGAATACTTAACTGATGCATATAATGAAAATAATCAAGACCCTCAAAAGTGAAATACTGAGGGGGTGTGTGTGTGTGTGTGTGTGTGTGTGTGTGTGTGTGTGTGTGTGAGAGAGAGAGAGAGAGAGAGAGAGAGAGAGAGAGAGAGAGAGAGAGAGAGAGAGAATTCAGCCATTATTCTCCCTGTTGACCAGGAAAAGCGGAAATAACTTCTGCGCATGCACCCGCCGTGCAACATGCGCACGCAACATGTGATGTGTGCGGCGGGTGCGCGTGCATCAGCGGCAGGCCCATGTGCGGAAGTTACTTCTGCTTTTCCTGGTCAAAGGGGCAGGGGTGGCAGGGAGGAATGCTGCCGCCCTGAAAATTTCAATGGAAATTGGAGCGCCAGAGGTGGGAAAGCGGTGGGAGGGGTAAGTACAACCTCCCCCCGCCCTTAGACACACACCCCGGTATTGGACCGTGCCTCCGTGGTCCGTGCACATCCCTAAGAATGAGCATGAACACAAAAGCTCACAACATTACAGTGGTTTATATTCTCACTAAGGAAGGGTCTGTCCCCAGGAAGATGTGCCCATGCTGTGGAGAGCTTCCAGAGTACTGTCAAAATCAAATCAATCTTTATTACGGTCACAGACCAGCATAACTATAAGGGTGATTACAAGTTAAAATGAGAGCAGGTAAAAGTGATTACATGTAAAATGGTACATAAAAATACAAAAAGTACTAAGAATACTAAAAATACCTGAGAAATAGTAAAATAGTCTATGCAGTCATAAAAATGCATAAAGAGCATAAAAAGCTTTAAGGGTGGGACAGAAAGTTGTATGAAGGTTAAAAGGCATTTAAAAAAAACCCAGAACTATATAAAATATATAAAATCCTAAGTAATAACACTAGAAAACAGCCGAATTGAGGGATATGAGGAGCATTAAAAGGGAGGCGCATGCGCAATTGCAAGGCCTGCCCAGAGTCACCAGGAGTCAAATTAAGGTTGATAGGACTCACTGCCTGTCATCAGCCGATGAATGCTGATCACAGCCGCACAGTACCTGGTGACACTATATGTGATGGCAGGCTTAGAGTCAGAGAGTAGCAGGGAGCTGTAGAATTGGCTCGGATAAACTGGATACTTGCTTAGCAGTGGAAGGATGAGGGAGGCATGAATGTCTCTATAGAACGAGCAGTATAGGAGGACATGCTCACTAGTTTCAATCTGCCCTAAGCCACAGGGGCATAATTGCTCTGCAAGTGGGGTCCTTCTGTAACAGCCTTCTAGCACTGCTGAGGGGAGGCCATGGCAGCGAGCCAAGGTGAATGCCCTTCTGTGGTTTTGGACTTCCAATTGATTCAGATATGCTGCAGGAGAAGCAGAGTATCTAAGCCCATCACTGATATGAAATTTTGGAACTCTGCTGAGATCAGTTTGGCGCTCAGTGTCTATAGTGTGCTTGATGGTTGCTTTTGCCTGATCGTGGCCCATGTTGAGCAAGGTCAGGGGTAGGGGGAGAGGCCCAGAGTAGCTATTTTGGTCTCAGTTGTCTGAATCCAGTTAGATTGGTAGTCATTGTGTAGGATTAGGGGGGCAAGATCAATTGGGCAATAGGATAGTCTGAGCCAATAACAGAGAATGGCCACCCACACCCTAGCCTCCAACTTGATCAAGCCCGCCTCCAGGTGCAGAGTGGCATTGGAGACACACCTCGGTACGTGGAGCGCTGCCCTCAGGAATTGTACAAGTTTGAGAGTCACAATGTTGGGGAAAGGGCCCAACTGAGCACCATAGAGAAGCTGAGCTATTGACTTGGCTATGAACAGTTCAAGAGCCGCGGGTACATAATGGTCTCCTCTTGTCCGCAGAAATTCGAGAAATAAATTTATTTATTTATTTATCACATTTTTATACCGCCCAAACTTTCGTCTCTGGGCAGTTAACATAAAACAATTAAAACACATATAAAAAGTTCAAACAACTCAACAATTTAAAATCAATCACAACATTAAAACCAACAAATTTTAAAAAGCTGAGAAAGCTTGGTTGAAAAGATGGGTTTTCAGATGTTTTTTAAAATTTGCCAGAGGAGCTTCTCTAGGCATTTAAAGCCACTTGTTCTCCATGAGCATTCCTAAAGTCGCCAGAATGAAAAACTACTCCCAAGTATTTGAAGTGTGCAACTTGCTCGATCTTATGTCTCTCAATCCACCAAGAATGGATCTTGGGCCTCCTGGCAACGGCCATAATTTTAGTTTTGTGGAAGTTGATTTCTAGGCAATTCTCCCTGCAGTGCAACGTCAGGGCCCTCAGTGCTCTTCTAAGGCCAATGAGAGTCCTTGAGAGGATGGCAGCAGCATCCGCATATAACAGGATGGCAATGTGTCTCCCTAGCGAGCTTTGCGGGGTGGAAATCTGGGTTGCTGAGCTGGCCCACCATAGAGTTGATGTAGAAATTGAAGAGGAGTGGGGCCAAAATGCATCCTTGTTTGACGCCTTTCTGAGTTGGTACAGCTCTTGCGGGATGGCTTTGGGGGCTACATCTCACCTTGAGTGAAGTGTCTACATGAAGGGTGCGAAAAAGGTATAACAGGTACCAGTCAGTGGAGGAGGCTTCCAACTTCTCCCATAATTTGACACATAAGATGGAGTTGAATGCTGCCTTGAGATCGATAAAGGAGGCATAAAGAGAAGACACCCTGCAGGAAGAGTATTTCCCAATAAGATGATGTAGAACCAGGCACTGATCAATAGTGGAGCTCCCTTCCCTGAAGCCCACTTGTTCCTCAGCAAGAAGATTTTCCTGTTCCATCCAATCGCTAAATTTCCCTTATAGGCATCTCGAATAAAGCTTGCTGATGGTACTGAGCAAGCTGATGTGTCTGTAGTTGGCAGGGTCATCCTTCTTGCCCTTTTTAAAAATAGGGACAATGATCGCTATCCCCTAGTCCATGGGAATTTGGCCATTTGTGTCAATATAAATGAAGAGCAATACCAGGATAGAGGCCCACCAATCCAGATTATTTTTAACAGCCTCCGGTGGAATGAGGTCCTCACCTGGGGCCTTCCTTGGAGTTAATTTGACGACTAGACTGTGGATCTCTGAGGTTGACACTGGAGCCCAAGATGGAGTATTCTCAATGGCACAGAGGGAACGTCTACAAGCAGCTGCAGGATCTTTGTATAGGTCGTGAAAATATTTCTCCCAGATCTCTGGATGAATATGACAGTCCAATTAATTTGGACCATAGCTGGGAAAGCGCTTTGTAAGCTACCAGAACATGGCAGAGTATTTGGATCTAAAGGCCTGAATAAGTCCCATCCATGCATTTTTCATAGCATCTCTTTTCTTACGAGCCAGCAGAAGTTTGTATGTCTTTTCTGCTGAAGGGGATTTTGTGCAGCCAATAGTCTGGAACTAGATTTATAGACTTGATAGGTATTAACAAGGGCATTTTTGGCGTTAACACAGTCCTTATCAAACCACTACTTGGAGGCCTGTTGACGCTGTGCATGTGGCTCGCAGTTCTTACAGGAGAGGAGCTGCTGGAATTCCTGGACAAGGGCACTGAGCTGGGTCATTACTCCAAAGGCACATGAGCTGGGTCATTATTTAGTAGGGATGATTGAATAGACTGCAGTTGGTCAGAGGCAAGTTGTACCCTTAGCGCTTGATCCAGTTGTGGAGACCATTTAGCACAGTAATATGCTCCTCCCACCAAGGATATGATGGGATTGTAATGGTTCACTATGTGGGACTGATGAATGATAGGCGTCAGAAGGAGTGAGATGGGAAGATGATCACTATCAAATTGGGGGGAAACCTCAAATCTCTCTACCAGAAAAAGCAGGTTCCCTGACGTGATAAAGTAGTCAATCAGGCTCATCCTTGAGCTGGCCAAATAGGTGAACTCAGAGGGATGGTCGTTTTCAAGGGAGCCGTTCAAAATGATGAGGTTAAGTCTGGTGGTCATTCAACTCAAGCAGAGACCCACATAATTTGATATTTGGTCCTTTGAAAGACGGATAAGAGGGAGCCCGTCAACCTAGGTGGATAAGCCCTCTGTTGAGTGTATAAAGTATGGTCATCAGGGCCCAACCTAGCATTTAAATCACCATCCATCACCACATATGAGTTAGGAATTGAAAGGAGGGCATCTGCTACATAGTTTTCAAGTTCAGTCCACATTGCTCTGCCTGTATATTCCTCCATTGTGGGGGGAGGTAGATGATATTATTTATTTATTTACACAGTCAGACAGGTGTTATTGACTGGTTTGTTTTATGCAGACATCGAGTCCTTCCCAAGGACCTGGGATGGCTGAATTTTATTGTCAATGTTGTTGCTGTTGTTATAGATATCGTCGCAGAATATAGGCTGTTCCCAGTAAAGCAGCTTTTTGTAATTGGCTGGTGGTGATTTCTGTGGCCCCTATGGTGTTGAGCTGCTCTTCAAGTTGTTTTGGAATTGCACCTAGGGTGCCAATTACCACTGGGATTAGTTTGGTATTTTCTGCCACAGTCTTTCAATTTCAGTTTGTAGATCTTTGTATTTTGTTATTTTTTTCTATTTCTTTTTCTTCTATTCTGCTATCCCCTGGTATTGCTATGTCGATTGTTTTGACTTGTTTTTCTTTCTTCTTGACTACAGTTATATCTGGTGTATTGTGTGGCAGATGTTTGTCTGTTTGTAGTCGGAAGTCCCATCATATTTTTGCATCATCGTTTTCTACAACTTTTTCAATTTTATGGTCCCACCAATTTTTGGCTACAGGTAGCTTGTATTTTTTGCATATGTTCCAGTGTATCATCCCTGCTACCTTGTCATGCCTTTGTTTGTAGTCAGTCTGTGAGATCTTTTTACAACAGCTGATGAGGTGGTCCACGGTTTCATCTGCTTCTTTACAAAGGCGGCACTTGCTGTTTGCTGTGGATTTTTCGAATTTTGCTCTTATTGCATTTGTTCTTAGTGCCTGTTCTTGTGCAGCCAGTATTAAACCCTCTGTTTCTTTCTTCAAGTTGCCATTCTTAAGCCATTGCCAGGTCTTGGTGATGTCTGATTTTCCACTTACATTGTGCAAATATTGACCATGCAGTGGCTTATTTTCCCATTATTATTATTATTATTATTATTATTATTATTATTATTATTATTCTGATTTCTATACTGCCCTTCCAAAAATGGCTCAGGGCGGTTTACACAGAGAAAGATGGATTCCTGTCCCCAAAGGACTCACAATCGAAAAAGAAACATGAGATACACACCAGCAACAGTCACTGGAGGTACTGTGCTGGGGGTGGATAGGGCCAGTTACTCTCCCCCTGCTAAATAAAATCTTAATTAATGTTAATTATCAACAGTTTGCAGCAGCTAAATTGAATCAAAACTGCCATAGCATATTATTTGAGTGGTAGAAGCAGTTTTGAGGATCCATGCAGAGAGGTAGCAACAAACACACCCAGGCCGCCTTTGCATCTGCCACGGCCTGCCCCAGGTACAGCTCCAACTGTAAATGAGTGAAAACCATTGAGTAGTATCTCCCCGGTTGTCCAGGATTCCTGGATCAGAATCATATTGTGGCATGTGAGACAGTCTCTGAAGAAGGGGTCTGTGACAGAGGAATTCCACCCGGCCACATCCCACATTAAAAGGCTATCTTTACACTAATCTACTCGGTGTCATTGTGTAGAGCTGTGAAGTAGTGATTGTGTGGAGGGATCCTGCGAAGTCCACAGATCCTGAAGGGAGATAGCAGGTGGAACACTTTCAAGTTCCTGGGCACCCACCTCTATGATCGTCAGTCCTCCCTGGGAAGAAATCCCTGCAGTTTGGGTTGGAAGACCCTGTGACGCTGTCGATCCTGCTGGAGAGGTTAGCTTGCTAAAGGTGTTGAGAGGGGGTTGCTGTCAAGGAGAGTTCTTGGACCCATGCCTTGTGTGCTGGTGTCCTCTGTGGTTACAGAAAGGGGCTGGATCGATGTGGGTAAGCGAGGGCCCCTACCTCTGACAATCAGTCTTCTTCCAAGGATGTATGCACCTGTTGTTGCTTCAGAGACGATGACTGCCCCAAATGAGCCTCGCCCTCCTGTTGATCATGGCTCAGGTTGGGAGTCAAATGGAGCTGGGGGCACGTCATACTCTCAGGAGCAGCTAAGATGGTTTGTGGCTCCTCAGGTTGTGAAGATGATGTGAGGGGGCATGGAAACCCTCCCCTAGGG
Organism: Hemicordylus capensis; assembly: GCF_027244095.1. Taxonomy (NCBI): domain Eukaryota; kingdom Metazoa; phylum Chordata; class Lepidosauria; order Squamata; family Cordylidae; genus Hemicordylus; species Hemicordylus capensis. Next base: position 257,795,488 of record NC_069657.1, read on the forward strand.
TGGCTGTCACATACTGGTTACTTGAGATCAACAGTGTAGTGACCTTGTTTGAGTGTGGGTCACTGGCAAATAGCATTCCAGGGTGCAGTTCTTGCGAGTCAGTGGTCCCTGGTGGAGATTCCGCACCCACTTCATGATTTGGGAGGACTGCAGGTGTGAGAGAGGGTTCTTGACAGCTGTTGAGGGGCATGGGCACTTTCCCCCCAGGGTGGTTTCCTCCTGGGCACCTTTCAGGGTTGGGACTGCATTGTGAGATGAAGATTTCACATTATCTATGATGCCAGACAGCTGCAGGACTGACACACAAGTTCTAGAGGGCCAGTCACTCCAGTTGGTGGTGAGCTTGTTGAGAGGTTTCTCTGCATCATCCATTTCACTACCACTCTCCGAGCTAGAGCATAAGTCTGCCAAATGTACTGACAGTTTTCTTTTACTCTGGGTGTGCATAGAAGAAGCGTAGCATGTTTTGGGGGTTGAGTGGCTGGAGTGGTTTGTGAGTGCTTTTGGGAGTTGAATATCCATATCAGGGTCTGAATCTGTAAGTGTGGGTGTTCTACCCATGTCCTGATTGAGAAGCTGGAGCCAATAGGGGTTTAGTGTTGTTTTTTTGCTTTAAGCAATTGATTTTTTAGATGATTTAGTTCATCCTGTATGGTTTTGTGCAGTTGGGACTTCCCCAGTAAGAATGGTAGTAGTTTGCTTGTCTTTGTGACAGCTAAGAGATTTATTGTCCCTGAAGCTGGTGTATTTAATGGTAGAGCTATTAATCTCTTGACCAGAGATAAGGTCTCTAATTACAGGTTCTGCAAAAACATGTGTAAGTTTGTATCCATAATAGAGCAAGCGACCTGGCTGGCATGTCAATTTTGTCACCAGTGGTGCATTTTGGAAGGTTAGGAACAGCCTTCTGAAGTGCGAGCTAGCAGGCAGAAAAAAGTAAGAGATTAAGCCAATGTTTATTGGTTGTGTGTCTGACAAGTAGGACAAAGAGCGAGTAATCTCCTTGTGGTTTGTCCATATATGATGAGCACTGCAAGGAATTTCTAGGACACATTTATTGTTTTGAAGCACACAATGAAAGATGGTTTGGCTATTATTTCCCAAGAGGCCTGGTGTCATCTTACATGAAGAAGTTAAGTCAGAAGTGAAGGGAGGGGCTGATCAGGGGTTAGTGACAGCATGCTCTGAAGAGTTTTTAACCCCTTGATGTTCCAGGGCTACAAATTGATCAAAAGCCTGCCTCAGACTGCCCAGTTTTTCACTAATCGTGTTTATCTGGCCAAGGATGGCTATCAAACTTTCTGCTGAGATAATCCAGATGTCACTGAGTTGTTGGGTGATTGGATCAGATGAGGGGCAGGATGCGTGGGTGGTAAGTGTCGGGCCCCTACCTCTCCAATCTGGGGAGAAACTGAGAGCAACCCTCCAAGACAGCATGGGTGCACCTTGTTTAATAGCTGGCTTGCATGAAGAGGCCTCTTTGTCGCGGGGGCGGGGGAACTCTCTGAGCCCAGAGCCATAAATCTATTTTTAGTATTCACAGAATATACATCTGCCTCTGTTGCCTCTGATAGGGGGAGGAAGGAGTCAAGCTTAGTTTGTTTCTTCTTTCCAATGCATCCTTAGCCAGATTCTTGTTGGTAGGGCTGTTGCGAGATCTTTTCTTCCCCCTGGGGGGAGGCAAGCCCCTGGAAGTCATATTCGGAAGTGGGGGAAGCCCAGGCTGGGGCAGGAGCTTGTGAATCAAGCTATTAACCAGTGGCCATCTTGGCTCCGCTTCCTCCAGAGTACTGTAGCGCAGAGTGTGATTTTCTCAGTTCTATCATCCTCAGGAAATGCCCAGTGCCACCAAAAAACATGTTCCTGAGGGCAGCCCTAAGGGAAGCACAAATCCTAATGGAACGTTTCAGTTGATATACTGAATGTTCAGTTGATGTACTGATGTCACACCACCAAAAAAAAACCATTTAAAAATTGCTCCTAAGAATGCATATCCCCAGAATGTTCCATCAGAACAAACAATTGAGCCCATTTTGAGTCAGAACCAGTGGTGATCTTACCCCTGGACTTTGGAGTTGAAGTGCAGGGCCTACATACCCTGGTGGCCCCCAAATCCTCTTTAGTTTGTCCTGGGTGGTGTGGTTGCCATTGGTCCACACTGCACCGGGCAGCCAAGTATTATTGTGACCTGTGTTGGGTGCTTTAGAGACAGAGGGGGGAGTGAGGAAAGAAATGTGTGGGATGGGAATATGTTAAGATGGGTGTTGAAATGTTTCTGCTAATTTGCATATTTGCATAAATATACCTCTTTTATATTCCTACATTCTTGTGCGTTTAGTTGCTATTTGTGCCCTCAAGAACCTGCGTGTTAAAAATAATGCATGTGCCATGGTGTGTATGGGGGTGGGTGGGTGGGGGGATGATGCTTTACTTGCAGAGGTGGGGGCCTCCAGAAAGGGGGGGGGTGCTCCAAAGGCCTTTAGGTCCAGGCCCCAAAATTACCTAGGCGCACCTCTGGTCAGAACATTCCAAGCTCGGAACGTTCTGCACATCCCTGCTTCCAGGCAATCTAGCATTGCCAGTCATCATAATGTCTGCTTGCAGCAGGAAAACATCCATCCATATGGCCTACATATCTCTGCATTGTTTTAAACATGGCAGCCTTCTTCTATAACCTCTTCAAATGGCGTCGGTCATTTGCGTGGCAACACTGAACGGGGCTGCAAGGAGGAACGCTGCAACCCCATGCCCACACTTGTTGAGAGAGCGCTGGCGGGCGGGAAGCGGCAGGGCAGAGGCTGGCAGGGATACAGTGCCTTCTCTGTCATTTAAAGCAACCCCCCACCCTCTGAACAGGTTTGAACGCTGGTCAACAGAACCAGTTCTGTGCACATCCCTACTAAGGGGTGAACTGGAGGGTGCCCAAGCATTTCAAGCATTGATCACTTGTAGCACTACCAATTTCCCAAACCAACTCCCTTCCCCTCAGAAGCAAGGCAGGCTTTGCCCTTAGAACCTCTCCGAACCCTTGGTTTTCCTATTGCAACCCAGGACCACAACCACAGAACCCCTGAATTTCTAGCTTCCCTCCACTTGTCAGCACACACGCTCCTCTGTGAATTGATTAGTGCCATTAACAGAAACACACATCATGCATGTAAAGGAAGATTGTCTTTCTTTAATTAACTGAACAAGAACAAGGGAACCACAGGTGGGGTTAATGTGGCAGTGTTCCTGCATTAGCTTCAATGGAACTCGCACTGTGCCCAGGTGGACAATCTTAGTCTTTTACACTTTAAAACTGGAGCACTCATTCATCACCCCACAGCTGGCTTTTCTGCTGTTGGGGAGGAGGAAAATGCTCTCAGGTTTCTGCAGAAAATTCACCTTATTGCCTGTGCTTCTCTGCTGTTGCTCTGACTCCTTTGTGCTGGTACAGGGGCAGTTGCTGTGTGTGTACAGAAATCTATTTATGTATGTTTGTATGCAGGGTTTAATTTCTCCTTAACATAAACACTGAAATGATAACATATGAGAACTGTTGCCAAAACAGCTTTATTTTGGGGTAGCAGACAACACCCTACCATATTCTTGCAACTGTGGGACCACAGCTTCCATTTCAGATACTTGAGTTTGTGGGATCACGTACTCTGCACGTGCCCATATGTGGCAGAACTGGCAAATGGACACTGAGCATAAGCAAGACATGGGCAACACTACCCCTAGGTCATAACAACAAAGACTGAAAGGGAGTCATCCCCATAAAAAAAGAACATCTCTTTGACTCTCTGTCAAAGAGAAGAAAGCTAGCAAAGTAGACACCATCAAAAGCATCTGCTCAGAGAAGAGTAACAAACTCCCTTTTTACAAGAGAGATCAAACTTCCTTTTTACTAATCTTCTCCACATAAGCAAGACAACTCCCCATCCCACCATCAACAGCTAATGAGCTGGCAAGGACTAGAAGGAGATAACTCATTAAAACTTTATTTAATTTATCTTTGCACCTGGACAGACATCTCTTTTTCCAAATCAGCTTTAAGGTCACCCATTCAGACCTCCATGTACCCTTTGCCTAAGCCATTCCAGCTTTTTGTTCAGTGAGTTCACACCCAAGTCAACCAGTTCATGCAACTATGGCACATCCAGTGTGCTTGTTCAGCATGGGTTTCAGCCCCTCCAGGCAGGGAGCATGATCCAAGCATTGCCCCCGGCTATGTTTGGAGTGCAAGTACTCCTGGCCCAGCCACATGGCCTTAGAATCAGAATGGGAATCAAGATCTGCATGCTGGACGTACGTGATACTGATTCTCAAGCTTGTGAGTGGTAACTCTGCACCACTTGCTCTTTCTTTTCCCTGCTTTTCTGCTGCCTTCTCCCTGTGAGGAGATCTGCCCATGTACCCATCTACAAGCACACCAGGTGTGCCAATGTATCAGGATAGGAAATACTAACCTTCAATCCCTCTAAATCTCATTGCCCCCTTTCCTTTCTTCCTTATTTCTGCATTTTTTGCCCTTTCTACCACAAGCCTTAAGCTGATTTGTCTACAATTCAGACCCTAAGCAAAAATTCCTTTTAGTGAGATCCTTGTTAAAAGTTTTAGTTAAGATTTTATTGCTTTGCCTAACCAATTATTCATTTCCTGTATCCAATTTTCAAATACATCTTTAAACTGCATCTATGCTTCCTCATCATTTTCAGACCAAAACTTTGCTCAGATTAATACTGGAATAGACTGCTTCCCCATATCGATTCCCCCCATACTGATTCCCCTCGATAACCCAAAAACATAGTCAGAGTGTCCAGCCAAGCACTCTGGAGCAGATCTATTAACAGAACTCTCTATTGCATTCTCCGTCATTTCCTCCCAGCCTTTTCTTGCTCAGGAACACGTCAGGTCCAAAGCAAGGAGGGGGAAGCAGACCAATCTGGCTATGTCCCTTTAAATGCAGGAATTCATGGGATCCAGTATCCCTGTTGCCAAGCAGCGGCAGGAGGAGTGAGATGATGGCAGAAGTGGAGCGTTCACTCTGTGAGACAGCCAGTGAGAGACATGGCTGCCATAGAACAGACACATTTCTGAGCTGCTCTAAGCTGACCTCTTTCTGGTAGCGGGAGGAGTTTCCTCATGAAACCCAAGTTACAGCAGCCACAGAATTTGGATGACACTGTGGTGCCTCGGAATCTCCAGCTTCAGTAGCGAAACTTACTACAAACCAAGCGTACAAATTCAGGTTTGGCTTCAAAAATTGAGCCACAGTTGTGTGATGAACTGCAGCTTCATGCATTTGATCAGAAACACCTATCTCAGCTACGTTTACCTGAGGTTTGGCATAATGGCTGAATTCTCATTTTCTCTCTCTCTCTCTCTCTCTCTCTCTCTCTCTCTCTCTCTCTCTCTCTCACACACACACACACACACACACACACACACCTCTGTCTACTCAGAGGAGCCTCAATGTCTGAATCAATTTATTAAGAAATGGTGATAAAGTATTCAAATAATGATGCAAATAACTTTTGACATGCTAAACCGTAGAAATATACAGCATGATCTTATCAAAATTCAGTACTTTTAAGTCCTAATGATAGGGCTTAAATTTATTCTATTCAAACTAATGGGACTTCAAAATGATAAACTTTGGCAGGATTGTACCCATATTGTTTATTTCCTTAAGTAAGGAAAACATCACTGTTGTTTCTTTTCCAATGACTTTCAGAGACACACACACACACACACACACACACACACACACACACACACACACTACTTCTGGTGTTTGACTGGGAAAAAATGGCTGGAGTGCCTCAAGGAAAAGAAGGGTTGCTATTGAGCTAGGAAAATGTGACAAGAAGCTTTACTATCAATATGAAGTAGAATTATCAGCATTTATTGTGGGTAATGACTGAAGTGCTCTTTAACAGAAATGAAGTATTAAGTATCTATGCAAATCCAATCCAGCTCTCTGTGAAATAAAACATAACTCATCATACTTACTGTAAAAATAAGGACTCATCTCAGTTACCCCAAAGGCAGGAAGAAATCTTTAAAAACATTAGATATATACAGAAATACTGTGTAGTCTGCCATGACTATTCTAAGCTTCCTGACATTTCAGTTATATTTCAATTACCTTTTACATGTCTCACAGTACTTCTTGTATATGCCCAAATTAGGACTGACAAACACAAGCAAAAAGGAGAGTACATCTATTATATATTCTTCTAGTCAAGAAAGAAGCTTAGAAAATGTGAGAACTGACATTCGACTGCACTCGAAACATGTAAAGTACAAAGCCTTTCTTCCCCTGCCCCTCCATAATTTTTCTTAAGAAATAAAAATGAGCAACAGAAATGCCATAATTAAATTCTAAGCAGTCCCTTGTTAGTATAGCAGTAAGTATTCCTGCTTGTCATGCAGGAGACCAGGGTTCAATTCCCCAATGGGTAGATGTTCTGATCTCTGAGGAGGAGAGCTGTGATACTGAGCATGAATTGTCTACTTTGCTAAGCATTTGGATGGGTGACTATATCTAAGTGCTGTCTACTATAAGATATTCCCCTTGGGGATGGGCCATAGATCAGAGGTAGAGTATCTGCTTGCATGTAAAAGATCACAGGTTCAGTCCCTGGTATCTCCAGGTTTTGCTGGGAAACCTTTGAAACCTTGAAAAGCTACTGCCAGTCAGTGTTGACACTAATTTTCTAGATGGACCAATGGTCTGAATTGGTATAAGGCAGCTTCTTATGTTCCTAACCTCAGATTATTCTTTTAAAAACTTGTATAAGCTTTTAAAAGAGTAATATTGAAAATAAAATGATGATAAGCTAGCTTTTTAAGAGAGACCATATCTCTTAGCAGTATTAGGAGTGACATCATCCTGTGCTTAATTATTTTGTATTGCACTAGTTGGCAGCAAGTGAACACTAAGAGAAACCAGAAGATCAACTAAGAGTCTCTTTGAAATAATTTCAGAACATAATGCAGCCGCAGTCATTGCCAATAAGCCAAATTATTCAGAACTTAACATATTCCTACTCTCCTGCACTTACTCTCCTGCACTTACTCTTCAGCTATGTTCCAAACCTGAATCCTTCCTCCAGTTCATAAACTTGGGGGAAGGTGGACATTTAGCAACTATGATAGAATTTAATCAGACTGTGGTGATTTCAAACTGAAGACTGTGTTTCAAAAAGATTAGCAAGCATGGAGAGAGAGAAAACACACTCCCACTCCTGTACCCAACAAGATAGAGAGGCTGTTCTCACGAGTAGTCAAGAGAGGGCTAAGACAGCCAAGCCCACTCTTGGCTGCTCATGAGAAGCAGCAGGAGGCCAACAGCTGCGGGTGCCGCTGCGGCAAACCCACCTGTGGAGCCCACAACTTAAATGTGCTTGCAGCTGGGGCTGGCAGACTGCAGAGCTCCCAGCCAGCGCTGGGGGATACCCACAATGCCCAGTGCGCAGTGCATTGTGGGAGTTTGGCGTATGTGTGTAACAATGCATCCCAGTCCCTGACCGGAGGCAGTGGAGGTACCACTGTCAGAAGTAGTGGAGGATCGTCTGGTTGTGCGATCCTTGCACACAGTGCCCTCCTTGGATTGTCTGTGGGGAATGGAAGGTGATGAAAACTTGCTCTCTACCCGCCTGTCCAGCCCTTCTTACAGCTCATGACAAAGGGCTCAGAGATTAACTTTCTGTATGTTAAACATTATATAGGTTTAATATTTACAGCATACACTCAAACTGTCTACATTCAAAGTTCTGATGATCTGCTTTTACTTTTTCAGAGTTTGTTTCTTATAATGTTCAGGAGAAAATAAGACAAACTTACCACCACCACCTCCAAGAAGACTTGAATTAGCTGTGGGGAAAATGAACAGAACCAAGAGTTAAATATCTATATATCAACGTTTGCAGCAAGTAACACACACACACACACACACACACACACACACACACACACACACACACAATATTTTGCATCAATACAAAAAAGAATGCATTAAAAATTTTAACCAGCCCATTTCATCTGCTAGTGCAAAGCTATTAGGCATTCCAATGTTCAATCTAGCAAAAAAATTTTAAAAGGCATGCAAAAACCATGGACAAGAACTGATCTTGCAGTAGCAAGCATGAACTGTCTCCTTTGCTAAACAGGGTTTACCCCAGTTTGCATTTGAATGGGAGACCACATGTGTGAGCACTGTAAGATATTCCCCTCAGGGGATGAGGCCACTCCAGAAGAGCATCTGCATGCTTGCATGCAAAAGGTGCCAAGTTCCCTCCCTAGCATCTCCAGATAGGGCTGACTCCTGCCTGCAACCTTGGAGAAGCTCTGCCAATCTGCGTAGACAATACTGAGCTAGATGGACCAATGGTTTGGCTGGGAATAAGGCAGTTTCCTATGTTCCTAAACTGGGAATGGTTTTAATAAGCAGACTAAGCAAATTCATGAAGGAGAAATATAACAGCACCAATTAGCCATATGAGCTAAATAGACTCTCCAGAGTCAGAGGCAATTTGACTCTGAATACAATTTGCTGGGAGACTAGGCAAAAGCAGGGGAGGGCTGTTGTTAGGATTCTGCAACTTTGACTCTCCAGCCAGGGGTATACTTATAATTGAGCGAATGGGTTCAAAGAACCCAGGGGTTTTGAGGGGGCCGCATCCTTTTGAGGGGGCCCAAGCTCCTCCCTCCCTATTTTCTTTATTATCTCCCTCACTCCCAGGGGTCTCCAGAGAGAGAGGCAAACACGAGCCCCCTCTCCCCTAACTACACCCTTGTCTCCAGCTTTTGTTGGACTGCATAGTGGCCAATTGTCTTGGATAATAGGAGTTATAGTCACACAACAGCTGGAAGGTCAAAGCCGTACACTCCTGCTACACAACTTGCTCATGGGCTTCCTGGAAACATCTGTCTGGCCACTGGACTATCAAGACGCTAGACCAGATGAACCTTTGGTCTAATCTAGCAGGCCTCTTCTTATGTTCTTATCCTCTATTGCAGGCATCACCAAACTGCGGCCCTCCAGATGTTGCTGAACTACAACTTCCAGCATACCCAGCCACAAAAAATTGTGTCTAGGGATGCTGGGAGTTGTAGTTCAGCAACATCTGGAGGGCCGCAGTTTGGGGATGCCTGCTCTATTGCCTCAATAACTGACAAGAGGAAAAGCAAATTCCTCACCACCTGTTTCATAGGAGCAGTCCCATTGGGGATTAGAGAAGATTTCTCAAGTAAGCAATGTAAAAGTCTTTGGGGGGAAATACTCTGTTAATAATGTTTAGTGCTAAGCCTATCACTATACTGCACTTAATCTTAGCCAAAAGGCCAAGAAGCAATCATGAGTCTACCAAAGATTTCTACTATATTTAAATAAGCATGTCAAATCAAGTACATATGAATGAACACAAAATACACTTTACTAATACCACAGATACGAAACCAATCAACCAACCAACCAACCAATCAATCAATCAATAAGAAATCCCCATACTGGGAAGCAAGGGCAATCCACAAACAAGTTATATGGCTATATATTGTCACAAAGTTTGGTTAAGTGATTTATATATGCCCATGTAAGTGCAACACAAGCACCTGTCATGGCCCATGACTCTGACCTCTTATTAGAGGCAGAGGCGCTCTTACCCCTGGACTTCTGGGTCAAAGTCCAAGGCCTCCTCACCCCCTGCCCCCCAATCCTCTTTAGTCTGTCCCAGGTGGTGTGGGCGTGTTAAAAATGTTTTTAAAATACTGGATGTGTCACGGTGTGTAGGATGATGCTTAGCTTGCGGGGGGGGCGCCTCCAAAGGCCTTTAGGTACAAGCTCCAAAATTACCTAGGTGCACCTCCAATTAGCAGAGGGATCTAATGATACTTTTAAAAAGATATTTAGGAGTATTGAGAAGACAGTTTTCAGGACCATCCTAGCAATTAACCATCTTGTCAGATATTTTCACAGAATATATGAAAACCCCTACAGACTGCAATTCCTCTGAACCGGCGGAGGTAGCTTTGTCCCCCTCCCCTGACTTACTCAATCCTCCGAACCCTCTACTGTGCAGGAGGGCACCCTTCCACTACCATAACACATCCAGGGGCAGCAGGAGTCTTCCCAACCCCACCAGAGCCTACAGAATAGGGCACAGGACCTTTTCATTCAAGCAGTTCTCCTCAAGAAGATTCCAAACACTCCGCCACTTGGCTTGCCCGGCATCCAGCCTAACTTTCTAACCAGTTAACTGATGGTCCGAAGTTCAACCAGAACACCCAAGTAGTGCCAGAGTGGAACAGGATTGTCTCCTCATATTCCTTCTTTTTACCCACATGACTTTCCATTGGAATGGAAAGACAAGATCCAAGCTGCCTGAAGAAACAGTCTGCATTTGCGTGAGCATTGTCCACTGCTGTCATGTCTCCAGGACTCAGCAGCTGGACTTTGCTGCCTACCTCAGTGCCCATAGAAAACATTTTTGCTATCTTTGCCATTTTCCATTCTTTCCAACAGCCATTAAACCGTTTCCACACAGTACAGTACACATGAAATTCTTTAGAATTGCAGCAGTGAAAATGGTAACAGAAAATATAGGCCAACTCCAACACAGCCCTCCTCTTTAGCACTACAGCCATCATTTTTGCTGCTGATTTGCTCAGTGCATCTGCACCATTGAGTCTGATTTCTCAAAAGAATATTGCAATTCTGCTAGTATGGACAATCCCCTACAAGCTTCTATCAACTTATTCTCTGTGAGGAAAAAGTTGGGGTGGCTGGATGTGCAAGCTCTAGCCAGGAGAATTAAAAATGGGGATCAAGGATTTAAGATCGGTTTGTGGATTTGGATGCACAATCTGCATTCAGCATCCCATTCAAGTTAGAAGGCAGCATCTGCATTTGCATACACAACTGTTTTTTTAATAATAATAATAATTCGATTTCTATACTGCCCTTCCAAAAATGGCTCAGGGCGGTTTACAAAGAGAGATAACAAACAAATAAGATGGCTCCCTGTCCCCAAAGGGCTCACATTCTAAAAAGAAACATAAGACACACACCAGCAACAGTCACTGGAAGTACTGTGCTGGGGGAGGATAGGGCCAGTTACTCTCCCCCCGCTAAATAAAGAGAATCACCACTGTAAAAGGTGCCTCTTTGCCCAGTTAGCAGGGGATTTTACAATTTTACAATTGCCATTCCTAAAAGCAAGAATTTCAGAGTTTCAATGGATATGGCAGCAAATTCTGGAAAATTCTGCAGAAATAAAGGGATGGATTTTTGCGCTTCCTTAAGTAATGGTGCTTGGTGAGCACACTAGGGAAGGGGACCTGGGCAGCAGCAAACACCAAGATGTCAATCTCTGCAAGTCTGGAAAGGCTCAACTGGACTCCTGCTAGCCTCACAGAAACCTCTACCTTGAGCAAAATATTAGCTGAAGTTTGTCGCACACATCATGCTTATTTTTCAGTATTTGCTATTATATGAGAACTAAATGTTTTAACACTGAACTATTTCAAACTCTCTAGAATGCTGTTCATTTGTATGGCATTGTCTGGAAAGGTAAAGAAGCACAGATATTAAATCAGGACTTGCTTCCTCCGGATAATTCTGCCAGCAAAGTGATTCAGTTCAAAGTCTTTATGGAGTATTTTCCACAAAAGGGTCACACATCTAAAGCCAAAATATTAAACTTTATGTCCAGAGGCAGTTTCTTTTGCATTAAATGTCTGGAAACATGGAGAGTAAAACTTAATATATGGATACCAAATTTTCTTACAGTAACAAGTATTTTGTAATTGCCAGTTCTGTAGGACTTGTTTACTACAAAATAATATATTTCTGCAATGTCTCTGGAGATAGCATGTTTGTGACATTGTAAACAGTTCAAATGAACAGCATTGATTGGTTTCTCTAAAAAGCAGACATTTACCCACTTTAAAAATGCTAATTTTTCAGGATCATCTTTTCCAGCAAGCATTAATGGATTTGGTAAACAAAACTGATACGTCAAGCAAGTGAACATCTGTTGCTGTAATAAAATATATGTTAATATTTAATTCACATTGTATTAATCTAGCAGCACATATCAACATTTTGTTATACTATTAAACTGCAAAATACATATTTTTAACAGTCTTTATATTGATTGGTGATAGAAATAAGGTATTCTTTTATAAAGGACACTCTTTTTATTTCATCAAAACATTACAGAAAATGACAGCCGGTGAGCAGGGGGCCAGCAATTTACAATACAGGCAGCTACATTTCCTCTTACATAGATCAGGAGATATCTTTACCTGTCATGAGTATTTGATCTATTTGTCCCCCCCTCCTCTCCCACACACAAGAATAAGTTCTTAGTGCTACTCAGTGAAACAGTTCTCACACGCAGTCTAACCTAGGCTAGGGAAGCGCAGCATGTGAGAACCGCCGGGATTGGGCCCGATCCCAGCAGGGCAGTGCTTCCAAGCTTGGCTCCTAGCTTGGCTCTTTTAGCTGGGGTTAAAAGGTGCCAGCATGCCATTAACCCCGGCTCCCTGATTGGGTGCAAGCTCAGGCTGCTTCCATTCTGTCCAAACACAGAGATGGGTGCCTAGAGTACCCGTCTCCTGGGGGAATCCCCCAATGCACTTCTCTTGGCACACGATGCATTGTGCCGTGTCCCAAGGCAAGGCTGGGATGCATCATCCCGGCCTCCGGAGCTGTGCTTGGCTAAGCACTGCTCGTCTTGGATCGTGGTCTGCGCTTCCAACAGCATGTGTGCTCGTCTGCAGGGAACAATAAGATTTGCACAGCCTCCTCCACACCCAGTCATGTAAATAACCCTAGTATCTTCTTAGACAATATACTGGTGACAGAATTGAAAACAGTTTACACTAGTTAATCATCTTTAATAAAACATTGTCATTCACAACCACATATATACAGTAAATATTCAAGTCCAATCCCGGGAATCTCCAGTTAAAAGGAACTCAGTAGCAGGGCTTGACAAGTCTGCTACCTGAAACTTTCAAGAGCTACTGCCAGTCACATTAGGCAAAATTGAGAAATACTTTCCATCTAAGTTTAAGGCAGGTTCTTATATCTTCATCAGTGGAATTACCTGACTATAACCACAGACAATGCTAGAATTTTACAGTTGGGCATAGAGTCCTGTGCCACATATGTTGATCAGCTATTGAATAAGCATCACATCTTAAGAGTGAGTGTGTCTTGCACAGCTCAGTATCAGTGCAAGTATCCAGCCACGTCCAAGAGACAATAAATAACAAATCCACCACACCTTCCCCCCACTATTAAGGAGCTCTGTCTCCAGTTGCAACAACTCATCTGGTGGCAACCCAGGGCCAGGTCTTCTCTATAGTTGCTCCAACCAAGGTTTTGGAGCACAATCTTGTTGGAGTAAGAGTTGCATCATCTCTGAAACTTTTTTTTTAAAGCTCTTAAATCCCATCTGTTCAACCAGGCCTTTAGTTAATTTTTAAGTAGTTTGTATCATTTTTAACTCTTTGATTTTTTAAAAAAAGTTTTGTTGTTTTTGATTGTATGTAAACTGCCTTGAGACATATGTTTAGGCTATAACAAAACAATAGAATAAAACTGCAAAACCTCAACATCTGAAATAGTGTCCTAAGTCAGATGGCATGATGTGAAAGCATGAGCAAACTAAACATATTTCATTTCAGAAATGAAGCAGTGCCGAAAAATACTGCCCTATCCATTGTGTGAATGTCAATGTTTTTTAAAAAGGTTTCTCTAAGGTTGTTTTGTCACTGAAATTACTTTTGAATTTCAACTATCTTTGGAAAAGCATTACAAACAGTCACCATATAGAGTCAAGTTTCCAAATATGGGAAATTGGCAAAACGTATATATACACTCATTGTGATTTAGAAGTGTTGAACAGAAACTGAGCATCAGAATTAAAAGCAAGTCATCCATCTTAGACATTTACTAAGCACTGAACACTGATTAAACATGTACATGCACAACCCTCCTAACTGATGCTGCCCACAGACAATACCTCATGCTGACTCTCCTATGTGACTCCCTGATAATTCTTTGAGTCTGACTTCTTGTTAGGAAACTTCCTATTGTTCTTAATTGCTGCAAGACTTAATTCTTTATCATAATCAAAGTATGATGAAAAATTATGAGTGATATTTTCTCTGTAATGGCATAGTTTGGGTATCTGACAAATTGATAGAATGAATATATAATCTTATTCTGCTTTCAGATTAATTAATAAATTCACATCCAGCAGAGTTAAATGCCCGACAGCAGATGATTGATTGACAGGATCTACCCCAATAAACAATGCCCAATTTCTTTTATTTTAAGAGATTTAACTGAGACCGAATCAGCCTTTTTTATATTCCAACAGATAAAAGGATAGAGGATAGTTTAAGCTGGCAGCAATTTATGTAGGTTGCCGAAGTAGGCAGCTGCCTACTCAAGGTAAATGAAGCAAAGAAAATCCATTATCCCCACTTTGAAAATATCCCCTTTCCAACAAGAGTGGACCAGAAGCACCAAAACATCTCATTGAGTGCTACCAAAGGATATATCACCAGCCTCATCCTACCTCCACCTAATCTTGAACAAGACCCTTGCACACCTCAGCTGAGTCACATAATGACCATACAGGTGCCAATTCATGGCCTGAGAACAGCAAGTCCCAGCACTCCCATGAGGGAATGGGCAGTTCCCTTACACCAGCAGAAGAACCTATACAATTGATACCACAAGACTTCATGACAGCAGAGATTGCAGGACCTGGATTTAGGTTTGCCTCCATCTTTCACAGAAAAATGAATGAGCTCTATTTTAGTTGTAAAACTGAAAATAATTTGGCTTCCTACAATACCTGCTAGTGTGGCTACTTGCTTGATTAGTGTCAAACTACGTGTTATACTGTAGCCACCTATTGTTGCAGTGGGGAAATGACTTGACTAGCAAGACAGAGGTTGCCAGTTCGAATCCCCGATGGTATGTTTCCCAGACTATGGCGAACACCTATATCGGATAGCAGCGATATAGGAAGATGCTGAAAGGCATCATCTCATACTGCACGGGAGATGGCAATGGTAAACCCCTCCTGTATTCTGCCAAAGAAAACCACAGGACTCTGTGGTTGCCAGGAGCTGACACCGACGCGACAGCCTTTATGTGTTATACTAAATGCATGATTCGGCTCTCCATGCATATTTTTAAAGAATTTCAATAAAGTATCAGTCCTAGAGGGACCCTACCAGGACTGGGACCCTCTTGCTCTGTAAATTTAAAACTTCAGTTAGAGCACATAATCAGGATCTTGTATGCCATAACTAATCTGTATTAACTGAGCTAGAGTATATATTCTGGTTTAGTACCTTGCTTCATCAGGTCAAAGTACACCTAATCCAGATTCATTGCAACTATTCCAGCAACACCAGTTCATACATTGTCCACCAGTATTTGCTCAGTACTTCACAATCTACCTGCTGACCATCCCTGCTCTACAACCTGAAGTGTAGGCAATTCTTCTCATTTTGTTAAGTAACCCTAGGTAAGTTTGTGAAAAGAGGAGGATTTGAGCTGATGTGGGGAAAGAGTTGATGTGAAAGGAGCTAGTGCCAGGGATGGAGCCTCAACATAACCTGTAAAACTGATAGGCATTGAGGCTATTCTCACGATGGGGGGAAACCGGGTTAAAAGAGCCCAGCCCGTTTTCCCTCATCGTGAGAACTACCGGGCTCGCAGGCAAGCCCGGTGGTTCTCTGGCTAGCCCATCAAGGTAGCCCTCCCCTTAACCCAGGTTAGCAGAGCGAACGATCCGCTAACCCGGATTTTCTGTTCATGTGCCACCACTACACACTGTGGTGACACACGAGGAGGCCCCCTCCGGGAGGCTTAAACAAGCCTCCTGGTCCCGGGGGTCTCCTCAGGATGCCCCACACACTCATACGGTGCATCCTGTGACTTCCGGGGGGCGGGTGGCCCCCAATCCCTGCAAACCCTACCAGCTCCGTGACTCGTCTGTGGGGAGAGCAAGCTAAGCCTGCTCTCCCCGCAGAACCCTCCCAGGTTCTACACACAGATCGTGTGCAGAGCCTTCGTATCTTGTATAGAACAAAAATTTGAAACTTAGTATAATTAAGAAATGCATATATAGCTGTGGAGGCATATACAGAAAGGGCAGTTACCAAAAGCAACAGGCATGCAAACTATATGCAGGCACAATGACAGACATCAACTTTGGCAGAGCCTAATACTTTGTTAGTCAGACCTTCTAACTAGAACATGTAAATGCCAAAGTCTTTGGCTGATACTGTAATCCCATTTCTTTGTCCAACTGAGAGGAAGTTAAACTGTCTAACAGGCAGTGACCAAGCCCAAACACATGAATAATAGTTTGGGTTAAGAAAGCATTGCACACTGTAGACTGAATAAAACCAGAAACTCAGATGACTAATGATGCTACTGGGAATGGAGCCATGTGGTATTCTGAGCTTTGAAGCTACTGTGATTGATTCTAAGAGTGAAAAATGAGTAAACTATTTTAAAAAATAGGAATAATATCAACCACTAAACTAAGAATGTTTTCAAAGTTGATATCGATCTAGGATTTTCTGCCCCAAGGCACCCTTACAGAGTATTCAAATGGGATACTGTCAACCAGGAGTTTTAGTCCTTTGCTTTGCTTGAATGTTATTGTCCTCCAGCAAGTGTTAAAAAAAACAAAAACAAAACCAAACTGATGTCAGTTTCTAAAGTTGAATAAAAAAGAATTTAATACAATCAGTATTAGTATTGTTCTGTTATCCAGATAAGAGTGTGTATATTTCAGGTCTCATTCCAGCTAGATGTAAAAAAAAATACTCTCTCAACTAGTGGTAACACCAGGAACATTCGTTAAATAAAGCCAAAATGACAAGAAAAATTAACATACATAATCAAAGACAATAAATATATAAGGAAGTATACAACAAAACTCTAATATATTAAAATGTTCTTCAGACTAGGCCTACCAGAAAGTCAACCAGCCACCTTTTTATTTATGACAAATACAATAGCTGCACTAACAATAGTTATCTCACATGTACACAACAAAAATTAAACATTTTTAGGCATATTTTATTAGGAACTTCTCCCATACAAGTCATTTTGACATATAAGGATTGTGTAAAAACATGGACAATTCCTATCAGTTTCAACTGAGCTTCCACAGGAGAAGTACTTGAGGCTTGGGCCCCAGTATTTATTTCATGTTCTCTGGGAATTTTGTCCAATTTCTCAAAAGATTGTCTGTAATAAATAAAATTATAATTATGTTCTATAGAATATTTTTTATTAATAATAATAATTATCATTTCTTGTTTACACAGTCAGACAGGTGTTATTGACTGGTTTGTTTTATCCAGACATCGAGTTGTTGTTGTTGTTGTTGTTATTATTATACATTTTATATCCCGCTCTTCCTCCAAGGAGCCCAGAACAGTGTGCCAAGAGCAAAATCAACATTATCATCAAATTGCCAGGTCCAGGGCTGTAGCTATAATTGAGCGGGTGGGTTCAAAGAACCCAGGTCCCCCATCTCCTGAGGGCTCCCATCCTTCCCTATTTTCTTCATTCTCTTCCTCACTCTTAGAGGCCACCAGGGAGAGGGGCGAACATGGGCCCCCTCTCCCCTAGCTACACCCCTGGCCAAGTCACTTAATGAAAAGACATCAGCTATCCAGTATCTCATCCTGGATGAGCATGCTAACCTGTCTTATGTAATGGAGACCTGGCTGGATGAAGTGGGTGGGTTCAATCAGATAAAATAATTGATTAAAACCTGTGGAATTGGTGTGATAGATCCATTTTTATCACAAAGATACCCACAGGTTACATCATTGTGATTGGTTAGTTCTCAGCAACGTTTGTTCCCTTTTTACTGGTTTTGAAGCATGCATAGGCGTTGTGTCCTAAACTTAGAACACAGATGTCATCAGTAAGAAAAGGAACTTCTGAGAAAATCTAAGTCAGAGTGCTATCTTGTCAACTCATGGCCCAGATAAGATAACCCATGACATGTCAGTAAGTGTGGTATCAGCAGAAAACCAAATATGCTTAACTGGCAGCTTGAAATTAAGAGATAGGCCTAATTGACAGTCGGGAGGAATCTTTTTGAATATTGGAAATATTGTGGATGCACAGTATTTGTGGGTTAGAGGGCTTCACCAGTGTAATAACTTAACAAAGAACAGATAAATGAAGTTTATGCCTGAAATCCTGAAACAACTTCTTAGGATGTAACCCAACAGAAAAAAAGCATAAACATTATAAATGCAATGTTCTATATTATTATTTCTCGAAGATGGGTCATGCGTGGCGACGTGGTAGGAAGGAGGCGATTGGCTGTTCTCCAAGATGGGCCATGTGTGGCGATGTGGTGGGAAGGAGGCGATTGGCTGAGTTTGCAAGCAGAAGCACCTGATTGGGCAGTGGGGATTCCATATGCAGAGTATGCAAGCAGAAGCACCTGATTGGGCAGTGGGGATTCCCTATGCAGATAAGGAGGAGGGGCCTGTGATGGTTAAGGTCAGTTGGAATGCAGCTGTTCCTGGTTGGAAGATGTTCTGGATATAAAAGGATAGCAGGCAGGGGTCTGCAAAAAGACAGGTTGTGAGGGAGGAAAGAGCCCCTTCAGGAGAAGGAGGATGCCGTTGTGTAAATGAACAAAATCTTTTAACTCAGGGATGGAGGGAGAAAAAACATGAAGGGAGGGGGAAGAAAGAGTGGAGAAGAGCAAGTGGAGGAGAGAGAGAGAAAGAAGGGAGCGGGAAGAGAGACAGAAGGAAGGGCAAGGGACGGGCCTGAGCTTGTCAGCAGCTTGAGGGGAATGAGTGGCCATGGCGGCACTGGCAGCAAGGAAGGGTCCAGGCAACCACTGCTGCTGTTTGGGGCTACTGAGGCCATTGTAAGAGGGAGGCAGTCAGGCAAGGGATGGGCCTGGGCCTGTCAGGAGCCTGAGGGGAACGAGCGGCAATGGTGGTGGCAGCAGCAAGGAACTACCCGGTCAACCACTGCTGCTGCTCCTGAAGGGAGGAGCAGGAGCGGGGCTTGGGTGAAGGTGGGGAGGTCTCTGGGGATAGGGGGCTGCAGCTTGGCCAATAGGCAGCAGCAAGGCTGCAGCCATGACCAAGAAGGATGAAGAGGATGGAAGCAACGGGATAGAGAAGGAGCAGGAGTTCAGACCAGGTGAGGGTGGGGAGATCTCTGAGGTGAGGGGAGCAATCAAGTACTAACGCGCAGATGCTCTAGAGCAGAGTTTCTCAACCTGTGGGTCCCCAGATGTGATTGGACTTCAACTCCCATAATCCCCAGCCCCAGTGGCCTTTGGTTGGGAATTATGGGAGTTGAAGTCCAGTTATATCTGGGGACCCACACGTTGAGAATCCCTGCTCTAGAGCATGCAAGAGTTCCAGCATTGAAGCGGGGAGAAAGAATGGCTGCGGTCAGGATGCAGAGATGGAGGGCTGGCAGGCAAAGCCCCTCCAGCCCAAAGAGGTGGGTGGACGGCGAGTGAAGCCCCGCTGGCCAGGAAGAGGAGGTGGTGGTGGGGAGAAATGATGGCAGTGGTGAGGAGGTGGGCAGATGGCGGGCAAAGCCTTACCAGCCGGGAGGGGAAGGTGAGAGGCGGTGGTGGGATGGCCTGGCCCTGGACGGCCCAATGGGGAGAGCTGCAGGGGGGAGAGCGAGCGAGCGAGCTGCAGGGGGGAGAGCGAGTGAGTGAGCTGCAGGGGGAGAGCGAGCTACTGGGGGAGAGCGACCGAGCAAGCTGCGGGGGGGGAAGAGCGACCGAGCGAGCTGCAGGGGGGGAGAGCGACCGAGCGAGCTGCGGGGGGGGATGTCACAGGCTCAGTACACAACTGCACACACGCTCTGTGCGGGGTCAGCTAGTTATATTGAAAACTCCTGAATATTAACAAATCAGGGTCACCACCATCTACATTGGCCTTTGGGTGTGTTGTGGAGGTTGGTGACCATTCACTGGCAAACATCTTGATATGCGTGTGGCTTGTGAACTAGTTGTTAGCCAACCTATCCCAGGTAATGTCTATCCCAGTTATATCTGTCATTGCTGTTTTGAATCTTTTGTTATTTGTCTAATCTACAAATGCAGCTGCTAGGCTGAAATTGGTAAAATGGAATTGGTAATTTTATTTCTGAGTGTGTGCTTCACTTCCCATTCAGTGTACAACCAACTAGGACAGGATCCATCCCAACAGC
This sequence comes from Hemicordylus capensis, assembly GCF_027244095.1. NCBI lineage: Eukaryota > Metazoa > Chordata > Lepidosauria > Squamata > Cordylidae > Hemicordylus > Hemicordylus capensis. Next base: position 257,815,745 of record NC_069657.1, read on the forward strand.
CATGCCCTGGCTGGGCAAGGCCGAGAGGGGAAACTAATTAATTAAGAAAGGGAAGTAACACAAAATTCCTAGCAGTTACATCCTCCAGGTTTCCTAATTCAGCAAAAAGCCCATCTTGAGGGTCAGGGAGATGGAATCACAGTAATGTATCATGATTCCACTCCCCTCTCCAGAGGTCTGGATCAGACAATCCCAGGATTTTGTGTGGGTGTGCAAAACAGTACCGGGGTTCTGTTGGTGTACCACCCACCCTGCTGCGCCAAAGTCTCCCTGCCTGAACTGCTGGAGGTAGTCATGGTGATGGCATTGGGCTCCTACAGACTCATTGTCTTGGGGGACTTCAAGGTCCATGCTGAGGCCCCTGTCATGGGGTAGTTCAGGATTCGATGGTCTCCATGACAACCATGGGCCTATCTGAAGCAATATCAGGCCCTACTCAAGTAGGAGGTCACACTCTGGATCTGTTGGTCAGGAGGTTAAGTGATCTGGGAGTGGAGGAATTTGTTTTTACTCAGTTGTCATGGACAGATAACTGTCTGGTGAGGTTTAGATTTTTTGTGTTCTCTGACCATCGCAGGGGTACGAAACCCATTAAGATGGTCCATCCCCGGAGGTTTATGGATCCACTAGGTTTCCAGATAGCTCTCTGGGAGTTCCCCATTGCCAGAGCTGGTGATTTTGTCAAAGCTCTGATTGGTCTCTGACATGAAAAGACAATCCAAGAGGTAGATATAATTCCTCCTAAGCATCCTCTCCGGCTTAGTGGAATCTGAGCAGCTCCCTGGTTTTCTGAGGAACTTAAGACAATGAAACAGTTTGGACAATGACTAGAATGTTATTAGAGGAAGATCTGCAACAAATCCGACCGAACATGGAGTAGAATCCATTTTAGAGACTACTCTGTGGCAGTGAAGGTGGCAAAGAAGTTCACTTTTGTGCCACTATTACGTCTGCATGGTGTAGGTCAGTGGAGCTATTTTGAATGACTAGAGCTTTGTTACATTCTGCCCCCCAGGTTTCTGGAGAACAGACCTCAACAGACTGCTGTGACCAGCTTGCTTGACACTTCATTGAGGGATGGCAAGTTTCCATCTGTTCTAAAGGACAAGACCATTAGACCTATATTGCAAAAGCCCTCTCTAGATACCTCCAATTTTAATAACTACTGGAAACCAGACAGAGAGAGGTGAGGCTGGTTAGAAGGCCTAATCAGGATATGGGGTTTCATATGGTATTCTACTCCCTCTGAAGGAGCAGGTTTGCAGTTTGGGGTTCTCTCAGATCCAGCGATGCTCCTAGAATATCACGTGGCAGTGGTGGCCAGGAGCCCCTTGGCTCAACTTTGGCTGGTGCACCAGCTGCAACCCTTCCTCGTGAAGGCTGATCTGGCCTCTGTCACACAGGCCTTAGGCATATCATGTTTGAATTATTGCAATGCACTCTACGTGGGGATTTCCTTGGAAAGTACCGTATTTTACGGAGTATAAGGCGCACTTTTTTCCTTGAAAAGCAACCACCCAAATTCAGGTGCGTCTTGTACTCTGGGGAGAAGTTGGAAGTTGGGATTGTCGGGAAAGAGGGGGGGGAGGAGGAGGAAGGGCAAGCAGGGAGGATTCACTTCCCACCTCCCTTCCTCTCTCGCTGGGGCCTGCCAGGAGCGTCCTAGTCAGCCCGCCCGCCACCCCCTTCCCCAGGCTCCCTCCGGTTGCCGCTCCAATGCTTCTGCAGTGAGGGAGGCTGCTGCCCGCCTGCGGCCGCGATGAACAACAACCAGCAGCCGCCGCCGCAGGTCACCAACGTGGGCTCACTGCTGCTCACCCCGCAAGAGAATGAAAGCAAGAGGACAGAGCGGGGCGCGGTGGAAGGGCTTGGAGGGGAGATGGAGGCGAGGGGAGATGGAGGCGAAAGAAGAAGGAAAGCTCAGAGAAGGAAAGCTCAGAGGAGGAAAACTCAGAAGGAAAGCTCAGAGAAGGAAAGCTCAGAGAAGGAAAGCTCAGAGAAGGAAAGCTCTCAAAAACTGGATTAAATTTAAGGTGCGTTGTATAGTCCGTAGTGTCTTATAGTCCGTAAAATACGGTATTTGGAAACTACAGAGGGTGTAGAGAGTGTCTGCCAAATTAATTTCTGGAACTGCTCACAGGGCACATACTACTTCAATCTTGAAGGCACTGCACTGGCTGTCTATCTGTTTCTAGGTACAGTTCAAGGTACTGGTTTATTACATTTAATGCCCTAAACACCTTGGGTCCTGGGTACCTTAGGAACCATCTGCTCTCAGCTGAATCTACTCATCTGACTAGATTGGCTGAGAGGAGTCTGATCCACATGCTGACACCTGCCCATCTGTCAAGCCCATGGGACAAGGCGTTCTCAGTTGTTGCCCCCAGGCTGTGGAAGTTGCTCTCCGCTGAGATCTGAATGGCTCCCTCTCTCCCAGCCTTTAGGAGGAAAGTGAAGACTGCCCCAGGCTTTCTGGCACCCGACTCTCTTCTTAATTTTAGCTGTATTTATTCTATTTTTTATGTTGTTTTATTGAGATTTTTAAAAAAAACTTGCTGTGAACCATCCTTGGATCTTACATTTATTCAATATAAATATTGAATTTAAATAATATAAATATATTGCTCATATACTTGGAAGGGATAATGCTCATTTTTTATTTATGATATTTTTATTCTGCCCTTCTTCCAAAAAGCTCAGGAGGCATACATAGTAATAAAGGGGTAGGAAGAGATCTATGTGGGTTCCCACAGAAACCTAGTGAGCTATGCCCAAAAATGGCAACAACTGGCTCAACGTAACTCAGTGGTTGACTGGGTAACCTCGAGCAAGATTTAAAAAGTGAAAGTATTCCAATATGAATATGGCATAATTATCATCAGAATTCCTTAAACAATTTTTAAAAAGTTGATTAACTAACTAAAAATGGATTTGAATACAACAAACCAGAAGAAATTTTAAAAAATCAGAAATATACTGATGGCAACATATAAATGATTGAGAAATTATGTTAGCTACACTATACTAAAACTGCCATTACATTATCATCTTAGTACAGAGAGCTTTCTAGCTTTTAAGCATTTGCCTAAAAAGCTGGTTTGTCACATTCTGAAGTTTGCCAATGATAGTGCCTGATATTCTGACCAAAAATGTGAGAACACCATGGGTGGTTGTGTTCCTAGACCTGCTCACTTCGCCATTTTAGAGTAGTTCAGTGTACTCCCTAAACGGAAGCCTCAGCCATTTTCTATCCCTATGATGGCTTGCAAGAGAAACAAGAGAAGGCTGTATTCCAAGTAGGGTTGCCATATTCTGGCTTTCCAAATCTGGGTGCCTAGTTTGCATATTATGCAAATAGTACTGAAAATAATTTTTGAGCAGAATAGTGACTGCACATCTTGCTCCATAATTCTGCTTCTACAAGGGCTAGAGCTTACCTTTTTTTAAAAAAAGAAAGAAAGCTGAAATCCAGGCAAATCTGGGTGAGCTAAGCAATCTGGGTGAGATGTTTAAAATCCAGGTGAAACTTGAAATTCCGGGGAGCATGGCAACTCTAATTCTAGGAAAATGGTCATTCTGACCAAGTGTTTTTCTAACAAAGCAATACTCAGGTCAATTTGCAAAAGTCCTGCAACAAGCCCAAGGAAATACCTTTGCTGATTGCATTATGGCATAAGCAGGTGAAATAAAGCACAGACCCGCCTGAAAACAGCAAAAGGGAAAGGAATGCCAGCTCTCTTCCCACCTAGCTTGATAAGAAGCTCCCAAGGTTGAATCAAGTTTTACCCAACCTTTCCTCCCCATCATTATCAGAAATGAGTGAATCTGTGCCAGAGTGTGTGATGTTCCCTCCTCTTTTTCTTTTTGTCCATGTGATTGCTCAAGAGATCTCCATTTTTGAATGTCATGGAGCATACAGGAAAACACCACCCAGACATAAACTAATCATAACTAATATTTATGCCTTATCTGGAACAGTAATTCCTGAAGTCATAAGGAAACTCTTGGAGACCATTTGCTGGACTCCCCCTAGCCTTAGGATATGTTTTTGCCTATAAGAAACCCCTTCAAAACACAGGATCACACTTTTGCTTTTGGGATCACGCCTTTGCTTTTGCCATTGCATCTTCCACACTTGCTGTTCATGCACCTGTGCGCACCTTGCCATCAGACACTGCACCTGCATGCTGCCCAGGTGTACCAATGAGCTCACTCTGCACTTGAGAGAACAATCCCCACAGTAAGATCTTAATATGACAAACAACTTTCCTATTTCTCTTTTGTTTAATCCTAAAACCTCTATTCCCCTTCCTAGTATAGCAATATTGGTAACATGCCTAACCAACCACCTTTTCATTTCCTGTACCCCTATTATCCCTCAATAAAGCAACTCTTTGTTTTCAATGTCACGTATCCATCCTCTTTCCCCCTTTACAGTATGTCCATATTGCGGCCAACTCCTCCATAGCTCTCTTAACTCTTATTGCTGTTCAGTCTGCAATTGATGCTAATTTTCTCCACTTGAGCCAAAACATAGTCATGGAGGATGGTAGCTGACATGCCTCCTACTGACCTCTAACAGTTGCACCCTTGCAGCTGGAGGCTTCCCAGTATTGCAACACATGCAGTAGGGAGGCCAAAATTTCTGCTGATCTTCCCTGACTCCAGAAATGTTCTGTCTCTTCAAAAATATGTCTCTGAGGATTGCACAGCCCCCAAGGATATATTTTCTCAATAGATTAACACTTCTGAAGGCAGCAGAGATCAGCAAAAAATCCCTTTTCCCCACCCCCAACAAGTGTAGAGAAGAGGAGACGAAAAAAATGCTTTCCTCCTCCACCTGTGCTACAGTTTGGGGGGAAGCCTCCCGTGGTGTCCTAACTTCACAGGTCAGGAAGTCAGCCAAAATATTTTCCATTACAATTATATCAGAAAGTAACTAGTGTATGAATACAAAACAAACAACTAACCAAACTGTATAGCACTTAATGCTTCATTATTCTAGCTATTTTTGAAACTTGATTGATTGATTGATTACATTTATATCCCGCTCTTCCTCCAAGGAGCCCAGAGGAGTGTACTACATACTTAAGTTTCTCCTCACAACAACCGTGTGAAGTAGGTTAGGTTGAGAGAGAAGTGACTGGCCCAGAGTCACCCAGCAAGTCTCATGGCTGAATGGAGATTTAAGCTCGGGTCTCCCCGGTCCTAGTCCAGCACTCTAACCACTATACCACACTGGCTTTAGATATTGTACAAATAGGAACACAAGGCACAGTGATTTTTTTTATTTTTATTTTTTTGCAGTTACCCATTCTCCCTTAAAGATTCCATGAAAATGGAGAATATTTCAAAAGCTTTGAAGATAAAAGAAACCACAAGCAATCAAAAAGATTAAAGTGTATAGATTCTTTGGAAAAGCAGAGAGAGGCAAGCAGCAATAATCATGGTAGAAACACTTGTAATAGCAAAGTTTTTGATGATATATGACAGAGCCTTTATCTACTGGGTCGTTTTTAATCTTTTCAGATGGCAAGTGATTTGTTCATGAGATGTCTCACTAAGTTTCCTACTGAAGCTATATTTATTATAAATAGTCAAGCAGTAAAATACTGGTGCAACGTTTCTGAAATGCAGCCAAACTGGACGCAGCCATCAAGGGTTGATCTACTCCACTAATTACTATGAAATAGGCAGTGATCTGAGAACAGAATTTTTTCAGAAGAAATTCCCACTACCAAAAATGTCAACAGAAATTTTTCAGCTCCACATCATTGTGGCACATGCGGCTTCACTGTGCTGCAAGTACTTAAATACTAGTAAGGAATTAGATAATCCCTTACCGGTTGGATCAATTTCAGTTTGTGATTCCTGAGGATGTGGACAAACTGCTTAGAGCAGTATGGCCCACCACCTGTTCTTTGGATCCTTGCCCCACATGGCTGATTTCATCTTGCAGGGAGATTGTTGTGGCTGGGCTGGCTGATAGCATTAACACCTCGCTAAGGGAGGGCAGGATGTCATCTTGTTTGAAGGAAGCGGTGGTTAGTAGGAAATGGATGTGCATGAATTTGTTTGGAGGCCCTTTTAAGGGCCTCCGAACCAGTTCCAACGACCAGCTGTTTGGCCGGTTCGAAGGCCGGTTCAAAGGAGAGGCAGGAGGAGGGCGCCCTTACCCCTCCCGCACGTATGCTGTGTAGTTCCTGTTACTTCCGGCCGAAGACAACATGGGGCGGCAGGGAGGTACACTGCTGCCCCAATGGACACTTTTAAAATGGAACACCAGTGGGGGCAACATGGTGAGAGGGGTAAGGGCATAACTTCAAGGTATGTGCTCCCACCTTCAAGCCACCCCCAGCTGGTTCCGTGCACATCCCTAGTGGCTAGACCTCTTCTTAAGAAGCCCGTTTTGGATCCCCCGATGATGGATCCCCTGATGATGCCAGTCTCCAACCTCCCATGGTTGGGTAAGATGATTGAAAGGGTGGTGGCTGACCAGCTCCAAGCAATCTTGGAAGACTCTGATTAGCTAGGCCCATTTCAAACTGGCTTTAGAGCGGGCTATGGGGTTGAGACGGCCTTGGTCGGCCTGATAGATGACCGTCACCAGGGAACTGACTGAGGAAGTAGGCTCTGCTAGTTCTTTTGGATCTCTCAGCAGCTTCCAATACCATCAACCATGGGATCCTTCTAGATCACCTGAGGAACATGGGAATAGGAGGCACTGTTTTATAGTGGTTCCGCTCCTATGTCTCAGGTAGATTTCAGATAGTGGGGCTTGGTGACAGTTGCTCTTCAAAGTGGGAGCAATTATATGGAGTCCCACAGGGCTCTATTCTGTCACCAATGCTTTTTAACATCTACATGAAACCACTGGGTGAGGTCATCAGGGGATTTGGTGCTGGGTGTTATCAATATGCTGGTGACACCCAAATATATTTCTCCTTGTCATCAACATCAGAAAATGATAGCTTGGGAGTGCTCTTGGATTTGGATCTCTCTCTGGTGCCTCAGGGTGAGGCTGTGGTCAGGAGTGCTTTTTACCAGCTGCGACTCTCTGCCCGATTCTTGAGAATGGCATAAAAACAGTGGTGCACCAGCTGTTAACCTCCAGGTTGGACTATTGCAATGTGGTCTATGTAGGGCTGCCTTTGTATGTAGTTCAAAATGTGGCACCTCTACCTACTCTCTGGGGTAGAGACCACATTTTGCTTGTTCTCAGACAGTTGCACTGGCTGCTGATATGTTTCCAGGCAAAGTATAAAGTACTGGTTATTACCTTTAAAGCCCTAAATGGCCTAGGCCCAGGTAACCGGAGGGAACACCTTACTCTACGAGATCCCCACAGCTCATTGAGATCATCAGGAGGGGTCCATCTTCGGGTGCCACCGGTTCATCTGGTGGCAACCTGGGATAGAGCCTTCTCTGTTGTTGCCCCTAGGTTGTGGAACACGCTCCCTGTGGATGTAAAAGGACTGTCTTTGTTGGAGGCCTTCAGGAGAGCCATAAAGACCCATCTTTTTAGCCTGGCTTTTAATGATAGTTTTAATGTTATCTAGTTTTAATTGTAATTTTAATTTGCTTTTAACTGGTTTTTGTTTTTAAATTGTTAATTATTTTTATTTTAATGTGAACCTCCCTGAGCCACTTTTGGAAGAGCCGTAAATAAGTAAATAAATAAATAAGCAACAACATATCTTTGGGCATGCCAAAAACAAGCATATATTATTTTCAATGCCTTTATGTTCTTTATATATTATTGATTTGCCATGTTAAGGTACTTACAAGTGTTCAAATATAAATAATTTTCAAGTTAACTTTGAATTTCTGTGATTTAAAGCACATTGCATGCACTTATTGATTTGTTGCAATCTTCCCTCACCCAAAATTAAATTGGTAGTAAATTCAGTTCAGTTACCTTGAAAACTTTTGAGATATTCATACAGTTTGTAAAATTAATATTGCGTACTTTTAAAGTGGTGTTTTAACTGAATATGTAGGTCAAATATGTACACTAAATATACAGGTAAAATAACATGCCAAATAAGATTGTGCATTCACTTGTTCTCCACTAGAAGGGTGTGTTCTGTTTTATGTTGTTAAAAAAAAAAAAAGACTTATGTAAAGTTGCGGTGGTGCAAAAATAAGGAGCCTGGCTACTGGAATCTTTGGTGCTATACCAAAGATTCCCTTCATTAGAGTGCTACTCGGTTGTTGTTCTGGGATGAGGCACCTTCAGTGACATGTTTATGGGTGCTTCTGCGGGAAGGAGAGATTAGCAAAAATCCACCCACTCAAACACACACAAGGACACTTACGGGGACTCTAAAGTACTTTGCAAAGAGTGCCTCTGTATTGTTAGTGGGAATGTTGGCCCATCTCCTACCAACATATGAAACAGATCTAGCACCAGATCTATATGCTAGATTCCTCCCACCCACAACAGATAAACTCAGATACAGATGTGGAGATCTTGTCTTATTTCTTAATAGCCTGGAGGTTTTCCAAATGGCAATTTACTTGTGCTTTGCCACCCTTAGTGAAGGGTCGAGGAGAGTTAATACTCCCCACTAGGGAAGTAAGAAGTGGGGGTCCCCCAGGAATCTGTACAGGGACCAGTGTTCTTTAACTTGTTCATAAATGATCTAGACGTTGGAGTAACCAGCAAAATGGCCATATTTGCAAATAACACTAAACTATTTAGGAAAGTGAAATCCAAAACAGATTGTGAGGAGCTCCACAGATTGTGAGTGGGTGACAAAATGGCAAATGTGGTTCAATGTAAGCAAGTGTAAAGTGATGCATATTGAGGCAAAAAACTGCCAACTTCATATATACACAGATGGAGTATACACTGTCAGTGACTGACCGGGAGAGAAATCTGGGGTGTGTGTGTGTTGACTGCTCGTTGAATGTATTGACTCAGTGTGTGGCAGATGTGAAAAGGGCAAATTCAATGCTAGGGATCATTAGGAAGAGGATTGAAAATAAAAATGCTAGCGTTACAATGCCCTAATACAAATCTATGGTGCAGCCTCCTTTGGAGTACAGTGTACAGTTCTGGTCATCATATCTTAAGAAAGACATTGTAGAACTGGAAAAGGTGCAGAAGAGGGCAACCAAGATGATCAGGGGCCTGGAGCACCTTCCTTATGAGGCAAGGCTACAGCATCTGGGGCTCTTTAGTTTGGAAAAGAGGCAACTACGGGGAGACACAATAGAGTTGTGTAAAATTATGCATGGAATAGAGAGAGTGGACAGAGAGCAATTTTTCTCCCTTTCTCACAACACAAGAATCAGGGGTCATCCCATGGAACTGAAGGCTGGGAAATTTAGGACCGTCAAAAGAAAGTACTTTTTCATACAGCGCATAATTAATCTATGGAATTCTCAGCCATGGGATATGGTGATGGCCACTACCTTGGATGGCTTTAAAAGGGGCTTAGACAAATTCACGGAGGAGAGGTCTATCAATGGCTACTAGTCTTGTGCATATAGGCCACCGCCAGTCTCAGAGGCTGGCTGTGTGAAACAGGATGCTGGACTAGCTGGGCCTTGGGCCTGATCCAGCAGGGCTATTCTTATGAGGCAAGATGCCTCTAAATACCATTTGCAGGTTTAAGCACAGTGGTATTTAAGATGCCTCTAAATACCACTGTGCTTAAACATGCACCGCAGTTTAAGCACAGTTCAGGAGCCTTACATCCTTACCTGCTCTCTGCTGCCCCATGCAGCTTCCTGCTGGGGCGGTGCACATCCCAAGAAGCCATACACATGGCATTTGCGCAGGCTGCATGGGGCGGCAGAAAGCAGATAAGTACCTGCTTTCCTCTTTGTTAAAGCTCGCGAACTGTGCTCAAACTGCAGTTCAAACCACGGTTCGTGCACATCCCTAGTTGCAGGGAGCAACATCAAGAGAGATAACATGCCCTTATCTCTTGCCTGCGGGATTCCCAGAGGCATCTACTGGACCTCTGAGTCAAACAGGATGCTGGACTAGATAGGCCTTGGGCCTGATCCAGCAGGGCTGTTCTTATGTTCATACAAGGGAGGAGGAATTTACAGCAACTTCAATATAGTAGCAGCAAAGTAAAGTTCATACAGGCAACTGCTTTTTTTGATTATTCATGACTATTGACCTTAATACATAATAGCAATAGCAAAAGCACTTACATTTATATACTGCTCTATAGCTGGAAGCTCTCTAAGCAGTTTACAATGATTTAGCATATTGCCCCCAACATTCTGGGTACTCATTTTACCAACCTCGGAAAGATGGAAGGCTGAGTCAACCTTGAGCCCCTGGTCAGGATCGAACTTGTAACCTTCTGGTTACAGGGTGGCAGTTTTACCACTACGCCACCAGGGGCTCCAAAGGAGGAAAGGCAGAGAGGAAAGGAGGAACCATTGCCTTGGCGAGCGCGTGAGTTGTGGCGGGGAGAGGGCGAGCGAGCGAGTTGTGGGGAGGGCGAGCGAGCGAGCGAGCTGTGGGGGGGGGGCATTTTTTTAAAAAAAGCTGCACTTTGGAAGCGTGTTGGAAACAGCAGTGCTGCATACGCCAGTCTTTTTGTTGTGCTGTATGGAGAGACCCAAGAGATAAAGCCTCCATTCCCTCCATAAAAGAGCAGCTTGGGCCAGGGGTGTGAGCCCTCGGCATGAGCCTAAGGGTGAGAGCGCAAGGGCTCTTATCCTTGTGGCTCTCAGCTGTGTGGGAACAGAAGTTAGACCACAGGAATCTGAGGGACAAAGAAGTGCAGCAAGAATCTGGAGAACGGCAGAGCAACAGCACTCCCCACGCCTGCTTGGGCATAGATCCTACCAGATTAGCTGATTAGCCCTGCCCTGGAACACAAGTATTCCTGGCACTGTGTGAGACCAGGTGTATCTAGAATATTGCCTCTGTTTTAATAGGAGGGATTTTTTTTTATTTCCTGACATTATTAAGGTGTTGCTCCTCACAATGTGTGTCCAGTGGGGGAGGAGGAGACCATTTCAATTGAGGTGGTCCTTGGCAGAGGTTGATATTGTGGTGGGGGTACAATATGCCAGGTGAGGGGGAAGGCGTGCTGGCTATATCAAAGCCATCACACCCTCCGGTCTGTCCTTCAGCCGAGACCCCAGTAACTCTCCCAGTAGCCCACCTTGCCTAATGCTGGTGCTATTAGATGCCAGGGCCATAAATGCAAAGACCACAGGCATCCAGGAGGTTATCCTGGATGAGCATGCAGACCTGGCATGCATTACTGAGTCCTGGTTGGATGACAGGGGAGGGGAGATGTAAATCTCTCCTGCTGTGTCCACCATGTTTCTGGGTTCATCATCAGCAAAGGCAGGGTGGGCGGGGAGGTGGGGTTGCTCTAGTTTACTAGGAGACCATCCCTCTCATCAGATGCATTGTCCATCATTCTAACCAGTTTGAGTGCCTGCATGCAGTGATGGGATCACAAGAAAAAGTTGGGATTCTGTTAGTATACCACCCACCCTGCTGTCTAACAGTCTCCCTCCCTGAGGTGGTGATATGTGACACCTGTATATGTCTAACAGCACAAACCAATTCACAGACAATCATGTGTACACACCTGTGTACACACCTATGTAACAGTGTATGCATTAGCTATTTCCCATATTTCTTTCACTATGTTGACAATTCAAAGGTTTATTCCTTTTTAAAAAATATATTTTAACTATTTGCGTGTCAATAATCATTCCATATATTTTATTATTCAGCTATCCAGTTTTGCTGGTTTCCAAGATTTAAAGTGACTTTCTACCCACAGGTCATCATTTACGGCTAGGTTTTATAACACTGGTGATTTAATTTGTTTTGATGCACAGTTAATATTCTACCCCTTTGCCCTTACTTGGCTAGATTTTCTTCACAGTGCTACTAATTAAGTGCATTTAATGAGCAGATAATATATTTGCAAGTTCCTTCCAACACAACATCTGCAAGACTCAACATCCCACTCATCTGGTAAATGAGCAGTTCTTGCATCTTAAGCAACATAAAGACCCATTCTACTCTACTCTACTCACACTCTTTCCCAGTGTAAAACTTTTTAACCATTTTTGTTCAAGCATCTGACAAAAAACCTACTATGTCAAGCCTCAGTCTCAACTTTAGTATTCCTTTAGCCATCGTGTGATGCAAAAGCTCTCTAATGTGAAATAAAGTCCATGGCTGACATAATACAATCTGTTGTAAAAACAGCATGTTTTTGGTAAATAATCTCAACATTCTTTACTTAGGAAAGACAACATTCTGATACCTTGGCAGAGCCCAGCAGTAAAAAGACACAATTCACATAGAACATTCTTTCATCTAAGGTATACAGTTAGCTATTTTATGTTCTGACAATTCCCCTGCTGCCAAACAATATATGCACATATGTTATCAGACCATACAGACAATTCTTTCACAAACCAGATTTAAACTGGCTTAGGAGCACAAAGCAAGAGACAGAAGTGCATATCTCAAGCAGCCAACAAATCAAATCACACATACAACACACATACATGTAGCATCTTATTAAGGAATTACATATTTCAAAGACATTTGTCAATTTTACCTTTGGGAAACACCAGGACTGAGAGTCTCTGCTCAAACAAGTATTGAATCCATGGCAGAGAAATCAAAAGACACAGAGTTGTTTTCACTCAAGAAAGAGAGCCGAGACTTGCACACACTTAACCATCTCTTCACACCCTATCTCACATGCATATATCTATTCACACATACCCTATTTTTCATACACACATGCATTCAACCACCTAACCTGTGACTGCTCCTAGCAACACCAGCCGCCTCCTCTATTCAGCGCCTGCCAGAGTGCTTGAAGTGGAGCTCAAGTTGCTGCTGTGCCACTACTGCTGCCACAAACGGCTCCACGGGCAGCTTTGGCCAGGGCCATGCCATATTTCAGGAAAGAAAGTAGCAGTACCAAGGAAACTAGAAGTCAGAACAGGAGACAGGCAACGCATCCTTTGCTAGTTTTCACTCACGGTTGCCCATCTGTTGCCTCTTCCTATTCCTTGTGCAGTACAGTGCTTGGAAGTGAGCTAACAGAGGCTACTGGGGTGCTGCCAAGGGTGATTCTGCCACGTGGCCACATGAGGCAACAGTCTCAGGTAGCAGGTGTGCCAAGGGCAATGAGTGTAGGCCCCATCTAGTGCTGAGGAGGAAGAGAGCAGCATCTGGGCTGGTAAGCGACATGGGGAGCCAGCACGGAGGCAGGGTGGTGTCAATGCCAGTTCCAGCCAAGTGGGCAGGGCAGCTCATTGCCGTTTGTCTCAGCACTCCATGCCAGCAAACAACAACAAGCCAGTGATGAGTGCTGCCGCCACCACCACCACCACCACACAAACAGGTCCCCTGCCTATCTTGGCCAAGTCAACCAAATGTTAACACAGTCTGCTACTACATCACTTGCTACTTCTTCCTTTGTCCCATTTCAGGTTTTGCACACACTGCATGCAAAACAGACCTTTTCAAAAAGCTTCAGTCTTTCCCCTTGTTATTTCCAATATCCCTGTGATCCCAGAAGCATGCCCACACAACTTGCAAACATGTGCAAGAACAGGGAACAAAAAAATAAATAAATCTTTATTTTGAAGGACACCTTTGGCAGAAAGGCTTAAAACAAAAACCAGTCAAATAAAGTGATCAGTTGCCATTCTTCTGTTTTCTATGCAATGCCTTTAATTTGCAAGGATCCATTAATTGGAAAACTTAGGAAACAAATTCCTTTATTTTTCCAATTCCAGTTTGTGATTTAGAGGAAAGAACTGAAGTAAAGGTCATGAATTTCAGCAGTTCTGCTAGTAACTAAGTGTCTCAGGAACAGAGGCAGCAATAGAGATGCCAGAAGCAGATGTATGGTCAAAGTCAGGCAAGGGTTTTTATTCGGCAGTGATCTATGGTTTGTAAAATTATCAGAATTCACTTTATTGACTTGCAATTGTCTGACACAAACAAGGAAACAATGCCAATCAACACAGTGCTGACAATATTCTTACAATGAACAAATGATAGCATAAAATTTAAATGCATAATACTGTACTATTCACTCATGGGAAATATTTTGAAAAAATAGGAATAATATCCTCAGTGTTGACAAATCTAGAGGTTTTAAAAGTGCATTTAAATAGGAGCTATTTTAATAACAGAGAGATATTAAGCTATTCAACAAAAGACATATTTAGAAAATGCATACACTAAATGAGCAACAGAAGAAAACTGTTTTCATGTTTAATTGGTAATTTGCCCATATCAGAATTAATCATAACTTTTTTCTCTAAGCTTGAGCTCTACAAATTAGTACTAAAAAGACATCATAATAAACCCTCCATCTTTTCACTCTTACAAAATAGATTGTAAAGTTTTTTGTTTCAAAGTCCTGTTATTATTTATAAGTATATCCTAATTACAAAAATTATGTTAGCTGTGCATTTTTTTCCAGCTTTCTCAAATTAAACAGCCTAGATGAGAAATAAATGAAATCTCTGTGTCATGCTTTATTTATCAGGTCATTTGTTCTTCCTCCTTAAAATGTTATTTGGTTTCTACAAAAGCAAAATAAGTAACTGCAGGAAACAAGAATAACTTGTGATTCAGAACCAGCAATAATGCCTGATATTATGATGGGTAGGATGAGTGCAAAGGAAGAATGTGTGAAAAGGTAAAAGCAGCCCTGCTGGATCAGACCAAAAGTTGATCAAGTGCAACACCTTTTTCTCAGAGTGATCAGCTAAATTCCCCCGTTCTAGACGGGGTCACACTTCCCCAAAAGGAACAGGTTCGCAGTCTGGGAGTACTTCTGGATTCACACCTCTCCCTGGTTTCTCAGGTTGAGGTGGTGGCCAGGGGTGCTTTTTATTAGCTCCGGCTGATACGCCAGCTGTGCCCGTTTCTCGAGATCAATGACCTCAGAACAGTGATACATCTGTTGGTAACCTCCAGACTTGACGTCTGTAATGCACTCTACGTGGGGCTGCCTTTGTACATAGTCCGGAAACTGCAGTTGGTTCAGAAAGCAGCAGCAAGCTTGGTCATCTCGGAGAGACCATGTCATTCCTTTACTGATGGAGCTACACTGGCTGCCAATAGGCTTCCGGACAAAATACAAAGTGCTAGTTATAACTTACAAAGCCCTAAACGGCTTAGGCCCTGGGTATCTAAGAGACTTCTTCAGTATGAGCCCCACCGCCCATTGAGGTCATCTGAGGAGGTCCATCTCCAGTTACTGCCAACTTGTTTGGTGGCTACACAGAGACGGGCCTTCTCGGTTGCTGCCCCGAGATTGTGGAACATGCTCTCTGCTGAGATACGATGCTCCCCATCTCTGGCAATTTTCAAAAAAACATCTGAAAACCCATCTTTTTGCCCAAGCTTTCTCAGCTTCCTACATTTTTTGGATTTTAATCTCTGGTTTATTTTTAAATTGTTAAATTTTTTTTGTATATGTTAACTGGTTTTATGCTGTTGTAAACTGCCCAGAGATGAAAGTTTGTGGCGGTGTACAAATTTGATGAATGAATGAATGAATAAATAAATAAAAATAACCAGGGCATGAAAGCAATAGTCCTCCTCTTACATTGCCCCCAGCAACTATCTTTCCACAGCAAGCTGCCTCTGAACCTGAAGGTTCCATTTCACTATAATTATCTCTCCTCCAGTGTTCCCTCTAACAGGGATTCCCAGATGTTCTTAACTACAACTCCCATAATCCCCAAGGAAAAGCCATTGTAGCTGGGGATTCTGGGAGTTGTAGTCAACAACATCTGGGAATCCCTGTTAGAGGGAACACTGCTCACCTCCATTAATTTTGTTGAGTATTCTTGTATAGCCATCTAAGTTAGTGGCCATCACCACATCTTATGGCAATGAATTCTGCGAATTAATTATGCATCGTAATATTCTTGAATATTGCAATTATCCCTGGCATTTCTTTATGTGAACTCTTTTGTAAAGGCCAGGCTACTCCATCTCCCCTCACCACAGCCATGTTCCCAAGTACAGAGCTTTACTCTTCCCCAAAGGAATTAATGACAACCATTCACACACATGGAAAGTCAAGGGATACTCAGGGATACCACTGTAGTGGTACCACACCTGTTCTCTGCTGCTGATGAGCCTAGCTACTAAGAATCAAGCCTCTGTCTAGCAGTACAGGTCTGCCCCTTCATCTAGAAACCCCCTGCAGCGTTTTGTTTCTCAGTCATTCCAGAAGCATGACAGAGTGTTGGAAAGTGAGTGCCTTTTCTATTACTATATTTGTATCCTATCTGTGCTCCATGAAGCTCATGGTGGTATGCATAACCTCTTCCATTTTATCTTCAGAACAGCCCTGTGAGGTAGTTGCGAGGTATTTAGACTGAGACTCACCTCATGAGCTTCATAGTTACACAAACAATTAAACCTGGGTCCCCCTATATATCTAGATGCCCCATATCAAATATCAGATAAAACGCCACAGGCACCAGGTTGACAGGAGAAACTTTCCTAATTACTACACCCTAAGCATTAAAATTGACTTTAGAGACCACTCCTTCTTGCCAAAGGTGTGACCTCTGCTTTATGACCACAACAGTCATCCATAAACTAATCTTTTTCACCACTTCAGGACCTGGAACTTGTACAGCTATGCATAATTTCTTTGTACCTCCAAGAAATTATTTGTATTTTCCTTATTTACAACAAAAGATTTAGATTCATGAAGTCCCACCCTTCCTAGGTGCAGAAAGCCTCCACGACACATTGATGCTGGGTGTGAGTCTCATCAGTTTGAGTCTCTTGAGGAATTCTACAAGAAAATCTTTTATAACGTCATTGATAATAGCAGCAGCAGTTTACATAATCACTTTTCTTCAGATGTGTTCCAATCCATGCACAACACTGAAAAGATTGCCATTGGAGAGATTGTTAGCACATCAATTGCAGGGTTTGAAGCAAATTACATGGATGCTTTTCTATTACAGCTTCATTGTGATATGCTGTTGGACACTGCAAGGGAGAGGAAAGTTAAACTTTCAGCTCTTCAGGATATGGTTGATCTTAGTGGGAAACAAGGGAAGCATCTGTAATAGCTACTACCAGAACTGACAAAGCTGATTAAAATCGGCCTTACTATACCTGTTTCATCATGTACATCAGAAAGCTCATTCTCATGTTTTCATAGGATCAAGACTTTCTGTGGTCAAGTAAGGGGCAAGCCAGGCTCACACATGGCTGTTCTATGTAGACATGAGATAGTCTGGGAGATGCATCTCATAGTTAATAAGTTCATCCAGGAAGCACCAACCAGACGAAATACATTCAATATTGAATAATTCTTGCAGTGCATAGACTGAATGCCATTTCTTCTCAATGGTGCTCTCTGTAGTTAACTACTCTTCAGTGCTGTAGCTATAATAAATTTGTTTTAATTCATGTAACCAATTTATTGATTTTTATTTTAGATCTTCAGCTTAAATTTACAAAGCAAAATATATATTCTACTTTAAAAATCATATGATCAATTGTTGATGAGGGGTGATTTCTAGAAATATACATATAGATCAATACACCTGTGCCTGTCCTAGGTTTAGCTTTGTGCCCACCCTGCCCTGATCCTGGGAAATTGAGCAGTCTACGCCCTGGGTCTGGAGGGAAATATGGAAAGTGTGTTCATACCTACCATTCCCCTATAATTGACTGGTGCTATGTATATGTATCACAGTGGAGTAGAGATAATCCGTCCCATATAATACATGGGTGCTGCTTCCACAGTAGGACTGAATCAAGCCCTCGAAACTTTTTGAGAGAGAAAAGAAATCAGTACTGATCCAATAGCTACAGGTACAGCCTGTTGGGAAAACATCATAATTTGTCTTTATCAGTTGCTGTTTCTGTGAAAATATTTTCGTGAAGACCAGGGGTATTTTACAATCGGGAATCCCAATCAGAGTAATTACTGAAGATTTTATGCAGAGAATAGAATGGATAGATTTGTCAGAAGATTGATTTTACTAAGATTCTACAGGTATTTTCTTATTGTTCTGAGCCAGGATATTGATTCTTATACATTTTCCCCTAGGCTACACTTCTATTTGTAGTTATCCATTATTTTTAGCCTACTTTCCAGTAGGCTTATGAGATTTCTGTGTGTTCGTGTGTCCCCACCCACCCGCCATCAACTTTGCAACAGCTTGACCAACATGAACCAAATCGGGTACAATTGTAAGGACACATAGCGACACCTCAACAGCATAGTTTGTGATGATGTCATCCACCCCAGTCTAAGATGGTGGACATGTGAACATTTGAAGCGCAAGGGGTCTAACTTCTGGCCCTTGACCAGAACCAAATTTAGTCCAGTTGTTGGGATAGTGAAAGGAAAGTGAAAAGAAAGTAGGCAGATTAGTTCTTACTAGAAGAACTTGTTAGTTGTTCAAAGCAATGTTCTATATTTAAGGGAAGATCTTTGTTAAAGTCCTTAATTTTAATTTTGCAAATGCACTGTACTATACATACAGATTTTTTTCCTGAGAGTTTCCTTCTCAGTTCTTCCAGAGAGATCTCTTTATATTGCACAGTTCAAGTAGTAGTATGGAAATTGATACAAATGCCATGGGGCACATCTCTATTTTCTGCCTCTGTCCCCTTTAAAATGCTCTCAGTATAGTAAGCAGTCATCATAGTATACCATCTGTTTAGACATTACCAAGGGTCTTGCAGTTATCAAGCTATGACTGAGTTTAAAGAGAATAATGGGGAAAAATCAAAGAGCGGTGTGACAAGCAGGCATTTATACTTTTCAAAAAACGTTTGTTCATAACTGCACATTTAGAACAGACAATTTATAAAATGATCAACTTATCTAAAGGATATGCTGATACCTGAAACTGGGGTACAAGCACAAAGAAAGCAGCACACTTAGGGCACGCAGACATACTCTCTGGCTTCTTGCTTGCAATAAAACCATTTTGAGTCACAAGTGGTTCACATACAAAAAAACCTCTATTCGTAATGTATGAGGACACCCAGGGAACATTATAAAAAGCTGGTACTGATGTATAGATTGAAATTAAGAAGGCTCATCTTGTACAGTATTCCTATCACAATAACATTGCAAGGGCATTCAATTTGGGAAAAGATAGTCACATGATGACTTTTTGTTATTGCATTCTGGGATCCAAAGTGAATTTTGCACCCCAAGTGAAAGGGGGTGGGGAGGGGAGGGGTGGAATACCTTTAAAAAAAATAAAAAAAATTCCTGACTGTTCATCTAGAATACTAATATATTTCCTTCTTAAACATTTCAAATAAAGCTTCCCATTCACTTTATCTATTTTTGTTATGTGCTAATACCATGACAACTGCTAAGACTTTATGAATCCCTATGGACTGGGTTCCTAATTATCCTATGACTGTGCCTTTAACTAGCATATCTCATTAAAACACCCACTGTTATAAAAATCAGTTTCTCTAGAATGACTTCATAGGGTCATTATTGAGCAAGAATTCATATATATATTTTTTCAGAATGCACAGTGTTTCATGGCTAGAGCAATAAAAATGTCACTGGGGCCACTATTTTTACAATTTGTTGCCAAAAGATATGATAATGGCCATTCATTCATATAGCTTTGTAAAAGGACAAACCAAATTCATGAGAGACAGATTATTAGCTATTATCACTAAATGAAGCCACCAAGTTCATAGGCAATATACTATTGATTAGGGATGTGCAAATTGATTCGGGTACAAATTGATTTGTACCCAAATCTAACTGATTTGGGTGATTTGGAGACAAAACAAATCACCCCTGTGGTCCATTGGTTAGATTCTAGTACAAATCGAATCGTGCCTGATTCTATTTGAATTGATTCAATATTCAGATCCCTCCAGGGGCGCAGCTATAATTGAGTGAAAGGGGTCAAAGAACATGGGCCCCTCAGCTCCTGAGGGTCCTCCAGATCCATCTCTCCCTATATTATTCATTATCTCCCTCACTCTGGCGGGGATGCCGGAGAGAGGGATGAACACGGGCCCCCTCTCCCCTAGCTACGCCCCTGGATCCCTCCTATTAATTCCCCCAGATTCCCAGCTTTCATTTAAAAGAAAGAAGCTAAACTCTAGCCCTTGTAGAAGTGGAGTTAGGGAGCAAAATGTGTGGTCACTGTTTTTCAAGTGTTTGGATTCTTTGGTGTATAATAACCAAGTTTCATTTTGACTGTCTTTTTGACAGTTCCAACTGTCAACTGCCATGTGCCAAGGTGTTCAAGCCTATACACTTGGAAAAAAAATCCTAGAACATAAACTGAGTAGTACCCCACTGCCTTGCGGGTGGGAGTGCACCCCACTCCCACCTGCAAGGCAGTGGGGTATTACTCAGTTTATGTTCTAGGATTTTTTCCAAGTGTATAGGCTCTTTGGTGTCTAATAACCTTTCCTCATAATGAATCCCTATGAGGATTCATTAAACACCAAAGAGTCTAAACACCTCAAAAATTCCTAAAATATAAACTGAGTACCCAGTGGAATGAAGGTTGCAGGGTAGTTAGAACATGGGATGCCACTAATTCCTCACCCCCACCTGCAAAGCAGTGGGGTCAAAATGAACGGAAGAAATGAAGGTGTGTAATGAAGACACCAAAGAATCTAAACACATCAAGATTACCTACAAAATAAACTGAGTACCCCAGTGTTTGTGTGTGTGTGTGTGTGTGTGTGTGTGTGTGTGTGTGTGTGGGCGGTGTAGTCGACACATGGCAGTTGACAGTTGGCACTGTCCAATGATCATCAAAATGAACAGAAGAAATGAAGGCGTATAATGAATCCTCATAGGGATTCATTATGAGGAAAAGTTATTAAACACCAAAGATTCTAAACATTTCAATATTCCTAAAAATTAAAATGAGTACCCCACTGCCTTGCCGGTGGGAGGGAGCTGTAGTTGGCACATGGCAGTTGACAGTTGGCACTGTCCAGTGACAGTCAAAATGAACAGAACAAATGAAGGTGTGCAATGAATCCTCACAGGGATTCATTATGAGGAAAAGTTATTATACACCAAAAAATCCAAACACTTGAAAAATAATGACTGCACATTTTGCTCCATATCTCCACTTCTACAAGGGCTAGAGCTTAGTTGTTTTTTTAAAATGAAAGCTGAGGATCCGTTTTAGGGTTAGGATATGGCAACTCTGAATCCCCATTATTTCCTATGGTGGAAATGTTCAAAATCAGTAAAAACTTTTTAAAAAATCATTAAAAATCAACCCAGTGTCCAACTGCCTTGAAATTTGGGTGGTAGATGGCACCCATGGGGACCCACCTACCACCCAAATTTGCTGCCCCCAGGACCTTGTTAAGTGGTCTGAATTGATCCGAATCTGAATTGAATCAAAGCAAATACAGATCGAATCTGAGGTGATTTTGGGGAGTAGATTTGGCTACAAAACAAATCAGGGGTGATTTTGGGCGGCACAAATCGAATATAAAAAATTATTTCTGCACATCCCTACTATTGATTATCTGATCACAGACAGACTTAGCCTGCTTGTAGTTTCTCAAACATGGCAAGCAGGACACTTACCTTTCAGCTTGCTTTGCATTGTCAGGCAGCCTTGTGAATTTGTTCGAGGAACTATTCTGTCAGTAAATTTCTAAAATAAGAAGTGTGGGTTTTGAACTCTGCCTGATGTCACGCTGACTGATACACTATCCATCACAACCCCAGTCCTAAGCAGTACTGCAGAGTCTGACCCTGAAGTGGGAGGAGCAGTCACGGTGGATGAACCAGGCCCAGGCCCATCCCCAAGTTCTGACACTAGGCTAGAATCTGAGCCTGCTAACCGGGAGACCGCAGAACTAGATATCCTGGATGAACACATGCCTCAATGAACCAGCCTCTTCTACACTCACCCTAGGCCTGCATAACACCAGCAATAAGCCAGCAAAGATGTAATGGAGCAGAGAATAAATGCTAGACTGCAGGCTAGAGGATTGCTCCTTTGCATCAGATCAGATCATGCAATAAATCTAGGTCCCAACTCTGTGTTCATATCCATTCAGGGAATACTGTTGCAGGACTATTTCAGCCATGCCATTAGGGGCTTAATTCACCAGCTTATTCTAAAGGCAGTAACAGTAGACAACAGCTATAGGCAGCTGCCAAGATCCCAGAATCTTGAAGGAGTCTAGTACTGATATCTTCCCAGACATCCCCTGGAAGGCTCACTCCTGGCTGCAGATGCCTGACATTTTGCTGGTGCCCACCTTTTTCTCTCTTCACATGGCAGTTGCTAGTGGAAGTCAACATTTTCCCGACAATGCCTAGAACAATGCTGTATCTGGGGCACTGTGGGGGGGAACTGTGCCCAGAACTTTCCAACGTAAGCACAACTGTTGCTGCCATGAAGACAAACCTACTTACGACAAGTAATGTCAGTGGGGTCTCCAATGAAATAGAGGACCCAGAGAGCATTTTTCCAAGGGCCTTTCTTGGGGATCTTGGGTGGTGTTAGTATCAAGTGGCTGCACTTGACTACACCAGCAAAATTCTCAAGGCTCAAGGGGTTGAGGCAGAGAGACTAGCTGCATCATCAGGCAAATAGGCACAGACTAATGTAGGCAGTGGTATCTCCATCACCTGAGACGGAGAACCATCTCATGTTATTTCCAGCCCTAGGCTATCTTGCAAGGAGCCCATGCAAGGTAGGAGCTCTTCTTCCAACAAGATCTACAACAGCTTTAAATGACTATTTAAAGCTGAGGCCAATGATGAGTGTTGAGCAGTGTTGAGGCTCATTTCTCCATCCTGTTGCCCTCCTTCAGTAAAGATAGGAGGGGTGAGGGAAAAAGAGCTCATGGAGCTAGATGGGGGCCAAGGTTAAGGAAACTTCCTGCTCCCCCATTCCTATGCTGAGACTATAGAGAAGGCCAGGAAAGGTCAGAATAATGCAAGGAATGCATCGAAATTATTTGAGAATGAAAACCGAAAAGCACATATTCACAGTACAAGAACAAACAATAAAGAAAAAGAAAACAATGCATTTTTGCCGAAAACATTAGTAAAATATGAACCAACAGTCCAAGAATACTATGCTGCCAACCAGCCATATTTCAGGGTAGCACAGAGAGTACCTCTATACCCAAATATCTCAATTGCACTTGATCATGGGCTCATGATCCTAGTACCCACATTATTCAGCCTACTCAAAGGAACTTGACTTTTGGCTCAAAGCAGGTTGGTGGCACAGGTTATGCTGGCAGTGTGCCTTCAGGTCTATGCTATCAAGACAGACCAAAACCGGGACATCCCCGTGCCACGCTAACAAGGTAAGCCAGGCTATTTAGACAAGAGCTAGTCTGGAAAAGAAGTGAGCTCATTTGTACAACTGTTTGTTATGTTCTTACACTAGCACAACAGTATTTATGCTAGTGCAAGATTAGTCTGGGTGCTACCCATTGTCCAAAAGTTTCTAATACTACTGAAAGCAGTATATGTAATTTCCAGCCAGAATTTTCTTTAAGGATATTTATTGTTCCAGAGTCTAATCTATTTCCCCATTTTCTATTGAAAAATCTTTGTGCCCACCCCTTCTGTGTGTATCTTTAATATTGCTGATATCTTTGTCAGTATCATCATATACCAGATGTAGTTACATTTTATTTGTTGACTTTTTGTTCTGGTCGGTGACCGTAACAATAAAGACTGACTGTACTTACACAAGCCTGTTAAAAGCCATTCTGGGTTTTTCCCATTTTTGCCACCAGCATTCTGGTTTCTACTTGAAAGTGTTGAACAATATTTTATCATAATTCTTTTATACATTCCTGAACAAGTATTATAATAGAACAGTTGTGGCAATGGAGTCTCCACGCTACTCTTTCCAAAAACTGCTACAGCGCCACCAGATGTATTATTTATTTATTATTTATTATTTATTACATTTTATATCCTGCTTTTCCTCCAAGGAGCCCAGAGCGGTGTACTACATACTTGAGTTTCTCCTTCACAACAACCCTGTGAAGTAGGTTAGGCTGAGAGAGAAGTGACTGGCCCAGAGTCACCCAGCTAGTTTCATGGCTGAATGGAGATTTGAACTCAGATCTCTCCGGTCCTAGTCCAGCACTCTAACCACTACACCATGCTGGCTCCATTAAAAGTTGGCATTATGGGCATGACATTGTCAACATTGGTCTGATCCTGTATGGTACCTCTTCTGAATCTGATGAAGAAATATTTATTCAAACACATTTCAATAAAATCTTTTTCAATGAATACTTGCACTTGACTGCCTGAGAGAAGTGTTCTCACCAAATCCCTAAGCAGACTCTCTTAGTGCAACATTAAAGAAATCTGTCAGAATCTCCAGCCTAACAAATACTGGCCATCTCCTTTATTTGTAACTTTTACATCCCACCCCCGCCCCTGCTATGCATAAATACAAGTACATGATTTTGTGCTTGATATTTTGAAGTATCAAGATGGGATCAATTTAAATCACAATACTCAGTATGACCATATAAGTAGATGACAGATGCAGATATTCCTAAAGCCTTATTCACACATTTATTTATTTTGTATTTATCATATTCTTTATACCGCCTGATATGTACATCTCTAGGTGATCTACAAAATTTATAAATATTTAAAAATAAACACAGATTAAAATACACAAGATACAATAAAAATCTATCTATATATATTATTCTCTTATGGCCAACCCAAAAGAGAACTACATCCGGATGCATCCAGATGCGTCTGGATGCCTGGAACCACTGCCTGGGGAGGGAGCGGCAGCGAGCGAGGGAGGCAGACGGAATCGGCAGACTCAGGAGACGGAAGAAGAAAGGAGGAAAGGCAGAGAGGAAAGGAGGAACCACTGCCTGGGGGGGGGGAGCGGCAGCAAGGGAGGCAGGTGGGAATCAGCAGACTCGGGGAAGAAAAAGGAAAGGAAAGGAAAGGAAAGGAAAGGAAAGGAAAGGAAAGGAAAGGAAAGGAAAGGAAAGGAAAGGCAGAGGAAAGGCAGAGGAAACCGACCACAGAGAGGGGGCGGCTGGCAGGTAAACTACAGAATGGAGAACCAAATGAAGCCCAAAATCGTTGGGAGGTAAGGGGCTGTTAAAAACCACTGGGACTGTGAGGAAGTGCTGCTGACCTTCCCTGCCCCCCCCAAAAAAACTCCAGTGCCATTGTCCCCCCCCCCCGCTCAACAACAACAACAAAAAGCCACCAGCCAGTCTTCCACACTCCACACCACCAAAATAATAATTTTAAAAACCCTCCACTCCCAGTCACCCCTTCAAAAACAAACAAACCACCAGGGTACTGTGTGGGCCAGCCGCTGGCAGCCGCCCCCCCAACCCAGAGAGTCTTCCTGACCCCCTATACAAAAAAGGGGGGGAAATCAAAGCTCCCAATCATCCCATGAAAAAAAGGGACTGTGTGGACCAGCATTGCCTACAATGCTGGGAACTGTAAGCACAAACAGCTGCCCTTAAGGAAAATAAACCTACACCTGGGACGAAACTAAATTTGGGGGGGGAGGGCGAGCGAGCGGGTTGTGGGGGGGAGAGGGCGAGCGAGCGAGTGGGTTGTGGGGGGGAGAGGGCGAGCGAGCGAGCGAGTTGTGGGGGGAGAGGGCGAGCGAGCGAGTTGTGGGGGGGAGAGGGCGAGCGAGCGAGTTGTGGGGGGGGAGGGCGAGCGAGCGAGCGAGTTGTGGGGGGGCGAGCGAGCGAGAGAGTTGTGGGGGGCGAGCGAGTGAGAGAGTTGTGGGGGGCGAGCGAGTGAGAGAGTTGTGGGGGGCGAGTGAGCGAGAGAGTTGTGGGGGGGCGAGCGAGCGAGAGAGTTGTGGGGGGGCGAGCGAGCGAGAGAGTTGTGGGGGGGGCGAGCGAGCGAGAGAGTTGTGGGGGGGCGAGCGAGCGAGAGAGTTGTGGGGGGGCGAGCAAGTGAGAGAGTTGTGGGGGGGAGCGAGAGAGTTGTGGGGGGGGCGAGCGAGCGGAAAACACAGTGCAATGCACGGCTACAAAGGGAGGACCAGCCAAACGAATTCTCCCAACCAAACTCCAAAAAGTAAGTAAACTACTTTTAATTCAGCTAAATGTTCAGCTAGTAATAGTATAAAACAGTTATTAAAACAAATTATTAAAAGTATTAAAGTTAATTCTAATTAAAAGCTTGTGAGAACAGGAGAGTCTTGAGGGTCTTCCTGAAAACAAACAGAGAAGGAGATGCTCTTATTTCAGCAGGGAACATATTCCAAAGCCCTGGGGCAGCCACAGAGAAAGCCCAGTCCTGAGTCGCCAGCAAAGCAGCTGGTGGCAACCATAACCGGACTTCACTAGAAGATCATAACAGGCAGCAGGATTCATGACAATGGAGGCGCTCTCTTAAATAGCCTGCACCCAAGCAGTTAAGGGCTTTATAAGTCATAACTAGCACTTTCTATTTCATCCAGAAATATATTGGCAGCCAGTGCAGTTCTTTCAAAACTGATGTTATATGGTCCCTTTGTGTTGTCCCAGATACCAATCTGGCTGCTGCATTCTGAACCAATTGTCGTCTCTGGACTATGCACAAAGGCAGCCCCACATAAGAGCACATTACAGTAGTCAGTCCTGGAGGCTACCAGCATATGTACCATTGTTTTAAGGTCATTTACCTCTAGAAACAGACATAGCTGACATATCAGCCAAAGCCGATAAAAAGAACTCCTGGCCACTGCCTCAACCTGAGAAACCAGGGAGAGCTTTTGGTCCAGGAGCACTCCCAAGCTACGTCCATGATCTTGTGAAACTACACAAGTGGAAATACATACTTGTGGAACTCCACACTTCAGTTCTCATTTTGCAGAACAACAGTCTCCAAGTGACTCCATCTGGAATCTATCAGAGAGGTAGGAGCGGAACCTCTGTAAAACAGTGCCACCCAATCCCACTTCCCTCAGGCAGTCCAAAAGAATACCAGGGTAGATGGTATCGAAAGCTGCAGAGAAATCCAAAAGGATCAGCAAAGTCACACTCCCTCTGTCGATAACCAATTGGAAATCATCCATCAGGCCGAGCAAAGCAGTCTCAACTCTATATCCCACATGAAAACCAATATGAAACGGATCTAGATAGTAGGGATGTGCACGGAACAGGTTGGCCCGGTTCAGTTCAAAGCCAGACAGGCCTTAAACCCAACCGGGCCAGTTCGGTCTGGCACACCCTCGAACCCCCCCCCCCCCAGTTTGGTACGGTCCGGGGGGGTTCGCAGACCTTTAAATTCTAAAAGAGAAAAATTATTATCTTTTTTACCTTTTACTCCCCTTGGGGGAGTTCCTGGAGATTGGGGGGGGTCCGCGGAGGTCCCACCCCCTCTCTCCCCGCCAGCCTTCAAAATTACCCCCTCACCTGGTTCAGGCGCTCTTCAGATGGTTTTCGGCCTTCACCCAGCAGCCATTATGCAGGCTGAGCGCCTGTACACATGGCCTGTGCGTGGCCCGAGGTCAGACCAAACGGGGGGGGGGGTGGTTCGACCCCGAACGGTCGAACCAAACCAGTTCAACCTCGAACAGCTTCAGGGTTGAACCTGTTTGCACATCCCTACTAGATAGTCTGCATCATCCAGAGCTGCCTGGAACTGAGAGGCCACCACCCGCTCAATCACCTTGCTCAACCATGGAAGGTTAGAAACAGGTCTGTAACTAGCTAACTCTGAGGGATCCAGTGTAGCTTCAAAAGTGGTCTAATAATAGCCTCCTTAAAACAAGGAGACATCCTGCCCTTCCTCAGAGAAGCATTTGTATTTATCAGACCCTCTCTAATAATATGTAATTAGCTAACTCTCAGGGATCCAGTGCAGCTTTCTTCAAAAGTGGTCTAATAATAGTCTCCTTGAGACAAGGAGGAATCCTGCCTTCCCTCAGAGAAGCATTTATAATATTTACCAGACCCTCTCTAATAATATGATTATCAGATAAGCCAAGTTGGGCAAGGGTCAAAAGAACAGGTTGTAGGGTGCACAGTCCAAAGCAGTTTGTCCACTTCCTTGGGAGTCACAAACTGAAAATGAGCCAATCTAATCTCATAAGAGGAGTTGCTGGACACCTTCACAGTAGACTGTGCAGTAACTGGAATCCAGCTTGGCCCGAATGTGAGAGATTTATCTGCAAAAAAGTTGTTAAAAATGTCACAGTGAGTGACCAATGGTTCCAAGTTTAAATTCAAGGGGGAGGGGGTACATACTAGCCCCCTCACAATCCTAGACAACTTAGCTGGACATGAATTTGTGGGAGCAATGCAGACAGAAAAGAACTGCATGGCCAGAACATAGCTCTTCAAATGTGCTCTGTGTTGTGCCCAATCAGACTTGCTCTGAGACTTCCTCCACTTGCACTCTAGTTGTCTACCTTGCCGCTTCAGCTCCTGTAGTTCATCCGAATACCACGGGGCTATATTTAAAGAAAATTTAAGAGGACGCTTAGGAGCGATTGTGTCTACTGCTCTACATTACCTTCAACACTTAAACTATACAAAATCTGTGTATAGTTTACATTTATTCAGACATTATGTTCAACACATGTACACAGCAGTACACATCTATCTGTACCCTGCATTTTAGGGTACCTATAGCGAAGTTCACTTTTTAAAAGAATTCATGTACATACAACATAATGTTTGAATAGGAGTTAAAACTTGATTATAATACTGCATCCCAGAACAGTCTAAACATCTCCCCCTCCCCCCCAAAAGGCTGCTTAAGTGTTGAATTCATGCTAATACCAGCAATCTGTTTCATCAGTACAATTTTCAAGTAACAAAAAGACCAATTGTTATAGGTCATGATACATCTGAAATTATTCTTCATCCCAATATTATACGAAATTGAGTGACTATACTGGTGACTATTAAACTATGACAGCAGAGCTCAAGTCACTGAGAAATACATGCTTCTCTTAATTTCTTCATACTATAAAATTTAATACTCCTAGTTCCTTATTTTATAATTTTACTTCATTTCATGACAGCTGTGAACTAGCTGGCTTTTCTTTAAGGATATGTTTGCAAAATAATATTATGCAGTTTAGTTCAGAATCTCTACTGCTGTTTAAAGCAAAATGTTACAATCATGAAATTGGCAACATTCATTTGTTTAATTCATTGAAGTTAAGATTAAAAGGAATAAAGTATAACTAGCTTATCCCGCGCAGAGCATCTGTGCTCTAGGACTTTATTGCTCACTTCCCCCCCCGGCCACTCCCCGCTCTACCCCCTCAGCCAGTCTTCACTCAGCCAGTCGCCTCCCTGCAGACATTGAGCAACGGCATCCATTGCTGCCGAGTCTTCTCGCAAGGAGGGCGGCTGAGCCAGGGCTTCTCTTCCAGCCTGCACAGATGGCCCTCAGTGCACTCTTACGCCCCAGCTTGGCTGTCCTCCTCGTGAGGAGACTCGGCGGTGACAGATGCTGTTGCTCAATGTCTCTTCTTTCTTTCTTTGCCATCTCCTTGACCTCTCTCCCTCCTCGGCAGCAGCTGCTGCCCTTCTGGCAACTCTCTCTCACCGGAACTCTTGTGAGAGCTGCCACACACAGGATTAGCCACAGGTAAATCTTAGTGAATATATATATCTATACACACACACACACACACACACACACACACACACACACACACACACATATATATACACACACATTTATATACATACATACACACTAGCTGGGCCAGGCACAGAGCATTTGTGCCTCAGGCCCACCCACTGCCACTGCTCCGCCGCCACCACCACTGCTCCCCCACACCACGCCCAGCTTTCTGGCCGACCGGCTGCTTCCCCCCCCCCCCGCTTCCTGGTGGGTGGGCCAGCCCGCTTCCTCCCCCAACCCTGCCCACTTCTCACCCCCACCCCCACTTTCTGGCTGGCGGGCCAGCTGGAAAGCCAGTCCACCAGCTCCTCCCACCCACTCCTGGTTGCGGCCGCCTCCTCCCAGTGGATGGGTCAGCCCCCCTGACACCTCCTGCTGCCGCTGGCTGGGCTGGGTCGGCCCACCTCCAACTCCCGCCAGCCAGCCCGCCACCTCCTCTAGCCGACCGGCTGCCTCCGCCATTGTCTCCCCATCCCCGTCACTATCTCCCAGGCAGCTGCTCGCAAACGCTCACAAGAGCGGCCACACATGGAATTAGTGACAGGTACATTTAGGAGAATTATATACAGAGGTAGATAGTTCACTCTATTCACAAAAGACTTGGCAAAATAACTCAAGGATTATTTGCCTAGGTGGAGATTCAGGAAACAGAACGAAGTGGTTGGGTATCAACTGAAGACTAGGTCTTCCAAGTCACCCTAAACCTGGTTTGGGCAAGCTGTTTGTAGCTAGAGTACCCCACAAGTTGATCTGGATCAATTTATGAAGGATCAAAGGAAATGCTGGGGTACTAGTGAAAAGAAAGAGGGGAAAGAAGTGCAATAGAAGAATGAATGAGATAATATGATCTTGAATATCCAAAACAGATAAAAGATTCATATAACTCCTATCTATTTTAAATCCAATAAAAACTCTTAGCATGCATTGCAGACCCATTCAAAACTGATTAAATAGCACTGAGACTGCAATCAAAGGCCCATAATCTGTCCTCTCTTCTACCATGATTTAGAGGTAAACTAGTTATTCTAAAAGCAAATTTACTCCATACTCGTTTAGAATCTGATACTACATCTAAAGATACAGTCAAATACACAGCTTCTAGGAGGATACCTATACCATCTTGGGAAATATTTTAAGTCTATATATAAATATAAAGGTAAAGTGTGTCATTGTTGACCTGTTTTTTTCGGTAACATCGTCAAGTTGATTCCAACTCCTGGCACCCAGAGCCCTGCGGTTTTCTTTGGCAGAATACAGGAGGGGTTTACCATTGCCTCCTCCTGCACAGTATGAGATGATGCCTTTCAGCATTTTCCTATATCACCACTGCCCGATATAATACCAGCAGGGATTCGAACTGGCAACCTTCTGCTTGTTAGTCAAACATTTCCCCGCTGCGCCACTTAAGGTGGTATATAGAGTATACCATATAGAGTATATAGAGTATATTAAGGTGGTATATAGGTATATAAAGAGAAACTCAAGTATGTAGTACACCGCTCTGGGCTCCTTGGAGGAAGAGCGGGAAATAAATGTAAAAATAATAATAATAATAATAATATATAAATATACTCAATCAATAAAATAAATACATTGACATTGGTAAGCAAGTCCCAGGCCTCTGTGCTCATTCCTTTATCCTTCTATGCCCCCCGCCCCCCGCTCTCCTCTTTGTGAGTACAGAGATTTTATTATGCTGATGTGGGAAAATATTGCATTTTTTCACTAATCCTTTTGGATAAAACCTACACAAAAGCGAGTAATTCAGACCATAGAGTCAGAGAGAACCTGCATTCAAAGTTGGACCTCCCCAGTTCAGTCACTATTTCCCATTGTACCCATGGTAAAAAGAGTGGAGAGGAAATGCAAGACTGTGCAAACCTGTGTCCTCGTACTTGCAGTCTCATAGCAGGTGCAGTCCTACTTGTGTCTGGTGGCAAATCAGAGGCGAGCCTTCTCTGTAGTTACCCCAGGACTGTGGAATGCACTTCCTGCTGAGATTAGAGCTGCTCCAGCCCAGTTGGCTTTTAGGAAACCACTGAAGACACAACTGAAGACACATCTCTTCAGCCAAGCTTTTTAGTCAGTTGGTGTTTTTATGGATATTTTAATCTATTTTTTACATGTTTTAACTGTTCAATTCTTGGTTTGTTTTATGCTGTAAACCACCTAGAGACTTCAGAAGTGGGTGGTATACAAATTTATTAAATAAACAAACAAACGAATAAATAAATATTTCATGATATCCAAATTTAAACAAGAATTGTTTGCAAGAATTGTCAAGGTTTGCAAGGATTGTCAAGCACATTACTTGAAGCCTGGGCATGTAGAAGCCAGTTGTCTTTTCATCAACCCAAAACACAGATGCAGAGGTGCAGCTAGGTAATTTTGGAGCCTGGACCTAAAAGCCGTTTGCCGCCACCTCGCCACCGCCAAATGACATCATCCCCCTACACACACACACACACACACACACACACACACACACACTTTGTCAAACACTGTATTTTAAACATCACAGTTTTAAATGCAGTATTTTCCCAACACGATATACTCAAGCAAAGATTGAAACATTTTTTGAGGGAATGTTTTTTACAAGAAATTATGAATCAGACACTTCACATTGACCTGTAGATATCCCATTTTGCATTGACAATCCTGCCACTTAAATTTGCTGAATATTTTTTACACCAGAACATTCAGTACAGGAGAAGGAAAGGGTAAAATCAAAGGGAGAGGAAATGAGAAAACAAAGGAAAGACAGAAAGGAGAAAAGGAAAGAAGACTGAGGCAAGTGGGAAGGAAAGCACGAGGGGTGCTTATGATATCCCATCCCAGTCCCATACCTATCCCCCAGAAGTCAGTGTGTAGTCTTCCTGCTCCTGCCACATTTCTTGCCCCCTGCCAGTCCCCGAATCCACACAGGGCAGAGTGGATGCCTCATAGGCACAAACGTTAAGCAGAGCAACGTTTCCCTCAACTTTGGCAATAGTCCTTGGCTTGTTTACTAGTAACACAGAAAGTCCCACTGAAGCAAGTGCAAAAGAACCTGTTGTTCCACAACCCATGCTCAATTCCTGCCTTTTTTGGTTAATAACACCCAGGGAAGGAATTAATAACTGGGTCCAGAAGGTGATGAATGCCTCTTTACGTGAGATGTTGCCCCAGATACCTTAAAGGAAATGGTGGTGAGTTCACTGCGGGGGTTGGGGGAGGGGACCTCCTTGGACCTGAACAATTTTAACAACTATTGGACTATAGTTAATGTCACCTTCCTGGACAGGATGCTTGAAAGGATGGTTATAATAAAACTCTATGTACTGTTAATGAGACTGTTCTAGAGTGCTGGCTATACTCAAATCGGGCTTTTGGGCTAACATGGGGAATCAGCATGACTAGGTAGAACATTTCATTACAGAATAAATTTGTGCAAAGTTTTGGTCTGGAAAATTTATTTATCATATTTCTATACTGCCTGCTATAGACTTCTCTATGAGGAGGAGACAGAAATATGGTACAATCATATTTATTTAGGGATTATCGCGGTACAAGAAGAAAAAGATTGACTAGGCAGGGCAAGGAGGCAATAAAATCTTAACTAACAGTATTAACTAGAGTCTCACATAGAGGCGTTTTAGCTTAAGGGCCAAATTGTCAATGAATTAGCTTGAGGCTTTGCTTGAGAAAGGACCAAAATACAGATTTAAAGAGGAGAGAGAAGAGGAGAGGAAATTTAAGGGGATAGGCAATTAGTATTACCAGTCCTGATCCATTGGTGTGTTGGTTACTCTTGCAGGTTGGGGTGTGCAGGTAGACTTCCTTACAGGGGGGGAAGGCAGCAAAAAGCAGCAAGAAGAAAGGGTGAGGAGCAAGGCACCATAACTTGAACCCTTGAGAACCAGCAGGGTAAAGATCCATGACGAGTCTGATTCCAAATCTGATACCGAGTCTGATCCTGAGGCCATATGGCTGGGCCAGACATTTTTGTACTCAGAAATATATCCTGAGGCAATGAATAAATCAAGCGCCCTGACTGCAGGGACTCGTGTGTAACAAAGAAGTTCATATTTACTTGAACCAATCAAGTGGGTGTGCTCTTTAAGAAACATAAGCTGGAATGGCTGGTGGAGAGGTGTGTGTATGGTACTGAATGGGTGAACTCAAAAGCTTTATTGGCGACCAGGGCATATCTTCCTAAGAGCGATAGGTTTCTTTTTCTGTTAAGGACCCTGCCTTTGGGTCTACACCAGCTCATTAACATGGTGATAGGAGGCTGGGGGTGTGCCATGCTTATCTGAGCAGTTATGAAAGTGATTAGCAAAGCTAATCCCATTGAGAAGGTGGTTGGAGGTTAGCTATTTGGCTTGTGAAGGTCTTTGACCCAAGACTGCTTGCTAGCTTCTTCCCTTTTTGCAAAAGAGAGGCCATGGGGCCCTGCAGCTGTTTGCTAACCTGACCTTGGGCAGTACTGCCCCATGTTTGCTTGTGCCAAGCTACCAAATTGCATCGTTTGCCAAATATGGGCATGTGCAGAATTCACTATCCCGTGACCTCAAGTAGCCAAGATGCAGGCTACAAGCTGGAAAATCCAAATCACATAGAAGGGTGCTGTCTGCAGCCCCAAGACAAGCTGTTTCTGTAACAGCACTTTTAGATGAGACTGATTATCTGTCTTCATTTCAATGGAGCTTCAGATCTGGTTCTGGAACTAAAACTGCATCTGTCACCTGGATAGATTATCTAGGACAGGTTAAATTAAGATCTGAAGAGGCCGTCCTCCGGGTGCCCCTGCCAAACAAGTTGAGGCGGGTGGCTACCAGAGAGAGGGCCTTTTCAGTGATTGCATCCCGTTTACGGAATAGCCTCCCCAGTGAGGTTCGCCTGGCTTCATCACTTTGTTCTTTTAGACAGTAAGTAAAGAGACTATTGTTCACCTAGCCTTTTAAATTCGGATGTTTTAATTTGGCTTTTCAGATTTTATCTGATTTTTAACTAATTTTAAAATGAGTTTTTAATGCTGCTTTGAATTGTATTTTGTTTTTTATTTTCACCTTTTTTTGTCTGTTAGGATTTAATGTGTTATGTGTTTTTATTGTATGTATTAATCCTCTGTTGTGAGCTGCCCTGAGAACAATTTGTTAGGGGGCAGCTAACAAAGTGTATTATTAATTATTATTATTTCTTGTTTACACAGTCAGACAGGTGTTATTGACTGGTTTGTTTTATCCAGACATCGAGTCCTTCCCAAGGACCTGGGATGCCAGAATTTTATCATCAATACTGTTGGTTATTATAGATACCGTCGCAAAATATAGGCTGTTCTCAGTAAAGCTGCTTTTTGTAATTGGCTGATGGTGATTTCTGTGGCCCCTATGGTGTTGAGGTGCTCTTCAAGGTCTTTTGGAACTGCACCCAGGGTGCCAATTACCACTGGAATTATTTGGGTCTTTTTCTGCCACAGCCTTTCAATTTCAATTTGTAGATCTTTGTATTTGGTGATTTTTTCTATTTCTTTTTCTTCTATTCTGCTATCCCCTGGTATTGCTATGTCGATTATTTTCACTTGTTTTTCTTTCTTCTCGACTACAGTTATATCTGGTGTATTGTGTGGCAGATGTTTGTCTGTTTGTAGTTGGAAGTCCCATAATATTTTTACATCTTCATTTTCTTCAACTTTTTCAATTTTATGGTCCCACCAATTTTTTGCAGATGTTCCAGTGTATCATCCCTGCTACCTTGTCATGCCTTTGTTTGTAGTCAGTCTGTGCGATCTTCTTACAACAGCTGATCAGGTGGTCCACTGTTTCATCTGCTTCTTTACAAAGGCGGCACTTGCTGTTTGTTGTGGATTTTTCTACTTTTGCTCTTATTGCATTTGTTCTTTGTGCCTGTTCTTGTGCAGCCAGTATTAAACCCTCTGTTTCTTTCTTAAAGTTGCCATTCTTAAGCCATTGCCAGGTCTTGGTGATGTCTGATTTTCCACTTATATTGTGCAAATATTGACCATGCAGGGGCTTATTTCTCCATTTTTTATTTATTATTATTATTATTATTATTATTATTAAAAAATCCTGCTAATTCTCCTGAACCTCTTGGTGTTTTTTGATACCATCAGTCACGCAATCCTTCTAGATGGGCTGTTCAGGAAGGAGACTTGGGGCACAGCTATGCAGTGACCCCATTCCTACTTGTATGGCTGATTCCTGAGGGTGATACTTGAGGGCTACTGTCCAATCACATGGCATTTGTACAATGGGATCCTGCAGGGTTCCATATTGTCTTCCATGCTCTTTACCATCTACATGAAACCACTTCGTGAAATAATCTAGAGGTTTGGAGTAAGGTGCCATCAATATGCTGATGACACTCAGCTCTGCTCCAGGTGAAACAGAAGTGCTGAAATAATGCCTGGGTTCAGTAAATACTGAATGAGGACCAATGAGCTACAACTCAATGCTAACAAGATGGGGGTTCTGCTTGTAGGTGGTTTATTGGTCCAGGCTGATGGTGTTCAATCTTTTCTGAGGGAGTTGAACACCCTTTAAAGGATCAGGCTGGCTGTTTGGGGATGCTCGTCAATCCAGTCCAATCACAGGAACCCCAACTGGGCTTCAAGTAGCATGGAGTGTCTTTTAACAGCTTAGGCTGATATACCAGCTGTTATCCTTTCTGGGAAGAGACAGCCTGGCCTCAGTGATTCACCCTCCAGTAACCTCTAGGACAGATAATTGCAATGTGTTGTATATGGGGCTGCATTTGAAAACTATCTGGAAACTGAGATGAGGCAATGGTAACATATCTCACTAGAAATAGCTACAGCGCCTCCCAGGCACTTTCCAGGCACAAGGCAAAGTATTTATCTTTAAATTCTATATGGCTTAGGCCCACAGTACCAAAACGATAGCCTGCCCATATGCTGAGATAATCTTCAGAAGTCCTTCTCCAGATGCCTCCACCATATGAAGCCCAACAGATGACAACTGGGCAGCAGGGCCAGAGCTGTAATTGTGTGCATGGGTTCACAGGAGCACCAACAAGTTCTTCCTGGGGCTGCCACAGGCACTTGGCAGTGGGCCATTCCATGTGATGCCCCTTCTCTCCCCGCTGTGCCCCCTGGGGGGATGGGGGGTGGCGGCAGCAACCACCTCCCTGACCAAGAAGCCCAGGGTAGGCTGCCCTGCCCCTGACACTCACCTGGCTGTCATACATTTCACAGCATCAAGGAGGTCACCACGGGCACTGCCTACGCTCTCCCTATGCCACTGCTGGGCAGAATACCTGCCCAGCAGTGGTACCTTGTCTATGGAACACTCTTCTCGAAGTGGCTTGCCTGTGATTATTTTAACTTAATTTTGGTGCTAAACAGAGATATGTTTAATTTCGCAAGCCTTTTAAATGCATATTGTAATTCTTCATATGGTTGTTTCGATGCTACTAAGTGCTACCTGGATATTTCATTTTATTGTTATTGTTTCTAACATGTTCTCAAGCATTCTGTTTAAAAGCAGGTGCACTGCAAGGATAGGTTACAAATACATAAAATAAAGTTTTAAAATCATGTCAATAAAAAATCCACTTGTCCTTAATCTATTAACATGATTTTCAGCACAAGGATGCTAATTGTTTAGAGATCAGAGAAGTATTTTTTATTATTGATGTTCTAATGCACAACAGGGAGGGGGGAAGGAATCTGAGTAAATTGTCTTCATTGTAAACAGCTCTATTCTTTGCTGTCCACCACCACCATCCCCACCAACCCGGTGATCTTCCCTGCACAACAGAAAATGAAGTAATTCCCACCTTGGTTCATATTGGACTGGTTAGCCAAATATCCTTTCACTGAGCTTTGCCAATAAATAACCGCTACTATATCCAAAGCAGTGTCAGCTGTGCATCCCTGACCCTGTACCACTCCTTATCTCATGGCACTGACACAAAAATGTAAAGCTGGCAAAGGGGGCATTGTGGGGAAAGGGGTGTGTAGATTACTGGCACAGGCATTTTTAAGAGTTCTTTCTAAATGTATCTATAGCACATTTCTTTAAACCTTTAAAGATATATTTAAAGACACGTACAGAATATGTTTTCCAAAGGCTAGCTATGGAATGAGATGGTAGGAAATATGATTTAACAAAAATCCATGTTTTAGTCGCCAACCATAAAGTTCATAGATACATAATACATCTTACAAGCAGGCTGTAAAAGCACCATGACTGAGGTTTGCAATCTGAAATCACAAACTGAGATGAGCAGGTGTGCTGCCTTACAACATGTTAAAAACAACAGCAATACACTAAAATATAAAGGCAGCAGTTAAAACAGTAGCAGAGAAACAGTCCCATCAAGAATTAAAATATGCATTTAAAAGGCCTGGGAAAATAAAAAAGGTCTTTGCCCAGCACTAAAACGAAAATAAAAAGGGACACAGCTGATGTTCTCCAGGGAGACTGTTCCACAAGCAAGGTACCACTACTGAGAGTATGAGAACTTTGTTTTGGAAGAGCCTGAAAATGGCAATACTAAAGACTGTGTTTTAAAATGGACCATTGAATATTCAGTCCAGCAAGCTACCCAGTGCCAGAGAGAAATACTGCACATTTAGTTGCTTATATTATTTGCAATTTCTAAGCTCTATCGGTTTGGTTTCAAAGCTTTAAAAGCTTTTATTTTCCCCCTTCTTAAATAGAAAGATTTGGTATCTAGCAGTGGCAACCATTTTTAATTTGGCAACGTAAGCCTCCAGTGTCAATGGATAGATGTACAACATAGCCACAAATCAGTAAGTAAATAGTAATGCCTCAGGAAAACAGTGCTCACACTTGTTAGTTTAGTAATAGTTTTGCATTGTATATTTGCTTAGTCTTAAGCTGCCTTGCCACAAAAAGGCACAAGTTGGCTAAAAGCAATTACATTTCAAAACAGTAGTTTTAGAAAAACAATACAAACATAGCAAATTGTATACTATCTAAATGTTGCTTACTTGGAGAGTTGTTCAATAAAAATTGTGTTGAAATCTGTAACTTAAATCCTAGACAAAATTTCTATCTGTACAATGCTGTAAGTTGCATAGTGTTTGAAGAAAGAAGGGTGGTGACTGAATTAAATTGGAAAAATTCCAAGGCTATTTATAAAGTGCTATGAAAAATCTGATTGGATCCAATAACAGTAAAGCAATTATGAAACTTTTTTGGTACCCGTTAGCTACATATTACAGTATTGTCTTCTACTTGTGCTACAGTAATCCATCCTATTCTACTTGGCTGGTACAAAGCCGGGTGCTATTTACATACCCAACGTCAAGATAAACGTTTACAATGTCACAATGCAAGTTTCAGAAGCCTATAAAACTACGAGAGTGAGTGATTGCATCTGTAGTGTTAGCATGTGACCCGATAATTTTTAATGCATGTTTTTTAAAAATTTAATGTTTTTAAACATTTTATAACATTTCATATTTTGCAACAACATGCCCAAATTGCCCCCCACCCCACCCCCATACCCCACCCCAAGAAAGAAGAGGAAGGGGAAAGAAAGAAAGAAAGAAAGAAAGAAAGAAAGAAAGAAAGAAAGAAAGAAAGAAAGAAAGGAAGAAAGGAAGAAAGAAAGGAAGAAAGGGGAAAGGAAGAGAAGAAGGGAGAATCACCATTGCACTAGAAGATGTGGATAGGTCAGAAGGATTCTTAGTCTAAGAAAAGATTAAGAAAGTTATCCCAAATTTCAGACCATTTATCTAATTTATTTACTTTTAAGAGGGCCCATTTTTCATGTGCCGCAAGCTTAAGCAGGTCCTGTACCCAGTCCTCACACCGAGGGGGATTGGGAGATTTCCACAGCCTCAATATCAACCTCTTGGCAACCAGCAGGCTCTGCCAAAGCCATTGTTTATAGCTGTATTTTAGTCCCCAGCTGGTTAGAATAAACCCCAACACTGCATTTCGATCCTTCAGTGCAAGAGACGAATCCAGCACTAAGTTAATTCGCATACTGACCTCTCTCCAGAAGCCTTGCACTATGGAACATTCCCAGAACATACGTGTTAAATTGGCCTGTGGATTATTGCATCTCCAACAGTTACTATTTGAGGACATTTTTAATCGCATAAGGTATAGAGGAGTCCAGTAGGCCCTGAAAATAATCTTCTGCTGGACGAGGTGCAGTTTAAGATCCAATGTACTGCATTGAACACTACTTAAAATATTTTGCCATTGCTCAGGTGACAGTTTATCAGAAAGTTCCAAGTTCCATTTGTCCCTAAGTAAATCTAACCTAGGGTCTAAGTCTCTATGCACACTGGCATATAAGTACTTATCTAGTTTTGGGAGAGAGGCCATCTTAATGGCAAGCCCAAAGATAGCTGGAATTGCTGGGGTCGCCAAAGCGTCTGGACCAAATTGAGCCAATATGGTATGTCTCAGTTGCATATATTGCCAGGCACATGCCGGTGATAGATGGAACTCCTCTTGCAGGAGTGCAAAGGGTTTGTAGCTATCATTTACATTTTTCAGCTGTGATAACCGGTAAATCCCTTTATCAATCCAATGTTTCCACAAACTTGGTTGTTTGCCTATCAATATATGTGAGTTACCCCACAGTGTCATATCCATGTGGGCATAGGGATCGAAGTTTAGTTGTCTTGCCAGTTCCTTCCAGGCATGTCGAGTATAGTAGGGGATTGGTAGTGGGGATGTTTAAGATATCTGGAGCCAAGTGCTTCCCATCCCTCCAAGGGTTTCAGTTCTGCTAGCTCCACTTGAGCCTATTCAGGCCTTTCCCCATCTGTGTTGGCATGCCAATGGATAGCTTGTGCAATTAAAAATGTGTTATGGTACAATCTAAGGTTCACTAGGTTGAAGCCCCCTTTGTCTGCAGCCAACTGGAGTTTATTAAAAGCAATCCCGAGGCCTGCCATTACTCCAGAGGAACTTCCTCACAGCTCTGTCAATTTCTCTAAAGTATCTTTGAGGAATAAGCAACGTAAGCCCTCTTAAAGTATAAATACATCTGGGCATAACATTCATTTTTACAACAGCTATCTTACCCCACAAATTCAGCGGAAGGTCAGCCCAGCGGAGGAAGTCTATCTTAATCTGTGAAAGTATTTTATCTAAGTTAGTTTTGACAATCAGATTAGGTTGTTTAGTAATTAGAATACCTAAATATTTCACGGAGTCTGTTTTCCAAGTAAAGGGCCAAGGCATATCCCTATGAGAGAGTGTTATGGACGGCCCACCCCAACATATTAGAACCAGAGGTACCAGCCCAGAAGTATATGGAATGCAGGCCTGTGTCTGATTTCATTTTATATTAAGAGTTCAATTAAGGCCTGAACTCAAGGTGAACTGACACCCCAGATCTCAACTGGTTTGGGAGGGAAAAGGCGATCCAGCATTGTATTGTGAAATGGATACTCAAGGAAGCACAAAGGCTAGGCCTGAGTTAATCAAATGCTAATATGTGACTCACTACCAGATAATGTCTGTGGAAGAGGCCAGAGGCTGATCTCCCCTCTCCTGTTGCAAGAAGTCAACGTTAATCCTTGTCAACGATTAACTCAATTGCTCTCTATAGAGATTCAACATAGGTAAATGCATACGAAGAAAACACCTGTAGACTTTAATTCTTATGTCACTGACAAATGTATTGATTAACTCGTCTCACACATGTACCCCTTTTTATGTTACTTTAAATATTCTCTTGTTATAATTACACACTAGATAGAAGTACACAAGAAATAATGTAATTGCTGTCTCACACAAATAGAACTAATTCTCTCACTAACTCCTGACTTTTAACACCTTTTGGGAAGGGACCCATTTGCAACTCAGAGATGCAGATTTGCTTTGGGCAATGTCATCGCCCCCCCCCCACAAGCGCACAGTTTACAGAAGATGAGATTCAGATCTCTCTGGACTGGCCAATATCCTGAATAATTAAAAGACATTATCCAGAAGGTAGCAGCAAGTTGTCACCTTTTGGGACCCAGGAAAAGATGAGATTTGAACAGATCAAAGGAAAATACAACTATAAAGAATGAGGCTACTGGACAGAGAGTTAGCAGTCTTGTGCCTATGGGCAATCTTGTGCCTACAAGCAAGATCTGCTCACAAGCAATTCCAGGGTTTGGTGCTAAGCTGCGGGGCAACAAGCAGGAACTCTGTCCATGGACAGGAGCTGTCTGTGACTTCTACTGCGCAGTGAGAAGTCAAGACTTCCCCAGCCATGGTCCTCTGACTCTCAGCCGTGATCTGAGCAACTGCTAAAACTCCTGTCTCCAGCCAAGAGCCTCGCTCCTTCAGCTGAAGAGATCCACCATTCTCAAGTCTCTCTGATCCTGGTAATATGCTGCCTTTACAAGCCTTGGATCCCCTCATCCCTTCCCCTTCTTCTCCTCCCCCCCCCCTTTCCCTCTACTAATTCCTGATCTCCCCAAAACCATGCCAGCCCTCAGCCTTCCTTACCCCACCCCTTTTTCTGTCTATATCTGAATTATGTTAGGCTCTAGGAAGATTTAATACACACACATATGTTAGTTAGGAACACTGGTTGAATATTGGTACTGGCTAGGATGTTCTGTTTAAATACTGTTGGTAATATTGAT
Source organism: Hemicordylus capensis (assembly GCF_027244095.1). NCBI lineage: Eukaryota > Metazoa > Chordata > Lepidosauria > Squamata > Cordylidae > Hemicordylus > Hemicordylus capensis. The sequence continues at coordinate 257,857,958 of NC_069657.1, forward strand.
AGAGTGTTCTGCTTGCTGCTCAACTAGAATTGATGATGTTATTCTTTTATACTCAGTAAAGCCCATTGTATCTTTGAGGATTGGTTTGATCTCCTTTCTTCCATGCGCCCAGATCCTACATGGTCACCATATAAAAGAACTTGGTCACTTGGTGACACTATGAGCCAGGCCTAATTTTGTATGCTAGTTAATGAGCATATTTAGTATATAAATCAGGCCTGGACGGTAACAAGAGGGGCAATTTCCCTATGGACATGGCCTTGGATTTGTGCCAATTAATTTTGTATCCAGAGAGGTCCCCAAATTGGTATAGTAATTCCATAAGTTTAGGGACGGATTCCTGTGGTTTGGAAAGAAACAAGAGGGTGTCATCCGCATATAATGCAATTTTATGTTCTTGTCCATCTACCTTGATCCCCTTAATACCTGCATTTTGCCTCACTGAGCACACCAGAGGTTCAAGGGCCAAGTTGAAGAGCAATGGAGATAAGAGACAGCCCTGTCTGACCCCGCACTGAAGGGAGATGGGTCCCGTCTGTTGGCCATTAGTATTGATCCTAGCTGAAGGCATTTTATAGATTGTCCGCACCCAATTTATGAAAGAGGTAGGGAATCTGAATTTCTCAAGAATTGCCAAGAGGAAGTCTCTGTGTACTTTATCAAAGGCCTTTTCAGCGTCAAGGAACAGCAGCAGAGCCTGGTCGGTCCTACGGGATGTAATGTGGATAAGATTATGAACCAGACGTATATTATCTGCTCCCTGCCGCTTAGGGATAAAGCCAACCTGTCCTGGATGTATAATTGTATGTACACAGCTATTAAGACGGGTTGCCAAGATTGTAGCAAAGATTTTGACATCAGCATTCAGTAATGATATTGGTCTATAATTTTCACATTGCTGCCGGTCCCTTTGTGGTTTTGGTATAAGAGACACATTTGCTACATACATCGTTTTAGGCAATTCATGTACTGTATATATGCAGCTTTGGTGGCCACCTCAGCCAGTAGTGGGGCTAGTTTATCAGAGAATGTTTTGTACCAATCAGATGGGTACCCATCCTCGCCTGGGGCCTTTCCGGGTTTAATTTTTTTAATTGTTTCCTGGATTTCAGGCAAGGATATGGGTGCGGCAAGATGTGTGGCTTGTGTATCAGTGAGGGTCAGAATCTGAATTTTATCTAGGAAGTGTTGGATCTCTTCACACCCATAAGAGGGGACATGATTATATAGTGCTAAGTAAAAATTTCCAAATGCTGCATTAATTGCCTTATTATCAGTATGTAAATGCCCATTACTATCTTTGATGCCTGCTATATGGGAGCGATTTTGTATTTGTTTGATTCTAAAGGCCAGCAGTTTGCCAGATTTTTCTCCTGATTTCCAGTACATTTGCCTTGAGCAAGCTAGAAGGAAGTCAGCCTGCCTGGCATGTAATAGATTCACTTCATATTGTAGCTTCAGAAGACTAGAGTAGGAATGAGGGGCTGGGCTGGTATTGTATTCCAACCAAGCCGCTTTGAGTTTCTCTTCCAATACTTTAATGTTCTTGAGCTGTTCCTTTTTTTTATATGAGGCAAAGGCTATAATTTTGCCTCGTAAGTAAGCCTTAAGGGTATCCCAAAGAAGTGCCAAGCTAGTCTCAGGTTTTCTATTAAACTTCAAAAACTCGTGAATTTCAGATCCAATCATTGTAATGAATTTGGGGTCCTTTAACAGGGATGTATTTAGTCTCCGATGTTTCTGCTTCTGGTCTCCACTGTCTGTCAATTGTATTTTTAATACCACAGGTGCATGGTCCGAGATAATGAGTGGGCCAATATCACATGCAATTACCTGTTTCCCCAAAATTGGGGACAAGAGCCAGGAGCCAAGCCTAGAGCTTGTCTTATGGGATTTTGATAAGAAAGTAAAGTCCCTGTCTTTGGGGTGTAGTAATCTCCATACATCGTAGAGGCTAAGGTCCTTCATAAAACTATTTAACAGAACACGTGATTTAAATAACACAGAATGCCCTGTGCTCCTGTTCAGTAGGGGAATCAGAACCTCGTTGAAGTCTCCTCCATAAATTAAGCTACTGTTCTCCCTTGCAAGAAGCTTAGCGTGTAAAGCTGTAAAAAAGGAGGGTCGATCTTCATTGGGGGCATACACATTAGCCAAAAGGATGGTTTGGGGCCCAATCTGGGCTTCCACAATGATAAATCTTCCTAGGGGGTCTGCCTCTACATTAAGGGGGTTGAACATGATGCCTCCCCTCTTGACTTGGAAGAGGACCCCACCCCCAAAACATGGCCCACCCAGCTCCGTTTAAGCCTGTGAATGTCTTTTTCTGCCATATGTGTTTCTTGCAGGAAAGCCACATCTACATTTTGTCTCTTTAAATACCTAAGAATTTGGGTTCTTTTTTGGGGTGTTCCTAGTCCCTTAACATTGAAGGTAATTAAATTCATATGTCCTGCCATAAGAAAATTGTAAGGACATACATTGCCCGAGAATCTGTAGCCCTAACACTTAATATTCTAGACCCAGTTGGTCTATTTCACAGGCTCACCCTTCCAGGCTTGAATTATTAAGGCCCATGACCTGGAGTCCCACAGCTGACGCCAGAGGACAAGTCTCATTTGGGAAGTTCCGTTCCAGTGCATCAGCGGGGGGGTCCTTGTATACCATCCAAAACAGGTCTTCAACAAAACTCAACATAAGCATATTAGAAAACAGAATGAAAAACATTTGATTCGAACTCCTGTAAAACACAATGTATGTCGGGTTAGCCATTCTAGCATTTGTAGGAGTGAATGCAATGGTGAGAAAGGTGGTTATGAGACAGTAGAGTGGGGAAATGAAAAATAGCAAAAAGGAGAGAATTGGGGGATAGAAGCAAAAGAAAAGTGAGGAAAACATTATTAAACTTTCCAGAAGGGCCAGCTATGGTGCAAATTCCCAGTTACCACCCACCCACCCCATCCCACATCTAGTACAAAACTAACATACAAGAACTCCAAACTTGGAATCAGCTTCACCCTCCTAGTGATCTATAGCTCTTGCTTCCGCCCACTCGCTGCAAAAGCCAGTACATGGTAGTTATCCAGGAGTAGTCTCTGTTCTTGCCATCATTGTTGAAAGGCCCGACAACAGCCGAATCTCCAGGGTTAGTGACTTGCGTCTTCACAGAAGCAGTCTCAGAATGACCCCCGTTCGACTGCACATGCGCACACAATGTCCAGATATTACCAACAGAACAAGTCTCTCCCCACCCAGAGGTGAAAAACATAAGATTGAACATTATGCTCATGGCATGATATTGGTTGACCACTCCTGGGTATTCAGCAGCCCCTGACCTATTGAACATTCCATATGCTCCCTTGGAGCCTCCAGCACGTGCCCGAACGGTACTCAAAGTTAGCACTTTAAGCCTAAGAGGAAGAAAGAAAAACCCACATCTCAAACTCGAGAAGAAATAGAACACATCAGACTCCTTGTAAAGAAGAGAAAGGAAAATTGCTTGCAAGAAACCCTATGTAAATAAGAGTCAGGCGTTTGCTTGCAAACTCCACAGGAAAGCTTGAGCTTGGACTGGGTCACTGTAGCGATGCATTCTGCCTTCCTGGATGCAGCAAAGAATGGCAGGATATTTGAAAAAGCAGGTTACATTCTTTTCTGTAGCCCAAATCCTGCAGCGTTGAAATTTCTTCCTTTGATCCACGACTGCCTTTGGGAAATCATGAAATAGATAGATCTGACCGTTATCTGGGCCCCATCGAAGAGAACCTTTCTCTCTGGCCCTTGCTAAGAGATCTTCTTTGGTTGTAAATCTCAGCAGTTTGAAAATGATGGCCCGAGGTGGAGCACCTACTGTTGGGGTGGACCCCAGGGCTCTATGAGCTCTCTCACTCTCAAGGTTGTAGTCATTGGGGAGGTCCAAGGCTTGACGTAGTAAAGTGGTGACAAAGTCAATCATGTTGTGGCCTCCTGAGCCTTCTTTCACCCCCACTAAACGCAGATTATTTCTTCAGTTGCGACCCTCCAGATCGATCAGCTTATCTCTAAAAGATGCCAGTTCACGATTGGTTTGTAGGAGAGAGGCCTCCACCATAATGGAGGCTCTATCTTCTACTACTGAGATGTGTTGCTCAGTTTCTTGTATCCTGGAAGTGAGCTGTTCCATGGAGATCCGGATTTCACTTATCTCTGCCTTAATCACCTTCTGACCCATTTTTATGTGTTTGGTGTCACTTGCCACTTCCTTAAGAAGGGAGAAGAGGGCTTTGATATCTACCCCTTCCTCAGCCGTGCTGTCTGAGCTTGACATCTTGGGTACTGCTTTAATTCCACTTTTGTGGACTCCTTTACGTTTACTTCTTGACTCCAGGTTGCCACCCTCTTTCCTTCTGACCTCTTCTTGCTCTGCTTTTAAGAATGGTTTAGAGGAGGGTGTTGATGATTTATTGTAACCTGCTTTAGATATTTAAATTTGTAGACTAAGACAATTCCTCCTCTGTAATTCTATATTGCCCACTTAAAACAATGCCAAATGCTCCTTCTCTTTTTGTCCTCTTCCGTTGGGCTCTCACCTCTCAAGGAGTTATTCAGGAGAAAAAGCAAAGTCAGGGGAGGATCCCCCCCCTCCAAAGACTAATTTTGAGACACCAAAGGAGCTTTACTTGATCTCCTCCACCTCAAATCCCACAACTGTTATTCTGCCAAGTGGCGCGGCCCTCCTTCTTCCGTCTCTCCAAGTATGCAAATCTGCACCTTCCCGCTCACTCACAAACAGCCAGGGATGCCAACCAACTCACTCAGGAGGCAGAATAGGGGTGTGTCCGAACCGGTCTGGAGACCATTCTAAAGGCCTCCGAACTTCCAGACCGGTTCGGACTTGGCCGGTCCGGGTGGGGGGGTCTTCCTTTAAGGGTGGGAGAGCTTGCTTACCCCTCCCGCCTCTTTGCCCCCTCCAGCGCCCGTATTCTATAGTATAATTGGGGTGCTGGAAACCAGCCACCCCAGCCGCCTCCGCCGCCCCCCGTGAGTGGATTAGGGGCAAAGAAAAGCTGCTGCCGCCCCCCCCGCCCTCCCTCCCTCCCCCCCGCCCCCCCCGAGTGCTCACCACGTTTGCAGAAAAATAGAGAGGAGCTCACGCAGAGCTCCTCTCTTGCCAAAGTCTCCGGCCCAACTGGGGCCTTGGGCGGGCGGGCGGGCACGCACGCGCGATAGAACTCCTTAACTAATAGAACTTTCGCCGGAAGCCCGGTCTACCCGCCGGGAGGAAGCCGGAGTAGGGCAGCGGGTGGGTGGGAGGGAGGGCGGGGGGGCGGCAGTAGCTTTTCTTTGCCCCTAATCCGCTCGCGGGGGGGCGGCGGAGGCGACTGGGGCGGCTGGTTTCCAGCACCCCAATTATACTATAGAATACGGGCGCTGGAGGGGGCAAAGAGGCGGGAGAGGTAAGCAAGCCCTCCCCGCCCTAAAAGGAAGGCCCCCCTTCGGTGCTGGTCCGGACTGCTCCGGACCATGCACATCCCTAAGGCAGAACAACAATAACAATGGCAAAGATAACAGTGACTGATAAGGAGGAAAGGGGAGATAAGAAAGATTCAGCTGGAGGGGAAGGGAGAAGCGAGGAGGACCTGTTGCTTGATCCTCCATTGTTTGAAGTCAAATATAGCAGGGGCAGGAGCTTCAGCAAGCCATCTGATATGCTAAATAGGTAGCTACAGATGTGAACTTTCTCTGAAGGTGATAATCAGTACTTAACTAGCTCATTAGAGGACCAGATTTTTAGGATGCAGGTGGGGGCCCACGGAGCTCACTGGGAAGCTGCCATTTCAGCCGGAAGAGCCCACTGGAAGTCCCCATAGGCATTTTATACACATGATTCAATTGGTCACAAGGCTTAATTTTTGTGTAACTGCAGAATGTTGTTGGCCTTGGGCCACTGTTTGAGCAACCCAAACATACTATAAGACAGAGATAACGTAATGCTTTAAGTGCTCATAACAACAAATATGCCTAGCAGTTCATTTGTACTGTTGTTATACATATTTATCAATGCTTTCCTCAATAACTATGCACAGCTGTATGGTATAAATATAGATGAAATGATTAACAAATAAATCCTGTAAATGTGTTTTCATTAACTTCTGTGAAGACAGAACACTCAGCTGATTAGATACAGTTGCAGAATTATTCCCTGTAAAGGGAAGTATGCATCTCTGGTCTAAAAGCTTAATTGGCGAGCTTCATGCTGAATGAGTATGCCCAACAAGATCAAGCAGCATACATCAGTTGTGCCATCTTGGGTGATTAAGGAAGTGAGCTCAGCATCTTTTCTGCAGCTTTAAAACAATCTTTTGGAGAATCTAATGAAGGATTATACTGAAATGCATGAACAGATTTACTTCTTGGTAAGTATGTTTAGGATTACAGCCTAATACCTGCCTGTCATTGCCAAAAACAAAAGTATGCACAGGAACCACATTTATGGGAAATTTTATCTTATTTATTTATTTACTTATCTTTTTATTATTTCTCTATGTAAAGCACTTTAGGAACTTTTGTCGGAAGTAGTATATGGTGGTAGTAGTAGTAGCAAGCAGCAGCAGCAGTAATGTGGCATTTTTATTACCATAGCAATAGCACTTACAGTTATATACCGCTTTATAGCCGGAGCTCTCTAAGCGGTTTACAATGATTTAGCATATTGCCCCCAACATTCTGGGTACTCATTTTACCGACCTCGGAAGGATGGAAGGCTGAGTCAACCTTGAGCCCCTGGTCAGGATCAAACTTGTAACCTTCTGGTTACAGGGCGGCAGTTTTTTTACCACTGCGCCACCAGGGGCTCATTTAGTACATAGTATAAATGACTATTTATATCTAGTATTTACTAGATATTTTTTCCATTTCTAAGAGAGTCTGGATGCAAAAAATAAATAAAAGTCAATACAGTTCCCAATGTTTAAACAGTACTATTGCCCTTTGGAAAATAAATACCAACTGACATTAGTCAAAATGGGTATTACACATAAGGATTATCTGCTACTAAACACTAAAATATGTTTATCGCTTTTCAACAAAAATGCTCTCAGCATGTATGCAATGCATGCCATGAAGATGTAGAAAAAGTGGTGGAATCCTGCTTGTTCCCTGCTCTTGCTGCATTTGGTAATTAGTATCTACCTGAAATAAAATAAACAGTATATAATCAAATCTACTAATCTCGACACTATAAAAAAGAACATGAAGGTCAAAAGGCCTCTTTCTATATATCCTATGTTTCCAGTTCTGTTTCTCCTCTTGGTACAAGATTTTAAGTCAGCTGAATCCCTTATGGCCCTAGAGGAAAGAGCTGGCATGGGAGAACAAATCCAAAGAACCAAGGCAAAGCAAAGAGAAGTTGAAGGAAAGAGGGCAGAAATCTGTGATCACCAACTATCATGACAGGCAGCAGGATGTCACAAACTAGCCTGGGCTAATATCTGCCTTGGAACCAACCACTGTACTATCAACATAATTATTATACCAGAGAAGAAAGGCTGGTTGTCAGCAGAAAATATTAAGAATGTTTTGATAATCCCTTCTAGAGCACCACATACTTCTGGATTACTACATATTGTAATTGTAGAGTAACACAAATGCCTAGAGTACCACATATTATTTGAGCAGTTCATAAGATATTTGTTGCCATATACCCTGTACTCCTCATTATTGCAAATTTTGTCAAGCTTCAGTTTGGTTATTTACCAAGTTTTTAACCTCACGACTCTCACATCAATCCAAAGGGGTCTGAAAACTATGTAAATAAGCCATGTCAGTGCTTTGAAATGTTTGAAGAGCTTCTGCTGATGCTCAATAGTCCTTCTGAGGGTTTTTTTCCCCTCCAGTGACTTTGCTGCCAGCTTCATTTGCTGCTAAATAGCCTCCAGAGAGTCAAATACCAGCTTTGTCAATTTAATCTGAATATTTCTTGGTTTATCAGGAATCACAAACGCCATGAGAAACTTCATCACTATTAATATATGCCCTAGGACAATTGAGGCAAAGGAATAATACAAGTTCTACCAATTGGTCCAAAACAGTCAGCATATTTTGCCCGGAGGCATTTGACAACATGACCGCTTCCTTCTTCTTCTTTTTAAAGACAGACTTCTATTGATTAGTTGGAAAACTGTGCAGAGTCAACACTTAGCTTCTGGTTCAGACAGACTAGTCACTTCTCCTCTCGTCACCGGATCTTAGCAACACAGAGAGACTAGGGCTGGGCTTTCAGACATTTTGGAGAGACCATTCCTTCCCCCAACCATGTGGTGGCAGCTGATCCTGGGTCAATTGTCTAGGTTATACAGTGGTTGAAGAGGATGAGGGTTCTTTAGATCCTGATCAGGAGGTACACAGGAGACTCGGTGGGTCGAGGAAATACCAGGATAGTCTGTGGGGAGACATGCGAGAGAAACTGCAAAAGCAAGTGAGGGAAGGTTGGGAAAGAGCACAGGGATGCCTGAGGACTGCAGTTTTCCAGTATGAAAAGCTCTGGGAGGAACTGCAGTCCCCAGGCATTCCCACAGTCTCGCTCAACCTCTCCCCACACTCTTTCACAGCTGCCCCTGCATGTCTCCCTGCCCTCCCCAAGGACCATCCTGGCATCCCCTCCACCCACCCACCCACCCTCCTGTGAGCCAGTGCTGGATCAGGAATTAGAGAATGTGCCCCCCCCGCCTCCCAGCACTATACTACCTGGGGCAATTGCCCCAGGATCGGCTGTCTCTGTGTGGTGGTGGTAGTGGGGAGAATGGCCCTCTCAGACCTTCCGAAATGTTTCAAAGCCCAGCCCTACCACCTACAATAAGCCAGGTTCAGGCTCACACATGAGGGGAAGAGATTTGCACTTTCATTCCTGGTTCAAACCAGAATTAGTTCTCACACCTGAATCCAGCAAATCCCTGATCCTCCTAACCACAGTTTGTGAAGAAGCCAGGATATCAAACCAGCAATCGACATCATGAGGTTTCATCATGGTAGGGTTGCCAACTGCCCCACATTGGGAGGGACATCTTGCTTTGCAGCCAAAAATAGCTTGTCCTGAATACTCTTTTCCCCACAATCTGGTGACTCCCTGCACTTCCCTCTTATCTCCCGTCTCCTTTTCCCTTCTCATCTGCCTCCTCCCCATTTCTTCCTTCCTCTGTCTTCTGAGACCCTCCCACAAGGGCAGCTAGTGCCAGCCACCAATCAAATTCTTGTGCTTATTCTCGCTCTTTCTCTCTTGGTTTCGGCTCGCAGACCTTGCCTAGGTAACCCATGCTAGAGAGCCAGCATGGTGTAGTGGTTAGAGTGCTGGACTAGGACCGGGGAGACCCGAGTTCAAATCCCCATTCAGCCATGAAACTAGCTGGGCCAGTCACTTCTCTCTCAGCCTAACCTACTTCACAGGGTTGTTGTGAAAGAGAAACTTAAGTATGTAGTACACCACTCTGGGCTCCTTGGAGGAAGAGCGGGATATAAATGTAAAATAATAACAACAACCCCTTTCTGCTGGGCTCTGCCTTTCTGTGGCCCACCAGAGGGCGAGGTGGAAACGGAAAGCTTTCCACACCCTTCCAGACTCCCTTCTTCAGTTCCCAAGGCCAATGGAGAGCCACAATTACCATATAGCTCCTCTCCCTTCTCTCTGCGAAGCTGCCAAAGCCACAGCAGCAGGTGAAGCCAGACACATAATGCCACAGACATGTGGCATATGGGGGGGTGGGTTAGAAAGTGAGGTAATTCCCGGTTCCGTGTGGCAGTGCTTCTTCACACAGGCTGCTGCCCCCAGGGCTGGGGGGAGGCAGCAGTGGCGGCCCATTCATTTCCTCACCCCTTCTCAGGCGGTAAGTAAACAGTTCCCTTCCCTCGTGTCATGCGTGGATCTTGTTGCATGCTGTCCCAAACTGGCATCTCGTTTCCTCCTCCTCTAGCTATTCACAGCCCTTCTTCCCTAGCTGTTCATAGACCCGTCCCCAAAATGGCCCCACCCCCGAGCCTCCCCACCCCTTGTGTCCCGCATTCAGGAAACATAATGTTGGCAACCCTAAGTTAGTGTGACATCTGAACCCTGACAGTGTGGGTAATGCACAATTCAATACACTTAAAGAACTACGGAATATTGTATGCTGTACTATACAAGGGAACAAAGCCCTAAGCAGCTGAAACTGAAGCAGACTAAAACTGCTTAGAAAAGCTGTCTGTTTGCAGTTGTAATTTTCACATATAGAAATCAACTGAGGCATGAAACCTAGAGGGAACTGTTCCAAGAAAACAGCAGGCAAAAGTGTTTCTGCAATTAAAAATTGTAAAGCAACTGGTTCAACCAAGAGGAGCCCAGCAAATTCCTTGTTCTGGCAAACTGCCCATAGAAAAGCTGCGGGTGGAAATACTGATGGAAGCCTTTGTATCCAAACCAGAATCTTACCATAATGAAACCCCATCCCCAAATTATTAGGCTTTATTTTATGATGACTAAAATGAAGAGTGTAAATTACATGTAATAATGTAAAGTGTTAAAATCAATCATTCACTATATATTGCTTTTCATTTCTTATTCTTCTCTAAGAACTCAACTTTATTCCACAATCCAAAAAAGCTAAGTGTCTTAAATAATTAAAACTGAAATCTTATAGTGTATTTAACCAATTTCACAAGGAAAAAAGTAAGACCTAATGAACAAAAGCAAAACAATCCCTAGAATACTTTGAATAATTTTGTGCCTCTAACTTGCAGATATATAATTGGCAAAGGAAATCTGAATATATTTCACTGTTGACAAGCACAATGCTAAGTTACAATTAAGATGTATATGTTTGATTCCAGTTTGTTATTGTTGTTCCTTTAGGTGTGGAACCAACAAAGACATATGAACTGCCAGGACACAAAGAATTCATTGGTCTAGTTCAAACTTAACATGGAGCCAGGACTGAATCCTGGGTTTTGTTTGATGTTCCCTAGCCCCAGGAGCATCCCACTCCAACACCTCCCTTTCACACAGGATTTGAGGGGAAATTATTTAAACCCTGGTTTAAAAGAAGCCAGATCTCTTGCTACGTGTAAATCAGACAATCCTGGTTTATTCTTTCTTTCTTGAGTTTCCAAATGAACAAGGATTCTGAAACTGAGATGCCATGTGGTAAGATTCTGTTATCTCATCTTCAGATCCTGGTTTATTTTGGAACTCTGGCTAGAATATGCCAGGATTACCTGGTTCTGACATATCAAAATATCTTGGCTTGTCCTCAACCCTCTCACACAAAGGCGGTGCAGGGGAGAGCTCTGTGTTACATTTGAACCAGGCCACTGTCTTATAGTAGTACTGAATGACTAGTTATCTTTCACTGATATCCTAAGAAGAGCACACACAAAAAGAGACTTTAAACTCTATCCTGGGAAGTCTATATGGTTCATACATGTACCTATATAGCAATGCAATTGGCATCTTTTCTCCATGGTGTTCAGCCTTCAAGATGTAGCTGTAATCTCCACTGTGAATGTTTCATTGAATACATCCGTAATAAAGGCTTTCCATCACATCTCTCCTGTTTTCCCCTGTTGTCTACTATTAATTAGCTGAGGATAGAGGCTGATATAAGAAAAAATATGACCCCTGCTAACTTGGCAAAGAGGCACCTTTTACCGTGGTGATTCTCTTTATTTAGCAGGGGGAGAGTAACTGGCCCTATTCACCCGTAGCACAGTACCTCTAGTGAGTGTTGCTGGTGTCTATCTTGTGTTTCTTTTAGATTGTGAGCCCTTTGGGGACAGGGATCCATCTTATTTATGTATTATTTCTCTGTGTAAACTGCCCTGAGCAATTTTTGGAAGGGCGGTATAGCAATCAAATAAATAAATCAAATAAATAAAAATGATATCAAATGTGAGGTATCAAGCATATCACTGTGCTCTACAAAATCTTTCCCACATACATAGGAACATAGGAAGCTGCCATATACTGAGTCAGACCACTGGTCTATCTAGCTCAATATTGCCTTCAGACTGGCAACAGCTTCTCCAAGATTGCAGGCAGGAATTAGCCCTATCTTGGAGAAGCCAAGGAGAGAACTTGAAACCTTCTGCTCTTCCCAGAGCGGCAGCAACATCCCCTGAGGGGGAATATCTTACAGTGCTCACACTTCTAGTCTCCCATTCATATGCAACCAGGGTGGACCCTGCTTAGCTAAGGGGACACGTCATGCTTGCTACCACAAGACCAGCTCTCCTCCCCCCACCAAATGAATATGTCAGATATGGGAAGATGCCTATGAAGGAGAAAGTTTATGAAATATTCCACTTTTGTATATATGCTGGTGAGTTTATTCTGCATATTTAGAATCATGGTGTTTTGTTTATTTATCTCGTCGCAGTAGTAGTAATAGGGGTGGTGAGTAAATGAGTAGATACTACTGCTACTAGTCAAATACTACTTTTAGTAGTAGTAGCAGCAGCAGCAGCAGCATTTTACTACCTGTAGAAAAATAAAGCATCCTCACATTTAAAGCATAAATTACAGTGTCACCACTATTTCGTGTCATGACTACATTACAAGATTAGGGCAATGCCCATTCATTAAATTTGGTAATACATTTATTTATTAAGAGCTCAAATCCTAAGAGCTCGATCCTACTGCCAAATCAGGCTTACAATTCCAACAAAATTGAAAAGGAATGTCCTTATCATTGTGTGTATCCCATGGCACACATTTTGGTGGTTAATGGGTAGAAATGTACCAATATAATATAATATAATATATAATACATAATATATAATATAATATAATATGTGTTCTTTATATGAAACTATTAAAAGTTGTTATACCAGCCCTACAAGAAACCAGTTATTTGCAATCTATTTTTTTAACCTGTTCATTTGTACCTGACATACACTTATAGCTAACCCTTCTAAACACTTTTCAGAATCATCTGCCTGATCCACCACAGCCTTACCTCTGTGTTCCCAAGCCTATGACACAAACTGCAGCTTAAGTCCAAACATCTTAACTCAGAAACAATTTTTCCATAAGAAACTGTTATAAATGGAGATTTGGTTCCTGAACCAAGGCCAGAAACCCTATTTTTATCAAAATGACCCAAAGTTCATACTAGATAAATTGTAGGAAACTTACTGCACACAAAGGCCTTCTGCTGCTGTCAAAGCTAGTGGTGTGTCAGTCATGGACATGCAGCAGAGAGATAAGTCCACAGTGGATACCCCATCCTAATGCAGAAATACCCATTCTGACTGTGACAGTTAACACAGAAGGCACAAAAGGGAAGCCTTCTTCCTTAGGTTCAGTAGAGAAGAACACCATCAAAGAGTGTGATAGATGCAACAGGAGACATTTTGGCTGAGGGCAATGAAAAGGTCTCAGCATGCTCATGCCCTTCGACTATGGTATATACAAAGATATGCTAAAGAGTGATGGTAGTAGTTGCTGCCACCAGACCTAGAAGCCTTTGGGTGGTCAATTAAAAGTGAACAGTAGAAGTGCAGATAGACTCAGCAAGGTTTGGCAAAATAAAGGCACAGTCAAGAGGTAGATAAGCTCTTAGGAACATAGGAAACTGCCATATACTGAGTCAGACCATTGGTCTATCTAGCTCAGTATTGTCTTCACAGACTGGCAGCGGCTTCTCCAAGGTTGCAGGCAGGAATCTCTCTCAGCCCTATCTTGGAGAAGCCAGGGAGGGAACTGGGAACTTTCTGCTCTTTCCAGATCAGCGGCTCCATCCCTTAAAGAGAATATCTTGAGTGCTCACACATCAAGTCTCCCTTGCAGCAATATAGCCTGATATAACACCTATCATGTGTAGGCTATAGAAAGACAGCATTGGAGGGCCCAGGCTGTGCCAAGACTTAGAGACAGGTGCTGGTGACAGCAACAGAGGGGTCTGCTAGACATAGGAATACCACTTAACATAATTTCTGCCTCAAATTCACTATGAATTCTGATTTGGACTGAATTTGGTGATAGCCTTAGAAAGAATAACCTGACATGTTGGGAAGTGATGAAACACCTTTCCGGGTCTTTGGGGTAGCTATGTTAGGCTACAGCTTCAGTCAGCTACTGCAGTGATTGGATCACAAACTCTGGAAGTACATTACAGGTCATAAAAGAAAAACTACTTTGATCAAGCCTTCTGTCTTTGTAGGTCATTAAATCTTCATCGCAACACATAAAACTATTCTAAGCAAAGGCCAAGATCCAGGGAGTTGCTTAGGTTCACCCCAGGGGCTTGTGCTAACCCTTCACATTTCTGATGTTTAGTTTTTAAACAGCTGGACATCTGACCCACCCCCAACTGCTTTTGAAATTCCCCTCAGTTTCCAAAGTAGCTTCTCATGAAGCCTAATGCTCAAGAACAACAAGTTCCCTTGCAGAAACTGAACCAATTTCATGGTCTTTGGATTCTAGCCCATATCACCAAGTTAATTAAATCATAAATAAATCTGTATTATTAAAACATGGAAAGTTATTGTCAGACAACACTCACAACCATTACCTCTCTCAGTTTACCTATTATGGCATTTAATTTTTTTTCTCCAACAACCATTATTTTAATTATGCATAATGGTACATTAACCAATTCCTAATGTGAAATTAATTTTCAAGCTAAGTTCTATAAGCCATTTGACATCTACATGATAAATACACAACCTATTTACTTTGGACTAACAGCTTTTATTATGCCAGTGTAAATATTAAATTCCCAAACTGGTTAACTGAACAGCAGGCAACTTCAAGAGAAAGCACAAGAAATATGAGACACTTCCTTCCCAGTCTTATGCTTCTGAAGCAGTCCAGAACCTTAAACCTCTTGCAGGGAGAGGAACACAACAAAACCCACCAGATTAGTTTAGCCCCACTTTTGTCTCAAATGTTTACCAGACTTAAAATGACTTTATATCATGCTTAACTAAGTATTTATAATAGTATTAATAATCAATTAAGTACTAGTAATAATAAGACTCTATATCTTATTATCTGCACCACTAATACTTGTCATAGAAGTGCTTTATTAACTACAAAACTAGACATTTAGTAGTTATCACACAGCTGTGTAAGAGTTATGAGTCCAAACACCAGATCAAGCAGGAACAAGAGTTTTATTCTAGCACATCTCCGCCTTATATTTGACATTCAAGGCCCATTCTTTACTAATATAGTTTACTTTTATTCATCATGATGTTCAGATGGTGGCTTCTTTTTCCCCTTCCATAGAAATTATGACCTAGAAACATATTTCATGATACAGACCTCTTGATTTTATTTTCTGCATCCATTATATCTAAATATACACCTATGTTGAGTGTATTAATTAAATACATTAAAATCCAATAAGCCATACTTTCACCATCTTGCAACCCCAGTATAAAATAATGTTGTTCAACAGGGCTCTCAAAATTATTCCAAGCGCTAGCGCAAAATTAAGGCAAAGGGCCTGTGGCCCAGATGCAACCTACTAGTCTATGATGATTAAGACAGTACAATATTTTTATGTCAGAGTTTGCTATGTTCCCTGCCCCCCTCCCAGTCCTGCTATGCTTCCTCATTGTGCCGGTGGGGAGGGTTATTCCTGGGAGGGATGAGCAAAGTACGGCGGAAGGTATACTCCCAGTATAGTCACCCAGGGTGCGAAGGTCATCCCAGCTGTGCAGCTAAAGCAAGCAGGAACCTACATTTTGGGCAACAGTGGTATAGGAAGGACAGTCACTTCAGTTACAACAACAAAAGCATCATTTCATATTGCGCAGGAGTAGGCAATGGTAAACCACTCCATATTTTACCAAGAAAACCACATGGATAGACAAAATAGAATGATGGTCGATGTAGTGTTGGATGATGGGCCCCTCAGGTCGGATGGTACTCAACATGCTACTAAGGAAGAGCTGAAGATCTCTCAAAGTACTGAAGTGTTTATGATGCAGTTAGGCTAGAGCCTATTTATTTATTTATACATACATACATATTTATATACCACCCAAAACTTGTATCTCTGGGTGGTTTAAAATTAAAATAATTTAAACATTAAATCAATTAAACAATTAAAAATCACTTTCTCAGGCCACCTCTGAACATTCCTGACTTTGGAGAGTTGCTCTAATAGAAATATTCTGAAGAAAAGTTCACAACTGCATTTTCCTTTTTAGGTTCTACCAAAAAAACCCTACAATTAAACAGTTGCACCAAATGAAAAATCAAAACACACAAAGCTCATACATGCCTGCTTGTATCGCTCCCCAGAATGAGTTGCTGACTTAGCCACAACTAAAGGGACAAAATCCCCATGTCATCCCAAATTAATAATAACATAATTATAGACAAAAATTAACTAGTTCTCTAACAAACATTTATGTTTTTCATCCAAACAAAACTGGCCAACTTGAAGATAATACTAATTCCAACACTTACTTCCATTATTCCATTAATACAAAACACACTTCAAAAATATGTACAGAATGTAATCAATACGGATTTCTATTTCACACTGTGTAGCACCTGTATGCATTGGCTCTTTATGTCCTCTTTTTCACTATCATCAGAAACATTTTCAGTATCATCAGAAGCATTTTTCTATGGGTTTCCCCTCCACTTCTTTACTTTTTTTTCATACTTATTTACATCATTGCCCAATCAGATTTTCCTTCCTATTCAAGATAAAGTTTAGCATTCACCGTGCAGACACATCTGTTCAGTTTAAAGGTTCTAAATCATGATCCTGTACAAAATCAACACCACAGCTAACTTGAGGCTTAGTTCATTTGGGAGCACAAACAGGATCAAAAGGTGATTTTTAATGTCTTGGAAACTGCAAAACAACACAGAAAAGGCAATTGTCCTCTTAAATGAACTGTTGCGATAAGCTGCAGCTGAGATATTGCATTGAAAAGTAGAGCTCTGTTTGCTCTTTTTCAAATAACCCTATGTGCGTGCTTAACCAGATAATCATCCATCAACTTTGGTGCATAAGGAGTCCAACAGTTTTTGGAATTATTTGGTGTTCTCTTGCAACCTAATATACATTTGGACAGGATTTTACTTGTAATAAAAATTTGTTTCCACCTCATCTTCAATCTCCAAAAAAAAAAAAAAAAAAGAGCTCTTGATCATATGAAACCCACATAAGCAAACCAAGCTTATATTATGAAAACACTTTTAATTCTGGTGCCTCCCTCCGTAACTTGTATTTGGAAAATATACTAAAGTGAATTAGGGATGTGAGTGAACCGGTTCGACTCGAACTGGGCCCATCTGACGGTTCGATCGTAAACCGAACCGGGCCCGGACTGAGACGAACCAGATGGAACTGTTTCTAGGTAGGGGTGTGCAAATGGGTTGAACTGGCCCTTTTTAGAATGGGAGAAGGCCAGTGGGAGAGGGGGGGAAATGGCAGAGACACCCCCTGTGGCCGCCACTGTCAATCTGGACTCAGCGGTGAGTGTAAAAGGTTGTTTTTTGTTTCCTTTTAAACAAAAAACGTAGAACCCCTGAACTGGCTCCAAGCTGGCTTGGTGGCGGGGGGGGGGCGGTTTCAGCTCGAGCCAAACCGGGCCCAGTCCGGCTTGAGGGTGAGCCCTCGAGCTGGCCCAGTTCAATGGCAAACCGGCTCAACCTTGAGCCACCTTGCACATCCCTAGTTCTAGGCACCCTCCCTTAGGCTTCCAAAGGCCTTTGTTGGTCTGGCAGCAATTGTACTGCCGCTCCTAGAGGGCCCCTACTGTTCCCCAGCAGCCTGCATGGCCACGCAGTGGCAGTACTGACTGGTCTCCGCACATGCATGGAGGCCATTTGCATGGTCACGCACCATGCAAATGGCCCTGCAAGCTTTCCACAACTAGGCATATTTTCCCAGCACACTGCTACTATTAAGTCAGGATGTCAGCCAATTTTACTATTTATATTGAGTCCCCTTCTCCCTTGCCCCCAGCAGTGGTGCAGCAAGGTAGTTTGGGAGCTTGGGCCTAGCCTTTTTCCTGCCTCTCCCCACCGCAAGATAAGCATCATCCTCCAACACACACACACCATGACACAGGCAGTATTTTTAACAAGTAGGTTCTTGAAGGCCCAAATAGCAACTGAATTCATGATAATGTAAGCATGTAAAACAAGTCTATTTATTCAGATATGTATTAGCAGAAACATTTCAACACATATTTTTTGTGGTTGTTGAAAAGCAGTATATAAATATATTATAAACTCACAGACCAGACAGAACAATCTATCACTGACATCCACAATCAGTCACCATAAGGCAACCCAGAATCAGAAAGAAAACAGCAGCAGAAAATAGCAAGCAGCAGAAAAAGCAAAGCAAAAAGTAAGAAAGACAGAAAGAAACCCACCAAACACTAAGCCAACCCTTACCCCCCGCATAGCTTCCAAGGGCAGGGAGGGGAGAAGAAAAAATCTCTGTCTCCCCCAGAGAAACACATAGAGCAGCTCAAGCATGGCGGCAGGGGGCAGGAGGAAATCTCACTCACTCACAAACACACACTCACCTATAGTCATCTGGCAAACTGCTGGTGGAAGCTTCGGTGAGTTTGCCCAGTGTTGCAAAAGCAAAGTTCAGCCCTGGACTGCAGAAGTCAGAAACAGCTTCCATGGCTCCACCCCCCTCACTCAAACACACAATGCACAAGCAAAAGCTTAGCAGGAGAATGAAAAAAAGTAAACAAAACCCTACAGTTTTGTTGGGTTACTGGTGAATAAAAAGGTTAAAGAGGTTTCTAAGTTATTTTTAAAAAAATTATTACTCATTGCCGGGTCCAAGTCGGCAACGGCAGGAGGGTGGGGTGTTCTGCTATCGCCCCCTCCCCTGCCCGTCTTCTCCCACTCTAAAAAGGGCCCGATTGGCCAGTTTTCAGGCCATTCCAGCCCTTCCTCCAATGGCAGTGGCCATTTTGGAGGCTGCTACACATGTCCAATGGGCCTCTGCATGGCTGGGTCCTGTTTGCACATCCATAATGCACTATACAAGTCATACAATACAAAACAAGTTCTAGGTGCAGACGAACCTCACCATTTGCAAACCTGACATCCGTGGTTCTGTATATCTGCAGTCGGGTAACTAACACCCGACCTTGGCATATGTGGGGGAAAGGAATTTTAAAAGGTTAATTTCTGCATATCTGCAGTTTTTGAGTCCCTGGAAATGACCTCCAAAGTCATTTCCAGCCACCATTTTTAGGAAAGGGGGGCATTTTATTATTTATTTATTTATTTGACATATTTGTATACTGCCCATAAGGTGCATCTCTGAGTGCTTTACAATAAAATAATACAAAACAACTTATTAAAATATTACAACAATTTAAAACTGAAAATAAGGTTAAAAACTATTAAAACAGTATCTAATTAAAAGCCTGGGTGAACAAATGTGTCTTGACTGTCTTTTTAAAAGTTGTCAGAGATGGGGAAGCTCTTATTTCAGACCCTTATTTGTGCCTCATTTGTTTTTTTTTTAAAAAACCCTTTCCCCATGAGAAATCACAGAAAAATGGAAGATTCTGGACTTTGGGGGTGGGGTGTTGGAGGACATCTGCAGAACCGTGAAGCATAGTAGGGCACTTTATTTCCATTATTTTCACTCTTTTCCCCCCAGCCTTCTGGAACCCAACCCCCACATTCCCATTGGCCTAATGTTACATTATCTGCAGTCATAACAGAGAATGGAACCCCTGAGGAAAATGGGGTACTTTTTAACACTAGCTTTCATTTCCCTACAACATTCTGTTTTCACAATAATTTGTAATAAGTGGTTTTGGGATAGCTACAGTTTCTTCCAGCACAATTATTGAGAAAATCATGTTGTTTCCTGCTCAGTTATTTTATCCACCCCCACCCAGGATCAATTGGGATTTCACTTTACTTTGATATTCCTCTGTGTTTTAAAAAGTCCCTCATGATTGTAGTTTGTTAGAGTAGGGCAGGGGAGATTTTGGCTTTAAGAACACCTTCTGAAGCTTTGTTAGTATGTTTATTAGTGGTTCCTAATTACCCATGGCCATTTTTCTCTCTCATTAAAAACTAATTAAGTGAGTGCTAATCCTGACCATCACCATCTATTCCACAGCCTTGGGCAAATCACATTTTGCCGTTTTAACGGGGCCTAAATAATGTTACAAATAACTATTTGCCAGGTCACTACGAGAGCCATTTAAAGCATCTTGGAACATAAAAGCCAAAAGAACAAATGCATGAATGGCTTAGACACTGTCACTTTTTATTGGGGCTGCTATCAATTTTCTCAAAAGTATTCTTGTCACAGAACACTGGATTCCTCTACATTAAAAGAGATTGTGGATTGCTTCTAATTTGTGGATTTAATTTTTCATTACCTAAAGGAAATAGAAAAGGGCACTTCACCCCTTTGGCTTCCTTTAGTTTGTCTTGCACCCTGCAAGCAAAACAGCAGCTACTCTAAAGTTCATACAACATTCACACACACACACACACCTCCCTACTTGGCTCCTATATAAAAGCTGTGAACAACACTGCCTTGCATTATATTTACCTGAATCCAGGACTAGGTTTTTCCAGGTTTTTTAATAGCAGAAATCAGAAGGTTGTCTTAAATTCAGAGTCCTGTTCCTTTCAAGTAAATTTAATTTTTTAAAAATTGTTAAATTTATATACCACCTTTCATTAAAACAATCGCAAGGTGGCTTACACAAAAATTAAAACCTGATCCTAGGGAGGCAGTGGATTTCCTGAATCGGGGGCTAGAGGCCATGATGGGTTGGATGTGGGCTAATAAATTGAGACTGAATCCAGACAAGACGGAAGTAATGTTGGTCAGTAGGAGAGCCAATCGGGATGAGGAGATTCTACCAGTTCTGGATGGGGTTGTAGTCCCCTTGAAGGAGCAAGTACATAGCTGGGGTATTGCTGGACCCAGCTCTGCTTCTGGAAGCTCAGGTGGAGGTGGATTTTAAACACAATTAAAATATCAGCTAAAATGTAAAAATATAGAGCTGACTAAAAAGATTTAAAATACAAGCACAAAAGAACCATACAAAATACAAAGGACCAGCAGTAGAGACTATCATAAAAAAGACTGAGTAAAAAGCCGAGATTTCAAACACTTTCTAAAAATTGTGATGGAGACCGAGGAGCTAATAGACGCCGGGAGAGCATTCCAGAGTCTAGGGGCAGCAACAGAGAAGGCCCTGTCCCACGTGCATGACAGTCAAGCCTCCCTCATTGTCGGCACACAGAGCAGAGCCCCCCAGATGACTTCATCAAGCGGACAGCAACCCTTGGGAGCAGGTGGTCCCTCAGGTATCCAGGGCCCAAACTGTTTAGGGCTTTTAAGGTGAAAAACAGCAGCTTGAATTGGACCTGGAAACAAACTGGTAACCAGTGCAGATCTTTCAAAATGGGTGTGATGTGATCCCAACGGGCAGCTCCAGATAAAATCCTAGCAGCCACATTTTGCACTAGCTGCAGTTTCCGAATATTCTTCAAGGGCAGCCCCATGGAGAGCGTGTTACAGTAATCTAGCTGTGACGTGAATAAGGCATGGGTAACTGTGGCCAGATCTGCCCTCTCAAGAAAGGGATGCAGTTGGCACACTAGCTGAAGCTGTGCAAAGGTACTCCTGGCCATCACCTCCACCTGAGCTTCCAAAAGCAGAGCTGGGTCCAGCAATACCCCAGCTGCGTACTTGCTCCTTCAAGGTGACTGCAATCCCATCCAGAACTGGTAGAATCTCCTCATCCCGATTGGCTCTCCTACTGACCAATATTACCTCCATCTTGTCTGGATTCAGTCTCAATTTATTAGCCCACATCCAACCCATCACGGCCTCTAGCCCCCAATTCAGGACATCCACTGCCTCCCTAGGATCAGGTGACAAGGAGAGATAGAGCTGAGTGTCATCTGCATATTGCTGACAACTCAGTCCATGGGATGACCACTCCCAGCGTTTTCACGTAGATGTTAAACAGCATGGGGGACAAAATGCAGGTATAACCTGTATTTAACCTCTATGTTTTAAGGGGGTAGTCTTAAATTCAGAGACATCTTTGATTTGGGTAAATACAGTCATATAGTTCTAAATCCAAAATAAAAGTTGGCCTTACTTTTCTTTGGTTGCCTTACCTTTGTGATACTAAAAAGGCAGCTAGCTATAATAGTGTATACTTCCCATGTGAGGCAAATAAGGCACCAGCTATGGGAATTCTGCAACATTCGGTATGCAATAAATGGTAACAATTCAGTAACCCAAGAGGATTTTGGATAGATAGATAGACAGATAGATAATTTCTCACCAGAAAGTTATACTCCCCCCGCCCTCCCCCCCCAACAACAGCTGGAATCAAGGCTTGATTAATTAATTTAATTTAATAAATAAATATAAAATTAGCATGCTGCAATCATGCCTGGAGCTCTTCAACAGATCATGACTGTATGTTGGCTACAGCAGCCATTGCAACTTAATCACAAGGGCTACACTGCTATCACACAGCCCTAAGGTCTGAGATATTAGCAGTCCACTAGTGCTTTTTTCCTTTCATATTCAAGTACTCTGCAAAGAAATGAACAGCTGAAATTTGAAGTTTACTTGGGGAAAACTATTAAATATCATCATCACCACAATATGCACAACTCATTAAACTGGTATCTAAGTGGAGCTACCATATCAGAGAGTGCATAGCCATGAGCACATTATCATTCATTGAAATGAGTGGTCACCCACCATTCTCATTTTTGTTAAAAGTTTATAAAATCAGATAAAGAACCACACCATTAAACACTCATATACACATTAATGTCTATTAAGCTGGCATGCAATTTAAGGCTTACATTAGTTAGGATTAAAATTAATTGACAAAAGGAACACAGTAGTCTAATGTTGATACTTCTTTCAGAAATGAGAATGATGAAAGTAATTTTCAATATCCATTTTCAAGTTTTGGCCAACACATCCCACATTAATGGAAGCTAGTATCAACAATGAGATAATACACTGGAAATGGATAAAGAACCAGTTCAAATGTCTCTCAGAGCCAAGATTAAAACTCTCAGTAGCATGAATTCCCCTCTCCCCTCCCTCTGTGAAAATTGGAAGAATTATATTCTAATTTTGGCTAGAAACAAGTTAGGATTGACCATGATGTACTGTGACTGATATTAAATAAACTACGGTTTGAAACCAAGGTTTGAAGCTAGATTCTGATCATGGTTGCACTTTGAACGGAATAAGCCAAGATCAGGAGGTTATGACAACACAACTGATCTTGTCTTTTTTTCTAACAACAATAGGAAATAGAATTCTTCTGACTCAGGCATGGCAGGAGAAAGGGGAGCGTGTGCTCCTGAGGTTGAGGTGCAAAATTGTACAGAAGTGAATCATTTCACTTTTGGATTAACTTAAAATCTAAACTACTGTTGCAGGAAGAGGAAACAAGCACAAAAATAACCTAAGTGGACCAGGGCACTAGAAAAGTCAGTCTGTACATGAAAAATACAAGTCCTCTAACTGCAAATAAGTTGTTTTTAAAATTCTCATTATATATGCAGCGTATGCTTTAACAAATGTGTTTCGACTTGAGAGATCCTATTGCAGAACTTAATTAATCTTGTTTTATAAGCCATCACATTTGTCTGACTTAAGACAACACTACTTATTCTGATGTATATTTCTATTTCTATTAAATTTATTGGGCTTTAAAGTCTACTTGTTCTAACACACACAGGTAGAAAGCTATTATTGCACCTCCTCGTTGAGATAGAAATTCAATTTCTAGCACACAGGAAATGCTCCTTTTAACAGCCATCTGGTCCAAAACTAGGAAAGGAATTAAAACGCTTCTTCTAGAAGTAAGGTAATTTTCAAATCCAAATCCCCCTCCAGCTACATTGTGATTGCTCTCTCCAAAAACAAAACACGCATTTTTCCTTCTTTACAGCCACATTCTAAAAAGGCTTTTGAATTATACTTTATGTTTGCCCTCACAAACATAGAAGCAGTAGATCACTATCATTCCTGATTTATAAATATAGGAGTAGTGTGTTTCCAAAATCACCCACAATTGCATGGGAAACACTGACGTTACCTGGTGTAACACCAGTGTTTCCCATAGCACATAGCACTAGTTTAGCCATGATTTCAAAATATTATGCAGCAAATTCAGAATATGTTGTGTCACATTACGGGTCACATCTATGATTAGGCTCATGCAGTAGTGCAAATGGAAGAGACCTTACCCAACAACTCCTCTCTCACTGCAATCCCTGACCCTCCAAAAGTCACTCCTAGGAATAGAGGAACATTTAGGAATGATGTAGGATATGGCACTGGGGGCTGCAGAGGAAGGGGGAATCACTAGAAACTGGTTGCCCAACTTTCAGGAATTCCCACTTTCCCTGAAGCCCCCAGCACTACATCCTACATCATTCCCGAGAGTCCTATATGCTGTGGATAACAACTGTGTCTTTTGCAGTCATTGTAATGAGTAAAAATGCCCGACATCTTGCAGATGAAGGCATGATACTCTGTAAACAAAATGGACAGCATAATTGGGGAGCTGAAATCGCTTATGCTGGAATTTAGAAAAAATAATGAACCAATGCTTTATACATGAAGAACCGAACATTGGGGGAAACTGAAAATTACAAGCTGATATCAAGCAAGGCTTGATTTCAAAAATAGATGCTCCAGTATTTAGTATGTTTACTCTAGTACCTTAAATAGTATTCATTATTCATCCTTTACACACATCATTTCAAATTAAGCCAATTTAATTCATTTTATTCCTACTGGAAACTTATAGGGACAATAGAATTCTAAAGCTAGGGTCAGAGGCGTTTCTAGGGAAAATAGCGCCTAGGGCAAGCATTGAAATTGCGCCCCCTGTCCAAACATCTGACACCCATCTTTCAGATAACTTTACCATAATATCAGCGGAAAAATACAAGTCTGAAGGTCACATACAAGTCACATATCTGAATATTTGTACGGTGACTTTATTATATTATTTTTTTAAAAAAAAATTACCTGTAGCCCCTTCGGGGGGCTTCCTAAAGGCTGGGGGAGGGGTCTGCAAAGGTTCCCCCTCCCCCCTACTTGCCTCTAGGGCCTCACAGGGTCCATTTAAGCATGTGCGGTGGCCATTTTAAAAAACTTTTTTTTTAAAGGCAGCTTAAAACAAAATGGCCACCATGAATGCTCAAATGCCCTCTGTGAGGCCTGGTATGGCCTAGGGCCTCACAGAGGCCATTTGAGCATGCGCAGTGGCCATTTTGTTTTCGGCAGCCCTTTAAAAAAATTTTTAAGAAATGGCGCCCCCCCCTTCAAGTGGCGCCCGTGGCACGTGCCCTGCCTGTCCCACCCTAGATATGCCCCTGGCTAGGGTCCAATTACCTACTTTAGGTGTGCTCAAAGGTTTATAAATGCCGACTGGGTTTTTTTCTTCTTCTTCCACATTTTCTCCTCCTTGAACAAAAGATTCCTCCCTCTCCATTCAAGACACTCCCTTTAGTTTCAAATGTGGTTTGCCACTCAAAAAGAGAACTGCTGTTTGAGAAACAAAAAGCCAGACTTCCTGGAGGAGGGACTAGCACAGCTAGTCACACAAGAGTTGCACAGCTCTTTGGAGTTCAGACCAAGGCCCTCTGCCCCCTCTAAAAAGACTTTGTTGGTTGAGCTGAAGGCACAATGGGGTATCTGGAGCACAGGATACCCACATCTGCTGACAACTATGGCAAAGGTTGAGAAGGAATTTCCCATCCTATAGCTGCTGAAAGCATTGACTAGGATCCATTGGATATCTTAGTCTTTACCAGAAACTACCAAAAAAGTTGCAGAATTTCTCCACAACCTTGGGAAATGCAACTCTATCTTGAGAAAATTAGAGCTATAATCCAAAGTAGTAACGTGTAC
Source organism: Hemicordylus capensis (assembly GCF_027244095.1). NCBI lineage: Eukaryota > Metazoa > Chordata > Lepidosauria > Squamata > Cordylidae > Hemicordylus > Hemicordylus capensis. The sequence continues at coordinate 257,883,859 of NC_069657.1, forward strand.
ACTCTAAAATTGTGAATACCTGGAGTTTTGCTTACTACCTCAGCAACTGCTAAGGAGATGTGCCACTTTATGTGTCTCTTCAGCTCTATGGCAGGTGGGATCATTTTTTCCCCTTTGTGTGCATTTAAATTCTTCAGACTGCAGTCTAGATATTTGTATCTATACCCCAATTGTAGCTCTGCAGATTTTTAAATATTCAGCTTTCTTGCAAATGCAAAATAGCACAGATTTTATGCTGTTTGTATGCAGCTAGAAGTCCCCAGCATTTTATTAAGAACTGCAGATTTGTTTGAGAAAGTAGATAAAGCGCCTTCTAACAGGTTAAATGTTAGATATTGTAGGCCCCAATACTGTAGGCTGCCTGGTATATAAAACCTGGTAACAGGCTGTCTGCAATTCTATCCATTTTGAACATGTCTATTTATTTTAAACCATCTTATCCCTCTGTCTCACTATTAGTGTCTCACAATCACCACATAGAATGCAATCAATAAAATCATAAGTAGCTTTTACACGCCTAGGAATAAAAGTAAGGACTTCAAGGAAAAATCTGAAGTACAGCACACACACATCTGAAGCAGGCTCGAACTCCATTCAGCAAAATTCTTAAATTTTAGTTTGCTTCTGTTCATTCAATCAAGCATATTTTAGACACTAGTGAACACTGAGAAAGTATGTAGAAGAAAAGGTTATGTTCTCACTTTCCAAAGCCATAAAAATACCACAACAGTAAAACTGGAAATGTCCTTTTGTTGTTTTAACATGTCATATGACAATGTCTGAATCAACTGCTTATACTTTTTATATAGGGACACATGAAAATGCCTTACGCCCAGTGGCACACCTAGGCAATTTTGGAGCCTGGAGCTAAAGGCCTTTTGAGCACCCCTGCCTGGCCACCCCCCATCACCCCTGTTGTAAAATAAACTGCAATGCACTATTTCTTACACCAGAACATTTTGCATGGATAATCTCGCCACTTAAACTAGCTGAATGCACTTTTTATACCAGAATACTCCAGCGTCTTCCATTCTGGGTGAAGGAAATGCATATAAAACTGCTTTCATCATAAAAAGAAGAGGTGTGTTTCTACAAGGCTAGAATATGTATAAAATAAAACTGCACTGAAAGGGGTGTTTTTTAAAAATGCATTTTATATGGCTCCTCATCTCCATGGCCTTCCTTTCCCTTTGAAAATCGCAAAGTCCCTTTGCTAGCCTGCTTAAAGAATGATATGGAGAGTCAAAAAATAAAAACTGTGAAGGACATTCTTGATTACCTGTGTGATAAAGTAGTCTTTTCTACAGTAGAGGAAGGAAAAACAAAAACAGATGAGTTTAAGGAGAGGAAGGGGTGGGGAGGAGAGAATAGGGCAGCCGACGAGCAGACAGCAGTGCTCTCATGTTTTGTCTGAGTGGACACCTCTTGAACTGCTGTGTGGGACACAGGCTGCACAAAGGGTAAGGATCAGGCTTAATTTTGGGGGTGGGAAGGCAAAGGTGTGATTTCTTTAACAAACTACACTCTGGAGGTCACAAAGAAGTGCCCAGCACAACACTTTCCCTTGTTCTCCACTGTCAATTGTTTAATAACACCACAAGGAGATGCTGTGGGTAAGCCGGGGCGGCTTCCCTTCCTGCCCTTGTTCGGGTCTCTTGGTTAGGTAATTTGCCAGACACCAGTAACAGAGTTTCAAATCAAACTTTATTGTGCTAACACAGAGTTCAAAAGGGTGGCGGCCGCCCAGAGAATTTAAGGCAACCTCCTTATATAGGATGCCGTATACCACTTATTTTCGCACCTGCGCACCTTAGCTCAACTGACACCTACGTCCATATATGGTTATACACTTGGACCTACAAGCCTTGATTTGCTGAGATAGCTCTTATTGTATCTTTCCTAAACACATGTCTAATTCCTGCCCCACTGCATAATGGCATATCAGCATTTTAGCAAAAGCCAGGTCTTGCACCTGCATAGCAAAACAGTCATTTCCTGGAACACTTTAGTGGTTAAGCTACATTCTGTCACAGAGAGACAGTCAGTAGACAACAGCATCCTGTTACAGAGAGACTAATGTCAGTTAATATCACATCAACTTAAGCTTTAGCAAGAAAATATTTTAACTTGAGCATGTTTTGAAAAGCTATCACAAATCCCATCAGCACAGGAGACTATTGTACATCCCAACAGAGAGGCAGAGCAGAAGTTTTTGTTTTTTCACTTAACAGCCACAACCACATTCAAAACGTTTTGTAAACCGCCCAGAGAACTTGCATTTGGGGCGGTATATACATGTATTAAATACATAAAATAAAACCTAGCATGGCTCCTTACTTTTTAAAAGTTTTGATCTTGATCCCTGGAAAATCCTTGTGCTCTGTCCTTGCAGATGCCTACTCTTTTATTCAGAGGGACCAGAAGAAGTTTGGGAAAAAGCAGGGGAGAGAATGGAAGAAAGGCGAATCTCTCCACACTGCTGCTCTTAAACGGCACCTCGTGTGTTGAATGGACAGTGCTCCATGGTGGTGTTGGCGCTGAAAGTAACTCGATTGCTGCGCTCTCTCTTCCGCTGCTGCTGCTGCTGCTTCTTCGTTTTTTAACATGCCTGGCAAAGTGAGGCAGGCAAGCCACTGCTGCTACTCCCCCCTCCTCCCGCCAGTGGCAGAGTGCAGCCAGCCATGTAAGACCCCTCGGGCGAGACAGACGAGTGGAGGGAACCAGGCCAGCGGGGCTGCTGCTGATCGCACGGAGCCTCAGCTAGGCCTGGAGGAAGGTGGAGGCTGCTGTTGGCGGCGTGGGCTGCCTGGCAGCCGGGCATGCTGAGCAAGAGATGACGGCAGAAGAGGCTGACCAAGTGAGCAAGCACACCAGGAGGCTCATGGCAAAGGCTCAGCCAGCCAGCCCACCTGTTTAACGAGGACTCGGGGGCCTCAGGGGGAGTGGGGGCCCTGGACTTCCACCCAGAAGTCGGGGGGGGGGTGCCTCTGCTTACACCAAATGAGACCACTGGTCCAGGTAGCCCAGTATTGTCTACTCTTACTGGTTCTTCCAAGTTCTTAATTGGAGGTCTGTTGCAACCCTGCTACCTGAGGTAATTTTTAACAGGTGAAATTAGAGACTGCACTTGGGCATGCAATCTTCCACTGAGCTTTAGCACCCTCCCTTTCTACCTTTAATAGCAATAGCAATAGCAATAGCACTTACATTTATATACCGCTTTATAGCCCGAGCTCTCTAAGCGGTTTACAATGATTTAGCATATTGCCCCCAACATTCTGGGTACTCATTTTACCGACCTCGGAAGGATGGAAGGCTGAGTCAACCTTGAGCCCCTGGTCAGGATCGAACTTGTAACCTTCTGGTTACAGGGCAGCAGTTTTACCACTGCGCCACCAGGGGCTAATCACTCTGAAAGTTACATTTCACTAATTTATTCCATTTAGCAGAAGTGCCTCATAAATGAACTGAAGTTCACCTAGATCAGTTTAACACAGTGTGGGTCTTCCCTGTGGTGCTACATCAGGCAGCCCTTTGTAGAAGTACCCCACTTCCCTTTCTATATAGGGGGAGCAGCAGGGTCTGTGCCAGGTTTGTGCAGCTACTTGAAAGCTGTGCATGGAATTTCATGCATCAAGTGCCAAAACATTCTAGCCAATATACTGCAAGCTGAACTCTGTCAGATCAAAATGTTACTAGAAAAATGAGCCCATAGAGTTAGAATGAAATCTGATGTGCCAAATACACACTCAGGCTTCTGTAATGATGTCCATCCAAAAAAAAAGAAAAAAAAGAATACTAACGAACTAATTGGACTAACAGATATATCAACATATTAAAACATTAACATTTGTGGGTTATTGCAAAGGTTAACTGCAGCCGGTTAACGGTCATGTATTTTTAAATGCAATTAAATAATCTCTGATTTGAAGAAAAGGAAATGGGAAGTAGTCTGTTTACTGCAACCAAAAGTCTAAGCAGAAGTAAACACACAAATTAAATTTCATACAATGATAAACTAACACAAACACTGTTAATCTAATTGTGCTATCTTATTTTTGCCACTACAGCTATTATTTTCAAGAATGGCATAACAAGGAGAGCAGAACCATTTGTGGACAATATTTCAACTACCACTCAACTAGCTTCAAAAGGTAATAACACAATTGGCAAAGATCTGGAGCAAGATGCCATCAGTGAGCTGATGACACCCAACTCTGCTTCTGTTTTTCATCATACTCAGGTGAAGAGGCAATAGTGTGGAGCCAGTGTCTGGAAGAGTAGTTAAAGTGCTGGAATAGGACCGGAGAGACCCAAGTTCAAATCCCCATTCAGCCATGAGTCACATGCTGGTTGACTCTGGGCCAGTCACTTCTCTCTCAACCTAACCTACTTCACAGGGTTGTTGTGAGGAGAAACTTCAGTATGGAGTACATCGCTCTGGGCTCCTTGGAGGAAGAGCAGGATATAAAATGTAAACAATAAAAATAAATAAATTAGCACTCTAAAGGGGCAAATAAGCTCCACTTGCTGGCGAATAGATATGCATGAGCAAAGCATGGCAAACACAGATGCACAGAGAGGCAGTATAACACAGAACACTGATAAGGTGATGAAGTTAATTATATCACTAACCAAAACAAGGAACTCAGAAGAGATGCAAGAGAGAGCATGCACAATGCTTTATACTAGCTACCAGATCTTAAATAGAATGGGAGCCTTCACAGGCACCACATTACATGGCATTTCATGGCTGAGATCCTGATACAGACACTAAACTTGCCTCCTCGCGATATGATGGTTTTGCTCAAGGAGATCTTTCCCTACCATGTCACTACACCCAGTAACCTTGAGATTAGAGCAGTGTAATGCATTATATATGGGGCTGCATTTGAAGACTTCTCAGAAACACCGGTCAGTACAAAATGTAGCTTCTCAATTACTATCTAGAACCATCTACAGGAAACACATTGTGCCCAAGCTGAAAACAACGAAAGCGGCAGCCAGTTCATTTTGAAGCACAGATCAATGTATTGGTTACCTTCAAAGCCCCAAACAGCTTGGAACCTGAAGGACCAACATCTACCACATGAGAATGCCTGAACTTTGCATTCATAATCATGTCCTCCTCCATGTTCCCCCATCACCTGAAGTTACACAGGCAGGCTGTGTGTGTGTGTGTGTGTGTGTGTGTGTGTGTGTGTGTGTGTAACCAATTAAAGACCCTTCTTGATTGTGGCGTCCTGTATATGGTGGAATGCTCTCCCCAAATAAGTTTGCATCTAAAGCCAACTTTAATGTCTTTTTGGTGCCAGTTCAAAACTTTTTATTCATCCAGGCATTCTAACTTATTGCTTAACTAATCTGAACGGCTATTCTACTGTTGTATTTGATTATACTAATTGTGTGGCCTGTTGCGCCTAATTTATTGAATTTTGTTGTGTTTAATTGTTTTATTATTTTAAAATGTGCACCACACTAGAGCTTTATGCTAAAGGTGTTTTACAAATTTTCTAAACAAATAAAAACAAATAGTTGTTTTATAGCTTAGTTTTGTAACCTAGTTACCAAATTTTCAGAGAGAAGTGGGTTCTATTTGTGCCACAAATACACTATCACTTATCACAGTCAGTTTGGTTATTGCATTCTTCCAACCATGTAGCTGGTATGATTTGAAATCTTTAAGCTGTCAAGTTCCTACCCAGCCTACCAATGGATAACTCTATCATATCATTTTCTAACAAATAATGTTTTTAGTATCACAGCCAGGGGAAACATTGTGATTAATGGAGTAGTGACAGATCCTGTTGCTTGTCAAAATTCACCAGTTAATATTTTACAGCTTCATGTTTGGCAGCTTTCTCCCCAATTCTCAAAAAATGTACAAGATTACTGTAGGACAAACCACAGCTCTGCTAACTATACCATACTAGGTTAAAACAAGATCCCTTCCACTCACCAGGCACGCCAAAACAAATTAGGCAAAAATTAGGCACGCCAAAACAAATTAAAATTAGGGTATGAGGTGAGCTACTCTGATTATTTGAAAGATAATCAGAACCCACACAATTCCCTCCAATCCAGGATGCTTCTGGCAGGACTGCCAAGCTTTCTGCCAAGGATGGAGGAGAGGAGAGGCCTCCCACCCAGTTTTCCCAGTCATAAGAAACCTTGCATCTTTTCTAACCAGTTATCGGCATTGAGAACACACACCCTGCAAGGAAATCATAATGAGTTGTGCATATAGCAGCCACCATCAATGAACATGCTAATCGGCAAAGAATATTCTATGACCCTGAAGCTGGAGGAGGCTGCGTTCACCTCCTGCTCCTCCATGGCCAACTGGAGGGTAGCTATTAACATCATGAAGCTTTTGGCATCACAAAGCATGCTGGGAGCACAAAGCATGCTGGAAAGGGATACAGGCTCTTGGAGGATGTTCCGGGGTGGGGGGTGGGGCTTGCAGGTGCCCATATTGCTGCCCGAGCCCTCAGCAGCTGTGCTCGTGTGTTTGCAGGCCAAAGCTGGGATGCTGTTCAAGTGCTACTAATGACATAGCAGCTCATCTAGGCTCCTACCGATACCCAAACGGTCATGTGAATTAGCCTATAGTCTGGGTAATCTATCGCGGAACAGATTTATGATTTTTAAATGAGCAAACAGCCCTTGTATGCTTTCCTATAATGGTCACACAACAGAATCGTGTTAGGTTGATGGTCAATGCCTAATTTGTTGCTTTCCACATTTCACAACTTTGGAGTCATTTTAATCTAAGTTCAAGACTACTCTGTACTCAAAAATCACATATAAGAGTCCTGTTTCAAAAGCAGAGTTCCCCCCTCACAGTCCCTATTTCTAGCTGACAGTAGCTATTCCAGCAGTGGGGCCAGATCAATATTAGTTTTGGAACGAAGTATGAGAGTTCTCAGAAGGGGCCCCAGACCACCCTGCTCAATTCAACTCTGATCACCCACTCTCTTTATAAGCCGATATAAATCAGCACTTAACTCAACCTGCTTAACAGCAGACCAATTACATTGCCATAGTTCCATTTTCCTCCTTGTTAAGTGGCCTATGGCATGCTTTTAGGATATTCTGTTATACATATTTGTTACAAAAACAAAAATTGGCCTTCTTATTTAAAAATAATAGTCCATCAGCGAAATTGAAGAGTTCCATATGAAATTGTTTTCTTATTAGTTTCCTTACCAACTTCCATCTTGGAGGCAGCTCTGTTCATGCATGCTCAGTGTGCATGAAGAACTATCCCTGCCATTGCTTTCAGTAGTGGCCCTGTTTCCATGCAAGTTCAGTGCACACAGCATCAGAATGCACACGAGAGTTTTGGGTAAAATTCCATTAATATGTTTTTGCAATGAAAGTATTCCAAGCATAGAACCTAGCTTCGGTCCATAGCTTTTATTTAAAAACTAACTGGGTCAGGTGCAGAGCATCTGTGACTCCGGCCAGCCTACCCACCACCACTGCCTGTTTCTCCCCACCACCCTCGTGCCTGGCTTTCTGGCCAGCCAGCTTCCTCTCCCTTCCGCCCACTTCTGCACCCCCGTACTTTTTGGATGGCAGGCTCGCCAGCCTGCTTCTTCCCCACCCCATTTCGCCCCCCTGGCGCTTTCTGGATGGTGGGGCGGCTGGAAAGCCAGCCCACCACCTCCTCTTGCCTGCCCGCCCACTCCAGGCAGCGGCTGCCGCCTCCTCTTCTTCCTCCTCACAGCCAGGCTGGCCCGCCACCACCTCCTGCTCCTGGAGGCCAGGCGAGCCTGCCGCCACCTCCTGTTCCTGGTAGCTGGGCCAGCCTGCCACCGCCTTCTCCTCCTCCTCCTCTTCCTCCTGCTCCTGGCGGCCGGGCTGGTCTGCCGCCGCCTCCTCCTCCTGGCAGCCGGCCCACCGCCACCTCCTGCTCCCCACAATTTTCTCCCCTGTCCCATCCCCGTTGCTATCCAGGCAGCTGCTCACAAACTCTCACAAGAGCTGCCACACATGGGATTAGCAATGGGTACGTTTAAGAGAATTAGATAGATAGATAGATAGATAGATAGATAGATAGATAGATAGATGGAAAATAGACAGATAACGTCCAGAAATATGTGGCCAATGTATAGAGGATGCCAGCAACTAGAAGAGAGGTAGTTGGGGTTCCCACTGACTTGGGAGCAATGCTTCAGTGCCCAGCTCAACTATTAGGATATTTGTGGTATTTATTTATTGAAGCATTTTCCACCCCTAAGGGCCTTCCAAGCGGCTTACAGTTAAAAACAACATGCACAGCAGTAGCAACAGACAAATTCACAGCAGCACACAACCCAGGCAAACAACTCAAGTCAAATTACTGACTCAGCAACAAGTCTCAACAACTTACCAAAAACATGTAGCAAGGAGAGCATGTGAGCCTCCAGGGGAAGCAGTTTCAGAACAATAGCTATTGTTCCCCAGCCAACTTCTTCCCCTCCGTTCCTTATGCTGTGTTGCTTTTCTATTTGGAAACTCCACTCTCCAAAACTTTGCAAGACTACCTCTTGGAAGCTGAATGATGCAAATAAATTATATTCAAATTTCCTGACACTTGTCCCCCACTTCCGCATCAAATCCAACCATCCTCTTAAAGCTGACACACAGTGAGAAAAAGTTTGAGTGGAATTTTTAAAACATTCATCCAATGTCTTAATTATAATCTGATAGGGACAAGCCGTCTGGCAAAAGAAAGAGCTAAAGCATGTTGCAATATATTCTTCCAACTTCCTTTCTGTCCATTTTGTGGCTTTTAGCCAAAAAGAATGAACACTGGACAAAGGATTCAGATAACCAGAAAAGAAAGTGGGCAGTGATAGCACAAGTCCTTTAACTGGTATACCAATCTACTTATGGCAGCTGAATCGAAGCAGCTGATGCCCACCACTACTTAATATTGAACATTTCTGCACAAAGGAAAAGTCTATTCCATCAAACGTCTCCAACCATCCTCCTATTAGCAAGACTTAAGGAGGCCTTTGTCATATCAAATATGCTCAGCTGCTTACCGCATGGTGAAGTAGTGTTAGAACCATTTAAAGATGTGTCTGACATCATTAATCTATTTGATCTTTGACCCGGAGATCTAAATTGTAGCTATGGTGACCAAAGCTTGACCTTACAATGCTGAGAAACTTTCAAGCTCTGCAGTATTTTAAGTCACATTGTTCCCCTGGACAAAGGAGCAAAGGAGAAATGTGACAGTTTCTTAGGAGTTAAGGTCAGCAGGTCAATTGCACAAATTGCTTATTGTTATGTGATAAGCATTACTACAAAAATTAGTTTTCATTCTTTTCAATATTTTTAGCTCTGTAGAACAAGCTAAATTTGCAAAACAAAACTAATCAAATGCACTCAACTATCTCATGTATCAATATGTCTTTAAAAGAAATAAAACTACATATAGTATATGGTTTAATTCACAACCTAACAGTTAACAGTCAAGTCATACCGTAACTGTCACCGCTTATAACCATTTAGTATCAATCATAATTTCTCTTTCATTCTAGCATTTGGTTATTAAAAATTGTTTAACTGAGCAATAGTAACAGAATTATAGATCATAGAAAAAATCCATAGGCCTATTTCAAATGCACCCAACAGCTTGGAAATGCCCACTGGGGAATTTTTGACACTTTTCCTTTGAACAGCAAATGTCCCTGCCATGCCATATCACAAGCTGCTCTTGAAACTACTCTCAGTTTAAAAAAGCAGTGTGCCAGTGGGCTGCCTTTTAAACCCAAAGGTTCACAGAGCACATCGAGATAGTTGCGCAGTTCTTTGGCTCCTAGCCCAAATCCTTGCACAGTTTTTTAGATTCTGCGAACTGTACAAATTTTTTTGTGTTGGGTGAGGGGAACCTCAGCAGGTAATCTAACCCCTCGCACACAAACAAGATTTATACCAAACACACCAGTTTATGTAGGGCCCTGCAGCTGTTTTTGGACTACAACTCCCTTTATCTCCAGCCCCAGTGGCAAATAGTCAGGAATTATGGGAGTTGTAGTCCAGCATCTGCAGGAGGGCCGAAGTTGTGCAGCCCTGATTTATGGTTTCATCATAAACTTCTTATGTATACATTGAACTCTGGCAAATTCCCCAGCATTCTGATGTGGCTTTAGAGGGTACTGAGGGATTGAAGTGGGGAAGGTCTCAGAAGCCCATATGTGTGGAAGTTTCAAAACGATACACAAGGGCTCCGCCAGAAACATTTTGGAGTATTACCATGGTTTTTAGCTTTCTGTGATGCAATAGCACATATCTGTATACAGCACCAAGTCTCTAGTATCAATATTCTAAAAATCTTTACATTTGAGAAACACACATCTTTTCAACTCTGCTAAACTGCATGCCAGCTACCACACTGCCAGAAACATAGCAAGTTCCATCAAGCTATTTACTATTGCTATTACTAATGAGGCCCCTTTGAGCAGCACCCTTTCAAAATAATTTGGCCCTCTATTTTAATTCCAAGTTGTAGTAGTTTAATTCCAAGTTGTGCTTTTAAATAGCTTGGCACCAAAGAAGTCAATTACTTTCTTGGCATCTCACTTTCCCATTTAATGCCTATTTTACATGCATAAACTTATTTTATATACATTAGCTTGCCATTTGAAAACTGATGCGTATTTTATAAAAACTGGTAAATTGTGTAACTATAGCGTAGACAGAAATGTATACAAGCATAATAATTCTTTGGCAAAAGTGTCAACAGCAACAGTTCTTTCACATTAAATGTCTAAGGCAAGGTTTCACACTATCCAAGCGGGATTTTAAAGGAGGAAAGAGTCACCGATTAGACGTAGAGAAGATAAGCAACCCAGCGGAGGCCTGTCTGTAGCCTGTAAAGCTGCCACCAAATCCAACTACATTACAAAATATGAGATCAGCTGCATTAAACACTCCTGCCAACATTCTGTCCAAAGAACGGCATGTTACTATCCTCACACAGTATGGGTTAGTATGTACTTTTTGATAAAGCCTTAAAGTAAAGCTGTGCCTTCAAGTCAGTGTTGACTCCTGGCAACCACAGAGCCATGTGGTTTTCCTTGGTAGAATACAGGAGAAGTTTACCATTGCCTCCTCCCACACAGCATGAGATGATGCCTTTCAGCACCTTCCTATATCGCTGCTACCCAATATAGGTGTTTCCCATAGTCTGGGGAACATACCACCGGGGATTCGAACCAGCAACCTCTTGCTCGCTAAGCAAGTCATTATAAGCCCTACCCACATTTTATGTTAAAGCTTGTTTCACTGTTGTTAAAGCTAAATCTTACCTAGTGGGCCTGAGCTGATTCTCTTGCTTTTTCCCTGCCTCTTTGCTTTTGCCATTTGGAAGGAATAAGTGAATAATTATCCAAAAGGTTGCAATTAGGACATGACAGAAGCTTTTAACACCTCAATCCACTACATGTTTTCTTAGAAGGAAGTCCCATCAATTGAAACTTACTTAAAAAATCTGCTCTCCAAAGTATCTTAAGCTGTAATCCTAAACATATTTACTTAATTTATTTCTTGAAAAAAAATTTGATGGATGTTAAGACCTTCAAAGTTCTTGTGCATATTAAACAAAGTGTTCAAAAGAATTGCTGTTTGAGGAGAGAACCAGAAATGGAAAGTGTAATGCTTATGTCCAGGACAAACCCAGAAAATAAAATATATATTTATAACTACCATGCAATATAAAATGACAGGAAAATAAGAATGCTAAGCCATCATTTACACACACACGTTGGAATTATCTATCTATCGCACTGTATATAGTTTGAAAACTCTCAGGACACAACAGCATCACCAATGCTGAACCTAACCAACATAGTATTCTAATCAACTGCACAGAACAGTGATAAAGTATTTGAGAACTACCATGCCCTTGTGGACATTAATTAAATGTATTAAGTAGCTAGAAAGGCATTGTGTGGAAAGTTTAGGGGAAAGGGAAAGGAGTACAGTTATTAGCCTTCAGGAGGAGGAAATTGCATCTTAAAATCCTGTATTTAAGTTACACTGACATAGTGACAAAGGAGGATGAAAGTCAGGAAATTCAAAATTAAAGCTGAATTCCCTTTCTTAGTCCACATTATTGTCCTTTATCCTTTAGCATTTAATTAAAACCTAGTTCTGACCAGTTAGTAATAAGCTGTACAGAAAACTGATTATGGGAATTGTTGGACTTCACAGTCTATTATTCTAGACTTCCTCTCTCTAAAATTCCAAGTCTGTCTGTTCATCCCCCTCCTAATGTGAAAAAAGACTAGGTAGAGGAGAGATAGAGATAGAGAACCTGGAAGAGTTTTTTGTTACCAATTGTCCATAATACTAGAAAAAAATTGCAAAAGGTATCATATAAGGCATCCTTGAACCAAGGAAAAGATACAAATATTACCATTAAGATTATTACAAACATGTTGTTGCTGAAGTGTCTCTCTTCTCTATGGTTATTTATATGTTTTCTGTTACTTTTGCAAGATGGTGGTTTTGATATTTTAAAGCCTGGTTTATTTCTGAAGCTGAACTCTTTGTATATATACATGTAGATTTATCTGAGAGATTATACAGAAGGAAATGAAACACATACATCTGTACTGCTAATTAAAATGAGCATGTCAAACAATAAAATGTTCAATAGTGAGGTACCAGGACCTACTAGGGCTGAGCAGCGCAATATGCTAAAAGAAGGGTGGGAAGCCAGATGCGGCTCCAAAAAAACACAACTCTGTTAACAGTTGCCCTAGCAAAACGTTCTGGACCCACTAAAGCTTTGCATGGACTGCAAAAGGTATACAACGCAAGTTATTTCATTGCATTTGCGGCCCTGTGCAGATTTGATGCATTCCACCATGGCTGTGTTCAATTAGGTCCGCACAAGGGAAAACACTGTGCATATCTGCAATCCACTACATTCATCCCACATACTTGGGCAATCAGCACACCAGACAGCTACAGAAAGCATGGGGCCCATCCCTCAGTCAAGGAGCATAAGCATGGAGCTCACAGTCCTTGACTGACTGGAGACTGGACAGAGATATGGAAGGCATATATGGTCTCACGTCGCTATCACTACTTGCTAGGGTGCCTGGAGACAGAGCCTCTGTGTGTTTTGTTGACTAAAATCGAGCTCAGTGTGTAGCTGGAGACTAAAATCGAGCCTGAGTCAACAGTGACAGAATTCACTCTCAAGTTCTCTCTTTTTGGAGTCTTATGCCCACCAAGCCATTATTTTTCATAGGTATGGTTTGTCCCTTTTTTCCAGTCTGCTTGCCACTTGCAACACATTCAGTTACACATTGCAGTAGATTTCCTCAATGGAGTAAGTGTCCAGGACCGCATGACACCTCCATTACTCTGGTTGATTTATAGGGCTTATTTTGCTGACATACAGAGCTTTAAACTTAAAGGGTTCCCTCTTCTAAGAGACCAGCTGCATTTACTTTCTTCTTGCATCCTTCTCCCAAGAATAAGGGACTTTTAAAATCACACCACCCAAGTCCTTTAAAAGTGCTTACATATTCTATGTTAATTGTATACATCTGGAATTGAGAATTATCTGTGTTTCTTAAAACTATATTCTCACTTTTTATTTGTTAATTAACCAATTATCATTGTTTTCATAGGTGATTGTCAATTAATACTTGTAGTGACTGAGGAAAATAACGGCGGCTATGCTGGTGTCAGCCAAAGAGAAGTCATCTTCCCACTTGGAATGAACATGGCCTGATCCAAAAGCACAGGTGAGAGTGAGTAGGGGAAGCTTCATGCCATTTTTAATCTAATATGATGGTATTTTATATCAACACTATTGATACAATATTGATATTGACTCTGGGCCAGTCACTTCTCTCTCAGCCTAACCTACTTCACAGGGTTGTTGTGAGGACAAACCTAAGTATGTAGTACACCACTCTGGGCTCCTTGGAGGAAGAGCGGGATATAAAAATGTAAAATAAATAAATAAATAAATAAATAGTGATAGTCTTTTATATCAGGCGAGTTATAAACCAATCCACCCATCCATCCACCCATCAAGTGTGCAATCTCTGTTTCTTACAACTTTTCCCCCTTACAAATGAAGCTGTGCAAAGACCTTTTATATATTCCTGTTAAATCTGGCAAAGTCATCAGAGGTAAGAAGAGACAGATATCCAGAGGGCAGATCTTGTGGCAGAGACTGCGGAGAAACATGATAGAGTCTATAAAATCATGCATGGTATGGAGAAAGTGGATACAGAGAAATTCTTCACCCTCTCACACAACACTAGAACCAGGGGTCATCACATGAAATTGATTGCCAGGAAATTTAGGGCCAACAAACGGAAGTACTTTTTCACACAATGCATAATCAACTTGTGGAATTCTCTGCCACAAGATATGGTGACAGCCAACAACCTGGATGGCTTCCAGAGGGGTTTGGATAACTTCATGGAGAAGAGGTCTATCAACGGTTACTAGTCGGAGGGATATAGGCTACCTCCAGCCTCAAAGGCAGGATGCCTCTGAGTACCAGTTGCAGGGGAGTAACAGCAGGAGGCAGGGCATGCCCCCAACTCCTTCCTGTAGGCTTCCAGCGGCATCTGGTGGGTCACTGTGTGCAACAGGATGGTGGACTAGCTGGGCCTTGGGCCTGATCCAGCAGGGCTGTTCTTATGTGGTATATGGGTACTGTGTCTTCAAAAATGTATACAGCTCTACTGATTTTCCTCCAGAGCTGTATGGGTGGAGTTTGCCCAGGATTCTATTCTGGGTCTTGTGAGTGTCCTCAGTTATTTTTGTGTTCAATAAAGAAGTCTGTTGCTACAAGCTGGTGTCCTGTTTACTTTCACCCAAGAACCCAGTGAAGAGAAACTACCACAGTGATTCACAAAGTGAGTACACCCAAGGAACCCACACCCATAGGAAGGCATTACAGATCTAATCCACAGACCACTAGTTGGCCATTCCTAATCTAAATCTTAAGGTAGTTGATCCAGGAAAGGACTATAAAACATATCTCAGAGGCTTAGCCCCACTTTGAATCACAGATCCCCAAGTGCCTAACCCACAGGTGGAAGGTTATTCTGCAATAGCTATTGACTTTTCCCAAGATTACTCACTAGGAGGTAATTCAGCCCACTGGTGTTAGTTTTGATCAACATGGTGAAAGGATGCTTATTCAAAAAGGTGGAGAAGAAAGAAGGCAGAGCCTGTAAATTTAGTGGCCACTAAAGTATGGAACTCCCCAGTTCAGGGGATCTGTTTGGCCCAGTCTTCCTACCTTTAGGCAGCTGTTAGAGATTGGCTTTTTCAGCAGGTCTGTAATTGCATTTCTAATTTTTCCTGGATCCCATGTTGTTATGGTCTGGTTTTTACTGCTGCATTGTATATGGTTTAATTTTGTTCGGTTATAATAGGATTTATTGTGGTTGTTTTAAAGTTTTCTATAAGCTGCCTTGAGCTGTCCTTGACTGGAAATATGGGATATAAATTCTCTATAATAAAGCAAACAAACAGTACGGTTGGGGCAGCATATTATATAGAGTCTGATGTTATCTCTGCTTATTGCTAGTGAATGTCTGAACACAGCTGATTGATCTATGTAACCTAATTAATATGCAGATTATTAGTCTTGGTAAAGAAAATGTGCTTACTATAATTCTGGTTTTTAGAAACAGTAAAGGTTAAGTGTGTTGTCAAGTTGATTTCGACTCCTGTCGCCCACAAAGCCCTGCAGTTTTCTTTGGTAGAATACAGAAGAGGTTTACCATTGCCTCCTCCCGCGTAGTATGAGTTGATGCCTTTCAGCCTCTTCCTATATCGCTGCTGCCCGATATAGTACCAGCAGACATTCAAACCCGCAACCCTCTGCTTGTTAGTCAAGCATTTCCCTGCTGTGCCACTTAAGGTGACTACTTAGAAACAGTACAAACAAGAAATAAGCTTTATAAGCATGTAAGGTAAGAAAATACCTAGTGGCCGTAGTTACAAGGGGAAAACGTCAAATCAAAAGGATACTGTTCTTCAGTTGCTAAGTGATATTAGGCAAAAAGACAAAGAGATAACTCCTGTGAAGCGATATCACAAGGAGAAGCATTTCAGAAATGTTAGCAATACAGTACAAGTTTCTAAATGAATTTGAAGGAATGTCAAAGGAGTGTGCATCATTGTTTCATATGATTAGCAAGAGAAAGAGAAGTAAAGAGATAACATTTAAAATCAATTATGCAGAGATCTTATACGTACTACAATATATCGTTACTCTTATGAATTGTTTAGACATCTTTCCTAAACAGCAGCAGAAGGAAGACCTTAGCTATGCCAGCAAGCAGTGCTTCTTTTTTTGGGTGCCAAGCGTAGTTCAAACAAAAATAAATACAGCCTTCAAAGCAGCAGGAACCTGCAACACACCCTACCAGTATCTGTCATTCAGAGTTACAACTTTGACTTCGATGTATTCAGTTAAAAAAAAAAATTCTACACAGAAATAATTTCATACAATACCCAAACAATGAAACAACTCTAGAGACCTTTCTAGGTTTCTGAAATGCACACGTGCAGAGGCAACACAAAAAGCAGTACACAAGATGTCAATGTTGGGTTTTACAGATTCTGTAGAACAGGTTTACTACAAGCTCTGAATGATCCTACCAGTTGTGGAGAAAAACACAACTAGCTCAGCCTCACAGAAATGAACAAAATACAGGCATCCCTTGCCAACCACTAGGGTTTTGTTCTGGCAAAACCTTGCCGTTGGCGAGGCATTAAAGTCTATGGGAAACAGGGGGTTAGGGGAACCACGACCACAAACAGACCTAAAAATAAAGGAAAAGATTAAAAATAAATTGCAAAAAAAAATCACGAAAAATCCTGTAATATCGCCAAGAGTCACCAAGAAGAATGAGCAGATCGAACCTCTGGAAATGTTTTGAACTTCCATTTTAAATTAGAAAGGGACAGCAGGGTCAGCAAGGGTCACCAAGAGGAATGAGCAGATCAAACCTCTGAACCCCTCCAAAACTGATGAACCCCCCATCACTGAAAAAAAACCTTGCCAACCACGGATACTCAGGTCACAGTTGGCAAGACCTGTTACAATTTCCTATTTGCATGTACTCAAAACCGTGGTTGGCAAGGGATGACTGTAGTTAAAAGATATTTTTGTATCTATTTCTCAAATTCCAGATTACAGTATAAGTTAGGTTTTACATTTAATGCCAAACCCATGCAAAAACACAATTTGCCCTGCTAACACAAACAATGGGGAGAAATATAGGTTTCCACCCCTGTAGATATTTCTTTAGATATGGCAAAACATACAGCAATTATAACAATCTTTTTAAGCATTTCAGGTTTTAAGCTAACACATGCATGCCAATACACAGTACACTTGGGAGACATGAATACAGTAAACTGCACCCATTACCATCTTTTGTTGCATGTAATAGTTTGGAAGTAGGGAAGTGCACAAACCTGTTTGGAGGCCCTTTTAAGGGCCTCTGAACTGGTTTGAACGACCGGCTGTTCGGCCAGTTGGAAGACAGGGGGCATACATTTAAGGGCAGGGGAGGGTGCCCTTACCCCTCCCATCGCATTTCCCCCACTGGCACTCCATTTTATTTATTTATTTATTTAGTTAGTTAGTTAGTTAGTTAGTCAGTTAGATTTATATGTCGCCCTATTCCCATAGGACTCAGGGCAGCTTACAAACAGTAACATATACAGCAACACAATTCTATAAAATACATCTTACATAATGTCATAACCCCAACCACATACAATACTCATCCCACATGACATAGTAACCATGGATTACAAGATCACTCTACAGCCAGCTATCTCAGCGACAGGGGCGTAGCAAGGTTGGAGTGGGCCCAGAGACAAGATTTTAAAATGCCCCCCCCCCAAAGTCCAGGGCCTCCGCACACCCCAGGCCCCCAAGGATTTAAGTCTGATATTCCAAAATAAGTATGCTGCCTGCAAATACATTTCACTGAATACACACACACACACACATCACAATATATAGTGATATACATTGAGTACTATACATTTGTATTACTTTTAATGCCTAGAACACACTAGAAAGATGAATTATTAAAATGGGCCCCATGCTGCAGATTAGCAAAGGAGACTTTCAACCATGCAGGGTGAACCTATGTTTGTTTTCTCAGAATTCTGAACAAATTCAGTCAAGTTTGATTGCAGGAGGTTTTTCACAGGAGGCTTTTAAAGCCCTTTAAGACACATCTCCTCTGGAATGGAGGTGCTGCATTCACATGTTGGCCAGATTTACCCTGAAGTCCCTGCAAGTTATTGGGGAGCAGTTCACACACAAGAAAAATAAAATAAAAGCACCACACATGCTTCACAGTTCTCACTCAGACCTTCTGGGTTGCAAAACAACTTGAACATAAGTGCATTTATAAATGAATGAATGAATGAATAAAATTAATAAAATACTGTTCCAGAAGTTTTTGCAATTTTCTGCCATGAAACAAGCCACTTATAGGACTTTTTAGATAGTTTTTTTAAGTCAGCAAATTTTCCAAGCTGTTTCAAAATAAATATTCAGAGACTTCTCGGTCCTTCCCCCCCCCATCCAAGCCCTATGGCAAGCAGATCCCTATATATGGGAGGGGGGGCGGGAAAGGTAACCACAAAAAGGAGTTCACACTCTACCTGGCAAATGCTGGTCTGGGTTAAGCAGGGCAGCAAGGGGTCTTCTGCTGCAGAGAACAGTGGTGGCCACTCTGGCTGCCTCCTCCTTCCTGGCTGGCTTGGGCCCTACTCGAGTTCAGGCTTCACTGCGGCCTACACGGAGGCCTCCGTGGAAGCCCCGCCCACCCGCCGATCAGCTGAGAGGCGGGAGAAAAGGAGCTCTTTGCAGCTTTCCTGCTGCTTCGATTGCAGGCCAGCAGAACAAGCAGGAGAGACGGCGAAGAGGGCAAGTGGCTGAGAGGCTATGGGGCTGGGCAGGGGGCAATGGGGAGTCACGTGAGGTGCCTCTGGGGTGCCCCTCCAGGCAGTGGGGCCCCCAGACAACTGTCTCCCCTTGCCCTATCATTGTTACGCGCCTGCTCAGCGACCAAACACCTGACAGAACATTTCAGTCTTACATGCCTTGTGGAAGGCCAAAAGATTTTAAAAGAGTCTGTTGGGGTGGCAGTATACCTTCCTGCCACCCCATGTTCTCTTTGACCAGAAGTAACAGGAAGTACCCAACGCGCATGCGCATGACGGACTCGTGAGCGAACGCGATACACGTGCGCATGGTGGGCATGTGAGCGAACATGACGCACGTGCACACATCTGGCATGTGCACTGGGATACTTCCGGCCTAAAAGGACACAGGGCGGCAGGGAGGTACCCTGCCGCCCTGATGGACACTTTTAAAATGGAGCGCCAGCAGGGGAAACACGGCAGGAGGGGTGAGGGGTACGGAACCCTCTCCCACCCTTAAAGGTATGCCCCCTCCGTCTTCGAGCCACTCCCCGCCAGTTCTGTGCACATCCCTATTTGAAAGTACTACTGTCTGGTCAAATTTTAGGCAACTTTGTTTCAGCGCACCGAAACCCAACAGAGATGCTTTCAATTGCTATAATTGAATAATTATTATTTTATTTTATTATATACTCCAGGACAAAATACATTTGGATTAGAAAGACCTGGGTTAAAGATAGTAATTCTTCTGTCATAAATGAGAGGGGAAGAGATCAGCACTTTAAGAACACTGAACTATCTGAAAGCAACCTAGTTTAGAAGCCAATTACAAAAATGCTGATTTGATTAGAAACACACACAATAAAAATGTTAAAAATAAAAAAATACTATATTCAGTTTATAACAAAGTCTCTGGCAACGGCAAGGAATTATTGATTTATTCCAAGACAAAATACCTTCTATATCTACCTCACTTGTTTGCTTCATGCCCTCGGGTATCACACTTTTCATCTTCTCTAAACACATACTCAAGGAAGAAGGAAACTGAGCAGCAAAAGTATTCACATAGTTCTAGCTCTAAACAAATCCAAAATGTAACTCCCCTACCAGCACAGAAAAGGTAGTTTATTTTGCTTCAACAAATATTTTATTTACGTCTAGATAATTTATCATACAATAAATAAAAATATAGACATACAGTTATATATTTTTTATAAAATTTAACATTCCAAAACATTATAAAGAGTGTCCATTACTCAATGGACCTATGCTTTTAATTCTTAAAATAGTTCCTGGAAAAGTAATTAAGTTGAGTCACATATGTAATGCTCCCAAATTTTCATGAGCATCTCTTCTGCTTTTGTTACAGTGTACATCAAAAATTATTTGAGGATAATTTGCTAGACTTTTTAAATGAGAAATGATGGTTTGTTGAAATGCTTATTTTATACTATTTGCCAATACTGTTGAAACATTGCTATAACCAAAGCTCTACAAAAATACAATTTGCTTACCCTATCAGCAAGCATCAAACACAAATTGCATCTTCCATTTATCACTCTTAATTAATTAGATTTAAAGTTTAAAAGTGGCCCAGACATAGAGTAATCTGTAGAACCCAGAACCATAAAGTTATACTCTTTACTCATCTGTATGAAATCACAACCATTTTCACCAACTCCTCTTATTGAGTTCAATGTAACTTTTCACTTAACATTTCAAAACTGTTACTTTACTATACATGTAAGAATGAGCTCAGGGTTAAATTATGTAGCTAACGTGGTGTATTTATCAACGAGCTAAGCAACAGTGCACATAAGTGTCACTTCACATGCATCAAACATAGCACACAGCAAATACAGCCATCCCTTGACAACCGCGAGGATTCCGTTCCGGCAAAACCCTGCAGTTGGGACATTTGCGGCTGGCGAGACACTGAAATGAATGGAAAACAGGGTGTTACAGAACCGCGATCGTGAAAACACCTAAAAATAAAGGAAAAAATGCTTTTTAAATTCTGAAAAAATCCCTTAATATTGCCAAGGGTCACTAAGAAGAATGAGCAAATTGAACCTTTGAATTCCCCAAAATTACCAACTCCCCCAACACTAAAATACCTCGCCAACCGCTGATACTCCGGTCGTGGTTGGCAAGACCAGCCACAATTTCCTATTCACTGATACTTAAAACCACAGTTGGTGAACCCACAGTTGGCAAAGGATTACTGCATAACAAGTGGGGGCACTTGCCTTCCACTTTGCATACAGATGCTGAAAATCTGCAGTTGGTTTCAGCTTCCCAGTATATGCTGCTTTGAGACAAGACAGAATTATCCCAATTTATCCTTACAACAATCACATGCAGTAAATTATGCTGAAAAATAGTGACATGTCCAGGGCCATCCAGTGAGCATCACAGCTGAGAGAAAATTTTGACCAAGGTCTTTCTAATCCAAGTCAATTCACTATGTACTATACCACACAGGCTCTTTGTCATAAGGCAAACTCAGACTCCTGTCATTCAGTTGTATCCGAAGAGAGTTAGTCATGACTCTTTCAACACAACCCATGACATCTAGTTTTATTCATTGCCTGCTTACTACATTGAAAACTGATTAGTACATGCATTCACAGTAATATGTTTGTTGTGTGATAACATGGTTGTATGAAACAATTACAGCGCAATACCCAGACAAAAAAACCCTTATTTAATCATATGCACTTTTAAAATCCTTATAATGCGCAATGATGCATTGCCTCCTAGTAAATAGAATGCAATTGCAACTCTTAGATTACATTTTCATGCATCTTAAACATAACTATTTGCCCATGCATTTCAAGAAAATAATCTCAGTAGCATCATAGTTTAGCAGAAGTCCAGTATGCCTAAAAACATCAAATACATTTAAATCCCCCTTGAATTCCAAGAGTTAATAACTCAACAGTGAAGAGCTAACACTTCGCAGCTGATTGGAAGCCCTCTTTCAGTTCTACAGAATTTGTAATGCAAAACGTTTATTTGTTCCCCACCCACTAACCTAACAGAAAATAAAGTCCTATTACTGTGAAACTGTTAGTCACTGAGGATTTAATATGTGAGGTCTTCTTCCCTGTGCTTCTCTGTCTAATCTACTGGTTTAGCTTTTTTCAGTTGACTTGTTCAGATCTCCAGCACTGTAAAGTGTAACAGTTTTATTACAAACTAGCTGGTGTTTTTCTGGCAACAACAGCTCCAACAGGCATTCAATACGATGGAATCAACATTTCAGCTTTAATTGAAGAGGAGACTTCTGTCTCTCACAGCAAAGGAGAAAAGCACAATCCCCAAAGGCCCTGAAACCAAGCAGCAACAAACATTTATTCTTCAAAACATGCTTTTGTTGAGAATCTGAACTAATGAGTTTTGCATGCTTGGAAGTTGCCAATTCACTGACATTAGAAAGAGGAATGCCAAGATGAAAGAAAGAGGTTGGAAGGCAAAACAATGGAGAGTGAGGTTTATATGGATCAAAGAAACGATGCACTGGACCACTGGAACAGATAAGGGTCACATCTCCTCATATTCACTTGGCCAGACTGTGGGTTGCCTCCAACCGTATTGCTCTACTCCTGGAAGAAGAGTTCCACTCGTGCAATAGGTCTTTCCAATGGACAAGAGCTTTTTCCATGAACTGGATGCAACCCTATTACACCACATACGTAAAATGGTGAAGACCATTAAAAATGGTTGATTCCCTGACTAGTACTGCACTAGTGCAATGAGAAAAGTGTGCACACTTAAGAAGTTTGTAGAGCTGTGCGAAGTTGTGGTGTTTTACAATGTTGTATAACTGTGAGACTTTGTGCAGAGTCATTGCACTACATCTCTGAGCTACTGCAAAAACTGACAAGTACAAGTGGTCACACCTTTGCTCTACCCAAAGACTCAGTAAGACTATTTATCAGATTGTGAGAGGGTGGTTTTTTTTCTTTGAACTGTTTTTCAAATTCATTTGTTTGCTTGTTTTTGTCTGAGGGGAGATGATCCTACTGGCCAAAATGGTCTTAAGGTGGACAAGCTATCTCCTCAAAATGTATGGAGAAACTAAAGCATAGATACTCCAGCTTAGCTCTAGCCTAGTTTTATTATTATTATTATTTTATTTGACTAATTGCACCTGAATGTGTATGCAGATGTGGATGTGGATGTGTTTCCGTATGCACTCAAATACACCACTGAAAGTAATGCAATGCCAAAGTAGCATCTGTAGTCTGACACACATTTAGATTCACATTCGATTTATGCCAGTGACCCAGCCAGCGATTTGTACAAGTAAGTCTATAGTATTAAATATATAAGTTGAAGGACTCAACGATCTGCTTGTTTGGAGAACAAGAAGCAGCAATTGATATTGGTTGTGTAGTCTCCTGCACTTTGCCATACCGTAATGCTCTTTTCCTAAGCCAGAGAAGGGACACCCCAACACAGCTGCATAACCTGCCATTTTAAGGAT
Source organism: Hemicordylus capensis (assembly GCF_027244095.1). Classification (NCBI taxonomy): domain Eukaryota; kingdom Metazoa; phylum Chordata; class Lepidosauria; order Squamata; family Cordylidae; genus Hemicordylus; species Hemicordylus capensis. Next base: position 257,907,293 of record NC_069657.1, read on the forward strand.
AGGAGAAATCGCCATGCTAAATGTTGCAGTGTTCTTTCTCACCTAAGGAAAAAGGTGTCTCCGTGCTATCATAGCAGCACATGATGATATCCTAGCAACAGTGCTATGGTAGGATGAGGTAAGCTATACTCACAGACATGGTACTATTTCAGTACTCTTTCTAGCATCTAGAAAGTGCTACCTCTTTTGGAAATTTAAAGGTTGAGGAAGCTGCTGTAATACTGCCATGTTATTATTATGATTACTATTATTTATTTATTACACTTTTATACCGCGCCACACTTGTGTCTCTGGGCGGTTCGCAATGATAAAACAGTTAAAAACACATACAAAAACAATTAAAAATTAACAATTTAAAAAACCAATCAGAGAATTAAAAACCTGTACATTATTAAGAAGCTGGAAAAGACTGAGTAAAAAGATGGGTTTTGAATTTTTTTTTTTAATTGTCAGAGGGTAATGGGTCAAATATGTTGCTTTATCTGGCTTGAAGGCTCTGCACTTCAGAAAGTTAGATGCCATGAGAAGTAAGGAGAATCAACCTTGAAATAAAATGTAAACTTGGATTAACAAACTATCGATAACAACATGTACCATGACACCAACATATTTGACCCAGTACCTATGTTACATAAGTGGCATGGTACTTGCTTAAAAATGCATAACTGCCTGAGCTTCATTCCACATGGGAAACTCATTATACACACAAATTTCAACCATGCAAGAACACTTTCCTTCCACCAAAACAGCAAAAAGGTAAGCTTGCATGGGGATGGTTGAAATTAGGCCAAAATGCTTCACACAAATAGGAAAGCCTTGATTACTCACATTATTTATAATGGTATGGTCCTGATCCAGAGATGTCCCCAGACCAAAGACATGCTATCTGCTCTCCACATCCCAACCCACCCACACTGATGCCACAGTGAGCTACTGCATGAGTTTGTGAATGTGCAACAGCTACATAATCCCATGTTAATTCTATCTCCGTGTCACCTTATTTTCTTAATCTTACGAGATTAAATGGGTTTGCTTTATCTAATAAGGCAAGAGTGATGAAAAGGTTTAGGAAATAATAAGTAACTCAGACCCTGCTCTTGATGCTGCTGGACTGTAAAAGCTTGACAAGCACAGACCCTTTCCATAAAGTACTTTTCCTCAGGAGTTGTCAAAGGGTTATGGTTTTGGGGTGATAACAGCTTAATCGTTCCTAGGTAGAAAGTACTGGCCAACATATTTTAATCCATTTTTGATACTTTTAAAATTTCATGCAGAAACTACTTTTCTAACCCATGCTATCATTGCACTACATTATTTTACACCCATATGTAATGCTACAAGTTGTATGCTAAACTTTGTTTTACTAATAGCCCCATACCCAATCTATGAGGCTGTTCTCATGTGTAGCCTAACCCGGTCTAGGGACACCCAGCCTGGGTCAGGCTGTGCATAAGAACTGCTGGGATTAGGTCCGATCCCAGTGGCAGCACCACCTATTTACCCCAGCTGCAAGCTGAGGTTAAAGGAACAAGCACTCCCTTAACCCTGGCTATTTGCTTGTATGCAAGCACGGGCTGCTTTCAGCCCAGCCGCACACCAAGACGGGTGTCTAGAGCTGCGTTGTGGGCTTCATGAAAATGCTATGGAAAATTATTCCTGTATTGCTATCTTTATTATTCAGATTTTAAAAATGCTTGTTCAAGTACAGATCTAAATCTACGATATTCTCTATAACAAGATACAGACCTCCTGGGCGGGTGGGTAGAAGGCTTCCCAAACCTTGCCTTCCTTCCAGTTGATAGTCATTTTGTTGGTGGGAGCATGATCCGCACTCCCACATGATCAGCCCTGCTCCAATCAGCTCCGGTCAGCTCTGAGGACTCCCGGCCTCAGATCAATCCACCCCGCTCCGCACTGCATGGAGCAGGGATTATCGTGTGGGAGCATGGAACGTGCTCCCACCAACAAAACAACCCTAATCTGGAGTGAAGGCAAGGTTTGGGAAGCCTTCTCCTTGCCTGCCCAGTAGGTCTATATCTTGTTATAAAGAATATCCTAGATTTAGATCTATATTTGAACAAGTGTTTTAAAAATCTGAATATTAAAGATAGCAATACAGGGAGAATCTTATGTAGCATTTTCAAAAACCTTTTAGTATTCTGTGGTGGCGGTGACCTGGTAAAATCTAATTATTTCTCTAGGACCCTTTGGAATTGTTCAAGAAGATTTGTTACAGTTTCTAGCTGATGCATTAAGCACTTGGCTAGGCTTCACAGGCTGAGATAGCTGAATGTGCATTCTGCATATCTTTTATGAACTTTTCACTGATACATGTATAGGCATTCTATAACCTGCACCACAACCTGTTGGATTGTTTAAATGGACTAGATTACAGATCTTTAAAAACAGTGAAAAAAGTATTCGCAGAATGAAAACTGCACCAAAGCAACCTACTGAATGAACATGATTAATCCAAACTAGTAATCTGTCTATCCCACTGAGACAAATGCATAACGACACTCTAGAAAAAAAGGTTAAATGTTTCCACCTTTTTTATCCTTCAATTTCTTAAGTTCCTAATGATTTCCATAGCCACAGACTTTTAAATGACCAGCTCTCTTATGAACTTAATTGAGCTTGGCCTTTTTGTCTTCTGATGCCAACAAAAAGTGCAATCAGTGAACAAGTGAGGTCAGCACAGTTCTTATCAGGTGCTCACTTTAAGCACTAAGTCTTGTTCCACAGTGCACAACACCAAACTACTATACCCAAGTAACATAGGGAATAGAAACAAAATGAAGCTAATGAAAGGAATGCAACCAAATACTTGTGACAAGGAATTTAGATGCTGGGAAATATTGTACGGACCAAACTTCAGTTAATAAAGCACGGGTTTAAAAAAATGACTTGCAATAAAAAGGCACCAGATATTTTCAAGTTATCTTATCAGTGAAATACACAGACCTGAGTATCTACAATGTATTATCTAGTCTCATGAGATTGTGCTATCACAGGGCCTGCAAGCCACAGACTGCTGCTCATACAAAAACAATACCTTCAACTTCTCTGGTAAAAACACAAAGGAGGGTATCGGTGACTGCTACACATATGAAGGAAATATTCATAACTGAAAGCAGACTTAACTCACAATTATCTTAGAAAGCAAATTATTAAATTATTGGTTCATAATTTTTAAAATTAAACATTCTCCCATATATTCCTTGAGCAATTTACTGCTCCAAGTGCCCCATTTTAAATAAAAACAGAACAAAGGAACAAAAACTCATTATCCAAACTGCACATTAGTTTCTACCTGGGAATTATGTGCTTTGTAAGAGACTCATTTCCTCTGCTACAATTGCAGGTTAAATGCTGGATATTAAAACTACTTTTAGAATCTCCAGTGCGTCTCATATTAACACCAAAACAATAGATTTCTGCCATTTCATTAAAGGCGTCAAAACAAAGATTATCACTATAAGAGTTATTTAAAAGTGTTTGCTGATAAGTTATGTAATATGCAAAATTAAAAATTGTGCATGTATTTTGCACAACTGTTTTCATACCCCATCTGTAAATATAAACGTTGCCAAAAAGTACTTGATTTGAAGATGACTGGAATGTTTTAGGCATGTTTCTGAATCTAGTGACCAGTAATACAGCACAGCCGTGGTTTTGGCAGGCAAGCCTGGATTTGCTTCTCCAACGCCCTCTGGTGTCTGCAATGTACACTTTTGACAGCCTGCTTATCCAGTTTCTTGACTGAAGGAGAGCCAAAGACCTGCCCATTTATGACATCACCTCTTTATTCAACCACTGCTAGGTGAAAGCTTTAACTTCAGACTTGGAGGTGGGCTGCATGCACGTAACTGGAATGCTTTGCTTTCTCCCTCACTCCTCCTCGGTGAGGGAGAAGTGATCTGACACAGTGAAAGCTCCTACAATAGCTGCTGCTGCTTCTTCCGCTGCCTGTCCGTGGGATCTGAAGCGGAGGGCTTTTATAACATTAGTGGAATTACAGCTGTTCTGCATTTATAAATGGAATGTCTTTATATCTTTTCTACTTCCGTCTACTGGTAAGTATTTTAATAGCTTTCTTCTTATTTGCATATAAAAATAGGATCTTTCTATTCCCACCAAGACATACAATTCAGCAAAGTGGAGGGAGGAAGAGAACAAGGGATAAGGGAGATGTAAGAACTGTATTTAAATCTACAATGGCATGCAATAGTAGTATTATTAACTATATAAGCAGGGTGAGCTTTTTAAAAAGCAATTGATAGTTTAAAAAAAACCCAACCAAACCACAAAGTGTCCAAACTATTGCTCTTCTTTATAAGCATAAAGCATAAATAATAAATGAGCAAATGGCAGACTTTGGTATTGTGCTCTAGTGAAATGCTAGAGAGCACACCAAAATCCAAGCTGCACGTTTTCCAGTGTGGCCAGTGCTGCATAAGTGGCATGCTCCCATAATACTCATTTTTACAGCTAGGAAAAGAGATCTATAATCCCTCAGAAAATGAGTGTTCCATCCAGGAACAACATCATAGTCTACTTGGAAGAACTTTTACAATTATTTGGAAAGAACAAACAAACAGCTACACCTAGGTTTTAAAGATTGCATTACTGTTCTCTATGTCTAATACTGAAGCCTGTTTGATGCAACTTAGCATGTAAGTTTGTAGTATATATACTGTACACATATACTCTCCACATACAATGTTCTTTCTTCAATTTAATGCTTGGTCAATTACAGTATGTGATCTCATAATAAGCCAATAATCTAGTGAGCCAAACTAACAGACTGAAGCATCAAAACAGAGGGGTCATGCAAGCAGTGGGACAGAGACTGCCATACTGAATGTTTAAAACAATCATTTGTGGCTATATTGTATGTGGAAGGGTTTGAAATATGTTATTTTTTTCCCTTTTGAAACCCATTGTCTCAATGATTTAAGCTCATGTGTGTCTACATACATATATATGTACAATGTTTGACAAAACACTGCATAGCAAAGAAACCTCTAGAGCAAGCATGCAAAACAAAATGGTTCCAAGTACTCTAAGAATGCAACAGGCCTTGGTTTTCTTAATTGCAATTACAAAGAGCAAGAAGAAAAGCAAGATCTAGATAGTTGCAGAATATTGGTTCCTAAAAGAAACTATATAGAAACAATCTAGTTTTCAACAGCCTTCCCCCACATTGAATGAATATTAGCGTTCATAATAAATTGCCCAGTATCTCAGCTTATTACTGCCTATGAAAAAGTTGGTTTTTTGACAAGGTATATAGGGCCTAATTATTATTATTCCACATATTTTATGCGACGACTGCTTTATATGCATATAAATTACAACGTTTTCCCCCCTCTGTAGGGCTTATCAACTTAGATCTGTTCAAGGGTTGTAATGTTCAGAACAAAGTAATATTAAAATATTTAAAAAGCACTGTCCACTTAACACAAATGACAATTATATTTTCACTTTCAGAAACTAAAATTAAATCAGTAGTTGAAGATCTGGATTAAGTGTTTTGTTTAAACTGTAACTTTGTGATTGTGGGAATTATTGTAGTCACAAAGTTCTTGTAAGTAATGCGAGTAAAGTACAGTGTGCATTGAACCACATGTAAGGCATTATCTATAGGTAATAATTTAATTGATTTTGTGAAAATATTAGTAAGAAGACTGAGGGGTGTGTGTGTGTCACACACAAACTGCTGTGTACATGCCTTTCAATAAACTTTAATTAAATTGAAGATCACATGCACAATTAAATTTACTTCCACATACAATTATTCTAACTAATAGTGAATGCTTACTTAAATAAGAAATCACATAATAAATCACAGCCCCTTACTGCTAAGTGAAACAAGTTTGGAAAAGTTTAATTGAAATAGGGAATTTGTTGGACAGATTATTAATTTATCTGTAGCTCTGTTACCAGTGGGATGCTATTATCCCCAAGGACTGTCACATTTATAGTATTACTGTTAACCCATTGGACGTATTTACAAATACTTTACCTGGGTAAAAAATGTAATCATTTTAAAGGACAGATATGTTGCATTGAAGGCAGGTTACTATGTATTTTTCTTGGCAATATGTGCTCTTTATGCTTCCTTCCTTACCTCTGACTAGAGTAGTCAACACATTCAGATACCAGATTTAAGAGCACAAGAGTCACAGGATTCATATATTACGAAGAAATAGAATTTCCTCAGTATTCATTTAACTGTCAGTAATTATTCACCATTTATAAGCATCCTTCCACTCAAAGATGCTTTCCAGTTCTGTGGCCACCTTCTTAAATGAAATCTTACTTATATATTACTAAAGAGATCTTCAAGTTACATTTAATGTAAGAGCACATTCTTCCTAAAAACAAGTTTAAAAGAATAAAATCACTATTAAAAGTAAATTTTTGTTGCACTATGAATTCCCTCCCCCTTGGAATCCTCCACTGAAAGCCTCTGTGATTAAAGCAGCGGAACCGGACAGCAGCATAAAAAAAATAATCAGACTTGCTGCTGTGAAGAGATTACTTGCAGTGTGTACTACCCCCCAGTGGGCAGAATTTCTCTACTAAAGTGAAAGCAGTCCTAGCCTTCAGAAATAAAGCAAGAACTTGTATCTGACTTTATACTATATTTTTGCATCTTTGTGGAGGTGGGTTCCCCCTAAAATTGAAATGAATAATACAAGGCAAAACAAGTTACTACAATATTGTACTTGGAAAAAATAAATGAATGAATTATGAAGTGCCAGCAAAGTAGATTTTTGTTTTGTAGCAGATGAGAGTCCTGACACTTATTTCAATTGTATAAGGATCTGATTATAGAATATATCAAAGACTTCTATGACATATTGAAATGAAAATGCATTCCATTGATTTCAAATAAATAAGCTCAGGAACACAATCCAAGTAGCTAGACAGTTCAAACAGCACATTTCAGGATGAAAAAGTGATGTGAACATACATTTATCTGTAATTTAACTTATTGTCAAGAATCAGCAGTTAAATATATAATACAATCAGTTAGTATTAATGTAAAAGTTATCATTTACAAAAGTAAGAACCATAATCTGAGTAGAAATGGTTGTTATCCCCAACTATGAGAAGATGGGAAAGATGAAATACATGCAAGTATACACAGTCCGTGCTTGTGCAAAGGGTCAGGAGAGCATTAAGGCCTACTCCAGGTACACTTTAGTAAAATCTGTCAAAGCAAAGATTGATCTTTCTTTTAAACAATCACAGCAATTGCTTTCTAAATTTGTGGTAACTTTAACCATAGTAACTTTGTAAAGGTAATCTTTTTGACATAGGTGTAATCTATGCACCCTTACCTGGGACCACTGAACCCAGAAGGACTTACGTCTGAGTAAACATGCATATGATTGATTTGTATAGCTTCAGTCCTCAACTACTAATTTGCAAGTAAATCCCATTGAAATCAATAGTACAGCAGTTCCTTCCAAATAAAGTCAGGACCAGGCTACAGGTTTGATTTTGTTCCCTACAACACATGAACAATTAGTGTTTTACTATTTAACAAACTGTATATGGTTTGCAAAAATTAAGAGCTTGGCCTTTGTGCTCCTTACAGCCAATTAAAAAGTTAATTACCTATTTTCTCATCTGGGTGTTTTGTTTTTAAAGTGTGAGTTAAATTTTCACTGAATAACTAAATTGTTTTTATTTATCAGAAATGAAGTCTTTCATACATTTCACACAAGTCAAACTTACTATGTCAACTCATATTTGTTTAGTTTACAGAACCATAAAATAACACTCATGAGAAAACTGTTTATTCCAGTAATTATGGTTAATGTAACTAACTTTTCAAAGAAAAACTGGAAGCATGTCTTGAAGCCAAAGAAAATGTTGCTGAATGAAGTGGGGAGGGGAGAATAATACTCAGAAGCCTAATTCCCAACAAAGCTTTACATTCTTTAACCCTTGGGAAGATATTTTAAGCTGCTTCTGCTTGCCTAACACAAAACAAAAGAATGGGGCACCTTCCTGAAATACTATGCTCATGAAAATTGTAGCTACTAGATGGGGTGCTTAGAAAGCATTTTGCTGTCACTATCAACTAACCCTGAGTAGTACACTTAAGAAAACAATGTCATACACTTTGTTTTCAATACAGCTGAGTCATGTTTGACCAAAATAATATTGCAAAGGTTTTTAACAGCAACTAAAGCCTACTTGAAATACCCATGTTTGTAGTAAGAATGATAGAAATCCATGCAGTAATCTTAACACATTTGAACACTTTATATGAGCAGACACTTTCTTCAATCCGTAGAGGGCACTATGAAATAAATCAAATGTCTATGCAAAACCAAAATCGCTGAACAATCAGTTTTGTACAGCAAAGCTGAATTAATTCTAGATGTCATGCTGCTGACATTTATAGCCTAAAGAGATATATTTGAATTGGTAAAACACAATTGAGAATGGCTTCTAGAATGAAACCATAGTCTTTTACATCAACATCTCACCATTGCATCACGCATTCTATCATCTACAATTTAGAAAAACATTGGGATAAGAACAATATCTAACTGACCCACTTCATTGTAGTACAAAAAGCAGAGTTTGAATTGCTAAGTAGGATTCCTCTGCCATGATGTTTTTAGAAATACATCTTTAAAAGCATGTATGGCACAAAGGTTCCTTTTGTACAGTGCTGCTTTTTCAATTTAGTTATAAAGTTGCAGTAAAGTTTCTGATACACTATAGTGAATTTTATAACTGTACAGCTAAACATTCTGCTAATCAACTTGATTAGAAATTGAGCATCCTACAAATCTGGATTTCTCCCCCAGAGTTTTCAAGCAAGACACTATAGAGAAAGGATAAAAATTAGTACATCATTATTAAAGGTACACTTATGAACCAGGACTTTCCCCACTCTCTTCTTGTTTTGTTCAGAATCAGTATTATCTTTCAAAAGCATGAGTCCATGAAGCTCCAGACTTGATTATGTGAAAACCTGACTACACTGTCTCTGAACAGTGGGGGACATTTCTCTTTTCATCTTGCAAACTCAGCTATAATGACTTGATGTCAGGAAATATGTAAAGACAGTTCAGAGAAAAAGGAAGGTTGGGCAAGGCAGCAGGATGGTGGGCAGATCACTGCTGCCTTTATTATGCGAACACATTGTTTTCAGCACTGTTTTGGAATATAAAAGGGAAGTGCAAGAAATACTAAAAACTGTTCTTCCTTCTAACTGAAAAAATGGGGTGGGGCATGAGGCTTCATCCACATGTTGGAAAGTCTCCCCCCACCAAAAAAAACACCTCCTGCTTTATTTAATTGTAGTTTTTGAGTGGAATGATCTAACAAACTCCAAGGATGTAATAGAGCTTCAGTGCTTTCATTTTAATCCAACATTACTGCTAATACAGTATAGGCAATAAGTGATGGCTTGAATATAAAATAGTACAAAAAGATAAGCATTTTAAATTTCTGCAAATTAAATGGAGTTTTCTATTCCCAGAAACAAGTGCAGTGCTTTCCTTGCTCTAGGCAAAATGTGTATAGATATGCTATAAATTTCATTTCCACTTTAAAACCAATGTTCCCCAATAACTGTAGTAATCAAAATCCACTGTCTTTAATTAATGACTAAGTACCTTTAACTTTTCATTGCTACAGACCTGACTTCTAAATAAACTTTCCTGCCATATTAAACTCCTTACTGTCCTTGCTTCAGATTACCTTTCCATTAACCAAGCTGAATACAAAGATCCATAGTAATGTTTCTCCCACAGTGCTGGTTAACCAATGTAGATTGCAAAGTTTAAAGACAGATTATAAACTTCACAACCTCATGGTTTCCCCAACAGTTAGAACAGCAGCTGAACAAATAAAGCAGCTTGTTAATTACATAGCTAGAGTCTGCTAGTAACTTGACAGGCTTTTTAAAGATTTATTTCTTTATTTCATTTCAAGGTAATTGTGCTAAGCAACCAGCTACTATCACTAGTTCTTCAGAAAACAGCCTCTTGTTTCAATGCCATATTTTTAATGCATCTGAATGATAAAGAATCTGCTTCTCTCAAGGACTTGCTTTCATCATTGACAAATACTGAAATTCTAGGTAAACACACACCTTAGAATTCATATGAAATATTTAACAAGATTTCATGTTATGATCTAAATAGTTTACATTAATTTTCACAAATAAAATATTCTATCTTTACTGCAGCTAAAAGGATACCTTGCCAATACTAAGCATAACAAGTCCACAGTAATAGGGCTGAGTTACAAAAGGTAACAATAAAGGAAACTAGTTAAAAGATTTGAGTGGTGGCATTCTAAAATATGCTTTCTGCCTGTACAGCCACCAATTAAAACTCTGTAGATTTTCATAATTTATTTTTTGGAAGTAGAAGTTCATGGCTGATTAAAACGGAAAGAAGCATATTGCAGAGTGAAAGGTGATCCTAAGCATGCTTACTCTGTCTTCAGATGAAGGGCAGTATAAATCTAAACAATAAATAACTCTTACTATATTCAGTAGAACTTAATCCCTAACAAATACATTTCAGATTACAACCTTAGGTTGCTATCTATCCATTTTCCTGGGAGCGAGCCCCATTAGATTTACTTTTCAATAAACATGCATAGGATTGCACTGTAAATCATATTTTCAGGGTTAAGATTTCTAAAGTAACAGCTAGTTATCTGCATGTGGACAAAACAACTTCATTAACCTTTTAAAGCCTCTATAATTACTGCTGTGCAGCATAGCCTTGCTAGGTAATCTAAATGCAGTGTGTGTGTGTGTGTGTAGAAGAAGAATGTTTAAAGAGTCAGAATAAGAGGTTTTCCTCCAAAAAGGCAAATCTTTTCAACAGACACACCACAGCAATGGAACTACAACAAAACAGTGACAGTACAAGTCCAAAATTATTCTTCCATTGTCAGGATAACAAATGCACTATTATAGCTTCAATTTTCAACCTAACAGTACATTTTTGAAATGTGCACGTCTATAATTACCTCTCTCTGCCTGCATTTGGGTACACAGCACAGTAGATTTGTAAGGAATTGAGAACTAAAGTCACTAACAGAATAATGTGCATTATTGGCCTACTTGTTATACTGAATAGAATATACTGAATAAACAAAAGATACTGAATATAACCTTTGCTATTTTGTTTTAAATTATAGTTGACTGCTGTGTTTCTTAAAAAAGAAAGCAGAAAACAGTAGTATGTGTGCTATCCAGTGAAGCTGGGCCTCTGTCTGTAATACAAAGAGTTATGTGTCAGACTTGCAAAATAGTTTCTCCTTGGTCTGTTGATCAAAGCTGACTTCCATTGCTATTTTGTTTAGATTGACTTAATGCAATAGCTGAATACAGAAAGTAGCATATCTGATTCTGAAACTTCAAATTTTTGTTCAATTATCTCTCCCATAATAAGGCTTTATTATGTAAATTCCAAGTAGAGAAAGGTATGTATTAGACATTTCATCATCTCTTCTTGGTAACAATTAATTCCAATTTTTTTATTTTTATTTTTTTTCTTTCACAGGAAATGAAGTGATTGAGTGAAATTTCAAAAGGGAATTCCTCTGAGCTTAGCATATTTCTGTTTCTTCAAGAAGAAAATCTTCTTTATTAAAACACAAAAGCACATCTAAGACAAGTGAGCACTTGCATTTACAGACAGAATGAGAAAATATTTTGAGATGAACATTCTGATCAAGTACTAAGTGAATGGACCAGCCCAGCAGGCATGGATTTATCAAGATACATCTACTTTTCAAAGTTAATAATTGGATGATTTTGGACAAAGTTCATGTTCCTCAATCTACTGAAGAAACCATCATAATTCAAAGCCTAGCATCATGAATGGTTTTGAACACATGGAGCTGAAGTTACTATCTCTAGTCATGACACCATGTAGAAGAGTTCCTAAGAATTACAAAGAAAGCAATTTTTTTTAAGGGCATTAAAACTAGACAAAAGAGGTTCTTCACAAAGAGACTTTAAAAAAAACAGAAGAGAAACTCCCACCCTCTTCTTCAAAGTCTCATTCCTGCAGAGTAAAGGAATCTGAAGCTTTTATCCTTAACAACTCGATGTGCTTATATACCTTGATAAAACTTTATGGGAATGTTCACTAAATATAGTGGGGATCACCAGAAAGATATTCTACCCAGAAGGATCACTTGAGTTTCTACTGTTAAGGAAGTACAGCTACATGAGCAAAAGCATACACTTCTACCCACTCTTGGAAAATTGTATGCTCACTGGATCTTAGCAAGCACAAACGTTTGCCTTGCATATTTAAATAAGGTAGGATCAACAGTACATTATTTCCCCACTTAGAACAGTAAAATGCAGCATGTTATGAGGGAAACCCATGAAAACAATAATGCTCAAGCAACATAAGAGAATTTAAAATTAAGAAAGTAACATTTCAGTTGAGCATAGAAGCAACAGTCAACTGAGTCCAGAGTCCACTATAAAACTTACATAAATAAGCACGGAAGTTATCTGTTTATTTAGCTAACCCTTCCTACTAATGAACCACTATTGTTCCAAAAGCAAGATGAGGTTTTTTAAAAATTGTATACCAGTTTTCTTTGTTAAACAAATGATACAATTTAAACAAATTATTTTAGTTGTTCCTTTTTAATATTACAAGCATGATAAAAGAAAAAATATATTACAACTTATAAAACATACAATTATTCATATTATTTAGTCTATAAGACTAAAGAAAATCATTGGTATCCTGGATCCTTAGAGAGCCAATACAACACCGAAATAATGAGACTTACATTTAGATAGAATCTATCTACTGTTTCAGGACTAGGACAAAAGACTGAAGAAAATATGTTTTGTGTGATGCTCATACATCCACCTCTCCAATACTGGTAAATGTATAACATTGTTGAAATCGCAAATTCTGTACTATATTCACTAAAGTAGTATTAATATGTGTATGCTGTGTATGATATTTATATAAGGTCTGGGCTTAGTTCCTCAGTTGCATCTCCAACCAACTGAACAGGCTGTTGAACTTATTTTTGTTCATTATTGTTCATTACCGTATTTTACGGAGTATTAGATACACTTTTTCCCTCGAAAAATATCCGCCCAAATTCAGGTGCGTCTTATACTCCGATTCAAAATGGCGGCCGTCGCTGTGTGTGCCCGCACGCGCCGCGGCGGCCCTTCTTCGAGGTGCCCGCTCCCGCAGTGGGGAGCATCACCGTGGATGGCCCTTCACCTGGGGGGTATGCAGTGGTCCTGGGCATGCTTGGTGGTCCTTCCGAGGACGAGGTGGTCCTTCTGAGGCATGCTTGGCAGCGGCCGCGCTCGCAGCGGAGCAGTCCGCTTTCGCCGTTTGCGCCCTAGCTTTCTCTGTTCTGGGCCTAAGGCCCTGAAAACAAGGCACTCTGCTCTGCTCCATGGCAGAAGGAGGGAAAGGACAGAGCGGGGCACGGTGGGAGGGCTTGGAGGGGATATGGAGGCAAGAGGAGAAGGAAAGCTCGAAAACTCTGAAAAACTGGATTAAAATTAAGGTGCATCTTATAGTCCGTAGCGTCTTATAGTCCGTAAAATACGGTATTAGATAGCATGTGGTTTTAATTACTCAGAATATTCACACTTTTAAAAACTCAATGGTTTCTGGCCACAGAGAGTTTGAACTTAACTATAAACTTCACTATCATAATATGTTGATGTTCAGATAATTTGGATCCAATTCTCTCTCCATATTACAAGTGCAAGGCAAAAACTACAGTCCAGAGGGTGGGGAACTGTGTGGGGAACTGTTCACATGTAGCAGTTCATAATGTGAACTGTTCACATTATCTGTGGTTCACATGCAGCTGGCTTCTGAAGCTCTTCCTCCTGAAAAAGAGTTGATGTGCCAGAGCAACAAGCTGCTCCCCAAAATCTGGGGATTTTCAGAAGCAGCCTCTGGTAAAATGAAGCAGGTGGATATATATATAAAAAAGAGGGGGAGATAATTTCTGGTGTATATCCACAAGCACCATGGACAAAGGGAGTAATGAACACACACACAAAAAACATTTGTAAATTCAGCAAAAAATATTTTAGATTTACTCTAATTTCAAAATTATACTTTCTAGTATTAATCTTTCTAATTTCTTTTTCTAGGTTGCTGAAAACCAAACACTAGTCTGTCTGCAGATCTCACTGCAACTTGACCATGATCAGCATAACCTGGAACTTCATCCTAATTTGGACAAAGATAGGGCTGTTGCTCAAAATGGCACCTCACTCAGTCAGTGCCAAGTCATGCCCTTCAGTGTGCCGCTGTGACGCAGGTTTCATTTACTGCAACGATCGTGATTTGACATCAATTCCAACGGGGATTCCAGAGGATGCTACAACTCTTTACCTTCAGAACAATCAAATAAATAATGCAGGAATTCCTTCTGAGCTAAAAACCTTAGTCAAAGTGGAGCGAATTTATTTATACCACAACAGCTTGGACGAATTCCCTACTAACCTCCCAAAGTATGTCAAAGAACTGCATTTGCAGGAAAATAACATAAGGACAATTACTTATGATTCACTTTCACAAATTCCTTATCTGGAAGAACTGCATTTGGATGATAATTCTGTTTCTGCAGTTAGTATTGAAGATGGAGCCTTCCGGGATAATATCTATCTCAGACTTCTTTTTCTTTCTCGAAATCACCTTAGCACCATTCCCTGGGGCTTGCCTAAAACAATAGAAGAGCTACGCTTGGATGATAATCGTATTTCTACAATTTCAGAGCTGTCCCTTCAAGACCTTACAAATCTTAAACGTCTAGTTTTAGATGGAAATCTCTTAAGCAATCATGGATTAGGAGAGCAAGTTTTCATGAACCTAGTCAATCTAACAGAACTCTCATTGGTCCGTAATTCCCTCACAGCAGCTCCAATAAATTTGCCAGGCACAAATCTGAGAAAGCTTTATCTGCAAGAAAACCACATAAATCATGTATCAGCCAATGCTTTTGCATACCTACGGCAGTTGTATCGACTAGATATGTCCAATAACAATCTCAGTAATTTACCTCAGGGTGTCTTTGATGACCTGGACAATATAACTCAGTTGTTTCTTCGCAACAACCCCTGGCACTGTGGGTGCAAAATGAAATGGGTCCGTGACTGGTTGCAGACACTGCCTGCCAAAGTGAATGTGCGTGGACTGATGTGCCAAGCACCAGAAAAAGTGCGTGGGATGGCTATCAAGGACCTTAATGCCGAGCTCTTTGATTGCAAAAATGAGGATATTGTAAGCACTGTTGAAATTACTGCTTCAATACCAAACACTTTATATCCTGTGCAAGGACACTGGCCAGTTTCTGTGACCAAACCACCTGAAATAAAGACGCCTAATCTGCGTAAGAACTACAGAACAACTGCTACTCCAGTGCAGGAAGTCATTACCATCGTTGTAAAGTCTGTCAGCACGGAGACTATTCATATTTCTTGGAAAGTTGCACTACCAATGACTGCTTTAAGACTCAGTTGGCTCAAGATGGGTCACAGTCCTGCCTTTGGATCTATAACTGAAACAATTGTTACAGGAGACCGGAATGACTATCTGCTTACAGCTCTTGAGCCAGACTCACCATACCGTGTATGCATGGTTCCCATGGAAACCAGTAACCTCTATCTGTCTGATGAAACCCCTGTTTGCATAGAGACTGAAACGGCGCCCCTTAAAATGTACAATCCTACAACAACCCTAAACCATGAACAAGAGAAAGAACCATTCAAAAATTCTAATTTGCCCTTAGCTGCCATCATAGGGGGTGCTGTGGCACTAGTAGCTATAGCATTGCTTGCTTTAGTCTGCTGGTATGTCCATAGGAATGGGTCCTTGTTCTCAAGAAACTGTACATACAGCAAAGGACGAAGGAGAAAAGATGATTATGCTGAAGCTGGAACTAAGAAGGACAATTCCATCCTAGAAATCAGGGAGACTTCATTTCAGATGATTTCTCTGAACAATGAACAAGTATCCAAGGAGGAGTTTGTAATACATACCATATTCCCACCTAATGGAATGAATCTGTATAAAAACAACCACAGTGAAAGCAGCAGTAACAGAAGCTACAGAGATAGTGGTATACCGGATTCAGATCACTCACATTCATGATACTAAAGAAAATGAAAGACTTTGGGTTGTTTTTTCTTACAAAGAAATTTGACTTTTAAAAGGTTGCTGGTCTACTGCAGAACACTGGATTAAGAGACTGAATAAGCAATGTATTGTACATTTGCCATATAATTTATATTTAAGAACTTTTTATTAAAAGTTTAAAATTTCAGGTTACTGCTGCGATTAATGTAGCAAGGATGTCTGAAAACAATTCTATATTTTAGTACTTTTTAGTAATTTGTACTGTATTTTCCTTGCTAATATTGAAATTACAGACCATTTAACTTTTGTGTTCTACTGAGTAAGATGACTTGTTGACTGTGAAAGTGAATTCTCTTGCTGTGTTGAACAATCAGGACTTTGCATACATTTGAGATCCTTGTAAGTATAAGCACAGGCCATTATCACTTTGGTATTCAGAAAAGGTTATAAACCTGGCAAATCAAGGATATTCAGAAGTGGCTGCAAAATTGATCAAATTATAATCCTGGGTATATTAAACCTATAAAAAGACTAAAATTTAGTAAGCCAGATATGTGAAGTAGTGGGCAATAAAGATGAAGTGTGCCGTTGAGTCGGTGTTGACTCCTGGCAACTACAGAGCCCTTTGGTTGTTTTTGGTAGAATACAGGACGGGTTTACCATTGCCTCCTCCTACTGCACCATACCGGTCATTATATAACAATTTTTATGAGTAAAACTAGTATCTGTCAGAGACTGCAGCAGATGGCTGAAATCTAGACAAAAAGGCAGCTGAAATAAGAATGCAGGCAGACACTACTGCCCCAAATATCAAAAAGGAGGCTTAGTGTCTAATGGTTAGTTGTGTTTTTATGGAAAGCAGGAAATCTAAGACTTTCCTAAACAAGTGTGTCCAAAACTTTAAAAACAACCACCCAACTACACTATATGAGAACTTGCATAATAAGAATGAGGTGTGTGTTTTTTCCAATTATGAAAGCATTTGCTAAATATGTACTAAAAATATGACATATACTAAATCCACTTCTACTGCAGTCAAAAATATTGCCCATTACTGTCATGGTTAGCCAGAAATTACTGAAAAACCATAAAAGTGAAGATACTTTGATCTGGCTTTCTACTTAGTTGTGATCTATTTAATGTTTAATACCCAAGACACTTTGTTGCCATAACTATTTCCCCCCCAAATGAAAACCAAAGTGCATTGTACGCCCTTTGGCCAGTCTTGTATGTGCCTTGATAAAAAGTTACATGTGTTCCACTTTTAACTAGGAACAAACTTTTCACACACATACACTTAATTATGGAACAATATTGGTCTTAATGCTGAATAAAATACAAAATGAAGTACAGGTAACTAAGGCTCTTCTTATCCTCTATAAAAACTGTTGTATAACCAAGTATGTTCAAGTATGTTCTTTGTTTTTGCACTGAACACATTTCAGAGAAACGAAGTGTGACCAAGCACAAACTGGAATTGCTTACAGATTCACCAGCAGCATAGTATTTGACAGGATCTCCCCCATGCAGTCAGGGCAGAATGGAGGCAGGCTAAATAAATAAGCCTCTGTACATAAACATGAGCACTGTAGTTTGCTTTCTCAACAAAAAACAGGAGTAAAACTGATATGTACAGGATAGTATTGATTTGATAATGTCATATGAAACTGTAACTGGATCGCTCTCTTCTACAATGGTGTCATCTTTCCACAATGGTTTACACAGTTGTGCTTTGGGAGCGATAAGTAACAGAATATCAACCCTTTTGGGGGGAGGGGGTGAAGGAGTGAAGGTGAGACCTAGTCACCAAAACAGCATACTCCATTCATACAGGGAAGCCATACAATGGCAGCAAAAAAGACCTGGATCATCCTTTCTTGATTTAAAAAATAAGACTACAATACTTGGTTCTACAGATACATTTTGTCAATCTGTTTTCATATTTATTTTATCTGATTCATAAGTCACTTCTTCATGGTTTCCAGCAATTCCCAGCACAAAAGAGACTTCAATTCTTATTGCTTCCACCTATTGTTTTCATTAACATATATAAAGAACGTGTAATAGATTTTTATACCCATTAAACTGCAGCCTGTTCCCAGAACTTGGAAAGTACCATACAAGTTAAGAATTTTTTGAACTGTTGTTCAAGGTCAGCAATTTATAAGAAAAGAGTAAGGTGAAGGAGCCTACCTGCTGTTTCAATACTAATTGCTTAGTAACTCTACAAGCCAATACTCGTAGACAAAGAAGTTGTCTGATGCTGCAGTAATTGGCCATGATCACAAGTATAATGCCCCATCCCAAAATGTTACTTAAAAGATGGAAGGGGTACAAGATTAAAAGACATATCCTATACTTGTCCCTCATGTTTATGCCACACTATCCACCATTATCTCAATTCAAAACAGTTTATATAAAATGTATATTATTAAGAAAAATTGCTGCAGGATATCCATTACAACAAAATAGTACTATACTGGTTCCAAAGACCAACATATATGCATTTTAACAGTTCCTAGACTAGATGCAAATAATCAGCATAACATATATTCCTTTTTTCATTACTAGATGCATGGCAGTATTATTCCATGCTCTTGTCAGTTCCACAAAACCTTCCCAGTTGAGCCTCTATTTACCGCCACCACCTTTAGGTCCATAAAAGGAACCAGTATTTAGCAGAGCAGACTGTGTGTAGTAAAAGAGATATCTCTAAAACTTTCCCCACAGTAGTATCTGCCCATAAATCCAGAGCCAAATAAGGCAGAACGTAATGATGGTAAAAAAACACAATTTGCCAAATAATTACTTCAATAAGATAAAGTTTGACTGGGACCTATTTTGTCATCAGCTCAGTTCTGTAAAACTATTGTTTAAATCTCAAGTAGCAAAGTTGTAGGGTTTTTTGTTTGTTTTTTACTTCATGGAAATATATCCAGAAAGGCATACCAATAGTTCATCTTCTTGGGGTGTTTCCCCTCAGTTCCTCCAGTTAGCACATACATTTTGTACCTTCAAGGAACAAACCAATTACTTGGCATGAATAGAACTATTAACTACTGGTCTCTACCATCCCAAAAGTTCATATGGAGCTACCTTTTACTGTGGGAATAATTCTATAACATTGTTTTACTGTTTCTTAAAATAACCTGCAGAATTAGCCACTGAATTTTTTTTCTGTCTACCAATCCAAATTGGATCTTTCATCTCCAGCATTCATGCCTCCTACATTAAATTCCCTCAGTGTAGTAAAAGTGTAATAAAATAATCATGTGGTAATATTTACACAGTGAATATTATAGAAAGGCATCTTCATACTGTTAAGAAATTATATTCACCAGCAAACTACCAAAACTAGATTTAATTCTAGCATGTTACATTTTGAGGTTTTTATCATATGAAGTTAAAGCTTTTTTTCAATGACCTTTGTTAATGCACAATTGAAAGTTAAAATTTTAAAAACATTCAAAAGTTTAAAAACTTAAAAACTAAACCACAGTTGTAGCAAAACAGCAAACGTTTCAGTGTAAAACATCATCCTCAGTGCTATACAAAGGTGACCGAGTCTTGTTCTTATATACAACTTCCAAGTGTGGAAATGTGTATTTCATCGCCCTTATACTGTCTTATTCATATTAAGTTATTGTGCTATGCACCTTAATCATGTAACATGCAAAAGTGACATGTAATCTCACTTAGAAACATTGGAAGCTGCCATATACTGAATAAGACCATTGGTCCATCTAGATCAGTATTGTCTACTACATGGCAGCTTCTCCAAGGTTACAGGCAGGAGTATCTCATGAGCCCTATCTTGGAAATGCCAGGGAGGGAACTTGGAACCTTCTGCATGCAAGCATGCAGGTGCTCTTCCCAGAGTGGCCCCATCCCCTAATGGGAATATCTGACAGTGCTCACATGTAATCTGCTATTCAAATACCAACCTGGGCAGACTCTGCTTAGCAAAGGGGACAATTCATACTTGCTACCACAAAACCAGCTCTCTTCCCTTGAGAGGACTTCTATAACCAAACGTAATATGAGGATTTGTGTTGGGCCCTAGTAAAGATTCTCCATTAACTGAAAGGATTAAGAACTACTTCCATAATAATATAATGTGGGTGTTTGAAGTATAAATTATGTCTAAAACTATTATTCTGAATTGAGAAGGTCAGAGTAGCTCTCTCAGTTGATCCTGAATACACAAAAGTTGTATACATCATGATGCCATGATCTGAAATCACTCTTCTGCTGAACTGTCAGAATATCCAAAATCAATTTCTCTTGAACATAGATTATCAAACGTCTTTTCTTTTTCCAAATTGAGACTCAGGGCAATGACTGCAAATTACTAGTTATTCTGCAGCATGACATTTTGTTGGAAGTTACATAAATGGCACATTCTATAAAGTAAGACGATTATTTTGGATATTCCCTTTCCACTCTTGATAGCTGGTTCTATGCTAACAATTACTGTAAAATTCTACAAACTATGCTACGATCTGTAAAATTCTACTTCACAAATAGATTCATTTCTGTGTCTTAAAACATACTGCTAGCCTTTCCAGTCCAAAAGGGCAGATCATTATTTAGAAATGTCAAAGTAAAAAGTCAGTAGCATTTATAGTGCAAATAATAAAATACAGCTTTCTGAAGTATTTTAAATATGCTTATACACACAGACCTGCTGAAGTGTTTTTTAATGTAAAACTTAGTCTGTGGCAAGAATTCCAGACTAATTCCATGTTCCTAACAATTGTTTTTACACCAGTTTATAGCCCATACTGGAAGTAACAGAAACATGGTTTGGTGTTACATGAATGAAGTCCTGTACTTGCACACACTCTCCTCTCCTCGTGCACTTCACTTGAAGTCACTTTCCCTTTCACATCATCATTTGATTATGCATCCAAACCAGCAAACAATCATTTGGAGGGCTCACTCAAACCAGATGTTGCTAGTTTGAATACATCATCAAACTATGGTTTCTACAAAACTTAAAATAATTAGAAGGGGTTTTTAAGCGTGCATGGGAGCATGCAAGCATAGGATTCATTCATCTAATGCCAAACCACAGTGGCATTAAATATGAACTGAATAAGAAAAAGGTGATGGCAGTTTTTACTAGACTTTGTCACAGTAAGAAATATCAGTTTTAAGTGCTTATTACTTAAAAAAAACATACTTCTTAGTCAACATTCTATTTAGAACTGGAAAAGGATAACGTTATCTTTTTACACTCATAGTGGTACCATGTCTTTGTCCACCACCACACTCAATACACCACATTTCAAATGAGAAGATATACACCATTGTTTGCCTACATGATCATCTTAATGCTGGGGAAAGGAGTATTGAAAGAAATTCTGAGAGTACAGTGGTCCCTCGACTTACATATTTAATCCATTCCGAACGCACGTTCGGAGGTCGAAATTTTCGTAAGTCGAAGAGCGCACCACGGAAGTCTGGAAACATTCGTAAATTGAGGAAACCGCATCTAAAAATTCGTAGGTCGAGTAAGCTGAATCTAAACCGGCAACTACTTCCGGTCTTTTTTGTCGCTCGTAACTCGAAAACATCGGATGTCGAGTAGTTCGTAGGTCAAGGGATTACTGTATATACTATGAGTGAGATGTACATGGGGAAAGTCTACATTTGTCCTAAGAACAGTTTCTTATCAAAGAGAATGGCATCAGAAGTCAGAGAGGTGAGGAGAAGGAGGTAAGGAGCAGACCTAGGCTGCCATTCAGTATTTGCTTTGCTCCTGAGCTGGGTGTGTGTCCTTGGCAGGGCAAGTGATGGATGGAGCCAGGGACAGTGAGAAGTAGAGCCCCTTGTGGACTGTGCAGGAAGCAGAGCCCATTGTGGGCAGCAGCAGAGGCGGAGGAAGGACTAGGCGAGAGCCTTAGCAATAACTGGCAAAGTGTAGATTTGTGTACACACACACACTCAATTGCCCATCAGCAGAGATACAGAGAAATGGAAAACACCAGCTGCTTTATAGTGCTTAACAGGCCTACAGTATTGAGTGGATTTGTATCTAACACAACAGGATCGAAATACAAGCACAGACAGAGAAAAAGAACCATACAAGCACAAGTAAAGCACAGAGCAGCTATAAAATGCTGCTTCTTTAGAGGGTAAATGCATTCTCAAGTCACTTGTGCAGATCTGCCAGCCTGGTTATTTAAACAAGAAGTTCTGGTAAGAATTGATCTGCCTACTTTCCTTTCAATATAATCTTGGTTGAGAATTACCAACTTCTGCCTCAGACATTCACACATCCATCAACTTGAATTGAGGTGGATGACAAAGGGAGGTGAACTGGACACATAGGAAGGAGAGCTGGCCTTGTGGTAGCAAGCATGAACCAGAGTCCCTTTGCTAAGCTGGGTCTACCCTGATTTGCATTTGTATGGTAGACTACATGTGTGAGCACTGTAAGATATTCCCTTAGGGGTGGGGTTGCTCTGGGAAGATCATCTACATGCAGAAGGTTCCAAGTTCCCTCCTTGACATCTCCAATAGATGAGAGAGACTCCTGCCTGCAATCTTGAAGAAGTTGCTGCCAAGCATGTGTAGGCAATACTGAGCTAGATTGACCAATGGTATGACTCGGTATAACACAGCTTCCTATGTTCCCATTACATCATCACAAACTACACCATTGAGGTTTTCCTGTGTGTCCCTACAGCTGTACTAAATTTGGTCCAAATTGGTTCCCACTTGTTCCTCAAATGTTTGCGTGTCCACCATCCTGAACTGGAGTGGCTGACATAATCACACATTATGCCATTAAGGTGCCCCATATGTCCCTACAAGTGCACCAAATTGAGTTCAAATCAGTTCCACTGCACCTCAAATGTCCACGCATCCACCATCTTGAATTGAGGTGGATGACATCATCACAAGGTGTCCCTATGTGTCACTCACTGCAACTGTACCAAATTTGGTTCAAATCAGTTAGGAGGTCCATAGGTTAGCCCACTTGTGCCTCAAATGTTTACATGTCCACCATCTTGTATCAGAGTATCCCTACATCATGTACATTGTTTTCATATCCCTCCAACCATGAGCCAGTGTGGTACAGTGGTTAGTGTGCTAGACTAGACTGTGAAATCCAAGTTCAAACCATGTGTACCATTCTGGGTTTCCTGGAAGAAGCATAGACTATAAATGTAAAAGTAAATACATTTGTATAAGCCACAAGTAAAGCAAAATACCCACTACAGAAGTGGAGAGCAAATGCATTCTGAAGTTACAAGGACAGCTTTGCCTGCCCATTTCAAAAACACATACCGTGTTTCCCCGAAAATAAGACTGTCTTATATTAATTTTAGCCCCCCAAAATGCACTAGGGCAATTAGCGGTACATCAGAAATTACTGCTAGGTCTTACTTTTGGGGTAGGTCTTACTTTCGGGGAAACAGGGTACATAAACAATAGAAAAATCACAGGTTTTTCTGTTACGCTTGGTGAAGCTATTAACCATTTCCTGTAAATTACAAGGAACACAGGAACATAGGAAGCTGCCATATACGGAGTCAGACCATTGGTCTATCTAGCTCAGTATTGTCTTCACAGACTGGCAGCAGCTTCTCCAAGGTTGCAGGCAGGACTCTCTCTCAGCCCTATCTTGGAGATGCTAGGGAGGGAACTTTGAAACCTTCTGTTCTTCCCAGAGTGGCTCCATCCCTTAAGGGGAATATCTTACAGTGCTCACATGTGGTCTCCCATTCATATGCAACCAGGGCAGACCCTGCTTAGCTAAGGGGACAAGTCATGCTTGCTAACACAAGACCAGCTCTCCTCTCAGACCAAGAAACCATGGGAAGCAAAAAAAGCTTGTGTGGACACTTCCTCCTTACTCCATGTCTGCTGAACTCTCTGCCAACCTTGGGTTCCCACCACTTAGCCTATGTGTCTGTCTTCAGAAGCAACAAAACAATTTAATGGTGGAGTTTTGTTTTTTTTTTAAATGCAAACCGCCTTGGGACGTCTGTAATCAGGCAAGATATAAATGCATTAAACAAAGAGAGAGTAGTTCCTTAATCATCATACATCTCTCTCTCTCTCTCACTCACACACACACACACACACACACACCAAGCTTTGTCATGTACCCTTCTCTCTCTCTTGCCAAGCCTTGCCATCCCTGCTCCCTTTTCTCTCTCTCACCACCCCCAGCAAAAACAAACATTGGAAGATCAGACTTACAACAGCCCAGTGAACTCTCCCAAGCAGAGAGCTTCCTCCAATCCCTCCTCGCTATGCCTGGCCCCGCCCCCCAAAGGGCATTAAAAATGAGTTTTTAACAATATATACAGTTCCTTGTGGCTTCAGGGTCTGATTTTCAACCCGACTGAAAGTAAACAACTTGTGGCCAAATTATAATAAGAACTTAACTGGATGAACTAAATAAGAAGAAAAAATAGCAAGAGCAGCCAGCAGCCTTCCCTTTATTCTTCATAGCTACATCAGACCCAGCAGCAGGAAAAAACTACAAGTACAGAATTGTGAACTTCACCCCTGGACAAATTAGAATGATTAGTATCAACTTGTCAGTGGCTTCCAGAGAAGGCAGGGGCATTTCTGGAATGTTGCCTCTGGCCCTGTAAGAGGGAATTTTTATTTTTCATGTTGTAAAGTATTGCCTCTTTTAAGAAGTGTCGAGGAGGACATGTCCTTCCAATCAACGTTCTCTTTGGCAGAGGGTAATATGGAGGTAGAAATAGGACATATCAAGTGGGTGGGCTACGTCAAAGTCATCACACCTTCTAGTCCTCTTCCCATTCCCCAGGAACAATCTCAGCATCTCTTCCAGTTATGCCCACCAGGTTTGTAGGTACAGCATCAGCCAAAGCAGGATGGGTGGAGAACTTACCCTGATCCATTGGGGAGCAAGCCCCTCACCAGATGCACTGTTTCCCATTCCGATCATTCTGAGTGTTTGAATGTGCTGTTGGGATCATGAGTCAAAGTCCATTAAATGTACCACCCATCCCACTGCTGAACAGTCTACCTGCCCAAGCTGCTTGAGGTGATCTCAAATTTATCATTGAGAACATAGAGTCTTAGGGGACTTTAATGTCCATGCTGAGACCCCCTCGTTTGATGAGCTTATCTCAATTGGTATCTGATCCCACACATGTGGCAGGTCACAAACTCAATCTGGGTTTCTGGAACATCAGCAGGCAGTAGTGCTCCATGGATTGTCCAGGAGGCCTTAATACCATTATCACTGATGGATCACTATCTGGTGAAGGTTGGACCCAGAGTGGACCCAGTATACCACTGCTAGGATGAGGGACCAGTTATAATGGTCCCCCCACACAAGGCTTATGAATCCAAGTATATTCATAATGGCTCTGGGGAATTTTCCTGTGGGGAGATTATGTAATCTGCGTTACATTTTGTGGGTAAAATTGCTCATATCCACACCAACATAGAGACTAGGATTTTTGTAGAAACAGAACTGAATATCATCAATGCACCATTTGCTTGTGTTAGATGGGGCACCTTTCATGGCGTGCTGCCTGAGGGATAGATAGATCAGATAGGGTGCTGCCTATGGAGGGGGATAAGCTGCCTGCCCTTCAGAGTTGGAGGCAGCCAGGAATGATAGATAGATAGATAGGGTATAGGAAAGAATCACCCCCTTTGATAGACCTTAAATTCTGGTTCCCTTACATCCTGAAATGAAAACACAAAGAAAATTCTCTTCACCAGCTGTACTTATCCAATGCAACCTATAACATCCAACTGAAAAACATCACAATTACAGTCCAGAAAAAGTGTCAGAAATAAAAAACAAGAATTACTGAGACTGAAAAAGGATCACCCCCCAATGTCAATATTTTGTTGAACCACCTTTTGCTTTAATAACAGCCTTGAGTCTGTTGGGATACTTCTCTATCAACCTTGCACATCTAGACGGAGCAATATTTGCCCACTCCTCCATACAGAACTGTTCAAGTTCGGTCACATTGGATGGTAGGTGTTGGTGGACTGCTATCCTCCCTGGATCCGGTCGGCCCTCCAAACTGGATGGAAGAGCAAAGAGGAAACTGGTAAGAGAGGTTACCAAGAGGCCAATGGCCACTCTGAAGGAGTTAAAGGACTTCATGGCAAAGAGTGGTTGTTCTGTGCATGTGACAACAATTTCACGAGCGCTCCACAGATGTGGCTTGTTCGGGAGGGTCGCAAGGAGAAAGCCACTTCTCAAGAAAGGCCACATTAAAGCTCGTTTGAGCTTTGCCAGAAGGCACCTTGAAGATTCTGATGCCAAATGGAAAAAGGTCTTATGGTCAGATGAGACCAAGATTGAACGATTTGGCCTCAACACCAAACAGTACACCTGGCGTAAATCCAACGCAGCTCACCATCCACAACACACCATACCTACAGTGAAGCATGGAGGTGGCAGCATCCTGTTGTGGGGGTGTTTCTCTGCCTCAGGGACTGGGGCTCTCGTTAGGGTAGAAGGAAAAATGGATGGGGCAAAATACCATCAGATTCTGGAAGAAAACCTGCTACCCTCTGCCAGACAGTTGAGGATGGGCAGAAGCTTCACCTTTCAACATGACAACGATCCGAAGCACACAGCAAAATTGACCACACAGTGGCTGAAGGAGAAAAAAGTGAACGTCCTCATGTGGCCCAGTCAGAGCCCAGACCTAAATCCCATTGGAAATCTGTGGAGAGATTTGAAGATAGCAGTCCACCAACATCTACCATCCAATGTGACTGAACTTGAACAGTTCTGTATGAAGGAGTGGGCAAATATTGCTCCGTCTAGATGTGCAAGGTTGATAGAGAAGTATCCCAACAGACTCAAGGCTGTTATTAAAGCAAAAGGTGGTTCAACAAAATATTGACATTGGGGGGTGATCCTTTTTCAATCTCAGTAATTCTTGTTTTTTATTTCTGACACTTTTTCTGGACTGTAATTGTGATGTTTTTCAGTTGGATGTTTTAGGTTGCATTGGATAAGTACAGCTGGTGAAGGGAATTTTCTTTGTGTTTTCATTTCAGGATGTAAGGGAACCAGAATTTAAGGTCTATCAAAGGGGGTGATTCTTTCCTATACCCACTGTAGATAGATAGATAGATAGATAGATAGATAGATAGATAGATAGATAGATAGATAGATAGATAGATAGATATTGCAGTAGATGGCAGGAGTCATAAATGCCTCCCTGAATTAGGGTGTAGGCTCCCTTGCTGAAGGAGGCAGTCATTAAGTCACTCCTATAAAAAGTCCTCACTAGAGCCAGGCATCCCCCAAAACTACCAATTTCCAATCTTCTGTTTTGGGGCAAGGTGTTGAAATGTGTAGTGGTGTCCCAGCTCCAGGCAGTCCTGGATGAAACTGATTACTTGGATCCTTTCCAGTCTGGATTCCAGCCCAGATATGGAACCAAACCTGCCTTCGTTGCCTAGTGGCATGACCTATGCTGTGAGATAGATGGGACTGTCACCCGGTTGATTCTCTTGGATCTCTCAGCCATTTCTGATACCATCAACCACAGTATCTTTCTAGGTTGCAATCTGGAGGAACTGTTTTATGATGGTTTTAGTCCCACCTCGAGATCTGTACCCAGAAGATGATGCTACAGATGCCTTTCACACCCCTTGATCACTGGTCCATGTGGTGCCATAGCATTCTATTCCATCTCCCACGCTATTTAATACATTCATGAAAGCACAGCAATGTCATCAGCTCTAACAATAACTTAAATCTGCTGATACCAGGGAGTCAGTTGATATCCTGAACCACTGTCTGGAAACCATTCTGGGTTGGACGGGGACAAAAAAACTGAAACTTAATCCAAATAAGAGGGCAGTGCTCTGGGTCAATAAAAACAGTAATCTAAGCAGTGTGGTAAACCTGGTCTTTGATAGGCTCATACTCCCCCTGAAAGATCAAGTTTGTAGCTTGGAGTCCTACTGGACTCAACACCTCCCTTGAGGCCCAGGCGGCAGTTGTGTCCAGAAGTGCCTTTTACCAGCTTGGCTGGTATGGCAGTTACGACCCTACTTGAGAAACTGAATCTGACCTCAATAACCCATGCATTGGGCCTATCCAGGCTAGATTATTGTAGCTTACTTTATGTAGAATTGCCCTTGAAGACAATTTGGAAGCTCCAGCTGTTCCAGAGCCACTACAAGGATGCCTGTGAGCACTAGTCATTTAATGAGTATTACAGTTATCCTGCTGCAGCTGCCCTGTTTACCAAGTCACTTCCAGGCTAGATTCAAAGTGTTGGTTATGACATGGCTTGGAGTTGGGGTATCTTTCAGATTGCACCCACCCATATGAATCCACCAGAGGCCTTTGTTCATCATCTCAGGCCCTGCTTGTGACTCTGCCATTGGTT
The DNA here is from genome assembly GCF_027244095.1 of Hemicordylus capensis. Lineage (NCBI taxonomy): Eukaryota > Metazoa > Chordata > Lepidosauria > Squamata > Cordylidae > Hemicordylus > Hemicordylus capensis. Next base: position 257,935,824 of record NC_069657.1, read on the forward strand.
AAGATCTGCTTGATCAGGCTAGAAAGGGTACCTTTTCGGTTGTGACCTCTCAGCTTTTGAATGCTCTCTTGGTAGAGCTACGCCATACTCCTTCTATCAACGTTAAGGAACAGCTGAATATTTATCTTTTTAGATTTTATTTGCTGTTCAGATCTAAAACTTTTTGTACATCTGGTCTTAACTTGGTCTTTGTAATTGGATTTTTATCAAGATGTTTTGTTTTATGTTGTACAATTGCTGCACCTAGCAGTATCATGCTGGAGAAAGAAGGATGCAAATATTTTAATTAATAAATAAAATAGGGGAAATTGAGGCCCCCAATACAATGAAACACACCAATAGGCTACCCATCTCAGAAAAGACACCATGGGTAAAGGGGGGAAAGGTTATTTTAAAACATCAAGCCATGAAAGACAGCTGCTTGTTCCTTCACTGTGGGGAGTGAAGACGACTTTTGGTCCCAGTAAGAGGTTTTAAGGGTGGGGTGGTTGAAGAGACTGTGTAACTACCCGTAAGTGGCAGTTATATACATGCTCACTGCTATCTCTACGACTGCCTATCTTAGCTACTAAGAAAGAGCAAATATAACCACCTTTGCATTTTACACAAGCAGCAGGGGAAATTGGTCTTGGCAACCTATTATCCTCTCTTGGCAGCCTTTTTCTTAACAGCCGATACAAATGACCTATTATCAGCCTCTCTGTTCATTTGGGAGATGACTACAAGGACCAATTGCTGCCTGGTCTTGGCACAGTACAGGGAATCCAGGTCAGTCTTTTTTCTAACCGACAATAGCAGAAGAAGCGAGGAGTAGGAACTCATAGCTCAACCTCCTTCCAACATAGCAGTTCACTCCTACAGTGCTACTGCAGAACTACTGCATTTTTCTGCAGCAATATTAGAAAAGGAAACTAGGGCTGCACTTAAGGGATCAGTCAGAACACAGCCCAAGTATTACTGTTCAAGCATTAACTTCTCTCATAACTATCACAATGGGTTTTTTTTGTTTTGTTTTTACAGCATCTACTTTTTTCAATGACCTGTGACAATCATGAAAACTAACTGGTGGGGGACACCTGTAGTGATCAGCCACCCCTTTCCTAAAGAGTTAACCAGAAGTAAACTCTGTCCTGACTGACAGGCTGGTGAACTCCAGGTCAATCAATCAGCACGCCACGTGGGTGAGACCCAGAGAGCTGATGGGAGGAAGAAGTTCTTTGTTAGAGAAGAGAAGAGGAGGACATGTGGCCATGAGAACTGGCTGCAGGAAAAATCTCTGAAGGTCCTGGGAAGCCAGGGAGCTTGAATTCTCAACCAGAGTTTGGTGAGTTTTAAGACAAGGAAGCCAGGGCATTTGCTTCAGGGAGTTTAGTTGAGTGAAAAATTTGTTTTGTTAGACTTTTGGTTTCTGTGTGTGTGTTGCATATTCCTGGTACTTTTAAAACATGCCACCCCAACATCACTCAGGGTGCTTTTTGAAGTAATCTTGTAACCTACTGAGTATTTTTACCTGTAACTAAAAGCTGAGAAAGCCTCAGATGGAAGCAAGCTGTAGTATTTGAATAAAACTATTTTTCTGTTTGTTCTTTTTTTCTTTTCTTTTACAAACCTCTCAGAGTGCATTTTTAACTCAGGAAAAAGCGGGGGCTGAAAAAGGTTTTTCTTCTCTGGTGCAAACATGCCTCAGGCGGTCAACAGCTATCAGTTTTCTCATCATGTGTAAGCTTGCACATGGAAGATTTTGGTACTTTTCCAATAGCAGAAGAGAGAGTTTCCCTCGGATTCCACCTCAAGCCCAGGGTTGTGTGTCTAAACTCTGTCAATAAGCGGATGGTGGTGGCAGCCTTTTGAACCTACCAAAAATTACAGAAATGTTTTAGGAGAAGTCTAGTCATGTAGCTCAGCAGGGATGATTCAGCAATTTTTCTTCCTCTCACGTGAGCTTGTTCTGAGACAAAGGCTTTAATTCGCTACAAAACCATTAACTCTTCAGCTTTCCTACAGTTCAAAAATAATTCGAGTTTATTGATAACGACCTTGTATAAGCTCATAATTGCCAAATTCGCTTTGCATCACACATGGAAGATCTTTCAATCTATAATCTCATTTTGCACCCTATTTTATCACAAGGGATACATACAAAAACAAGAGAACGCTGTATTACAGAAGATTATAAACTAGCCAGAGGGTTTTGTCTGGTGGCTGTTTTCATACAGGCTATTTAAATCAGGTCTGCTTCAGCTCTAAGAATCAATAGCAATCTAGAAACCTGTGCTGGAGTTAGGAGTGTTATCATCCTATTCCCCCAGTACTTTTTTCTTCTTGAAGCTGCTGCAGAAGAGACTCAGCTGGTGGGGGCTACTCTTACACCTGCAACCCAATGAAGCCCCATCTTCTGTCATCTGCTGCCAGATCTTCCTGATGATTATTCACTTCAGGCCTGCCAGCAGCAGCCATCAGAAAATCATTATGTTTTTGTTTTTAGTTGTAAATCAAGGTCATTATAACACAAAGACTTAAATCTCCAGAGGCTTTCTTCATAGCTAGAATGAGCAGCATCCAAACTTTTGTGGAGTGGTCCTAAATCAACAGAAGCTCCTTCCATGAGTGAAAGGAGCATTACAGTCATGCAAGGGGTTCTTGCACAAGTGCAATGCTACTTCCATTAATAGAACAAGCATTCCCTGAAAGGGTGCTAATCCAGATGCTGCCCACTAGTTCCACCCCCATAACGAAGCCTATTGTAGAAATAACAAACCCATATTTTGCCATTACAATTTGTCTAGCATATATGCAATATCCTGAAACAAAATGTTGATAGTGGAACACAGTGATGAGGCAGCTAGTTGTTTAACAGTATTTAAATTGATCTGGGTAATGAAAGTTGTTGTAGTCATTTATAGAGAAGTGAAATCACTGGGGTAAGACTTTCTATAAATTAAAAGTATATTTTATATTATCATAAAACTTTAGTGCGTGCAGCTATATGTAGTCTATGAATCTTGCAACATAAATGATGCATGCTATTTCAGGAAAAAATTATACATTGTCAGTGAATTTCTTGTCAAAATGTGCCAATTGTGGCAGCTTGCCCAAAGCTAAATTCATTGTAATAAAAACTCCTGGACTGGAACATGGTGCCATTTATGTTATTCGCCACCCGAATTGTTTTTGTAGTATATAAACCCAAAGCAAACAGCTGTCAGTTTTAAAACCTCTGAAGAGCTCTGTCGCTAGGCACTGCTAGGCTTTCTTGCTTGGATGCTTTGAAGAACCTGTCAGCTAGGCCCTGGCAACTAGCTGTGGAGGCTGGATCTTAAGCAGCTGAAAGCATTGGATTAGAACAGCTTACATCTTTTGACTTTGTACCGGATCATTGGATTGAAATCACTTTGATAGATGCTTTTGGAGGATTTTGTGTTTTCCTGAAGTCGGCAGAATTATGTGCTACGTTTCTTGCCTTTTAGTTTTGAGCTTACTCTAGCCACCAACTTAAAATGGCATTAAAGCCAGAAAACGTAGACTTACTGTATCAGTAAAAATGCCATTTTTAAAGCCCTTTTAAAAAAAATGAACAAGGTTCAGAATGCTATTACAGAAGTCACACAAAACAAGTATCCCCTTACAAATCAAACTGTATAAAGAACCAATTGTATTCTTCTGTGCCATATGTCTTCTGTATTTAAGGAAGAGCTGGTTAGAAAATAGCTATATTTTGCTTCCACTATTAAAACAAGTTATTCTGACAAGAACAAATCTGCCTACCACTGCTAACTTGGCAAAGAGGCACCTTTTAACGTGGTGATTCTCTTCATTTAGCAGGGGGAGAGTAACTGGCCCTACCCACCCCCAGCACAGTATCTCCAGTGACTGTTGCTGGTGTCTATCTTATGTTTCTTTTTAGATTGTGAGCCCTTTGGGGACAGGGATCCATCTTATTTATTTGTCTGTGTAAATGGCCTTGAGCCATTTTTGGAAGGGCGGTATAGAAATTGAATAAATAAATAATAATAAATACTTTCCTTTCACTATGATCTTAATTGATCATTACCATCCTCACAAGTTAACCCACTTCAGCCTTAAACGTTCACACATATGCCATCTTGAATTGGGCTAAATGGCATCAACTATGCCACTGAGGTGTCGCGATATGTCATTCACTACAACTGTACCAAATCTGGTTCAAATTGAGTAGGAGGTCTGCAAGTTAGGCTACTTGTGCCTCAACCATCCATGCAACCGCCATCTTGAATCAGGGTGGAAGTCATCACCACAAACTATGCCCTTGAACCATCCCTGTGTGTCCCTACAGCTGTAGGGAATTTGGTTCAAATTGGTTAGGTGTTTCACAAGTTAGCCTACTTGCATCTCAAACATTCATGTGTCCACCATCTTGAATTGGGGTGGATGACATCACCACAAACTATGCCGTGGAGGTGCCCTTATGTGACCCTATTAGGGATGTGCAGAATGTTTCAAGCTTGCAAAGTTCCAACTCGAAACAGGCCGTTTTGAGCTCTCAAAATAGAACACTAGGGATGTGCATGGATCCGCAGCAGGCTGCTTCAAAGGCAGCAGTAGTCTCCCTTTAAGAGTGGGCAGAGGCTTGCGTGCGCACGCAGGCAACTTCCGGTCATATCCGGAAGAGGAGGGCAAAGGGGCAGCAGGGAGGTATGCTGCCAGCCCCGATGGGCTTTTTAAAAAACTGACACTGGCAAGAGGAAAGGGGCAGGAGGGGTAAGTGCACCTTCCCCCTGCTCTTAAAGGGAGAACCCCGCTGCCTTCAAGCCAGCGGAACCAGAACATCCCTACAGAACATCCTTCAAATGAAGGGCCTTTTTTCAGCTCAGAACAACCCCATTCCAAGTCATAACGTCCCGAGTGTTCTGGGCACCATTTTGGAGGAATGTTTTTCCCTTGCTGACTGGTTTTGGCACTGGCTTCTTGATTGGCTTATTATTATACAAATCAACTTGATTTGTATGATAACAAACCAACCAGGAGAAGCCAGGAAATGGCAAACCTATTGGAAGCCAGTGCCAAAACCAGTCAGCAAGGGAAAAATACACCTCCAAAATGATGCTTGGAACACTCAGAACTTCCAAGCTTGTTCCATCAGAACAACCGGCTCCACCAGTTGTTCTGACAGAATGTTCTGGACATCTGATTTCCATTCCAAGCTCAGAACAGAATGCAAATCCTGTTCTGTGCACATCCCTAGTCCCTACAACTGTAGCAAATTTCATTCAAATTGGTTAGGTGATTCACAAGTTAGCCCAGTTAAGTTAGCTCAGACGTTCATGCATCCACAATCTTGAATGGAGTGGATGACGTCACCACAAACTACATCGTGGAGGTATCTCTATGTGTCCCTACAACTGTACCCAATTTGGTTCATATTGGTCCAGGCATTTCGAAGTTGATAGTGACAGAGACATGCGCGCGCACACACACACGCACACACACACACACACACACACACACACACACACACACACACACACACACTATGCTAGGTGATCTCATAAGTTTACTTTCCTTAAGGAAAGATACTTGTGGAGGATGGACCTAGGTTTATAATCCTTTGCCTTGCATTCCATTATTGTATTTAACTTATGTATGAGATTTTTATCCGGCTTTATTAAACAATGCATTTAATAAAGGTGGCTTACATCACAAGCTTTTTTAAAAAAAATCTATAAATAGTAAACATACGAGCAAAAGAACAACAGTAAAATTCTTTTTAAAAACCATTTATTTTGTGCAATAAAAAGTATTTAAAGCCAAACAAATACATCCCAACAGTAAAGGCAGTTTACAAAGGTGTCAAACATGTAAAGCCATTAAAGGAGAGTAGGGCAGACTTTGCCCAGTACCTAAGAGACCGTGGCTGACATCCTAACTAAGGAATTGCCAGTGCTCTATGAGATACAATGGCACTGTGGACAGGGATCTACTAATCCAGAACCAACATTCATAGGGTGTGAATTTTGATGACCTTCCCTTCCCCAGAAGCCCGCTGTATCACCTGAAAATGCAATCCCAAGGATCATGCAGCATTCAGGAACATATTCTCTGCCAACACAGAAGACTTCTGACAAGAAGGGATATGGTCAATTCATTCCCCCATGAGTGCTGGCACTGTGTTAATCTGGAACTCATCTGTAGCACCAGCACATCTTAAAGAGCACTGGCACTTCATTGGTCAGGATATCTGCCTGTAAAGAAGGCATCAAGTCCCTGTGTCCAGGGAGCAAGTTCTACAGAATAAGCACCACACCTGAGACGGCCCTTCTTTGGTAGCTACCTGCCTAACAAGGGGGGACCCAAAGGAGGGCCTCTGAAGCACATCTTGAGACTGACAGTTTCATGTAAGAAAAAGAAGTCTCCTTTGATACCCTGATCCCAATCCATTTAGGCCCAAAAATCTATACATTTAAGACCAAAAGTTAAGGCGATCTCATTTTGGCTCAAGCACCACAAAACTGGGAAATTGGAACTTAAAGCTGATGCCTTAACAGACATGCCATGTAATCAGTAAAGATGTTGTACAGTGTCACAAATTGTGCTCACTTACAACCTGTCCTCCATGCACCCATACTTTTCCTTGGTCTTTGAGACCCAAATCAAGATGGAGAGGATGGAGTGCCTTTTCATGTTAAAATAGCTTATTCTATCAATGTAAATTTTTGTACAAGCTGCCATTTTGCAATCTGTTCCACTTCTATAAGCTGCTATTTTGTGACTGACTCTGCATTCCCAAACTGCTGTTTTGTGCTGGTACCTCCCAAGGCTCTAGCAAAAATAAATACATAAATAAAAATGCAAGGAAGAGCTTCCAGCAGTCTTAAGTCTGCCTACCCCTATTCTAATCTGTGCCATTCTAAGACAACATACTCATTCATTAAAGTATGCATTAATGTGTTATATTTATGCTTCTTCCCTTGCATTTATTACCAATCTTATACACATACCATACATTTTAATACAAGAAGTTGGATGAGTCATTTTCTTTTGTTCTCCAAATCCTTAATGTCTAAATGATGTATAAGGTAATAATATCTGTAATGGGCAACCACTGCAAACAGAAAAGCGAGACTGACACTTTTAACCAAGTTGTAGACTCTTAATCACTACATGAACAGCAACTTCTTTGGAAAGATGCAACAGAGGCTTTACGCATCCACTTTTTAAAAAAAAAACACAGTGAAAATCAGTTCTTTTTCTTACACAGTGCGTTTACAATCCTCCATTTATTTTTCAGTACTTACTTATATCTACATCTTACCCGGCAGCTGAAGAGCTAAGTTAAGTCTAAGTTGCGTTGAATACCCAGTGAAATTTTTGACCCTACAAATACTCGTGCCATTTCTCCATAGTCCAAAAGCAGTTTCCCATGCAGCTTGGGCAGCTGGTATTCAGGAAATACATATTTAAAAGCCTTGCTGAGCATACAGGAAAGATATAACTAAAACATGCCTAATTATTTATTTTAGGGTGTTCTGGGGTCTGAACTCATGGAGCAGAGTGGGGAGAGATCAGAATACCAATAGAGTGTTGCTCTTTGTTGCTTAGACCTATTTTAATGAAATGTTATTGATCATTTTTCACCAACCTTATTATAGTATATAGATATATTGCATTGATTTGGATTTATTATATTTAATATTGTCTTGACAGTTTTTAACCATATATTTTTATTACCATTATATTAAATCATCAGTATATAGTATTTGGATCCTTTCTTGAGGTCTTGATATTGTCAAATTAAAATAGGGTTTTGTTTTCTGTTTATTATTTGCACATATAATCCCCTTGCCCCATGTCAGATGAATCACCAATGCTAAATGGTGCAAACGAGTCCATCTAAGTATAGAAAACACTGAGTGAAAATAAATGGAGCTAAAAACTTTATTTTCTACATTAATGCTTTTAAAAGTTAATGCACCTTCTAAACAACGCTTGAAAGGACCTAATTTACAATATTGACATACTTAAAGCTTTGGGGCAGTCTTGATTAATACCCCTTATGGGTGCTTTATGGGAATACTTCTGTCCTCACAGTGCCTCTGCATGCATTTGGAGAATACATCAATCATCTGTTAGTCCTCCTTCTTTAATTATATGCCTGCCTAGAGGCAATGTTTATTGACACAGATAAGGCTTCACAGAGCAAAACGCTTTTTCTATTTTCTCTATTTCTGCTTCTAGCTAGTAGGAAAACATTGCTGCAAGTGTCCTTCACTCAGATGAGTGAACGTCACTTCACTAAATCAAGCTGCTGAGCCAGTGAGACCTACAACTGAAGACAAATGCTAATCTGTACTAGCAAAATGTAATTTATGCTACATCCGTTTAATCAAACTAGATTTCTAAAGTAAATAATTTTTAACAGGAGCTATGGAATTTGAAGCAACTCAGGCTCTCTTAGTTTTATATTTAAAAAATGTTTCTGACCCCACATAATTTTATTATTATTTTATATTTTTATACCACCTTTTGTCCTAAATCCCCATGACAGTGAATAAGAAGTTTAAAAAAATCATCATAAAACATCAATTTAAAACATCTTCAAGACACAGCTGCAACCCAAGAAGGCAGCTAAGGGCAACTCATTGGCCAAAACCGGATAAAGAGGGCAGTCTTCAGTCTCCCATGAAAAACTGGGAGAGAGGGAGCCATGAGGATCTCATCTGAGAGAGCGTTCTATAGCCTGGACTGTTATATGCTGATAATATTGTCCTCTTCCCAAACCTCATATCAATACAAAGCACAAAACATCTATTATATTAATTCTCCTGAGTGTGTCTTGGAATGTGTGATCCGGCACCCAGCTGATTGGCTGGGCAGTGGAGGTGCCTGATTGGCTGAGGCACACCCAGGAGAACTGGCCAGCCGGGTGACCACGGAGGCGAAGCGGCGGCGGGCCCGGCCGCGGTGGTTGCAGCGGGCCTGGCTGCAGAGGTGAGGTGGCGGTGGGCCAGCAAGGCGAGGTGGCGACAGGCCCGGCCGCTGAGGTGAGGCATCAGCGGGCCCAGCCACTGAGGCGAGGTGGCGGCGGGCCCAGCCACAGCGGCCGCACCTCAGCCGCCACAGCAGTACTTGGCCCGGCAGCCTGGGCCTGGCCAGAGACTGGGGCATGTGGGGGGGGGGAAAGGTAGCCGGCCCCAAAGAGTGCACAGATGCTCTGTGTGGGGGTCGGCTAGTAGTATTGTATTTTCAAAACCACTGGACAGTATAGTATGTCATTGTCCTTGTATTTTGACTATTAAAAAGGTATGAAGTTTAAATTATAATTGGCAACAGTGACAGATCCAGTTCACATTAATCTTTAGCTCAAACTTCTGGTGACAAACATCTATGTTCCTGTTATAAGCCAGTCCACACTTCACGAGGATCTGAAATACGTGCACCAACCACAAGTTTTGAATATAAAGTTTTCATCCATCTCCCTTCTGGTTTGTGAATCACACTGCTGCATATTTAGTTCCCCTTGCCAGATGTCCACATCCAGTAATTTATACTCTACATGCACACTCTCAAGTCTGGATGAGAAACTACACAAGCAGCACCAAGAAGATGCAAGTTAGTATTCTAACAGTATTGTATTATGTGCTTTAAACATTCCTAAGCACTATGCAAGGTATAAAATAGAAAAGCCGTAGCCATAATAACTAACAATTTAACTGACAATTCAGAAGGGGAAAGGGGATAGAAAGAAAGAGGAAAGTAATCAAAGTTCAAGTACTAGTTCTAAAGTAATGATGATGATCACCAAATACATTGGCCACAGATGGATAAAGTTCTGGGAATGGAGTAACATGTTAATTGGCCCCACCTCTGACAATAGAGGGGAACATGCTGTCACCTTTCCCTCCCAATGAAGCCAGGTGGAAGGGCTAACTGCCGGAACACATGAACATGTTGAATGTGAAGGCCTCCTTAGCACAGACTCTATTAATAAAGCCATGTACTCCAGGAAGAAAGAGAAGGTCAGGTTGCTTATCTGTAACTTGCGTTCTTCTAGTGGTCATCTGTGATCTCATACCACTGGGCTCTTTGTGCAAGCGTAGATACCAATTCGGGAACCTTCTATAGCTGTAGTCCTGCTGTTAGTTTTGATGGTAACTTCTCCCTCTTCTACTGTGCTCTTGCTTTTCTTCCTCAGTTCAATCGTCCACCAGACTAAAGAGATTGCAGCAGGGAGGAAGGATGGGTGTGCAAAATCACAGATGATCACTAGAAGAACACAAGTTACAGGTAAGCAACCTGACATTCTTTGTTGTCTCTGTGACTCACACCATGGGGCTTATAACAAGCTACTCACCAGGTGTAAGAAGCAGTAGCTGAAAATCGATCCTAGTACAGCCCTGCCAAATTTAACATCTTGTCTTGTTTGCCGTCCAGGGCATAACATCTGATTAATCAAGTCAGAGTGGCCTAGGTAGCTGCCTGACAAATTGCTTCAAGGGAAACATTCCTGTCAAATACGGTGGATGTGGTCACTGTTCTCATGGAATACACTCTTATACAAGTTGGTGGTGTCTTTTTTTGCTAATTGAGGATAGTCTGAGTTATTCATCTAGAGAGGGGCTGTGTAGAACAGGGATTCTCAACGTTGGGTCTCCAGATGTTATTGGACTTCAACTCCCGTAATCCCCACCAAAGGCCATTGGGGCTGGGGATTATGGGAGTTGAAGTCCAATAACATCTAGAGACCTAACGCTGAGAATCCCAGGTATAGAAGGTTGCAGACCTTATTTTCCTTTCCCATAGTTGCAGAATAGAAACTTCCCTTTTCTTATCAGAGCAGTTCTCTGGATGTAGAGGGCTAACACTCTTCTCATACTTAGGGAGTGTAGAGCCCTTCTGCTTGAGTGAAGGTATTAGGAAAACACACCAGAAAAGGTCTGAGTTTGATGAAATGTGGAAGTGACCTTAGGCATAAAGGTATTATCTGTTCCGAGTTCCACATTGTCATGGTGGGACGTGAGCTAAGGCAAATCTGCTCAAAGAGCTCTGAGCTCACTGACTCGAAAAGCGTAGGATGAAGGCGACCAAGAATGCCATCTTCCAAGTCAGTAGTCGAAGATCACAAGAACCAAAGGGCTCAAACAGTTTGCACATTAACTGTATTAAAACTAGAGGAAGGTATCAACTTGGAGAAATAGCTGGCATGTCCAGATAAAAGTGAGAGAGTCCTTGTAGCTCAGCAAGATATTCCTAGCAACCCAGCTCTTGATGGCTGAGTTGGAGAAAAGGAAATGGAGCTCTTCCATTGGTTTGTGTGCCTCAATGGCTGTCCAATGAATGCATAAGGAGGAGAGTGAGAGGCCTGAAGATTTAAGGTGGCAAAGGTAGTCCAATATATGTTTTAAGTGTGGAGTGTGGACAGGTTGGACCTTCTGACAGGAGAAGGTGACACAATGATTCTATTTACTTCTGTTTGATTTTTTTGTTGCAGATTTGCAGGAGACTAAGTCGACTGACAGAAAGCATAGTCAAGTTATGGCTAAATCAGCCAAGTAGTGAGCCTCAGTGCCTCAATGTCTGGGTGTAGCAAAGCTCCATTGTGTTGGGTGAGTAGATATGGTTCCTCTGGAAAATGATACAGGCTGTCTGTTGCCATCCTTAGAAGCAGAGGATGCCACAGATGCCTCAACCAGTAAGGGGCCACTATAATGCCAGTCAGTTTCTCCATGGGACATCTATGAAGGACTCTGGGTAGGAGAGGAATGGGTGCAAAAATGTAAAGGAGTTTCTTGGTCCACTATATGACAATCACATCTCCTAGGGACAAGCAGTCCTTCCCAGCTCTTGTGCAGTATAGTGGAAGCTATATTGTGGCTGCAAGGTGCCACAACAGCGAAAGACTTTCTGAACTTGTGAGACAGCATAGTTGTTCTGCTGAACGTATCTGCAAGGCTGTTGTCATGGCCCTGAATGTGGACTGCCAAGATGTAAATGTGGTGAACAACAGCCCAGTCCCAAATTTCAAGAGACAGGGAAAGGAGCCTTCTGGATCCCATGTCTCCCTGATGATTTATATAGGACTCTGCTGCAGTATTGTTCATATGGATCTGTATGTAAGAATGGTGCAGACACGCAAGGCCTTGCGTATTGTGTGGAGTAGGGTTGATGTGAGTTTCACCTTGGTGGCCATCCATGCCCACTGATCATGCATCCCAAATGATGAGCTCTCCAACTGAGTAGAGACATGTCGGAGTTCGTAACTTTCACTTGTGGACTGGAGGTCCACCAGGCAATGGAACTGCAAACTGACGGGAATCCAATAATGTCTGGAGTCTTAGTGTGTTGAAGTGATCACCGAACCATCGTTGAAGGGGCCTCATACATAGCCTGGCATGAGGACCACCGTGGTAGATGCCATGAGCCTCAGAAATCTCTGGCTATCCCTGGCAGGGATGTATGTTAGTATGGCTTGTGCACAAAGTTGAATGTTGTGTATACAGTGTTGTAGCAGATTAAAGCCTTTGTCTTAGAGCAAGCTCATGTGAGGGAAAGAAATGCTGAGTCATCCCTGCTGAGCTGCCTGGCTAGGCTTCTCCTAAAACTATTCCGTATTATCAGTACATTCAAAATGTTGCCACTGCCATCCATTTTGTCTACAAAACTCTCTAGGCTTCGGACAGGATAACTCAGGAAAGAACACCTTTTAATTTGGCTCTTGGACAAGTACAAGAATCTTCCACATGGAAGCCTACATATGGTGAAAAAACTGATAGCTGCTGAATGTTTGAAGACATATTTGCACAAGAGTAATCCCCCTTCAGCCCCCTCTTTTCCTGAGTTAAAAACCAACTCAGAGAAGCTTATAAAAAGAAAATATTTTTTTAAAAAACAACAGTTGTATTCAGTTACTACAGACTGCTTCCATCTGTGGCTTTCTCAGCTTTTAGCTACAGTTAAGAATACTTAGTAAGATTACAAAAATATGTTGTCTTAATGCACACTTAAATGTTTATAGATTATTTTTCAGTGCCTTAGGTAGGGTGGGCATAGGCTAGTGTTTCTTATTTTAATTTCGTTACAGGTAAACCATCATAGAACAGTATCAGGAATATGTAAAAGCACACACACAAAGAAATATAAATTTCTAATGCAAAATCTGAGTGTTTCCTATGATAAACTTCCCAAAGCCATAAGCCCTGGCTCCTTGCCTTGAACTCACCAAACACCAGATGAGAATTCAAGCTTCCTGCCCTCCTTTCTTTCAAGGATCTGCAGAGTTATTCTCCTGCAGCCAACCTCCATGGTCACATGTCCTCCTGTGCACCTCCAACCTAGCTTCTTCTCTCAAATACCTCTCTTTTTCCTGGCAACAGCTCTCTAGGTCCCACCCACCTGGTGTACTGATTGGCTGAGCCCTGGAGTTCACCAGCCTGTCAGTCAAGACAAGGGTTCACTTCTGGTTAATTCTTTAGGGGGAAGGGAGGCTGATCACTACAAGTGTCAAGGGAGGCAAGCATGATTTGTGAGGGAGCTTAGAATAACCCCCACAAACTCTAGACTATGGGGCAGAGAAAAGGCGAATGGAAGAGCCTTGAACAGGTACACCAGAGAACCTACTTGAAAATGAACGAATTTGTGGTGGTGTGGATGTATAGTAACATGGTAGTATGCATCTTTCAGATCGACAGATACCAACCATGTGTCTGGGCCTAGAGGAATGAGAATAAAAGGGATTGAAGAGATCTGAAAGTGTCTGTAGAGGACAAATTTGTTAAGGTTCCAAAGATCTAAGATGGGGCAGAAATCGTTGTCTCTCCTGGGTACGGTGAAATAGGGGGAGAAGAATCCCACTGTTCCACCTATGTGGACAGGCTCTATAGCATCCTTGTCCAACAAATTCCTCACCTCCTCAAGGAGAGCTGGAGTTGGAGGCAGCTCTCAGCTCTATGGTGTAACCTATATGGACAATAGTGAACACCCAGTGATCCGATGTTATAGCCTGCCACACAGGTAGAAAGGGTCTCAGTCTGCTTTTAGTCTGGGTGAGCTAGAAGTCAATTTCCCTAGATGAAGGCAGACAGTCTAAATTTGCCTTGTGTATGCTTATTGAAGGAGTAGTTGTAGGCAGTCTGTTTCTTCTACTGACCTCCTATTTTGTAGGTACGAAAGGATCGGTCCAATTACTGGGAATGAGAAGGAGTCCTGTATGGCTGCTGTTGCTTGTTATATCTGTAGTTCTTGGCAAATGTAGTGAGTGCACTGAAGAGTCCCATGGACTTTGCGGTGATGCGCTCCATGGCTTCATCTGTTTTAGTTCTGAACAAGGTCTCACCATCAAAGGGAAAATCTTCTGTTTGGGATCTCACTTCAGGGCCTAGCCCCAAGGACCAGAACCAAACATGCCTACAAAGGGCTAGAGATGCTCCCTCAGAATGTGCTGCTGGGTCTTCTGTGTGGTGAGAGGAGTGAAGATGTTGTTTTGACACTCTGTAGGCTTCTTTCTGGAGAGTATGCACATGCTCATGTTCCTGGGGAATCATGTCCAGATATGGATACTATTTTCACCAAAGGAAATGTGGTATATCTGGTCATGCAGTTTGCCATCTTTAGTTGGAATGCCATGGTGGAGTATATACCATGGCCAATAGAATCCACCTTTCTGCCTTCCTTATCAATGAGGGCTGAAAGGGAGCAGTGGCAGGTGCAAGATTGAGCCACCTCAATCACAATAGAGTTCAGTGTAGGATGTTTCTGTAGGAACATGCAGTTATCTAGTTGTATCCAATAGAGGGCCTCCACTCTCCTTGAGGTGGGTTGAATTTATGAAGTTTTCTCCCAACACAATTGGGCAATGCCCAGGAGCAAGTCGAACACAGTTAGGGCCACCAAGGTGTGTATATCTGACTCAATAAAGACAAATATAGGGTCTTCTTTGGGCTGGGATTGCCATTTAACTTGCAAGCCCAAAGATGTAGCCATATGTGCAACATATTTTGAGTAAAAGTAGAGCTCTTTGGATGGGGATCCCGGTTTAGCATCTGGGATGTCGTCTAAAAGGAGAAAGAATGGAACCAAGTCTCTGTGCTCTGTTCCGTCACTGCACAATGTTTAAAAACTACCTTAATTTTCATGCTCATCATAGCCATGCACCAGAAAAGGAGGTCTGGCTACGGATAATGATCTGTGCCCCAGTAACTGGTAGGGGGAGGGAACGGGGGCAGAATAAATAACTCCAAAGTAAAGTGAGAATAATGAAAATAGGAGATCTAGGGAGAATAGAGCTCAAAATTGAACAGCAGGGAGAAAAAGTAACTAATTTTTATTTATTTAGATATAAAGAAGGCACTGCAAAGTCTGCAATATTAATCCAATGGCAGACAACAAAGAACTGAGGAGGAAAGGCGGGAGCACAATAGAAGGGAGAGCAGTTGCTGATAAAACTAAAAGCAGGACTACAGCTTTAGAAGATTCCCAAACCGCTATCTATGCTTGTGCAAAGAGCCCAATAGTGTGAGTCACAGAGACCACAAAGAAACAACATTTTTAGTTGAGACAGCACCATGGACAGGTCCATTGGACACACCAACCTAACAGCTGCCAGAGGCAGACAAAGTTCTTTAACACTTCTGTTAAAGGTCACCTCTGTTAAAGGTTTGTTAAAGCTCAGTCACACACTGAGCTCCACCTCCCTGCCAGGAGAGCAGAAGCCTTAAAAAGGCAACCCTCTGGCCTTGAATCTGGAACTACTATTCCTCTCCAGCTGACCCTGCTGCAACTGTCTCTAATACTGACATGCAAGTGTAAGGGATGGTGATAGGAGGAGATGGCTGCTCCAGGACTTGGGTTTCATGAGGCTCTCCTTTCAGAGGTTCAGGCTCTATGGGTGCTGTCTTGAGCGATTCCATCCCTGGAGCTCTCTCAGGCTCTGGCCCAGTATTAAGGCCAAGAGCTGAGTTCGGTTTTAGTTAGGCCTCTTCAGGTGGAGGAGCAGGTAAGGGCATGCTGTCATCACTTTTAAAGGTGCTGCTCACCAACCCCTCCCACCTCACCCTCTACCTGTCGAATTGGTTTGGCAGCTCCACAAACTGGTTCAGTTCCAAATCTCTGCATGAGATTTGCACACATCCCTAACTAAGACTTGTAGGCTTTACAGACAGGGCTGTTACCCTGAATCTCCTCCAGAAGAGAGTGTGTGCATTCACACACCAGCCGTACTTATCCCGAAGTCCATTCTAGATCTTTAGAAGCACTCCACAGACAAATCGAGCTTTGTCTTCCTATTTCTAGCTTATCTTGATATATTCCCTGGTTTTTAAAACGCTGGCTTTAAGCGGGTTTTTCTGAAAACACCCAAGCAAATAGGGAGAGGCACTGACGTAGAAAAGACGGATACACTCTTGCAGATGCAGGCTTCAGAACGCCCCCCCACATACACACGAAGTGGCTAGAAGGAAAACAAGGAGGCATGCGATGTGAACCTACACCAAAAGAAAACCCAAGAACAGAGGGGAGGGGCTGCATCCCCCAATGCTGCGAGTGTAACTTGAAGTGGGTTCACTCAACATTTACCCCGCAGCATGAAGCCATGTGTGAGTAACTCCCTGGTATCTGAGTTGGACAATATGACAGTATTGACATAAAAGACACTGCACAGCTCTTAATTTTTTCAAAGGAATCAATAGCAACTTGGAAATTACAGAGGAATATTTGTCCATGGAATCAATGCAAGGCACAAGGGGATTGGACCTGCATGTCAGAGTTTATGGCTGCCTCAAATGTATAAAGCTGGCCAATAGAGCAAATTGGCCAATAGATGGATCCCTAAATTTTACTGGTGGGGTGGGGAGGGAGGACTTCTAAAGAGAATTGAGGACCAAGTGTAAGAAGAAGAACCTGGCTCAGAAGTAATTTTCTTCCATTGTATTATACATTAGGAAGCCCTGTGCAAAAATGTTTTGAAACTTGATCACGTTGTTAGGGCAGTAGGGAAAACTGCAAACTTTGCAAGCGCAAGAGAACTGAACCACTGTCAGTTCATCAAGGTCCTGGAAGACAGTGATGCTTAGCCCCACAACTTACTGTACCATTCTAATGTTCATTGGCTTAGTTTGGTAAATTTATTTCAGAGAGTATGGGAACTCAAGAGGGGAAATGCACTCCTCAGAGATGGTAGGAAAAGGTGACAATTCCTGCCCCCCACCGAGTTGAACGATGCAGACTGGCTTTGCGACCTCACATTTGGTGTGGACAGCTTGGCACATTTGAACCAACTTAATGAGAAGTTGCAAGGGAAATATGTTTGTGCACAAACTGTATGATAATGCGAAAACATTAAAAGCCAAGATGATTTTCTTCACAAAACTGATGGATAAATCATTTCCCAACACTAGCTACTCAGGAGATGATGTCTCAACATACAGAGAAATATAGCAATGCTCTAAGTGACCTGCATGGAGCATTTGCACAAGTTCTCTAACCTTTTTCGTAATTAACAGTTTTGTTCAAATTTTTTCATATTATAACAAAGTAATAACAAAAAGGTGGGGATATGAGGAAAAAATAAAAACCAACAGAAAAGGGGGAGGAAAGGCAAGGATGTAGGGGTTAAGACAGTTATTGATTTGAAATAAACTGAAGAAGTTATGCAAATAATGATAATCCTAAATCCTGGTATGGGAGTCCCCTTTCAACATACAACGGTAAATTGTCAGATCAGAAGTTGCCAGATTAGAGGGGTCTTCTATCCACTGACAAACTGAGGGGCTGAAATGATCTTTCCAACACTGAAAAATAATACATTTGGCGACAAGTAGTACATTGGAAAGCCATGATCTGCTACCCTAGGAGAAGTTCCAGGCATGTGGCAAATAACCAAGGATTGCTCTGTCATAAAATTTAAAATTGCAGTTCAAAACTAGGTTGATGCTGTCAATCATGGCTCCCTAATTCATATGATGTAGATTTTCTAACTTTAAGCAAACTGAGGTTGCACTGCAGCTGGTGTCCTACTGGCATTCTCCTACAAGAGAGCAGCAGATGAATTGCAATTGGAACTTATCGATCTCCAATGCAACTCCACCCTAATGCAGAAGTACAATTCAGTCAAACTAGATGGATTGTATGCTTCTCTGAAATACAATTCAGTCAAACTGGATGAATTTTATGCTTCTCCGTGTCAAACAAAGTTTCCAAATCTCCAAAAGCTGGCACAGAAGATGCTAGTTTTGTTTGGCTCCACATATGTGTATCAACAAACATTATCTGTGATGAACTACAACCAATTCTGACACAGTTTACAGTTGAATTTTCAGCACTTGAACTCTGTATTGCAAATTTCTACATCAAGAATGCCTTCAATACTCTTGCAAAGGACAGGTGACCAGCTGCATTGTTCCAATTTAATCAAGAAGCACTGAAAAGCAGGCAAGTTTGCTCCATCATCATCATCATCATTATTTAGTGGTTTTGAAACTGATATAGTTTGGATTATTGTGAGTCTGCAATGAGAAAGTTATTTTTCTTTTCACTAATCAACATTCATGGTCTGCCATTTATTTTGTTCAAGATTTTTTGAACATATGTGGCCCTCCAACCCAAAAGTTTGTCCACCCCTGCTCCAGGTGAGTCTCTGAAGGTGAAAATGGCAAGGCAAAGTTATTCTGATCAGCTAAAGCTACAGTTCTAGGAAAACTTGCTTTATCAGGCATTAAATCATCATAATAATAGGAATATGAAAAGGCCAATTGGCCCTGTAGAGTTATTAAACTGATAGAATATATAAATGCTATTATCTCTCAAGTGACTATCCCCAGCTTTTGTCATTACTATGTAATGTACATGTATAAAAATCTAATCTTGTATGTAAAATGGGAATTAAACTATTTCAGCAGCTACCATATATTGAAGGACAATTTGCATTTAACCAAAACCTAAGCGAATAACCTTAAAAAGGTTATCAGCATTAATACAAACGTTTTCAGCAGTTCTCAACTATGCATACTGAATGATTTCAACATTCTAGATAAGAAGAGTATTAGTATCATGGGTGTAGTGGAGGGGGGGCACATAGGGACGGAGTACTGGTACTTTTCAGTTTCTCTGGCTATTGGGGTGGGCATGGCCATGGAGGCTGTCAGGGAGGGTGCCTGCACTTCTGAATTTGCAA
Source organism: Hemicordylus capensis (assembly GCF_027244095.1). Taxonomy (NCBI): domain Eukaryota; kingdom Metazoa; phylum Chordata; class Lepidosauria; order Squamata; family Cordylidae; genus Hemicordylus; species Hemicordylus capensis. The sequence continues at coordinate 257,954,962 of NC_069657.1, forward strand.
CTACATCACTGGTCACACTACACAATTCTCCTCTACACAGCAGCCTTTTGAAACTATAAAGTCAAGACTAGTGTTTTTAATAGTCTCATACACTAGCCACACAGGGACAGCAATGTGTGGGTCTAAAACAAAAGGGTGAAACACACTGAAGGAAAAGACAATCAAATTGAGTTTTACTCGGGGCGCCTCAGATAAGTATATCAAATAATATGGATATGGGGTTGGGCATACTTGGTTTTACTTGTGCTCTCTCTCTTTTGCCCTTCCTTGGCCTGTTTAAACATCAGCTACAAACCCTACTCTCTCTCTCTCTCTAGCATGTGCAGACTGTGGTACACAACGGAAGATGTATGCACAAAGCAGCAGCTGCAACATTCTCAAATTTACAGAACACTCAGAATATCATCGCAGAATTCCTTAGACGGAGGGTGGAGGAGACCTCTCCTGAATACACACACACACTTCTGCATTCAAGAACTGTCTGATAAATGAGGGTATTATCAAGACATTATATAACCATGTAAACTAGCCCATAATTCTAAGGTGTCCATGACTAGGAACTAAGTATCCTATAATTCTAAGAAGTGAGTCAAGAAAAGGAATAAGTTGACACTTCCAAAGAAGTGGAAGTCCATATATATCAGATGGACAACCAGAACTAGGTACACATCAGCAGAACATTATTAGGATCTTGAGTGTTTACATAAGATGTTCCTATCTTTACTTCTCCATCTTCCCAGCATGAGCAATTCTTTCCAGGAGAAAGAAAGGCAAATTTTATTTTTGTTAGTAAACCCACCCAAATCAGAGTATAGGAGGACCTCATTAATTGCGGGTCCAGCCTTGCAGTTTCACATATCAGAGCCACCCAACCTCTGCATACGCAAGGCTAAACCAGCAAAAAAAGGGTTAAATCTGTGTATCCATAGATGGGAGGCAACCAGAAATGACCATGGAGATAATTACCAGCTGCCATTTTGTGGCTCATTTTGTTTTTTAAGTCAGGAAATTGTGATTTTTGGGGGGTGGATGGATTTTGGGGCTTTTGGAGGGCATTGCTAGACCATGCTATGGCGGTTTATTTTGTGCCCCTCCCCCCATTTTACCACCTTTTCCAAGCCTCCAGGAACTTTTGCCAGGCTTTTCCCAGCCTCCGGGAAAGAGGGGAACATTGAGGCGATTCTCATGATCGCTGAGAGCAGGCAGGGAGGCTGCAGGGGCAAAGCTGCTTTTAACACAGCTCCCCCCCACCCCCCGATGACTACGCTCCAGGTCTTTGGCATGCCTCCCACGCACCCAGACAAGCAGCGTTCCATGGGCGCCAGAACTCATTCTTCCAGCCACCACATATCTCACAATGCACCGTGCATGGTGCATTGCGGGATTCCCCCATCTCTGTGTCTCCTCTGGCAGCCTGAGAAGACACACAATACCCGGCAGCCGGGTTAAGGGCGCACTTGCACCCTGAACCTCAGCTAACAGCTGGGTTTAACAAGGAGGTCAGGCTACACATGAGTGCCGGGATCCATGAGGATCCTGACACTTCACACAACCAGCCTAACCCAAGCTGGGCTGCCCTAGCCCAGATTTGGCTGGTCATGAGATCAGTCTCAGTATCACTGTGGGACACACACGACAATACAGGAAATCAAGTAGCCATGCTTGCTTAGACTGGATTAAAAGCTTCTAAAGTTTTAAAAAGCCATCTTTCCCCTAACAACAGCCTGTTACGTAGGTCACATTGAGAGAAAGAGAGAGACTGCCTCACAGGAGCAGATGACTCCATGTACAGTATCCCACCCACCCACCCACCCACCCCCCGTTTTATCCTCACAACAATCTTTTGATATAGGCTAGGCTGAGAAATAGTGAGTGGCCAAAATCACACAGTGATCTGACTGAGTGAGGGCTTCAACCTGGGTCTCCCAGTCCTCATAAAAGACAACCTAATCACTACACTACATTGGCTTATGGGGTAATTAGAATCTTCTTTATTTTCTGATTTGTAGGAGGAGATACAAATAAATCCTTTTACTTTGTATATAAAATAGAAGCTTTCTTGCTGAGTAACAGCTTGGGTTTAGGGGAAGTCCTCAGAGTCACTGCTGTAAAACACACACACCCATTGTTCTCAGTGCTTCAAGAACAATAGAGAGAGAGAGAAATTGGGGAGCGGAATAATTTCAGGGGAGAGGAATTTTTCTCCCCATACAATTTGATCATATGATTGCTTCACCATAAATACAAAGCTGCTCATTTGACTATGCCACAGCTACAGGATTGCAGCCTTTGTCATGACTAATTTTCAATTATTTCAATGGGTCTACTCTAAGCAGGATTAACATTGCATAAATCCTGTTGTGTTGTGATTTCTATTGACATATTTTGTGTATAGATGGCCCCCACCCCACCTCCAGAAAAAAAAACCTGCACACCCCTATGGAGAGTGCTGAGAATGGAGGAACATAGCAAACACAGCAAAAAGAAACAGGGTATTATGTTGTTTTGGAATTATTGATCTGATTGAGTGTTTTAAAAAGTTGGAAATATTCCAGTGTTTGCAGGACAAATCCAAGCACATTAGAATGTTGGCTGGGTATCTCATTGTCCTATGGCTATTTTTTTTAGATATAATACAAGTTGATCATCAAGTGGTCTGTAGAACAGTTATTTTCCTTTGCTGAGATGATTCACAGCCCCAGAAGGCACAACATAATTGATTTAATCTTTGAAAAACTCATATTGTTTAAAAGAAACTGAAGCAAGTTTGGATAAGTAACGAGCATTACAAAATTGTTTCCTTTTTTTTCAGGCACTGTATATTGTACTTTAAAATACTATTTGTATTTTTATTGGTTGTTTACCAAGTATTTTGTATCTAAAATACATTTGCTCAGATATTTTGTATCTTGTATCTAAAATACTTTAAATAAGCATTTTGCCCATCTCTGTGCTACAACAATGCAAGGGATTGTTCTGCACACCACTTGAAACATGTTTTGCAGTTACCCGAGGGCAGAAAAATGTGTTGACTTTGCTGCCATCATTACTCTTCTCCCATTGATTGATTGCATGTTTCATTAGAAGACATCACAGTACTTGCTGCATTTAAATCCATGTACTTATTAGTTTCAACTAGTGAGACCATTATGAAAAACCACTGAGCAATTAAAACATTACTCATAATTGAACCACAGAAAACCTGATTTTCCAGAGATCCTGGGCTTTGAGCGGTTAATTTTATTGGATCATTGAGAGAGACCCTTAATTGTAGATGCCCAGCATGGACAAAAATACATTTTTAAAAATGGTTTACTTCCAGAATTAATTACTTTTCCAATTAAACCAATTTCCAGTTTAAGATCATTGTGGCTCAAATGATAGATTTTGCAGAAGCCCACTATTTAGAAAGTAATTTACTGTTTTCACAACAAAAAAAGAGAATACCTATTCTGCTGTACAAATATATTAACAGGAAAGTAACAAGAGAAAACAAATAGGAGTATCTGCTAAATCCAGATGTCAGATACAAACTGGATATAGCCAATGTATGGTCAGTAAACTAACACCTGGGACAAACTACCATCTGTGTAAGAGGAATGTACTGTAGTGTGTTATTTAGGAGCCAGCGTGGTATAGTGGTTAGAGTGCTGGACTCAGATCGGGGAGACCCGAGTTCAAATCCCCATTCAGCCATAATACTAGCTGGGTGATTCTGGGCCAGTCACTTCTCTCTCAGCCTAACCTACTTCACAAGGTTATTGTGAGGAGAAACTTCAGTATGTAGTACACCGCTCTAGGCTCCCTGGAGGGAGAGCGGGATATAAACTGTAAATAACAATAATAATAATAATAATAATAATAATTTTTCCTTTCTTACTTTGTAATGTTGGAACAATTTTTACTGATGTAATGCTAATGCTGATGTCTAAGAAAAAGAGCTGCTAGAAAACTTCAGGGTTGTATCTTAAGCATTCATAGCATTCCACTCATACAAGGGGGAGTAGCAATTTCTTTCTCTTTTACCAATACTGCCCTTCCTGCTGCAGCCCCACATGCCATCTTGCTCCAGAAAGTCTCCCAAATCTCAGAAACAGGTTGTTCTGGGGGTTTTTTTGGGGGGGGACAACTAACTACAGAGGGAAGGGGAGGTTAGTGGCAGCCCAGGCTCCTGGTCCCAGAAACGCCTACTATTACAGTGACAACATTCACTTCTTCAGATTAACCCCTGTGAGGGGGGGGGAGTGACGGGACATGCAGGACTTCTGGCATGTTCTGGACAGCTCTACTCGTATGAAGCCTAACATTTGAATAGAGATTGTGTTCAGGCTGCATGCAGGAATAATGTCTGCCAAGGGGTATGGCCAGATACCTCTGTGTGTGTGGCAATTTGTGGAATAAAGGGTCAGGGGAGGGTTGCCCTTCATTGCTGACATAGCAGGATGTTCTCAGGTTTTCCACTTCTTATCCATTTTTGTTTTGTGTTTGATGAGTGGATGAGCAAGTGGATGGGAAGAGAGCCGGTCTTGTGGTAGCAAGCATGACTTGTCCCCTTAAGCTAAGCAAGATCTGCCCTGGTTGCATATGAAAGGGAGACTCGAAGTGTGAGCACTGTAAGATATGCCGCTCTGGGAAGAGCATCTAGGCTCCAAGTTCCTTCCCTGGCATCTCCAAGATAGGGCTGAGAGAGATTCCTGCCTGCAACCTTGGAGAAGCCTCTGCCAGTCTGTGTAGACAAGACTGAGTGAGATGGACCTATGGTCTGACTCAGTATATGGGCAGCTTCCTATGTTCCTATGAGCAGAAATTAAGCTGCTTAACCACAACTTTTAATTTTGATGTGTATACAATGTCATTTTTCATCCATCTCACCCTTTTTATCCCCAAAGCCTTTTCATTTCTTCGACTGAGTGCCTTGAGGACATTTGGGGAATTACTCTAAGGTGCTCCAAGTACACAGAACAGAACCAGATACACATCTAGTAAAATAAAATGGAATATATTACATGTAGATGTTACCTGACGCATGCAAAGCTAAAAATCCAAGTGACTGCCATCACAAACCATTCTAATGAGTCTAACACAGAGAGAAATACAACAAGATGGGGAACCATGCCCTTAGAATATAACACACTGATCACTATGTCAATGTCTTTTAAACACCCCCAATGAGGGGCAGAGTTTGAAAAGCCAAGAATACTCATGCTGTGGATGGACTAGAGTGACAGGTGCTCTCTCACTATCCCCTAAGCATAAAGAGGAAAGATCTCCAGAAAAAGAACATTGGGTACTGAGAGCTGTAGGCAAACCTTCTTCTCCATTTTTTTTAATTTATAAAGCATTCTGACCCAAGAAGATGAGTAACATACAAATCTGAACATATATAAAATTGTCAACTTTTATATACAGTCAAATGCTGTGCTCACAAATGAGTATTTTTCATCATGCAACAGGAGGGGAACCATTTTGAGCAATCCCTCTGCAGTAACTTGAGCATCCTAAAAGTATACCATGGAAGTCTTTCAAACGTTCAAGAACACGTGAATATATGCATTCTGGTTTGCTAGAGAATATCTTCAAGAATGGGGAAAGGAAATAATCAAAAATGCTCCTCCCTCGTGAGCTACAATAGAGGCTCTTCTGTGACTACAGCATTAGTCTGAATGTCAGCCTATATGCTGGAAAGCAGGTTCTACCATGGAAAAACAACAGCCAAAACAAGGTGGTGGTGCATTGCTTCAGATGTCTGTTCAGGCAAACCACAGTGAAAGAAGGTCAGTGGTTGTAGTAGTCACTGAGAATACTTAATTGTTTGCTGCTCTTATTTTTTTGAACGTTTGCACAGATAGTACTCTACTCTAGTCAGAAGTGAAAAGGCAGTTGTTTCAGTATAGATGCAAAACTAGATAGGCCATTAACCAATTCTGGAATTTGCTTGGTTTTGTGGTTGCACAAGTAAGCCTCACAGTTGCAGGCATTTTTGTTGTAACCTAACACACAACATACTTTTATCAGGGACATCTAATTGATTTCTGTTGAAGGTCCAACACAAAGTGAACACATAATTTTTAATGCAACTACATTAATTTCTCTCTCCACTAAATTAACATAAAGAACCTTCACTGCATCTCTTAATTAGAAAAAGGCACTAAAACAGCATATTGGTTAAATTAAAAACAAGCTCCTAAAGCTGAGGTCTATCACTCTAATGCCACAGACTTCATAAGTGTTGCAATATTACAGAAGGCTTGATTTACATTTCAGTTCTGAAAACACATCACCACTGTTTGTCTTGCTGTAGTTAATGAAATGTGCCATGGTGGGTAGTTTGGGGACTGCAGTGTTAATGGGGAAAGTACAAGTGACTTCCAATATCTAAACCTTTGTCTATTTAAATATAGATTTTACTTAATCATCAGCACAATTACAGAATGTACTGCATGAATACTGGTACTGTATGTGTTAAGTAAACTTATGACCCTTAAAAACACTAATTTCAAACCTTGAATATTCCTCTGCATCCAGCATACTTATTTTTCACTAATGAGAGTCATTAAGCAAATTCTTTGGTATAAGTATTTGTATATCCAGAAATGTTACAGTACTATATTACCAATCCAGTAGATAATGAAAAGGTTAATTCTCTTGACTAAATCAAGAGATACTATTTTTGAGTGGATCTGGATATAAAGATTGATTTCCTCATCATTTTATTATCTGAATCCTTATTTATTAGGAGACTGAAGCTATGAATTTCAGCTATTTCATGCACTTGGCACTGTGGTTACCACTTCAGTATGCCAGTTCTGTGTTATCCACATTGCTTAGGGCATGAATAATGCAGTAGTGCAATTCTCAACTAAAATAATAATAATAATAATCTTATTCTTTCTTACAGCTCCCATTTGTTTAAACTTGCTGCTTGGATGGAATCTGCTGCATGGTTGATACTTTAAGCTAAATTAGAAATGAAAAGGCAGAGATTACTTGACCTATGCCTCAACAGATCAAAAGATGACAACACCAAGATCAGAAAGAGGTAGCCATAATAGAAAATCTGTAGAGTCTAGTGCATATGCAGAAATGTTTGAGCCTGCCGATATTGCTTTCTGGATCATGGACTATCATCAACTAAGGACAAGAACCAGAAAGACCCTCAACAGGAATCCAAGATCACCCAAGTGCCATTCTAGCTCCATGTCCTTTCTTTTCATATCAAACAGTATCTAACAATAGATTCCAGGATATAGTAACTTGGGGCTAATTAGAATACTACAGCTTTTATTACCAAGAATGTAATTGCAAGCAGGGCTGCGGAAATCCACTCATGTAATCTGCGATGATTGAAAAATGATCAGATCACATAAATGTCCCTGCAACTATGGTCATATACTGAAGCAGAAGTCATCAGGCAGCCTGGAAGTTCCCTTCAATCAGTCTACTCAGAAAGGAGAGGCAGCAAGTAATTACACTTGCTCTAATCAAGGCCCAGCTGAGGCTTCAGGAACAAGTGATAGATTGTTTTTTAAAGTGGTAGCTCTCTAACATTTAGCAGGGGAGACTAACTATCCACCTTGAATTCAGCACAACATTCCTCCCTCAGTGTTGCATCTTTTGTCTCCTTTCCCTCTCTCTCCCTTCCATCTCTCAACTTTACCCCATGCAACACTGTGCACACTTTTTCCACTTCCGGCTATGGAAACTACTTTGTGAGCGTTTTGTAAAGGAGCAGCATATACATTTTTAAAATAAATATGAAGTTGCTCAGTCACTACCTAATGGTTGCTGGCACAGCAGTTCCTGAAGGACAACTCTGCAAGACCAGCTTCTGCTAGATCACATTACTGCTGAACCAGGCTCTTGAATAAAACTCTACTTCTGTTCTCATTGAATTAACAAGTGTGCTACCCAGCAGAATCAGGCTTCCCTGCCTTGAACCTGCCCGGACTGCCCCAATTCTGCCAGACTAACACCACCCCCCACCACACACACACTTTAGGAAATCTATAGCAGAGCTTAATACACCTCCTAGTTGCTCAATACCCTACACAAAACCCGTTTTCTAACCCTGTGCTCTTAAAATACAGTTTTATTTTATACTTCTCGGCCTTTTGGCTAAGATCAAGTGTAGTGTACTTCAAACAGAGATTTAGTAATTCCTAACTATTAACCTGCCATTCTCAACTTTTCTTGACACAGATATTAAACTATTCAAAGCCTCTCAATTAAATCAATGTGTTTCTTCACATAAAATGGCAAGTCAGGTTCACATACTAGAATTTGACACAACCGATTGCAAGATATAGTATTTATGTTTCAATGTCTTGGACAGGTTTTTAAATGCACTTGTGTTGCCCTTTAGAGTAAAGATGATATTTCACAGGTGGTTATTCCATTTCATAACACTATATAGAATTCTTTGACAGGGGCCAGCATCAATACGAAGTACAACATTTTTGTTTCAAGGCATCCTCAGCCAACTCGGCGGGGGGGGGGCACCTCCCTTTCAGAACTACTCTGCTTTATTACTTTGAGAACTCCGCTCTGCTTAGGACCACTCAATGCACTGATTCCTTTTAAACCAGCATGATATACTAGAATAATATCTGTACTACACAAGTTGAAAATATAAAGCAGCATTGACTGTATCATCAAGCAATTTATGTCATGCCGTCTTAGTAAGTTGCAACAATAGCCATGAAAACATATGAAGAATGCATTAAATTCATGAGAAAGGAAAAATGCTACAGCAACTACTTACATGCTAATAATATTTTATACTATCATGGTATTTTCCCTTTTTGAAGTAAAAGGTTTCACTCCCCAACTCTGAAGATATTGGCAAAATCTCACTCTTCTGCTGCAAAGGGATGTAATTAACCCAGCCCCTTCTCTCCATTCATCCCCTTATTGACATACTTGCTTTCATCCTAAAGATGTTTATGGCCTCGTATAGTATATGGCAGGTCCTGAGTGACCATCCTAGACAAGTTGTCAGTAGATCTTTTCATTTCAGTACCAACTTCTGACAACTTGCCTGCTCCTCAAGTAAAGGAGCCTTCAGTGTCTCTCTTAAGGAAGCCCACTTTTATTGCCAGCAAAAGTCCTAGCTCAGCAGATTATTTTGACTGGCAAGCATGTTCAAATCTTCATTTAAATTCATTATTTTTTAAACCAAGAGCCACTATGGCAAAAAAAAAAAAATCTTCAATAGAAGAACCATCTCCCACGGTACTGACCTCTGACCAGTGCTTTGCTTTTCTGAGCACCGGGAACAGGGGCACTTTATTTATTTAACATATTCCTATACCGCTCAAAACTTGTGTCTCTGGGCGGTTTACAGTTAAAATCATTTAAACATTAAATCAGTTAAACAACAAAAATGATTCAAAACCCAACATAAAAAGTATTAAAACTATAAATCAAATTAAAAGTCTGTGTGAATAAATATGTCTTCAGTGCCTTTTTAAAGGTTGCCAGAGATGGGGAGGCTCTTATTTCAACAGGGAGTGCGTTCCAAAGCTCTGGGGCAGCAGCAGAGAAGGCCCGTCCCTGGGTAGCCACCAAATGAGCCGGTGGCAACTGCAGATTGACCTCTCCAGACAATCTTAATGGGCGATGAGGCTCATAACGAAGAAGACGTTCTCTTAAATACCCGGGGCCTAAGCTGTTTAGGGTTTTATAGGTTATAATCAGCACCTTGTATTTTGCCTGGAAACTTATCAGCAGCCAGTGTAGATCTTTCAATACAGGAGTAATATGGTCTCTCCGAGATTATGCAGAGACCAACCTGGCTGTCGCATTCTGAACCAGCTGTAGTTTCCAGACTAAACACAAGGGCAGCCCTACATAGAGCATGTTAAAGTAGTCCAGTCTGGAGGTTACAAGCATATGTACCACTGTTCTGAGGTCGTTTACCTCAAGAAACGGACGCAGCTGCCATATCAGCCGAAGCTGATAGAAGGCACTTCTGGCCACTGCCTCAACCTGGGACACCAGGGAGAGGCTCGGATCTAGAAGCACCCTAGACTGTGTACCTGTTCCTTCCAGGAGGAGCTCATCCACAACAGGCAAATCAAACTCATCTCCCAAGTTTCAACCCCGCACAATGAGTACCTCCATCTTATCTGGATTCAATCTCAGTTTGTTATCCCTCATCCAGCCCATTACCTCCTTCAGACAGGCATTTAGGGAGGTTTCCCCCTCCCGATGATGTTGACATGGAAAAGCAGATTTGGGTGTCATCAGCATACTGATAGCACCCTGCACCAAATCTTCTGATGATCTCTCCCAGCAGTCTCATGTAGATATTAGACAACATTGGAGACAATACAGAGCCCTGAGGGACACCATACAAAAGTTTAGATTTTGAAGAAAAACATTCTCCAAGAGACACCATCTGGAACTTGCCCGAGAGACAGGAGCAGAACCACTGCAAAGCAGTGCCTCCCACCCCCAATCCCCTCAGACATTCCAGAAGGATACTATGGTCAATAGTATCAAAAGCCACCAAGAGGTCCAAAAGCAAAGGATGTGCATAATGTTCTGAGGTAGGAACGTTCCACCTCGAAACGGGCTGTTCCGAGCTTGGAACAAAACAAACACCCTTAGAAAGAGGGGTCCTTTTCCGAACTCAGAACAGAATGACTCATTCCGAAAGAGAACATCCTGAGCCTAGTCTGGACATCTTTTAAGATTCAAAATTGGTTGGTGAGCATGCACAGCTGCCATTTTCAAATCCAAAATGGTAACCGGAACACTCAGGCAGGATGGGGGTCATTCCATCAGAACCACTAGCTTGCCAAGTCATTCCAATGGAACGCTTTGCACCTTTTGCATTCCGTTCCATGCACACCCCTACTTTAAGCAAAACAGATCTTGTAAAAATTGAAAGAAATATGTTCCCTGATTACTTGGTTAGGTATGACAAAGTGCAATTAGCTTAGCCCATTAAATCTCAGATGTATAAGCATGAAATTTGATAGAGGTACATCTGTTTCACATCTGATCCAAAACAAGCATGTGAAGTCTTTAGCTAGAAGAAGAAGAAGAAGGAAGGAAGGAAGGAAGGAAGGAAGGAAGGAAGGAAGGAAGGAAGGAAGGAAGGTTGGCTCCAAAGCAAAGCAAAGCTGTTCTCTGAAGACCCAGCATTTTGAAATTCAACTATAAAATTCAGATCCTGTGGATTTGACTAACAGATACACTGGTAAACAAAGCTCTTCCAAAACTGGGCCATTAGAAAAACAAATATGAAAATTATTTAGAGTTAGTTTGCACAAACATTAATAATGCACAAATAATGTGTTTAAAACATTCTTTCCCCCTTGCAAACTACTATTTGAGATCTATGACTATAGGAACATAGGAAGCTGCCATATACTGAGTCAGACCATTGGTCCCTCTAGCTCAGTATTGTCTACACAGACTGGCAGTGGCTTCTCTAAGACTGCAGGCAGGAATCTCTCTCAGCCCTATCTTGGAAATGCCAGGGAGGGAACTTAGTCAATGCTGTCCCTAGGAGGGTGCGGAGCCCAGGGCAAATCTGAGTAGGCAGGGCCCCTGAACATTACCAGAGTCCTTTACCCCACCCTGCCACCAACCCTCTTCCCCCTCGTTCAGTCCTGGACCCTGGGAGACATCAGCTTCTGGCAAATGCTTCTGGGCACGTGCAAAGCAGCCCTTCCCCACCAGGACTTTCTATCAACAATTTAAGGGCAACTCTGGGAATCAAAAAGCTTATGTGACAGCATGTGGCCCAGGATGCTGCATTTTACATAAGGGGTAGGGCCCAAGTCAACCCCAGTTCATCCTACACAAAGGACAGGCTTGACTACAGTGAATTCAAGTGGATAGAAGCATATTTCCTAGAACTTGTAATAACTGCAATGTTATCGCACAAGGCAAGTGAACATTTCCCCCATGCTATGTTTCCATTCCATGGCACAAGGAATCAGCCATATCACCATGATACAAAGAAGCTGTCAGATCAGCCAGGCAGGCATAATATAAAGCAATACAAAACAGAAAGGATGATCATGCACTTTAGTTCTGTTATATGAACAGCTGAGCTCTCTAAATCTTATGCCAATACTGAACATGGTGGAACGATATTAAATCCAACAACAACAACAACAAAAAGGAATATGAACCAACTCCTAAGACCTTATATTACACTAATTACTTTGAAGACAATATCATTCACTTGAATAGTTTTATTAAGGTAGCAATAGCAGAGGGCTAGTGTGTTGGACTAGGGCTAGGGAGAACCCAAGTTCAAATCCCAACTTTGCCATGAAACTTATTGGTTGACTAACTTATCTTACAGAGTTGTTGTGATGAGAACATGGAGGAAACCATCTATGCTAACCAGAGTTACTTGGAGGAAGGGCAGGATATAAAATTTAACAACAGACTTCTGATGCAGACAGATTAAATGCTCTCCTATCTTTAAAGATAAACCGTACTCTAGAAAAATTGCTTAAGCCACCTAATGGCGCAGCAGGGAAATGCTTGACTAACAAGCACAAGGTTGCCAGTTCGAAGCCCTGCTGGTATTTTATCGGGCAGCAGCAATATAGGGAGATGCTGAAAGGCATCATCTCATATTGTGTGGGTGGAGGCAATGGTAAACCCCTCCTGTATTCTACCAAAAGAACACCACAGGGCTCTGTGGGCGCCAGGAGTCGAAATCAACTTGACGGCACACTTTACCTTTAGAAGAATTGTTTAGTTCTGTTCTAAGAACCAGTAGAAACAGCAAATAAACATCATGGCTTCAGTCCATGAAGTTGAGGCAGCTAAATAACCAAGGGTGGTTCCCCGCAAGGGCAAGGAAGCCAGTACTCCCTCAGACCAGTAAGTGTCCCCCTACAATTGTTGGGCCCCTTGAAGTCAAGGCACTTTTCACGTTCTCAGTCTCAGGGTACTTTTCTTTATTCTCTTATATATCGGTAAGAAAGAAAATATCATCTATACAAATATATCAAGGCTTTATGGGTTCATTTCTAGGCCAGTGAGAGAACTTGAATGGGGTAGAGAAGTTTGGAGCTGCAAGGTAGCTGATAAGTTCCCTCTGAAGCCACTGACATTCAGCCCTCCTCTTAATGGGGCTTACTCTTAAGGAAGAATGGATAGGATTGCAACCTTAATGGCTTACAATGCAAGCCTATGCATGTTTGCCTAAAAGCAGAGATATGGGATGGAAAATTTTCATTTCTCAAATTTCTATTTGGCTACTTGATAAACTTGTGAGATACAGTGAAGGGAGATTACTATGGAGGAGGACTTTATTGTGATTATTTTAAAACTTGGTAGATAGGTCAAACTGGCAAAATCAGATCACAATCTATTTAGCATATCAGGAAATTTTGTACAGTAATATTTAAATTTAAACCTAAGTGGACTGGAGTCCTCCACAGAAACCCTGTGGGTGACTATACAAGGCCGGAAAGGAAACGTGCTACTGGGGACGTGCTATCGCCCTCCGGATCAAAATGATGACAGTGACTGGGAGTTGCAGGAGGAAATCAGGGAGGCGTCAAGGAGAACAGCATGGCTTCCGCAAAGGTAAATCTTGCCTCACCAACCTTTTGGACTTCTTTGAGAGTGTCAACAAGTGTGTGGATCAAGGTGATCCAGTTGACATAGTCTACCTGGACTTCCAAAAAGCTTTTGACAAAGTTCCTCATCAAAGGCTCCTGAGGAAACTTAGCTGTCATGGGATAAAGGGACAAGTACATGTGTGGATTGCTAACTGGTTGAAAGACAGGAAACAGAGGGTAGGTATAAATGGAGAGTTTTCACAATGGAGGGAAGTAAGAAGTGGGGTCCCCCAGGGATCTGTACTGGGACCGGTGCTTTTTAATTTATTCATAAATGATCTAGAAGCAGGGGTAAGCAGCGACGTGGCCATATTTGCAGATGATACCAAACTCTTCCGGGTAGTGAAATCTCAAACGGATTGTGAGCAGCTCCAAAAGGATCTCTCCAACCTGGGGGAGTGGGCGACAAAATGGCAAATGCAGTTCAATGTTAGCAAGTGTAAAGTGATGCACATTGGGACGAAAAACCCCAACTTCAAGTATATGCTGATGGGATCCGAGCTGTCGGTGACGGACCAGGAGAGGGATCTTGGGGTTGTGGTTGACAGCTCGTTGAAAGTGTCGACTCAATGTGCGGCAGCTGTGAAAAAGGCAAATTCCATGCTAGGGATCATTAGGAAGGGGATTGAAAAATAAAACAGCTAACATTATAATGCCCTTATACAAAACTATGGTGCGACCACACTTGGAGTACTGCGTACAGTTCTGGTCACCAAATCTTAAAAAGGACATTGTTGAACTGGAGAAGGTACAGAAAAGGGCAACCAAGATGATCAGGGGACTAGAGCACCTTTCCTATGAGGCAAGACTACAACACCTGGGGCTTTTTAGTTTAGAAAAAAAGACGACTGCGGGGAGACATGATAGAGGTCTATAAAATCATGCATGGTGTGGAGAACGTGGAGAGAGAGAGATTCTTTTCCCTCTCACACAACACTAGAACCAGGGGTCACTCCATGAAATTGATTGCCAGAAGGTCTAGGACCAACAAACGGAAGAACTTTTTCACACAACGTGTGATCCACTTGTGGAACTCTCTGCCACAGGATGTGGTGACAGCCAACAACCTGGATGGCTTTAAGAGGGATTTGGATGACTTCATGGAGGAGAGGTCTATCAATGGCTACTAGTCGGAGGGCTGTAGGCCACCTCCTGCCTCAAGGGCAGGGTGCCTCTGAGTACCAGTTGCAGGGGAGTAATGGCAGGTAAGAGGGCATGCCCTCAACTCCTGACTGTAGGCTCCCAATTGGCATCTGGTGGGCCACTGTGCGAAACAGGATGCTGGACTAGATGGGCCTTGGGCCTGATCCAGCAGGGCTGTTCTTATGTTCTTATGAAAAATCATGATAATTTTATGCAAATGGAGGGGGGATTTGCATGGGAAATTTTTCCAAAACAAAATTTTCCAGAAAACACACATCTCTGCCCAAAAGTAAATCCCATTGTGTTCAATGTATCTTATTCCCTGTAAAGTGTGCAAAGGATTACAGTCAAAGAGACTGCACTCTAATTTTATTTCTTTATTAAACATATTTTTAATACATCAGTACTTCCATATTGTGAATGAACACCAAAGCTGATCAAGGCAATTGGATTCCCCCCACCCCCCAGCTGATTCATAGAAGATAAATTGTAAGAAAGCCAGTGTAGCTTACTGGGAAGCAGTGACAAACAATAAGAATGCATTAATTAAGTGATATATAGTTTTAGTTGCTGGACTGAAAGCACAAATGAGAATGGAAAGAGAAATAATTAATTACAAAGCATCAAGCAAAACAGAAAAGGGAAAATACTGTAATTAGGTAAAATAATTTCACTACATGAAAAATGCACTCTAATTTCCACCCTGTATAATGACTTTGAAACTGAGTTGAATTAGACTATTTTGATTTTCTCCCTGTCAGTTATCTCATTAGCATTTTTATTTATTTCTTTACATATATATTTATTCGTACATCTGGCATAATTTGAAGAATTACCACATTTGTTAGTAATGTTTCCTTTCCAAGCAGAAAAACACACAATATCGTCTGATGATATTTTAATTTGTTAAATGACCACACAATTGCTTTAATGCTGAACAGAACTTGAAGCAGCATTTCTATAATGCACATCTAACAAATACAAATAAAATCACTTTGCTAAAATTTCTGCTTTTGCTTAAATCATTAGATACTTAAGAACTATCAAATAACATTTTGCAAATGCTGTTTCCCAGATAGATAGGTTGCAACACATATACAGTTTATTTACTGTTCCAATAATTCGATTAATGCTTGATGAAAGACATGGAACTATAATCATTAGTTGAACAAGACTCAAAACTGGAATCTGAGTGTGCATTAATATGACTGTCAGGGGAATCATTCATTCATTCATTCAGCACATTTGTATACCGCTCAAACCGCAAGTCTCTGGGTGGATTACAAGAAAAAATAAAAAGATTAAAAGTTTAAAATATTACAATTAAAAATTAAAACGTTAAAACTATTAAAAACACAATTAAAACAATGTCTAATTAAAAGCCTGGGTAAAAAATTATTTTTACATTTTTACGTTTTATATCCCACTCTTCCTCCAAGGAGCCCAGAGCAGTGTACTACATACTTAAGTTTCTCCTCACAACAACCCTGTGCAGTAGGTTAGGCTGAAAGAGAAGTGACTGGCCCAGAGTCACCCAGCTAGTATCATGGCTGAATGGGGATTTGAACTCGGGCCTCCCTGGTCCTAGTCCAGCACGCTAACCACTACACCATGCTGGCTCTCAAATGCGTCTTGACTGCCTTTTAAAACATTGTAGGAGATGGGGAGGCTCTTATTTCAGCAGGAAGTGTGTTCCAAAGCCTCTGGGCAGCAATGGAGAAGGCCCATCCCTGAGTAGCCAGCAGACGTCCCTCAGGGCTCCGTATTGTCTCCGATGTTGTTTAACATCTACATGAAACCGCTGGGAGAGTTCATAAGGAGATTTGGTACAGGGTGCTATCAGTATACTGATGACACCCAAATCTATTTCTCCATCTCATAATCATCAGGAGAGGGCATAACCTCCCTAAATGCATGCCTGGAGTTGGTGATGGGCTGGATGAGGGATAAAATGAGACTGAACCTAGATAAGATGAAGGTACTCATTGTGTGGGGTTGAAACTCGAGAGACAATTTTGATCTGCCTGTTCTGGATGGGGTCACACTTCCCCACAAGGAACAGGTATGCAGTCTGGGGTGCTTCTACATCCAAGCCTTTCCCTGGTGTCCCAAGTTGAGGCAGTGGCCAGAGGTGCCTCCTATCAGCTTTGGCTGATACACCAGCTGCGTCCATTTCTTGACATAGATGACCTCAAAACAGTGGTACATCTGCTGGTAGCCTCCAGACTGGATTACTGTAACATGCTCTATGTGGGGCTGCCCTTGTATGTAGTCCAGAAACTACAGTTGGTCCAGAATGCGGCAGCCAGGCTGGTCTCTGGGACATATAGGAGAGACCATATTACTCCCGTATTGAAGGAGTTACACTGGCTGCCAATATGTTTCCGGGCAAAATACAAGGTGTTGGTTTAAACCTATAAATCCCTAAAAAGCTTAAGCCCTGGGTATTTAAGAGAACGTCTTCTTCATCATGAACCCCACCGCCCACTGAGATCATCTGGAGAGGTCCATCTGCATTTGCCACCGGCTCGTCTGGTGGCTACTCAGGGACAGGCCTCCTCCATTGCTGCCCCAAGGCTTTGGAATGCACTCACTAGTGAAATAAGAGCCTCCCCATCTCTGACAGCTTTTTAAAAGTCTTTAAAGACGCAACTGTTCACCCAGGCTTTTAATTAATGTTGCTTTAGAATATTGTTTTAATGTTTTTTTAGAATATTTTAAAAAAATTTAAAATGTTGTGTTTTAAATTTCTTGTTTACATTTTTAACTAATGTTTTATTTTCTTTTTTATATATTGTTGTAAACCACCCAGGGACGTGAGTTTTGGGAGGTATAAAAATGTGTTATGAAAATAAAATAAAATAAAATAAAATAAAATAAAATAAAATAAAATAAATAATGATAATAGGCATCCAGAATTGGTGATTTCTCACTGTTCCGACATGAATTATCAGGCAGGCTCTCTTGTATGAGAGCCCCTACCCCACCCCAAGTCAGCTGGCTTGGCAAGAGAAACTGCAAGTACTGGATTCCTGCTGGAGCAAGTACGTACTTTTTCACACAACGCATAATCAACTTGTGGAATTCTCTGCCACAAGATGTGGTGACAGCCAACAACCTGGATGGCTTTAAAAGGGGTTTGGATAACTTCATGGAGGAGAGGTCTATCATGGGCTACTAGTTGGAGGGCTATAGGCCACCTCCAGCCTGAAAGACAGGATGCCTCTGAGTACCAGTTGCAGGGGAGTAACAGCAGGAGAGAGAGCATGCCCTCAACTCCTGCCTGTAGGCTTCCAGAGGCATCTGGTGGGCCACTGTGTGTAAGGATGCTGGACTAGATGGGCCTTGGGCCTGATCCAGCAGGGCTGTTCTTATGTTCTTAAATGTGGTGCAAAAAACAACACAACAACCCACATACAATGTACTACAATGCATTATATGATGGCCCAATGCTATAGGTATAGGATAAGTTTACCGTCTATTCCTCCCATTATATCCTCACAACAGCAGTTAGGGTGTGCAGTTTGGCCCAGGATTACTGGGAGAGCTTCATGGCTGAGCACCTCCAGCAGAAAACACAGTACAAACTTCTGCTGGCTCTTAAGAAAAGATGCCTGGATGTGTCTAATTCAGGCCATCAGATCCAAAGATTCTGCCATGTTTTAGCATCTTACAAAGCACTCTCCCAGCTACGGTCCGAACCACTTGGATTGTCACATTCATCCAGGGATCTGGGAGAAATATTTTCATGACCTATACAAAGACCCTGCTGCTGATTACAGGACTGATTACAGTCCTGCCTGTGCCACTGAGGATACTCCAGCATGGGCTCCTGTATCAGCTTTCAAGATCCACAGTGTAGTCACCCAATTAAGAACGGAGAAGGTTCCACGGGAGGACCTTATTCCGCCAGGGGCTATTAAAAATAATCTGGACTGGTCCCCTATTCTGACATCACTCTTCACCTATATTGACACGGATGGCTGGATTCCCAAGGACTGGGTTAGTGATCATTTTGTAAGGACAGGAAGGGTGAACCCACCAATTAGAGACCCATTAGTTTGCTCAATACTATTAGTAAACTTTACTCAAGACACCTATACAGGAAACGTAGAGGTTGGCTGAAATAGCAAAATCTTCTTGCTGAGCAACAAGTGGGCTTCAGGGAAGGTCACTCTACCATCGATCAGTGTTTAGTTCTTCAACACCTCATTAGGCAATACTCCTCCAGCAGTGTGACTTCTATTAATTGATCTTAAGGCAACACTCAATTCCATTTCACGTGTCAAAGTGTAGGAGAAGTTGGAAGCCTCCTCCATTGAGCAGCACATGCTATATCTTTTTCACACTCTGCATGTACAGACAACACTTAAGGTGGGGTGTAGACCCCAACGCCACCTCACAAGAGCTGTCACAACTCAGATGGGAATCAAGCAAGGATGCATACCAGCCCCACTCCTTTTCAACTTTTACATTAACACCATGGTGGGCCAGATCAGCAACCCAGATTTTCCACCCTCCAAACCCTGGTGGGAGACACATTGCCATCCTGTTATATGCGGATGATGCAGCTATCCTCTCAAAGACCCCGCCCACCCACCCCTGATCAACCTTAAAAGAGCACTGAAAGCCCTGATGCTGTATTGCAAGGAGGACTGCCTGGAAATCAACTATCACAAAACTAAACCCATGGCTTTCACCAGGAGGCCCAAAATCCACTCTTGGCAGATTGATGGGCATACCATTGAGCAGGTTTCATGCTTCAAATACTTGGGGGTAGTTTTTCATTCTGGTGGCTCTAGGAAAGCTCATGGGGAACATGTGGCTCTAGATACTCAGAGGAACTCCTCTGCCATTCTCAAATTCCTGTGGATGAGAGGCGGCCATTATGTACCAGCGGCTCTCAAACTGCTTGTAGCCAAGCCGCTAGTTCAGCTCCTCTCTGGTGTCCAACTAGGCCCCTTCCCCAACTTTTGCAACTTTGGAACTTGTGCAGTCTAAATTCCTGCGGGCAGTGCTCCAAGTACCAAGATGTATTTCCAATGCCACCTTTCGCCTGGAGACAGACCTGATCAAGGTGGAGGCTAGGGTCTGGACGGCCATCCTCTGCTATTGGGTCAGACTATCCTTTTGCCCAGCTGGTCTTACCCCCATAACCCTACATGATGATTACCAATCAAGTTGGATTCGGTCAACTGAGGCAAAAATAGCTACCCTGGGTTCCCCCCCCCCCCGCCTTGACCTTGTTTAGTATGAGTTATGACCAGACAAAAGCCACCACCAAGCAGCACATTATAGACATTGAGTGCCAAACCAATCTCAACAGGGTACCGAACTTGCATTTCAGTGATGGGCTTAGATATTCTCCCTCTCCAGTGGCATGCCTCACTCAGAGGTTCCAAAGCACAGGAGGATGTTCATTCAGGCTTGCTGTCATGTTCTTCCTTCAGCAGTGATAGAAGGCATAGGCCTTCAAGACTCCATTTGCAGGGCGATTATGCTCCTGTGCAGTGGCGTAACTAGGGAAAACGGCGCCCAGGGCAAGCACTGAAATTGTGCCCCCCCCCGCCACACCCCCAACATACATCTGACTGACACACATGTTTCAGAAAACTTTTATTTTAAAAATTTAAAAAATTATAAAAATTACCAATATCATACATGTCGTCAAGCTCCTATCTACCACTTCAGATTTATTTTTTTAAACTATCCAAATTGTGGGGCTATCATTAATTTGTTTGGATAGCTCAGGTTAAAATGCTGGAAAACGACAAATTTCAGTATGCTGGGGCTCATGAAATCCCCAAATATTATGCGGAGTTGTACTTGGAAAAACTAACAGACGTGCCTGTCTAATTCTCTGCTATGCATTGTAGCATCACAAACGATTACATAAGTTTTAAAAATAAATGGAGAATTTGACTTTTCCCAGATACTCTGAAAATAATTAAATGATATGCAGAGTAAACTGTGTCACTGCTTGGAATATATTCTAGTCTTTCAGAAAGACAGTAAAAATGAGAGAAAGAGCAAGAAACTCCCAGTGGGCCTTAATATTACGGATTTCACATTGATTCAAAGACAAACTGACCATTAATAGCCATATTATTAAGACATCACATTTAACTCACTTATCACTAGAAGCAAAGTAAGAGCAAATGGATACAATCTTAGCTCATAAACTTCAGCTCAGTATTCACAAGCCCTTATTCTCTGTACATAGTGCCAATCTGAATATGTGTACAGTGACATATTATATTAATTTTTTTTAAAAAAAAAATTACCTGTAGCCCCTTCAGGGGACATCTTAAAGGCTGGGGGGGGGGGGTCTGCAAAGTTTCCCCCTCCTCCCACTGGCCTCTAGGGCCTCACAGGCACCATTTGAGCATGTGCGGTGGTCATTTTTTAAAATATTTTTTTTAAAAAATGGCCACTGAAAACAAAATGGCCACTGTGCATGCTCAAATGGCCTCTGCGAGGTGTGGCATGCCCTAGGGCCTCACAGAGGCCATTTGAGCATGCCCAGTGGCCATTTTGTTTTTGGTGGCCATTTAAAAAAATTATTTAATTTTAAGAAATTGCGCCCCCCCCTTCAAGTGGCACCTGGGGCACGTGCCCCCCTGCCCCCCTATAGATACGCCCCTGCTCCTGTGGCTCGGGGGAGATTGAAACTTCCAAGCATGTCCTCCTTCACTGTTTGTTCTATAGCATCTCCCTCATCCTTCCATTGGTATACAAGGATCTGGGACGTTCGAGCCAATTCTACAGTTCCTTTCTGACTTTAAGCCTGCCATCATATATAGCGTTGCTAGGTTTTGTGTGACAGCGATCAACATTTGTCTGCTGATGGTAGGCAGTGAGTCTTATCAGCCTTAATTTGACCCTCAGTGACTCAGGGTGGGCTCTACACTTGACTCAATAGAAAGACTTCTTACTGCCCCTTATAGCCTAATAGTCTTATAGTTTGGCCGTTATCCAGTTTTAATACTTAGGCTTTTATGCATTTTTGGTTTTTTATGTCTTTTAATACCCATTTTATGCCCCCCACCATCTCTTTTATGCATTTTTATACCTATTCAGGTTTTTATGCCCTCATGCTTCATGTGTACTTTATTATATTTATTATTACTAATATTTTAATATCATTACATACCTTACATAGTATTATTAAGTACCGTACCATATGTAATCACCCTGTGTACCTTTTATCTACTCTTATTTCTAATATGTAATCACCCCTTATACTTTATGCTGGTATATGACTGTAATAAACATTGATTGATTGATTGACTGAACCTCATGGCTGAGCATGGATTCAAATCTTATCTCCCCAGTCCAAGTCCAAAACTCTAACCACTAAAATCACAATCGCTCTTACTACCGCTTTCCTCTACCGATTCTCCTTTACTGAAGATGCATTCCCAACATCACTGTGGGCTGGGCCCTTCTCTGAAACAGGTTAGGGACATCTAACATAAGCAGTTCTAACTCATATCTCCCAGCAAGGCCTTCCCCTGGCAGGAAAATCTTGAGACAGCGATCACTGCCATGGCTCCAAGGAAGACTCTGTGTGGTCTCACTGATGGCTATGCAGGCCCCTGTCACATCTCTCCACACTTTTCTCCTGTGTTAGGACACAATGACCCTTGTTTATACACAATACTTAACATCTGAGTAATAAATTAAATTTTAACATGGGTTTTCTGGCCTTTACTTAATGTTGTATTGATTGGTGCTGCTCATTTCTTTTTGCACTCTCAAAAAACTAGCCACACACCATTCCCCTATCTACACATTTGCCATAGTTAATGACAGACTTTATGTAATTATTGATTCTTTGGGGCTGTAACGACTGTGAATGCACCAGCTAAGAACATTAATTCAATAGTGCAAAGAACAGTGCATGGGGCTACCTGAATCTAAATCTAAAGTAGTTTACTGCTAAATTTTATATTTTCTATCTGTATAAATCAATTCAAACACAAAAAGGTACACATTCCAAACCTTTTGGCAGAACCCACCATTTCAAATCAAATAAAAGTTGGTTGCTTTTTTAGCTACTAAGAACAGCCTAAGTGCTTATCCTTTTCAGGTTCAAGACAGAAAAGCTGAATGCAAAGAAGGCGGAAACAGGATCCATTTCCAGAGCTCTGATCTTTCTGGCATGTGTGTGCCAGTTGTTAATCGGCTGTTTTTCAAGACAAATAAAGCACCTAAAATACTTAAATAATGTTTTATGATACTCAGAAAATGAAACCCAAGTGTTAAAGGAAGCCCATATAGTTTAATTCCTTTCACACTTAGGAACTACGTTTTTCAAATTAGGAACCATGTCTCTCTAAAGTTCATTAATCCTCTGAAGTTGCATTCACACTTCATTTATAATTCAATCCTGAAAGTCAAGAATAAGTAAAGTTTATATAATAAATAGAGTTTAAGATATTTTGGGTACCTTTTACATTAGCTGCTAGGAAACACACACAGTTATACCATAAATTTTAAGCAGTCAACATGGTGTGAATACATTACTCTGTCTCAGTTGAAGAAGTTTCACAATATCAACTGCTATAAATAAAAGGTATGTGCTGGTCTGTCAGTCAAAATTGCTCAGTTTCTTCATATAATTCAAAAACTCAGGTATCCCTTTGCTATCTAGGTCAAATGATTGGGGGGGGGGGAATTACACCCCTAGCTGAGCCTTCCCCATGATTTGGTATTGAATCCTAATATCATCATTACAATTTAGAAAATAAATAACTGGTACTGATCCACCCACGTTAGATTTGATAGTTTGTCCAGTGCTACCACCAATCACAGGACTCCCAATTATTCCCTACACACACACACACACACACACACACACACACACCTACCCATATCCTGGCTTAGCAAAATAGTGGGGTAACAGCCAAGTACCAGCAGAGGCAGGCGAAGAGAGATAGAGGGTAGATGTCTGGGAGCGAGTGAGTGAGCAACAACATAATAAAGTGAAAAAGCCAATCTCAGTTCCCATCTAAAGCAATCAAACGTTTCTGAAGCCATCACTGCATAAAGCATTCCCTTTGGGCAGTGTAAGTATTCATATATATTATTTGCTATACAAAGTCCCAAGGATTTAAATAAAGATTAAATAAAAGCATGATGTTACTATGGAGATTACAAGATAATTATTTTAATCTAAGAATGCATACAAGCACACTTTCTTCGCCCAACTAGTGTAACATTAAACACAATGAAGAAAAATACTGCTGGTGAAGAAGGTATTTCTGCACGATGCAATTATCTTTTTCCCATCCAATACAAAATCCCACCTCAGCAAAGAAAAAGTGCTTGACAGAAAGGAAAGTATGATGAATGTGGTCTCGAGATATTAATCTCTGTAGAATATGGTATAGTGCAAAATCCTTGACTCTGTTTATAATAGTCAAACATGAACTAAAGATAATATGAAACACTAAACAAGAACTGAATGCTAATGATACTTGATGAAAAAAACACAAAACATAATCTTTACTCTGGATATATTATCTATCAATATCACAGCTACACTTTTAAAAAAAACCAGATCATTCCTTCATCTTAAAAAACACAAAATGCATCATGGATAGGGTGCAGTTTTACAACCATGTACACAATTAATCAAGAAATAAGCTAAGGAAGATTCATATCTATTGTGGTAGAAGGGATATTTCTGCCCATGTAGAAAGCAGCAAGAAGAGTCCAGACTAGCAGCCCACAGTGTAATCTGCTGGCTAATCATGTCCATTCAGAGTAAAGCAATGGCAGTTTGGACCATATTTCCTTCAGGGTGATTCTGAATGGAACCAACCAGATGTACACATTACAGTTATGCAACATATGCTAAGGGAAAGATCTCTGAAGGACTCTTCATCTCCCCAGCACAAATATTATCAGGCTGCAGAACTGAAGCAACTTGGTAAGAAATCATTATCTATGAATATATGCACATGAGTATATGAACATGCCAGTGCTGTATTTTAATTCTGCCGTCATCTTGACTATAATAATTTTTAAGAGGCTTTTCCCCATTCCATGTTGCTATCAAAGATTATGTGTCAGCCTCCCAGAGTCTGCTGCCTTTAATTCTGTAATGTATACACATTTCTTGCGTACTTTAACTTTTTCACATTATCCTGATTTTGTTGCCACAGAATGTGAAGATGGCCACCAGTTTGGGCAGCTTTAAAAAGGGGCTTAAACAAATTCACTGAGAACATGTCTATTACTGGCTCCTAACCTTGACACTACCTCCAGGTTCAGAGGCAGCATGCCTCTTACAGTGTATCCCCTGCCCTCACTTCAGAACTCTGGCTTCCTATGGAAGCAAAAGGAAGTGGAGAATGCACAGACACTTGGTGCTAGGAGGAAACTGATCTCTGCTCAGCTTAATGCAAAGCATAAACGGGTACTAAAGCTGCCTAGCAAAAAGCCAGCAGATGTGGGCAGCTAGTCAAGACAATTCTCTCATTGCCTTCTGCGTGGACAGAAATATTCCATCTCCAACGGAATCCTGTGCACTCTTAATAGAGTGAAAAAGGATATTTGACAAAGCAAAAAGGATGTTTAACATTAAAGTCTCTGAGACTAAAGAGTGAACTGTTGAAGCACCCTAGAATACACTCAGGTTCAAGTCCCACATCAGTTATACAGATTGAACACAATAGCATCCTTTTGTTCTTGGCTTCCTTTACTCGTAAATAGCCAGTACCACAACCACACCCTTTCCTGGAATGTCTCCTCTGCCCACTTTGAAACATAAAATGTTCCTGCTTTTGTGGGTCAGGACCTCTAAGGTTCTGTGCTCTGCAAACACATGCATGCTTGGGAAATGTATTGGCTGTGATGGAAATTTAGTGGCACAAGTCACCTGCTACTGCCTCACAGGAGTACCCAGCTAAGTACCCACTTTGTACTCCAACTCTTTCCTTCAAAGCTGAATCTCTGGGCTGCTGAGACCTAAGTTGAAACACTGGACTGCAGGGCTCCAGAATATCTGCTGAGCTGAAATCACTATCCTGGACCATTCATCGCAACATCCAGGATGTTTTAGGGGAACCTACACTGGCCACCAGCTGCCTAATGGTGCAGGGGGAAATGGCTTGATTACCAAGCCAGAGGCGAATTCCCACTAGTATGTTTCCCAGACTATGGGAAACACCTATATTGGGCAGCAGCAATATAGGAAGATGCTGAAAGGCATCATCTCATACTGCATGAGAGGGGGCAATGGTAAACCCCTCCTGTATTCTACCAAAGAAAAACACAGGGCTCTGTGGTCCCCAGGAGTCGACACCGACTCAACGGCACACTTTACCTTTACACTGGATTGCCCTGAACACTAAAGGAATTGAGTCTTTTGGGTCACTCTCTGTCTGGGCCTGCTACGGGCCCATCCCTGTGGCAGACTACCTGAGAAACCTTAGGCTCCTGAGTGAAAGACTAGAGACATTAATGTTGGACTACTGTCTGTGTGGGCTTGCCCTTGTCCCTGACTACCTGTGAATCCCAGTGCTCCTATTTGCTAAGCTGTGCTTTGCCACTCCTCCTTGTCCTCCATTTGGCAGAATATTTGTGAGGGACTCCAAATCTTCTTCAAGTGGCAAACCGTTCCTTTTGGCATCACACACAGATCAGCAGATATGGGCAAGTATCAACTTCTCTTGATTTGGAATGTTCTGTCATGCGCTCGCTGCTGAAATAAGAATAAGAGCCTCCCTATCTCTGACAACTTTTAAAGTTATGACACATTTGTTCAACCAGACTTTTAATTAGACTTACAGTTAAACATTGTGTTAAATTTAAACTTATATTAATGTTTTAAGTTTTAATTTTGTTTTTAATTTCTATTGTTTTATTGTAAACTGCCCAGGCACACAAGCTTGGGGGAGTATATAAATATGTTGAAAAAATTAATAGTTTTCTTTCTCTCCTCTCCTCTCTCCTCTACCAGCCACCAGGCTCTTCGAGTCTTCACTCCCTCATCCCCTCCCTCATCTAGCACCTTGAAGCTGCCTTCACTCCCAACAAAACACAAGTGCATAAACGTTGTCAAATTCCACTGTTTGCATTGTTCCTCTGGTTTACCAATAAACTGTACTTCGCTGCATCAAAAGCTCTGCTTTAGAGTCTCTTGCTTCTCTTAGCCCTCCAACATTGGTATTTGCTTGTGGCCAGACTGCGCTCCATTTGTTATTCACATTTGCAGATTTACTTTTGAACTAAATTCCTCCAAGTCAGTCCAAAATCACAGATACACCTGTGTGCAAGGTATACATGTTGAGCAAGTATGGTAACAGCCTTCATCTCCTGTTTGTAGTCTTTCAAAAAGGTATTTGGGTCCTGTGGCAAATAGGAGACTGTGGAAAAGAGAGGCCTTCAGCTGGTTCCTACAAGGCTCTTATGTTCTTGTTATCTTCTGTTAAGGACATCTGCAGCCAATATAGGAAGCTGCAATATACTGAGTCAGACCATTGATCTATCTAGCTCTGTATTGTGGCCAGACTGCCAATGGCTCATTTTGTTAATAAAGACTGCAAACTTGTCACTTCCTTTTCAGAACCATCTGTAAAGTCTCATATAAATCAGCTAATTGGTAGCGACAGCTTCAAATTATTATTGATAGTTCTTAATCTACATGCGATTTGTGACATCAATTAACAAAGAGCAACTTCTTCTCTTTATGCTGAAGCAGTTACAACTAGCACTCTGCCTCTATCTAGTCCCATTTACATTTACGAGGAGTTATGTAATAAGCTAAGTGGCAGAACTGACTTCACTTTCCAAGTACTACCTCCCGATCAGTTAACATTTTAAAAAGATAGGGCCCTAAACTATAATACAAAAATACTTATTTTACATCAGATTTTAAGTTAAAATGCAATGTTTTGCTTCTTTGGGTATGGTATCCCCTCAAAGTGGGAATCTCTATTGATTCCATTGGTATAATCTGTCTATATATTTAATTCTCTTAGGCCCACCCATCGCTAATTCCATGCATGGCAGCTCTCATGAGAGCTGCCAATTAGCGATGGGGGACTGTGGGGGGGGGAGTGGCGGCCCGGCGAATGCCCGGCAGCCAGGGGAGGCGGGGAAAAGACGGGCAGCTGGCAGACAGGTGAGCAGCCCCGGCAGGTGGCCAGCCAGAGCAGCTGCAACCAGCAAGTGGGCCCAGCAGACAGGTGGCCGTGGATGGCGGGTGGCCGCAAATGGCAGCCACTAACGGCAGGCAGGCCCAGAAGGTGGGCGGCCGCGACAGGTTGGCAGGCGGCCAGAGCTGCTGCAACCGGCGGGCGGGCAGAATGGAAAATGGTGGGCGGCTGAAGTGGCTGCGAATGGCAGGTGGGCCCGGCGGGCAGCCGTAGTGACTGGCAGGCAGGCGGGCACAGCAGCTACCACCAGCAGGGAAGAAGAAGACGGCAGTGGCTGTGGGAGGGGGAGAAGAAGAGGGGTGTCAAGCAAAAAAGCAGTGGGGAGAGGGAGGACTAGGGACGCAGATGCTCTGTGCCGGATCAGCTAGTTAATCTTTAATCTTTCCAGTGGGAATCAATAGAACCAACACACACAAAAATAGGTTGCCTACCTGTAGCCAATTATTCTTGAGTGGTCCTCATGTATTCCCACATATAGGAATGAATGCAAGACCTGCAGGCACATTCCTCTGTGTGTGAATACCCAAGAAGACCACAAGAAAGATCTGTAGCTAGATTGCGTCCCTTCTTTGCCCTTGGATTGTTCAGAAGTTCTTTCCAAAGCCCAGGTCTTATAACCACTTGAAACACTCATTGTCATTTATACAATGCTATTTGTATTATTGCTGTTATTGCACACTTGCCAACTGACCCAGCCAGCTCACGTGAGGGCAAGAACAGCTGAGTCACCACTCCCTGTTACCTGGCAAGCAAACTGGGTTTAAACTTTAATCAAAATAAAAGAAAAATCTCTGGTAGAATGTTATCACATGTATGTCTGTTATTGTGCTTTTATGTTATTGCGCTCAGATGTATGTCTGTTATTGTGCTTTGCTTGAGTTGGGGAATTAGCTCTGACCAATTGGCATTAGCAGCAATTGACATTAGCAGCAAAAATATTGGATTATTTGGTCTGGGCAAAGGGAATCCCAGGGGAAGCAGGCAGAGATAAGGGGGATAAAAATAATGTATAAACTAGCCATTAGCCCTATTTAAAAGTGATTTTTAGCTTACTATCAGTAGGCTTATGAGATCACCCGGCATTCTGTGTGTGTGTGTTTGTGTGTGTGTGTCCCCCACTATAAACTTTGCAATGCCTGGACCAATATGAACCAAATCAGGTACAGTTGTAGGGACACATAGGGGCACCTCAACGACGTAGCCAATTGTGATGATGTCATCCACCCTGATCCAAGATAGCAGACATGTAAACCTTTTGAGGTGCAAGTGGGCTAACTTGTGAACCACTTAACCAATTTGAACCAAATTTGCTACAGCTACAGGGACAAATAGGGATGCCCAAATGGTATAGTGAGTGATGATGTAATCCACTCCAGTACGGCTGTGTGAACATCCGAGGCGCAAGCAGGCTAATTTGTGGACTGCCTAACCAATTTAAACCAAATTACATACGGTGGCAGTGAGTGGCACACAGGGACACCTCAACAGCATAGTTTGTGATAATGTCATCCAACCCAATTCAAGATGGCACACACATAAACTGAGGCGCAAGTGCACTAACTTATGGACTGTCTAACGGATTTGAACCAAATTTGCTACAGCTGTATGGACACATAGTGATACCCCAACAGTGCAGTTTGTGGTAATGTCATCCACTCTGACCCAAGATGGTGGACGTGTGAACATTTGAGGTGCAAGAGACCTAACTTGTGGGCCTCAATTTGAACCAAATTTAGTCTAGTTGTAGAGACAGTGAAAGGAAAGTAGGCTGATTAGTTCTTACTAGAACTTTTTGTTTAAAGAACAGAAGGGAAGCTTCCACCCACCCCAACCACCTGATGCACTGTTGAAACATGCGAAGAAAAAATTGTGATAAGCAGAAAAAAGTGAAAAATATAACTACATTTTATTGTAGAAAATTTAAACAGATGTTAGTGTAAATGTCACTGTCACACACAACCTATTGTACTTTTGGGACAAATTAGCCTTCCAACATTCATTGTAAGGGCTAAAATCCCCTCAGTGATTACAGGAGGACCTTACAAGAATCACATTATTTCTGGAAAAATAACCTGCCAGAAAACAATTAACCAGGATAGCTATTTACAGGACTGCTAACTAGAACTTTCTGCCAACTGTCTTGCTCTTGCCAGATTAATCTCTTAAAGGAATTCTTTTATCTCTATTCAAATGATACAGAGAATAATGCAGATAATTTCACATAAAGAAAGTATTATCTGAACCAAGAGATTTTGACAAGGACACAGAATTCAAGTGGTATCTCCAATTAAGATTCCCCTCCCCCAAACTTTGATCCAGTCTAATAATTATTCTGAGAGTGATAACCGGGAGTAAAATGGCTGTAGAAACACAACCTAAACAAAACTTACAATACAAAATGAGATAGGGTAAAATGCCTTGCTTCCTTATTTGTGTAATTTAAGATAATTATTCATGCTGGAATTTAGCCAAGACACCAGGACAACTGTGTGCTTTCACTGCGGCTACCGATGATGCGAGTTGTAGTTCAGCAACATCTGGAGGCCCCCAAGTTGGGAACCACTGCTCCATGGTATTTGCTAGCACTAAGTTAATATACTATTTCTTATAGTGAGTCCCCTCACCTTCACACTGTGAAGCTTTTTTAATGTGTTTGGTCAAGGATTACAAGCAAAACACCCCTCCACCATTCACCTTTCCAATATGGTAATATCCCTTCGTCTTCCATTTTAAAAATCCAGTCTAAGACAGACATTAGAAGAGGGAGATAGGATGGACAGCGCCTCTTGCTATTCCTTTGTAACTACAGCTGGCAAGCTAGATACCTTTGGGAACAAAATTATTCTCATTCAGCTCTACTTACTATTCATAGTAATTCATCTCTTACAATCCATAGACTTCATGAGCTCGCCCCATATCCCCTCAGATCTGTCAATCACCTCTCTATTTTTATATTCTTTTTCTTTTTCTTTTTTTCTTTTTCTTTTTCTTTCTTTTTTGTTGCCAATGCAGATAATTCAAGCAAGCACATTTCTATTTGGGAGGATGCTCTTCCACTTTTTGTGCTGCAAGACAAAGGCAACTATTTTACAGACACCCTTACTGGCTCAAAGTATTATCCCCACTTTATTGTGCTGAACACTCATCCACACTCAGCGCTCTCTGCTTTGGCCAATAGGGTGAATAGCAGAGACTGGCCATGAAAAGACAAGTCCAGAGCCCCTCTCATGCTTAACGCAAAACAAAAACTTTCATGGTTCTTTGAATATTTCCAAATGACAACATAATCCTCCTCAAACCATTTTCCTGGAATACTCCTTCAAAATATTGTTGGCATGGTCATTTATACCGTAAGAGAACTGAACCTATTATCAAAATTATTAAGAACTGAGGAAAGACGACTAAGTACAGGGGTTATTTACCATAATGAGATTAGATTTTTTTTTTTAAATTTACATGACATTAGCTTCCAAGGACGTCTTATATGACGACAATCTTTACTTTGGTTTCCATTCATTTATTACAAAATATTATTTGCTGTCAGTGAGAATTTGCTAGATAACAACTTCCTCATAAGCATGTTTAAATAGTTATATTTAAATAGATTGTTTAAAAATCACAATTCAGAAACTAAAGATCACTTCTTAAACTGACTGTAACAAAATAAATAGGTCAGCAAAACTGAATGTATTCTAAGTGACATTTTGAGACGTGATTACAGGACAATAATCAACACTAGCTTAACCCGTGTAGAGCATCTGTGCTCTAGTACTTGATTGCTCCTCTCACCCCGTGCCACAGCCCCCCTCATCTCAGAGATCTCTCCACCCTCACCTGAGCTGCATTCCTGCTCTTCCTCCTCCATCCCTTTACTCCATATCCCTCACCCCTCTTGGTCGTGGCTGCAGTGCTGCTGACGCCTATTGGCCAAGCTGAAGCCCCCTAGCCCCAGAGACCTCCCCACCCTCACCTGAGCCCTGTTCCTGCTCCTCTCCACAGGAACAGCAGCAGCAGTAGTTGACCGGACCCTTACTTGCTGTCACCACCTCCATAGCCACTTGTTCCCCTCAGACCACTGACAGGCCGAGGCCTGTCCCTTGCATGCATGCCTCCCTCCGCCAATGGCTTCAGTAGCCCCAAACAGCAGTGGTTGACTGGGCCCTTTCTTGCTGCCAATAGGCGCCACCATGGCTGCTCGTTCCCCTCAGGCTGCGGACAGGCTCAGGCCCGTCCCTCATACTTCCTTCTTTCTCTCTTCCCCTCCCTTCTTTTCCTCTCTCCTCCACTCGCTCTTCCCCCCCTTTTTTCTTTCTCTATTTCACTCTCCCTTCCTGAGTTAACAGATCTTGTTTCCTCATCTAATTCACACAATGGCAGCCTCCTTCTTCTGAAGGGGCTCTTTCCTCCCTGGTGACCCCTGCCCTCTATCTATCTATCTATCTATCTATCCATCCATCCATCCATCCACACACATACACCCCTCTCCTCTACAATCAAGAATATCTTCCAAACAGTAACAGTTGCATTCCAACTGTCCTTAACCATCACAGGCTCCTCCCTCCATCTGCATATGGAATCCCCACTGCCCAATAATCATGATGCTTCTGCTCGCAAACTCTCATGAGACCTGCCACGCACGGGATTAGCTATGGGTATGCCTTCGAGAATATATATGTATGTATGTATGTATGTATGTATGTATGTGTATATATATATATATATATATATATATATATATATATATATATATGATGCTCAGTTTTACATTACCCAAAATATCTTCACATAATGAATAATTTCAGTTAAAACCATTCAACCTATTATTACCAGTTGCCTATGAAAGAAAGAACTACTGATGCAAGTTCCAGGCACATTAGGAGCCATTTCTATTTCTGCATTAACAATGTTATCATGTTGCTGTAAAACTAACACCACTTAAGAATTCTGCTGCTCACCTATTTTGCACTTAATCAAAACAAAAATGCTATTTGTTATCTGCAAGCTGAGTATATCTACAAGGTAGTTAGACAAACCATACTGTTACAAGGTCACTTTATCAGGCAGCACAGCTTTGTCAACAAACTAGATGGAGTAATTTTTCTGTCATATCCTCTTCAAACAACTGTTCAAATGTGAAGGGAAGAGCACTAATTACTAATATTTGAACAAAGGAAATCATGCACAGCTGAAGTATTCAACTTTTGACACACAATTATTGTCATGACCTCAGCTTCAAACAGTGACCTGGACTCCGACTCCAGGGAGCAGATTATATTCCTGCAACTCAGACCATAGAGAAGCTAGGTACTAACCCCAATGTTGCAGAGATCTTCCTAGCCAGTATTGAGCCAGGACTTGAGGCTGCAACACCATCTACCCAGAGTTTCAGAATCTGCAACCACATCTTGCCAAAGATACTAGGGAAAAAAACTGTACATAACCAATGCCAAGCATCATTGGAAGAGAGCTGGTCTTGTAGTAGCAAGCATGACTTGTCCCCTTAGCTAAGCAGGGTCTGCCCTGGCTGCATATGAATGGGAGACTAGAAGTGTGAACGCTGTAAGATATTCCCCTCAGAGCTGCTCTGGGAAGAGTACCTAGGTTCCAAACTCCTTCCCTGGCATCTCCAACGTAAGGCTGAGATTCCTGCCTGCAACACAGAAACATAGGAAGCTGCCATATACTGAGTCAGACCATAGGTCCATCTAGCTCAATATTGTCTACACAGACGGGCAGCAGCTTCTCCAAGGTTTCAGGCAGGAATTTCGCTCAGCCCTATTTTGGAGATGCCAGGAAGGGAACGTGAAACCTTGATGCTCTTCCTAGAGCGGCTCCATCCCGAGGGGAATATCTTACAGTGCTCACACTTCTAGTCTCCCATTCATATGTAACCAGGGCAGACCCTGCTTAGCTAAGGGGACAAGTCATGCTTGCTACTAAAAGACCAGCTCTCCTCTCCTTAACCCAACCTTGGGGAAGCCGCAGCCAATCTGTGTAAACAATACTGAGCAAGATGGACCTATGGTCTGACTCAGTATATGGCAGCTTCCTATGTTCCTGTGTAATCAATAAGCCAGTACTTTGTGCAGGCAGTCACCTATTAAATAGCTAGTTGCTGAGTATGTGATAAGTAATTCAAATTCAAATCTCTTTATTTTGGTCAGCGACTGGCATAAGATTAAAACAAATGTAGAAGAGAAGACAATCAAACTTCTACTACTAACAATAAAACCAAATAAGTTTTATAAAGTCCTCCTGAACATAGATCAAGGTACTGAAAGTACTACTAAAAATACATAACTAAGAATAAAAGGAGGCAGCAGTATTTCATACTTATGAGACTATTACACACAATCAAAACTCAGACAGTTGCCTTCCTGACTCTTGGATCGGAGAGGGGTTAAACAATTCAGGACCTTAGGAAAATTTTGTTGTTAGATTTACTGATGATATACAAGTGATCCCAATGCCTGCGTGCCCACCTGCAGTTAGTCAGTGATAAGTAACTACGACAAGATGTAAACAAATTCAATGTTGGCTGCTTCTCGAATTCTTCAATAATCCTCTCCAATAGGCAACACCACCTATGACTGAATTCTGTTCTCCATGCAGCCCAGGCCACTCTGCAGCACCTTGCCAACATTTGCCACCAACAGCTAGTGATGGACAGGAGGAGCATATTTCAACCTGCAAGTGAAGTTCTACCTTCTGGGCAGAACAGATTGAATCCTGCTCCCCAGCCAGCAGAGCCTCCTCTGCAGCAACAATTTAACAAGTAGATGGCTACCTGTAGAAAGTTCTGCCCTTTTGATGACTACTGAGACTAGTTCTATGTAGTGTGGTATTGTGTTTTGGTCTGTTTTAAAACGGATGTTATGTTTGCAAAGAATTTTGAGTTCATTTGCTGGCTTCTATTCTCATACCATGTAATTACTTAGATTCTGCACACCTTGGGGACAGAAGTGTTGACATTTAGACAAACATTGTTTTAATTTAATTTATAATATCTATTTTATTGTTATTGATACATTGTATCTTAACTAATTTTAAATTTTTATTTGCTGATTTCTGGTTCTGGTCAGTGACTGTAACAATAAAGACTGACTGACTGAGACAAACATGACATGTTAAGCTTACAGGACAGAGCAGGCTATAAACCCAATACATAGAAAAAGAACTGAACACAACAAAGTACAGGACACAATTTTCCACTCCGGGAGTGGGGGGGGGGAGTACATACATGACAGCACATAACCTGAGCCAGTCAATAGGGCTTTTATGTGGACAAAATCGTTCGGTGCCTGACCTGTCATAAAATTGTCATTTGCTCCTAAGTAGACTATCCTTTACATTCCATTTATCCTTTACTTCCCATGCATCTGAGCTGAACTCAACCCCAATACACCCACAAAGACACATGTTTTTGTGTCCCAGACTAAGAGACGAAAGTTTGGGCAGTATATAAGTAAGTGTGTGTGTGTGTGTGTGTGTGTGTGTGTGTGTGTGTGTGTGAGAGAGAGAGAGAGAGAGAGAGAGAGAGAGAGAGAGAGAGAGAGAGAGAGAGAGATGTGTTCTGACCTAAGATCTAACAATTTGGTCTTAAAAGCCATTATAATGACTATCCCAAATTGTCTTTAAACATGCTTCTTCCACTTTTAACATACCCTTTCTTTTCCCCATCCTTTTGCTAAACATCTAAACTTGATGAAGAGAACTCTGGAGACCACAAACGCTTACCATTTACTGCTTTGCGACTCTTTAAATGGACCCAATAAACTAATTTGCTTGCATTTTCCCCCCAAGTGGACCAATATGGCTACCTATAATTTTGTGCAATTAGTCACCGAGAAGGATGAATTTGAACAGGAGGAATATGCTCTTCTACGGATGATGGAGTTAACTTCTGAAGCAAAATGCCCTCCAACCACTAAGCAATACTCTTCTCTTCAGGTTCTATTGACTTTAGCTTAGTGCACCACTTAAAATGTATCTTTTGGTTTGCCAAACACACATCTATCATGTCTCTCTTCTCCTCTCCACTCCCCGCTCTCTGCCCTGGAAGGACCTGTGTGTTTCATTAAACCACTGGAGACTGGACTAATTCCTGGATTTTATAATTCTAAACTATCGGGGCATAGCCATGTTGCGTATTTATCCCAGCAGCTACACTTGTCAGATAGCGATGTGAGCCGGAATAAAATCCACTACACTCCATTTTTACATTCTACAGACTGCAGACCACCAGGTACTTCCAGCATGACCTCTCCCCCACTGCTGCCATGGCTTTGCCAAGAGCTGGAACAAAGCATTTATGCATCCTAAGCAAAGCTTGAAAAGTACACCCCCAATCAGAGTATGTAGTACACAATTTTACTTCTCAGAATTTATTCCCGTACTGGTTCCCAACATCTACACAAGATTCTCTGCCCAATAGTCACTGACATCTGAAGTTTGGTGGAAAATCTCAGGAAGACATCTACAACTGGCATAGGATATAGAGGTGGTTGGGTTCAAATGACCCTCCCCAGGAACCTCCAGTTCCCCTCTTCTTGCTTTCAGGTAGTTGTGTGAACCATCTATCTATCTATCTAAAAACAGGGTATTGCTATTTATACCTTTCTTGAAAAGCAGCGAGACTGTGCATACATTTCAGGCTGTAGAATTAGTGAATTACTGTTGAAAGGCGGATGGGATTCTTGTTTTGCACTGTAGCTATATCTATCCACATTTTGTAATTGTTTTGGTAACCCCTCCTCCTCAACACCACAAAATTGCTCAATATCCATGCGGTACTGCCCCCTTAAAGGTTTTGGACTCGAAGCATCACAAAATGTGTGCCTTGGAGGGAGGAATTTTCTGATATTGAAAACATTATTATTATTATTATTATTATTACATTTATATCCTGCTCTTCCTCCAAGGAGCCCAGAGCGGTGTACTACATACTTGAGGTTCTCTTTCACACAACAACCCTGTGAAGTAGGTTAGGCTGAGAGAGAAGTGACTGGCCCAGAGTCACCCAGCTAGTTTCATGGCTGAATGGGGATTTGAACCCGGGTCTCCCTGGTCCTAGTCCAGCACTCTAACCACTACACCATGCTGGCTCTCTAAATATGTCTATTTAGGTAACTATCTTCTTAGTTCCTGATATTAACTACATTAAGGAGCATGGTTTTACTAGTAAAATACTAGCTGGTTGGCAATCCTACCTACACTACTGCCACAGATTGCTTACACACACACACACGATTTCACAACCTCAGAGGAAGAACAAGTTTAAAGACCACTGACATCCAATTTTAAGAACCATCTATTTGGCAGCCCCATACTAGTTTTTTTGTTTTGTTGCAAGAAATCAAAGGAAGGAATAGTTGCATTTATAACATGGCTCTCTTCTGAGGAGTGTGGAAACTCTGCTAACAAGCCACAGATTTTCATTCATGCACATGAGTACACTAAAGAGCAAGGAAGCGTGCTATAACACACAAAAGAAAACAACATGGGAACTCAGTCAGTTGCCCAGGTGATGGGGAAGCAACGTGCTAAAAAATTCATAGTCACTGTGCAGCATAGAAGGCAGACAAGAGATTCCATTGCAGCTAGTCTGCCTAGGAAAGCAGACTGATTCATGGAATCACAGCACACCCTAGTGTCAAAAATATGTCAGTTACCATGTTTATAATGTAAGGATGCAAACAGCTAGATCACTGAGTAGCTTAACTTATTTGCAGAATTCCTACATTTATAGCACTAATTAAGGTAAACTGTTAGTACTATAGAAACATCTTAAGAAATGTTCATATTTACTTGGCATTCTGTACAACGTATATTTGACTATAATTCATAATCCATCCAACATTTAGCACTGATCAAAAGAGGTGTGGGTTTTTTTAAGTCTATTTAAACTAAAGGCAGAAGTAAACATCACAACACATTCCCAAACCTCTGTCTGCCAACATAATACCAATGCAGGGGGGTACCTACAAGATGGATCAGCAGGTGGGAAGAAGTAGTACTTGAACTTTCACAGCCAGTTCTCCCCCACAAATGTCCTCCCACCCAATGCCATTTTCCTCTAGCCAGGCTTACCTCTGGTTTAAGAGTCCATCTGAAGGGGTGTGTGGATTAAACGGCCTGTGAGAGAGCATTTGCAGAAGAGAATCAATGGGCTGTGCAGAAGAGAATCAATGGGTGCAGGAAAGGTTAAGCAACTCTCTCCCCTACCCATTGGTTCTTCCCTACAAGTATCCCCTCACCTGCAGGAGAGTTACAAAGGAAACACAGGGTTTGGAACTCCAACTTTCCCTTGTACTTCTGCCTTGAAATAGTGACCATCACTTCTGAACAATCTGATTTTATATATTTAAACTTCTTCTCATCAAGGCAACTTTTTTGAGGCAGCAATCTTACCCCATCCAGCTTCTACAGCTGTTCTAGAAAGGACCATAGCTCAGTGATAGACCACAATCCTTACATGCTGAAGGGTCTCAGGTTCCAATTGTGCCCAATTAAATTACTCGGGTAGCAGGGCTGGATAAGACCTCTGGCTGGTTCTCTGAGGTCTTGAAGCAGAGTGGACAATATTGAGTAGGGTTGTGCGGTTTTTTTTCCTTTTCTGTTTTGTTTTTGGCCCGAATCTGAAACACCCCCATTTTGTTTTTTGTTAGAAATTGCAAAATCCGAATCCAAAACATTTTGGATTTTGAAAAATGGCCCCAGGGAAGAACTAGTGGGTGGGGGTGGTAGTGCCCAATGGGTGGAAACTACCACCCAAATTTCAGAGGAATTGGGCAAAGGGATGATTTTTGGTGAATTTCTGAAGTATAGGATTTTTCCCATAGGGAAGAATGGAGGTTTCAGCAAAAGTATAGCTTCATGTTGGGGGGAAAGGGGTGGCCCAGAGCAGAGTAGGGTGGGTGGTAGTGCCCAG
This sequence comes from Hemicordylus capensis, assembly GCF_027244095.1. Classification (NCBI taxonomy): domain Eukaryota; kingdom Metazoa; phylum Chordata; class Lepidosauria; order Squamata; family Cordylidae; genus Hemicordylus; species Hemicordylus capensis. Next base: position 257,993,805 of record NC_069657.1, read on the forward strand.
TGGGGGCAAGGAAGCTGCCAGAATTATTTCAGAGGAATTGGCAGAGGGCTGATTTTTAAAGATGTAATGGAGTTTGCGCGTCTGTAAAGTTCTTCCCCATAGGGAATGATGGACCTCCATAATTCCTGCCCCATAACTGCACTTAGGGGACACAAGGGTGGCCCAGAGCGAGTGGTGGTGTAGAGCACATAAGGTGCCAACCACCCCCATGGGTTGCTAACCCATGGGGTACTGGGTTCTGTTGTTTCTGAGATGTTTGAGTGTAGATTCAGATTCTCTGGTAGCATATGAGAGTGGATTCATGGTTTGTTGTTGAAAATCTCATATGCTACCAGAGAATCTACACTCAGAACACCTCAAAAACAACAGAATCCAGCACCCCATGGGTTAGCAACCCATGGGGGTGGTTGGCACCCTGTGTGCACTACACCACCACTCTCTCCTGGCTACCCGAGTGCCCCCCAGGTGGAGTTATGGGTCTTCTGAAACCTCCATTATTCCCTCGGGGGGAACCTTAAAGAAGCATAAACTTCAACAATTCCTAAAAAATCAGCCCTTTGCCCTATTCCTTTGGAATAGGGCAAGTGGCAGGCACCCCTTGGGGCGCAGGCACCCCTTGGGGCACAGGCACCCAACCCATTGTTTTGCCCCTCAGGCCCCCTTTCTGACCCAAAGACATGTCAATTTCAGAAATTCTTTAAAAAATCAGCCCTTTCCCCAATTCCTTTGGAATCTGGGTGGCAGCAGGCACCCATTGGGGCACTACTACCTGAACCACTCTTCTGCCCCCAAAGCCCCCTTTCTGCCCTGAATCCACCCCAAATAACATCAACATCACACATCAACAACAGAATAGCTTTGGGGAAAATCAGGCAGATTTCCAAAGGTCATGCACATCCACATCCCCACCCCCTGCCCAAAATGCAATTGATCTCCACACAACAGTGTGAAACAACAACAATGAATGCACAATGAGGGTAAATGCACACTGCCCCACTAGCCAATGAGGGTAAAATTTACCCTTAAATTTGCTTACAAGGAATAAGGAGGCAATTGCCAGCAGATCAGCCCATGCTTTCACTGGCCAATCTGTGGGCTGGAAATTCAAACAGATGTCAAAACTCAAAATAGAGACTGAAGGAGAAAGACTTTTTGCGATTGCAAAATGGAGTTCCAAAACAGCTGAAACAACAAAACATTTTGTATCCGAAACAGGGACATTTTGTTTTGGCTACAAAAATTTCTGTTTTGAGCATTGGGTGTTTTGTTTCGGCTACAAAACAGCTGAAATGGCCTGTTTTGTGCACAAAATGTTTTGTATCTGAAATGAAACGCACATCCCTAATATTGAGCTCTATGGGCTAATTAGCAGAAGGTAGCTTCAGATGATCAGACTAAGCAAGGACTCATCTTTATGGGTCCTGTATGCCTATTTGTGTCAAGGTCTGGCCAAATGCCAGGAAAGTTCACGGCTTGGCTGAACGCTGTCGACTGAATGACGTACGTTGTTTTTCAGCAAGGAGTAGACGGCTGGTGACAGGATTTATAGTGGAAGCCGATAGCTCCCAGCTGGCAATAATTCACGGCCTATCAGCCTTCAGCAAGAGGCGTTTGCGTCTTCTAATAGATTCTAATTGCGTTCTGCGTTTAGTGCGCCTGCGTTGTTGTGGTGTCAGTGTTTCATCGCATAGTTCCGATTGGTCCCCCACGCCTTCTGCTGACTCAGGTTGCCGTGCCTGCTCTAAATCATTAATTGGATCTACCACAGCCGTTTCATGAACGCTGACAGCCGGGCTCTGACCCTCAGACACTCCTGAATCGGCAGGAAAGTTGACAGCTTCCCCTTCCTCCTTGCTGTTGGAGCTCGAGGGCGTGACAATTTGTACAAATGGGTGCAATTCAACTCATTCTCCCAACTTGGGAGGTGTCCTGTCTCTGCCTAACTGGAGTCAGCTCCTGGTGGGAAGCTTCTTCCTAGCATCACAGAAGTTTAGAATTGGAAGGGATCCTGGAGGTCTTCTATTTGAACCTCTTGTTCAGCCTGTCACTGCCCACTTCTTTCTTTCTACATGCTTGCCCAGCCAACTCCTGAGTCTGGGGTGGGGATGAATGTTTCTCTTTCCCTTCCAGGATCTAACTTCAGGAAGCGGGGCAGGGGGGAACAAACTGATGCACTAGCTGCCTGGTTTACTCCCAAGATTAATCTGTGGTTAGGGAAACCAAGAATCAGAAATGCATCACTCTCAAAAACTAGGTCCCACTTTAGTTCCCCACCACTATCTGTCTCATGATCAGAGTATGACACAAAGGTAGAACTGTGGGAACTATTAGGGAGACACATACATTGTGTCTAGTAGTATTTCTACTACTTAACATTATTCAAAGAGCTCCCTTTCCACTATCTCTGTTTGGAAACCCCATCCATATTTTCCTAAATCTTGCTGTGTTCAATTTAATTAAGCAAAGTATCATCCAACAGTGTATATCCTGTACTACAAGATATACACTACATTCATCTAGTTCTAGAACGTCAAGATTTAAAAGTATAGGGGAAAGCCCCTTACATTTTCCTGAATTAGTTGTATGTCTAGAAACAGGAAATAAATTGAGTCAAATTCAATTAGAGCAAGGCAATAAGTTACATTATTTGGATGATTGGCTTTATGTTTCACTGCATTTTATTCTCCATTATGTTAATTGTATCAATTAAGACAGCATTTTTCTTGCTTCAGCATAAGATCACCCATGAATCCTGAAATACTCAAAACAGTAGGCATAAAAGCAATCAGAATACCTAACTTGCAACTGTCTGCTTTAACTACCCTCTCCCATTTATTTCCAAACCATTCTACAACATAAACCTTTCAAAAGAATATTGTAATAGTAGTTGAAAAGTACACAAAGCCTTGATTTATAGAATAATATTTTATCACATTAAGGTTTTCCCCCTCTCTTAGTAGCGTCAGTAGTGTTTGTTTGTTTTTTTAATCTATTTGTAGGATTGCAATGCAAAGATACAACCAAATGCTTGCTTCAAAAAACAGACTGTGGTGGCAGAAGTTGGTTTCTTGATAAAGCATAATTAGCTTTAATATAAATCAACATATACATGATGCTTGTAACACATACATTTCCGTTGTCCATATCAAATATGGTACCTGTGTGAAAGAGTATGATGGACATACAACTCCTTCTTAAACAGTTATCACTCTTAAAAATAAAAAATCCCTGAACAGCTTTTGAGTTCTAAAGCTAAAGCCTCCAAAAATGCAATCGCTTAATTACTATTTTATGCAGAAGTCAGTGACATCATAAGTAGTTACAGTGCATCCATTACACCATCATTAATTAAGTCACCTATTTAGGGCTGCTTCTCATACTATAGTAGACAAATGTGTTTCTAAAGATGCAGCAGGTACCTTGACCAATCACCGGCTCGCTGTACATACTGTACCTCTTTAAATGCAGATTTCTGTCCCTCTTACAAATCATAGTCCTATAAGCAAGATTCTACCAAAGGACTTAACATGTACACCATGACAACTGTCTAGAAATTCAAAGGTCCGAGGTGGGGGGGGGGCGGGGGAGAAGAAAGATTCAGGGAGTTTTTTCCCATTTTCTCCCTGAGGCTAGAGACAGGGAAATGGGAAATTTTGGAAGAACTGAAAAAATATCTCTTATGAAATATTTCCCCAGCCCCTTCCCCGGTGGGGATATTTGCTCCCTAAGACTTGCTCATGAGAAGGGCCACCTGTGATATCCTATCTCTGACATCATCACACTGGAGACCTAACCCATCACTCCACGGAACCCTCTCTCACAAGACTGGCAGACTAAGGAGACTGATGGATGATGCTCTGTGCAGGAAAGCTGTGGGGATAGGCACTTGGGCGAGTGCTGCTCTGGTGACTGCTGCCAAGCTGCTGTCAAACCCTGTACCCTGCCAGCCCACATGCCCATATGGTGATAAGCACCACTGCCCACAACCCCGAAGGCAAGCCCACTGTCCTCGGCCGGCTGGAATCTGGGGGCCTCCATTCCCGGGAATCCACGTGCTGGGAGATCTGCAAATGACACCATGTTGGACCCAGCCAAGGAGCTTTAAATGGGTTTGAAGGTCCATGCCCAAGCCCTGTGCCCAAATCGTCCATGCAAGCAGGTATGCCCTGGCATATGGCCCCCTCATGGCAGGGATAGACAGCACAGGCAGGGCATCCCTTCTGGCTGGAAAGTAAATATTTCTGAGGGGGCACTTCTGTCCACTTTTGAGGGGCTGCCACAAGCAGGGATTGAGGAGCAGCAGAGTTCTACTTTTCCACATGTAGGTTGGGGAAGGGGGCCCCAGCCCCTTCCCTTTTGAGGGGTTCAGGTCCCCCAGGCTTACTCATGAGTAGGACTGGGCGGTTGGATTGGCAATGCACCTCCATTAGAGCCTGTGCCAAAAGCTGTGGCTCAAGAGAGTGGCAGGCCATGGGGACACCTCCGGACAAGGGCCATCAGAAGGGAGGGGGGATAATTGCCAAGTGAGAACTCTACCAATGCCTGATGGCAAACATCCCCTTCTTCCACAGACTGTCCTCTCATGAGAATGTCAGACCACAGGGGCTCTAAATAGAGCAAGGTTGCTTTCTGGATGGTGGCCATTGGGAGTGGTGCCCTGGAGAGAGCTTCCCACATCTTGGGGACTGCGACCAAGCTGCTGCAAAAACGTGCCCCCTGTCAGCCCACCCAACCATGTGGAAAGGTGCACCCCTGCCCATGCCCCCCCATTGGTGACGCAGCCAATCTGGGGCAGTAGGAAACCAGGGCTCTCTACTCCCAGGAATCCCCATACCCGGAGATCTGCATATGGCACCATGCCGGGTCAGATTCAGGAATTTTGAATGGGTTTAAGGGTCCGTGCCAGAGCCCCTTGTCCACACCGTCCATGCAAACTGTCTTGAGTGAGGGTGCTACTGACAGGCTTTGAAAGGCAGCCCCCCAGCAGGGCTTCCCTAGCAGCCAAGTTCGATCTTTTTTTAGAGAGAGGTTGGGGAAAGGGGGCCCAACCCCTTTCCTTTTTAGGGGTCCATGCTCCCCAGGCTTACTCATGATCAAGGCTGGTCACCAGGGTCAGTCTTGGGTCAACTGAGATCCTTCTTCAAGGATCCAGCCACCCAATTCAGGGGGTGTTGACCAGGCATGAGAGGGAGAGACCATGGGGACACCCCCAGTCAACTCATGAGAAGGACCATTGTGGTGGTGGAGGGAAAGAAATGCCCAAACCAATCATCCCAGATTCAAGAGAGCAATACATCCCTTTCCCCCAACAATACCTCCCTCAAGAGAGTGTCAGGCCATGAGGGCTCTGAATAGAACCAGGTTGTCATGTGCAGTTGAAGGGCTACCTCTCCTAGTCTTGGAGACCACAAACAAGCTCCTGCAAAACCATGCCACCTGCCAGCACGCATATCCATATGTATATGTGCACCCTTGCCAGCACCCCGGAATAGCTGCCCCACTGTCCCAGGGTGGCCAGAAAACAAGGGGTCCCCACTCCCATGATTCCCTGTGAACTCAGATCTGCATACAATGCACAGATGGAGCGGGACCCAGGATCGTGATTGAGTATAAAGTTCCAAGAGCCTCCCCCATGGAGAGTTTAGATGTCCTCTGAGTGCATGCAAGAGTCTGCACAGGGAAGGAGGGAGAAGTTAGGGGAATTTGTTTGTTTGTTTGTTTGTTTGTTTGTTTGTTTGTTTGTTTGACAAAGAAAGGGTGGGGGAGTAGGGCCCAGCCACTTCACTGGGGAGTGGGGGGTTAAAACCCTGGCTTGCTCATGAGCAGGGCCAGAAAGATCAGAACTGCTGCCATTTTTTTAGCAATACGTCCTCTATGACCATTATTATTATTATTACATTTATATCCCACTCTTCCTCCAAGGAGCCCAGAGCGGTGTACTACATACTTGAGTTTCTCTTTCACAACAACCCTGTGAAGTAGGTTAGGCTGAGAGAGAAGTGACTGGCCCAGAGTCACCCAGAAAGTAACATGGCTGAATGGGGATTTGAACTCAGGTCTCCCCGGTCCTAGTCCAGCACTCTAACCACTACACTGCGCTGGCTCATGACAGGCACTGAAGCCCATGTGGACTATGCCCACTCATGAGAGTATCAGGTCATGGGTGCTCTAAGTAGAGCTGTGCTGGGTGTTGGGAAGCGATGGGCAGTGTAGCTCAGTCGTTACCAAGGGGCTTCTTTCCTCTGGGATAGGCAGAAAGATGGGAGTCCAGGGACTAGGCAGAGGTCCGGAAACCAGGAAAACCCCCCTAATGACCAGAATCTCTCAGCCAGGAGTGCTACACAGACTGAATTAGGAAAAAGGGCCAGTCTGGAGTTGAAAAATAAAGCAGGAGCAAGAGTCAAGGCAAGGCAACATGGAGGTGTGATTTCCAACACATTGCCTTGCCTCTGCAAACACCTATGCCTCCCAGAAATATGTCCCTGAGGGCTGGGGAGCCACAGAAACATGTTGTCAGTAAGTACAAGTGGCTATGAATTGCCAAAATTTGGAAATTGCCAAAAATTGTGGCCCATTTTTGCTTGATGGAACCTCTGGCACATTTGCAGCATAATAGTCTGGATGTTCGCCATTAATACTAGGACAATGGAGGATAGGAGGAAAATTGCAGGTGACTGTACACCTAGGTTCTTGACATTTGATGTCAATACCTAGCCATTTATAGATATTTTCAGTTCTGCACTGAGCCAACATCGAAACTACTGCATCTAATTCTGACGTGTGAAATGCTTTTCTATTTCTAGATTTGCATTTATACTCATGTTTCTAGTTGGCTTAGTTTTAGAATTCTATTTTTTAGATATTTATATCCCATTTTATCTTTTTTTAAAAAAAAAAAAACTATTGAATAGCTAACAAGTAACAAATCAAGACAATCAAACAACAATACACCAAGCACCAAGAAAATACACAGACCAATATAGAGCAGATAGTATGAAACACAGCAATACAATTTTACACAGCAGTAGGCAATTCATATAAAGCAAAAATGAGTTCCAACCAAAGACTTAGTGCAAGTCAAAGTTTCAGCTTAGTGCCTGAAAGAGTGCAGCTTTGAACCTCCTGGGAAGAGCATTCCGTAAAGGTGGTTCCATTATTGAAACAGCCCTGATCCTGGCAGACTCCTACTGAGCATCATTTGGCAGAGATGCCCAGAGCAAGACCTCAGATTTTAAAAAGAGAGCATGATGGGTCAAGTTCACAAATTAATTATGAGAAACGCTGACTTATCACCTCGTTAATCTTTTCAGGGTCTGCATGGAAACAACCCAGGGATGATCAGGACTGCCCATACTTTCAAGAGAGCGCTATACGAAACAACTCTATAATGGTTCTCTCTACAAAAACATTTACAGCAATTACTGGATTTTTCTGCAGCTGTATCTGTGTGTGTGCCAAACAGCAGTGTTCTTTATTCCCCACAAGAGTCATCAATGTGAAAGGTGACAGACAATCCATAACCCCAATCCATATTCCTCAATGCCTCTTTAATACAAAGACACACAGCTACACTACTGGTATTTTTACACTACACTCACTGTTCTCTTTCCTGTTTGACACGCTTCCCAGAAGAAAAATGGCTTGTAGCATCGCTATCCTGTCTGCCTTCCCTTGGCTTTGTTTATCTTTTCAAAAACGTAACTATTGGCAATGATCAGTCTGAAAAAGACACTCATGGATTCTAAGTGTCTACACAATTATACAAGATTCAGTGTCCCACACAAGCAGCCAAGTTAATCTTTGTAAACAGTTGATTAAGTGTATTTAATCAATTCTGAGTACCCTGAGTACTAATTCTGAGTACCCAGAATGTTGGGGGCAATATGCTAAATCATTGCAAACCGCTTAGAGAGCTCCGGCTATAGAGCAGTATATAAATGTAAGTGCTATTGCTATTGCTATTTATTAGCTTAATAAGACTGTGGTTTTTTCATTAGGAATATTTATATACCACTTTTCAGCAACAAGAACAAAAGGAGTTCACAAAGCTGTCTACATAAAAAAAATAATGAGAACATGTTTACCTGTTCCAAAAGGGCCCACAATCTAAATACTAAACATGAAAGAAACCACAAGGAAGAGTCATTAACAAGATACTATGCTGGACTGAATAGGGATAGTTGCTATTCCCCCTGCTAAGTACAACAAAGCCACCACTTTAAAAAGGTGCTTCTTTGCCCAGATAGCAGGTGTATGGTGTCTGGGCACGTTGTGAAAGCTTTCAACATTTATTCTCACTTTTCTTGTCCCAGAACTGGATGTGAACTTTATGAGCTGCATGTTGCTTAGAGCACACACGCATTTCCAGTTTTTGTGGTTACCAAGCAATTCAATGGCATTAAGGGGTATTGTTTTTGTTGTGTGGTGTCTGGCTGACATCCAGACTAGTTTACTGAATGGTATTACTCAGTAGTTACTTTGAACTTAATTTCAACAGGACTTCTCAGAAGTAATTTAGTCTGGATGTCCAACACTGCTAACCATTAGCACACATTGATAATGGACCCGACCCACACCATTAAGAAGGGATGTTCAAAAGTTCTGTCCTCCAATTTCACTAAACCAAATTATTTTCACCAATGACTCATCCATTGTCACTTGTAACCACTGAATACAATCCAGCAACATACACGTAAAATGAACTTGGAGAGATGCAGAAGCAACCCCAGAGGAAGCCCTGCAGCAGAGGGAGAGACCACCTGCTCCCCAGACAGCCCCCAGGGTGAGAGACTGGTGTTGGCTGTCCGCTGTCTGTTGTCGTTGAGTGCCTGCCTGCAGAAGAGAGAGAGGGTGAGACCATCTGCCAGCCCCCTGCCTGACCTGTGGGATTGTGACCTCTGGCAGTGACTGCTTTGCAGGATTGGGGTCCAGGAGTGACTCAGCAGTCCCTGCTTTCCACCTGACCAGGGAAGTCATCTCTGGCTCTATAAGGGACGCTGCCTGTGGCAGTGGGCCCGCCACTGGTGGGGTCGCCCGTTTGAGGGAGCCACTTCGGGGGACAGCGAGGGCCAGGGCCAGGTCTCTTGGTCCAGTTATTTGTATGTGGAGGACATTTAATAATGGGGCTTCTGTTTTAATTTGTCCTGGAAAAGGTCCTGAGGATCTTTTATAATGTGTCTGGGCTTACATGGAGATGGGGAGACAGGGGGCGTGTCCACTGACTGTGGGGCAGCAATTCCAGTGGTGGTGGGAAACAGAAGAAGTAACTTAAGAAATAACAGCAGGACAGTGGGCCATTACAAGGGAAGGGGACATAGAAATTTAACTGCTGTTTCCCCTTCCGACTGTCCTGCCAGCTCTTTCACCTTGGGGAGCAGTGCGACCACCCTTGGAACCTCGCTTTGCTCCTCTGTAATGCCAGGTTGGTCCAGAACAAATCAGAAACCATCTATGATTTGATTCTGGATGAGGGTGCCGACCTAATATGTATTACAGAGACCTGGTTGGGGGAGGCTGGGGGCCCAGTGTGGTCCCAGCTTCTCCCTCCAGGGTACTCTGTTGAGGAACAGGTGAGGGACTGGGGGCGGGGAGGTGGAGTGGCTGTGGCCTATAACAGCGGTTCTCAACGTTGGGTCTTCAGATGTTATTGGACTTCAACTCCCATAATCCCCTGCCCCAGTGGCCTTTGGTTGGGAATTATGGGAGTTGAAGTCCATTCACATCTGGGGACCCAACGTTGAGAATCCCTGGTCTATAAGAATAATATCTCCCTTACCAGTATCCCTGTTAGAGTGTCAGACCATATCAAATGTGTGTACTTACGTTTGGGGTCCATATCAAATATGTGTACTTACGTTTGGGGTACTTACGCTTCTGTTGATGTACCAATCACCCCACTGCTCAACAGAGTCCCTAACTGAGCTGACGAACTTGGTCTCGGGTTTGGTGTTGGAGTCCCTTAGGCTTGTGGTCCTGGGGGACTTCAATGTTCATTTCGAGACCAATTTGTCCGGGGTGGCTCAGGAGTTCATAGAGACCATGACGACTATGGGCCTATCTCAAGTGGTCTCAGGACCGACATACACTGCAGGTCACATGCTTGATTTGGTCTTTCACTCTGATCAGGGTGGTGTTCCGTGGGTAGGGACTCCTGTGATTTCCCCATTGTCATGGACGGACCACGATCTGGTTAAGGTCGGACTCAAAATCGCTTCCCACCTTCGCAGGGGCGAGGGACCTATTAGGATGGTCCACCCGAGAAGGTTATTGGATCCCATAGGATTTCAAGAAGCCTTGGAGGGAATCAGTGTTGGCTGTGCCGGTGATCCTGTTGATGTCCTAGTGGAGAACTGGAACAGCAAACTCACCGGGGCAGTAGACATGATCGCTCCTAAGCATCCTTTCCGACCCGCTTCAAAACTGGCCCCTTGGTATACAGAAGAACTACGGGGGCTGAAGCGGCAAGGTACATGACTGGAGCACAGGTGGAGAAAGACTCGGCTTGAATTCAACAGACGGCAACATAGAACTCATTTAAAGATCTATGCTCAGACAATACGTGCAGCAAAGAAGCTATTCTTTTCTGCTCGTATTGCATCCACAAGTTCACATCAGGCAGAGTTGTTCAGGGTTGCGAGAGGGCTAGTATGTGCCCCTCCTCCCTTGAATCAGAATCTGGAACCATCGATTATCCACTGTGATGTGTTTAATGAATTTTTGTGGAAAAAAATCTCTCGTATTCTAGCCAACTTAGACTCCATCTCCACAATTACTTCAGTGTCTGATGTGGAGGTGTCCAGCGACTCCTCTTGTGTGGTTAGGTTGGATCAGTTCTAGTTTGTGACTCCTGAGGATGTGGACAAGCTGATTGGAACAGTGCGGCCCACCACCTGTCCTCTTGACCGTTCACCGAAATGGCTTATACCATCTGGCAGGGCGGTTGTTGAAGGAGGCCTGGTAGAGATTATAAATGCGTCTCTGAGGGAAGATAGGATGCCTCCTTGTCTTAAGGAGGCAATTATTAGACCGCTTCTGAAGAAGCTTACCTTGGATCCCTCAGAGCTGAGTAACTACAGGCCAGTCTCCAACCTTCCATGGCTGGGCAAGGTAATTAAGAGGGTGGTGGCCTCCCAGCTTCAGATGGTCTTGTAGGAAACTGATTATCTAGACCCATTTCAAACTGGCTTCCGGGCTGGCTATTGGGTGGAGACTGCTTTGGCCGGCCTGATGGATGATCTCCACCTGGGAATTGACAGAGGAAGTATGACTTTGTTGGTCCTTTTAGACCTCTCAGTGGCTTTCGATACTATCAACTACAGTATCCTTCTGGAGCGTCTGAGGAGGTTGGGAGTAGGAGGCACTGCTCTGCAGTGGTTCTGCTCCTACCTCTTGGGCAGGTTCCAGATGGTGTCCCTTGGAGACTGTCGTTCTTCAAAATCTGAACTTTTGTATGGTGTCCCTCAGGGCTCTGTATTCTCTCCGATGTCGTTTAGCATCTACATGAAACTGCTGGGAGATCATCAGGAGATTTGGTGCGGGGTGCACTCTGTATGCCAATGACACCCAAATCTATTTCTTCATGTCAGCATTATCATAAGAGAGCATAACCTCCCTAAATGTCTGCCTGGAGGTGGTAATGGGCTGGATGAGGGATAACAAACAGACTGAATCCAGATAAGACGGAGGTATTCATTGTGTGGGATCGAAACTCGGGAGATGATTTTGATCTGCTTGTTTTGGATGGGGTCACACCTCCCCACAAGGAACGGGTATGCAATCTAGGGGTGCTTCTGGATCCAAGTCTCTCCTTGGTGTCCCAGGTTGAGGCAGTGGCCAGAGGTGCCTTCTATCAGCTTCGGCTGATACGCCAACTGCGTCCGTTTCTTGAGAAAGATGACCTCAAAACAGTGGTACATCTGCTGGTAACCTCCAGACTAGATTACTGTAATGCGCTCTATGTGGGGCTGCCCTTGTATGTAGTCCGGAAACTACAGTTGGTTCAGAATGCGGCAGCCAGGCTGGTCTCTGGGGCATCTAGGAGAGACCACATTACTCCTGTATTTAAGGAGTTACACTGGCTGCCGATATGTTTCCGGGCAAAATACAAGGTGTTAGTTATAACCTATAAAGCCCTAAACAGCATGGGCCAAGGGTATTTAAGAGAACGTCTTCTTCGTTCTGAACCCCACCGCCCACTGAGATCATCAGGAAACGTCCGTCTACAGCTGCCAATGGCTCGTCTGGTGGCTACTCAGGGACGGGCCTTCTCCATTGGTGCCCCAAGGCTTTGGAATATGCTCCCTAGTAAAATAAGAGCCTCCCCATCTCTGACAATGTTTTAAAAGTCTTTAAAGACGCGCCTGTTCACCCAGGCTTTTAACTGATACTGTTTTGATTGTTTTTAATGTTTTAGGATATTGTTTTAAAAAATTTAAATAGTTATATTTTAAATTTCTTGTTTATGTTTTTAACTAATGTTTTAATGTTGTTTTTATTTTGTTGTAAACCACCCAGAGACATAAGTTCTGGGCGGTATAAAAATATGTTAAATAAATAAATAAATTTCCTTCTGCAGTGTACATTTATTCACAAGAATTAAGACCAAACTTTCCATAAATCTTATTCAGAAATTAATTATACATCAGTTACTCCCATGTTTAAAGATTGAAAGGAGACCAAATGTTCCAAGTAAAAAAATTGAAATCATTGACAAACACCCAGACTAATACTGCACCAGCATTAGAGTGTTTTCCATTGTGAAATGGAGGGCATGGTTTTTTGCAATCCTGCCTTTAATCTGCAGTCCTCTGTGTCTCCTGAAGACATGCTCTCAAGAGCTGAGGAACCTTCAGGGACATATTTTAAAGAGGCCAGGTGGCTGCAGAAGAAAGGGGAAAATCCCTGATAATTACCCCCTTGTGAGCAGAATGGAAAAAACTGTTGCACCTCTAAGATATTTTATTTATTTATTTATTGTTGAATTTATATACTGCCTTTCATTAAAAAGAATCCCAAGGCAGTTTACAAAAATTAAAAAACATACAATAAAATGACAATAAAAATATTAAGCTAAAAATATAAAACAAATCTAATTTAAAATCTATAAAATACAAGCATAAAAACTATACACAGGTAAAAACACATAGAAGCAGCAATAGAAAACAATCATGTAAAAGCCTGGATAAAAAACCAAGATTTAACAAGCTTTCTAACAACTGTGATGGAGTCCGAGGTGCGAATGGCCACTGGGGGAGCATTCCAAAGTCTGGGGGCAGCAACAGAGAAGGCCCTGTCCTGAATGCACAACAACCTAGCCTCCCTCATTGTCGGCACCCAGAGCAGAGCCCCCTCAGATGACCTCATCAAGTGGGCAGCAACCTTTGGGAGCAGGCGGTCCCTCAAGTACCCCAGGCCTAAACTGTTAAGGGCTTTAAAGGTCAAAACCAGCACCTTGAATTGGACCCGGAAACGAACTGGCAGCCAGTGCAACTCTTTCAGAATGGGTGTGATGCGCTCCCACTGGGCAGCTCCAGATAAAATCCTAGCTGCGGCGTTTTGCACTAGCTGAAGTTTCCGGATGTTCTTCAAGGGCAGCCCCACGTAGAACGTGTTACAGTAATCTAGCCGTGATGTGACTAAGGCATGGGTAACCGTGGCCAGATCTGCCCTCTCAAGAAAGGGACGCAGCTGGTGCAGTAGCCGAAGCCGTGCAAAGGCACCCCCAGCCACCACCTCCACCTGAGCTTCCAAAAGTAGAGCCGGGTACAGTAGTGCCCCCAAGTTGCGTATTTGCTCTTTCAAGGGGAGTGCAACCCCATCCAGTACCGGTAAAATCTCCTCACCCCAATTGGCTCTCCTACTGACCAACAGTACCTCCGTCTTGTCATCATAATATTTATTTAACATATTTGTATAGCGCCCAAAATGCAAGTCTCATTTTGGTCTGGATGTCAACATCCATTTTGGTCTGATGTCAACCAATATGTTTTCATAGATCCATGTTGTTTAATCTTTTTGAAGTTTGGCTTTGGGATACTCTTGTAGATCAACACTATCTATTTAGCCATCATGGTGTAGAGTGCTGGACTAGGACCGGAGAGACTCAAATTCAGATCCCCATTCAGCCATGAGACTTGCTGGGTGACTCTGGGCCAGTCACTTCTCTCTCAGCCTAACCTACTTCACAGGGTTGTTGTGAGGAGAAACTTAAGTATGTAGTACACCGCTCTGGGCTCCTTGGAGGAAGAGCGGGATATGAAATGTTAAACAAAAAATTATAAATGGGCAGTCTAAGGCTGCGTTCGCACATAATGTGAAACTGGAGTTGAATGGGGCAGCGTTCTGAATTTCCAAATGTGTGCAACAGCCGTTTTGTGCCAAAAGCGACCTGCCATTTCCCTCACCGAACTTACTTCATCAATTTGTAGTGAATTTCACTGCAACAACATGAGGTTTTTTGGCACCAGCGTTATGTCAAAATGCAGACACCGCCATAACCACAGTTTCATGCAGTTTCTGAAACTGCAACCATAAAGAGGGCAACCCAGACCCGCCTGGGATTACGCTTGTTCCATGCCTGCATCATGTCTCTCTGGCACCTCTCTGAGCCCTTGCCCCACCCCATCTCAGATCCAATAAAACAGCTGCCAAGCAACACCACCACATGCCATCCCAAGCTTGTCAGCCTATGAAATGGGTAAGTCACATGGGTGCATGCCCTCTTCCCACTCTGTCCCTTGTTCCCCGCTCCTCGCAGTCAGGAGAGAAAGGGGCCAGACTGGCAATCAAATGAAGCAATCAAGATTATGTTCACAAGCACATGCAGTCGTGGTGGCAACGTAAACAGGACAACCCCATTAGATCACTGGTATAGGAACATACGGCATGGTGGTAATACCCAGCGCTGGGTTTAAAGGGCAGCCGCAACCAGGGATTCTTGAATGACTCCGCTCTATATTTTGCACAATGATGTTGGGGAAGGGGGGCCCAGCCCCTTCCCTTTGGGGATACACATGAAGTCTCTTGGCTTACTCACGAGAAAGGAAGGCAGCAGGATCAGCATTGCCGCCAGTGAAAGAAACAATTCGAGAGATGCAACGACAGACACTGTTCCTGACTGCTCACTCATGACAGAATTTGGCCATGGGGATACCCCTTCACAACTCATGAAAAGATTCTGTAGGAACGGATGTCAGGCAGATTAATTAATAATGTGTGTTGACATCCCTTCACCCACAAGAGTGTCAGGCCATGGAGACACACATGCGGGCAGGAAAGCAGATGCTATCCAGGCTGGTTGCTCTATACAAGCAAGCTGTGGGGACGAGTACCCCGGCAACATCTCTTCCTGTCTTGGTTACTGCCATGAAGAAGTTGCCCAAGCCTGTTCTATGCCAGGCCACCTGCCCACTTGCACATGCCAATTCATTTTAATTTTTTTTTTTGGCCAGGAACAGCAACCCCACGTTCCTGGGGTCACAGAAAACTTGGGGTTCCCTCTTCTACAATTCCCCACAGTGATAGATCTGCATACACACCAATGCTGGTCTGAACCTAAGATATTTTAATGAGAGTAAAGATCTGCCCTCGGTTCCAGTGTTTCCCCAGTCTGCCCACCCAACAACGTCCAGACACATGGTGTGTCAAAATCTCTTTGGGTGCATGAAAGCCTTCCCTGCAGAGGAGGAGGTCACTATGCAAAAGTTCTGTCATGAACCAGAGGTAATGGGGGGCCCACAAAAGCAGGGCTCCTTTGTTTTTTGATAGCTCAACTCATGAGCGCATAGTCTGATGGAAGACTGAAGGTTGGCAAGCCTAAGGTCCTCCCCAGTAGACTGGTCCTCTCATGAGAGTGCAGGTCCCCTGGCAGCAAGCTGCCACAGGGGTAAGAGGAGTGTGGTTTAGTCTCCATGAACTACTTTGTCAGGGTGAGCCATCACAAGAGCATCCTTGGTCACAGCAGGCCAGACCCCAGGATCCTTTGCTCTCTCTTATATACATATTCTCTCCTAGGAAGTCATCATGTTTCCTTCCCTTTCCTGAGTAACAGAAAAATAGTGGCCTCAGCATCCCCTTCCTGCCAGAAATTGTCCTTGTGCCAAACTGTTTAGTTGCAGGGGTCTCATGAGGGCAGCGGTGCAATTGCTGTCAGAAAAGAGAATAGCATGTCATGTCATTTTTAAAGGGTTTAAATGCCTTTTCCCTGCCGAAGGCAGGCGGACCATTCCAAAGAAGGTACAATGGCGTTCAGCACGCCCCACCTCCTTGAAGACCGTGGCCAATGGCTGCTGCCCTGGATATGTCCTGATACCTTGCCCACAGTCTGGCAACACGAGCGGTACAGAGCTTGCTGGGATGCAGTCTCGGCAGACCAGGAAGAGGGAGGGGCTCCCCTGCCTTGAATACAGAGGTTGCCGGACTGTGGTTGGACACATGAATGTGATGTGATTCACAGTTAGAAAAACTGTGGGTTTGGCTACCTCTGGTTTCCCGTTACGTGCAAATGTGGCCTAAGAGGAAGATTAGTTTGAAGTTCAACAATGAGTTTGTAGTTAAAAAAAGAGATTCTTTTTATATCACTGCTTGCCTGATATAGGTGTTTCCCATAGTCTGGGAAACATACCAGCAGGGATTTGAAGTGGCAACCTCTGGCTTGCTAGTCAAGTCATTTCCTCACTGCACCATTAAGTGGCTGTGCATAGTGAGTGGGAATTGTAGCACCCACACTTTTAAAAAGCATCAGACAGCACTATACTTCACCACTTACAGTCCCAGGATTTTTCCACATTAGAAGGCTCAGGACAACCTCTCAACAAAGATGCGTTTCAGTTGTGCCCATCATATCATATGTGAAGTAATGCACTCCAACACAAAAAATTGATACAGACACACACTTATCTATCTATTGATTGATTGATTAAGTGCCATCAAGTCGGTGTCAACTCTTAACGACCACATAGATAGATTCTCTGCAGGATGATCCGTCTTCAACTTGGCCTTTAAGGTCTCTCAGTGGTGCATGCATTGCTGTTGTTATCAAGTCCATCCACCTTGCTGCTGGTCATCCTCTTCTTCTCTTGCCTTCAACTTTCCCCAGCATTATAGACTTCTCAAGGGAGCTGGGTCTTCGCATAATGTGTCCAAAGTATGATAGTCTGAGCCTGGTCATTTGTGCCTCGAGTGAAATTCTGGATTGATTTGTTCTATGATCCATTGGTTTGCTTTCCTGGCTGTCCATGTTATCCTCAAAAGTCTTCTCCGGCACCAAAGTTCAAAAGCGTCAATGCTTTTTCTATCTTGCGTCTTCAAAGTCCAGCTTTTGCATCCATAGAGTGTCAAGGGGAAAACCATTGTCTGAACGATTCTAATCTTTGTAGGTGTAGACATGTCACAGCATCTAAACCTCCTTTCCAAGGCCTTCATTGCTACCCTACCAAGTGCTAGTCTGCGGCATATTTCTTGACTGCTGGATCCTTTACTGTTGACCATCGATCCTAAAAGGCATAAGCTATCCACCACTTCAATTTTGTTTATTGTTTTATTTATTGTTAAATTTATACTCCGACTTTCATTAAGAAAATCCCAAGGCAGCTCACAAAATTTAAAAACTAGATTATTAAAAAGACAAATTAAAATATTGAGCTAAAAAAATATAAAAACAAATCTGATTTAAAAAAAAATTAAATTAACACACTAGCATAAAAACAGTACAAAATACAAGCAGCAGCAGTAGAGACAATCATATAAAAGCCGGAGTAAAAAGCCACAATTTAACATGCTTTCTAGAAACTGTGATGGCGACTGAGAAGTGGATACCCACCAGGAGAGCATTCCAGAGTCTGGGGGCAGCAACAGAGAAGGCCCTGTCCGAGTGCATGACAACCTAGTCTCCCTCATTGTTGGCACCCAGAGCAGAGCCCTCTCAGATGACCTCATCAAGTGGGCAGCAGGCCTTCGGAGCAGGCAGTCCCTTAGGTACCCCGGGCCCAAACTGTTAAGGGCTGTTAAGGGTCAAAACCAGCACCTTGAATTGGACCTAGCAACGAACTGGCTGCCAATGTAACTCTTTCAGAATGGGAGTGATGTTCTCCCACTGGGCAGCTCCAGATAAAACCCTAGCTGCCGCATTTTGAACTAGCTGAAGTCTCCAGATATTCTTCAAGGGCAACCCCACGTGGAGTGTGTTACAGTAATCCAGCCATGACGTGACTAAGGCATGGGTAACTGTGACCAGATCTGCCTTCTTGAGAAAAGGATGCAGCTAGCGCAGTAGCTGAAGCCATGCAAAGGCACTCCTGGCCACCGCCTCCACCTGAGCTTCCAAAAGCAGAGCCAGGTCCAGTAGTACCCCCAAGCTGCGTACTTGCTCCTTCAAGGGGAGTGCAACCCCATCCAGAACCGGTAAAATCTCCTCATCCCAGTTGGCTCTCCTACTGACCAACAGTACCTCCATCTTGTCTGGATTCAATTTCAGTTTATTAGCCCACATCCAACCCATCACGGCCTCCAGCGCCCAATTCAGGACATCCACCGCCTCCCTAGGATCAGGTGACAAGGAGAGATAGAGCTGAGTGTCATCCGCATATTGCTGACAACTCAGTCCAAGTCCCTGGATAACCTCTCTCAGCGGTTTCATGTAGATGTTAAACATCATGGGGGACAAGACCAAACCCTGCAGGACCCCACAGGCCAACGGCCATAGAGCCGAGCAGTAGTCCCCCAGCACCACCTTCTGAATCCTCCCCCAAAGAAAGGACCGGAACCACTGCAACACAGTGCCTCCAATTCCCATACTCGAGAGGCGGCCCAGAAGGATACCATGGTCGATGGTATCGAAACCGCTGAGAGTTCCAGCAGAACCAACAGGGACGCACTCCCCCTATCTAGTTCCTGGCGTAGGTCATCCACTATAGAGACCAAGGCAGTCTCAGTCCCATATCTGGGGCGGAAGCCAGATTGAAAAGGGTCCAGATAATCTGTATCATCCAAGACCCACTGCAGCTGGGACGCCACCACACGCTCTATCACCTTGCCCAAAAAGGGCAGGTTAGAGACCGGTCTATAGTTGTCCAGGTTGGAGGGATCAAGGGAGTGCTTTTTTAATAATGGTCTTACCACCACCTCCTTGAGACACGATGGCATCCTGCCCTCCCTTAATGAGGCATTAATAATCACCTCCAACCATCTACCTGTACCCTCCCTGGCAGCTTTTATTAGCCATGAAGGGCAAGGGTCAAGAGCAGATGACGTTGCCCGCACACTGCCCAGGATCTTGTCCACATCCTCAGGCCACACCAACTGAAAAGAATCCAACACAATAGGACCAGAGGAGAGCTGGTCTTGTGGTAGCAAGCATGACTTGTCCCCATAGCTAAGCAGGGTCTGCCCTGGTTGCATATGAATGGGAGACTTGATGTGTGAGCACTGCAAGATCTTCCCCTCAAGGGATGAAGCCGCTCTGGGAAGAGCAGAAGGTTTCAAGTTCCCTCCCTGGCTTCTCCAAGATAGGGCTGAGAGAGATTCCTGCCTGCAACCTTGGAGAAGCTGCTGCCAGTCTGTGAAGACAATACTGAGCTAGATAGACCAATGGTCTGACTCAGTATATGGCAGTTTCCTATGTTCCTATGTCTGCTGGAACTGCCAAAACTCTGGAGTCCAAATCAGCACGGATGCGATTTGGACTCCAGTTATGAGGCTCATTGCTGTGCCTGTTGTCATTAGTTTAGTATTCTTTACATTTAATTGTAGTCCCATTTTTTTCCACTGTGCTCCTTGACTTTTGTTACTAGAGTTTGCAGATCATCCACATTCTCAGCTATCAGAGTGGTGTCATCAGCATAGCACAGGTTATTAATGTTTCTTCCTTCAATTTTAAAACCACGAGCTTCTCTCAGTATATATTCAGCATATAAATTGAACAAAGAAGGAGAAAATATACCGCCTTGTCTTACTCCTTTGCCGATCTAGAACCAGTCTGTTTCTCCATGTTCCGTCTGGACTGTGACTTCCTGCCCTCTGTACAGGTTTCTCACGAGAACAATGAGATGTTCTGGGATGCCCATTTTCCTAAGGATATTCCACAACTTGACATGGTCGATGCAATCGAAGGTTTTTCTGTAGTCAATAAAGCACATATTGACTTCTTTCTGGTATCCTTTGGCTTTCTCAATTATCCAGCATGCATCAGCAACAATGTCTCCTGTTCCTCGGACTTTCCCATCCAGCATTTCCCTTTCCACGTAGGGCTCTAATCTGCATTGGATGATCCTGAGCATTATTTTGCTAGCGTGTGAAATTAAGGATATTGTGCAATTGTTTGAGCAATCTGTTAAGTCTTTCTTTGGTATGGATATGTAGACTGAATTCTTCCAATCTGTTGGCCACTGTGTTTGCCAAATTTTCTGGCACAGTTTGGTTGAAGCCTTCACTGATTCTTCTTCTGTTTAGTGATGTGCACGGTCCGGAGAAGTCCGGACCGGCACCGAAGGGGGGCCTTGTTTTTAGGGCGGGGAGGGCTTGCTTAGCCCTCCCGCCTCCTTGCCCCCGCCAGCGCCCGTATTTCCTAGTATAGGGGCGCTGGAAACCAGCGCCCCCCCCCCCCCCCGCCGCCGCGGCGAAAGAACTCCCCATGCCAGCCCTCCCACCCTCCCAGCTAGCTGGCCGCCCGCCCGCCCTCGCGCCCGCTCGCTCACCGTTCACCGGATAGAAAACGAGAGGAGCTCCGGCACAGAGCTCCTCTCGTTTAGAAGGCCTCCCGCAGAATGGTGTTTTGCGCGCGCGCACATGTGCGCGCCGCAAAGCACACCGTTCGCCGGAGGCCCGGTTTACCCGCCGGGAAAGGGCCGGGTAGACCGGGCCTCCGATCGCTGGGTAGACCGGGCCTCCGGCGATCGGAGGCCCGGTCTACCCAGCGATCGGAGGCCCGGTCTACCCGGCCCTTTCCCGGCGGGTAGACCGGGCCTCCGGCGAACAGTGTGCTTTGCGGCGCGCGCATGCGCGCACGCGCAAAACACCATTCTGCGGGAGGCCTTCTAAACGAGAGGAGCTCTGTGCCGGAGCTCCTCTCGTTTTCTATCCGGTGAACGGTGAGCGAGCGGGCGGGAGGGCGGGCGGGCGGCCAGCTAGCTGGGAGGGAGGGAGGGCTGGCATGAGGAGTTCTTTCGCTGCGGCGGCGGGGGGGGGCGGCTGGTTTCCAGCGCCCCTATACTAGGAAATACGGGCGCTGGTGGGGGCAAGGAGGTGGGAGGGCTAAGCAAGCCCTCCCGCCCTTAAGGGCATACCCCCCACCCGGACCCGGACCAGGCAGGGCCGGACCGGTCCGGCAGTTCGGCCATTCTTTGGAATGGCCGCCGGACCGGTTCGGGCACACCACTACTTCTGTTGCCTGCCATATTTCTGTAGCTATTCCATCAATTCCAATAGCCTTCCGACTTGGTAATGACCAGAGTGCTGATCTAACTTCATCTTCCCGTACCAGAGGTTCTTGCAAGTATGGAGCAGGGATTCTCAACTTCGGGTCTCCAGATGTTATTGGACTTCAACTCCCATAATCCTAGTGGCCTTTGGTTGGGGATTATGGGAATTGAAGTCCAAAAACATCTGGGGACCCAACGTTGAGAATCCCTGTTATAAAGTATTTTGAATGTTGACGTCCCTGCTTTACAGATTTTCAGTATACGCCTTCCATCTCTGTTTGATCTTCTCTGAGTCAGTTACTTTCTGTCCTTTGGCATCCCTTAACATACCAATTTGAGGTTGGAACCTCCCTCTGAGTTCAGAGGTCTTTTGGAAAACTCGCCTTGTTTTTCTGTGTCTATTTCCATCCTCAAGGTCTTTACAGATGTCATTGTAGTATTGCTCCTTGTCTTTTATTATTTATTATTTTTATTTATTTCATTTATAAACTGCCCCATCCAGAAGCTCTGGGTGGTGTACAACAGCTTTTCTGAAATTTTCTATGAAGTTCCTTCCTGAGGTCTTTATCTTTCTTGACTTTGGCTTCTCTCTTCTTCTGGGCAATTCCCACCGTCTGTTCTGGCACCCATTTTGCTTTCTTCTGTTTCTCGGTCTTTGGCAGTCTCTTTTCACATTCATTCTTAACAACTTCTTTAATTTCATTCCACAGTTCCTCTGGTTCCCTATCAATGAGGTTCAGAACTTCAAAGCGGTTCCTGATGTTCTCCTTGAAAATGGTTGGTACATTCTCAAGATCATATCGTGGAAGCTGCATAGCTTTGTTTTTCCGCTTTAGCTTGATTTGGAACTTGCACAGGAATAGTTCGTGATCCGCTTGTGTAATAATGTAATCAATTTGATTTCTGTGTACCCCATCTGGTGATGTCCATGTGTATAGGCACTGCTTTGGTTGTCTGAAGCAGGGATTCTCAACGTTGGGACCCAGATGTTATTAGACTTCAATTCCCATAATCCCCAGCCCCAGTGGCCTTTGGTTGGGAATTATGGGAGTTGAAGTCCAATAACATCTGGGGTCCCAACGCTGAGAATCCCTGGTTTGAAGAATGTGTTAGCAATGAAGAAATCACTGGCTTGGCAGAAACTAATAAGTAATTATCCTGCTTCGTTTCTGTTTCCTAGGCCATATAGGTCTCTATCTATAGTAAGCCAAAATTGAAGATGTCTTCAGAGCAACTTTCTTCATCCTCCTAGCAGGGTCTTTCACTCTTCAATATTGCTGCAAGATTTGAACAGGCTGGCTCAACCCAATATTATCAGGCATGTTTCTGAATTGATATCCTCCCAAAAAGCTACAAGAAGAAAATTCTAGCTGTGTGATAAATTAAGTTGCAAAATGAAATGGATTAGCACTCAGTGATCAGCTGTCAGATCAATTTCAGATTTAAATTCCTCCTCTCCCCTCACCTGTTCATTAAGCTCCAAATTCATGGTAACTTCAGTGACTGATTATGCATTAACAAGTTGTTCATGTGGGGAGGTATAGCTCAGTTAGTCAACAGACTATACTCACACTTTCATTTAAACATAATTCATGGCTAATATATTCAGTTCACAATTCCAATATATAAACACCCCACCTCTAACTTGAAGTTTAATTTTTAGCTTGACAGGGATGTGATGCTTCATAAAATTAAGATGCAGCAAAGCAAGCCAGAATGTCCCTGAAGGTCAACAGAAAAAATGGAAAAAGTCAGGCGGTAAAATCTGCTGCCTTATACCATTTAGAACAAAAATACGAGTATAAATGACTCCTCACTTCTTAAAAGGCAGCGTTTCTCACATTATTCTAATCTTTTTCTTTTATATATGTGAATTTGATTAAGAGGTATTATTATAATTTTTCATATGAAACTTTTAGTGTATCAATAGGAAAAAAGCAAGCATTTGCTATGTGCAATAGACATTCCAGGCAACATTTTTAAAATTCGATACCAGCAACTACTCTTTTTTTAGTGAGAATTGAATCACCATCAAGGAAGCAAATTAAAAGTCACATTATGCCTTTCAAGTGATTTACCATCCACTAAGTCTCATTTCTTCTGAACACTGCTGCCCAGTGTGATTTATCTTCTTTGTCTCAGTGCACTGACACTAACATAGAACCCAATAGGCAAAGAAGGCTCAAATAACAAGACTTCAACCAAAAGATATAGTGATGAGAAAGTTTATACAAGTAAAACCAACCAGGGGAAAAAAATTGCCCTGTTTTTAAGCATGACCTTCTAAAGAAGGAGCAGTTCAAGGAAAACATACTGATTTTCAGATACAATTTTTACCTCTCAGCTGCTTAGTAACACGCTACCTGATATCCCTGGTGTAGTGATCAGCCACCCCTCCCCTAATGAGTTAACAGGGAGTGAACCTTTGTCTTGACTGACACACTGGTGAACTCCAGGGCAGCCAATCAGTACACCAGGTGAGTGGGACATAGAGAGCAGTTGCGGGCGGGTTCCGGGAGCAAGGAGGGAGTTCTTTGTTAGAGAGAAGCATGGGCAGAATAGCTTAGTGAGGAGCAATAGAATCTTGCTCCCTCATGGTTAAAGCTAGCCTGAAAGCTTTCTCTCATGGAATGACCTCTGCAGCTCCTTGAAAGTCAGGAGGGCAGGAAACTTGAATTCTCTTCCAGAGTTTGGGTGAGTTCAAGGCAAAGAAGCCAGGATTTTGGCTTTGGGAAGTTAGTATAGGGGAAAGTTTGTTTAGCCAGACTTGGAGTTAGACTTCCCGCGTATTTTGTGTGTGTGTTGTGCATATTTTGATTGTTTTAATGTTTTTAGAATATATATATATTTTTAATTTTTAATTGTGTTTTAAATTTCTTATTTTTAAATTTCTTGTTTTTGTTTTTAATTAATGTTTTACTTTTTTAATCTTGTTGTAAACCACCCGGAGACGTAAGTTTGGGTCGGTATAAAAATATGTTAAATAAATAAATAAATGATACAGTTCTGTTATTGTTTACCTGTAACATAATTAACCTAACAAACACTAGCCTTCATCCAGCCAAGGCATTGCAAAAAATTTTTTTTGCATCCAGCCAAGGCATCCAGCCAAGGCATTGCAAAAATTTTAATTGTGCTTTTGCATTTTCCTACATACCTATTGCAACTGGGTAACCACGGTTTTTAAAGCATGCCACCCCAACTTCACTCAGGGTGCTTTTTGATGTAATCTTGTAACCTACTGAGTATTTTTATCTGCAACTAAAAGCTGAGAAAGCCTCAGACGGAAGCAGTCTGTAGAATTTGAATAAAACTTTTGTTTTTTTTGTTCTTTTCTTTTACAAGCCTCTCTGAGTGGATTTTTAACTTGGGAAAAGGGAGTGGACTAAAAGAGGGTATTTTTTGCTCTGGTGCAAACACGCCTCAGGCAGTCAACAGCTATCAGAGGATTTTTGTGTACTTTTCCAATAGCAGAAGAAAGAGTTTTCCCTGGGATTCCACCCCAAGTGTACAGGGAGGTTCAAGCTCTATAATAAAGAGGGGTGGTGGTGGCGGCAGCCATTTTTGAACCTACCAAAAATAAAGAAGAGTTTTAGGAGAAGTCTAGTCATGCAGCTCAGCAGGGATTATTCAGCATTTCTTTCCCTCATGTGAGCTTGCTCTGAGACAAAGGCTATAATCCACTACACCTGGGTAATTTTCAGATCTGTGGGACCTGGAGCAACATATAAAAGGTACTTCTAGAACTCATGCTAGCTGGCTGCAGATTAAAATCAATGGGAAAGTAAGACAAAATGCAGAAAAGGTTGCTGCAAGCAGGCCTTACTGAATGGGCTTCAGAAAGCACTCTTAGGCTTAGGTAGGCGGTAATTCCAAGGCATTAGCTGTCTATTGAGAGGCTGTTAAAGACAACTACTAGGGCTGGGAACTAAAGAATCCAACTGCATGCATAGGAAACACTCATACAGGGGATGCGAAAGGAGGTGGGTCCCTACAGCAGACATCCATGTACTGCTCTGGAGTGTCCTTCAACCCTCAGAAGCAGCTGGGGGGGTAGCAGCAAGAACTCCACTGTACATATGGAACACTGGATATAGTTTGCTAAATCCTGGGTTATAACTGTTGATAAGATTTATTTAAGCAACAGCAGCCATTCACAATGCTGGACCCAGATGGGAGAGAACTGAGCATGGAGCTGGCATGGGATCAGAATTCTGCAAAACCACTTGCCACACACACATTTGTTTGTTTGTTTGTTTGTTTGATTGATTTATATACTGCCCTTCCAAAATGGCCCAGGGCGGTTTACAATTAAAACAAACCACTAAAACAATAAAGAGCTAAAACAAATTAAAAACAATATCACAACAATTAACAATTTAAAAACATTTTAAAACAAAAATTAAACAATTACAGTGATTAAAAGCCCCAAAATCGGGTTAGAATATTAAAACAGATTTTAAAACCCTGGAAAGCCAAACCAAACAAATAAGATTTAAGGGCTCTCCTGAAAGCTAATAGAGAATTCAAATTGCAGATTTCCGCAGGAAGTGCATTCCACAACCCTGTAGCAGCTATAGAGAAGGCCCGCCTCCGAGTCGCCACCAGACGAGCTGGTGGTAACTGGAGACAAACCTCCTCAGATGACCTTAATGTGCGGTGGGGATCATGCAGAAGGCGGTGCTCTCTAAGGTAACTTGGGCCTAAGTCATTCAGGGCTTTAAAGGTAATAACCAGCACTTTGTATTTCGCCTGGAAACATATCGGCAACCAGTGCAATTGTTTCAGAATAGGCGTAATATGGTCTCTCTAGGTTGCCCCAGAGACCAATCCGGCTGCCACATTCTGAACTAACTGAAGTTTCCGAACTACGTACAAAGGCAGCCCCACATAGAACAAATTGCAATAGTCAAGCCGGGAGGTTACCAGCTGGTGCACCACTGTTTTGAGGTCATCCTCTTCAAGGAATGGGCACAGCTGTCGAATCAGCCAAAGCTGATAGAAAGCACTCCTGGCCATGGCCTCCACCTGAGAAACCAGGGTGAGGCCTGGGTCCAGGATTACTCCCAAGCTGTGCACGTGCTCTTTCTGGGGGAGTGTAACCCCATCCAGCACAGGAAGATCTAACTCACCCCTCAGATTCTGAGCCCCCACAATGAGCACCTCCATCTTGCTTGGATTCAGCTTCAATTTGTTATCCCTCATCCAGCCCATTACTGCCTGTAGGCAGGCATTTAGAGAATGAGTGCCATTTCCTGAAGATGAAAAGGAGAAGTAGATTTGGATTTCATCAGCATACTGATAACACCCGGCACCAAACCTCCTGATGACCTCACCCAGCGGTTTCATGTAGATATTGAAAAGCATTGGTGACAGAATGGAGCCCTGAGGGACTCCATATAACAGCTCCTGCTTTGAGGAGCGACTGTCACCAAGCTCCACCATCTGGGATCTACTCGAGAGATAGGAACGGAACCACTGCAGAGCAGTGCCCCCTATTCCCAACTCCCCCTCTCAAGTGCGCCTCTCAGCTATGGTGCCTGGAATGAATGCTCTGGTTACAAGGCTCAGGCAAACTTTAAAGCTGGCCAAGTCACCAACGTAGAATGCTGGCCAAGTCACTCCGAAAGTGCATGGGGGGGGCGGGGGAGAAGGGACCAATGATATTATCTTTGTTAATCAGAGCTAACAGAGATTCTAAAAAGGGCATACAGGAAAACCTCACTATTTGCGGGCTCACCATCCATGTTTTTGCGTATCCACGTGTGTCTAATTGATACCAGAGTTCATTACCCATGAATACTAAAGGATTAAAACCAGTGTATCCCATGGTTCCTAGAGGGCTGGAAGTAATCACGAGGTCAATTCCTGCCACCATTTTGTAGGCATTTCTAAGCAGCATGTAATCAGGAGCCATTTTGTGCGTCTCGTCTGTTTTTTAAAAGTTTTTTTTCACAATTGGGGGGGGGATTTCACTGCTTGGAGAGCATTGCTGGGCAAAAGGAGACCCCACAGAGCAAGGTACAGTTGTTCTTTTGCCCAGTTTTCACTTTTGGGGGGATGTTTTTTGCCCTTTTAATTCAATGCAAGAACTTAACCCCCCTTTCCTCATAGGCAAAATGCCTCATTACTCACTGTTTCATTACGTTAGTATGCAAGGAATGGAACTCCTGCAAGTAATGAGGTTTGCCTATACCTGCTTGCAGAACAGAAAGAAAGGGAGCACAGATGAGCAGAGGCAAGGAAGGCGAGACAGACAGAAAGGGCCAGACAGGATATCATGCAGAGCCATGATTAAAATTTGGCTTCATGAGACGTCTCAGAACTTCAGGAACACATGCAAGCCTCAGAAGAATTCAGATTGCAGTTACAAACCACTCAGGAATGGTTATGGTTAGTAACAAATCAGGACATAAAAATCAATCAATTGCAGCTTATTCTAACCAAGGTTTGAAGTTGGGTTCAGATCATTGTTTACTTTAAAGCCTCTAATTACAATATGGCAAGATTACTTGGTTTGAATGTCCTGACTGAACCTTATTTGCTTCTGATGATAAAATAATTCTTTCAAGATAACTCATGCAAAGGGGAAGGGGGGAATCACTAGCTCCCCAGGTTCTGAAATATCACACCAAGTCAAGGTTTGATCTTGGCTTCATATTATGTCCAAACTAGTGAAAGAATTTTGGCATGGCATGGCTGGGTATTTCTCTATATTTCTTTGACAGAGCACGTAGCTCAAACTAAAACTTAGCAAGCATTTACAAATGGTAACAGTTCTGTGAGTGATCATTTAGCGTTGCAGAAATCCAAGGTTGTATTATAACCAACAGAAGCAGAAATGTGGGTTTCAGGGGGAAAATTCAAGTTTCCACCTCACTTGCATTAATTTTTTCCTCACATACAAATTTTCCTGATGCCCCATATACATTGTCATCTGAATTGGCATGTCAGTTGACCTATTTATACAGTGTCTCTCAGTCACACACAGACACACAAGCCTCCACCATATTAATTTCCCCTCACTGTATATGGATAGAAGACTCTTCGTTAAGTAAATCTCAGGATGTTTTACAGCCTGAACCAAAGCATGTTTACTTCAAAGTAAGTTGCATGTTAATGGATTTTACCATTTTTAATGGTTTTAATATATTTTACTCCCAAGGAAATGTGAGTAAAACTGCAATCTTAGGAAAATACAAGTTGGTAGTCAGGATCAGTTGGAAGCAAGCAAGTGTTGTTAAAACTGGGGTACAGTAGATTTCCCTCCTCCCTTTTAAACATATATCTTTACTTAAAATGTCAACAGAACATTTCGGGCCATTCTGAGACCCCTAATCTATATGATAGATCTGGAATGCAAGAAATCTGGTTTCATCATTCATAAAGAATAAAGGCCAAAGTATCCTGCAGGCAGAAATAACTTTTCCCTTGGACAAGTCGTCCTTTTGCCTAGCATATGAGAACACAAGACACAAGAACACTGTTAGTTTAAAATGCCACAGGACTCCAGTTTTTAAAATATATATATATAATCAGTTTATTCATATTTTCCAGTCAATTCACAATTAATGATATACAGACTACTACTTTTTGACAAGCTTACCTGTCATTCTTCACTTTTATAAGAAAATTTCTCAGACAGGAAATTAAAATAAGCACTTTACTAACCAAAATCTATATTATCCACATATCTTGGATTTTGCACCAAAAAATATAAACATTTTAATTATCTAAATACATTTGTGGCAGGGGAAACAAATCAGTCAAACATGACACCATACATCAGAACCAATAAATAAATAAATAAATAAATAAATAATGTGTGTGCACATTAACCTAGACAAAGTCTGTGTTAAAACCTGTTTTCATTGTTTAATAAAACTGCTGTGTTGAAAATGTGTATGCTACTGTAGCACTATCATGATAGGATTAGATTTCATAGCTGTGGACCTCTAGGGGGAGGGTGTTTCCAACTTGCATCTGCCCCTCCATGCACCAACCAGGCTAAAAAGAGAAGGGAAAGGGTACTGCCTGCTTGCAAACTAGGGGGAAGTCTGGGGAGCAGATGGGTGCATTCATGTGTGCCTGGAGTAAGAGAGAGATCAGTAATTGGCAAGTAAGCCAAACTACTGTCTGTGGATCCTTGGCACTCCTTTCACTACAGCACCACCACCACCCTCCGACTTGGACTCACACAATCCTTCCTTTCACTCCTCTCATTTAAGCATTCTCTCCTCCTTTACACACTCGGTGTCAGAACTTTGGTTAGTATTCATCCTGGCATTTTAACTTACCATTGTTCGTGCCAAAGCACAGTTTGAAACTGGATTGTAAACTGTGACATGAGCCAACTATGGTTAGTGCAAACACTCATACCAGCACAATACTCAAGAGTTAAGTAAAAAGATGGGGGGGGGGTATAATAGAGAGGAGCATTACATCTGCACTGGACCACTGTGAAGATTTAAGAATACAAAAGTTGAAGAAATCTTCAGAGCTCTTATCGGCCCTCTTCAAATGTGACTGGTTGTCGTTTTCTAGCGGGCTTCTATAATCCTTAAAATTACAGTCTTAGCGAGATACTCATTTGAATGACCTGTTTCCTTCAGCATCATCTTGTGATCCTCATCTCACCCCAAACATGAAGTCTGACTTGCACAGCAAGCAGGATTTAAATCAATGATTGGAGAAGTATTCTACGTTTTCATTATACCCAAAGACTCAAAAATGCAAGTGTTTTTCAAGCCATTACAGAAACTCACTTCATTTGCTTGGTGTACTTTTCAGAACTATGTATGTTCCATTATTCAACACAACAGCAGAACACTCATTAAACTTTGTATTAGCCACAAAATTTAGCATCCTGTGGATCTCAGTTTTTACTAAAGAACAAAAAGTAAATTTCTAGCCTTTACGGCTAACAAGAAAAAAAAAGATGACAGATTTTAAAAGCATGAGTAATTCCCAGGGCACCATTTATAGAGGAATCAATATGTCCCTTCCCCACAATTATTATTTCCCAGAAACACCTACAGCTTTGGTTATTGTAAAGGATTTAAAAAGCTAACAATTTTACCAGAAAAATATTCAAGAGACATGCATTTTAAAATATGCATGGAAAATATCTCAAAGTAGTATTAACATTATTGCATTTACACCTTTCAAAGGACACAATGTAAGCAACCATCATCTCAAATAGTTATACCAATCCTGCCTAGTGGAATGCTAAGTGCATCCATACACTATGGGTCTCACCCACACTGAAATCATTTTTATCCTTCTCTTAAAATATCATGTCAATCCCCAAGAAAACCAGGTACAATCAGAACCTCAGTAGCATTTCTAACTGTCAAGGGACAGAGCATCAGTCCCCATCCCCACAAGCAGCAGGAAAACAATTACACTTTTTCTTAATTTAAGAATTAAGCAAAAGCTAATAATACAACTAACTCACATAACTTATGTTCAACGCAAACGTTTGGCTCCCAACTTACCACTCCACTCACAGTAGTTCCTTCCATGAAGGGGTCCTCCCGCAAACAGAAGCAGCTAAACATTTGTATTATTACCCCAATATAGAATTTTTATTTGATTAACACAGAAGTATTTAAAACGGCATCTACTTGCCTTACTATAGCCTGGAGACAGACTACACATTTTTGCCAGAACACATACTTAAGTGTTTTAAAAGTTAATGAGCAGCATCCCGACTAGTCAGTCCTTATTGTACACCAACGAGACAAGTTAGTCATTACTCATTTAAGAGCCATTAATTTCAATGGAACTTGGTCATTACCAACTTAGCCTGGATACTCCCCATGTGACATTAAATATTTGAAAACCTACCTGCATTAACTATGGCATCAATCTCAAGCAACGTAATATCTCCTCTGTAGAGGGAGACTTTCTCACTCAGACTTTTCTTCAGTAACAAAGCTTCTTTAGTATTCTCTTCTGTAAGAAATTGGAAATATTAACACACAAACTAGTAGCACCATACATTAGAAAACAAATAAGAATTCCAGCTTCAACAGCAGATAACAAAAATATTAAGATATAACTGTACAAGCCAGTATTTAATAACCAACATGAATACTTAATGAAAATCAACAAACCCATAGAAACTCAATGATTGGTGCACTTATCAATGTTAATTGATACATACATCAGCCTTATAGTGAATAAGAAAATCAGTCCATCTAGAGAGCTGGTCTTGTGGTAGCAAGCATGACTTGTCCCCTTAAGCTAAGCAGGATCCGCCCTGGTTGCATACGAAAGGGAGACTAGAAGTGCGAGCACTGCAAGATATTCCCCTCAGGGGATGGAGCCACTCTGGGAAGAGCATCTAGGCTCCAAGTTCCCTCCCTGGCTTCTCCAAGATAGGGCTGAGAGAGATTCCTGCCTGCAACCTTGGAGAAGCCGCTGCCAGTCTGTGTAGACAATACTGAGCGAGATGGACCTATGGTCTGACTTAGTATATGGCAGCTTCCTATGTTCCTATGTTCAATCCAGTACTGCCTGCCTGGACTGGCTGCAGCTCTCCAGGATCTTGGGGCTAAATTAGAGAGAATCTTGGGAGATCGACAATTGAATTGCTTAAGAAAATCAGTCCTGGGGGATCAAGTCAGATCAAGCCATGGTGTTGGAAGGAGGGCCAGCTTGGGAGCTGAAGCTATGGAGGGGTTTTTGTTTGTTTGTTTGTTTGTTTGTTTGTTTTTAATCAGTTCTTACTAAGAAATAAAAAACTTTTGACTTTGAAAAAAATTATATATATTACACCAAGTACATTGGTGTAAAGACCAAACTATGCAGCAACACTTTTTTTTGTTCATTACAACTATTTTGATCCTTTTCTGTTCTAACTCTTTCTCCCCTCCCCTGGACCATCTCCCCCAAAGCTACTTACCCTACAGAAAACAAGAGTTAAACCCCCATTCCCCTTGACCCAATCTGATTTGGAAAGGGTGATGCAGCTGATTTTATTTTTACAAAGCTCTTAGGGGATCCAGAATCAGATCTCCCAACATCACAGCTGGCTTGACCTTCACAAAGTGGTCCTTCCCAGCATTACTAACCAATATAATTTTTAACCGTCGTGGATTCAACTTAGGATCTGCTTCATGAAGGCTGCTAGGGAGGGACTGTGACCAGGGGTGGTGAATGCCTCTCTGAAGTAGGAGGTGGTGCCCCCTCAGCTGAAAGAGGCAGTAATTACACCCATCCTTTAAAAAGCCCTCATTGGACCCTGATGATTTAAATAACTTCCAAACAGTGTCTAATCTCCCCTTCTTGGACAAGGTATTGGAGAGCAAATATGAATAGGATGCATATTTATTTATCGCTTTTCAACAAAATTCCCCAAGCAGTTTACACAGATATAAATAAATCAATAAATAGGCTACCTGTCTCCAAAGGATATCACAACTGAAAAAAGAAACTTAAGGTAGACACCAGCAACAGCCACTAGAGGACAGCCGTGCTGGGGATGGATCGGGCCAGTTTCTCTCCCCCTGCTAAATAAAAAGAATCACCACTTTTAAAAGATGGCTCTTTACTCAGTTAGTATGGTGGCATATCAGTTCCAGGCAGCCCTGGATGAATCTGATTACTTAGATCCTTTTCAGTCTGGCTGGATACGGGATGGAAACTGCCTTGGTTGCCGATGTGGATAACCTATGCCAGGAGATCGACGGAGGGAGTGTGACTATGTTGATTCTCCTGGACCTGTCAGCAGCTTTCGATACCATCAACCATGGTATCCTTCTGGGTCATCTCTCCAGGATGGGACTTGGGGTACGGTTATATGGTAGCTCTGCTCCTACCTCAGAAGGTGGTGCTGGGGGATGCCTGTTCCACCCCTTGGCGTATTTGGGGTGGGGGGCACAAGGATGTATTCTGTCTCCTATGCTGTTTAATATCTACATGAAAACTCTGGCAAAAGTCATCCAGAGGTGTCGGCTGCAGTGCCATCAATATGCTGATGACACCCAGCTCTACCTGTCTTTTAAGTCAGCAGACACAGGAAGGAAGTGGATGCTCTGAACTGGGGCTTGGAGGCTATTCTGGATTGGATGGGAACAAACAAGCTGGAGCTTATTCCAGATAAGACCAAAGTTGGTGAAATTGATCATCAAAATAGTGAGGTAAATCTGGTCATGGAGTGGGTCACACTCCAACTGAAAGACAGAGCCTGCAGCTTGCCACTGTCCCTGGAGGCACAGGTGGTGGTACAGAGGTGCTTTTTACCAGCTATGGCTTGTATGCGAGTTCCGGCCTGACTTAGAGAAGTCGGACCTGACCTCAGTCA
This sequence comes from Hemicordylus capensis, assembly GCF_027244095.1. Classification (NCBI taxonomy): domain Eukaryota; kingdom Metazoa; phylum Chordata; class Lepidosauria; order Squamata; family Cordylidae; genus Hemicordylus; species Hemicordylus capensis. The sequence goes on from NC_069657.1 coordinate 258,027,528, forward strand.
CTCATGCTTTGGTAACGTCCAGAGTGGACTACTGCAAAGCACTCTACGTGGGGCTGCCCTTGAAGACGGTTTGGAAGCTCCAGCTGGTCTAGAATGCTGCTGCAAGGATGCTCGTGGGCGCAAGTCATTTCATGAATGCCACACCCATCCAGTGGCAGCTTCAGTGGTTACCAGTCTGCTCCCAGGCTATATTCAAGGTGCTGGTCTTGATCTTTAAAGCTCTACATGGCTTGGGGCCGGGGTACCTGTCAGAGTGCATTCACCCATATGAACCTACCAGGGCCCTCCGCTTGTCATCTCATGCCCTGCTCATGGCCCCGCCACTAGCAAAGATCCAGTTGGCAAGGACTAGAAGCAGGCCTTTTCAGTTGTGGCCTCTCCGATTTGCAACATCCTCCCTGAAGAGCTTCGCCATGCTCCTTCCCTCAGTATTTTTAAAAAACGAACATACATCTTTTTAGAGATGCCTTTTAATCTTTTATCTGCTGCTTATACCTGGTAGGTTTTTTAGTTTTCAGTTTTTAGCTTTCAATTAATAACAATTTGAACCCTTTAAAATTTCTAATTTTAAATGTAGTTTTTAGTCTAGTCTTGTAACTTGATCTTTTATATTGATGTTATGAGCTGCTCCAAGCAGCAGTGTATTGGAGGGTCAGGATATACATATCTTAAATAAATGATAATGATAATAATGATAATAATGAGGTAAAGCATATGCTGAAATCCACCTAATGGCACAGCGGGGAAATGACTTGCCTAGCGAGCAAGAGGTTGCTGGTTCAAATCCCTGCTGCTATGTTTCCCAGAATATGGGAAACACCTGTATCGGGCAGCAGCAATATAGGAAGGTGCTGAAAGGCATCATCTCCCACTGCACGGGAGGAGGCAAATGGTAAACCCCTCCTGTGTTCTACCAAAAGACAACCACATAGTTCTGCGACCACCAGAAGTCGACATCAACTTGAGGGCACAACTTTACTTTAAAGCATATACTCCACTACTGTTCTTTGGCTTTTCCCTTTTCAATTCAACTGATGTCTTTATTTAGCCCTTAACCAGACTCAGATTGACACTATCTATGCTGAAAGTTCCTTTTTTTCAGACTCTGTCATATTCATTGTTTCATTGTTACCAAGTTCTCAACACAATTTTTTAAGAAGTCAACACAACCAGAAAGGTTCTTCTGACAGTTGTTGTACAACCACTCTGATTTATCACTTGTGAGTTTAAAGAAATAAATTGCCTTAAAAACTTGGAATGGAGTGCCAAGAAAGGATTATAGCACCGCTATTCTGTCTGGCAACAAGCATAATTCAATTTCAGCAAATGAAAAATTCAAACAATGAAGATAGAACACGTATCACCCAACGGTCAGAATTTGGCAGCCCCTGTGAACTATCCGACACCTACAACTGTCTTAACTCCCTCCAAGGCCTTCGAAAGAAAGTAAGTCGAATTCCTTCCTGAAACAGCAGGATTCTGTTTGACACCATTTTCACACATTATGGCGGCAAGCAAAGTTCTGCCAACTGCACACCCCTGGCAAAAAGTTGTGCCCTAGAATCAGTGTTTATTCCTGGCAACCACCAGGAGTCGAAGGGAAACCATGTGGTTATCTTTGGTAGATTACAGGAAGGATTTCCATTGCCATCTCCCGTGCAGTATGAAATGATGCCTTTCAGCATCTTCCTATATCATTGCTGCCCGATATAGGTTGTTTCCCATATTCTGGGAAACATACCAGTGGGGATTCGAACCAGCAACCTCTTGCTTGCTAGGCAAATCACTTCCCCGCTGCACCATTAGGTGACTCCTGTAACCAGCTCCAAATGCTGGAATACTTGTTGAATCCAAATACTACAAAGTGCAGTTTTTCCCAACATAGTTTGTATATAAGCTAGGTTATGGCCACCAGCTGGGTGGGCCCCCATCTCTTGATGGCAGTAGTGTGTGTGTTGGGGGGGGGGTTGCCATTGCCTCTAGTGCCATTGCCTTCAGCAAGCCAGCAACAACTGCACACTACAATATTCTGCCCACACCACCTGTGTCCCATATAATATTGCACTGCATCAGGGAGTGGGAGGGGAAACAGCAACTAGCAACTGTGGGACAGAGTTCTGATTGTTGCAGGAAGCTGCAACCTGAAGAGACTGTAGAAGGGCAACCACATCAGCCATGGTAAGGGGAGAGGCAGTGGCCTACCCATGTAGGAGAGGACTCTCCATAAGGCACCTTGCTTCGAGGCTCCAGAAAGCAGCCCTCATTAAGAGAGGCAACTACAGCTTACTGACCAAGCAACAAGCGTTAGCGAATTTGTCTCCAACACTGTTAAAAAAACCCTTGAAATTAACAAGGCTGTCTTAGGTGGTATGGAGTACGCCTTGGTGCTAAAGAAATCGTACTTCTCTGCCATTAGAATCCATCATCAGCCAGTAGAGTCAACTATTCCAGATGGTTAAAGGTCTGTTGCATCATGTGCTTCATAAAAGGGAGATTAGTCATTGGCCTGCAGTGATCAACTGGCACAACACTTTGCAGTTAAAGTCACTTACATCTGTTCCAACGTGGACTCCAGAAAAATTGCAGAACCAATCAACGTACCAAATGTATCTGTTTATCCTGTTGCTGTGGATACATTTCCGCTTGCTCAGCATCAGGAAGCAGACAAAATTACTGGAAATCTGTGCCTTAATATATGTACTCCTGCCCTTTCTTTTTCATGACCAATAAAAGCTGATATGGGGTTTGGCCAAATGGATGAAGGAGATACAGTACTTTCCTTACAAAAAGGTAGAGGTACATTCAGATTAACAAGTAACAGTAGTACCTCCTCTGGGGGGAAAACACTCTTGATCCTTCCTGCACTAGATGGTTATAGGATGGATGTACTGTTTCAAACCTCCCCTTCTTCAGCAAGATCCTTCTTCAAGGAGTTCAAAACGGATCTCTCCAAACTGGGTGAGAGGGTAACAAAATGGCAAATGCAGTTCAATGTTGGCAAGTTTAAAGTGATGCACATTGGGACAAAAAACCCCAACTCCAAGTATACACTGATGGGATTTGAGCTGTCAGTGACTGACCAGGAGAGGGATCTTGGGGTCGTCATGGACAGCTCATTGAAAGTGTCAACTCAATGTGCGGCAGCTGTGAAAAAGGCCAATTCCATGCTAGGGATCATTAGGAAGGGGACTGAAAATAACACTGCTAATATTATAATGCTCTTATACAAAACTATGGCACAGCCACACCTGGAGTAGAGGTGTGCAAACCAGCTCGACATCGAGCCGGTTTGATTCGATGGCTCGGGGTAGAACCGAACCACCCCGTTCAGTCCATAAAAAATAAAAATACTTTTTTTTAACCTTACTCCTCTCGGGGGAGATCCTGGAGGCAGCAGGGGGTGTCATCTGTGGAAGTTACCCCAACCCCACCAGCTGACTGACAGGCTGGTGAACTCCAGGGCTCAGCCAATCAGCACACCAGGTGGATGGGAGCTAGAGAGCTGTTGCCAGGAAGAAAAGAGTTCTTTGGGAGGGGAGAAGCTAGGCTGGAGGTGCACAAAAGGACATGTGGCTATGAACGTTGGATGCAGAAGAATAACTCTGCAGATCCTTGAAAGACAGGAGAGCAGGAAGCTTGAATTCTAATCCGGAGTTTGATGGGTTCAAGGCAAAGAGCCAGGGCTTATGGCTTCGGGAAGTTTAGTCTAGGAAAAGTTTGTTTAGTCAGATTTTGCATCAGCAAAGTTATATTTCTTTGGCATGTGTGCTTTTGCATATTCCTGATACTGTTCTATGATTGTTTACCAGTAATGTAATTAAACTAAGAAACACTAGCCTACGCCCATCCTACCTAGGGCATTGCAAAAGACTCTACAAACATTTAAGCGTGCATTAAAACAATGTATTTTTGTAACCGACTTAGTATTTTTGAGTGTATCTAAGAAAGCTAGAAGCCTCAGATGGAAGCAGTCTGTAGCAATTGAATAAAACTGGGGTTTTTAAGTTCTTTTCTCTTTATAAACCTCAGAGTTGGTTTTTAACTCAGGAAAAGTGGGGGGGGGGAAGGCATTTTTTCTGGTGCAAACATGTACTCAAATGTTCAGCAGCTATCAGTTTTTGCCCAATGTGTAGGCTTGCACATGGAATATTTTTGTACTTATCCAATAGCAAAATAAAGAGACTTTTCCCTGGGATTCCACCCCAAGCCCATAGAGAATCAAGCTCGGTGGATAAGAGGGGTGGTGGCAGCAGCATTTTGAACCTACCGATAAAACACAATAGTTTTAGGAGAAGTCTAGCCAGGCAGCTCAGCAGGGATAATTCAGCATCTTCCCCTCACTTGAGCTTGCTCTGCTACATCGCAGTTAGTCGCTTAGCACAAACAGCACGGGGCAACTTTACCCCAAGTGAAGTATCACATGTGACTGAAAGATACCACCATGCCCCCCTCTGTCTCCCAATTCAGAGAAGGATGCTAGCTGAGTAAGACATGAGTTAAGGAGAATGACTGTTTCTCAAGAGAAACTCCTCTTGTCGGCCCAAAGGATCTGTCTTACTAATCACCTCAAAAGGACCTCAGATAAGGCTGTATCACTCCCACCTCACTATCACAGCATTAATGGTCTCATGAGGAACAGGGAAGAGGCTTGATAGTGTGAAAGGCATTCCAATCTTCTGACCTGGAAGGTCTTCCTGACCCACGAGATAAGCTTTGAGCTCTCCCATTTACTCTATTCCATACAGGTTTTAAAAACCATTTCACTTTATTGTTCCTCAGAATTGCACACATCACACATGTGTATTATTTTGTTAACCACAAATGTCATCCCCTGCAGCCAGGAGGTGTGACCTGTGTTTGGCCCGAAGGCACGTTTTTGCCCATTTCAACCACAAACCCCACTCAATGGTGTGCTCCTTCTTCAGACCCACCAGCTGCGTGTGCTTTGGCTCTAGCAATTCCATTGACCACCACCATTGCTCTCCAGATTCACTTCCTGTTTCTAGTTTGGACCTATCTTCTGCCAGTCTGTGCAGTCTGCCAGCTGCTGCCAGTCTGTGTAGACAACACTAAGCTAGATGGACCAATGGGCTGACTCAGTATATGGCAGTATATGTTCCTATCCTCGCATTCTCCATTCTGCAAGTGTGACAGAAATACCAACAGATTTGAAAGAAGGTATTACTAATAATCTCTCTCCCCACTTTTCCAAAGTCTAAATTCTGCTAAATTCCTCTCTCTAGCAAGCCTTAACCTGGTCGCAATTCAGACCTTTAAGCAAAAATGCCTCTTCATGAGTCTCTAATTGATATTGCTAATTAGGTTATATTACCTTTCATCAATTGCCTATTTCTCATTTTCCTGTACCAATAATGCTTAAAAAAATCTGATGGTACCATATTCCTATCTCAAGTCTTTATTTCCAGACTACAGCTTTGCACAACTGACGCTGCAGTGGACTGTTCACTCTAGTTTTGCTAATTCCCCAAACAAGCCTCAAAGCATTCTCGGGACACTTTGCCAGAGTTCCAGAACAGTTCATTTAACAACCAGTCTGTATTCCAGTCTGGCTTTAGGATTAGAAGTGCCTTGGTTGACAGCCTTCATTAGGAGACAGACAGGGGAAATGATTCCCTGTCAGTTCTACCAGATAAATACTATTAACTGTGGTATTTTTCCAGATCACTGCCAGGCAGCACAGTATTATGATGGTTCCAATCCTACTTGCATGATAAATTCCATAAGGTGGTGCTGGGAGACCATTATTTGGCACCTCAGCAGATGGAGTGACACAGAGCTCCAACTCGTTTCCCATGGGTTGAGTTGTAACGAATAGTTATCTTAGAGAGCGCCTTCTTCTGCACAATTCCCACTGCACATTAAGGTCATCTGAGGAGGTCCATCTTCAGTTACCACCAGCACATCTGCTGGCGACTCAGAGGCAGGCCTTCTCTGTAGCCACTCCTGGGCTGTGGAATGCACTTCCAGTAGAAATCTGTGACCTGAGTTCATTATTGGCTTTAAGGAGAGCCCTTAAAACCTATCTGTTTGGCCTGGCCTTCTAGGGTTTTTAAAAACTGTTTTAACTGTTAACAAGCTGAACCTGCATGGAGCACCTGTTCAACAGTACACTCCCCCTACCTTCAGGCCCTCCCTCACCCCCTTCTTCCACAGTCTCCAATGGGCTGCAAGGCTTCACCCACAGCCCAGTCCCCTTCCCAGCCTCACCTCCTGCCCTCCCCTGCCGCACCTCCTGCCCCAGTCTCCCCTGCCCTCCTCTGTTTTTATATTGTTTTTGTAGTACTGAGGAATTATTCACCAACCAGGAGAGGCAGGAGGCCAGTTTTGAACTGCTTTAATCAATAAAGGTTAGGTTTAAGCTCTTTTCTCTTATAAAAGTTAACTATATGAACCATGATCATAATCTAGTCAAAGACTCCAGCTTCCCCCTAGCCGAGTCAGGTGTGAGCCGCAGGTCTGATACTGGAATCCTGATATTAGTACCATCAAGTACTAATCAACTTAGATGATTGTAGAACACCTTCTCTGTGTGGAGAAGGTTCTAATGGCCAAAGATCCTGTGTTAATGGGCATGGACTCAATTTCAGGAGGAAAGTCAAGGCTGAGTGTCAATTATAAGTACTATTGATATGGTTATGCTGAATAGTTGTCACCATGTGAATGGCTAGGGAGTTGCTCTTTGAAGTATCAGATTATCATTCTAAAGCCCATGCCTTTGGAATGAATTTGTTTCTCCTACTGCATATCCACTGTCCATTCAAAGATTCACTGTTCACTAGATAGCCGTCTTTTCTGTTCAAGTTGAAACATCAGCTATGACCAAGCTTGGAATGCTGGTGGGAAAGTGTGTACCAAGAGTGGGATTTGAACCAATGCCACTCACTTCCTTACATAACACTTGTGACCATACTGCATGAAGGCACGTGTTGGCCGATTCATCTTAAGGCCACAGAACCGATGCCGGCAGGTGTTTTCACTACTGTGCATTACCATGGAAAGAAGGCATCTTAACTCATCTAGTAACTCCGGAGACACTATGGGGCTTATGATGAATTGAGTCCTAGGATACAAAAAGGACTTGCCGATGCATTGGCAAAGCCTCTATCATCTTTGAAAAATTCTGGAAAATGGGTGATACCCCACAAGTCTGAAAATAGGCCACTGTTTTCCCAGCCTCCAAAGAGGAAAACTGAGCATCGGGGAAACTACACACTGGTCTGGCTTGGTTAGCAGCATAGGTTATGAGAACCATTATAAAGCACTCAGGTTTTAACTGTTTACAACACAACAATACAGTATCAACATGCATTTGTCATGAATACATCCTGCCATACTGATTTTACTTTTCTTTAATATAGCTTAGTAGATTGTTGGAATGCTGTAACCATTTATCTTCATTTCAACAAAGCATTTGGCAAAGCTCCCCATGATGTTTTGGTTAGCAAATTGTTCAAATGCAAGCTAGATAATAAATCTTGGTGAGGATTCACAACTACTTGAAAAACTATTCAAGGAATGCTCATCAATGGTCCCTCATCATACTGGAAGGACGTTTAGAGCAGAGTGCCATAGTGCTGTCTCCTGGGTCCACTACTCTCCAATCTTTTTATCAGTGACTTAGATGAAGGGGTGGAAGGAAGCTTCATCTGATATGCACAAGAGTGGAAGGAATAGGTAACTTCTCAGAAGACAGGACTAACATTCAAAATTACTTTGAAAGAATGGGCAACTGGGCTAAAGCTAACAAAATGAAGTTTGAGACATGCAAACTTCTGCTATTAAGCAAAAATAATGAAATGCAGAGGTATAGAATATTTTACAGTAACATGTGAGTGTTGCGATTATAATCCATGATGAACTGGATGCAAGTCTGGTATGTGATTCAGCTGCAAAAAAGGCTAATACAATTTTAGGTTACAACAAGAGAAACGTCCAAATAATAGTGCCACTTTATTCCAGATGAAGTCCGACTAGTGTTCTGGGTGTCATTCCATTAAGAAGAATGTAGACGAACTGAAAAAGGTTTAGAGAAGGGTACTGAAGTTGGTCAGAGGTCTGGAAAAAAGCCCTATGAGAAAAGGTTGAAGCAATTTGTTAGGTTAAGCCTAGAGAAGGACTGTGGAGGGACATAGCAATGTTCTTCGGACAGTAGTGGCAGTGGAAAAACGACAACACTTTGTTGCCCCAGGTGACAGTACTAGAGCTAATGGGCTTAAATTACAGGTGGGTGGATTACAGATGCATGTCATATTTCTCCTAATGGTTCGAATCATTCAGCATACAATCAGTTACGGGGGACAGGGTGTTCCTCGCTGAAGTTAAGACATAAGAACAGTCCTACTGGATCAGGCTCAAGGCCCAACTAGTCCAGCATCCTGTTTCACACATTGACCCACCTGATGCTTTCAAGAAACCCACAGGCACGGGGTGAGGGCTCGCCCCCTCTCCTGCCATTGCTCCCCTGCAACTGGTTATTTAGCGGCATCTTGCCTCTGAGGCTGGAGGTGGCCTATAGCCACCACACTAGTAACCATTTAGACCTGTCCTCCATGAATTTGTCTAGGCTCCTTTTAAAGTGGCCATCACCACATTCTGTGGCAGAGAGTTCCATAGACTATTTATGTGCTGTGTGAAGTACTTTGTCAGTCTTAAATTTCCCAACCTTCAGTTTCATGGGATGACCCCTGTTTCTAGTGTTATGAGAAGGGGAGAAAAATTTATCTGTCCACTCACTCTACTCCATAATTTTATTCACCTCTATCATGTCTCCCTGTAGTCACCTCTTTTCCAAACTAAAGAGCTCCGGCTGCTGTAGCCTTGTCTCATAAGGAAGGTGCACCAGGCACCTGATCTTGGTTGCCCTTTCCTGTCCTTTTTCCAGTTCTACAATGTCCTTCTTAAGATATGGTGACCAGAACTGTACTGAGTACTCCAAATGTGACTGCTATAAGGACATTATTACACTGGCATTTTTATTTTCAATCCCCTTCATAATGATACCTAGCATGGAATTTGCTTTTTTCACAGCTGCTATACACCGAGTCAACACTTTCAACAAGCTGTCCACCAAGATCTCTCTCCTGGTCTGTCACTGACAGCTCAGATCCCATCAGTGTATAAGTGAAGTTGGGGTTTTATGCCCCAATATGTATGACTTTACACCTGCTTACATTGAACTGCATTTGCCTTTTGTTGCCCACTCCCCCAGTTTGGAGAGATCTTTTTGCAGATCCTCACAGTCTGTTGTGGATTTCACTACCCTAAATAGTTTAGTGTTATCTGCCAATCTGGCCACTTCACTGCTTACCCCAACTTCTAGATCATTTCTGAACAAGTTAAAGAGCACTGCTCCCAGTACAGATCCTTGGAGGATCCCGCTTCTACTTCCCTGCATTGCAAAAACTGTCCATTTATTCCTACACTTTGCTTCCTGTCCTCCAACCATTTTCCAATCCACACATGAACCTGTCCCCTTATCCCATGACTGCTAAGTTAACTCAAGAGCCTTTGGTGGGGAGGTTTGTCAAAAGCTTTTTAGAAATCTAAATACACTATGTCAACTGGATCACCTTTATCCATACACTCATGGACACTCTCAAAGAACTTCAGAAGCCAAGGCAAGACTTGCCCTTGTAGAAGCCATGCTGGTTCTGCTTCAGCAAGGACCATTCTTCCATGTGTTTAACAATTTTGTCCTCAAGTATGCTTTCCATTAATTTGTCCAGCACAGAAGTTAGGCTAACTGGCCTGTAATTTCCTGGATCCCTTCCTGAAAATCTGAGTTACATTAGCTACTTTCAAGTCTTCTGGTACAGAGCCTGATTGTAGTGACAAGTTAGATATTTTTGTTATGAGATCAGCAATTTCATATTTGAGTTCCTTCAGAACTCTTGGGTGAATGCCATCTGGTCCTGGCGATTAGTAAATTTTTAGTTTTTCAAGTTTGTTCTGATCACCTTCCCTCATCACCTCAAATTGTTCCAGTTCTTCAGCCTCTGAGCCCGAGAAGCTCAGTTCCGGAGAGGGTATATGGTCAGTATCCTCCACCATGAAGATAGATGCAAAGAACTCATTCAGCCTCTCTGCAATCTCCTTATCCTGCTTCGTAATCTCTTTCACACATTTCTGTCCATACCACCACAACCAATATCTCCTCTTTAACCATTTATTACTGCTTTCTCTGAGCGGTTGCCAGAGGGTGTGTAATGGTACTTTTGTGAATTATGATACCAAAAGCAATTATAGGCTAGGCAACAGCAGACATGGGGCAAGAAGATACCAAATTAATTACAGTAGACCTTGAAGGGGGGGGGCTAGTAGTTTCAAGTCATTAGGTATCTCTGGAGATATTAAAATGTATCCTGTTGTAGTGGAGCATAATCTGTAGTTATTGCTTTGAAACTGGTCATGGTAGTAAGACTGAAAAGTGAAGAGAGCTGCAGCAATCAAGAAAATGGGGACAGAAGCCTCAGGTGCTGGAAAAAAATCCATAAATTCCATATCACATTACTACATCCAAGAAGTTTCAAGTTAGTTCTTCCTTAATGGCAGCTGCAAAACAAAGTTAGAAGAAAACACTTTAACTGGTTATTATAGTGGCCATCTATTGTCTTCAGAAAAAGATAGAGGTCCCTGTGATACTAGTTTAACATAACTATGTATATGCTCTTTAATTATATGATATGGTTTAAATAATGAACATGCTTAGGAATTATGTTTTGGTTTAATTCTCTGGTGTAGGATGGTGCCTGTCCAGCTTACCGCATGTGTGTGTTAGGGCACCTTTACAGACCAGCTTTCAATTTATAATTAGTACTCTGCAATTCAAAGTTAGTCATCTTGGCCTTTTTCTCTCAACATTATCTAATACATTTCCTCTGCTGCCCCATAACAGCTTGACTGATCCAAACATCTGTGAGGAGTGAATTGACATTTAATTTCATAGTAGTCCCCACTTTCATGAAACTTACTCTCAGCTAAGTATAGTTGAGTGAAACACATCCCTCTTTCGAACATTAGTAATTTGAACACACATTTGCTCACAAATTCTGTATTCATTAGGTACCTGTCCCATTGCCTGGGGAATCCATAATTGCCTGCTACCCATTTCTTGGGATTGAGATATCCAGTCCACCACCACCCTGGCTTACTGGGAAAAGGGCAAGTGTTTGAACACTACTCAAATAGAGATGTGTGAGCCAGCTCGAATGGAATCGAACCAGCCAGATTCAGCCAGACCAGCACCAGTTCTAAGAACTGGTTCATGGACTGGCTCGGGTTTACCTGTAAAGATGAATCCTTGAGGATTCCCCTTCCAAGCAACTTCAATAATCATCTATTTAGTCACCACAACCAAGTTAAGCTGCCCTGCAAGAGGAAATCAGTATTATGCATCTTTATTTGTTGTCTATTCTTTGCCAAGGAAGATCTTTATGCCATGCACGAGCATCAAGTTCCTGGCAAGCTGGCAAACAATCCAACTTCAACACCAAAACAAGATGTACGTAAACCACTCACTAGTAATTCCCATAAAATATTGTAGAGGAAAAATGTGAACTCACACCTTAAAGATTGTACTAATAGCTATATTTAGTCATAATATGGGACCATAGGAGGGCCTTCTCTGTGGCCACCCCTCTTCTTTGAAACACTCTTCCCCCCCAGATTCGTTCAGCCCCCTCCCTGGCTGCTTTTAAGGCCCTGCTTAAGACCCACCTGTTTCGCCAGGCGTTTGCCCTTTAACATTATTATTATTATTTTCATTAATTGTTAGTGGTATTGTTGTCCACCACCTAGAGTCTTTGGAGGAGGTGGCATATAAGAAAAATTTAATTAATACATAAATAATATAGTCACATATGTCTAATCATAACTAAACTGGGCAATTTAATTGCTGCAGAAATTCTATGCAGCCAACACTGCTATATGAATCTCTAGGTAAGAGTGTCATCTATAGACTAACAAGATGGCTTTCTTAATAGAGATGCCCCAATGTCTATGCCCATGCGGCACCCTCATACGTCCCCTGTTCATTTCTACCCCCTACACATGACGGTGCAGAGCACTCCCATGTCTATGGGCACTGAGTCTCCACAACTAGCCTGCTATAATATGGGGAAGCTGCAGAGCCTCAACAATCCTCCTTTGCTCAACAGGTTGAGCAGTCTTCCCATGCAGGGTCAACATATCCTGCACAAAGGCAGTCCCTATTGACCACAAATCCCACACACCCCACAAGCACAGCTACTTTGTTGTTCAGACAGACACACCCAACTCAGCCTCCACTCACCTTGTGCTGGCCCAACATTATGATCCCTGCAGGATCAGAGCCAAAGCAAAACCGAGCAGAACAAAGAACCACTTGCAAGCGAGACTGAAGGCAACTCCCTACCTTGGATAAGTGAATAGTGTCTCAATGACTACAATACCTTTACCAACATTCAACACCCAAAAGTAAATATCAAGCAAGGTATCAATCCGAATTTGGGGATGAGATATATGAAAGCAACCACTACCTGAAAAATGGCACCCTCTGTCACCACACACCAACCCCAGAAGGAATGGATTCTCCGACACCAGGATTTTTAGTCCACACCTTTCCCATTGACTTGCCACTGGAGGACTAATAAAAAGTTAAAAGAGGAGAGTAGCAGTTCATTGTCCTCTAGGCTTTTTTCCTCCTTGGCTCTGTAAGCTCTTCCTGGAAATCATTTTGTCTACTTGAGTAGACATCACCATAGCTATTCCTGCAATTGTTTCATGCCATACATTCATGGCTGATGAAGACATTATTAAAAAGGCAAAATCGGGGACATTCACCATCTAAGTGCCAGAATTGCTACCCAGATTTCCTCCTTATGGAAGAATAGACTTCAGATGTTTTAGATAAAGCTATACCCGGTGTATTCAAACGACTTCCATCTGAGACAAAGATGAAGCAAGTATTAGTCACCCCTCCGTCACACATGTTACAGTTTTTTTGCTTCATCCATTATATAATGTGTACCACCATCTGTTTACCAGAGATTGCTTTACAACTGTTGTGCAGACCTTGTGTCTTCAAATATCTGGCTTCCTATCAAGCAGCTCACCTTTACAGACTGGAATATGCCTATCTAGAGTCATGCAACCCACAGGTCAGCTTATTGACAGGCCAATATTTTATTTGTTAATTAAAATATTTATACCCTGCTCACCCAATACACTACTGCTTGGGGCAACAACTTACAACATTAATGTGAATAAGAGACTAATAAAGTCAGCCTGGTTTTTTAACTTGTTTAAAACCACATTTAAAATTACAATTTGTGAACAAGTTTCAAATTAAGTTTCTAAAAAGCAAAACTGAGAACTATAAAAAAACCTAAAGAACCTACCAGATAAGCTTCAGATAAAACATGTAAAAGTCTATTTTAAAATAGGTGTTTTTTGGGTGGGGGTGGGGATTTAAATACTGAGATCCACAGCTCCATAGACAACAGTAAAATCAGCATATAACATTGAAATTGGTTGGTGGGCTGGGAAATTGCCAGGCATTAAGAGGAAGCAGTTATCTTTGTTTAGCTTATAATATGTTTATGTACTATTTTTCAAAGTATGTTACATAGCAATGAACCAACATTCCCCTGCCCCAAAGAGGCTCACACTGTTGCTATATTAGCACTCGTTTCTGCAGCTATTGGGAATGGGCGGTTTGCTTCTGGAAGTGCATCAATCACAATTACTTTAAATTTATATTAGCTGAGTCATATGGCTGACCTGGCCCTATGTTGCATAAGCAAAAGAAAAGGTTCAGCTTGCACTCTATACAATGAATCCTATTACAATTAAGTAGATGAATTAAGTTAACACTGGTACAAAAATAATATCATACCTTACATTTAGTGGTTGCTCGTCTTACTGAATTCCCTCATTCTCTGCATAACTCACATAAATCAGTTAACTATATTTCAAACTAAAAATGCACAAGCCAGAGAAAAGTGTAGGATCTCTTCCAAGAACTGTTTCAGAAGTCCAAAGCATTATGCACCACTAGAGGGAGCCTTTTATCAAGAAAATGAATAGGTTTGAAGACAGGCCAGGTTTGGACACACAACTGAGATATTCCCATTTTATAAACTAAAAGAACTTTTTATTTGGTTCACATTATCAAGATGACCTAGGGACCATTTCTAATCCCATCTATACATGTCTGAAATTGCACAATCAAGCCGAGCAGATATATAGTTTTCTATTTCAAATCTAAATAGTGTTAGTAGGTATTTCAGTTTGCATTCCAGTTTTGATTTGAGAATTACAAACTTTTCCCATAATAAAGACAATTATTTTTTTCTATTAGTGTTTAATACTTTAGGGGCTTGGGTGTAAATTGCTCTGTCAAGTATGCAGCAGTTCTCAAGTATTTAAGTTACTGACCTGGGTAATATAATGGTGCTGACTGAAGCTTCAACACAACTAGCTATGTATATGAACAAGAGCAGCTATTGATGTTTTAAAGATCAGGGCTTTTAAAAAAAAAACAACAACACCAAGCTGCCACCCTAAAATTGAAAGCTGTTAAGCATAATAGATGGAAGACTGGTGGTCAACTTCCTATGCAAAACTCACTAGAGAAGTTTCATTTTTAGCATCACTTTTACAGAAACGTCATCTGCAAATTTGAGTTTAACCAGTTCTCACTGCACAGCAATTAATCCATTCTTAGAGTTTGACCATTTGAGCTGGATTATTCCGCTTACAAGACACCAAGTGTTTTGTCATCTGATGGCTGCAGAACTTGTTCTTGCACATTGTATTAGCTGCTCAACATCCTAACCATTTGATGTGAAGTATTAAAAAGTGATTAAAGCAAAAGCAGTTAGCACCATGTAAGAATGTAGTTGACACCAGAATACATAATATTCATTATGCTCCCTCGGTATTCTCTCTCTGCACTTTGGCTGCTGTCTGTTTTGCTCTCTTTAATGGCTGAAACATCTTGCACTAGGGGTGGGTTTGCCTGATAGGGTGAGTGAGAGCCATGCCTGTTGGGCTTTTAACTTTTGGGCCCTTATAAGGAGGAGCCAAGCCAGCCGCCACTGGTGGCCTACAGCCTGGGATCAAATATATTATTTTGGACTCCTAAAAGGAAAACTCTTGATGACTACTGTATTATTGTTGCCTAGTAATTGGCTGGGCCTGGTACAAGTGTCTTGGGTTATCTAGAGATGGGGAGGCAGGCGATGACTCTGGGACACCTATTCCAGTGGTAGTGAGGAATCAACCAAAATATGGTATTAGTACTTCAGCAGGCCTACAGGGGAAGGGCAATTAGCAACTTAATTGCTGTTTCCTCTTCTAGAAGCCCTACCACCAGAGGCAGGCCTGGTCTAGAGGAGAGCTGGTCTTGTGGTAGCAAGCATGACTTGTCCCCATAGCTAAGCAGGGTCTGCCCTGGTTGCATCTGAATCGGAGACCTGATGTGTGAGCACTGCAAGATATTCCCCTCAGGGGATGAAGCCGCTCTGGGAAGAGCATCTAGGTTTCAAGTTCCCTCCCTGGCTTCTCCAAGATAGGACAGAGAGAGATTCCTGCCTGCAACCTTGCAGAAGCTGCTGCCAGTCTGTGAAGACAATACTGAGCGAGATGGACCAATGGTCTGACTCAGTATATGGCAGTTTCCTATGTTCCTATCACCTCTTTGACCCTGGAGAGCAGTGCCAATTAACCACAGAACCTTACTTTATTACTTTGTAATGCCAGGTCAGTCCAATATAAGTCTGAGATCATCTAGTACTCGATTAGGGATGAAGGAGCCAACCTGGTATGCATTAGAGAGAGGTGCTAGTGTTCTGGTGTGATCCCAGCAGGATACTCCTTGGTGGAGCAGGTGAGAGGATGTGGGTGGGGTGGCTGTGGTCTAGAAGTATACCACAACTGCTATCAGGATCCCTGTCAAGGATATTGGTGTATACTGAATATGTGTACCTAAGCCTGGGGACCAAGAAGAGACTGGGACTTCTGTAGGTATACCCTGCTGCTCCCACAGAGAGTCCCACAACCAGGTCTCTCAGTTCAGTTAGAAGTTGGTGCTAGAGTCACCCCGACAGCTGGTAGTGGGGGACCTCAATGTTTACTTTAGGACCAGGTTGTCTGAAGTGCCTCAGTAGTTCATAGTGGCCAAGACTACTATGGGCCTATCCCAAGTGGTCTTGGGACTGACACATGGTGCTGGTCAAATACTTGATTTGGTCTTTTGCTCTGATCAGGGTGGTGACTCCTACAATGTCATCAACAGCCCACCATGTGGTTAAGGCAGGACTTGCAACCACAACCCACCTCTGCAGGGGTGAAGGAACTATTAGATTGCTCTTCTCAAAAAGATTGGATCCAACAGGATTCCAAGAAGCCTTGGAAGGGTTTCAAGTTGGCTCTGCTAGTGATCCCATCTAGTGAAAATATGGAATAATCAACTCACTAGACACAATCACTCTTAAGCGTCCTCTCCAATCAGCTTCAAAATCAGCCCCATGGTATTTGGAAGAACTGTGGGAGCTGAAGTAGAGACGATGATGACTAAAGCTCAAATGAGGAAGACTCAGTACAAATGTGACATGTGACACCACAGAACACATCTGAATATCTATGCTCTAACAATGTGGGTGGCAAAGAAGAACATAAAATCTCTCATATTTGGGCCAAATTGGATTCTACAGTTTGAGAGCATCCACTGTTACTGTAGAGTCTCTGGCCAAGCCAAGCAATAACTCTTATGCGATTTGACAGAGAAAGTCTGGCAAGTATTATAAAGCTGGGGGGGCAGGATGTCTCCTTGTTTTAAGGAGGCTATTGGGGACTTTATTTTAAGAAACCTGCATTGGATCCCTCAGAGTTAGCCAGTTGCAGACCTGTTTCCAGTCTCCCATCGTTGGGCAAGGTGATTGAGTTCTAAATTATGCAGATTATCTGGACAAATTTCAAGCCTGCTTTTGAATGGACTATGGGGTTGAGACTGCCCTGGTTTGCCTGACAGACAATCTCCAATTGGCTATCGACAGAGGGCATGTGACACTGCTGCTGATCCTTTTGGATCTCTTGGCAGTTTTCGATACCATCATGGTATCCTTCTGGGTTGCTTGAGCAAGATGGGATTGGGTGGCAATGTTTTGCACTAGTTTTGCTCCCACCTCTCGAGTAGATTCCAGATGGTGTCACTTAGACTGTTGCTCTGCAAAGCAAGCATTACCGTATGGAGTTTCACAAGGCTCCATACTGCCTCCAATGTTCTTTAACATCTACATGAAACCGCAGGGAGAGACCATCAGAAGATTTGATACAGTGTGTTATCAATATGCTGATGACACCCAGATCTATCTATCTATCTATCTATCTTATTCAATTTCTATACCAGCCCTCCAAAAATGGCTCAGGGCTGTTTACGCAAATAAATAAATAAATAAATAAATAAGATGGATCCTTGTCCCCAAAGGGTTGACAATCTAAAAAGAAAGATAAGCTAGACACCAGCAACAGTCACCGGAAGTACTGTGCTGGGGGTGGATAGGGCCAGTTACTCTCCCCCTGCTAAATAAAGAGAATTGCCACATTAAAAGGTGCCTCTTTGCCAAGTTAGCAGTGGTTATTTCTCCATATCTGCCTGCAACCTTGGAGAAGCCGCTGCCAGTTTGTGTAGACAATACTGAGCTAGATGGACCTATGGTCTGACTCAGTATATGGCAGCTTCCTATGTTCCTATAGTGACCTCATCAGGAAATGGTGTAACTTCCCTAAATGCCTGCCTGTAGGTGGTAATGGGCTGGTGGAAGGCTAACAAACTGAAGTTGAATCCAAATAAGATGGAGATACTGACTGTGGGGGATTGGGACCCAAGAGATGGTTTAGATCTGCCTGTTATGGATGGGGTTACACTGCCCCTGAAAGATCAGGTATGTAGCTTATGAGTGCTCCTGGATCCAAAACTCTACTGTTTCTCAGAATGAGTCAACAGCCGGGGTGCTTTTTAACAGCTTTGGCAGGTTTGTCAGCTAGGCCCATTTCTGGAAATAATTGACCTTAAAACAGTAGTACATATACTGGTAAGCTCCAGCTTGACTACTGTAATGCACTCTACCTGGGGCTGCCTTTGTACCTAGTCCAGAAACTATTATTGGTACAGAATGTGGCAACCAGACTCGTCTCTGGGACAACTCCAAGAAACCATATAACCTATTTAAAAAGAATTACATTAGCTGTTGATACGTTTCTGAGCAAAATACAAAATGCTTGTTATTACCCATAAAGACTTTAACAGTTTGGGCCCAGGGTACTTAAGCAATTGCCTTCTTTGTAGTGGAACCAGGTGCCTATTAAGATCATGTGGGGTTATGGTTGAGATTGGCTCGTTTGGTAGTGATTCAGGACTTGGGCCTACTCTGTGGCTGCCCTGGGGTTTTAGAATATGCTCCCTGTCCAGGTAGAAACGTCTTTCATATCCGACTGCTTTTAAAGATACCCTAGACACACCTGTTTTCTCAGGCTTTTAACTGCAAATAATTTTAAACTGTTTAATTGTTTTATTGTCTACTGTTTTAGGTTTGATTTTTTAAAGTTGTATACACTGCCTAATGATACACATATCAGATAGTATATAAATATGACAAATAAATAAAACTGCATTGTTATTTTTGCTATCTTGGGATATTTATCCCATACATCCACATTATACATAAACTCCAGCTCTACTGTTGCTTCTGTGTTGTATCCTGCACCAAAGGATCCATAAAAGCTCATTTTCTATGCCAAGAGCAGCTGGGACTATGTGACTTCCTAGGTTTGTCCCAAAGGCATCCTTGAAACAGAAATGTCAAAGGGTTATTGTGCAGAAGTAGGATATGAGATGGGGCCATCAAGATTATATTTATTATTTTGTTTATTTATTTATTTGATTTATATACTGCCCTTCCAAAATGGCCCAGGGCAGTTTACAATTAAAACAAACCACTAAAACAATAAAGAGCTAAAACAAATTAAAAACAATATAACAACAACTAACAATTTAAAAACATTTTAAACAATTAAACAATTACAGTGATTAAAAGCCCCCAAATCGGTTTAGAATATTAAAACAGATTTAAAAACCCTGGAAAGCCAGACCAAACAAATAAGTTTTAAGGGCTCTCCTGAAGGCTAATAGAGAATTCAAATTGCGGATTTCCGCAGGGAGCGCATTCCACAGCCCCGGAGCAGCTACAGAGAAGACCCGCCTCCAAGTCACCACCAGACGAGCTGGTGGTAACTGGAGACAAACCTCCTCAGATGACCTTAATGTGTGGTGGGGATCACGCAGAGGAAGGCGCTCTCTAAGGTAACTCGGGCCTAAGCCGTTCAGGGCTTTAAAGGTAATAACCAGCACTTTGTATTTTGCCCGGAAACATATCGGCAGCCAGTGCAATTGTTTCAGAATAGGCGTAATATGGTCTCTCCGGGTTGCCCCAGAGACCAGTCTGGCTGCTGCATTCTGAACTAATTGAAGTTTCCAAACTACGTACAAATGCAGCCACACATAGAGCGCATTGCAATAGTCAAGCCAGGAGGTTACCAGCTGAATTATACTAAAGACACCAGAACGGCTGTGACCAGATTTACATTTGCACACTTTTCTGAACTACATCCAGACAACTCCTATAAGCAATCATTTAGGAGCAGGGGTACCTTTGCTTTCAAATTTGAAAAAACTCATTCATGTCTGGGATACCAAGTTACCCTTGGCATTCCCCCCTCTCCCCCGCCCCCAATCAAATTTATGCTCACTACAAGTTGCAGGGTGCCAGTGACAATGTCCTGAAGGACAGCTTTTTAAAAGATGCCTTATTGCACACATTGTTTTGTGGGGGTACAAATTTGCCCCATGAGGCAAATTAAGCATTACCACCACTCTTCTTCAGGTGAATATGCAGCACTTGCTGAAAGCACAATGGATTTGGCTGCAACTATAATTTTAAGCAAAACCACACTACTGAGAAAGCAGGGAGACATAATCATTGCCACAAGTACTGTCTCAGCTGCAAGTTTGAGACAATTGAGATAGCAATACAGGTGGCCTTCACAAAGTTCCAACATGGTGAATTCACACCTCTCCCAGTCTTCCTCCCCGACTTTCTGCCATGGGCTATCCACGGCTGTAGCAACTAGTTACTTTTTATGAACTGCTTTTCCACAAGTGCATAAATTATTCAACTGGATTATCAAGGCAGTCATGACTCCTCTGTTTTGGCTACGCTCAGCAACAAGCCATATCCACTGGCTCAGATACTACTAGGTTGCAAGCAGATCAGAGTACAAGTGGCCTCTTCTATCCCCGAGTCCTCCGCACATTCAAGCATCAACAGCTTGTCTCTTCACACAGCTCCATAGCTACAAAACAAAGCACTCCAAGTTTCTTTGATGGTATCAACAAGAAGGAGAGGTGCTGCACAGCAAGAACAGAAGGGACCCGCAGCCGGCAACCTTAGGAAGCACTAGTGAGCATCAGAACTTCTCCAAGCAAAAGTACAGCTCACATTGCATTATCATCACTTGAACCAGTAGAATACCGTTCAAGCGAGCCAAGTTCTTTCCTGTTTGCCTTGACAGTTTAACAGTGCCTGAAGACATCTCCCCTGCTCAGCCACGTGTACACAGTAAGAAAGGCAGCACAGGACTCATTAGGTGGCTGAGAGAGCTGTAAGTACTGTATTTTAATCTGTCATTGATTCTCTATACAGTGTTCTAGTCTTCAACTATACAACAAAAATATCTCCTGTTCAGCATTAGTCTAAGTTTCATTTTCAACTTGCGCTCATATTGGAGCTTTTGATACACTGATGCCCCATCATACAGAGTGGTTCTACCGTCATAGCCAACACACAGTCTATGATGTTATTGTATTACACACAAATAGACCACTTTAAGGCACTTACAGAGCTGCAATGACCAATTCCCATGCCTGCAAGCTCAGTTTTGCAGAAAAGTTATTTGGAAGTCAAAACTGACAAATGTTCAGCAGCCTCAACCACATACTTCCCACTTAAGTAACTGAAGTATCTCGATTCCCAACTCTGGCAAGTCTAAGCACAAGAGATGTGATGCATCTCCCTTCAATTTGAGATCTTTTATGTGTAGCTTTGAACCCCCAGGTGAAGGTCCTTGGCTGCCGGCTCCTCTATTGCAGCTTCATGCCTGAACCATTTCTTGATCGGACACCCCACCATCAGCATATGTACTATTTAAGCTTTAAGATTAAGGCAACTAAGAAAGGCTGATGTTGCTTGTCAAACTGCTATGGACCAAGGGCCAGCAGAGGAGACATGGTGATTAGTTTCAACTTGATTAAGATACAAGAGATCTCTCTCCCACAACTATGCTCTACTTTTTAAGTGTGATTTTAGGCTTTTCCTGGCCCTATTGATCACCAATTTTACTCGAGTCTTAACAAGAAAGATCAGGAATTGGTCAAAGTTCAGTTGCTAGGCTACCGTCAAATATTTGCATACCACAGGTGGTCAGAAACCATCCTCATTACTGTTTTCACCCAACAGGCAACATTTAAGGTAATAATAACTCCTTCCATACTGCTCAAGCATATACTGGATTTGCAATAGGAATTTAGTCAGCTATCATAAAGTGTTTATGGTGACTAAATAAGAAACATTCACTAAACCTTGGCTAGCTATACAAAGAACCACCTTTTAAAGTAAAAGCTCTTCTATTCAGCATAAAGAACCATTGTCCTTATTGATCTCAGCAAAGCATCCCTCCAGTGGCTGCTGCTAGTGTCTCCCTTCTATTTATTTTTAGACCCAGAGCTTCTTTGGGAAAAGGAACTATTCTCTGATTTCTTCTGCTATGTAAACTGCTTTTAAAAAACTTTTGTTAGAGATTATACTGTAAATAATCCTCAGGTTGGTTAACATCTGTGGGAAGTGTAGGCAGGATTGGGACCAGCCCGAGTGACTCAGCTGTTCCCCGGTCACCTGATCAGTTTTGGGCTTTATAGGAAGGCTCCTTGTGGTGGCGGGCCCACCACTGGCAGGGTCGCCACCAAAGGAGCAATACCAAAGGGGGTCACCCCTTTGGGGGAGCCACTTCAGGGGAAAACAAGAGTGAGGGCTAGAGGGCTTCTGTTTAATTAGTTTTAAGCTGTTTTAGACT
Organism: Hemicordylus capensis; assembly: GCF_027244095.1. NCBI lineage: Eukaryota > Metazoa > Chordata > Lepidosauria > Squamata > Cordylidae > Hemicordylus > Hemicordylus capensis. The sequence goes on from NC_069657.1 coordinate 258,049,716, forward strand.
TGGGTTGAAGTTGCTGTAATGTGTTTGGGTTCATCTGGAGATGGGGGACAGGGAGCGCCTTCATTGACTATGGGGCAGCTATCCCGGTGGTGGTGGTGAATAGAAGAAGTAAGACTAGCAGGTCAGCAGGCCTTTCCAGGGGAAGGGTAGTCAGAAATGTAATCACTGTCTCCCATTCCAGCTGTCCTGCCAGCTCTTTGACCTCGGGGAGCACTGCCAAAAACCCACATAGCCTTACCCTGCTCCTCTGTAATGCCAGGTCGGTCCAAAATAAATCTGAACTCATCCGTGATTTGGTCATCGATAAAGGGGCCAACCTAGTATGTATTACCGAGACTTGGTTGGGAGAGGCTAGTGGTCCAGTTTGGTCCCAGCTTCTCCCTCCAGGATATTCTGTAGAGGAGCAGGTGAGGGGACTTGGGCAGGGAGGTGGAGTGGCTGTGGTCTATAAGGATAACATCGCCCTTACAAGGGTTCCTGTTAGGGTATCGGACCATATTGAATGTGTGTACTTGAATTTGGGGACCAGGGATAGATTGGGACTTCTGTTGGTGTACCGATCGCCCCGCTGCCCAGTGGAATCCCTTACTGAGCTCACAGACTTGGTCTGTGAACTTGCGTTGGAGTCTCCCGGACTCTTGGTGCTGGGGGACTTCAATGTTCATTTCAGGACCAATCTGTCCGGGGTAGCTCAGGAGTTCATAGCGGCTATGACAACTATGGCCTATCCCAAGTGGTCTCTGGATCTACGCATACTGGTCACACGCTTGATTTGATCTTCTACTCTGATCAGGGTGGTGTTCCGTGGGTGGGGACTCCTGTGATTTCCCCATTGTCATGGACGGATCACCATCTGGTTACGGTTGGACTTACAACCACTTCTCACCTCCGCAGGGGTGAGGGGCCCATCAGAATGGTCCACCCGAAGAGGTTATTGGATCCAGTAAGATCCCAAGAAGCCTTGGAGGGATTCAGTGTTGGCTTTGCTGGTGATCCTGTGGATGCCCTGGTTGAGAATTGGAACAACTTGCTCACCAGGGCAGTAGACACGATTGCTCCCAAGCGTCCCCTCTGACCCGCTTCAAATTTGGCCCCTTGGTATACGGAAGATCTACGGGGGCTGAAGAGGAAAGGTAGGTGACTGGAGCGCAAGTGGAGAAAGACTTGACTCGAATTTGACAGATTGCAACATAAAGCACATCTAAAGATCTATGCTCAGGCAATACGTGCAGCAAAGAGGCAGTTCTTTTCTGCCCATATTGCCTCTGTGAGTTCATATCCAGCGGAGTTGTTCAGGGTTATGAGAGGACTAGTATCTGCTCCCCCTCCCTTGAACCAGAATTTGGAGTCATCAGTTACCCACTGTGATTTGTTTAAAGAGTTTTTCACAGACAAAATCTCTCAAATTCGGGCCGACCTAGATGGAAACTCCACAATTAATTTGATGTCTGAGCTGCCCAACAACTCCTCTTACGTGATTCGACTGGATTGGTTTCAGTTTGTGACTCCTGAGGATGTGGATAAGCTGCTTGGAGCAGTGAGGCCTACCACTTGTTCTCTTGACCCTTGTCCAACATGGCTTGTTCGATCTAGCAGGGAGGTTGTTGTAGACAGCCTGGTGGATATCATAAATGTTTCTCTGAGGGAGGGCAGGATGCCTCCTTGTCTTAAGGAGGCAATCAGACCTCTTCTAAAGAAGCCTGCATTAGATCCCTCAATTACAGGCCTGTTTCCAACCTCCCATGGCTGGGCAAGGTAATTGAGAGGGTGGTGGCCTCTCAGCTCCAGTTGGTCTTGGAGGAAACTGATTATCTAGACTCATTTCAAACTGGCTTTTTGGCGGGCTGTGGGGTGGAGACTGCCTTGGTTGGCCTGATGGATGATCTCCAATTGGGAATCAACAGAGGAAGTGTGAATCTGTTGGTCCTTTTGGAACTCTTGGCGGCTTTTGATACTATTGACCATAGTATCCTTCTGGAACATCTGAGGGTGTTGGAGGTGGGAGGCACTGTTTTACAGTGGTTCCGCTCCTACCTCTCAGATACATTCCAGATGGTATCGACTGGAGACTGCTGCTCTTCAGAATCTGAGCTTAAGTATGGTGTCCCTCAAGGCTCCGTACTTTTTCCAGTGCTTTTTAACATCTACATGAAACCGCTGGGAGAGATCATCTGGGGATTTGGAGCTGGGTGTTACCAGTACACTGATGACACCCAGATCTACTTCTCCATGTCAGCTTCATCAGGAGCTGGCATATCCTCCCTATATGCCTGCCCGGAAGCAGTAATGGGTTGGATGAGGAAGAATAAACTGAAGCTGTATCCAGATAAGACGGAGGTACTTATTGTGGGGGTCAGAACTCTAGAGACAATTTTGATCTGCTTGTTCTAGATGGGGTCACACTTCCCCAAAAGGAACAGGTTCGCAGTCTGGGAGTACTTCTGGATTCACACCTCTCTCTGGTTTCTCAGGTTGAGGCAGTGGCCGGGGTGCTTTCTATTAGCTTTGGCTGATATGCCAGCTGCGCCTGTTTCTCGAGATCAATGACCTCAAAACAGTGGTACATCTGTTGGTAACCTCCAGACTTGGCTTCTGTAATGCGCTCTACGTGGGGCTGCCTTTGTACGTAGTCCGGAAACTTCAGTTGGTTCAGAATGTGGCAGCCAGGTTGGTCTCTGGGTCATCTCGGAGAGATCACATTACTCCTTTACTGATGGAGTTACACTGGCTGCCAATAGGTTTCTGGACAAAATACAAAGTGCTAGTTATAAAGCCCTAAACAGCTTAGGCCCTGGGTATCTAAGAGAGCATCTTCTTCACTACGAGCCCCACCGCCCATTGAGGTCATCTGAGGAGGTCCGTCTCCAGTTACCGCCGACCCGTTTGGTAGCTACACAGAGACGGGCCTTCTCAGTCACTGCCCCGAGATTGCGGAATGCGCTCCCTGCTGAGATACGATGCTCCCCATCTCTGGCAATTTTAAAAAAACACCTGAAAACCCATCTTTTTGCCCAAGCTTTCTCAGCTTCCTAAAAAAATTGGGTTTTAATCTCTGGTTTATTTTTAAATTGTTAAATTGTTTAAGTTTTTTTAATTTGTTTTAACTGTTTTCATGCGGTTGTTAACCGCCCAGAGACAAAAGTTTGAGGCAGTGTACAAATCTGATAAAATAAATAAATAACTTTTCTCATTTAGCATTTAAGTTGCTAAGAAAGCCAAGACCAAGCAAGTCTGCCTTATACTAGGCTTAGAATTTAAATGTGTTAACTTAACAACATAAGAACAGCCCTGCTGGATCAGGCCCAAAGCCTATCTAGTCCAACATCCTGTTTCACACAGTGGCCCACCAGATGCCTCTGGAAAGCCCACATGCAAGAACTGAGGGCATACTCTCTCTCTTGCTGTTGCTCCCCTGCAACTGGTATTTAGCAGCATCTTGCCCCTGAGGCTGGAAGTATCCTATAGCCACCGGACTAGTAACCATTGATAGATCTGTCCTCCATGAATTTGTGTAAGCCCCTTTTAAAGCCATCCAAGCTAGTAGCCATCACCACATTCTGTGGCAGAGAATTACATAAATTAATTATGCTCTGTGTGAAAGATTACTTCCTTTCGTTGGTCGTAATTTTCCTGGCCTTCAGTTTCATGGGATGACCCATGGTTCTAGTGTAGTAAGAGGGAGAAAATTTTGTCTGTCCACACTCTCTACTCCATAGATAATTTTATACACCTCTATTATGTCTCCTTGTAGTCACCTCTTTTCCAAACTAAGAAGTCCCAGATGCTATAGCCTTGCCTCATAAGGGAGGTGCCCTTGATCATCTTGGTTGCCCTCTTCTGCACCTTCTCCAGTTCCACAATATCCTTCTTAAGATACAGTAACCCAAACTGTACGTAGTACTCCAAATGTGGCTCAACCATAGGATTTGTACAAAGGCATTATAATATTAGCCTTTTTATTTTCAACCCCCTTCCAAATGATCCATAGCATGGAATCAGCCTTTTTCACAGATGCTGTGCAGCGAGTCAACACTTTCAATGAGCTGCCCTCCATGACCCCAAGATCTATCTCCTGGTCAGTCACAAACAGCTCAGACCCCATCAGTGTATGTGTGAAGTTGGCAGTTTTTGCCCCAATATGCATCACTTTACACATTTGCCATTTTGTTACCCACTTCCCTAATTTGGAGAGATCCTTTTGGAGTTCCGCACAATCTGTTGTGCATTTCACTACCCTGTATAGTTTTGAATAGTTTAGGGCTGAACATCTGCAAGTTTGGACACTTCACTGCTTACCCCAATTTCTAGATCATTTCTCAACAAGTTAAAGATCACTGGTCCCAGCACAGATCCTTGGAGGACCCCACTTCTTACTTCCCACCATGTGTAAACTATCAACTTATTCCTACCGTCTGTTTCCCTGTCCCCTTATCCCATGACTGCCAAATTTACTCAAGAGCCTTTGGTGGGGAACTTTGTCAAAAGCTTTTTGAAAGTCCAAGTATACTATGTTGCTTTTGAGTATTTCTTAATGACTGTTCGAAGGGATGTGTGATAGAGCTTCAAGCAGAAGGTCCCTGGTTCAATCCCTTGCATCTCCAAGTAAGGCTGGGAAAGACTCCTGCCCAAAACCTTGGAGAAGCCAATCATTGCAGACAATACTTAGCTATATGGACCAATTGTCTGACTCTGTATAAGACAGCTTTCTATGTACTTAAGGTATGAACATGACAGTCAGCGACTCTGGAGCACTAGTGATTTACAATTCTAGTCCTTTTTAAGTTATTAGTTCAGATACACCACAGTATGATAACTCGACAGCAACAGCCTACAGGCCAGCATTTCCAAAATTGGGTTCCAGTTGTTGGACTTGAACTCCCACAAATACAACTGTGGAAATAAATTTGCCTTTCTAAACAATTGCTTCAGACAGTTACTGATACTATAAACAATTCATAAGTGGCTTTCCCAGAGAGGAAGTCAGAGTTCAGCTCCCTATAAGCATCTATCCCCTTTTGCTGCACTCCAATCTTGAACATGTTTACTCAGGTGTCCTATTAATGTCAGTGGGACAGGTATGCATACTTACATGTGCAGCCTTTCCTGGGACAATAGCAATTTGCAGCACAGCACAAGCAATGCAATAATACTAATACTAATACTAATAATACTAACAGCTCACTCACAATGTGTTTCATTTTAGCAACATTCCATCTTTTGAAGTTGTACATACACTTGCAAAATATAGGCCAATTCCTTCAAGTCACATAGGTCTATGCACATTACTGTGGAATGCTGGGCTATGGAAAGTTAGATCCACAATTCTCAAAGCTGGGCTTTAACTGTGGCAGCAAGCAAGGCCCAACATCCAGGTCTTTCAGGCAGCACCATCATATCTCATACAAATCAGTGGAACAAGTTAGAGGCGTGTTTGCCACATCTGAAACGTTTAGCAGCTATAGATATTGGCTATATATCCAGAATACAAATGTAATAAAGATACACTGAGTCTAGAGAAAGGCCAAGAAATAGGAAACCTAAAATTCCCTAACCAAGAAACATTTATTTTGCATGTTGTGAGCATACATGCATGCATGTGTGCATGTATGCACACACACAGAATCTAACATAAAAATTGCATTGTTTGAACTGAGCAAGACAAACTAAGCCCAGCATGTCATTTTTGACAATGGCTTAGCATATCTGGATAACTCCCCAAAAGTGGTAATTATGTCTTGCTTAACTCTAGCCTCTGGTATTCAGAAGTACACTGCCACGGAGACAGTTATACAACTGCCAGAACTAATATTCTGAGCAAGAGCTTTGTTTCATGCCTTTGTCCAATGTTTTATCAATGTGACCATAACAGCATCTTAGGTCTGATAGGTGTGAGTAGGGGAAGGTTTATCTTTACAATATTAAATGCCGTATGTGTCAATAAGTGTTTTTAAATAGTCACTTGCCCGAGACTTCAAGAATTGGAGGTGGGAGGAAACTAACTCCTCAAACAGTGTGCTACCACCTGCAGCCAACTCCAGTACAAGATGCTGAATTAACGTATTTTGTCTCAGTCTTAGAAGTTGTACACCGTCTTCACTCCAATAAATGTCTCCTTTGTATGAGTGTATACATTGTATTCATTCATACTTAGTGGTGCGGCAATTTAGTTTTAGAGCATAATTCTCTAGCGCAGTGTTTCTCAAACTTTTTGGAGTCAAGGACCGCTAAATTCTTCGTGCAGAGTTTCAAGGACCGCTACATTCTTCATGTGCAGTTTCCCGGACCAGCAGTTAGTAAAGGGGTTTCAAGTCTGTCTATCTATCTATCTGACTTCTATACTGCCCAAAACTTGCATCTCTGGGCAGTTTAGAATGAAAATAATATAAGCATTAAAATAATTAAATTTGGAATCTTTTGCAAACATGGAATATTAGGGGTTCTTAACCTTGGGTCCCTCAATTAAACTCCCATAACCCCCAACAACAATGGCATTTGGCCATTATGGCTGGGGATTATGGGAGTAGAAGTCCACCAACGTCTGGGTACCCAAGGTTGAGAACCCCTGAATCTAAAAGCCTGGGTGAACAAATTTGTCTCCAGTATGTCTTCAGTATGTGCGGGGTGGTGGTGGAGGTGCTTCTGATTACTCAGTGGAGAGGGGATGTTGGGCCATTAGAAAAATTCAAAAGCTACATGGGGCCAATGAAAACAACATACAAGCAAGCCCCACTGATGCAAGAGGGAAACAGCGTTCCCTCTCAAGGCGCCTCGACCACAACAGGTAGCTGGGTTTCAATCAACCAACCTTTGGCTGCAAACAATGAGCATGCAAGAACCAGCAGCCCTTCAAGTGGCGCCCACTGCCATACCTTTTCCTTCATGCCCCCGCACCGCATACAGTTTGAAGCTGTAAAGATAGGGAATAAGATAGCTGTAGGAAGATCTCAGCAGCACGTGGAGGCAAGGCACAAGAAGGGTCCCATGCCTCCGTGATACTCTTCCTCTTCCATGCCATGTGCAAAATTGAGGAAGTGAGTGCCTTGATTTCAGTTGGGGGGGGGGGTTGACTCCCAGTCAGGGACCGGCACTCAACCCTTCAGGGACCGGTAGCGGTCCAGGGACCGGTGGTTGAGAAACACTGCTCTAGCGCATGTGTTATTTTCATACCTAAGCAATTAAGATGTTCTTGTCTCCTCTCCTCCACTATCTTTTGTTCTCACTTTATTGACCTTATTTTCCTGTGTACTTCTGTCTGCATACTTACAATTACACACACACACACGAGCTTCTGTTAACTCTTTTTACATTGTGAGCCCTTTGGGGACAGGGAGCTATCTTATTTCTTTCTGTAAACCACTTTGGAAACTTTTGTTGAGAAGCGGTATATTATTTATTTATTTATTTATTTACACAGTCAGACAGGTGTTATTGATGGGTTTGTTTTATCCAGACATCGACTCCTTCCCAAGGACCTGGGATGGCTGAATTTTATTATCAATGTTGTTGCTGTTATTATAGATATCGTTGCAGAATATAGGCTGTTCCCAGTAAAGTTGCTTTTTGTAATTGGCTGATGGTGATTTCTGTGGCCCCTATGGTGTTGAGGTGCTCTCCAAGGTCTTTTGGATTTGCACCGAGGGTGCCAGTTACCACTGGGATTATTTTGGTCTTCTGCCACAGCCTTTCAATTTCAATTTGTAGATGTTTGCATTTTGTTCTTTTTTCTATTTCTTTTTCTTCTCTTCTGCTGCTATTACTACTACTACTACTACTACTACTACCACTACCACATTTATATTCCACTCTTCCTCCAAGGAGCCCAGAGTACTACATACTTGAGTTTCTCCTCACAACAACCCTGTGAAGTAGGTTGGGCTGAGAGAGAAGTGACTGGCCCAGAGTCACCCAGCTAGTATCATGGCTGAATGGGGATTTGAACTCGGGTCTCCCAGTCCTAGTCCAGCACTCAAAATAAGCCAGTTAGATTAAGATACAATGGTCCTCTGTCCTTTTGCACTAAAGGTCACATCTGGAGTTTTAATATGGATCCAAATACTCTTCCTATGTAGCCAACCAATAATTGTGCAAGGAGTAGGCTGCTTTCCTTTGTTCCATTTCATCCAACAGTTACTTTATGTGGAGTATCAATCTGATTTCAGCTAATTGCCTTGCTAGTGTGCAAAGAGTAATGCACAAGCTGTTCTACACTGCACTTGGATCTACCCATCTCAGAAAGGGATGCATTTGGTATTGTCAATAGATTAGGTCATAGGCAGGCGTACCAAGTTAAGAAATTGGCCTTACTCAAATGCCACACTGCCCTAGGGTGCAGATCCACTAGGATCCTGTCCTTATATTTCCTGCTGCTTCCCATAAGCCAAGCATGCGATAGCTATGCACAGAAGACAACTGATAAAATTCTGAACCTTTAACAAGTGATAATTCTATGACTTTTTGTATGATTGAAATTTGCCCCAATAAATCGTTGTGTAAGCCTGTAGCTCTTTGAATCCCAGCCAGTGGAAATCAACTTCCTAGTCTGAAATACCATAATAGCAGACATTGTGTTGTAGTGGTTAGAGTGCTGGACTAGGACCAGGGAAACCCGAGTTCAAATCCCCATTCAGCCAAATACTTGCTGGGTGACTCTGGGCCAGTCACTTCTCTCTCAGCCTAACCTACTTCCCAGGGTTGTTGTGAGGAGAAACTTAAGTATGTAGTACACCACTCTGGGCTCCTTGGAGGAAGAGCAGGATATAAATTGTAAATAAATAAATAAATAAATAAATAAATAGTTTCTGTCAGCTATGAGCAATATTTAGCTTTGTAAATAATTTAATTAGAAATTCATACAAGTTCAACCAGGGAGGAAGAAGATTTCATGGCAAAATGTTACTATGTGTTATCTGCAGCTGTCATTTATGGAAACTGATAGTGTGTGTGTGCATGTTACATCTAGTTTGCGTTTATACTAGCGTCTTAAGGATACTTGGTCAAGGTGATGTGTTTCACCTTGGCCAAGTATCCATAAGACACTAGTATAAACGCAAACTAGATTAAGGTTATGTTGCTTGGCCAAAGAAAGCTGGCTGAGTAAGATGGCAAACTTATCAGGATTGCCAGTTGAAGTTTATAATTTTAGGTGTTTTCAAGCGCAGTACTATGTGTTGGAGAAGTCTGGGTTCACCTACTATGTATATTATTAACTGGAAGATGCAGCCAATCCTGTTCCCTGATGGGTATACTGTTATACAACTTCTCTTTGCAGACATGTGTTGTCATTACTATTTCTTAAGTATACATGTAATTCACTGTACACGTACACTTTAAAAACTGTGTGTGAAGCAGCCTCCAGACTCTTCACCGATTTATTCCTGTAGCAATACAATCACAAGTGGTACAACAACAGTGCTATGTAGTCTGACCACAGTCACTATCAACATACAGCAGTGTCCAAACATCGCATATCGAATTCTAGAATGCACAGAACTACTATTGCAGTGAGGTTTAAGAAATTATTGTACACACTGTGGTCCCAACTCAAGTTCATGTTACCAGTTTAACACAAAGTAAAGTTGACTTACCATCACTTTGGGCCTGGGTCTTACTTTTGAGTTCTTCCCTCCATGTTGGGATATCTTTCAGAGGAACATAATCCCGTAAATATTCTTTACGTCTCTCCTCCAGTGTCATCTTCAACAAACGTTCTATTTAAAAAGCATATATTAGTATAATATAGCAATTATACTATAGATTACTAATACTAATGTTATGCAGTTTCCTTGAAGAAAGCATCACAGCTGCAGGACTGCACCCTTAGCTCCTGCTCCTTTTTCTACTGACATGACATGAATGTGACTGGGAATGGATTCACAGATTACAAGCAGATGTTCTTAATTGCAAGTTTACTTATGGAGTCCTATCCCAAAGCCCATATTCTGCAATATTCATGATTAAACCAAGAGTAGCCCTAAAGCATTTCTGTTGCACTAATCAAATCACCAGTGAGTATCTTAAATGCTGTATCCTAGATTTCCTTTCTAGTGCTTCTGTACAAAGAAGGCAACCAGCTGGAGCTTGTCACTTCCTTTACAACACTCTTTGGTTTTTGTGGCTACTTACTTCAGTTCCAAAAAGGAATTATTAGCACCAATCACTTCATGAAAGTGACCGATGGCATATATGTACTAATCAGTCCTACCACCACTCCCACTTACTGCCCCCATTTCATGGGGGTTCAGTTTACATTCAGCTCTCGAGCCATTTACTAGAGCAAGTGCCAATCAGATATCCGAGACATGCATCTGACCTGCCTCAGTAATGACAGCATTAAGTGCTAAGCCATTTGTATAGGCTTGGGATAGTGGTGGGTGTTATGCTGAAAATTGTACCAGGCTGAAGATGGGTTGAATTCTGCATTTCAGTGTACTATGCTTCAACAACTAAATGAATGGAAATCCCATGCTGGAATGGTTTTTATCCTCTCACTTTAAATCTGAATACAAGGTGAGTGGGGGTGGGTGGGAGTAGAGATTGTGCCTATTAGACTAACCCCCAGGCCTCCATGCATTTAGTCTAGCCTCTAGTCCTTCTCAGACATGGTTTGAACACAGAGCGGGGAGCAAGACCACATGTGCCCACCCTCCACACTCATTTTAAGACCAGAAAGAGACCCCACATTGTACATGCCCAGAGCTACTCCAAACAATTTAGTACCTTATTTTTCAGGTCTTGTGAACATCTGAAGGGTGTCTTCTTTAAGCAGTATATAGGGGGTTCTTTCAGACTTTATAATATAAGTGTTTTAATGACAGGCATGCATGATCCTGCTCCTCACATTAAGAATATTGATGTACTGTTTTTCAGACTACTTCCAAAGCAATTTACATAGCAAAAGGAATCAAGATAGTTTCTTGCACCCAACAGAACTCCTGATCTAACACATAGACACCAGCAGCTATTTGGAGAAAGATTATACTAAGATTCACCTTGGCTGCTCCGTGCAAAGACACTAGAGCCATCACTTTACGGTGCCTCTGCCTGGTTTGGAGAGGCTAAAGTAACATCTGAACAGAGCAATAAATGTGACTTATACACGTGTTCAGGGCTCTTCGCCCACAAGTTAATGCGTATTTTCTTCTTGGTTTGATGCAAGTGATTTGAGTGTATCTTCTTGATACACTCAAGCGGATTCAGCTACTTTGATCTCCATGGCAAACAAGTGCAACTGAACAATTTTGAGATTTAGAGCAGCAGTAATGTATAAGGAGAGTGAGGAGGATGACAGAGTCCAGGAACTATACATCCCTAAAAATTCAGTTTCCTCGGGATGTGATCAATGGGTGAGATTTTAATCGACAAGAGTAGAATGAACAGATTAATGCGCACATGTACTACAATCAACTTCAAAAAATATGAACTAAATCATGGACCAGTTCTACACTCAAAAGTCACCAGTAGCAAGCTGAGCTGCAGTGCCAGGGAGGCCTTCTTTACAAGGCTTCAACACTGAAGTCACCAGATACATTCCTAGTAGCAGATGGCAGCAGCATGACACTCTTCATATACTGGTGGACAATGCACATGCTGAGCAAACTTCTTACTTTATGACCAGTGCATTCAACTGGTGCCCTACAGAAGTCTCTCCAGTGGCTGCCCCAATACATGCATTAGTCCACAGACTGTCTACGTTTTTTAAGGATTCAGAGCACACAGCATAACTTAGCCAGATTAAAGTGACCCTTGCAGTTTGATTGTTGGTCAACAGGGCATCAGCCACCAATCAATTTCATACCAATATTCAGTTTTTTTAAAAACCTGCAGTAGAGAAATGCCTCAGAAGAACTATGCATCATGAACACCTCCAGTGACTGTTGCTGATGTCTGTCTTGTGTTTCTCTTTAGATTGTGAGCCCTTTGGGGACAGAGATCCATCTTATTTATTATTTCTCTGTGTAAACCGCTTTGAGCCATTTTTGGAATGGCGGGAAAGAAATCAAATAAAATAAACAAACAAACAACAAACAAAGCAGGTTTCTATCCCTAAGATTATAATAAAGTTAACTACAGTTAAACAGCAAGATTACCATTAACAAAATTATTTAATCATAATCAGCTTATCATAAGAAGGTTATAAAAACCATACCCCTATTTTCTGAAGTAGGTCCTAGAATCAGCTGACTGTATCTGGGTCCAGAACAGCATCAGAGTTACAAGGTGAACTCTTCTCACAATACAGTCTATTTAGCTTCTATAACCAGTTTTGCTCTTCATGGTCTGATGAAAGGGATTTTTTAAATTCCTATTTGCATTAGCTAGTAATGACTGAGAGGAAAACTTACAAGAACAATGTTTAGAGCCTGTCATTGTCTCATTTTAACCTGCGAGCATAGGTGTTCTTAACAACTATGTTTAACACTAGTTTGAAAAACTGAACCAAGTCTACTCCATTTTATCTTATGGACAGCTCTCATGTTAAAAGTTGAAATAATCCAATGAGCAAAATTAGATCAGTTTTACGCAGCTCCTTGGAAAGCTATGTGCAGAAGCAGATTCTCAGGCATTTAACCATGACAAAACTCCAGGCTAACAATTCAAGCAACACAATGCCATTTTTAGTGAACCCTGAACAGGCTGCACAACGTCAGCCTTCTAGCTGCTGTTGGTCTGCAGCTCCCACCATCCCCAACTATTGGCTACTGTGGCTGGGGATACTGCAAATTTTAGTCTGCCCCTCTGGCTGTTTAAGTTGTGCAGTCCTGACCTAAAGCAATGCACCTGTAGTAACTTCTTAGCACAGTAAAAGATGACCGTAAAAAAAAAATCAGCAATTCACAACACTGCAGATACTGCTTTGGGTAGAAGCAAATCTGATACAGTGAGCAGTGAGAAACAGAAAAACAAGTATTCTACAATGATTGTCTGTGCCTAGCTATGCCATCAAAGCCAGTATATAAAAATGTCTAAATGCCGACCTTTTCCACCACGAAGGCAGATTTACTATGAATAAGTCATAACAGGTATCTGCCAGGAACCTTCAACTATAAGCATTGCCAAGATATTTTCCTTCTACAACTGTCCCACTTCACCTTCATCAATGTTACTAAGGACTATAGTTAAACCCCCGCTAACTGGGCAAAGAGGCTCCTTTTTAACATGGTTATTCTCTTTCATTTAGCAGGGGGAGAGTAACTGGCCCTATCTACCCACCAGGACAGTACCTCAGGTGACTGTTGCTGGTGTCTATCTTATGTTTCTTTTTAGATTGTGAGTCCTTAGGGGGCAGGGAGCCATCGTGTGTGTGTGTGTGTGTGTGTGTGTGTGTGTGTGTGTGTGTGTTTCTCTCTCTCTGTAAACCACTTTGGAAACTTTTGTTGAAAAACAGTATATAAATTGTTGTTGTATTACTATAGTCAGCGTCAATCTAATTCAGTCATGACTAACATATCTCAATTCAATGGTACTTCGTCCTGATTAACTAGTATAGTATGTTGTCTATAATGTTCAGGTTAATACCGTTATTTTTTATTACAGTGCCAACTACATACTAAGTAAGAAGTTCATGCAGCAAGTCTTTTTCTAGCCAACTTGGAAGTATGTGCATTTCTTGTCATCCCAGTTGCCTACATTATTATTATTATTACATTTATATCCCACTCTCCTCCAAGGAGCCCAGAGCGGTGTGTACTACATACTTAAGTTTCTCCTCACAACAACCCCGTGAAGTAGGTTAGGCTGAGAGAGAAGTGACTGGCCCAGAATCAGCCAGCTAGTATCATGGCTGAATGGGGATTTGAACTCAGGTCTCCCCAGTCCCAGTCCAGCACTTTAACCACAACACCACGCTGGCTTTCACTATCTTCAGGCCAGTTAATGCTACAATCCAATTACACCAACAGCCTGAGTCTATGCAGGTTTACTGAGAAGCATGGTAGTATACATGTGAGGCATGTGGCTCCTTATCCAGAAAAAAATTAAAAACTTACAGATCGAGACTAGGCTGAGTACCTGAAGTGCAAAATGCAGTTTCCACTGCTGCATATGAGGCATTTTAAATATTCACAGATAAGCACACCCTTTACTTAAGCAGCATTCATACTATGAAGCTCAATGCCATTACTTACTCCTTCAACAGCTAATGTAATAAGTGGTTTGCTTATCTGAAATTTAACTACCTTTTAAAAATCTGCTAGTTATAGCAATGGCTCTGGAGTACTTTGCTTAGCATGGCTACCTGTTTCACTTAGTTATTTTTAAAAATAGCCTTAGTTATATTCCAACAAGCTCATAAGGCCTTCCCAGTTTTGCCTGTCTTTCCATATCTTCCAACTCATAGGTCTATTCATTCTATAATGAAGGAGCTTTGACTATGAAGTTACTATCTTCTTTTTTTCCTTTTCTTTTAAGAAGAAGGAGATAATACTTTGAGTTGAGACAATATTATACTGGTCAAAGCACACATTTCCAGTCCACAAAAGAAGTTGGTCCAAAAGCAATTATCACTCAATACACTTTCATTCTGTGGGGACAAACTATGGACCGGTTATTTAGGGACACACATTAAAATTCATTCCATAGTATTTTCATCAGCAGGACCACCAGGAGTGTTTACCTTTACCCATTTTCCTATTCTGTTTGTAGAATCCAAGTACAACATTTTGGTACTAGACAGGGAGAACCTGAAGTATTTGGTCAGCCTCTATAATAGTTACTTCAGTTTCCAGGGCTTAACAAACAGTACCAAGCAACCACTCCAACTTTTCCTTACTTGTGGTAGTCAGAAAGTGAAAGTATGGGGGGAGGGGGATTTCGTTTCTAAAGCAGCAGGTTTCAAAAAATTTAGTTCATTGCATCAGCTACCATACTGCACATCTTGTGTTTCTCTGGGGTTGTAAAAAAAATGAAGGAGAGAGAGATGACAATTAAATGTATCATTTTGCCTTTTATTGTAGGCACTGGAGGAAAACACACAGGCAAAGATGACTAGTAGAAAAGAAGAAAACAGAACTGATGAGAGAGCAACAACAGGAAAAAAAGTACACCCCCAGTGACATGAAGTAGAGCATACGCTCCAGTAAAACAAGGGGACCCAAACCATGTCAGGTGAAGAGAAGAGCACAGTTATGAGGATCCCACTGCAAGAGATGCAGTACAGTTATGTCAAATCAGGAAACGTTGACAAGGTCGCAGCACTGAAATAAATAATAACAATAATAATAAATATAGGGGAGCATGAGGGGCCTGGGCTCCTTGTTACTTAACCCTAACGTCCCCATATCATTTGCTCCTTCTCGGGGCTGCAGCAGAGGTCATGCCTTTTATTCTCTCCTGTTGTTCTCCCACTGGAAGAGCACTCAGTGTCCCGGGAAAAGCGGAGCACTGCCCCAGTCAAGAGCAGAGGAAAGGGAAGAGTAATTCAAGGATGGAGCAGAAGCAGGAAGAGAAGGGAAAGCAAGAGAAAAAGGGAGAGACGGGAAAGAGAGAGGGCGCAGGCGAGCAGAGGATCCTGGCTGCCCTGCCAAGGTAAGACGGAGGTAACAGGAAGGAGACCTTGTCCAGGAAAGGGAGAACCAGAGGCTGGCTACTAGTGCACCCAGATGGCCAAGGAGAGGCAGAGGCGGCGGCAGCAGCATCTCTTGCACTCATTGGCATCCTGAAGGAAGCGGCGGGGCGCTGTGGACGCCCTGAAATACCCCCGCTTGCTTGTGCAGAGGGAGGGCAGAGCGGGGCGCTGGAGCAGGGGAAAGGGGCCAGTACCTTTTTCTTCCCTCCAGACCTTTTTCCGCTTGTTACCAGGGTACATGGTGCTGTGGCTGGCGGCGGCTTTGAGCTGCAGGTTCCCCAGGCTCACAGGAGATGAAAGAAGCACGCTGGCCCGGCTGCGAGACTCGGACAACGACAGCGCCGCCGTGGAGGAGGAGGAGGCGGTGGCGCTGGGGGTGCTCCTGCTGTCTGTACCTCCGCCTCCTTCTCACTCCCCTCTGTTTGCAGCGCGCGTCAACTGGGTCACGCCTCGCTCTAACCCGACAGACACCCCCGCAGCGCCCGCCTCCTTCCCGGAGGCCCATTGGCTCCGCTAGCCGCCGCTCAGCGGCGCGCTCCACCCCCTGCTACCCGCTCCGCTCCCCGCCAGCCCCGGCGAACCGCGGCTATGGCTGGGTCCTGGAGAAGAGGGTTTTAAAGGGACAGGCAGGCAACGGCAGGGAAGCGGAGCGCCTTGACAGGCAGAAAGAGGAGGCTGGCTGTGGTGCCTGTCAGGAAAGCAAACAAAATAGTTGCGAGCGGAGAGGCCAGTAGACAGCTCTCTCTGCTGTTTGTGGGAGATGAGCATGCGCCCGCCGATCAAGCTGGAGTTGCAAGAAAGGGTGACAGCCCGATTCACCATTGCCTGGTTGCTCCGCTCGCTCGGGAGTAAGTGAGATTAATGGAGTACGTGGGCACGTGTGCCGGGCAAATAAATTAGACTTATTTCCAAACAGACATCGTTTGGGCTTTGACCGCGATAGTCCTTCATAACCGTCTTACAGCGGCTTTGTTTTCATCAAAGGCGGGCAATCTGCTCAACCCTGTCTGGAAGCTTCCTCTTCTGCATTTAGAAACCGCGCTCCCTAAGCCCAGTGGCGTTGTACTTGTGGGTACTTCCTTGGTGAAGGGCATGCAATCTCGGCGCAGGCATAGTCTTCATTACATTACATCGTTCGTTCCGAGACTGAGCAGCCTTCTGGTACAGTCTGCCAAACATTTAAAATGGAAAACTTTCACTTGAGAAACTGTCACTTGCTGGGGGACAGCTCCTGAACCATTTACAATGTATGCACTTTATCCTGACAGTCTGTGTGGCCACCTCTTCTTACCTTTAAGATTTCTTCCTTATTTAAAGACCCAAGTAACTCAAAACTTTGTTGTTGTTGTTTTTAAAAACAGACACACACACTTTTCTCACCCTTTCTCCAGAGTTCAGGGTAGCATACCTCTTCCCTCCGCCATACACACGTTTATCCTCACAAGAACTCTATGAGGGGGGTTAAGTTTATTTATTTATTCAATTTCTATACCGCCCTTCCAAAAATGGCTCAGGGCGGTTTACACCGAGAAATAACAAACAAATAAGATGGATCCCTGTCCCCAAAGGGCTCACAATCTAAAAAGAAACATAAGGTAGACACCAGCAAGTCACTTGAGAAATATACTGAAGTTGAGAAATATACTGGCCCATGCTCGCCCAGTGAGCTTTGTGGCTGGGAAGGGTGTGTCATTTTGCCTTCCCCCCCCCCTTTTTTTTTTTTAGTATTGCTTGTTAAATTCATTTATTGTGTTATATGTGTTTTGAAATGTATGTTGGCAGCAATGTGTGTCTGTCTGTGCTGGAGGTTGAGTGACAGCAGCAGAAGTGAGACCCCTGCAGGAGGGACAAGGAAGCTCGGCTTGGAATGCAGGAGGAAGCCAGGAGAGAGGTGACAGTTTAAAAAAAAAAAAAAAAGGGGCCAATTGGGTGACAGATTAACTCTGCTGCAACCTTGTCAGGGGGGTTCCAAGTGAAGAGTGGGGAGGTGAGTCAGAGGCTTTGAGAGAAAACGGTTCTTCTGATCAAGGGAGTTTCCTCTCCTGAAGAGAGAAGTGGGCTTGAGGTGGAGGCAGGCAGGGGTGAATGATCTGTTCTCCACTTGAAAGCCAAGGGGAAAGTTCAGGGGGAGAGCCCAAAAGCCCTCAAGAGGGAGGCCGTGTAGAAACTCTGTAACCAAGGAAGGCACCTTAACCCAATTGGAGACAGATTTAATATCTCTGTAAGCTATGACAACACTTTGAAACCTTTACGCTTATATACTCTGTCTCTAGAACACGCTTAAAGGACATTTGTTAAGCAATAAATCTTGTTATTTCGTTCTAGCAAGTACATTTTATTTCCTCTCCCACATCACCTGAAGAGAGACCCCCACCCACCCAGCCAACGCTACTACACAACAAGAGGAGGAAGAAGTGAGAGGCTGTCTCAGGCCCTGCCTAATCGGAGCTGAGTCGTGGCAGAATCCTCAAGTAGGGAGGACCCATCCTGTTGTGGCCGCTTCGATGGAACAGATTTCCTGAGGAAAGAAAACAAAGGTATTGAGGGAAAGCAAGTCCTTACATGAGACAACTCAGGGCATTTAAAAGAAGAAAAGTCCTGAGGAAAAATTTCCCCACAAAGTGCTGTGTAAAGTGGTAGGTGAAGTAATAGTATAAAGACACACCTTGCTTGAATTTCCAGTTAAAAAATCGAAGCCCTTTAAAGGAGATTGTTAGTAGTGGAGATGGCAGCCAGAGACTAAGATATGAATGCAGTGAGTTTAGTGAAGGAATGTGAGGGGGAAAATATTCCATGTGAAGGCTTAAGTGCAGAAGAAATTAAACTGCTCCTCACAAAATATGAATTTGCCAATGAAGAGGTTAGGATTCTGGAGCTTTCTCGATAGCCTGAGCATGAATAAACCCAGATCTTCCCCATCGGCATCTCCCTGGGTCGGCATCTACACTTGCAGCACAATAACTAAAATGGTAAAATGCTAAAGCTGAATGGAATGGTATGCACTACTTCAGACTGGCAGTGGTAAATCACAAGTAGAGATGTGCTCAAACCATGGTTTGAGCACTTTTAGGGAAATGGGACTGGGAAAAAGTAGAGCAGATCCTTACCTGCTCTCTGCCACCCCATGCAGCTTCCGCTGGGGCAGTGCACATCCCAATAACCCATGGCATCAGCACACACATGGCACCCATGCATGCACAGACACCATGTGCATGTTGGTGCCACACCAGGGGTTATTGGGATGCATGCTGCCCCAGCAGGAACAGGTATCTGCTCTCCTTTTTCTTAAATTTTCAAGTCCCATTTCCCTAAAAGTGCTCAAACCACAGTTTGTGCACATCCCTAATCACGTGTTTGTTTGTTTAGATAAGATGTGGGTATGTAGTTCTTTCTAATGTGAGCCCATACCCAATTCCAGTTCTCAACTTAACACTTCTGTCAGCTGGAGCTACACATGCAACAGTGATAGAATGGACTTTGCCACTGCAGACACAAGTGGGGAATATTTATTATATTTGAATGACCTCCTCCCTTTTGAAAACTCCCTGCAAACAGAAAACTAGTATATCTGGAGGGGAATCTCTAGTCTTTTCTATCTGCAGAAACTTTAACATAGAGAAGCATTCACAAATGTGATCCCCAACTTGTAATCTAAAGTGCTACAGTGTTGCACCACTTCATCATTCAGTATGTGTAGTTCCATACTCAGTAAGAACAGTACAAGGTTTAAAATGTGTTATTGGATTATTGTTAAACAAAAGTAAATTTGTTTATGTCAACATGGGCAAAAATATACCATTTACTATACACTCACTCAAATTTTGTGGAATCACGCAAAGTACTTACCACCCTTATGCCCACGTTCCCTTTCTGATTTTTTGTCCAACAACATTTTGGCAGTAGGCCTTAACCTGGCAGCTGTGTGTGCCTGTATATGTTCCTGGTACAGATAGTTGCCTTCTTTCCAAACCAAAGTGCACAGGCTTTTCAGAACAAAAGGCACATGTTTACTTTGCACCTACCCACCACCAGCCCCGGGGGCTCTTATACACTCATAATTTTTCCACCCACATGGAGGAGAGAGGTTTTCTGTCCTTGCCGTCTTCATTTGCACAACCAAACTCATTATGCTTCTCCAGACACAGGACCTAGAACTTCTCGCTCTCTAGTCGATTTCTCAGTGTGAGGTGAATCAACCTATATCTGTGCGCATGGCACTTCAGATTGCAGGTGGCGACTTACATGACTGAATGCTCCTCCCTACCAAATAAAAAATATTTTCAAATCTTTCCACATAGAAAACCATGTCAGAGAGAATGCTAGACTAGAACTCTTGTCCATGATATGTTAGTTTTCTATGTGCATGGGATTTTTTTTAAAAAAAGTATAGCGGAGCATTCAGTCATGTGAGTCTTACCTGCAGTCTGAAGGGGCACAGTCGAGACACTATGGACTACCTCAGAGATAACTCTCCCAAGCCCTAAGAGGGGAAAAGAAAAAAACCTTCAGAGTTCAGACTCCTCTTCAGATTTTATTTGCATTTATATCTCACTCTTCCTACAAGGAGCCCAGAGCAGTGTACATGGTTGTGTTTATCCTCACAACAACCCTGTCAGGTAGATTAGGCTGAGATAAGTGACTGGCCCGGAGTTATCCAGTGAGTTTTATGGCTGAATGGAGATTTGAACTTGGGTCTCCCCATTCTAATCCAACATTCTGACCATACTATTTATTTGTTATTTCTCTGTGTAAATCGCCCTGAGCCATTTTTGGAAGGGCAGTATAGAAATCGAATTAATAATAAATAATAACAATACTCCATGCAGGCTCTCACCACATAGTGGGTTTTGTTTTTTGTTTTGCAAACAAGTGCACACAAGTTCAACTTACAAAAATATTTCATTGGGAAGGGAAAGTGATACAGCTGTAGCCATACTATAAATTATTTCCACTTCCGCCTCACCCTGGGATGTCAGAAAGAAAAAGAAAGACACGTGAGTATGCTATACACATAAAATGTATGATACGCCAGCTGCACCCGTTTCTCAAGATCAATGACCTCAAAACAGTGGTACATCTGTTGGTAACCTCCAAACTTGACTTCTGTAATGCGCTCTACGTGGGGCTGCCTTTGTATATAGTCCGGAAACTTCAGTTGGTTCAGAATGCAGCAGCCAGCTTGGTCTCTGGGTCATCTCAGAGAGACCACATTACTCCTTTACTGATGGAGCTGCATTGGCTGCCAATAGGTTTCCTGACAAAATACAAAGTGCTAGTTAAAGCCCTAAACGGCATAGGCCCTGGGTATCTAAGAGAGTGTCTTCTTCACTACGAGCCACACAGCCACCAACTCCTTTGGTGGCTACACAGAGACTGGCCTTCTCGGCTGTTGCCAAGAGATTGTGGAATGCGCTCCCTACAGAGATACGATCCTCCTCATCTCTGGCAATTTTTAAAAAACACCTGAACGCCCATCTTTTCGCCCAAGCTTTCACAGCTTTTTAAAATTGCCTATTTTAATTTTATGGTTGATTTTAAACTGTTGATTTGTTTTAACTTTTATATGTGTTTTAATTGTTTTATGTTAACCGCCCAGAGACAAAAAGTGTGGGCAGTATATAAGTTTGATGAATTAAATAAATAAATAAAATAAAATAAGTCATGACGACCCACTCCACTGGATTTTTCAAGGTTTTAGCCACACTTGTTTTTAATGGCAGCACATTCTTAGTAATTACTATTACTATTTCCAGAGGAGAAGCTGCGTTTTTCTCTGTGTTAACGAAAACAAGCAAGAGTCCTCTTAAAGCACCTAAGGAATGTCAGGCGCCATCCTCGATTGCCATGGGGAGAGAGAGAGAGAGAGAGAGAGAGAGAAACTGTTCGTAGTTCCTCCTCGCTGCTCCGTGAGGCTTTAGCGGTCTCTCCGACAGCTTCAACGGTCGGCGACGCGCCCCGGCTGTGCATCAGGGAAATTCTGTGTTAATTGCTCTAAGTTGTGGACGCTGCTTCAACCCCTTCTCTCCATCCCATCTCCATCCCTATCCAAGGATACAAGGAAAAAACAAAAACCTTCCTTTCTCCCGCCGCTTTCGGAGCTCCGAATCTCATCCCCTCCTCCCGACCCGCACGCCAGAACACCACCAAGTCGCTGGCGCGGTCTTTTTCCGGGTCAGCAGAAGCCTGAGGACTCGGATTGGCTGACAGTTAGGAAAGCGGTTGCTAAGTAACCGCGTCAGGGCCGAACTCCGGGGCTGGAGGAGGGGAAGGAGGAGGAGGTGGCGGTGGGAGGGGCGGCGCCTGCTGTGTGCGCGAGGAAAAAAGGAAAAATCTCCTTTGCGGGATCTGCGAGGATGTGGGGGTAAACGATTGCGGGGCGTCGGGGTTTCTGTGCAGAACAGAACGAGCGTGGGGTGGGGGGAACTCTCAGCCATTGGCCCCTACCGCCTCGGGGGAATCCCAGCAGCGAAGGAATTAAGAGCAGCAAAGGATCTGAGATGGAGATTCCGCTTGTAGCGCTGGTTTTGATGTCTCTTTGGCTCATAGGGCATAGTAGGTATCTCGTATTCTGTTTCTTTCTTTCAAAGTGAAACACCCTCGAAAGACATCCTTCCAATCCTTTCCCTTGCCTTCTCTTCCCTGTAATATAGACACAGGCATTGATGCAAACAAAAACCTCACCACCCACCAACCTGCTTCTATGTCACATAAGCAACCTTTCAGGATTTTGTTATTCCATCAGCCATGTAGGATTTCATTTGGGGGATGGGGATTAAATCGGTAACAGATTCTGCAAACTGACCCTGCTTCAAAAGTCACAATGTTTCCGCAGTGTACACAAACACAGAGCAAAGACACATGAAATTCTCGCATGTAATAGTCCACCTTTGACTTGCATGCCTATGAAGCAGATTTAGAAGTATGCCAATGGGTGTGGCGTTTGGTCTGAGTCAGGGATGTGTGTAAAGTTTATTTCAGTTGTTTTTCACCTTAGATGTTACTTTGGTTTGTAGATGTGTACCGTACTTCTATTTCCACTGCCACCAATTATACTGTGAAGCTTCTGTAACTCTGTTGTTTTCTTTACCCTGATAACATTGCTTTGCAGACGTGAGAAAGAAATCTCTCTGTCAGATGTGCTTTAAAACAAAACAAGAAGCATATTTATTTAAATATGTTATCTGAGGTTTGTTTTGCTATTAATTAGTAGGGCTGAAATCTTGCTTGGTTACAAAGTTGATTTGAACTTCTCACTTGATTACTTTACACACAATATTTTTTTTTATTGTTAGATTTATATGCCACTTTTAATAAAATTATTCCAAGGTGGGATAATTAATTAATATATAAGGCTTTTCACCTCTGAATCCAGTTCCCTCCCAGAACTCTACTTCACAACCTACTCTTTATTATAGATTTTCCTAATAATCAAGTCCTTTATTTTTTAGATGTTTTATCCTTTGAATCTCAGAACAACTCCGCTTTGTGACTGTTCCTACCCAGACCCAAATCCCCATTCTAACTGAACTTCACTTCCAACTTCTAACTGTCACTCTCTATCTCTTATGACTGACAACTCCAAAAAGTTCTAAGACAATTTGCATAAAAGTAGTCCCGCACCTTTTCATCACAGTGGTACTATCAACATGAGTTGCTTTAAGCACAAAGTCATCAGCTATCTTAGACTGAATACCCATGATAGCTTTCCAGAAATTTGGAGGTAGTATTATGGAGCCATAATTGCCATTAGTAACTTATTCACTTTTTTCAGTCTTTTAGTAACACTGCAGCAGGCTTGGACTGGCCCACAGGGCAACAGGACATATTCCCGGTATGCACCACCCACGGTGTGCCCCTGTGCCCCATCACACTCAGCAGCAGTGAATACTCCCACCTTTAATTACCCATTCTACTCAAAACCCGGCGCCCTCCACACATACATTCCACCACCCTCTCAGTGTTCCCAGTCCAGCCCTGAACTGCAGGCTAACACTGCAGAGCTAAATATACAATCCGGTTCAGTGGAAAGCATGTTGGCATGGAGCCTGTGATATACAAGTTTAAACCTATGCTAATACACAGGCTTCCAGTGAATGACTGTTGGCAAGCCATTCTCTTAGCCTCCATTTTGAAATCTGAAACATGCTTCATCTAACTTTGCAAGTTGTATCATTCTCACTTCAAGATGTACCTTGGGAAAGCCAAAACTAGTCCTCAGAAGTATAGCCAGCATTGTTGTGTCAGATGTACATACATTGTAGTTTAACAGTCATGTGCCTGTTGGATAGTATTTATGCAGCAAAATCATCCTCAATAACAAAACTGCAATAAAGCAACTGTAACACCATTTACAGCAACATGAACATTGTTCAGTTACTAGTTCAAAATCCAGCATATCACCATTTAAAACAACTACACAGCAGCATATAAATTATCTCCCCAATCAGTTAAAAGAACAGCAATCTGCCTTGCCCAGTGAATACTTGGTTAAATTCAAATGTTTTGTCCAATTTCCAGAAGGTGAGGACAGAGCTGGCCTGGCAAGCTTTCCTGAGGAGGGAGTTCTAAAGAGATCCTGCCATTGTTTAAATGGCTGCTTGTCTCCATCACTCTGATCTTGGATTAAGAAGAGATTAGAAGCAGGGCCTCGTCTGAAGGGGATGCTGAGTAACACAATTCCACCCTATCTAGCTAGAGCAACTGATAATTTATTAAAGTTTGATGATGATAGGATGGTGCTTCATCTACGTGAACATTCATTTGATCTTTCAGTGTAATCAAAGAAAAAGGAAAAAAATCAAGGGAACCCTTCCTTTAAGCTATTATTTTGTTTGCTTGCTTGCTTGTGTTATTTATTTCATGTATATACCACCCATCCAAAAATAGCTCAGTGTAGTTCACTATCAAAAATAAAACCAGTTAAAATATTAACATAAAACATAAAATCAAACTATTTAAAATGTTAACACAAGACTCATTTAAAAACCATTAAAACCACTTAAATAATATTAAAAGCCAAGCTGGAAAAGTAGTTATTTATGGTTCTCTTTAAAGCATCCAGGGTCAGGGACCTTGGAGAAGCTGCTGCCAGTCTGTGTTGACAATACTGAGCTAGATAGACCAATGGTCTGACTCAGTATATGGCAGCTTCCTATGTTCCTATGATATACCTCTTATTCCCACACAGGGAGTGCATTCTACAACCTAGGCATTGCCATTCAGAAAACATTTTTAAGTTGCCCCCTTGGAAAGTTGTTTTGTAACTCACCTAACAAATTCACCAGTCTGTTATGCAGTTGTGGCTGTAATTATGAATGTCTACAATGGATCAAGAAGGTTCACCCCTCTACTTCTGGAGTGAGGCTCACTCTTCAAGTGAGGGGTGCTGGATCAAGGCTAGTGCTAAGTAGGAAGTTTCTCCTGCTGCTCAACATCATAAGACTATTAAGAACTATTAAGAATTCACTAGTATAAGAATATTAGTGAATATTCCAGCCTTGAAGATAAGTGCAAAACATTTACTATGCCATAAAAATGATGCAGATAGACACACTAATGGATTTTTTATAAACTAAGAAGCTTGCAGGCTAGCAGTAGCAAACTATTAGCCATCCCTTTGCTTATGCAGGGAAGTGCTGGGGGGCTAGTTCTTTGGGGGATGGAGAGATTAGGATTGGGGGTGCATGCAGAGGGGGTAGCTGAGGGGTCCTGAGGCAGGGTATGGGGTTCCTGCCCCCATAAGCAAAAGGAGGCACCTCTTCCCGTCGCCTCCTCCCGCTGCTGCTGCCTCCTCCTCTCTCTTCTCTAGCTCCAAGGCCAAGTGGTGGCTCCCTCCGTCCCTGCAGGCAAGTAAGCTGCAGCTGCGGCCAGCCCCACTCTGGGTAGGTAAACAGCTGGGGGGGCCCCTGGGCAGTGGGGGTGAGCAGCTGTGAGGGAGGGAGCCAGCCAGCCAGGCTCCAATGGGGTGGTGCAGAAAAACGGGAGGGAGAGGAAGAGAGATCGAATGGGGAGTTTGGAAACTAGCACACAGAGGCTCTGTGTGCAAGTTAATCTAGTAACATCTATTTCATTAAACTTTTAATATTCCTGATTCCACTCCACTGCCTTGTCATTGCATACCACAACTCTTTCCCTTGGATTCTACATCATGCACACATGAACACATTTTATGCATACACACAGAGCTCTTCACATCTTTGTAATAGAATGGATATGGTCAAGTTGACCTAGCTTATTCACATGAGAGAAGGATAATTTTTTAAAATGAGAATACTGTATTGTTTAAAGAGGGGATACTTTTTATATTATTATTGGAATAATGTGTACACATTGTAACGTGATAAATTATGTACTGGCTTCGGTTTAAGCTTTAAATTGAAAATAAATATCCTTTTCTACAAACATAATGAGCTCCACTTGTTTACTGGAATCCATTAAACATTAATGTTTAATAGGCATACATCTTTAATTATAGATAATTCCATCCTCTAATAAAAATTACAAACTTGTGTCACAGTATGACCTAAATACTGAAACACAACTCAAGAGCAATTAAGCACAGCCCACTGCCAGTAGTATACCCTATTATATTGTTTTTACAGACTTAATTCTTGCCTGGTTGAATAACATGTTTTCCTAGGTAAAAGTTTAAAAACAGCAACCACCATGTAAACTATGGACACAATCATTTCTAGAAAAATATTTCTGGAGTAGCAGCACCATAATGTACTACACAATCTGAGTTATGCAGATATTAAGAAAAATTACTGTGTAATTAAGCAACAATTTAAAAATAAAAATGGGCAAAATCCAACTAAAGTTAAAACATATTTAAGTCCTATGAACATCAGTGTAACCATGAACCACATGCTCAGCTGCCTGCCATTTGAATCAATCAGCCTTAAAACTGCTTAGCTTTCAGTGAATTGTACCTAATATTATTTGGGATGTGAAATACTTCTGAAATGGCTATATTTGAATTTGCCATTTGGTGACATGCCATGTAAATTTAGTTTGCCTATATCTACAAACAATGCTGTGTATATATGCAGCAAGGGGTTTCTTTTCTTTTTTTTAAGAAACTGTGGTCAATAGGACTTATTTCATATAATATATTTAACATCACGTTGTAAATCTTTATGTCAGATAGTCTTAAATATGGATGTTTGTGAATCCATGCTAAATCTTGAGAAATGCTAGATTTACTGGAAATATATAGTGGGATCAGGACACCACTGAAACAAAGATGGACAGGAGTGTACCCATTCTGAACTGATAACAGAAATTTAATCCGCAGTGCAAATTAAAGTTTATGAATAAGTTAGTAGAATAGCAATACCTAATTGGTAATGCTGCTTTTCATTTTACTTGTGAAACAATACCATATTTTATGTCAGCCAACATAAAAGAAGTTCATTTTGTACAAAGTAAGAGACCATAGTTTGTAATTAGCTTCCAGATGTTTCTCAGGCACATCCACAGAAAGGAGCTATCCACGTTGACCATGTAAGTAGGTGCTTATGAGAAATTAAACATCATAAAA
Source organism: Hemicordylus capensis (assembly GCF_027244095.1). NCBI lineage: Eukaryota > Metazoa > Chordata > Lepidosauria > Squamata > Cordylidae > Hemicordylus > Hemicordylus capensis. The sequence goes on from NC_069657.1 coordinate 258,076,820, forward strand.
TCTAAATGCCTGTGACAGAAGTGGTAGGCCCATACCTTTACAATGAAATTGCATCAGTTAGGATACAGTGTAGCCAGCTACTAGAGCAGGCAGGCAACGGGCAGGGAAGAATGGATTGTGTATGTAATGCATATATAAATATATACCCACATACCTTCATAATGTTACTATTACTGCTGTAATTTTACTTAAACCCCGCCCCCCACACACACACTAATTGTAACCCATTTTGAGAATGATGGTTTGGCTATACATTCACCACACACATAAATAAATAACTGCTTTTCCCATTCCTGCACTGATGCAAGTCCTCCTTTTATCCTTTCTGACTAGCTATGTCTGCTATGAGGACTAATGGTCTTGAAAACATAGATACATAGTTCAGCTCTGGATCACAACCCACTAATTAGTGTCCAACACTGATGTATGCCATGAATGATTATAAAAACATGTAACCAACCAACCAAAAAACCCCAAGTTGATGTAATATAGTGGATATGAAACAGAGCTACAAAGCAGGCAGAAGCATATGGGTTCAAAGAACCTGTGGCCGGCCAACTCCTGAGGGCCCCCCAGCTCCACCCCTCCCTATTTTCTTCATTTTCTCCCTCACTCGGAGGGGCCACCGGAGAGAGTTGTGAATATGTACCCCCCCCAGCTACCCCACCACCTCCGCCGTTAACACACTAGACTGCCTTGATCAAGGCACTCTTTCTTAGCTTTCAGCCCCACCCCATCTGCAACATGGGAATAATAATACCTGCTTTACCAAGCTGTAAACATACCAAATTGTAAGGATTACAAGATAGTGCATGCAAAACAATATATAAACGTTAAGTGTTTGTTTTATGCCCAGTTCCAAGCCTTGCTGCACCACCACAAACCATATGCCAGCAGTGAAATGCTGATATTTCTTCATTGCTAGTGCAAATATTTATGCGTGAGGTCTAGTCTATCATATTTTCATCCACATCTAAAGACATATGTAAGTGATGTAATAGGTATTAGTAGTTTTTAATAATTTTCATTGGTTAAAAAAACACTGCAAAATTGCCATTGAAAATGCCCCCAAATTAAAACATTAACATTCATTCTGATTTTTGTAAACCAGAACTTCTATAATTTTCTGTAAGAAGCCATTTTAAATGAAGAAAGAAACTAATCCGAGACCCACCATTAAACTATAGTTTAGCTTTCCTAGCCCAAGTCTTGGGCTCGTGCAAGGGAAGAATGTTTGCAGCATTCATTCATTCATTTGAAACCAACCATGACTTTGCATTGTGTCCAGTGCTACCATGGCTTTGGTTGCATTGGACACAATTATATACAAATATACAACTCCCCAGTATATTCTAACCACAGTTTGTGAGTTGGGGTGTGCATTTTGGAATTTTCTTGTTTCGATTTGTATCCGAATTGAAACATCCCCATTTTGTTTTGTACCCAAATTTTCTGAATCCGAATCAGCCCTGTTTTGTTTTGTAGCCAAATTTTCCAAATCCAAATCCAAATCAATTTGGATTTTTTAAAAGGGTCCCAGGGCAAAAAGAGTGGGTGGTGGTGGTAGTGTCCAATGGGTGGAAGCTACCACCCAAATTTCAAAGGAATTAGGCAAAGGGCTGATTTTTGTGTGTGAATTTTTTTTTTAAGTTTACACATCTTTAAGAATTTTCCCATAGGGAATAATGGGGATTCCAGCAAATGTATCGCTTCAAATCAAGGGGAAAGGGATGACCCAGAGCAGAGTGTGGTGGGTGGTAGTGCCCAATGGGGGCAAGGAAACTTCTAGAATTATTTCAAAGGAATTGGGCAAAGGGCTGATCTTTTGTGATTTGTTGAAGTTTACGTGTCTTTAAGATTTCTCCCATGGGGAATAATGGAGGTTTCAGCAGCCCCATAATTCCACTTGGGGGGCACTGGGGTTGCCCAGAGTGAGGGGTTGTGTAGTGTACATAGGGTGCCAACCACCCCCACCAGTCTGTGGGGTACTGGGTTTTGTTGTTTCTGAGGTGTTCATTGTAGATTCTCTTGTAGCATATGAGATTTTCAGTGAAAAACAAGAATCCACTCTCATATGCTGCCAGAGAATCTACACTCAGAACACCACAGAAACAGCAGAACCCCGCACCCCATAGGTTAGCAACCCTTCCCCTGGCCAATGTGGGGTCAGTAAAGAGTGGGAAGAAGCAAAAGAGCCAATGGGGAACAAGGAGGGAATTGTCAGCAGGTCAGCCCATGATTTATGTCACTGATCAGAAGACTGGAAGGGTGGGAAATTCAAAGAGATGTCCAACACAAAATGGAGACTGACTCAGAGATCACCACAAAATAGAGGTCCGAAACAACAAAACGTTTTGTAGCCGAAACAGGGACGTTTTGTTTTGTATACGAAACTTTTGGATCTGGAAAATGGCTCTTTTGTTTTGTCTACAAAACACCCGAAACAGGTTGTTTCGGGTACAAAACGTTTTGTATCCAAAACATTTCACACATCCCTACTCTAGGCAATGCACAAAGAGGAACAAACACAAAATTTTAAAAAACTGTTAAAACAACAATTTAAAACATTCAGAGATTACCAAAAGACAGGCTAAAAATGTGTCTTAAGGGCTCTTTTAAAGGCTGATAAAGATGTAAAGCCACAAATACCTACTGGGAGCACATTCCATAGCCCAGGAGTGACTACAAAGAAGGCCTGCTCCTGAATCACTGCCAGATGAGCTGGCGGCCTCCAGAGACAGAGGTCTTAATGTGTGGTGCATGCAAAAGAAGGCACTCTCCCAGGTAACTCGATCCTAAGCCGTTTGGGCTGTAAAGGTAATTACCAGCAATTTGTATTTTGCCCGGAAACCTATTATATAATACTACAGTTGTAATACACTGCAGTTTAGTTGTAATGTGGTAGATATTGTGATACTAATATAGTTAGAATAATTATTCAAACATACTTGTACCTGGAATTTCCTTGTAGTCATTATTATGTGTACTCTTGCAGATACCTTTTGCTCTGCACTGACAAATTCTAATAAATATTCAACCATTCCTATGGGGCCTTTTAAAGTTAGTGATCTTTTAAAAATGAGTGTCAACATTTCAGTAACAGAATAGGAGTGTCAATATCAGCATTGTAAGAACAATTAGTAGTTTTGAAATCAATAAAAGATCTTGATCTAAAATTATTTATAATTTTATCTACTGAGGTTTGTGGTTTGCTGGAATACATATATACAGTTTTGTTTTAATTAAATATTGCTTAGTAGTACATAATGTAAGGGATTAGTTAGCTTTAATAAGACCATGTGACTGTCTGCTCGTTCATAAAATTTTGCATATATGCTTGCCTTAGGCAATTACAAGTTCACTTTGTCTGCTTGGGTAACTGCAAGAAAAAAATCTGGAGAAATAGTTATGTGTTCCCTACGGCTTTATTATTCTAATTAATCTTGTCAGGGAAATTATTTTAGGTCCATCAGATAACATAAAAATTAAGCTGCCAGAGAAAAGTGTGTTACTCTCGGACTGGTAGATTTGTTCATGTTGACATCATTTTGTATTCCACTTTGTATGAAACTACAAAGTACAGTTGTAGAATTGTACTTCTAGTAGAGTTACACTTCAACGGTAGGGTAAGAAACAGGCAGAATAGCTAACAGTTTACAATAAGACACTAAAACAGATATGTTTCTCCTAGCTAAGTTGAATGGTATTACTTACACACAAACAGATATATTTGAACTTTATCTTGCTTAATCTTATTAAATTTAATTGAGAACAAACCAATTTATATCCAGAAATGCCATTGTTCCTAGGTTACGGACCTGGTCATTAGTTGCTAGAAAGCACCTTCTGGATTGTATTCTAAGGAAGTTAGTCACAACAAGTACTTTTTAAATTATTGACTCAAGTTCATTGTGACTAACTCATGTCCCATTAATTAGGTCTGGTTAATTTAAATAAGACTTAGTAATGACTAATGTTAATTGGATACAACCCATTATATGTGAAGCAGTTTCTGGATTACATTTTAAATGATTAAAAGTTAGTTTTCTGTACTATAATTATTAACTTAGTCAGAGGGCCAAGCAACATGTTGCATTAGACTTATAATTAGCTGATGGACATAACACCTGACGTAAAGCTGGAAGTGCCATTTTGATGAAAAAAGCAATAATGGGACGGCCCATTCCAGCTCAAAATGATGCATGGGAAGGGAGATTTCCCCCCCACTGAAAATCCCACCGCCTCCCAAGCAGCTATTTGTAGCTTGTAGGTAAAAGGTTTTTACATCTAAATGAAATGGTATGCACCTGTGTGTGTGTGTGTGTTTTGAGCAACAGGCCACCACATCCATGCTGTATCACAACCCATTTTGGCAAGCCCCTCTACTTTCAAAGTGGGTTTCCGTGTAGAATATAGGATTACTGTAAGAAAGACAAGACCAAACCTTCTTTAGGCATGTGGAACTAGTTGCATGATTCTTTGGATCCTGGCCAACACCTTTATCCCAAGAAAAATAAGCTTTATTGACTTTATTGTTTTCAGAAACAGAAGGAAGTCTTGACAATCAGAGAGGAAAAAACAATTCAAAAGAGGTAAATCACTGTCTTTCCAAAAGCAGTTTGGCTTTATATTAAAAGCATTTAATTATGTTATTTGAAGTAATTGAAATAGTCAAGAGATTAAATATTGTAGCACACTAATATTTTCTACATGAGACTAATGTAAGAACATGGAAAATTAATTCTTGTATTCATTTCTAATATTAGATAAGAAAACAAAAAGTACACAGTTGAAAAGAAAAGAGATTGGGAAAAACATGTATTCAAAGAAATACTTGCTGAAGTCAGAACTTATCTGAAACAATTTACAGATTGCCATGTATGAATACATACATCATATGATATAAATGGCCAACTACCCAACTGTGCAATTATACATTTTATTATTTTGATTAGCTGCCTAGCCCAAAGGTGGCATAATTGTCAGACTATATCATATTCATACATACACACACACACACACACACACACACACTTTTATTTATTACATGTACATTACACCCTCCCTCAAAGGGTATATATGGTTTTCCTACATATATTAGTACTGTACTGTAGTGTAATATACTTTTAGTGTGGTTCCCCCCATATGTTAGTGTGTAAATACACACCATTTTATCCGCACAAAACCACTTGTGAAAATGGTTAGGCTGCAAGTGTGCAAGGTGACTTGATAAACGTTTTGAATAAGCAAGATTAGAACCTAGGTCTCCTTGTTCTAAGACGAAGATTCCAGCAACACCACACTGGGTCTTTTGAAGTTATGATTCAATAAACTATAAACATATTTGCTATATTATATGGAAGACTGATGGCCATCTATTTTGTTCTTGCTCTTTGCATGCTGATGCACATTAGACATGCAAGTAAGTTCAGAGATAATTAACCATCTTGTTCACTGCTAAGAGATTTCAGAGCTTCCTCTGATAAATTCTTCATTCACAGTAACTTCTTTGCACTGAGTGCTGGTTTACTGCCTACAGCAAATTTGGTTTTGACTTACACAGGCTAAATGATAAATGATATACTTGATGAATAATTGTTTCATATTCTAAATGTGAAATCCCTTCTAGGGAAAATAAAAGATGCTGCTGCAAAATGAATCATTTCATGCAAATAAAAACCTTGACTGGGGACAAAAGATGTCTATGAACACAATGGTTGGGGTGATAAAATCAAATTATTGAAATATAATTTTGAGTGTAAACAGCTAGAACTTATTTATTTATTTATTTATCATATTTTTACACTGCCCAAAACTTACGTCTCTGGGCGGTTTACAAGAAGATTAAGAAGTAAAACATTAATTTAAAAAACAAAAACAAAAAACAAAAAATTTAAAAGCAAGAATAAAGCCTGGGTGAAGAAATGCGTCTTTAAGGACTTGTTGTAGAGATTAAAAGAAAGCAAAGCATTATAAAAGAATTTAACTTTGTCAAAGAGGAAGAAAAACACTCAAGACAAACACATCTTGCTGATAAAACCTTAAGTGAGATTACATAACATGTTTTAGAGTAATGTGGGATGTATGCAATGTTGACTAGCCCAAAATCCAAACGACATCACTACTTAGTCATTCATGTAAAAAGCAAAGTTCTACAGCCATTTAAAAATCAATTTAAATCCTGGGGCAGGGTGGGGGTGTGTGTATGTGATTTTCCGCAAACTAATTTTTCAGTATCTGTCTTCAGCATTTGTTTCAGTAGCAATACCTTAGATAACTAAAACATTTTTGTACAAGTTAAGCCAATAAGTTATTAATTTTGAGGTTTATTTTAAAAACGTGTGCAAACACACACCATCAGTGTTTTCACTCACCTTGCGCACTTCTGAAAAATATAAATCAAGGTAGCAACCACCACCACATACTATGTACAACTAAACAATTTTTAGTAATTAAATTGTTTTTCAGGAGACCCTGAACACGAGTAAAATATTAACAACTGAAGATTCTCTTTCACCTGAAGGTAATTGTTTAAAGCTGCTTCCCTCATAGACACAAATAAATCTATGTATGGTAGATTAAACTAAAGGTTTATTCAGAAACAACTCCATTTTATCCTTTCCCTTGCCATTCCTTTTCCTTTCTGACTCCACCCCACCACCCCACACTCTCTACAGGATCCCCACTGGGACAAACTTATCAAAACACAACATAAAATATTACTAGATAGAAGACAACAGTAACCATTTTAATTCAAAGCACAAGTGTCTCCTTCACTCTCAAATATGTTGTATCTTTTCATGGCAGCTTAAGGCAAATCTGAGTTGTTCTAAATTCTGCATATGGTAGCATTCCCACTTTTGCACTAGCATAAATGCAGTTGTAAGCAGGGGCATATCTAGGGTAGGGCAGGCAGGGCACATGCCCCGGGCGCCACTATTATATATTTATTTATTTATTTATTTTACATTTATATCCTGCTCTTCCTCCAAGGAACCCAGAGGGGTGTACTACATACTTGAGTTTCTCTTTCACAACAACCCTGTGAAGTAGGTTAGGCTGAGAGAGAAGTGACTGGCCCAGAGTCACCCAGCTAGTTTCATGGCTGAATGGGGATTTGAACTGCTCCTAGTCCAGTACTCTAACCACTACACCACACTGGCTCTCGTGGCTCTCACTAGAAGGGGGGCGCCATTTTTTAAAAATAAAATAAAATTTTAATGGCCACCAAAAACAAAATGCCCACCACACATGCTCAAATGGCCTCTGCAAGGCCCTAGGCCATGCCAGGCCTTGCAGAGCCCATTTGAACATGTGCGGTGGCCATTTTGTTTTTGGTGGCCATTAAAAAAATTAAAAATGAGCATGTGTGGCAGCCTCCAAAATGGCCACCACGCCAATCTTTGCAGGCCCAAACAGGCCGGAAAATCAGCCCAGGATGGGCGGTGGCAGTGAATTAAGAGGCCAGCGGGGGGAGGGGGAACCTTTGCTGCCCCCCCATACACACACACAGCCTTTAGGAAGCCCTCTGAAGGGACTACAGGTTGTTGTTTTTTAAATTTAATATCATATAAGTCACTGTACACATATTCAGTTTGGCACTATGTACAGAGAATCAGGGCTTGTGAATACTGAGCTGAAGCTTATGAGCTAGGATTGTATTCATTTGCTCTTACTTTGCTTCTTGTGATAAGTGAGTTAAATGTGAGGTCTTAATAATATGGCAATTAATGGTGAGTTTGTCTTTGAATCAGTGTGAAATCCTTAGTATTAAGGCCACCTGGAGTTTCTTGCTCTCTCTCATTTTAATTGTCTTTCTGAAAGACTAGAATATATTCCAAGCAGTGACACAGTTTACTCTGCATATCCTTTAATTATTCTCAGGGTATCTGGGAAAAGCCAAATTCTCCATTTATTTTTAAAGCTTATGTAATCGTGATGCTACAATGCATAGCAGAGAATTAGACAGGCACTTCTGTTTAGTTTTCCAAGTACACCTCCACATAGTATTTGGGTATTTCATGAGCCTCAGCATACTGAAATTTGTAGTTTTTGAGCATTTTTGGTCTGGCTACATCTACTGCTAAATAGTTTTTGAAATATTAAAAGATTAATGAGCTTGACTTGTATTTTTGAGCTGATATTATGGTAAAGTTACCTGAAAGATGGGTGTCAGATGTTTGGACAGGGGGCACAATTTCAGTGTTTGCCCTGGGCGCTATTTTCCCTAGATATGCCTCCAGAGGCATAACTAGGGAAAACGGCGCCTAGGGCAAGCACTGAAATTGCGCCCCCCCGCCGCCCCACCACAACATACATCTGACTGACACACAAAATTCCTCCCCCCCATCACTGAAGCTCAGCTCATGAAGGAAAGAAATATTAAATAGAACATCATCCTAAATTATTTTTAAAAGGTTTATTAAATTGTGGATGATGCAAGTCAATTAATAGTACTAGAGAAAGACATGATTGAAGCGTTTCAATTAATTCATTTACAATAGATTACACTGCTTAACATCAAATTGCATTTGACTTAGAAATGTTTGCTTTACTTACATTAGAAGGCTTGTTACTAAGTGCTGGTTTGTGGTTGGTTGTGCCTGCAGTTCTTCCAGTCAGCAGAGGTGCTATTATTGTTTTTTGAGAGAAAACAGTATTGTTAACTTTGTACACTGCCTAGAGATGTCTATATCAGGTGGTATAGAAATATGATAAATAAATAAATATTTAGCACATTTATGTAAAGAATGATGGCTATGATCTAGATATCGAGTATTATAAAGCTATAGTGTTCAGGATATGGTTTGAGGGCTATGGCCTAAAATGTTTCCCCACATTAAATCTAATAATTTCATAAACTACCATAATAAAGTTGGGAGTTCAATATGTTAGTTTAAGCACTTAAGGATAGTTATCCAAATCACATGTCTGGCCCTACCTTTTATATTTGGAAAGCTCTGAACACAATAGTCTGGATTGTTAGGTTTTAACAGCTTTAGAAGATAAGATCACCCATGACTAAAGCAACAGCAAATGCCATGGGATAAATGGAAAAGCCAAATCGATATTTATCAGAAGGGAAGTATTCCTAGAAGACATTAATTTATTTACTTAAAATTTAATATTCCTTTAAAAAAAAAAACAGGAACAGTTTCCAGTGATGCATTGATATACTTTTAAAATAAACACAAGTAATAAAAATGAGAATAAAACATCACAGTTTAAGAAGAGATCACATTCAACTTCTATGGCAGATTAGAAGCTTTCTTAAACAACATTTTAGCTTTTTTTCCATAAGGCAAGGAAAGAAGAGTGATGGCAAGCTTTGCTAAGCAGAGAATTTCATAGAACCACCACTGTAAAGGCCTGTTCCTTGTACCTGCTGATGTTAGGTGAGTTAAGATTCACACATTTGAACAAAGTATGAGTTACATGCAAATGCACCAGCTACATGGAAAACCACATTCAGAAGAAGTACATTTTTTATTTAACACATGGTGTAAAAATTTGTAATGGCCATCTTTATCACAATCATACCCTGTCCTGTGAGCTTCTACAAACACCCTGTTTTATTGTAATTTCAAATAATCAGAACAGTTCAGTAACATAGTCAACCTTAACACATCTTAGATAAAGAGCAGGACTTCCAGGTTTATTAAGCATTTTCTTTATTTATTTTAAAATTTTATATCCCACTTAAAAGGTCTTCAAAGTAGCTCATAACAATTTTAAGCTAGTCTGGGGAAAAATAATTAACAATACAGTAGTTAATAAAATAGCATTCAGTATTCCAGTGAGTAGAGTGGCTAGCAAGATGATTGCCCCGCACAGTTGATGAGGATTTTGTTTTGGGGGGAGTGGAGCAGGAAGCAGGAAAAGGGATTTTTGCGTGTCCCACCCCCATCTACCATTGATACCATTGATACTCGTGTGTGTGTAAAAGGGTGGGGTTTTTTTGAACACCAGTTTCTTCCATTTCAAACCCACCCCCCGTTTTTCTTTTGCAAAAGGAGGAGAAATGCACTTGATTCACTCGTTAACAAAAACCAAAAAAAACTTCGCTCCAAGGTGTGGGGTCCATTCCTTTTTCTCACCTCATCCTTCACTGCCATATCAGAATAAACGTTCTCACTCGAGGGGGGGGGAAATACCCTCCTTTCTTATAAATGAAAACCCGAAGGCACAGCGAAACAGCTTCCCCCCCGCCCCCCACAAACCTGGAGAGCCCTTTAGACCGTCGCAATGATCCGGCTCAGATGCAAAGAGAGGGAAGGAAGGAGGCAGCGCGCAGTACAGGGGTGTGGCTGGGGTTTGTTGAGTCTGCACTGGGGGGGGCGAAGGCTCTTGCTCTAATGAGACTAAATAAAAACAAGCTCGCTGGAGGCTTCGCAGCGAGTGGTGGAGGAAACGGGCTGCGGGGCGGGGGACTTGGAAAGGCAAAGACTGATAATCCAGTGACCTACTTTTTGGACATTCGGCCCCAAATCAGTTGCTGGAGCTCAAAGAGACCGCAGAGGGAGCTGCAGGAGCGAAGCGTCTCTAACGGCAAAATGGAAAAAAAAAAGCAATAATTGGGGAAAGGCAGAGGTGTAACTAGGGGCTGCCCAGCTGCGCTGGCCGCCGCGGCTTCATCGAGGAGGAAAGGAAGTTAAGGAAAACACACACACCCTGCTTCCACGCTGGCGCCCCGGAGCGGGGCTAGCAAGGCTGGGCAGATTTGATTTCACAAAAGACAACACACACCTATTGTTAAATTGTTTGTCCTCTTGCTTGTCCGTTGTCACTGGCCGAATCCTTCCTTCCTCTGCTCCGCAGTCCGCTCCTTGCCCGATGCACCGCATGAGACAAAGTGCACGTGCAGGCGGCGAGCTCTCCTCCCAGGCCAAACATGCATGCGCGGCGTGTCCTCCTCCGTCCCGACGCATGCGCAACTGGTGGCGGGGCGGCAGAGCGGGGACTCATCAGAGACTCGGAGACCAGACTATGAAGACGCTGTGGGCGCGGTGCCCAGTGCTGAGCAATGGGGGGGGCGCCGGGACCGGGACTGCTGCTGCTGCGCCAAAAAAAAATCACAAAAAAAATTACCCCCCAAAAAATTGGGGGGCAAAGGCAGGGGTTCGGCGGGGGCACTTTTTGGCGCCCCCTGCTAAGTGGTGCTCAGGGCACGTGCCCTGCCTGCCCCCCCCCTATCGTTACGCCCCTGTATGCCTCTGGTTGTAAGGATGCAGCCCACACTCATTGTGTGAAGAAATGCATCTCTGCTCCAGACTAGTTCTTAAGGCTATGCACATGACAAGGAGGCGGGGAGGGCAGGGAGGCAGGGGGGAGGCTATGCCCAACTTACCTTCCCCCCAGACTTTCCTTCTACAATGGTAGGAAGTACAGACCACACTGCCACATGATCCATGCTACTGCATGCAGTGCAGATCTCCAGTGGCCAGGCAGATGTGTTCTGGCCTCCACGCATCCCACAAACCACATGCCAAGCATAGTGCATTGGGGGATACGCCAGTGTGATGGGTGCTCTAGGCAAGCAGCCTGAGCAGTTACACAACCTTGAAACCAGGGTCATGAGGTTAGGCAGCACCAAGATCCACATGGATCCTGGTGCTGCACACAAGCAGCCTAACTGAGGCTGGGCTGCCCTAGCTGGGGTTAGGCTGCTCGTAAGAACAGCCTTCTTGTGTTCTTACAAGACATTGCAATTCTTGCACAACCTCTTACACAAACCCATGTATATGCAATAGGGAACTCCTTGAATAACATGAATCTCTTCTGTTAGCAATGATGCAACTTCAAATCACTGAAACTGCAATAAATGTCCTTATTTGAGCACCACTGGATGCTACCCATAGTTATTGTTTCTGGTGTCTTCAATAATAAGAACACTACTTTTGTTGTAATTTTTTGTTACTATGCCACAGAAGCCTACCTAATTCAGTACTTGCAAGAGGATAGCATAATTGTTTGGGGTTCCCTTGGTTATATTCTTGCTTATCCCATCTAGCTATTCCTAACAGTTTTTGTACAAGCTAATGTAGATGACTGTCAATGTTGTGTTTATTCCACTGCAACAACACTGCAGAAATTGGGACTGGGTGCAGAATTTAGCATCTTGAGAATCTTTCTTTGTAAAGGATCATATTTCTGCCCCTTAAGGTCACAAAGTATATAGGCAACACCTGGGAAAATGTCAGAACCTGACAGAGTAGACAGGTACTGAGCAAGATTTCCAAAGATCAGGAAGCAGGTATTCTGTATAGCTCCATGTCCTTCCCCGTATTGACTAGAATTATGCAGAAAAGCACATAGATGTCAGTTTGCCTAATTTGCATAATGTATGAAGGTCCCAGAATGAAGCTTTTCTTGGTACAGGATTTCTTTTCTCTCCACTGAATATGCAAGCCCTGACTATATTTAATTAAACATTCAGACCTTTTGGCAGCTGATAGAGAAAGTATAAGAGTCTCTGCACAAAGTTAACTCATTGTCTGTGCCAAGGAAACATTAATTATGTGGTCCAAATAAATAATGCAAATTAAGCAAAAATTACAAGCAGCATGCAATAAGCCAATTAATGCCAAGATGAGTACCAAGCATTGATGCAATAGCCTCAGCACATGGCACCTGCAGTTGGAAGTAAACTGTACTTGTCCCAAAACTGTGGTTGCCAATCAAGAGGGTTGTGAAAACAGCACCAGATATGACTGTCCTGACAAAAAATGTCCAGGAAAAATATGAGCAACAGGAAAGTTCTTCTAGACAAACCTATGGCCAAATGTGTTTAGTCACATTGCTGCAAAGCAGAAGTGGGCAAACTTGGCCCTCCAGGTGTTGTTGAACTACAACTCCCATGTTCCCCAGCCACAATAAACCATGGCTGGGGATGTTGGGAGTTGTAGGCCAAAAACAGCTGGAGGGCCAAGTTTGTCCACCCTTGGTGTAAATGCTCATTAACAGCACTGATATCACATAGATAGTAACCCAATTTAAAAAGAACACAATCTCTTCCTGGGGTTAAGCATCCAGAAATCAGATGCAGTTCCAGATGCAGTTTCCACAGTTAACCATGTACTGTATGAGCCTTGCAGAGTGTCCTCCATATTTCCAAGCCATAAGACATGAAATCAAATCCCCATTCAGCCATGATACTTGCTGGGTGACTCTGGGCCAATCACTTCTCTCTCAGCCTAACCTACTTCACAGGGTTGTTGTGAAGAGAAACCTAAGTATGTAGTACACCACTCAAGGCTCCTTGGAGGAAGAGCGGGATATAAAATGTAAAATAAAATAAAAATAAAAATAAAATCACATGATATGTCTTGCAAGTCTATGTTCTAAATAAAATCCTTGCCCTATTCACATTAGACTCATTAAAGGCCTAAAGACAAGGCATACATATACCTTTTCAAAATAGGGCAACATTGTTTATTCTTGTTATTTTTATTTCAGAAAAAGAAATTGTGTTATTCTTCATTAAAATATATACTAATGTGGTTAACCTTTCATATCAATCAAGATAATTAGTTTTTATGTTATCTTAGTATCATATCCTCTCTCACCTTTAGAATATGTGAAGAGGAAAAGAGTGAATAGCACAGGTTAGGAGAAGAGTTATGATTTGCAGTAAGAATCACTAACCTGTTTCACTTAACTGTTACATTTTAATGGGTTTTTCAAAAAAAAAAGCAGCATTATTTTAGTCTTTACAAGCCCTGATACTCACTGCAAATACATATTTGGACATCTATAATAATAATGTCAATATTGATCTAAAAAATAAGATTGCTTAAAGGTGCACTTGTCAAATTGACTGTGTTTTTTAAAAGAATGTGGAATGTAGTGTGACTGGCTATTTCTGCTCACATGGGGACTATAAGACCAAAAACATTCAAGAGAAAGAGGTACTGACAGAAATGTGTCTGTGTCATCAGCCCCTGAGCTGGACACGAGGGGCTCTTGAGGTGAAGTGGTTGTGACCCCTAAGAACATAAGAACAGCCCTGCTGGATCAGGCCCAAGGCCCATCTAGTTCAGCATCCTGTTTCACACAGTGGCCTACCAGATGCCGCTGGAAGCCACAGACAGGAGTTGAGGGTATGCCCTCTCTCCTGCCATTTCTCCCCTGCAACTGGTAATCAGAGGCATCCTGCCTTTGAGGCTGGAGGTGGCCCACAGCCCTCCGACTAGTAGCCATTGATAGACCTCTCCTCCATGAAGTCATCCAAACCCCTCTTAAAGCCATCCAGGTTGTTGGCTGTCACCACATCCTGTGGCAAAGAGTTCCACAAGTGGATCACACGTTGTGTGAAAAAGTGCTTCCGTTTGTTGGTCCTAGACCTCCTGGCAATCAATTTCATGGAGTGACCCCTGGTTCTAGTGTTGTGTGAGAGGGAAAAGAATTTCTCTCTCTCCACGTTCTCCACACCATGCATGATTTTATAGACCTTTATCATGTCTCCCCGCAGTCATCTTTTTTCTAAACTAAAAAGCCCCAGGTGTTGTAGTCTTGCCTCATAAGAAAGGTGCTCTAGGCCCCTGATCATCTTGGTTGCCCTCTTCTGTACCTTCTCCAGTTCAACAATGTCCTTTTTAAGATGTGGTGACCAGAATTGTACGCAGTACTCCAGGTGTGGTTGCACCATAGTTTTGTATAACGGCATTATTATGTTAGCCGTTTTATTTTCAATCCCCTTTCTAATGATCCCTAGCATGGAATTTGCCTTTTTCACAGCTGCCGCACATTGAGTCAACACTTTCAACAAGCTGTCCACCACAACCCCAAGATCCCTCTCCTGGCCCGTCACCGACAGATCGGATCCCATCACCATATACTTGAAGTTGGGGTTTTTCGTCCCAATGTGCATCACTTTACACTTGCTAACATTGAACCGCATTTGCCATTTTGTCGCCCACTCCCCCAGTTTGGAGAGATCCTTTTGGAGCTCCTCACAAAGTCACAATCCGTTTTGGATTTCACTACCCGGAAGAGTTTGGTATCATCAGCAAATTTGGCCACATCGCTGCTTACCCCTGCATCTATATCATTTATGAATAAATTAAAAAGCACCGGTCCCAGTACAGATCCCTGGGGGACCCCACTTCTTACTTCCCTCCATTGTAAAAACTCTCCTTTTATACCTACCTTCTGTTTCCTGTCTTTCAACCAGTTAGCAATCCACACATGTACTTGTCCCCTTATCCTATGACCACTAAGTTTCCTCAGGAGTCTTTGATGAGGAACTTTGTCAAAAGCTTTTTGGAAGTCTAGGTAGACTATGTCAACTGGATCACCTTGATCCACACACTCGTTGACACTCTCAAAGAAGTCCAAAAGTTTGGTAAGGCAAGATTTACCTTTGCGGAAGCCATGCTGGCTCACCCCCAGCAGGGCCTGTTCTTCTAGGTGCTTTACAATTTTATCCTTGAGGATGCTTTCCATCAATTTGCCTGGAACGGATGTTAGGCTAACTGGCCTGTAATTTCCCTGATCGCCTCTGGATCCCTTCTTGAAAATCAGTGTTACATTTGCTACTCTCCAGTCCTCTGGTACAGAGCCCGATTTCAGAGATAAGTTAAATATTTTAGCACGGAGGTCGGCAATTTCACATTTGAGTTCTTTGAGGACTCTTGGATGGATGCCATCCGGCCCTGGTGAATTGTTAGCTTTCAGTTTTTCCAGACAGTTTAGAACATCATCCCTTGTCACTTCTATCTGACTCAGCTCTCTAGCCTCCATCCCTAAAAAGCCTGGATCAGGAACAGGTATATGCTCAGTATCCTCTGCCGTGAAGACAGATGCAAAGAACTCATTTAGCTTCTCTGCAACCTCCATATCCTCCTTAATAATCCCTTTCACTCCATCATTGTCTAATGGTCCAACTGCCTCCCTGGCAGGTTTCCTGCTTCTGATGCACTTAAAGAAGTTTTTGTTATTCTCCTTGATACTTTTGGCTAAATGTTCCTCAAACTCTCTTTTTGCCTCCCTTATTGTCACCTTGCATTTCTTTTGCCAGAGTTTGTGTTCCTTTCTGTTCTCTTCGTTTGGACAGGCCTTCCAATTTCGGAAGGAGGTCTTCTTCCCTTTTATGGCTTTCTTGATGGTACCCGTTAGCCACGCTGGCATCCTCCTGGACTTAGTGGTACCTTTCCTCCTTTTGGGTATACAGTCTAACTGGGCTTTTAGTATTGTGGTTTTGAGTAAACTCCATGAACCTGACCTCTGAACCTGACTCTGACCAAGAGGACTCACAGGATGAGGCAAGCTTTGAGGGGCACTCACCTCCACCTGTGGAAATGCCAACACCTGCTGACCCCCTCAACACACCCTTGCCTGTGTCCTCTCAATCAGAGGATGAACCACAAGCACCCCAATCCCCACCAGCAGCCACCCAGCTATGTCACAGTGTTGCAGACCAGGCCTGATTTATACACTAAATATGCTCATTAGCTAGTATACAAAATTAGGTCTGGCCCACAATGTCATCAAGTTCTTTATATGGTGACCCGTGTGTGATCTGGGCGCAAGAGGAAAGGAGATCAAACCACTCCTGAAAGGGTTCAATGGGCTTTGTTGAACATAAAAGGCTTAACAACAACCTAGCAAAGCAGAATTGCTAACAGTATTAAAACAGAACATCTAGCCAGTACCAATATTTTCCACCCAGTGTGCCTAATTAACTTATGTGCGTGCAATTAAATCTTCCTAGGTCTAATACCTTTCAAATATAGGCAGAAAAGAAAAGGGGGGGGAGGCTGCGGGCTGATAAGGTTTTGGGGGAGATCAGAGATTAGTAGAAGGGGAAAAGTGGGGGGACGGAGAAGGGAGCAATAAAAGAGGAAGGGATAAGGGGGTTCCGAGCAGCATATCACCAGGATCAGAGGCTGGAGAGAGACGAATCACTTCAGCTGAAGCAGTGAGGCACTGGCGGAGACAGGAGTTGTGCAATTGTTTCAGATCATAGCTGAGAGCTCCATGGCTGGGGAGCCTTGACTTCTCACTGCGCAGTGAGAGTCATAGCCTCTGAGCACGGGCAGAGTTCCTGCTTAGCCCCTGTGGCTGTGCAGCAAACTCTGGGAAAGCGTGTGAGCAGATCTTGTTGTAGGCACAAAATGTTAATGTGTGAGCAGAATGCCCGTAGGCACAGAACTGCTGAACTCTCTGTCTCAAAAGCCTCATTCTTATAGTCATTTTCTCTTTGATCCTTGAATAGGATCTATTCAAAAATCTCCTCTTTTCCTGTATGTCCAAAAAGGTGTCAACTTCCTGCCACCTTCAAGATCTTAATTATTCAGGATATCAGCTAGTCCAGAGATATCTCTGGATCTCATCTTCTGCTTCTGTAAACTGCGTGCGCTCAGGAAGGGAGGGGTGGGGAAATCTGCATCCAAGATGCTGCAAATTGCATCTTTCCCCAAGAGGTGTTAAGAAGTCAAGAATTAGTAATGGAATTGAGGAATTGGTCCCATTAGGTGTGAGACAAGTCATTCCACTATTTCTTATGTACCTTTATCCAGTGTTTTTCTTGTAATTGAAAACAAGAGAATATTTGCATGTGTGGGACATTCAATACAATTTGGCTAGGACAGAATCATCAGTGAGAAAATACTTAAAGCCTACAAGTATTTTCTCAGTATCCATTTGGCTACAGCAATTTGTGCTAATCACTTGGGCATTGCAGGGCCATCACTGACAATGGAAGGAAGAACTTAACAGGTCAGGCAAGCCCTTCCACAGACATAGTGAGTCAGATGCAACTTTGCATATGGATTGTAGCATTCAGCATTCAGACCTGGCTTCATTGTGTTTCCTTGCATATCCATTAACAACACAATGCTACATTCCTCCTGCCTCTACAAATCATTGACCAGGCAGTCATGAGATTCACCTCCAGTTCAGACATTGAATTGAACTCTTAAAATAAATCAGACACAGGCCTATATATGTATTAATATTTTGGGGTGCTCATAACAACAGCCAGTGCTTAAGAAATAGGGTGCAGCCCCTTTAAGACATTTCGGGCTCTGGTGGGGCTGCAGTGCTGGCTTTGTATTTAAGGCCTCAGTTTGCTTACAGTATTTGCTGAATAGCCCTGCTAACCCCTGCTAACTTGGCAAAAAGGCACCTTTTAACTCTTTATTCTCTTTATTTATCAGAGGGAGAGTAACTGGCCCTATCCACCCCCAGCACAGTACCTCCAGTGACTGTTGTTGGTGTCTGTCTTATGTTTGTTTTTAGATTGTGAGCCCTTTGGGAACATTTATTTGTTATTGTGAGCCCTTTGGGAATATTTATTTGTTATTTCTCTGTGTAAATCGCCCATTTTTTGAAGGGCTGTATAGAAATCAAATGAATGAATGAATGAATTTCATTGTGGATGTGTAGTACATTGGTTTTGCTGCTGCTGCCTGTTCTTCGTTTCCCTGGCTTGTGACGCTATGCTTGTTTTTGGACTTGGACCCTGCCTGCTTCTAATGGAATGATCTTTGGCTTCTGCCTGTTTTGACTTCAACTTGCCTGCTCCTACTGGACTGATCTCTAGCTCCTAGCCACCTTCTTGTTTGATTCCGCCTTGCCTGCTCCCACAGTGTATTTCCTGCCACACCTGACCTGCCCAAGTCTGACAGTCTGACACTGAAATAGCAGTTCATGAGTGGATGCAAACTTTGGTTCTTTAAAAATATGCAGTTCTTTTGAATCACAGAACATAATTCAGCTCAGTTCAAAGATAACATCCATGTGAAATCTCATAAGCATTACAGACTTGACTCCACATACCTCCGGGTCTAACTACATATTAGGGCAGTTTTTGAGTAAAGAGCTGGGGGTGGATAGGGACAGTTACTCTCCCCCTGTGAGATAAAGAGAATCACCACGGTAAAAGGTGCCTCTTTGCCCAGTTAGCAGGGCAAACTGCTAACCACCATGCCGCGGTTCTGTGCACATCCCTAGCACCAGAGCAGACTCAGACGTTGTTCCAGCAGAGCTTTGGGGCTTACTGAGAATTGCTATAGATTGCAGCGAGTTAGTGTGGTTGGCTCCACCCTTTCAGCAGATAAATCTTTTATGCCTTAAGGGAACTTTGCCCAGTTTTGCAGATATTTGCTCCAATGATCCTGAGCGAACTTTGACTCAATTGACCCATGAAACTAGCTGGGTGACTCTGGGCCAGTCACTTTTCTCTCAGCCTAACCTACCTCACAGGGTTGTTGTTAAAGAGATACTCAAGTATGTAGTACACCGCTCTGGGCTCATTGGAGGAAGAGTGGGTTATAAATGTAAAATAATAATAATAATAATAATTGCAGGGTTGTCAAGAGAGCCTTCTGAGTCAGAGGAAATGGCAGAGCAATGTCATCTGGCTGGGTCTGACTTCTAAGGTTCCCCTTGGGTAGAGGGTTCAGGCAGACAGAGCTTTGTGCTGAAGGAATCCCTTTCCCCCTAATTTGTCTCATCCTCTGAGTCTTCCAGTTTGATTCCAGATTGAGGGAATTTCAATCCCAGAGGCCTCACAGCTTGCCAGTTTGCCTTGACAGCTGTTTTTAAATTTTAACATTAGAGGAGCATTAGCAGAAATAATTCCTACATCTTAAATTGTAACATTGGATAAAGCCATGGGTCCTGGAGGATCAGAAAACTGCTTGACATGACCTATGGTACCAGCATATTCATCCATGTGACACTGCAATTGAAGATGCAGGAATTCATTGAAAACATGCTCCTATGTTAAAACATAATGGAACTAGCAACCCTGGAGCACAATCCTTTTGAGAGAATTTGAATAGTGGTTCATAAAATAGCTTGTCCAAAGTAGCAGAAGAAGCTCAATTGATTTGTGCCACAGGCATTCTATATAAGAATTCATAATGTATATCAAGAGGGGGTAGCAAAGCTGTGACAATTTGTGGCAACTCAAGGAAGGGAAGATGCACTGGATGAAATGTGATGTCACTCATGCGTCTGCTTCTCCAGCACAAGTGTTTTTGACATATTCTTTTCTGTGCTTCTTTGCCACAGTAAAAACAATGTGTTGTTTTTTTAATGACAAGTTGCTGAGAGGTAATTTTGAGGAGTGTAAATTTATTCAATTATTCCGTTAAATGAATAACAAGAAGTTATCAGTTAAAAGTCAGTGGGCACCATCCACACTAACTAGCCATCCATCCATTCTTTAATTTCAATGAAAATAAGTCATGACAAATTTAGCCTGGATATCACCCAGTGAAAAGATGTTTCTTATGTGGAATAAATTGATTTATATATTACAAGAATTTTAAAAAATGTATTCTGAACTTATAATTCTGTCAATTTCTGGGAAGGGTCTTTACTGACAAAAGCTGGCATGGGTAGGAAGGATGAAGAAAGAGTGTTTTTTTAATAGAGTAAAACATATTTTATAGATAATGCCCAAGTGGTACTTGATTGCCCCTTAATGGTTAATGTAGTACCTCACAGTCTAAAGTTTCTTCTGAAAGTGGAACAGAATAGGAACTCTTTCTAGCATAACAGAATTGAGTCATTTTTAACCAAACTTTCTGTGTTAAAAAACAGGGGGCTTCATATTCTGCATAGGGATAGCTTTCAGAATACACTTGGACTCCCAGTAAAATGAATAAATAATAAAAATGAGCTATTAAATTCTTTTGTCAAGAAGTTGGGACCTGTGATCAAGCTCAAGTAGGATTACAAAAAAAAAAGCAGTAGTCTTCTGCTGTCAAAATGTAGAATCATGCACTCTGTAAAATGTATTAAACATTTATTATTACATCTTTTTAAAAGCCAGATCACTGTATATCATGTTAATAGATCTTTTGTGGTTCTTGAATATCTATAAAACAGTACAGTAGCTATAAGTAGAACAAAACTTAGGTATAGCACTGCATTACATTTTGAAACCCTTTTTCTAGCTATTAATCATCACCTAAACTGTTTTTTAATAATGAGTACCTTTGAACATGCTATAAAAATGAATTTTATGATGGTAAAAACCATTACTGCCAGATTCAAAATCCAACACTATATAAAGCTATTGTGAGGCACGGAGGAAATACTAAAAATACAACAGGGGCAGACATATTATGGCTACTATTGAGCCCATTGAGTCAGTATAATTCTTTATGACACGTTGCAGTCAGTGTACACTCCCTATCATAATGACTATTGTCAATTGCAAGGCACAAGATGGTGCTCTAATTACCTTGGCAAAAAATAGTTTGTGTGCCATTCTAGCTAAGCATAACAAGTTCAAGGTGTTAATATTAATTGACTGCCCAATAAATTTCAGGTTCATTCAGTACCAGAAAACTGTGGAAGATTACCGTATTTTTCGGACCATAAGACACACTTCCCCCCCAAAAAAGTGGGGGGGGGGAATGAGGGTGCGTCTTATGGTCCAAATGCTGTCACCCGCCCACCCGGATTGGGGGCCGAATCGGCCCAAGCTACCGTACTGCTGCTGCGGCCACCCGCCCGGATTGGGGGCCGAATCGGCCCAAGCTACCGTACTGCCGCGGCGGCCGCCGCCTGCCCGCCCTCCCAGCTGCCCGAGTCCTCACCACCACGTGGGCCGATCAGGGACCCGCAATTGGAGAAGGAGAGAGCAGCTCGCAAACAGAACTCCTCTCTCTGCAAAGCCTCAGCCCGAACTGGCGCTTTGGGCGCAAAGGACGCCTGGGAACTCAGGAGGAGGAAGGACTTAGATTGAGGAAGCAGGATGTGGGGGGAAGAGAGTTAATCATTCATTTCCTTAGTGCCACTACTCCAGTCAAAATCAGAGTTACTATAGCTGCTTTAAAGTATAAGCGGATGGGGTGAGGGACCCTGAAATATCTGATCACTGATCTTCTGTGGCACATCTGTTTTGACCCTTGAGTGACTGGTAATCAGAGAAGCAAAAGGTAGCTGTGACTGAGATGCAAGAGAGAATAAAGAGAGGTAGGTAGGTCAGTGAGGGAGTGTGGGAGGCAGTTAGTCAGTTTGATGAAGGGGGGTTACGATAAAGAGAGAACTTGGGAGAAGAGTGGATAGGAGAGGGAGAGGGAACGAGAGCTGTGGAATCATTTAGAGTTTGGGGGGCAGGGGGAATGTTAGCCATTGATATGGCTAAAAGATTCTCCTGTTTTGCCATATTTACCTGAATCCAAGATTAGGTTTTTTCAACAGTTCTTTCCTGTTAAATATGGGATAGTCATTTTGAATTCAGAGACCTCTTTCTTTGGGGTAAATACCTTTTAAAGTCATTGTCTTACATTCAGAGTCACTTTCTATTTGGCTAAATACATTAGGTTGTAATTGGTTGATGAATCATGGGCCCAGGGTTTTCAGTGAAGGAAGTTTAATAGGGTACTATCTTTCATAAGTGTGTGCTACAAGTTTTTTCTTATTTGAATACTATATTTAAAGTCTACTCTAGCTTTAGATGCAATAGGAACATTTGAAAACATAAATGTTGCTTATCAAAAGTATCTTATAAGAATAAAATTTGTTCTAAATCTAAGCTGGTATGTCACTGAGTAACATCACAGTGTTTTTCTGGTCACAGTTTTAGTGAAAGAGCAAACTGCAAAAAAGAAGGACAAAGGTCATAGTTTTTATCAGAGAAGCCTCAAAATACTGAAACATTCGAAAAGCAAAAAAGATAAGGAAAAGTAAGTACTGTGTTCTTTCAGCTGTTTTGCTGACACAGCTCCAAAGGAGATGGATGTCTCCCAGAAGACACATATCAGTATGTATGAAAGTATGGTACAGTACTGATAATCTATCTATCTATCTATCTATCTAAGCAAAATGTACACTTGACTTGGCAGGGGATCATGCGGATTAATAATAGCAAGATCATATGTACTTGTATGGTGCCATCTTCTTAGTCAACAAGATTGACTTCTGGGTAATACACACAAATAAAATGTTGCAAATAGACTTGGTATATTGGCCCCCAGCATCAATAGCTATAGAAAGATACATATATGCAGGCTTGATGTGATTAGTAAATTGGAGTATGCTTGTCAGATCCATACTCTGCCTACTTGCTCAGTCAAAATCCACAAAAATATCTGGAAGAGGCTCATGCTGAAGCTTTGGTAAATCTCAAGTGGAAGAAAGTACCATATTTGTAGGACAGTCATCATAAAGAGAGAGTGAAAGGCCCAGAATCTAAGCTAAGCACATATGCTCTTGCTTTTTTGATGCCACAGAATATCTGCTGACGGAATCCATGACATCAGGTCAAATAGTCTCCTAAAGGGAGTCACCAGTTCCTTCAGTGATCAACCTAGAAGCAAGAGAGGCATGGAAAAAAGGGATTTTTATGGCAATAGTAGTACGCAATATTTTTTGATGATTTGTGAATTTAGGGTTTGGGTTCCCCCCAGCTCAGCTTATTTCCAGTCTCAGAGTCCAGATGTGGGGAATGAAGTCAAAATGTCTCGGGGAGATGTTGTGAGGGAACAACAATGACGGGGAAGCAACACCCAAACTCCCTGTATTCACATTATCCAGTAAACACAAGGTTAGGAACTTGTGTTACATGAAGTAACATGTACTTCTGAGTATATCAGAGTGGGTCTACTTAAAGTCCAGGACTATGCACTATGCTACCAATCAAGGCCAGCCTTTAGGAGTGGATGAGTTGGGTAGTCATCTGGGGTGTCTAGCTGAAGGGTGCGTTGAGCTGAGCTGCTGCCCTATCACACACTGATAAACTAATGATGGAGAGGGGGTACCTAAGGCACTGCTTGCCTAAAGCATTGTTTATCCTAAGGCGAGCCCTGTTACCAGCACAGAAACCTTAGTCATACCAAAACAGAATCTCAGTCAGAGTAAATTATATTAGCATAGCCATCCATACTGGAGGACTGAGTGTGAACAGCAAGTCATATTGCTGCAGTTGGAATGTTCCAGCATGGATTATCTATAAATATAATTCTCTAAGGCATAACTGTGGCTAATCTCATGTGTGGCAGCTCTCGCAAGAGTTCTCAGGTGAGCTGTAGGGAGCAGAAGAGGAAAGCGGTGCGGGGGAGGAAAGCGGTGGGGGGGAGGAAAGCAGTGGAGGGAGGAAAGCGGCAGGGGGAAGAAAGGGGGGAAGAAAGTGGTGGGGGGAGAGAAAGTGGCAGCAAGAGGAGAAAGCAATGGGCAGCTGCAAAAGTGAACGGGTAGGCAGTGGTGGGGGAAGAGGAAGCAGCAGGCAGTGGCTGGGCGGGCGGTGAGACAAAACGGTGGGCAGGCAGCCCGGCCAAGGCTGTCCTCTTCTCAAGGAGACTGGTCAAACAGGTGGCTTAGAGGGTGGTGCAGCCTCCCTCTCTGGGCCCACCAGTCGGCCAAATGACAGGTCAGGCAGCACTGAATGAGGCTTCTCTGTGCCTGCACAGGGAGGTGAGGAGACTTCTGAGCAGTCACAGCCTCCTCCTCCGGGCTCGCCTGCTGGCCAAATGGCAGGTAGAATGGCCCCAGTGTGACCCCAGATCCACAACTGCCAGGCGTGCAGGTGGTGGTGGTGGGGTGTGAACAGCTAAGTGGCAGTGGGTGGGGGGAGGAACGGGCAAGCAGTTGGGGGGGACGAACAGGTGAGCAGCAACTAGGTGTGAGGTACAAACGGGCTAGCAGGGGCTGAGTGCACTAGCACACGGATGCTCTGTACAGATCACCTAATATTGATTAACACACCTTTTTGTCCAAAAAACCCTTCAAACAAAAACAATTACCAAAACCAGAGGGATTACTTGGATCTGGATCGTGATCTGTTGTAATCATAAGAAATGGGGTTCTGCACCTGCGCAGGGACCTCGCGGGCTGACTAAGTAGCTCCTTGTGACGCCCACCCCACGCATCGTTGTGTCCGTTATCAGTAAAGGTTGGGGTGTCTTCTCCAGTTTCTGTTTGACTGCCTTAGCGTTCATACCTCATTTTGGCTCCTTGGATCAGCGGAAACAGTCAGCAAGATTTTCAGAACTGTTAAAGGACCTTGAGTTTGCTTCACATTTGGGTTTGTTTAAAAGATTTATTGATTACCTGGTTTCACATTTGGAATGGAATATCAGACTTGATTTGCAAAGCGATTTCAACAAAAGCATAAAAATGGCCTTCCTTACCTCGTGAAATTGAGGTGAATAAAACATTTAAATGTTGCGTAAAATGCCACTCCAAGCTTCCATCAATGGATTATCATGAAGCTTGTTTGATGTGCCTAGGTGAAGAGCACAATACAGCGGCTTGCAAAGTTTGCTGTTCATTCTCCAAGCAGACAAGAATGAACAGGGCTTTGCGTCTCAGAGCGGAGTTATACGATGAGGCGCTCTGTCCGCCAATGCCGAGACCAAGTCCACCATCAACCTCTCATTCAGATGTCCAAGTCAACTCTCTCTATCCGTTCAGTCGTGTCCGACTCTCGGTCACTCTATGGATCATTGCACTCCATGCCGTCTTATCTCGGACAGCTTCCTTTAAGTCCACCATGGTCATTCCAGTGTCATTTTTTATAATATCCAGCCACCGAGTACAAGGCTGTCCCCGTCTCCTTCTCCCGCTGATCATTCCCAACATAATTGTCTTTTTGAGTGAGTCAGCTTGCATGACATGACCAAAATATGTCAGTCTGTGTTTGGTAATCTTAGCTTCTAGCAATGCAAGTCAACACCGACCTCAAAGTCGGAACTGCGCATCAGCAGTCTAAAACTGGGACGGGAGATGAGCTCTTTAAGAAACTGAAAGAAGTTTCTGCAAAGGTGCATAAGCACAAGGAGAGAAAGCACTGGCATGATTCGGATAGTGACTCTGATGTTGAGGGCTCAAATGTTGCGAAAAAGCATCATACCCCCTCACCGTCTTCAGTGCAACTATGTGAAATAGAGAGCAGCTCAGGAGACTCGCTATTGGCACGGCCACCTAAGACCTCAAAAACACCTAAACTGCCAACATCAACTAATCCACCACTGACTGAAACATCCATATCTATGGGCTCACTGTTGACATCGACAGTGGCAGCAACCGCTATAGAACTGTAGCCGGCGTTGAAGGTTAGAACATCGACATCGGAAGCAGCACCTCCTATGTCGATGTCAATAGCAACAAATCTCCGTTTGCTGTCACCAACTCACACCCCAATTCAGTCCCCCTTGACTCCAAAAACTACCTTACTGACTAGCCAGCTAGTCCAGGTCAAGGGACAAAGAGATGAGTATCCACAGGGACAGGATGGAGCGAGTGCATTAATGGAGCTCCTGGATTCCGCATCTAGCACTCCCTCGAGATCGACCTTCTAGGGCTTTCTAAGCACTGGACTGGATGTGGAGCAGGATGACGAAGGACCCCTTCCTCCACCAAAAGCACCATCCATATCACCACTGCGCACACCACAAGGGGGTGGTTTACCCTCTGTGCCAATTCCTGCCGTGCCAACGGTGTCATCCGCCCAATGCCCCAGTTGCCAGGGCTCATCCTTATCCATGACGCAACCCATTCATTTCTGTCATTTTCGCCACACTCTACTGGAGGATTGTGGGGATTATTTACGCTGGAAAGCTCAGCAAGTACCTCAACAGGTACCTGCCGCGCCACGGATGCTGACAGTGCAATCTATAACGGCTCTACAGGGGCCTGTACACCAAATAGCACCTCACTCTCAAGCTCCCAGTGCACCAGCTGCACCACAAACCTAAACTTTACACCACATACAGCCATTGCAGTCATTGCATCTTGAGACTACACTACCTGAAAAGGAAACAATTCCTGAGCAGGTAGCAGGAAAGAGAGCAAAAAAGGCAAACTCCACCCCTCCAATGGAGCGTGAATTGTCATCTCCAGACCAAGGGGCCTATTCGTCAGGGACTGAAGAATATGACTCAAATGTAACTAGTCACCGGTCAGATCTGCCTTCGGACATTCCACCTCGCCTTTCAACTTCTCCGACCGGGGAGTTGAAGGCATACCATGCATTAATTAGAGAAATAGCAGATGCGCTTGGGATGGACTTGAATATACCTGACACTGAGGTCGCAGACCCAGTTTACAATATGATGGCAAAGGCCAAATCATTGCACCCGGTAGCCTTGCCTATGATCCTGGCTATCACCAAGGCTGCTAAGACAGCGTGGGAAGTCCTCCAAACCTCTACCCACATGTCTAAGCAACTTGGAAATTTATACAGGGTACAGGAAGAAGGAAACACTTACTTATTGCACCATCCAGTGCCTAATTCATTGGTTATAGACCGTGCCACAACTGCAAGAGGTCATTGTCATACAGTGCCTTCAGATAGGGAAGGCAGGAAAATGGACGTGATGAGGAGAAGGGTTTCAAATTGCAAATTATGTGGCATTCATGGCCCACTATAATCACCTACTTTGGGTCACGCTGCTGCAAGACTTTGTGTCTATGGAACCAGCAGAGTTCCAGTGTAAGTTCATTGAGATTTATGAGAAGACAACTGTAATAACAAGGCAACAACTTAGTGCCTTTAAGCATTTAGCGGAAACTGAATCGCTAACGGTGGTCACAGCAGTCAGTATGCATTATCATGCTTGCCTTCATTCTACTTCACTGCAACAAGACATGAGAGAGCGAGTAGAGAATCTTGCCTTTGATGGGAAAGGCCTCTTCCATGATGAAACAGATTCGACGATGGAGACTTTTAAAAAGTCAAAATTCACAGCAAGAACCTTCATGGCATCCTCCTCAGCTTCTGGAGGTGCCCCTAGAGGACGTCCATACTCTAAGCAAAAATCCTACAGATATTAAGACAGGAGGGATTTTAAAAAACAGTACAGGCCTTACCAATGGCCTAAAGGCTTTAACCAAAAGAATAAGGGTCAGAATGCCCGTCAGGGTAAGGACAACACATAGCAGTCTTTTTGATGACTTTGCCAGCCCACTGCACATTCTTCCAAAAGCTCAGAACATTACCATACCTACCAACACTGCCAGGACTACCAACACCAGTCCTGTAGTTGCCAAAACTTCCATCACATTGGCAAGCCATGCTCAAGCGTGGTACAATATAACATCAGACCAATGGGTTCTACAGATCATAGAAACGGTATGTGGTAGAGTTCAAAGCTCTGCCACCATTCTCTGGCATGAAGCACACCAGGGCCACAGCTGTTCTTCAGGAAGAAGTGAAGGTACTGTTGGAAAAGCAGGCAATTGTTCCAGTGCAGTGGGCGGAGAGATTGTTCGGATTCCACTCTCGCTAATTCCAAATTCCAAAGCGGGATGGGGGAATCAGATCAATCATGGACTTACAGGCCCTCAATTGGTACATCTGGGCCAGGAAATTCAGAATGATGACGTTGCAGGAAATTCTACCCTTCTTGAATCACGAAGAGTGGGCAGCAATGTTGGTTCTGAAGGTTGCTTACTTTCATGTGGGCATCCAGGAGAATCATTGGAAATATCTGAGATTCACGGTAGGGAATGCAATCTACCAGTATGCAGTCCTACCCTTCAGACTATCAACAGCACCAAGAGTGTTTACCAAGGTGATGGCTGTTGTAGTGGCATTTTTAAGAATACAAGGGGTGGTGGTCTACCCCTACCGAGATGATTGGCTATTAGTTAACAGAAACAGAGAGCAGTTAGTTCTACACATCCAGGCAATGGTGCACCTGCTCCAGGACTTAGGCATCAATATCAACTGGAAAAAATCAAAGCTGGATCCGACAAAGCAGATAACCTTCATTGGTGCCATTCTGGATATGGAGAAGAAAAGAGCGTACTTACCTTTGGAGCATTACCTACAGATCAAGACTCTGGCTCACGAATTCATCCTGTCTCCTGTTCAGCCAGCAGAGGAAATACAAAGGCTATTGGGCTTGATGACCTCCTGCAATATGACAGTCAGGTACACGCAACTGCATATGTGACCACTGCAACAGTGATACCTGAACAACCTCTGTCCCAATGTAGACAGCCAGAAGATGCGTTTGACAATCCCACACTCAGTGTTAAAAACTTTGCACTGGTGGATGACGCAGAGCAATCTCTCTCAAGGGGTGTCTTTCACACCATTAACTCCAAAGCAATGGGTGACTACAGATGCCTCCCTGGTGGGATTGGGCGCATATTGCAGAACTCATCGCATCCCGGGGAAGTGGGTGAACCTTCAAACTCAGCAGCATATAAAACTACTTGGAGTTGATAGCTGTTTTTCTGGCTCTGAAAGCGTTTGAACCGATGCTCAGCAGTGCTGTAACGCAAGTGAGACTGGACAATATGTCGACAATTGCCTACATCAACAAGCAGCGGGGCACAGTCTCAGCTCAGTGTCCCTCTGTGCTCTCGCTATGCGAATTTGGAATTGGTGTTTGGCGCATGCCATCTACCCAATAGCGATACATATAAGAGGTGTGGACAACCAACTAGCTGACAGCCTCAGTCGCGTATCCCACGACCAGCAGCATGAGTGGGAGGTCAAAGACTCATACCTCAGGAAACTCTTCAACACGTGGGGGGTCCCATCAGTAGACTTGTTTGCCACAGCTGCCAATGCAAAGTGTCCCAAATATTTCTCTTGTGCCGGCATAGGGAAGAATTCATAGGGCAATGCATTCCAACATAGCTGGGGGACCAGCCACCTTTACTTTTACCTGCCTCTACCGGTAATCCATCGGGTACTGGCACAAATACTGAGGAACAACGCAACCTGCATACTCCTGACTCCGTGGTGGCTGAAGCAACCGTGGTTTACTCCGCTTCTTCAACTGTCAAAGGGCCACTTCTACCGATTTCCCCTCATTCCCGACCTCCACCAAAGAGAGGGGGGAAAGGTTTTACATCCCGATGTACAAATGCTAAGGATGACAGTGTGGAAAATTGGGTATTGAAGAACATATTACTGAACAATAGACGTCTGTCCACACGACAGAATTATAGTAACAAGTGGAAATGTTTTGCAGCTTATGCTTCTGACAGGGGGTTTCGTCCGTTGCACACTACTGTGAGAAAAGTATTGCTGTACTTAACGGCCTTAAAGTTGAAAGGGCTAGCAAATGTGTCTCTAAAGGTGCATTTAGTGGCCGTTTTTCCCAAACATACTGGCTGGGATGGAACCAGGGGCGTAGCTATAATTGAGCAAAAGGGTTCAAAGAACACGGACCCTCAGCACCTGAGGGCTCTCCAGCTCCATCTATCCCTATTTTCTTCATTATCTCCTTTACTCTTGGGGGCTGCCAGAGTGAGGGATGAACACTGGCGCGCTCTCCCCTAGCTACGCCCCTAGATGGAACTACGGTGTTCTCACACCCTGAATGCAAGCGATTCATGAAAGGGCTAAACAATCTGTATCCGCCAGTTAAGAAGCCAATGGAACAGTGGAGTTTGTCCTTGGTGATGTCGGCCTTAATGGAAAATCCCTTTGCGCCATTGGCCAAAACGACAATACAGTTGCTCACCCTCAAAACTATTTCTAATTGCAATTGCCATGGCAAAGTGTGTGGGTGATCTGGCAGCACTTCAAATGGACAAGCCATACACCCAGTTCTACCCACATAAAGTGGTTATGAGGTTAGACCCACGCTTTCGCCCAAAGGTAATATCTGAATTTCATCTGCATCAGGAAATTATTTTGCCAACCTTCTTTCAGGGGCCAGAGACAGACTTGGAAAGGTCACTTCACTCCCTGGATGTACGTACAGCCCTCCTATATTACTTACAAGGGACTCACACAATCAAAAGAACAAAGAAACTATTTGTAGCATATAAAGAAAAGCATATCGGTCACCCTGTATCGTGTCAACGTCTAGCTCATTGGCTAGTTGAGTTAATCATGTTGGCTTACAAGCTTCAGAAAGTTACTCTTCCAAAGACTGTGTGTGCACATTCTACCAGAGCGTATTCAACGTCAGCGGCCCATCTGTCTGGCATATGGATGTTGGATATCTGCACAGTGGCCACATGGTTTTCCCAACAGCCTTTTATTATGCACTGTGCTGTGGATCTACGCATGGCAAAGGAGACTGATTTCGGAAGAAGTCTACTGAAGAGGGTGTTGCCGTGAGCAGTGGGTCTACTGCACCCACCTCCGAAAGGAGAAAGCACACTAATCACCCATTCCTTATGATTACAATGGATCACAATCCAGACAAACAGGTTGCTTACCTGTAACTCTTGATCTGGAAGTGATCCGTTGTAGTCATAAGACCCGCCCGTGCCATCCCCACAGCAGTAGATGTTAGGTCACAAGGGTTAGAACGTAGAACAGACAGATCGTTGGCTACGGCGGTCTGCAAGGAACTGGAGAAAAGACACCCCAACCACCACTAATAATGGACACAACGAAGCACGTGCTGGCAGGGTGGGGCATCACGAGGAGCTACTTAGCCCGTGAGGTCCCTGTGCAGGTGCAGAACCCCATTCCTTATGACTACAATGGATCACTTCCAGATCAAGAGTTACAGGTAAGCAACCTGTTTTTTCTCTGCATTTTATGACTGGGAGCTGTGTGAACTAACTACAGAAAAGCATTGTCTGTGAACTGATAAAAGTCCTGTCTATGGTGTTAGATTTGAGAGGGACAATTTACACATGCAGTTAATAAATTAATGTTGCCATTATCAAGCACAGTATATGCTTGTGTGAACAAGCCCTAACTGAGTTCTGTGCCCAGATGTGTTTTATGAGAGCACTGTCACCACCACATGATTCTACAGCAAATGTGAGTTGAATGCCTCCTTTCAGCAATAGGGCTGTGGCTATGGACCATACTACGCATTAAGGGGGACATGTGGTTGTAGTTATTTACATCTCTCTACCATGTGTCTCCCTGATAACATTTGGTAAAATAAATGTGTGACATCATCATGTTTAACACTGCCCTGTCTGTTGCAAGTGGCAGCTAATGGACTGCTGATATGGGGAAACAGTGAACATAACACATTTTCCCTTTATGTACTATTTCTGGAGAGACATCGGGGATATACACTGGTCAATGGCAGGCATGCATCCCTCATAACATGCACTGAGTCTGTAATTCAGTGAATTCAGTCCCAAGCAATGAGTTCCAGTGAATTCAGTCCCAAGCAATATTGCAGCTAGGAGCTCAGTTCTGTCTGATCTCGGTTTACCTGGAGCTGCATTACCTGCACTTTGATGCTTCAGGGGATGCTATGTCACAGGAGGAAGAATTCCTACTAGAGATATATTTACACACACATGAGATTCTAATATCTGGTTGACTAAATCTTAACTTTGTATTCCTGAATTAGAGCCCACAATCTCCTTGCCAAGGCAGCAGAACTGGGGAGTCAGAAAGATATGGAGAAGCTGGCAGCTGATATGCTGTTTGGAAATAATGGTCCTCAAAATATAGAAGCAGCTGTATCCTTGTATGAGATTTTAGCTGAACAAGGGTCTAGTAAAGGCAAGACTGTAAGTGTTCTTTTATTAACTTGTTTTAAATAGACACTAGTCTTCTTAAGAAGTGCATTAATATTTGAAAAGCAGTAAGATATGGTTTACTTTGAGCCAAGAAATGTCAACAAGGTGGATACACAAAGCATTTAAACTGCATGGTTTAAATAGTGTGTTCACTAAATATCTTTCAAAGCTCCTTGGCCAATTTTAATTAATTAAATTTCAAATCAAGACTACCATCTTGATTCCACTAAATACATTGTGAAAGTGGACACTGGTTTCCCTGGAGTCAAAGCTACATTTTGAAAGTTGTTAAAACTGAAGATATTTCATACATCTAGTCTGTTAAAATATTTTTATTTTGAGCCTATAATCAAATTTAAGTGAAACATAGATATTGCTAAATCATAGACACAAACATAGAAAAAGACAATTATGCACAAGAAAATGGCTCATTTATCTAGCAAATCACAAACAGGTCTCCCTTTGCCTTTTTTCCACATTGTGACTCTATTGAAGAAAATGAATAGGCATTTCTCAATTTATGTTTATTGTTGAATATTTGGGTGGGTTTTGCAGGTGTGGGAGTATTTCCTATATTTGCAGACATGGATAAAAAGAAGACAATGAATTGCAGATGAATCTGATTTGCAGACAGACCTTGAATGTCAAAGTGGACTTGGTATTTCATGGGTTTGTATGTGACTCAGACAGATAGTATTATCAATTCAGATATGCTGTCATATTAATGATGCCCACAGCTGCAAAAATGTAACATCTCAACTCATCTTCTGAAGAGTTTTTTCCATGCTATCTGTGAGAAGGGCTTTCCAGCCCACTCACTGTGCCAATATTCTAGGCTTACATTTGTCTCCTGTTTGGAACTTTTATTTACCAACTGTGTTTTGTATGTTGAAGAAAATGACAAAAAGTCTTGTGGTATCTCAAATGCGGCTTTCAGGAACTGGAGCTTCCTTCTTTGTTTATCTGATGAAGTGAGCTCTAGTACATGAAAGCTTATGCCATGATATGCAGAATGTGTTACAAGACTCTGTCATTTTTGCTGCAGCTGACTATCATGGTCGCCCTTCAGAATACGTGCTGAAATTTCTTTTTTAAATGACTGACAATTCAGGGTAAGGGCAGAACTTCACGTTACAATAAATGTTGGACTCCATCAAAAACTAAAACTTTCTGAAGATAGAAAACTGTGTTAAACTTGTTTGAAGTCACTCTTTTGGATTGTGCCTGTGACAAGTACGTCACATATTTATGCTAGGCTGGAGTGCATAAGTTTCATCAGCATGAAAGAGTTAGATGGCACATCTTTATTACAGTGAACCATTCATGAGGGATGAGTTTGTGTGACAAAATACACTTCCATCCTGGTCTGGAAAATAGGTTCCTGGAGATACAGAAACTGGCCATCCCTGACTAAGGGTATTATATTTTATTTTACTAAGGGTATTACTTATTTTACTTATGTTACTTTATTTTACTTATTCTACCCTTATTTTACTAAGGATATTCTATTTTAAACTGTCCTGTATTTTTTTTTAGGAATGTAGGAAGCCGCCATATACTGAGTCAGACCATTGGTCTACCTAGCTCAGTATTGTTTTCACAGACTGGCAGCGGCTTCTCTGAGGTTGCAGGCAGGAATCTCTCTCAGCTCTGTCTTAAAGAAGCCAGAGAGGGAACTTGGAACCTTCTGCTATTCCCAGAGCGGCTCCATCCCCTGAGGGGAATAGCTCTCCTCTCGTCTTGTGGTAGACTTCCTCTCCTTTTGTGAGGAAGAAAATTATTTTGTGCAACCCATTTCAGTCATGTGGAATTTTTAAAGACCACTACTTTCCTAATGTTACTTGTTTTCTGTGGCATGATACTCAGCCAATTAATGTCTCATATATCTATGTCCTTGAACATAGAGTGGTTGGAGTAAATCTAGGTGCCTAGGTGCCTGTGCCTCAAGGAGTGTATATACATAGCACATCACAGTCTATATGCCACTTCAGTTTTGTTCTTAAAACCATGCTTATATATTTGCCCACTGACAATTTTGTGTGGGGTGTGTGTGTTCATGTTCACATAATATTCTAATATACTGCCTTAATGTAACCTGAAAATGTCCACATCACATATTTACCTGTCATCATTCAAAGACATGAACAATGTGAAAGATTCATAAAAATTTCTTATTTAAGCATACTCTGCTCTGACTTTCTTCCTCTGTTTTGTTTGTTCCTATATTTTCAGTTATCTGCTTATACTTCTCAGCTACTTTGGCCATTTAAAGAAGGCCCACCACACATTTTGAAAGTTACTTTTTAAGAAAATGGCCCTTGAACAAGGCAATATAACCATATAAAACAAAATTCAAAGAAGCTCAATGGGATATGTCAAATTGTAATTTTGAATTTGATTCAGGAGTGCTGCTCTCTCAAAACACAAAGTAATTCCAGATTTGCATATATTAATACATTTAAATATAAACCAATTCCTACACTACCCTAAGGACTTGTAAATATCAAAATATCCTTCTTCCTTACCTACAAACCCCAAGTCTACCCATACCCTTTATCTCCTCCTTAGCTTACTTGCCACAGAGTTGACATGCCACTGAGCTCATATTAAGGCATTTCACACAGTTGACATTAGAGCAGGAGATGCCTCCTACCCTAATTCAAGAGCTCTGTACACTCCTGGTTTCGGGGTATGGCACACTCATCATACTCAGCTGGGGCTTCACTGAAGATCAGGCTCCCCACCTTTGACCCTGTTTTTATCTAACACATGATCGAAAATTGGGAGTGTGCCCAGCTCCTGAATTAGAGTAGGAGGCTTCTCCTACCTTACTGTCAATCATGTGAACTACCCTGTTGTCTTTTCCTTCAAGCCCAGCGTGACTGAGATAGAGGAAGTGGCAAAATTTAGATACCTGCAGGAACCAACTATCTTCCAAAAGCCATGTTTTTACCCTGCTCCTCCTAAGCAAATTTATTGTAGTTTTATAGATCTATCAATGGGACTATTAATGGAATAAAACCTCAAACAAACAGAACCCCAAACCACGCACCATTCATATGCATGTAGGTGAAGAGAGAATACAGTTACCTCCTGAGGACAATAGCTGCTAAGAACCAACTAAGGTTTGTTTTTCACAGTTACAGCCTTCATCTGAAGTGGTGAAGGCTGTAAGCCTGTAGGTAGCCATTTCTGTGACTGGGGGACTGGGTCATTTTTGGAGATGTATTCCTTCACATAAAACCCCAAGTTGATTAATTTTACAGGATATAAGCCTCCACCTGCAATCTGAAGTAGTACAGCACAAACCCAGGTTTGCTAAGTTAAGATTTTAACTGTCTTTGTTTTGTTTGTAAACCGCCCTGAGGTGGTATAAAAATTGATTGAATGAATGAATGAATGAATGAATGAAACATTTCTTCAATTTCACCATAGTGTGACAGGCTAAATGTTAGCCGTCTCTATACAAGAGTGCTTTCCAAATAAATACTGGGGTAAATGATATCACCTTCTCCTACAAAAACCTGCCTATCAGTTAAGATCTTTGTTGGAGGCCTCTCTTTGGGTGCTCCTGCTTTCTTAGATTATACCGGTGACTGCCTAAGAGAGGACCATTTCAATGGTGGTATCCCAGTTGTGGATTCTCTCTTGAGGCATTTTTGCCAGGTGACATCACATTGATGTTGTTCAAAAGCCATGTGAAGTCTATCTCATTTTCTCAGACTGTTAATGGTCTGAACGTTTTGTGATATCTGACCCCCTTTTAATTGGATGCTTGTTTTAAACATTTTCACTTATCAGCTTGCAGCTGCTGTTACTGTTTTTATCTGCTGCTTTGTGGTTTCTGTGGTTATATTGTTAGTTGGTTTTGTTAGCTGTCTTGGAGGCGCATATAAAAAGTGGGATAGACATCATTAATTTAAACAAGGGCTGCTCAATTCTGGCCTTCTTGCAAATATTGGCCTACAGTTCCCATAATCCCTGGCTACTGGCCACCCTGTCTGGGGATTATAGGACTTGCAGTCCAAAAACAGCTGGGGAGGGGCTAAATTGAGCAGGCCTGATTTGAACAAACAAATAAACTTTAACCGGATATTTATTTGGTTGGTTAAACTACCTCAAGGTAATTTTACCACATTTAGAATTAGGTCAATGAGAACCATTAAAATTAATAATCAAAAAGCAAAGGGCTGACTGTCTTTATTTGGTTCCTTAGGCATTAGGATTCTTGTCTTCATATGGCATAGGCGTTGAATATAATCAAGCAAAGGTAATAAAATGCTGTGCTAACTTTACCACATTGTCATTGCAATTTGTAGCCTTTGAGATAAATTAATATAGTTTTTGTTTCTTGATCCCTGGTATGACTTTTTTTCATTTCCCTCCCCTTAGGCACTGATATACTACACATTTGCAAGTATTGAAGGGAATCTTATATCCAAGATGATCTTGGTTTGTGATTCACATATTTGGTTATATCTTATTCTAGGCTCCTAATTGATGCCGTAATTAAGATAATTATGAATATGTTTTTCAGGGTTATCGTTACTGGCGAGGAATTAATGTTCCAAGGAATTGTGAAGCAGCACTTATTAATTACAGGAACGTTGCAACTTTTAGTGAGTGATATTGTGTCTTGTCCTGTTTTAAAATTATTGGAAATAGCTTAGCATTAAAGTCCAGCATTGAAAACATGCAGAAGCTGATGCCTGCTTAGCATGTGTGTGCACACATTTTAAAACCAGTGGATTGGTTAGAACATAAGAACAGCCCTGCTGGATCAGGCCCAAGGCCCATCTAGTCCAGCATCCTGTTTCGTACAGTGGCCCACCAGATGCCGCTGGAAGCCACAGACAGGAGTTGAGGGCGTGCGTGGGGGTCTATTTTTAAGAGTGGGGGAGGGTGCACTTACCCCTCCCGCCGCTCCCCCCCCCCGGCGTCTGTTTCTGTAACAGCTAATAGGGCTGGCAGCGTACCTCCCGGATGCCCTGTTGCCCCTGTTGGTTGAACATGTCCAGAAATTCTAGACACGCCTACACTTGCTGGCATGGGCGCGTGCACATATGGAACTTCCGGCCATATCCGACCAATGGGGGCAACGGGGTGGCAGGGAGGTATGCTGCTGCCCCGATTAGCTGTTACAGAAACAGACGCCGGTGGGGGGAAAGCAGAGAGAGGGTTAAGTGCATCCTCCCCCGCTCTTAGACCCCTGCTGCTGCTGAACCAGTTTGGAGGCCCATAAAAGGCCTCCGAGCCGGTTCCGTGCACATCCCTAGTGGACGAGAGTGCCACCTGGTCCAGGGGGTTCACTCTAGGCAGGCAATCATTGACCCCAAGACCTGGGCCAGGAGCATCAGGTCCTCTGACCTTTTTGACAGGAGAAGGGAAATCAGAAGCGAGAACTTCTCCCTGTGGTCGAGTGGCTGTCAGAGTGTTGAACATGGTACCCAGGTGTTGAAGGTGCAGCGTAGGCTGAAGATTGCTTTTCTGGTGGCTGACCACAAGGCAATGAGCCTAAAGGAGTTGGACAGACAACTGCACACCCCTGGTGGCCTGAAAGAAGAATGGTTGATGAATCAACAGATCATATAGATAAGGGTGGATATGAGTGCCCTGGAGGCAGATGTGGGCGATAGGAGTCACCATCAGTTTAGTAAACACACGAGGGGCTGAAGAGAGGCAAAAAGGCATTGCCCTGTACTGGTAGTGCTTCTGGTTGAACGAAAACCTCAGGAACCTTCAGTAGGACAGATGGATTGGCACGTGCAAGTAGGCTTCTGATAAGTCAGTGGAATCTAGGAAGTCCTTGGCCTGGACTGTGTTTTTGATGGATTTGAGAGATTCCATGAGAAAGGACTTCTTCCTGATGAACTGGTTCAGATGCTTTAGGTCCAAAATTACCCACCAGGAACCATCTTTTGGAGGGACAAGAAATAAGATGGAATACACGCCTTGCCATAATTCAATCAAGGGCATAGGCTCTATTGCCCTGATCTCCAGAAGATGTAGAATGGCCTGATTCATCAGATGAATTCTTGCCAGATTCTTGGGCAGTGGGGTAGAGAAGAACAGATCTGGTGGAACGGTGTTGAACTGAAAGAATAACCATGGCAAACAACATCCAACACCCAGTGTCTGGAGGTGCTGGACAACCAGGCCCCCGCAAAGTGAAAGAGCCTTGGACTGAGTCATTGTTTATGGTTCTCATGAGCAGGTCCGGTAGGGAACTGATAGCCCTGATGAGATGTGGAAACTCCCATTTTGCTGATTCCATGGCTGATGCCAACCGGGTTTGAAGGAGGCGGCGTGGTTGTCTCTGGACTGGGAGCCCATTGGCCGTGAAGAATTCCAATAGGGACAAAAGGAAGAGGAGGAAGAAGAGCTGCTGAATGACCTGCTGAAATCCCTATGGCCTGAAGGCATAGTCTTCTTTTTCTCCCTGGTTTCCACTAGGACTGGTACCAGGGATTCCCCAAACAACTCATGGAGGCATGCTGAATACTGTCCAGACTAGAGTCAACCATGAGAGCTGCCGCCTTGGCAAGTGTGTTAATGAACTGACACAACTTGGTATTTTCTGGAGCAGTATCCTGTGTCAGCTCCTTTGCCCAAAGAATAGTGAAGATGGAATTGGTCACTGCCGCTCTAACTACTGTGGCCAAGGCTTGATGGGTAGGGATGTGCGTTTTGTTTCGGATAAAAAACATTTTGTGCACAAAATAGGCCATTTCGGCTGTTTTTTAGCTGAAATAAAACACCCAATGCTCAAAACAGAAAATTTTGTAGCTGAAACAAAACGTCCCTGTTTCAGATACAAAATGTTTTGTTGTTTCGGAACTCCATTTTGTAATGGCGGTATTGGAAGGACGTTTTGTGAAGGTTCCCTATGATCAAAGATTATGCCCCTGCCAGAACGCTGAAGTGGAGACTGCGGAATATCTGATGCTGAAGTGCAGATTTTATACTGAATTAAGGGGAAAGCTTCTCTCCCCATTACTGACTCATTAAAATTCTAATTGCCCTTCTGATGGGGACAAGGTCCTTTTCCTGTTTACTGCTAGGTTAGAGTATGCTAGCAAAATTTCTCTTCATAGCAAGCAAGATTCGGTTTAGAGTGATTGAGGCACGAGATGCTGGGTTGTGCACTTCAGATTAACCGGTTTTATTTGAACGAAATTAGCCATGTATACAGTATTTGAAGGTATTAATGTTTTATTTATTTTATGTATTTACTGCTGCTGTTGTTTCTTTTTCTTTTTGTATTTATGCTGGCCTTGGCCGAAATAAACAAATACATACATACATACATTTTGCAATCGCAAAAAGTCTTTCTCCTTCAGTCTCCATTTTGAGTTTTGACATCTGTTTGAATTTCTGGTCCTTCCAGCCTGCAGATTGGCCAGCGACAGCATCGGCTGATCTGCTGACAATTGCCGCCTTATTCCCTTTAAGGAAATCTAAGATCTACCCTCATTGGCCAGTGGGGCAGTGTGCATACTGTGTGAGGCAGTGTGAATTTCATTGTTGTTGTTTCACATTGTTGTGTGTAGATCAATTGCATTTCGGGGGCGGGGGATGTGGATGTGCATGACCTTTAGAAATCTGCCTGGTTCTTTGCAGAGCTCTGCTGTTTTTGATGATGTGTGATGTTGATGTTATTTGGGGTGGATTTGGGGGCAGAAGAGTGGGTCAGGTATTAGTGTCCCAATGGGTGCCTGCTACCACCCAGATTCCAAAGGAATTGGGAAAAGGGCTGATTTTTAAAGAATTTCTGAAGTTTAAATGTCTTTGGGGCAGATTTGGGGCAGAAAGGGGGCCTGAGGGGCAAAACAGTGGGTTGGATGGCAGTGCCCCAAGGGGTGCCTACCACAACCCAGATTCCAAAGGAATAGGGCAAAGGGCTGATTTCTTAGGAATTGTTGAAGTTTACACGTCTTTAAGGTCCCCCCCCCCGGGGAAGAATGGAGGTTTCAGCAGACCCATAACTCCACCTGGGGGGCACTGGGGTGGCCGGGAGCAAGTGGTGGTGTAGTGCACATAGGATGCCAACCACCCCTATGGGTTGCAAACCCATGCGGTGCTGGGTTCTGTTGTTTCTGAGGTGTTCTGAGTGTAGATTCTCTGGGAGCATATGAGATTTTCAATGACAAACCATGAATCCACTCTTATATGCTACCAGAGAATATACACTCAAAACATCTCAGAAACAACAGAACCCAGTACCCCATGGGTTAGCAACCCATGAGGGTTGTTGGCACCCTATGTGCTCCACACCACTACTCGCTCTTGGCCACCCCAATGCCCCCCAAGTGCAGTTATGGGGCTGCTGAAACCTCCATCATTCCCTATGGGGAAGAACTTTAAAGACCAGTAAACTTCATTAAATCTTTAAAAATCAGCTCTCTGTCCAATTCCTTTGGGATAATTCTGAAAGCTTCCTTGCCCCACTGGGCACTACCACACACCCTACTCTGCACAACCCCTTTCCCCCCAATGTGAAGCTATACTTTTGCTGAAACCTCCATTATTCCCTATGGGGAAAATCTTAAATTTCAAAAATTCACTAAAAATCAGCCCTTTGCCCAATTCCTCTGAAATTTGGGTGGTAGCTTCCACCCATTGGGCACTACCACCCCCACCCACTACTTTTGCCCTGGGGCCATTTTTTAAAATCCAAAACATTTCAGATTCAGATTTTGCAATTTTGAACAAAGAACAAAATTGGGGTGTTTCAGATTGGCTGATTTCTAACAAAGAACAAAATGGGGGTGATTCAGATTTGGGCCAAAAAAACAACAACAACCGGGGGGGGGGGAGCCCAATGCACAACCCTATTCATGGGCCCTTCTGAGAAGAGAATCTGCCTTTTTATCCCCTGGAGCTTTGAGCTGTTTGTCTCCCTCCTTGTTCATCAACACCCCAGAGACCATTTGAGCCATGAGAGCATTCACTGGGAGAACTGCTAGTAGAGACTTAACATCTGCAGATAAGTTATACAACTTTTTTTTTTTAAAGAAAGGGCCAGCCTAGCTTAGATGGATGTACCCCATTCAGCCAACATGTCATTTTTAAAGAGAGGCAAAAAAGGAACAGTAGTGGCCAAGGCAGCTGTAATGGGAAAAACATTTGTATCTAATCCAGCATTCCCTGAGCATTATCTGCTATGGTGATGTCATTTATGGCTCTTTTAGCCTTAGCTAGAAATCCAAAATAGCAAAATGATGTGATGAATTAGGCACTGGAGGAGGTGCCTGTTCATCAGAAAGTTCCCCTTGTCGGATTGTTGTGATTCAGAGGACTCTGTATCAGAGGAAACTGATCTGGGAGCTGGATCGGAAGGCAAAACGCTCTGGGGCCAGAGGAGCTGGCGATGGCTGGGTAGGAGCCAACAGAGCACTTGGAGGTGGCAAAATAGGTGCCTTTGGTCTTGGGATGGGTCTCTTTGGAGAAGGAGCCTCCTCTGAGGATGAGGATGCATATGAGGATGCATATTTCCTTTTATGCATATGATGCCTAGCCTGTGGAATGAATCTCCCCCCCCCCCCCGGGGAATAGCCTCCCTTGCAAGGCTGATATCAGGGGAGGAGAAAAAGGATGGGCGGCCTGGGCTCCTTTGGTATCTGACTGGAAGATTAGGTACAGGCAAAGGAGGGATAGGAGCTGTTGGCGCCAGGGCCATGATAGTCTTGCATTGCTTGACAATGAACCCTGTGAGCCACTGGGAGACATCAGGTGGGAACAGAGCAGCAGGTCCCTGAGGGGGATTACTCACATTGTGAGGGGCAATTGGCATGGGTAATCCTGTGCCTAGTGGTGGTCCTTGAGGTGAAATAGGCTGCATGGGCATAGCAGGAGTCAAACCAGGTTGAGCAGGCATGGCAGGAAGCAGTTCATCAGGGACTAGCAAGCTATAACCCTGATCAAGAAGCCCGGGCCCCAAGGCATTGTGTTGCCTGTGCTGATAAGGGATGCGGGGGAAAGACTCGGCCAGTTCCACCACCACCACCCCTGTCCAGAAAATGGGAGTGCTGGAGTGGTCCCTGCAATGGCGCCCATATGAGCAGCAGCAGTAATGGCTGAAATGGTGGTGCCCCCTTTAGTCAAAGCAATAGCGATCATAATGGCAGCACTGACTGCATCTTCGTGAGCAGTGACAGCCACAGAGGACAAATTTGTGGCGAGATCAGGTGGCAGGTGGAGGAGTTTATGCTGTTTACATACATCTTGAACTAGCAGATGCTCACTCAGGCACACCTCTGAGGAGACCGCTTTGCTTTTCCAGCACTTCTGAGGGCGATCTGAGTCCTTTAGATGTTTCATTTTCTTTGCCGCCTTTTTGTGTTGCTTTAAAACACAGCCAGGAGAAGCCTCAAGGGAAATGAAAAGCTTAGAACTTCATGGGCGAGAGGCAAAATGCAGATGTTTAGAACCCGAAGAAGCTTTTCTCAATGACTCCCTGCCTCTAGCCTCGGATTGTGGATTCTCAGAAAGGGAGCCTACTAACATGTTTGCCATATGCAACACCTCCATGTTGTAAGGCAGTGGAAAGCGCGGGAAGAAACTAAGACAAAATCAACTGAGGAAAAATTAGCCAAATGCTGAGACAGAAAAAAATGTTAAGAATTTGGAGAAAAACAAATAAAAGTGACTCCCTTCCCACCCTGGCACACTGGGGCAAAGAGAGAAGGGAGAGAAAAGGAACAAATTAGCCTGAGTAACAATCAAACGAGCGGAGATCTTTCCAAACGCTGTCTCTCAGAGCAAGACAGGACCGTAATTGGGGACTGATCAACTCCTAGCTGTATACTGATACTAGCCTGTTCTTAAATCTGATTGGTTCCTGTATCAAATGAGCATGCAGAGGTTGATAACCCATCATAGAGGATGAGCTCCCTATACCTTGGGGGAAATAACCCTTCACGGTTAGTCCAGTGATTCTATCTACCTTGTATAGCATTGTGTTAACACTTTGGCAAATTGTGTCACAGACATTTGCAGAATAGTGCTACCTGCTGT
Organism: Hemicordylus capensis; assembly: GCF_027244095.1. Classification (NCBI taxonomy): domain Eukaryota; kingdom Metazoa; phylum Chordata; class Lepidosauria; order Squamata; family Cordylidae; genus Hemicordylus; species Hemicordylus capensis. The sequence goes on from NC_069657.1 coordinate 258,120,206, forward strand.
TTTCCTTACACTCACACTTATTTGGATCCAGCCCCATGATATTTTGCTAGCTCTGTACTAAAGATATGATGACAGTGGCAAATGTCTAGGAGTAGGATGCCTGTCTTTCTGTTGCAATCCTATCTATTCTATCTACTTCACAGAAAGAGAACCTAAATTTACACAGATTCTTGACAACAGTTGTTCTGTTGATGAAGTATTGTTTTTTGTTAACAGTTGCTAAAAAACTAGAAGAAAATGAAGAAATGCCAGTAGAAAAAGTGAGCCTGATGGAAAGACCAGAAAATCTAAGTTTTCATGCAGATTTTTTGGATTGGGATGTACACCAGTACTATAGGTATTTGGCTGAAAGAGGAGACACACAGATACAGGTAGGATACACTGCCTTCCATTTGCTTATAACAAAGTCTGCAGTGTGTATGTGAGATAGGAGAGCAGGGTAACAAAATGTTACAATTAAATCAGATTTAGCAACTCCAGATTATTGTATATGACTATAAGCCTTTACAAAAGTTTGAGAAGTACACATTCCAAAACAAAGAATAAAATTGAATAAGCTAAACTATTCTCAATTTTAAAAATATCCTTTACAGTTCAGTTCAATTTATTTTTGGTCACTGCCTAGAGAAATATATACATACAGCTCTAACAGTAACAATAGATAATCCAGCTGTTCATAAACCTTATAGAGTTCAGCTATACAGATACACTCTTGCTTCAATTTCTAATGGCAATGAGACAAAACTAAGCAACTGCATAAGTAATTTGCCATTGCTATCAGATAAAAGATAGCTAACATAGAATTCATTTGGGCGGCCAGGGTAACTTGCCAGGAGGGGCACTATTAATTCATAGTGAGTATTTCTGTAGACACTACAGTGTAGTGGCATATGTGATAGTGTCTCAATAGCACCTGACTTGCAAGGACAAAACCGCTCTGTGTAAGGGACTTTTTGAATCCTGCCTTCAAACACAGCAGAAGGTAAAATGTCAAAGTGTGCTAGTGTGACGTTTACAGCAATATTTTCCAGAAATGTGATGCAAATAGACTTAGCCACTTTTGCAAACAAAGCAGTTTTATATGTAATACAGGAGGTCCTTGGTATCTGCGGATTCACGTATCCGCGGTCAGGTAATAGATACCCGCCCTCGGCATATGCAGAAAAAAGAGAAAGAAATCACGTTGACCTCGTATATCCGCAGGTCAGTGGTGGCCGGAAATTACCACTGAAGTCATTTCTGGCTGCTATTTTGTGTTTTTAAGCCTCAAAAATGGCTCCATTAAAAAAAAAACACCCAGTTATTTTTGCCCAATTTGAGGGCATTCTGGGGCACAGCACAACTCAGGGGAAGCAGCTAAGTATGGTAGGCAGCTTCCCTCTGTGTTTCCTCCCCAAGAAAACAGATGTTTTGACGATGTTTCCCCCCAACTGGGAACCTAACCCCCAATTCCCCATTGCTGCAATGCCTCAATATATGCGGTTTCCTCATCCGCAGTTGCACCATGGTACGGAACCCCTGCAAATATCAAGGTCCTCCTGTATATAGATGAACATCAGCCAACAACCATCATCTTTGTTTTAGAATAGTTAACTGTAAGAAATTTGTTTTGACAGTATTTATCAAATTCATTTAACATTCTCTTCACCTCAACCTTCGTCAGAGATAATAACACAATCTCATCTATATTAAAACAGCAATCTTTCTACCCTGCACAGACAGAGGGAAAAAATCCAAATAGGTCAATTCGGTGACAAGATTGTTTGTATAGAAATTAAATAAGAAAGGAGCTAGCAAACAGCCTTGTTTAACTCCTCAAGTTGTCTGTATTTCATCTGAAAGTGCCCCCTTATGACCAACTCTAACTCTTATTTTAGTATCAGCATACAGTATAATTCCCATATCAACAGGAGTAATCTCTAACCTATTAGAACTTAGGTTTGATCATGGCAGCAGCTTGATTCTGGCCTCCACGCATTCACGGAGGCCATTTGCTTGGCATCCATGGATGTGCGGAGGCCAGAACCAAGCTGCCGCCAACCAGCAGCTTGGTAATGGAGGGAGGGGTGCGTTTGAGGCCATGCCAGGGAGGGCGAGCGGCAGTGCCAGCAGTTGCACTGGCCAGGTAAGGAGTTTATTACCTCTGTCACCACCCCCGCCAGCCACCCCTTACCGTTGCCAAACCGGTTTGCCTGATCTGGGCTTGGTTTGGTTCGATCATGGACCGAACCGCACACTGTTCAGTCTGCAATCGAAATTCCTAATCAGTCTGGTTCGAGGCAAACTGTTTCGGCAATGAACCATCTGTGATCTCCTTTACTTCAATGCTCATATTGGCTCTGATTAAAATTCTTTATATATGGAGGATAATGATATTTTTCTGCTTACTAGGACATCACAGGATAAGGTATTTACCGCACAAGCCAAAAATTGTTACAGTCCATGTTGGGCTTCCAGTTAGTCTGTCTGCATGGTAGTGATTTGGACATTGCAGGTGTATATTTTACATTTTTTAACAGCAAATCTGGATGTGTCATAGATTATTTTCCCTCCCCAGGAATTTATTATCTCAAACAGTGTGCTATAAAATCCTAGATAGACCAGATAGTGACCATCTACCCTTAACATTGCCCTTCTCCCTATCAAGCCCTTATTTGCGGACTTCTCCAGTGGATATTACAGAGGGTACTATTGTTAGTAGTCAGTGACTGAAGTGGTGAGAGAGGTAATAAGCTCCTTACCTGGCCAGTGCGGCTGCTGGCACCGCTGCCCACTCTCCATGGCACAGCCTAATATGCGCTCCTCCCTCCTTTACCAAGCTGCTGGCTTGGCAGCAGCTTGGTTCTGGCCTCCACACATGTGCAGAGGCCATTTGTGTGGTGTTTGTACATGTGCAGAGGCCAGAATCAAGCCGATGCTGAGCTGGCAGCTTGATAAAGGAGGGAGGAGTGCAGTTGGGGCCACACCAGGGAGGGCAAGCAGTGGTGAGCGGTGGCGCCAGCAACCATGCCAGCCTGGTAAAGAGCTTATTACCTCTCTTGCCACCCCCACCCGGCCACCTGTTACCTTGGGAAGGGTCCCCCACCCCCTGTACTTGTAAAGGGGAATCCTCATCCAATTCCCCTTTGCAAGTATATTGGCTGCTTGAACTGCCAAACCAGTTTGGTCAAATTGACCAGGTGGTCAGTTCGACTGAACCGGTTCGGAGCAATGTGGTTCGGTTCAAATTGATTCGAACTCAAACCAAACTGTGCCTTTTGGTTCCATGAACACCCCTACATTGAAGTCACCACAGACTACAGTGCTTGCTTCCGGGAAACGTTTGATGCAATATTCCAAAGCATCAGTTAGATCCTTTCAAAGGTTCTCTGAATACTGTGATGAATTTTGGAGCAATGTACAAGTTTAAAAATACTAAGGGACCAAAACTACTGTTCTGTTTACTCTCAATCAACAATGCTAGAATAAAATTATTTTTAGAGATGCTAATCACCCTAGCCTCCAAATAAAGTTTTACTGAAAATAATATGGCCAAACCTCCACTGGCCCTTCCCTTCCAAAAGGGTTTAACTGCAGAGGAATTAAATGAAATAGATTCCTGAGATACAGATCTGTGCCTTCCCTCCACCAAATTTCTTGAAGACAAATAATATCAAAGGATTGTAAGAATTTGTTGTTTTTATTCTGTTTTATTTTTGTATTATCTTAATTGTGTTTATTGTTTTACAATACTGTTAGTCATCACAAATCTTTGTCTGAACGGCCAGATATAAACATTTAAAATAAAATACAATACTTTTTTTAGCATGTTGTATGTATAGAAGCAAAGCAATCCAATGGTTCTGTCAAACCTGAAATCTGATTATGTTGGTGTAACTTCGTTGGTATGCTCTACTCACCTGACCCAAAAGTTGGCGGGGGGACCCACTGCCCTTAACATAAAGCAGTCCCAACAGTGACTCTCCCAGCACACGCACACTACAAAGAACCAGCTTTTTTACCAAATAACACCAAAAGCAAGGAAGGTAGCTCTGGTGCTGATCTCTCCCCCACGGAAAGATTCTAGTCTTTGGTTTGATGATCCAAGCCAAATAACACTTTTGCCAGGGAGGAACTAGGACAAAGCAACAAGAGAAGCCACAGCCCACAGCTCAGGGCTGGTATCAGGAGTTGGCCAATTCTGCCATTGGCCAGGGACCCATGTCTATCAGAGTGTCCCCAGTTAACCTCTCAGTCCCACCTGCTCAGTGGCCAGAACAGTCGTACTGTTGCTACTGACTTCTCTCATCCTCTCCATCTGCAAGTAGGTTTCCTCCAGATGCCCCTATGATGACACACAGGCCTCTGGAAAAAGCCCATTCACAGATGTGGAGAGCTGGAGGAGATGTTGACAGTGACTTGTTCAACTGAGAATCAACCCAAAAGGAGAGTGGCAGGGAGTCATGACCCCTGCTCCAGGACCCACCCACCCCCACCAGACTAAGGGATGGAGTGGAAAATTCAGGGGGTGAGACAGACTTGGAACAATCCAGGATCCATACCCCAGGTGACCCCTTGCTATTGGGAGCCCTGACACTCAGAGAACCTGGGGAACCTGAGACATCACCCCCATCTCAACCTGAGGACACAGCTCTGCCTTCATCCTTCAGCTTAAAGGAGTTCATGAGACCTGCCAGTTGCAGCCTGCCAGTTACAGCAGAGCTTCCCCAGCACTGCTGGAGCCAGCACTTGAGGAAGTGGATAAGGCCCTTTTAAGGAACAGGGCCTTTCCAAGGAAAGGGGTGGGGGCAACTCACCCTGCCTGGACAGTAACCAAAAGAGCCAGCGGTCTGCTAAGCAATGGTTGTCCTATGCTTGTACACTTGTAGATACCTCTGGTTCAGCTTGAAACTGGGTAAACAGGAGTCAGGAATATATAGTCTGGGTATTCAGAGGATTGGTCAGGAAGACTGAGCCCTCCCAGGGATAATTAGACAAAAAATCCAAACTGCTGTTGTAATCAAGGCTGAGCGATAAAGGTGAGGGAGACGTGCAGCCCATTCTTTAGGAGTTAGCAGCTGACTGCAGAGCCACGCTTGTGCCTTTAGCAGTAGTGCTCTTTGGACTAGAATTACGGTCTGAAGTGCAGTCTTCCATCACCTGGGGGCCTCCCAAATGTCCTGCAGGTGGTGGCTGCACTGCTGCTGGGCACCCCTCAGCAGCCCACCTGCTTGCCAATCTTGCAGGCTTGCAGCCTGTGCAGCCAGCCCACCTGCCTGATCGCCTGTGGGTGAGGGAGTGCTGAGGTATGGGTGTGGCTGGGCCTTGCTCCACCTACCTGCCCACCCAATCTCCTGTTGCGGGGGTGGGGAGCACTGAGGGCTGGACTGGTCTGGCTGGGTCTGTTTCACCACATAGCGGTGGGGGCAGCGGTGTAGCCTCCAAAAGGCCTTTAGGTCCAGGCTCCAAAATTACCTAGATGCACCTCAGGCCTTGGGAGCAGAGCTTAACTGTGGAGGGAGAAACCAAGCTTAGTGAAGGAGAGCTAATATGGAAAGAGAAAGAACACATTGAGGTTTATAGGCTGAATCCTGAAAGGTGAACTTCTAATTCTTCTAACATTCTCTAATATTTATGAACTATGTGTTTTCAGTACAGTATAGATCCCTTTTATATTTTATTTTATTTAACTTTGTACTAATTTACAGCCTTATGAAATAGAGTAGGCATATAGTCTTAATTGCCTATGCATGTTTTGTCAGAAGTAAGCCCCACTGAGTACAGTAGGGCTTACTCCCAGGTAAATGTGCATAGGCTATCAGCTAATTAAAGAAATGGCCATGCTGGCCTCAACCAGTACAGCATAAATTATACTATCTGTAAGATAAGCTCTGTAGCGGAAATACTACACTCTCAGTTCTTTCTAGGTAGAGGCCAACAACCTTTCCGTCAGATTCAAAGCACTTTACATAATGAGAATCACAGCCGGGCCTTCACCTAACACATGCAGGTGATGGGTGAAGCTCCCGACAAAATAGTGGTGACATATTATATACTCATTCATATCTCTATGTTAATATCTAGTCATACATAGGCTCTTGTAAACTGAGCATCCTCCCCCCCAGATGGACCAATCATGGTTCTTGTAGACAAGATACATTATGGTCGTAACTATGCATGTAGGCTCTTCAGAGTACAGTTATTCCATTGCTCATTGTTCCCCCAAGCCCCTCCTTATCACACATTCCAAAAATCACCAGTACATCCTAAACAGTAACTTTGGTTCACTTTCTCATCAGGGATTTGAGGCTTAGTAGCCCAGATTAGTAGCCCAGCTACAGCCCCAACCTGCACAAACATATCATAGCAAATTAAAGTAAAGCAAACAAAGAGTAACCCCAAATTGAGTAAAGTGCCACTATCAGAAACCAAATGATCTGGATAGTGATCCAACAACATTCATAAATAATGCATTCTGCGCCTGCAGACCGTGTTGGGTAAAACTTGTTAGCTCCTCAAGACACCCCCAACCACCGGCTGCGTGTGCTCAGCATCCATTAATATCAACAGTTTGGTGTCCTCCTTTCAGTTTCTTTCTGACCTCCAATGAAATCACTTCTTCGGATTACTTAACTCCTCAGAAAAAAAAACTTTAGTGGGAAAAATAGATAATCAATGGCTTAGACATGGAATGGAAAGACTACTCTATAGATTGTAGTAAGTATTTATTCATTATATGGTATTTGGACAACAGGGTGTTAAACGGACTATTCTTCGCCTTATGTTAAAATATAGTACCTGGTGGAAATTACCAGCATAACTCGGAATGAAAAACAACTACTCTTACTTGTAAAACCCCTTACGTGCTTCACATGAGTGTGAAGGAACCTAGAGAGAAAACCACCTTTAAGAGGTACGTCAACTGCAAGAGCAAACTCCTCTCAATAGACGGACACAAACTGTGTCTGTTGTGCTTGGGAGAAGGGCATAGTGCAGCAGCCAGCCTGCTCTATCTGCAGTACCTTTTCTAAGCAGACTTTAAAGAACCGGGCTGCCCACCTGAAAGTGGTGTTGCTGGAGAACACACTGAGTCCGGAGAAAGCAATGCCACAGTTACCCTCCACATCAGGCGCTATGTTGAAATCAGCACCAAGGACTGCCACTAATATGCAGTCTAAATCCTCGGTGTCAGGGGCGATCGCTACAACTTCGAAGTCAGGAGTGCCTTTTAAGAAGCCAGCAGCCCCAGAAACCTATTCCAAATGGGACAAGGCAAAAAGAAAGAGCGAATGCTACTGCACCGCCATCAAAAAGAGATAAATCGGAAAATCCTTCGAAGCACCATATAAAAATGAAGACAGCTGAAACAACACCCTCTCCAAGAGGGTTACAGCATGTGAGAGAGAATGCATTGACATTTAAAAGCCCTTAGGCATCTAGGGAACATTGCCATACAAGAGATGTGTCGGCTTCGAAGCAATGGTGGTCACTGGCACCACCACAACAGTCTCCGTTGACACAGAGACAACAGCTATCGGCAGCAACATCCACAACATCGAAGCCTGGTGGATGATCATCAGTTACCTTCAACATCGATCATGATGCCGAGATAGATGCTGAGACAGCATTAGATCCATCAACGGCAAGGGACGTCATGGTACTTTTAGGATTCAGTGAAAGTACACCTTCATCAGCCATTTTCAAGGGCTTCTTAAGCCATGGGCTGGATATCGAAGAAGGAGAGAAACTTGAACAGATACCTCCAGTACTGAGGACTCCTTCAGTATTGATGAGTAACATATATGGAACCACCCCAATACTTGGGCTATTACCTGAGAGAGGATGGGGAGATGCTTCCATTACCATTTCACCAGAGGAGTACACACAATTTAAAATATGGAAGACTAAAAAAACAGCAATGCCATAAGTAATGCAGATAGCAACTCAGGTTATGCCAATTGGAAACAAAAATCAGGCTTCATCGGTGCAAACAAACACTCTACTAGAGCCACGTTCAGAGATTCAATATGCTGCAATACAAAAAATGTTCATCCATCACCAATTATTCCACCACCATGCTTCCAAATGGCAACATCCACTCAAACACAGACACAATTATCAATTGAGCATACAATGGGACACGCCATAGGAACACAGACTATTCCTATACCTAGCAAATGGCAGTAGCAAAGAAAACAAATAAATCAATACTGAGAGAAAGACTTCCTCTTCAGAAAAAATACAAGGTCTGAGTGGCCTTATGCAAAAAGAGTCACTTCTTCAACAGAAAGTAATGACTATGCTTGCCCAAATAAGCAGGGGGAAAGAAGCCATGACACGATCAGACACAGGCAACCATTCCTTAGTGCAGGCAGAATTATTGAATGAAGAGGAAGATTATGCCACTGATTCCAAAGGTGAAGAGTCCAATGAACACAACTCTGATCCAAACCAGAATGTACCAACCACACCATCTATATTGCCAATGAAATCCTACTTTCAACAGATAGCAGAGATGGCTGAAGTGTTGGGCCTGGATTTGAAACAGAATACAATGGATCTGGATGATCCAGTTTACAATTTTATGATAAAGACTTCAGGAATACAACCAGTATCTATATCTATATTATTAATTCTCCAAGCCGGGCCATGCGTGGGGACGTGGTAGAAAGGAGGCGATTGGCTGACAGAGTTTGTAAGCAGAAGCACCTGATTGGGTAGTGGGGATTCCATATACAGATAGGTAGGAGGAGCCTGTGGCACTGTGGTGATTGGGCAGTGGGGATTCGCTATGCAGATAAGGAGGAGGAGCCTATGATGGTTAAGGTCAGTTGGAATGCAACTGTTACTGGTTGGAAGATGTTCTTGATTGTAGAGGAGAGGAATCTATATATATAAAAGGATAGCAGGCAGGGGTCTGCAAAAAGATGGGTCGTGAGGGAGGAAAGAGCCCCTTCAGGAGAAGGAGGATGCCGTTGTGTGAATTAGATGAGGAAACAAGATGAACAAAATCTGTTAACTCAGGGAGGGAGGGAGAGAGAGAGAGAGAGAAAATGATGGCAGGGGGAAGAAAGAGTGGGGAAGAGCGAGTGGAGGAGAGAGAAAGAGAAAAAGAAGGGAGGGGAAAGAGAGACAGAAGGAAGGGCAAGGGATGGGCCTGAGCCTGTCAGCAGCCTGAGGGGAATAAGCGGCCATGGCAGCACTAGCAGCAAGGAAGGGCCCAGTCAACCACTGCTGCTGTTTGGGGCTACCGAAGTCATTGTCAGGGGGAGGCAGGTAGGCAAGGGACGGGCCTGGGCCTGTCAGCAGCCTGAGGGGAACGAGCGGCCATGGTGGTGGCAGCAGCAAGGAACGGTTTGGTCAACCACTGCTGCTGCTCCTACAGGAGTGGGGTTCAGGTGAGGGTGGGGAGTCTCTGGGGATAGGGGGCTGTAGCTTGGCCAATAGGTGGCAGCAACGCTGCAGCTACGACCAAGGAGGGTGAGGAGGATGGAAGCAACGGGATGGAGGAGGAGCAGGAATGCAGCTCAGGTGAGGGGGGGGAATCTCTGAGGTGAGGGGAGCAATCAAGTACTAACATGCAGATGCTCTAGAGCATGCAAGAGTTCCAGCATTGAAGCGGAGAGAAATAATGGCGGTGGCCAGGATGCAGAGGTGGAGGGCTGGCAGGCGAAGCCCCTCCGGCCAGAAGAGGTGGGTGGATGGCAGGAGAAGCCCCGCCAGCCAGGAAGTGGTGGGGAGAAATAATGGCGGCAGCAATGAAGTGGGCAGATGGCGGGCAAAGCCCTACCAGCCAGGAGGAGGAGATGGGAGGCAGCGGCGGGATGGCCTGGCCCACCCAATGAAAAGAGCTGCGGGGGGGAGGGAGCGCGCGAGCTGCGGGGGGGAGAGGGAGCGCGCGAGCTGCGGGGGGGAGAGGGAGCGCGAGTGCACAACTGGACAGATGCTCTGTGCAGGGTCACCTAGTACTTATTCATGTTACCAGTAATTACAAAGGCAGCAAAATCAGCTTGGGAGGTTATCCAGATTTCCACACTGACATAAAAAAGATTAGACACACTGTATTGGATACAAGAAGAAGAAAATGAATATCTTATGAAACATCCGGTCCCAAATTCATTGGTGATAGATTGTGCATCAACTTCCAAAGGTGGAAAACGCCACACAACACCTGTGGATAAGGAGGGGAGAAATTGGTGCATTGCTCAGAAGATACATATGGTGGCCATCCACATCAGGAGAGAAGACAACATATTGGCAGATATGTTAATCAAATTGTGGATACTACTACAACAACATGAATGGGAAATGAACCCGTGTCTCCTGAAAGAACTATTCACACTCTGATGGATCTCTTTGCTACACAAGAGCAGGCTCGGACTGGCCCATAGGCCAACAGGGCATATTCCCGGTGTGCCCTACCCGTGCGGTGCCCCTGCGCCCCAACTCCCACCCTTAATTACCTATTCTGCTCAAAACCTGGCACCCTGCCCATATACATTGCGGCACCCTCTCTGTGCCCCCAGTCCGGCCCTGCACAAGAGTACAAGAAATGCAGACAATATTGCTCAAGGACAGGACTGGGTACCACTCAAAGGGTGATGCTTTCCAGTACCAATGGACTCAGAGTATATTTTAATTGTTCCTTCCATTTCCATTTCTGAACAGAGTAGTTGTGAAGGTGCTACAAGACGAGACCAGGGGCATCATAATAACCCCCTGGAGGTTATTCACACAAGGCTTTATGCCTCGGGGTATCTGAAGAGCGAACCTGCTTCACAGCAGATTCACAAGATGTTTACTTTGAGGAATTAAATTGACAGTTCACATAGCTGTTGGTTCCTCCCCGTACTCCATGGCAGATCTTTTTCCTGAGCGTTCACACGTACCTGGTCTGGGTTTTCCCTCCAACCAGTCAGAAATCACATCACAGAGGAAGAGGCGAGAGAGATTTTTAAAAATAGTTTGACAGCTAAGAGTGTAAGACCAGCACAACAACAACTTGCCAAACAGCTGGATCAAACAACAGAACGCTTAACCCTTGCCTTTATGAGTGACTGCCTTCATCACATAATGTTTACCCCCACCTACACACATACTCTCTCTCTCTCTCTCTCTCTCTCTCTCTCAATAGATTCAGCTTAGACAACAAAGGGTTACATTCATTCTACATATTTAAAGCTTGTGTAAAACATAGCAAGACACACATTTTGCAGTCTGTGCTTGTGTTTAACTCAGGAATTTCTCCCTCCCCCTTCCCCAGCAATTTCTCCCTCCCCCTCCATCAACAGAATATCAGCCAATCTGCAACAACAACACCCCCCCCCAGCGCTTACAAATGCAAATGACTTAGAGCAGACCATACCCAAAACAGCTGTCAAATTCCCCTTCACTGAGTTTTGAAAAACGCTGATTTACTGGCATGACCACCCCAAACATAACAGAGAAAACCGCAGGGCAAAACAGAAACCCTGGGTTTCCCCCCCCCCCCCAAAGCCTCTGAAACTAGAGGATTTTTAAAAACCAGACATACTTTGGCAGTAGCAGAGCAAGGTCAGCGGCAGCCTGTGTCCGTCTGTGGTGGCAGCCCTGCTCACCCCCCCCCCCCCCCCACGTCTGATGTCAGATGTAGCCACGTCCCCAAGTCTGACATCATATGTGGGGTGTGTGGTCTAGCTCCCGGACAGGACCGCGCAGCCCTGTTCAAGAGTTAGATCCAGGCTGGCGCTGTGTTTACAGCACGGCCAGGAGTGGCTCTCGCTGCTTTAAAGGCAGAGAGAATCTCTCCTGGCCATGCTGAGAATGCAGCACTGGACATCTAATTCCTGAACAGGGCTGCACAGCCCGAACGGGTAACTCTCGAACAGGGCCGCACCTGGCCATGCTGCGAGTGCAGCGCTGGCCATTTAACTCCTGAACGGGGTCCCGCAGCCCCTCTTGGGAGCTAAACCAACCCCCACCGCATCTGACGTCAGACATGTGGGGATCGGGGCCGCAAGGTGTGGCCCCTGAGGGGCAGCAACCCAGGTTCTTTGAACACAGTCGCCCAATGGTGGCTACAACTTTGTACTTCAAGCTGAGCCAGAATTTGCAGCCTCCATTTGGGGGAAAACAAAGTCCTGTCTGTCCTGGTCCCTGATAGTCCTCAGAGACCGCCAGGTAAATCCAACTAATATGTGGACTGGCACACTCCAATCAGGAGTGGATTCAAAATAAAAGCCCTGTGTGAAAAGCTTCCATGTGACCAAGGCAACTGTGGTTTCTGCAGCTACTCAAACTATCTGGCCGAAACCACAGGAAACACCCACAACAACCCGACCAAATAAGTCAGGAAAAGGGACAACTGTTGCATCCAAATCTAAAGACACTGAATCTCACAGAATGTGGGATAGGTGGCTATTAAGGACCATCCTACTTGATAACAGAAAAGATTACACCAGAAAAAACTACGGTGCCAAATGGAGGAGATTTTGCAAATATGCAAAAACAAGACACTATAATCCTAAAAAAGCAACATTAAGAGAAGTATTGCTTTACCTCAAAAACAAAATAGTTGGTGAATGTATCAATTAAAGTGCATTTGGCAGCAATTTCTGCATACCATAGTGGTTGGGATGGGAAAACTGTGTTCTTTCACCCAAAATGTAAAAAATTCATGAAGGGAATAAATAATATGTACCCTCCAGTATGAAAACCTATGGACAAATGGAGTCTGTCGCTGGTGCTCTCCACATTTACAGAAAAGCCTTTCGAACCAATGGCAACCACTTCTGTAAGATTAGTAACATTAAAAACAATATTCCTAGTGGCAATAACAAGTGCAAAGTGTGTGAGTGAACTCCTAGCACTACGCATAGATGAATTGTACACCAAATTCCGCGCAGAGAAGGTGGTAATGCGTTTGGATCCTAAATTCCAAACTAAGATCGTCACTGACTTCCATCTAAATCAGGATGTGATTCTCCTGACTTATTTCAGAAACACATCCATTCCTTTAGAGCACTCAATGCATTCTTTGGATGTACATGGGGCACTGTTGTTCCGCTTAAAAAGAACCAAGGAAAATGGAAAAACAAAGCAATTATTTGTATGTTTTAAAGGAGGCCAGAAAGGCTACTTTCTACCATATCTTTTAACTAATGTGGAGAATGACGTTATCTCTGGCGTGGCCAGATTTTGTTATATTATTTGTAAAATGCTTACTGTTTTATTGTAAATGTTTGCTGGTCAATGACCGAATAAACCTCTCTCTCTCTCTCTCTCTCTCTCATGCCAGCAAATTTCACATTGGCTGGTAGAGACAATTTCAATGGCCTATAAGCAACAGAAAGTGACTCTGCCAAATTCAGTCAAAGTCCACTCTATGTGTATGCCACTTCAGTGGCACATTTGTCTGGGATAAGATACAAAGACATACGCATGGCTGCATCTTGGTCTTCATACCAGACCTTCATAAAACATTACACTTTGGAACTTTGCTCTGCAGAGGCAGCCAAATTTGGAAGGACAGTACTAAAAAGGGTGCTACAACAGCTTGCTGCTCCCACCTCCACTGAGGAGACTCATTAGTCACCCATTATTTATGAGTGTTGTTGGATCACTATCCAGATAAACAGGCTGCTTACCTGTAACAGATGATCTGGTAGTGATCCAACGACGTTCATAAAACCCACCCAACCATCCCCACTGCAGACCACAAGCTACAAATGAAAAAGCAAAACAAAAACAAAAGAGAGAATTGTCAACCAACAGAAACTGAAAGGACATCAAACCACTGATATTAACAGATGCTGAGCACACGCAGCCGGTGGTTGGGGGTGTCTCGAGGAGCTGACAAGTTTTACCCAAAGTGGTCTGCGTGGGCACAGAACCCATTATTTATGAATGTCATTGGATCACTACCTGATCATCTATTACAAAGAGTCTTGGACTTTGAAATTCAGCAAGAACTCTCCCGAATCCCTGATTGTACTAAAAGGAGGTTGGGTTTGAGCAGTTCTAGTTGGGGCCCTGCTGCCTATTTGAATGTTTTAAGCATGACGTGTTATCAGAGGACCTTTTTTTAGAGCAAGACATGACATGCTATCTTCAGCAGTGCTCTCGGGGAGGTTCCTAGGGATCCCTAGGGAGGATAGATTATGCTCATGTGGTATGGGGGAAAGTCGAATCCATCCAACATGTTTTGTTGTGCTGTCCATTATATAGAGATTTAAGATGCTCCTTATTAACTCCTCTTCTGACACCCTTCCCAGGTTGTTCAGGAGATTTTTATGTTTCTTATCTTCTTGCAGATAGAACTTTAGATGTCACCTTTAAGGTGGCCAAATTTTGTTCTATTGCAGTATTGTTATGGCAGCGGGTTTCTCTTGATTAATTTTATCATTTTTATTGATTTTTTATCTGTGGATATTTATTTACATATTTACATATTTCCTTCTTCTAATTGTATTTTCCCATGTTATGACACGTTTTGTTTATGTCATGTTATGCTGACCTTGGGTCGTAAATAAATAATTTATTAATTCATCTATTACATGTAAGCAACCTGTTTTTACAAGAAGTCTGTCTCTGTCTCTAATGCCGGGACAGAGCAATAAAGCAAAAATAGTAGACATACAGTCTGACCTACCTTCTTCCTCCTTTCCACTTTTCTAAAGATAAGAGTTGTTTTTCCTCCAATCTTTTTTCCCATGCTTAAACATTAGTGAAAAATTGGAGTGTACATTAGTATTTCTTACTCACAGAGTATGGAGACTAATTACCTGGATTCTTTTTCTTCTTGTTGAATGGCTGGCAGATGTGTTTTTGGAGTAGGGATGGAGATTTTTTTCACTCTTTATGCTCTTTCTCATAGTTGCCATCACCCAAGTTCCTTCTTGTGAGCTCTAAGTGTGCATGACATGAGGCTGGTAAGAGAGAGTCCCATGCTGCTTGATCTGTCATCTGAGATATAGGCTTTCTGTGAAGGGTTTATAAGGTGGGGTGGGTGTGCTGTGACTGGTTGCAGAGTTTGAATTCTGTACTGCATTGTGGTCAAGTGGAAGAGTTGGATGCAGTGTATTTTGGCTCTCCATTGAGCACCATTACACTGCCTCTGAAGTCAACATTATGTTATGCCAGTGTACGAACCAGGAGCAGGGTCTGGCAGGATGTAGCTAGAATCGAGTGGGTGGGTTCAAAGAACCTGCCCCCCCAGCTCCTGAGGGCCCCTCCCAGGTCCACCCTTCCTATTTTCCTCATTATCTCCCTCACTCTGAGGGGCCACTGAGGAGAGAGGTGAACACGGGCCCCCTCTCCCCTAGCTGCACCCCTGGGGTCTGGGTAAGTAGTATAGGATTTAGTCTAAGTCTGCTTTCTGCAGGTCACATCCCTGACACATTCCTGTCACCACTGTTTGGTCCCTTCTGCCAGTGGAGTTGCACCAGCACAGTGGATATGCTGGTGTGACAGAACACCAGTGTATCCACAATGCTGCATTGCCATAGCAGTAATAGTGGAAGTATATCTCTGAGATGCATCAATGGAAAAGGCATATGACAAATACTGTGCCACTCAGACTGGTGTAGATGGACCATAGGATTGCATCCTGAATAAATTAAACATTACTTCATCCCTTTATATTCACAAAGAATTAACATTTTTAAAAAATAAGTTGCAAAACCGAAGGTGCAGAGAGGGGTGAAATATAACACCACAGTAGACTTCTCCTACAGTTCTCTGAGCTTAGTCCTGAAGAATAATAATTTGATGAGGAAGTACTAAGTGCACCTCCAAAACAGCTATGTTGCTCAAATGATGTTTGTTTGCATGAATATTGATCCATATTATTCATATTGGTGTGTAATGTACAGGGATTAGACAGATTTCTTTAACAGTTCTGTTACCAAGCTTGTACCTGATTGTATTACATTGTTTTTGAGATACAATATTGCCATAGATTTTGTGCCTTAAATGTCTTATTCTCTTACCATGAGGTATTTATGCAGAATTTATCAAATTCCAACTCAAAAAGGACACAAAAATTAATTTTAGAATTATTACTTCTAGGTGTACCTTGGACAGCTGCATCTTGCAGGAAGAAAAGGACTAGAAAAAGATCATATTGTAAGTGTGCTCAAATAGATCTCAAAGATGAACACCATGGTATTAAAATACTTCTACTTGGAAACAGTTCAATATTTAGAAATTGCTTCTAAATAGGTGTGTTTAAGATCACAGCCTAATGCCACAATCCAGGAAGCATGCATGCATCATTTTTTAAGAATCTGCCTCCAAAGTGCTCTCCTTCACCCAAATTGCTTTAAATTCCCCTGAGTTCAAAAAGCATTTAGAGGAGGTTGATTGTAGAGCTTTTTAAAAAGAGAAATACTATTTTCTCCTAACTTTCCCCTTTAAAATATTCAAATATACAGACAACTTTTTGAAGATAGGCATTTTGACTGGAGTTCTGTAGAGGAGTTTGTGAAAAGCATTCTCTGAGGGGAAAAGGAGGTGCACACTTAAGTGCCCACGTGGATCACAACCTAAGGCTTGTGCATTTTTAGCAAATGACACATATATAGGTTCTTCCCTTTCCTAAATCTTTAAAGGAAATTAAAAACCTACATTGATTAGAATGTGCATTCTGTTTTAAACTGGACATACTTGCACTGTTTTTGAACTCTTCTAAGGGCCAAACTAAATATGCGCCTAAATGCATTTTTAGGAGGCATGCCTAAAACTGAAAGCATATTTTCTTTCACAAAAGGCAGTAAGGGGTCCTAATCCTAAATGGGATCATTGTGCATGGGGAAGAGAAGGAGGTGGCTAACTTTCACTTCAAAAATTGTTCCCCCTGCCCAAGCTACCATTGGACCTGGAAGTGGCTGCTTGCTGAAAATAGCTGCTTATGATGCCTTTAATGATCTCAAGGCAGCATTTGACGCCATCTTACATGTCAAATTATGGGAGAAGCTGGAGGCCTCCACCATTGCCTGCTATATCTCATTCAAACTCTGCACCTAGACACTTCACACAAGGTGAAGTTGTAGTCCACAAGGTCACCTTACAAGTGCTGTTCTAACACAGAAGGGGGTCAAGCAAGGATGCATTCTGGCCCCGCTCCTATTCAATTTCTATATCAACTCAATGGTGGCCCAGCTCAGCAATATTGATTTTCACCCTTCAAAACTCTCAAGATGCATATAGCCATCCTACTATATGCGGATTATGCAGCCATCCTCTCAAGGACTCCCATTGACCTCAGAAGAGCATTGAGGGCCCTGATGCTGCACTCTAAGGAAGACTGCCTGGAAATCAGTTATCACAAAACTGAAATCATAGCCTTTGCTAGGAGACCCAAGATCCACTCCTGGAAGATCAAGGGAGATAAGATTGAACAAGTGGCTCATTTTAAGTATCTGGGTGTAGTCTTTCATTCTGGTGGCTCTAGAAAAGCCCATGGAGAACATGTGGCCTTAAATGTTCAGAGAAGTTCCTCCACCATCCTTCAATTTATGCGTACAAGAGGAGGCCACTACTTTCCCACAGCTCTCGAACTGTTCCAAGCCAAGTCATTAGCTTAACTACTCTATGGCGCTCAACTGGGTCCTTTCCCCAATATTGTTACCCTGGAATGTGTACAATCCAAGTTCTTGAGGGCAGCGCTACGTGTACCAAGATGTGTCTCCAATGCCACCCTATGCCTGGAGACAGGCCAGATCAAGATTGAAGCTAGGGTGTGGGTGGCCACTCTCTCCTATTGGCTCAGACTATCCTTTTGCCAATTGGTCTTGCCCCTCTAACCCTTCGTGATGATTATCAATCTAGTTGGGCTCAGGCAATTGAGGCGAAATTAGCTACCCTGGGCCTCTCTCGACTGTCCCTGCTCAACATGGGCTACGATCAGGCAAAATTAAGCAGCGCATTACAGACATTGAGCACCAAATGGATCTCAGTAGTGTCTCAAAAAATTTTATCAGTGAGGAGCTTAGATATACTGCCTCCCCTGCAGCATATCTCACTCAACTGGAGGTCCCAAACCACAGAAGGGCGTTCATTTTGGCTCGCTGCCATGGTCTCCCCTCAGCAGTGCTAGACGGCTGTTACAGAAAGATCCCATTTGCAAAGCAATTATGTCCCTATGGCTCAGAACAGATCAAAACTATTGAGCATGGCCTTCTATACTGCCTGTTTTATAGAGACATTCGTGCCACCCTCATTTCCCCATTGCTAAGCAAGTTCCTGGGACGTTCGAGACAATTCTACAGTTTTCTGTTGCTCTCTGACTCTAA
Source organism: Hemicordylus capensis (assembly GCF_027244095.1). Taxonomy (NCBI): domain Eukaryota; kingdom Metazoa; phylum Chordata; class Lepidosauria; order Squamata; family Cordylidae; genus Hemicordylus; species Hemicordylus capensis. The sequence goes on from NC_069657.1 coordinate 258,138,457, forward strand.
CCCTGCCATTACACATAGCGTTGCCGAGTTCTGTGCAGCTGCGATTGGCATCCGTCGAAGGATGATAGTCTGTGAGCCCCTTAATCCTATTCTTGATCACTCTGGATTGACTTCGCACTTGCCCATGCCTCCACACCCATTGGTTTTTTTGCATTGTACTGCATTTTATTGTATTTTACTGCACTTTATTGCCCTTCTATTGCTTTTTATAATTTTAAATCTGGACTTTTATAATTTTATATTCCCCTTTTCATCATTTCTGTGCATTTTTATAATAGAAACTGTATTATTATATTTCATCTCTTTTAGCTTTAGTAATGTTAGCTTTTTAGCTTTTTTAGCATTAATATGTGCATTCTATCTATTTTACCTTTTAAACTGCAATCATTCTTAGTTTAGCCTTTTGATAATATGTACTAATATGTATTTTAACTTCCCTTTTTAAAATTGTAGTCATCCTTAATTTTAGCCTTGCCTTGATATGTACCATCATATCATCATAACATAATCATATAACATGTAAATTTTAATCTGTATTAATTTTTATGCTGGTCTCTGACCGTAATAAAGGATCGATCGATTGATTGATTGATTGAAAATAGCTGCTTCAGGGCAAACTACAGCTGGAAGGGGGTAATGTTTAGCAAAGTAGTCCCTATCAAAATTGAGTCCCTGACAGTTGCTTTTCATGAAACAAGAGGTCTTCCAATTGTAAGCAAGCCTCTTAAAAACACAGTTAGTCAAACATGTAGTTTGGCCCTCAGTTTCAAAAGCCTTTGTCATGAGGTATGGGGAACCGAAGTCCAAAGGATCTTTGAGCATGCAGACCGAGGTGAGCAGTTTGTATCCTGGCCATTGTTTTACTGTGACACACTGGTCAGAATAACACTATAAGATCAGAACTCTTTACCGATGACACTGGTCAGAATTATACAGCAGTGTACTCTATATTAGATCTGAAGATGCAAGAAAAAACAGTGGGAATGCCAGAATACCTTTATTTATACCCAGGAGAAGACTGATTGATCTTCTGTTAAAGATAAGATGTGTATATAGTAGTTGTCAGTATCACATTATTTTTCCATGTATGCATATATGGGTGCACCCATGTGCTTAAATAATAACATGAGAAATGTCCCTCAGACATGCTGTAAAAAGGTACTTTGCAAGCAGTAGGAAATAAATATCAGCTTGCATTGTTGTGCACTAATGTACAATGGACTGGAACCTAACTTTTCATGCTGTCGCATTATATGGCTGGTTGTTTGTTCTATTCATGGAAAGAAGTCCTGGCCATGGAGTGCCACGGGTTAGGATCCATCGAACCAAGAGTGGATATCAAGGCATTAGAATATGTGCCTTAAGCAAAAATCACCTGTAGCTTTACAAACCATATTTGGAACATGTAAATCATGACTTTTTCCTGCTACTTTCTTTAGAAAGCCTTCTACTATTTCCTAAAGGCAGCAAATGCAGGGAATGCGAATGGTATGGCATTCCTGGGAAAGGTACCTATGTTTTCTTTTTGAGATTCATTTGATAGCCAAAGAAGCCTATTCCATATCCCTACATCCCTACATAGTAATACATCCAGGGCTGTCCTTAGGACATGGCAAGCAGGGCAACCACCCTGGGCCCCGCTCTTTTAACCCCCATTAGAATTAACTGGAAGGGGGCCCTGCACTGGTTGAGGGGAAGAGAGTTCCAAAGAAGTGGGACAGCAACCGAAAAGCTTTCGCGGGTCCAAGAGCCCCGAATCTCTTGGAAATCAGGGACCAACAAGAGGGCCCTCTGAGATGATCTGACAGGATGGGATGTAACTAGATGGGAGAGACGGGTCTGTAGGTAGACAGGCGCCAAGCCCCACATGGCTTTGAAGGTCAGAACCAGGACCTTAAATTGAACTCGGAAGCGAATAGCCAACCAGTGTAATGACTGCGGGAGAGGTGTTACCCTGTCATATTTTCTGGCACCCATAAGTAGGCGAGCCGTTGCATTCTAGACCTGTTGTAGCTTCCCGATCATCCTCAAAGGTAACCTTAGATAGAGAGTGTTACAGTAATCTAAGTGGGAGATAACAAGGGCATGGGTCACTGTCATTAATGCCTGCCGGTCAAGGTAAGGGCATAATTGGCGAACCAGATGAAGCTGGGCAAAGTACTTCTGGCTGCAGCCTCTACCTGCAGTTCAAGCAGGAGGCGCGAATCCAAAAGGACCCCCAAATCCTGAACAAGCTCCTTTGGGAGCAGCGCCCCCCCATCTAAAACAAGGTTCATATCCAGCTGTTGGCCAGTACGAGGGCTGAATAAAAGTAGTTCAGTCTTAGTGGAATTCAGTCTGAGCTTGTTTTGATTCATCCAGACCTTAACAGCTTCCAGGCATTGAGTAAGCACAGAAACAGCATCCCCAGAATGGTCTGGGATAGCAATATACAGCTGAGTATCATCAGCATATTGATGAAATCTCACTCCAAACTGGGAAATGACCTGACCCAGCGGCTTCATATAGATGTTAAAAAGGACAGGGGCAAGAACTGAACCCTGGGGAACTCCATAAAAGAGTGGCCATGGGTCAGAGCACCTGTCCTCAATGCATAACAACTGGACACGCCCGCTAAGGTAAGAACGGAACCACTGTAAGGCAGTGCCCCCGATACCCAACCCACGCAGGCAGTTGAGAAGGGTAGCATGATTGATAGTGTCAAAAGCCGCTGAGAGATCTAAAAGGACCAAGAGAGGGACACTACCCTTGTCAAGGTCCCGAAGAAGGTCATCTACCAGAGCGACCAGTGCTGTCTCTGTGCTATGCTAAGGCCTGAACCAGTTGCTGCCCCACTGCTTTGGAACTCTCTTTCCCTCCAGATTTGTTTAGCCCCTTCCTTACTGATCTTCAAATCTCTATTGAATATTTTTCTTTTTTGTCAGGATTTTGCCCTGTAGTTTACCTACTTGTTTTTTGTTAGTTAACTTAGTTTTTAATTTAGAATGTAATTTTTAATGTTGCCTTGTTTGCATGTTTTTTGTGCACCGCCCAGAGTCTTCAGAGTGGGCGGTATGTTAAATGTTTCAAATAAATAAATAAATAATAATACAATTTACCCTGGGCCCCGCACCCTTCCATGGCTCTCTAAGGACAGCCCTGACTACATATTAGGAGAGTCAAGCTGTTGAATATTTAAGCTGCTCTTGAACATATATATGGATGACACTGCTTGTTATGAGGTTCAAAGAGGAGAGAGAGGGGTGGTTACCCCTAGAGGCCAGGTGAGGTGGTGGTCTGGGGCAGAGAGTGCAGGCACTCTACCTCATGCCAATCATCATCACACCTGCTGCCGCCATCCCATCTCACCTCTGCTGCCACTGCCCCATGTCTTGGCTCCCCCCCCCACCGCACCCTAGTGATCCTCACTATTTTTAATTGGGGCCATTTTGGCAAAAAACCTCCAGTATGAGAGCCATTTATTTGTTTGTTATTTCTCTGTGTAAACCGCCCTGAACCATTTTTGGAAGGGCGGTATAGAAATTGAATTTATTATTATTATTATTATTATTATTATTATTATTATTATTATTATTATTTTATTTCCCACTGAACTAACTTCCACACTGTACTGTGCTTTTCTCAGTGTTGGAAAGGCCCTTTAAGAAAGATGGTGCCCTCTCTTAAGAACTCTGTGGAGAAAGAACTTCCCAGCACTCTGTACATGGCTTCCACAATGGTGCAGGGCACAAGAGGGATCCATTTCCCTTAAAGGACTCTGCCCCCCAAATTGTGCAAAGTGCTGTACTACAAAGTGCAGATAAGGGAGGAGAGCTGGGCTTGTGGGAGCAAGCATGAATTGTCCCCTTTGCTAAGCAGGGTCCACCCTAGTTTGCATATGAATGGGAGACTACATGTGAAAACTGTAAGATATTTTCCTTAGGGGATGGGGCCGTTCTGGGAAGAGCACCTGCATGCTTGCATGAAGAAGGTTCCAAGTTGCCTCCCAGGATCGCCAAGATAGGGCTGAGAGAGACTCCTGCCTGCAGGTGCTGGGGGATTGTGCAGAGATGGGGGCTGCCTCTGGCCTGCCAGCCTTATAGTGAAGAACACTGCTCCACCCTATTACTCGCCCCACCCTGATGCTGCTTATCTCACCATTTGTCAGCCTCAATGTTCTTTGGTGGCATGCTGCTCCTTGGCTGGTGAAGCAGCATGGATGGAGCCTGTGACGGCTTCACCTGCTGGCTTCTCCAAATCACTGCTTATGCACCAGCTGTGCTCTCTCCCCACTCCCCAAACCTGGCCACATAAGTTGATTGCTGGAGGAGGGAATATACCTCTATCTGTCTATGCTGGCCACAAAGAGATACCAGTGGGTGCATCTGCCACCACTACATACAAGCTCTATCCATGCTACCTCACCAACCAAGCAGCGGCATAACCTGGAAGGAAGTTGATGCCAGCAAGCAAGGGGGAAGAAGGGCAGTGCTGGGGCTCATGAGGCAGGGATGGAGCCAGAGATGAAGGCAGGGTGGTGTCAGCACCAGCTCTGGTCTGGCGACCGGGACCAGTGGGGGGGCGGGGGCGAGTGGCTGCCAGCTTATTGCAGGCAGCAAAAGGCAATGAGCCAGTGCTGGGAGACAGTAGTCAGAAACATTCTTCAGTAAGAGCACGTGGAATAGCAGTACTCGCCTACCCTGTGACCATGGAATTTCACTGAGACCATACTGTGCGCTCTCACAGAGCTATTGACTGTATCTAAAAATAATGTATACTGTATCATGATTGACTTTGAAGTGACATTCTGAAATAGCATGACAGTTCTCCAAGCGTAAAGGCCTCTTGTGGGGGCATGAACAGTTGTGAGACCTTGATATTTCCCCCCTCTCCAACTTCTCATTTTCCGCTTGGACTAAAGAAAAATAAAGTCACCACCTTTCCTAGTCTAAGAGGAGTTGCTATGGGCAGCTCATATTGCTAATTTCCCCCATGCAATCATGAACGTGAATACATGAGTGCATGGAGAAACTGGAACCATGAATGCAGTGAGCCAGCAGCCATTTCCATCACCACAGCTGCTAGAAAATGATGTAATCTTTTTCATACTAGCCTTTCTCTTTGTGGTCATATACCCTCTTTCATTATCAATGTGTATCAACCCTCTGGGTGCACATTCTACAGCCAGTTATAGTTGCAAGATTTGCAATTTTGGATGTTTGCCTTGAAAACATTTTAAAAGGAGATCATTTTCAAGATACTCCATTATTTTCTTAACCATCAAACAGTCTATCGTTTCAAATACCTAAAAAGAAGAGTATGGAAAAATCCAGGCTTCCTTGGCTGGACTGAAATGATAACTCTTAAGACACAAGTCATCCTGAATCACTTGATATACCTAGACTTTTAATATTTTTTAATTCTTCAGGCTGATGTGAGTGTGAAGCTATGCTCACATCCTGATATTGCTGCAATAAAAATGTATAAATATAGGAAATATTAAATAATAGTTGATGATTTTGGGCTTGGGTCCTATGCACACTTACCAGGTAGTAAGCCACACTGAACACAGGGGGACTTACTTCTTCTGAGTAAGCATGCACAGGAATCATGCTACTTACAAACTCTTTATTTCCTTGTGGCCATCTGTTTGGAAACAAATGCAGGATTTGTTCAACTATTTGCCTTGTAAATGTGCATTGGAAATGGATTATGGGTGTATTTCAATGCATATTCATAATCACCTTCACCTTAAAGAAATATTCCCTTTTAATTCTGTCTAGATGTATTTAGGAGGAAATTCTGCAGTGACTCAGAGTAATGTTACTGCCTTCATATATTTCAAAATGGCAGCAGAAAAGGTACTGTGATCATATTCTATCCTTTAACAATTTCTTTCTTATATCATACACAGAAGTTGATGATTGTGTAACACAGCTTGATAGTTTGATTAAATGCAGGTGGCCCTCATTATCCAAGGGGGTTTTGTTCTTGGCTACACCATGGATAGCAAGACCTTTCAATGGGAACTGAGGGGTTAGGTTACCGGAGGCAACAAGAAAGGGGGGGGCAAAAAAGCAATTAAAAAGCAGAAATAAGTGAAACAAAGCACCATGCCATGCTCTCCATCTGTCTAGCAGTGCCCCCCACCCTCAAATATAGCTGATTTTCTGTGAAAAATTGGGGTGTGTGTGTTAAACTAAGAACAACAAAATGAACTAACTGACTCTCACAGAGCATCTGCGTGCTCTTTGGGGCCGGCTGTTCCCCTCTCCTGCCCCACTCTCTCTTGCCCTCCCTCTTCCCTGCCCCACTCTCTCTTGCCGCCTCCTCCACCCTCCAGCCCCACTCTCTCTTGCCTCCCTCCCTCCAGCCCCACTCTCTCTTTCGCCCCCCTCTGCTCTTTCCCCCTCCCCTCCCACTCCTCCCCCTGCTCTACTCTCTCTTGCCCTTCCTCCCCTTCCGTTCCTCTTCTCCCTGCTCCACACACCTACCGCACTTCTGGCCGGACCTCACTGCTACCTCAGCCAGGTCCTCCTTACTGGGTGGTGAAGGCCTGAAAAAGGCCCCACCGCTCCCATTCCTCCTCCTGGGTGGCAAACTGGGAAGTCCCACCGCCCGTTTCCCTCCCACCCCAGCCTTCAACGGATGCCGGGGCTGTGCCCCACCACCTGTTCTCTCCTGCCCCAGGCTGCCCCACTTGCTTCCCCGCCCCCTTGCCCTCACGCTGGTGCCTCCTCTCCCCTCGCCTGGGCCTGGCTGTCCTGCCGCTGCCTCCTGCTCCTGGTGACCGCACCTCCTCCTCCTCACCTGGGAGGAGGCCCCTGCCTGCCGCCTCTGCCTCCCAGTAGCCAGCTGAGGCCACCTGCCTCCTCCACCTGCCGCCTCTGCCTCCCAGTAGCCAGCTGAGGCTGCCTCCTCAGGCCGTTTTGCGGCCCGCCGCTGCTACCATTTTCTCTTGCCTGCAACTCTCGCCCAATGCCGGGCAATGTGTCGCGAGAGTTCCGCTACCATTCCAGGACATGCATGCTGGCTAAGAGAATTAAATATATAGATTATTCCAGCAAAATGGTGGCTGGAAATAACCCAGGAACTGCAGATAGGCAACTTTTAACTATTTTTGTATCTGCAAATAACGAGGTCAGGTCTCCATTGCCATACCACAGATATGTGAAACCGTGGGTGCCGGGAGTGAGGATAATGAAGGTCACCTGTAATACTCCTTTTTTTTTTAGCACAGATGGTTGAAAACTATTTAATTGGTTGACCAAATACTTCTCCTTCCTTCTTTGATGAAAACATTACTCAAATGTTAATATTTTAAAATATTTGAACAGAATTGCATTTCTGTTCCCTAACTTGCCTTACTTCTGTCCCACCCTGTGCGAAGTTTTATTTATTAGAGCATATAAGGGTTTGATTGTTTGTTTGTTTGTTTTATATACAGCCTGACTCCAAGGCTCACAGCAATAAATGCAATAAAAACTGTTTTAAAATGATGTAAAACAATTTAAAACATTCAAAGATTATTAAAAGTCAGGTTAAAAACGGTCTTAAGGGCTCTTTTAAAGGCTGATAAAGATGTTAAACCATGAATGTCTATAGGGCACGCATTCCACAGGTTGTTATAAGGGGGGGTTCTCATCTACCCCCCTCATAACAACCCTGTGAAACAGGTCAGATGGACAGGTGTCATCCAGTAAGCTTTGTTGCTGAATGAGAATTTGAACCCAGATTTCTCTGGTCATCCAACAGTCTGACCACTACCCCACACTGGCTCTCTTTTTATCATTCTGTTTGTATTATGGTCAGTTGACTAATAAATCTGGCTTGACTTTGAATCCTAGTGAAACATGCAACTTCCCTTCTCACACAAAAGGTAAACTGCAAATATTCTAATAGCATTAGTTCCTGAGGAACTAATTTTAAACCAGGGCAGCCAATCAGTGTCAGTGGCTTCACTGCCATGAGTACAATTCAGTATACCCTATGTGGTTAACACCCTATCTTACCATATAAGGGCACATTTGAAAGAAAGTGATACCATAAAAGTTAAAGGAAAATGTTGCTCCATGTCTTCATCACATCAAAATTTTACTTGAGAATCAAGTTTTGGATGTATTGGGGATGTCATGTGTCAAAGTAAATTGTGCCTTCATTCCTCTCCTCCTGTTATTTTTCTTTTATTTTTAGACTCATGGCATTTAGCATCTGCTTTTTCAATTTAATATTTTAAAGCACCATATGCATTACTGCTACACAAGAGGTGGCTGACTTGTTCAGCAGTACAGGCTTTATCAAAAATAGAAATAAAAGAAGAAGAACTGAAGGGGCCACATTTATACATGAGCAATATAACAAACAAAATGTTAATATAAATGTCATTAATCTTGCAGACATCAAATTAGAGTTGGCCAGGATGTACTTATCTTACACTATTAATAATAAATTAATCCTGAGGTATGGTGCATATATTGGGTGTTTTGAACTGCTGTAGTAGTATGAAACTAGCTGGGCCGGGCACTGAGCATCTGCACCTCTAATTTCCCCATCTGCCTGCTGCCGTTTTGTTTCCTGCCCCGCCGCTTTCCTCTCCCACTGCCGGCAGCGCTCGCGAACTCTCGCGAGAGCTGCCACACATGGGATTAGTGATGGATACACTTTAGAGAAATATGCAAATAGATCATGTTCGTTCATGAATTGTTTGAATTGTTTGTTCATGAACAATTCAGTTGTTCAGAGAGCAAACCTATCAGAATGTCTTCAGCTCAGCTTCTATGAGGGAGCGAAAGTTGTCCATTTGTCTGAGATTAATACCTCACTTACGTCCTAAGAACAGAGATAGATTTTGCAGGGAACTGGGAAGAGGTTGCAGAAGATGGAGAAATGAAGGACAGGGCATCTAAAAACAAGGTGGCTGAAAGAAGGGTGCAGAACAGGCAAAGAATTTAAATACAGGAACCTGAAGAAAAGTTAGGTGAAAGAGAAAGTTGAATGAGGAAAAGAGCATAAGAGGTAGAACAGTGAGTTAAGGGAAGGTTTATAAGGACAGAAAGAAGAGAATGGGAGTGCTGGAGAGTCTGGTAAAAGAAAGAAAATGGCTTAAGGAAACAGGACAAAGTAGATAGTGGGCAGAAAAGCAAGGGCCTGAAGAAAGCATCTGAAAGATGGTGTGGCAGGGAAGCATGAAAAAAGAAGGAGCCAAGTAGGACAGACTGAGAGAAAACCTTGCTTTGGATGTAGGGAAAAGAAAGAAGTGGAAAGATGAGGAAGGAGGGCTGGAGTTGTGGGCCAGAGAGTCAAGTAATTAATTTTGGACAAGGCTTCTGTCACTTTCATAGTTCTAGAGGGAGAATGGGAACGCTGTTAATTGTAATTGCTGCTGTTACTGTAGTGCTATGACCTGAGAATGCTAAGGATAGAGTGTAGGCAAAAAAAAGAGAGGGCTGAATTTCACCTATTGTTTTACTTAGTATATTATTTGGGTGCAGATTTGTAGCTGGAAATAGTTTCAATGATAAAAAAATTGAGCCCTTGAAAAATCTTGATACTTTTCTCAAACTTAAAAAAGAAAAACTCAGAGGCTTTTATTTGCCTCCTTGTTTTAAGTTCTGTAACATTTGTTGCTGTCAAGTCTTCAAACTTTTCTGCAACCAATCTAAAAAGTTATTTTTACAAGGAAAAGCAAGAACATATTCTTCACTGATTTGTCTACTCCTTTTCAAAAGCCCTATTAGGGCAGGAAATTCCATAATTTAGTAATGCATTGTGAAAATAAATACTTCCTTTTGCCTATTCTGAAGCTACCTTTTGCCCACCCCAGAGAAGGGATGTGCACGAAACGATTTGGTGTGGCCCACCGAATCGTTTCAGCAGGGCAGGGAGCATAGTCTTTAATCACGAGAAAAGCAGGTCCTTATCTGCTCCTCCACAGCACTACCACATTTCCTGCTGTGGCACTGTACCTCTCAGAAGTCCATGCGTCGCTGCTGCACTGCACCCAGCACCTGCATGTGGCAGTGGGACCCACATGACCACCACCTACATGGTGGCCATGTGTGTCCCACTGCTGCATGCAGGCTGCTGGCTGCAGCACAGAAGCCACACATGGACTTCTGAGAGGTGCAGTGGCACAACAGGAAATGCAGTGGGGCAGCGGAGGAGCAGATAAGGACCTGATTTTATCATCATCATCATCATCATCGTTGTTGTTGTTGTTTACACAGTCATACAGGTGTTATTGACTGGTTTGTTTGGTTTGTTTTATACAGACATCGAGTCCTCCCCAAGGACCTGGGATGTCTGGATCTTATTATCACCATCAGCCAATTACAAAAAGTAACTTTACTGGGAACAGCCTATATTCTGCGACAATATCAATAATAACAGCAACAACATTGATGATGATGATGATGATGATGATGATTTTACATTTATATCCCGCTCTTCCTCCAAGGAGCCCAGAGCGGTGTACTACATACTTGAGTTTCTTTTTCACAACAACCCTGTGAAGCAGGTTAGGCTGAGAGAGAAATGACTGGCCCAGAGTCACCTAGCTAATTTCATGGCTGAATGGGGATTTTGAACTCGGGTCTCCCTGGTCCTAGCCCAGCACTCTAAACACTACACCACGCTGGCTCTCATGCTTAAAGGTCCCATTCCCTGCCCTGCCAAAACGCTTTGTGCACATCCCTACCCCAGAGTTATATGAACAATATGAACTTAGTTATATGAACATGTTGAACATGTCAAGTTCTAGGCTGGAAATTCTGAAGGTGATCTTTTCCTCTGGTCAGAAAGGAAGATTGATGATAAATACATATCAATGGCACTAAGGCATATATTGACGCTGATTCTTGTTCAGGTTTTGTTGAAAAATAAAATGAAATATTATTCAACTAATAAATGAAATATTTTCAATTAATATGTTATTTAGGGCAATGCTTTTGGACTGTGGGGTCTGGGTCTTCTTTATCTTAGTGGTAGAGGCGTCTCATTGGTAAGTCTCCATTTTGTGGAACTTTTTCACCGTAGTTAACAAAAAGTATTTAAAACTTAGTTGCTACCACATTTGCTCAGATGCATGGTTGTTCTCATGCTCTATGACTATGCTTTTGGCATATGTGAGGGAGGATGTGGACAAGATCCTGGGCAGTGTGCGGGTGACATTGTGTGCTCTTGACCCTTGTCCTTCATGGCTAATAAAAGCTGCCAGAGAGGGTACAGGTGGTTGGTTGGAGGTGACTATTAATGCTTCATTAACGGAGGGCAGGATGCCACTGTGCATCAAGGAGGCGGTGGTAAGACCATTATTAAAAAAGCACTCCCTTGATCCCTCCAACCTGGACAACTATAGACCGGTCTCTAACCTGCCCTTTTTGGGCAAATTGATAGAGCGTGTGGTGGCGTCCCAGCTGCAGAGGGTCTTGGATGATACGGATTATCCGGACCCTTTTCAATCTGGCTTCCACCCCAGGTATGGGACTGAGACTGCCTTGGTCGCTATAGTGGATGACCTATGCTGGGAACTAGACAGGGGGAGTGCGTTCCTGTTGGTTCTGATGGACCTCTTGGAGGCGTTCGATACCATCGACCATGGTATCCTTCTGGGCCGCCTCTTGAGTATGGGAGTTGGAGGTACTGCGTTGAAGTGGTTCCGGTCCTTTCTTGAGTGGAGGGTCCAGAAGGTGGTGCTGGGAGACTACTGCTCGGCTCCATGGCCATTGGCCTGTGGGGTCCCGCAGGGTTTGGACCCGCATGCTGTTTAACATCTACATGAAACCGCTGGGAGAGGTCATCCGGGGACTTGGACTGAGTTGTCAGCAATATGCAGATGACACTCAGCTCTATCTCTCCTTGTCACCTGATCCTAGGGAGGCGGTAGATGTCCTGAATTGGGGGCTGGAGGCCGTGATGGGTTGGATGTGGGCTAATAAACTGAAATTGAATCCAGACAAGATGGAGGTACTGTTGGTCAGTAGGAGAGCCAACTGGGATGAGGAGATTTTACCGGTTCTGGATGGGATTGCACTCCCCTTGAAGGAGCAAGTACGCAGCTTGGGGGTACTACTGGACCCAGCTCTGCTTTTGGAAGCTCAGGTGGAGGCGGTGGCCAGTGGTGCCTTTGCATGGCTTCGGTTAGTGCGCCAGCTGCATCCCTTTCTCGAGAAGGCAGATCTGGCCACAGTTACCCATGCCTTAGTCATGTCACGGCTGGATTACTGTAACACGCTCTACATAGGGCTGCCCTTGAAGAATATCCGGAAACTGCAGCTAGTGCAAAACACGGCAGCTAGGGTTTTATCCGGAGCTGCCCAATGGGAGCACATCACACCCATTCTGAAAGAGTTGCACTGGCTGCCGGTTCGTTGCTAGGTCCAATTCAAGGTGATGGTTTTGACCTTTAAAGCCCTTAACGGTTTGGTCCCTGGGTACCTGAGGGACCGCCTGTTCCCAAGGGTTGCTGCCTGCTTGACGAGGTCATCTGAGGGGGCTCTGCTCCAGGTGCTGACAATGAGGGAGGCTTGGCTGTCATGCACTCGGGACAGGACCTTCTCTGTTGCTGCCCCCAGACCTTGGAATGCTCTCCCAGTGTCCATTCACTCCTCAGACTCCATCACAGTTTTTAGAAAGCTTGTTAAATCTTGGCTTTTTATCCAGGCTTTTACATGATATGATTGTTTTTATTGTTGCTTCTATGTGTTTTTACCCATGTATAGTTTTTATGCTTGTATTTTATAGATTTTAAATTTGGTTTGTTTTTATATTTTTAGCTTAATATTTTTATTGTTATTTTATTGTATGTTTTTTAACTTTTGTAAACCGCCTTGAGATTGTTTTTAATGAAAGGTGGTATATAAATTCAACAATAAATAAATAAAATAAATAAGAAATAAAATTAGCGCAAACTGGGTGCAAACATGCATACAGTTATGTTGTTTTATAAGGTATCTGGAAAGGTGTTGTGGGTAAAGTTAGAGTCAGAATCAAAGTATTCAAAAGGAGAGTAACAGAGTTGACAAGTTTCTTTGAAAATGAAGGGCTACATTTATTAAAGAGCAGAAGCACACAAGATTCAAGTGGTAATTGGCAACCTCTCAGGGAGCCAGTCAGAAGCAGCTAATTACAAGATGCTGGACCTTAAGCAGAGCATCTAGTTTCTAATCATTGCAAGCTAGAGAGGATACTGGCACAGAGGGATGGGGAAGAGAGACGGGGCGATAGACAAAGTGAAGAAAATAGACATAATCAATATGACTGTCCTTAGTTTTTGCTCAGCTGGTGGGCATTGATTGCAATGTTGCTGTCATCCTTCTCTGGGCTGAAGGAGGTGGATAAGCTGTTCCTTTGAGTTTTGAAGCTGACTGAAGTTTCTGAGCAGCTCAGGAATGCATATGTAAACTCACACTGGCTGACTTCAGGAGAGCATCAGCAGTGAAAGCTGCAGAGAAGGGGCTGAGTCAGTGAGGCTTTGGGTGCAGTGGACAGTTAGCCGGAGCCTGCTAAACTCCCAAGTGCACAGAGGTGTGCACCCAACATCATGTGGTTGGTAAATACACAGGAATCATGCATACTTTGAAAGGAAAAAGGGGCCTTTCTTATAGAGGTTGCGTGTCCTTGAGCAGTGTTTCTCAAACTTTTTGGAGTCAAGGACCGCTAAATTCTTCGTGCAGCGTTTCAAGGACCGCTACATTCTTCATGCGCAGTTTCCCGACCAGGAGTTAGTAAAGGGGTTTCAAGTCTGTCTGTCTGTCTGTCTGTCTATCTATCAGACTTCTATACTGCCCAAAACTTGCATCTCTGGGCAGTTTAGAATGAAAATAATATAAGCATTAAAATAATAAAATTTGGAATCTTTTGCAAACATTGAATATTAGGGGTTCTTAACCTTGGGTCCCTCAGTTAAACTCCCATAACCCCCAACAACAATGGCATTTGGCTATTATGGCTGGGGATTATGGGAGTAGAAGTCCACCAACGTCTGGGTACCCAAGGTTGAGAACCCCTGAATCTAAAACCTGGGTGAACAAATTTGTCTCCAGTATGTCTGGAGTGGAGGTGCTTGTGATTACTCAATGGAGAGGGGATGTTGGGCCATTAGAAAAATTCAAAAGCTACATGGGGCCAATGAAAACAACATACAAGCAAGCCCCACTGATGCAAGAGGGAAACAGCGTTCCCTCTCAAGGCGCCTCGACCACAACAGGCAGCTGGGTTTCAATCAACCAACCTTTGGCTGCAAACAATGAGCATGCAAGAACCAGCAGCCCTTCAAGTGGCGCCCACTGCCATACTTTTTCCTCCATGCCCCCGCATCGCATACAGTTTGAAGCTGTAAAGATAGGGAATAAGATAGCTGTAGGAAGATCTCAGCAGCACGTGGAGGCAAGGCACAAGAAGGGTCCCATGCCTCCGTGATACTCTTCCTCTTCCGTGCCATGTGCAAAATTGAGGAAGTGAGTGCCTTGATTTCAGTTGGGGGGGGGTTGACTCCCAGTCAGGGACCGGCACTCAACCCTTCGGGGACCGGCAGCGGTCCAGGGACCGGTGGTTGAGAAACACTGTCCTTGAGGAAGGGTTAGGTACATATCCATGCTAGAAAACACCCTTAATGGCTCAAAGGCAAAGGCTTGATTGGCTTGAGACTGCCAAGGCTCCTTTCCTCTATTCAGGTGTTACAAAGGACAAAAGATAGGCATGTGGCATCCTTCTTTGGGTTCTTCTACTGGACTGTGTTTCTCACATATTACTCAAGAGTGTGTTGTTTTTAATTCTTTCAGAAGGAAGGTGTCTGATTGATGTTGAGTCTCGGTCTCTGAAAACTTGTCCAAGCCTGGAAGCTGAGTCAGAACTTATATGCTTATCAATCTATATCAGTTTTCTGCCTTTTTGTTCAGCTGACCATACCTTCAGGCTATTGCTATGCTGATGTGGTCCTCCTGACCCATTCCAATCTTTTTGTTATATGTAAGGCACCAGAAATGCCAAATCGATGATACTGATTACATTCCCATCTCTGGGAGCCGGATCATAGACACAGTGGGGGTGTGGTGGGAAGAGAAACGTAGATTTCAGGTTGCTCTGACTCTAACATAGACTAGTGTGAAGGGTACCATGATAATTCAGCAATATTTCGTATTTCCCACCCCCATCCCAAAGAACCCCACCCACACTTTGCAATTCATTTTCTTATTATTCTTTAATTCATCACAACCATTCTGCTAACAATGCAACTGCAGTTGCTTATGAGATAGATAAATATCAGTGTTCCACAAAAACAGACATTGACTTCATGACATCTCTGCTTTCAATAATAAAATATAATTTACCTTTCAGAATTACACGGAAGCTTTTAAATACTTTCAAAAAGCAGCTGAGAAAGGCTTTGCCGATGCTCAATTTCATTTAGGAGTCATGTATCATTGTAAGTCCTGGTCATGCTTATTTATTTATTCTTTAAAATACAAGAACAAAACAGAAGTTTCCATTATTGAGTTTGATGAAAATTCAGAGACTGAATTAAACTTGACCTTGCAGCTGGCTCAGGAGTAAAGAGAAATTATAAACTTGCGTTCCGATATTTTTACTTGGCATCTCAAAATGGACAACCCTTTGCTGTTTATTATTTGGCTCAAATGTATGCCACGGGAACTGGAGTGTTACGATCATGCCAAAATGCGGTTGAAGTAAGTATCAACTTTTTTGAAAGTCTATGCTTAATGATTATATTTTCTCATTTATCCTTTATTGTCCATTTCCCTCTTGCTTTTTAAAACCAGGGAGGGAGATGAGGAGTGGCAGTAATGACTCTTTACACTCTGGTGTGCTGCTGAGTAAGGGGGTAGTAGCATCTGCTGCAGCAAGGCGCTATGTGCCACTGGGGAACTGGCATTTTGTGCCTGTCTCAGATGTGGTCATATCTTGGAGCAATCCTGTATCTACATGCACACTACCAAATCACTCTAGATGAAATTTAAGGCACCTCTAAAGTAGTAGAGGGGCTCCAAGTTTAGATTAGTGTTTGGGACCCAAGCAGCAGTGTGTTTCCGCTAGGCACTTTCCGGATTAGACCCTGCAACAGGGTCACGGCATATCTCTGAAGTGTGCTTCCACATTTCCTGTGTTGTGACACCGCAGTCCCTATGCTGACAGCAGGGTGCTGTTCATATTTCCAATGCCTTGTTTCAAATGTAATCGCTGTGATATAGTGCTATAACGTTGTATATCCAGCATAAAGAAATTGCTGTTTTTTCATGTTGTTATTTTTCACAAGACTGATCCCCCTCCTGGGCACTTTGCTATTTATATTTTGAATGTGATTTGCCTGAATGGAAACTTTTTGCCGCTGTTGAGCGGCTAATCTGGAAAGCTCCCTGATGGCATAGGGATTGCTGATCTTTCTTTCCAACTTCAGCCCTTTGCATCACATTGAGTCCCACACTGCAAGGTCCTCCAACCTGAAGGTGCAGCTTTTTGAGGGACACAAGGTGGGCTGGAAAACCCCTGTTGAGGATGCAGTTGTCTATATTCCATACACAGTCCTTTGGATGCTAACCAGCATGGATATACAAAGGATACACGGATGCAAATGTCTGTTTTTCAACAATTTGCTGTAATCCTTGTATCCATTTTATAGTTTTCGTCTTTGACATACTATCTTTTGTAAAGTTAGGTTTCTTCATAGACTTAAAAAATAGTACAATTTTAGAAGATAACTCCTCTCTCTCTCTCTCTCTCTGGTAGTGAGTTCTGTAATTTGATTTAGCTGATGGTTTATTGTGTAGAGACACCACACCACCACACACACACACACACACACACACTTTACTATAGTATTTTTTTGCCTTTAATGTTAAGTGCTTTGCAAGTCTTAAAACATAGGACATGATTCAATTAAAGTTAAGAGCTTTTAAGTCCCATTGATTTCACAGGGTACATACTTTCCTTTGCTGTTGAAATCAATGGGACCTAATGTGATTCTGCTGATACTTGTTTTTGAAAAACAGAAGTTTGCATTGTGCTGTTATGGTTGAAGGATCCTTCCTAAAGCATCTAGAACAGTCTATAAAACACTAACAATATATATAAGTGCTTTTATATATTTTACTAAGCACTCAGTATTAATCCTCTTTGTATCCTACCATTATTCATACATTTTAAAAATGTAATTAAGATTTTATTGGTAGCCCTGGATTTGCAAAATTATTTCCCATGCATTATAGACAGACTTCATTATTGAGCTTTGAGAATTTGGGTCCAGTTTTGCAAGCCTATTTGCCTTTTCCTGACTACCTGCAAGAGGTTCCAACTGAACATCAACTGTTTTGATGAGGAGAGGAGAGCTGGTCTTGTGGTAGCAAGCATGACTTGTCCCCATAGCTAAGCAGGGTCCACCCTAGTTGCATATGAATGGGAGACTAGAAGTGTGAGCACTGTAAGATATTCCCCTCAGGGGATGGAGCCACTCTGGGAAGAGCAGAAGGTTTCAAGTTCCCTTCCTGGCTTCTCCATGATAGGGCTGAGAGAGATTCCTGCCTGCAGCCTTGAAGAAGCTGCTGCCAGTCTGTGAAGACAATACTGAGCTAGATGCATCAATGGTCTGACTCGGTATATGGCAGTTTCCTATGTCCCTATCAGGTAGGGCTACAAGACTCTTATAGTACAAAATGTGTCTACAGAATTGGCCCCTTCTCTCAACTCAAGATGGAGTCCAACTTCATCATCTTATTTTATTTATTTACACTTATATCCCACTCTTCCAAGGAGCCTAGAGTGGTGTACATGGGAATGTTTATCCTCACAACAACCCTGTGAAATAGGTTAGGCTGAGAGAGATGTGACTGGCCCAGAGTCACCCAGTGAATTTCATGACTGAATGGGGATTTGAACTCAAGTCTCCCCAGTCCTACTCCAACACTCTAACCACTACACCATTGTCATTTTGGAAAACCCACAATCTGATTGATTAATTACTTAAGAAGAACATCTCCTATCTTTCAGGGAGCATGATAGCCCCACTAGTCTGACTCTTTTGAGGGGGAACATTCAGGTCAGATAATTATCTTTACTTATGACAGGGGAATTTGAAGAGCAGTTAAACACTTCTCCAACCTTGGAAGTTGAATTTTATTTGCCCAGGGAGGGGCCTTTCTTCTCTTCCCAGCGTTGAATGAATATTTTAGCACATACATTGGGGTCACTATGTTTTAAAACATTGTGTAAAATTAGTTAAGTGATGCCTTAGTATGCAATTAGCACTAGTCCTGTTCACAACCTACGCTCAACACTTCTACAATGAATATATTGTGTACGCAGGTACAGATCTGTGTGCAGGCACAGCTATTCACATGTTAACCTTGAACACAGGTACAGCAGTGCACTTCCTGTCTTTACCATGCATTTGAGGGACCTGTACTCAGCAGCTTCATTTTTAAATGAACATAAATATAGTCATTCATTCAAAAACATGTACAAGTGTACAGAAATCTGGACACAAGTACAACATATGAACAGGACTACTGTTAATTCAGAGGGTCACTCTCACACTAGAACCCCTTAGCATGTTAAGACATTTTCTGGAATAGAAATTAAAATTAAGGTTCCACACAGCATTTAATGCAGTGCTTTATTAACAAGCAATGCCCTTCCTCACCACCAATATCTTTCTGTATTTACCCTAAGTATGTTCCACTCGGCAAGGTCCAGGCAACTTGAAATAAATGTATATTGCTTGCAGGTTGAGCCCATTTTATTGCTTTCTGTTGATCCTGGCTCTGTTACTAGTGAGTAATTGCTCCTTGAATCACCTTTCTGAATTGCTCTCATGTCATTTCCTGTTCCTGCACGGCGTAGGGCAGGCTTCAATTACAGGTTGCTTTTATTTTTTCATTTATTTTTAACAGCAAAATAATGCTATAAAAAGTGTGATTTCACTATTGAAAAAAGAAAAACCAGAGGAAATTAGTAGTTAAAGCCCCACAGAAATTGGCACTGGATGATTCAGAGACACTATTCAATTACTCTGTAGTCCCACAGCTGGGATCAATAGAAAGCAATACAATTGACTGAATCTGCATTTGGGAAATGTGCATTTGGGAAATGGCACAGGAGCTCTGAAAAGCCTTCATAACACTTTGTCTTTCCACACTGGATTGACTGGATCTGTAATTAGATTTTATTATTTATCACCACTCATCAGGTCTGAAAAACAAAGGAAGGCTCGGCAGTTGCTTCCCCCCCCCACTCATCATTTGCCCATTTCTCCCCCTTGTTCACCACTCGGCAGTTGCTCCCCCCCGTTCGCCCGTGCCTCCCCCCTGCTCGCCACTCGGCCTTTTGCTCCCCCCTCACCTGGCCCTCTTTCCCACCTCCCCACCTGCCTTAAATCGCCCTATGGTGGCAGAGAGGATGGGCAACAACAGGTTGTGGCTGCAGCAGGGGCAGGGCTTGCCACACACTACCTTAGTATATTAAATATATAGATGTTATCTGAAACATAATTACTAGCTTTGTGTAATTATTTATCAAAATACAGCTAATTTTACATCTTTATTCTAGAATACTGTAAAGGTATTCAATATGCAGATTCACTGGTTCATATTTTAAACTGCTATTTTTTAAAAACTTATTTTGTTTGGCTAATACAAAGTATTGCCTGCTTTCTCTTTGTACCATTTCAAGGCATAGACAATAATTATACTAGCATATTTTAGCTTTAAGAAGCCAGTGTTGTATAGTACTTGGAGACCTGGACTTTGACTGGGACTAGAGGGCTGGGTTTGAATTTGGGCTCAGGTGTTCTTGGGTCAGTCACTCACTCTCTCAGCATAATCCACGTCACAGGGTTGTTGTGACTATAGATTTTTGATGCTATTTGTGCCTGTGTAATACCTGTCCTTTTGTTGTTTAGCTTTACAGAACTGTATGTGAGCTTGGAAGGTGGTCAGAAAAATTCCTGACAGCATACTTCGCTTTCCAGGCTGGTAATATTGATTCATCTCTTGTCCAATATGCATTTCTAGCTGAAATGGGCTATGAAATAGCTCAGACCAATTCAGCTTACATTATGGAATCCGGTAAGGAAAATATCCTCTCATGCATGTATTCTATTTGTATTTTTAGAACATAAGAATAGCCTTCCTGGATCAGGCCCAAGACGCATCTAGCATCCTGTCTCCCACAGTGGCTTACCAGATACGTTTGGGAAGCCCAGAGGCAAGAGATGAAGGAATGCCCTCTCTTCTAGAGGCTTTTCAGACAGCAGGCTTTACCGCCACAAGGCTTTACTGCAAGTTTGGGGCATAACAGATACTCTGACGCAGAAGGAGGATTTTTTTTAACCCCAGACATAAATTGGGCTAGTTTCCAATATGGAGGGAGAAACCAGAATCATGTGTGAAGTGCTCTCTGAAATATTGCATCGACTTCGGGGTAACTCTGGCTGATATGTGAACACACACACACCCTCCCAAAGTAAAGTCGAGGTAAAGTCACAATCTGAAAAACCTCCTGCTGTTGCTCCCCTGCAGCTGGTATCCAGACAGAGGCATCCTACCTCTGAGCATAGAGGTTGTCTATAGCCACCAGACTAGTAGCCATTGATAGACTTGTCCTCCATCAATTTCTATAAGCCTTTTAAAGCCATCCAAGCTAGTGGTCATCACCACATCCCGTGGCAAGAATTCCATAGATTAATTATGCACTGTATGAAAAGGTACTGCCTCTTGTCGGCCCCTTGGTTCTAGTGTTACGAGAGAGGGAGAGAAAAATTCTCTCTATCCACTCTCTTTACACCATGCCAAATTAACTTCTAACATGTCTCCCCTTAGTCACCTTTTTTCTAAACTAAAAAGCCCCAGACGTTGTAGCCTTGTCTAATGAGGAAGGTGCACTAGTCCCCTCATCATCTTGGTTGCCCTCTTCTGCACCTTTTCCAGTTCTATAGTGTTCTTTTTGAAATACAGTGGCCAGAATTGTACACAGTACTTCAAATGTGTCTGCACCATAGATTTGTATAAAGGCATTATAATATTAGCAGTTTTATTTTCAATCCTCTTCCTAATGATTACAGTAAGACAAGTTATGTCAATTTTGTTTTTACAGAAGAGGTTAAAATTTTTCATAAAGATCAGATATATCCACTGGCTTTTCTTTTATGGACACGGGCTGCAACTCAAGGTATGAACAGATTTAAAAATAACCTGTACCTAGCTGTCCACTCTTATTAATGTGATTTCCCCCAGTTTTGCTCTTGCAATTGAACAGAAAGAAAATATTATGTTCAACAATCCCTAACAGTCATTGATCACGTCTAGAATTTTCAAATATCAGCAGTACTTTTTTGTCTTGTTTCTTTCCACATGGTATTCTTGTGTAATCAGTTCCCATGCATAATTACAGAGCTTTAACTAACCTTCAGGATCAGTTGGGAGAAAGACAAGACATCTGTCTCACTTAATTCTTAGTCACACATATTTTACTGCCCTCCAATTTATTATGGAACTTACAAAGAAGTGTTGAATGTAGTTTCTGTCTTTTTACTATTGTATACGAGTCTTTCACAAAAAAACATTCTGAATTCTTTTGGAGGAAAGGTCAGATTACTTGAAAAATACCACCTCATGTTTGTTAAAGCTAATTATTTTTTCGGTTCTTTGACATGCCTACCAAAGTCCCTTGGTGATGTGCAGAGGACAGAAATAGACTCACTGAACAGTAAAGACTTAGCTACCGTGAACCTTTAATTCCTGCTCAAGCAAAACCACTAACTATGCCTCATCCTCCATGCCCTGAAGGTGACTGGGTTCTCTAGATGTCAAACTGAGGAGTGCTCTCAACTTGCCAAACTCTCTTAGGTATTAATTTATCCCAACCTATCCTTTTCTTGAGTCTCACAAAGGGAACATAGTTTTCGGCATTTCTTTATACTTTCTTTGGTTTGCTTATCCCTACAGTTTCTCCTGCACCTTGAAAGATAGGTTCAGTGTAGAGTAGTGCTGCTGTATTCTGTTAAAGGCTAATCAGTAAATTGGAACAATTGCATTCCTATGCTGGGTCCTACAGCCAGATGCTACTGTCACTCAATAACAAATATGAATTACTGAGATCAAAGATTCATGAAGTATTCACCCACCAACTATTATTATTATTGGTTTATTTATTCAATTTATATACCACCCCTTTCTAAAGTGGCTCAGTGTGGTTTACAGTAAAATAAAAAACACATAATAAAAGTTAAAATAAAATAAAAAATTAAACCAGATTAAAACTCATTAAAATTAAAACTAGATATCATTAAAAGCCAGGCTAAAAAGATGGGCCTTTAAGGTTCTCCTGAAGGCCAAGGAAAACAATCCCCTTATATCCACGGGGAGCACATTCCACAACCCAGGGGTGACAACTGAGAAGGCCCTATCCCAGGTTGCCACCAGTTGAGCTGGTGGCACCTGAAGACAGACCCCTCCTGATGATCTTAATGAGCAGTGGGCATCTTGTAGAGAAAGACGCTCTCTCAGGTAACCCAGACCTAAGCCATTCAGGGCTTGAAAGATAATAACCAGCATTCTGTATTTGCTCAGGAACATATTGGCAGCCACGGAGTAGATTTGCAGCTGTTGAATTCAGGTGAGTAGATGGGCCGTTCACATAGGGTCGGTTCTTGTCTGCATTCCCTGCAAATCATTTTCCTGTGTGCGTTCCCACAGTTTGCTCTGGGTTTTTTTCTCCAACCAATCACATCCAGGAGGAGGTGAGACATGCCTCCCTTCATTATTACTTTTTTTTTTTTAGATTGATAAGACAGCGTTCCGCAAGATTGACTAGTAAAACAAAACAAAACACTTAACTCGAACCTGGCAAATCTGACCCAAATCTTTGCTGATTTTTATAATGAACTTGCCTTTATGACTGCCTTCATCACCTCATGTCCCCCCCCCCACAGACCATTTAAGAGGCCATGGAAGTTTAAAGTAGAAATCATTGCTTTCTCTCTGTGATGAAGAAAAATGCAGCTTCACATTATCAGCTCAGACACAAAAGGCTCAGGTTACACTGAACCTATAGTCTCCATTGTTAAGCTTCCATGCATCCTCCAACAACATCTGGATATGTAAAGCCTGCCTATCTGCCCGATTTGCAGCATCTATGTTCCTATGGTGACCAGAGGCATATCTAGGGAAAATAGCGCCTAGGGCAAACACTGAAATTGCGCCGCCCCCCCGTCCGAGCATCTGACACCCATCTTTCAGATAACTTTACCATAATATCAGCTCAAAAATACAAGTCAGGCTCGTTAATCTTTTAATATTTCAAAAACTATTTAGCAGTGGATGTAGCCAGACCAAAAAATGCCGGAAAACTACAAATTTCAGTATGCTGAGGCTCATGAAATACCCAAATACTATGTGGAGGTGTACTTGGAAAACTAAACAGAAGTGTCTGTCTAATTCTCTGCTATGCATTGTAGCATCACCATTACACAAGTTTTAAAAATAAATGGAGAATTTGACTTTTCCCAGATACTCTGTAAATAATTAAAGGATATGCAGAGTAAACTGTGTCACTGCTTGGAATATATTCTAGTCTTTCAGAAATACAGTTAAAATGAGAGAAAGAGAGCAAGAAACTCCCAGTGGGCCTTAATATTAAGGATTTCACACTGAGTCAAAGACAAACTCACCATTAATAGCCATATTAGCAAGACATCACATTTAACTCACTTATCACAAGAAGCAAAGTAAGAGCAAATGAATACAATCCTAGGTCATAAGCGTCAGCTCGGTATTCACAAGCCCTGATTCTCTGTACATAGTGCCAATGTGAATATGTGTACAGTGTCTTATATTATATATTTTTAATTTTTTTAAACCTGTAGCCCCTTTGGGGAGCTTCCTAAAGGCTGTGGGGGGGATTTTCAAAGGTTGCTCCTCACCCTGCTGGCCTCTAGGGCCTCGCAGGTATCATTTGAGCATGTGCAGTGGCATTTTAAAAAATAATCTTTTTTTAAAAATGGCCACTGAAACCAAAATGGCCACCATGCATGCTCAAATGGCCTCTGCAAGGCCTGGCATGACCTAGGGCCTCACAGAGGCCATTTGAGCATGCATGGTGGCCATTTTGTTTTTGGCAGCCATTTTTTTAAATTTTACAAAATGGCACCCCCTTCAAGTGGCGCCTGGGGCACGTGCCCTGCCTGCCCTACGCTAGATACACCCCTGCCAATGGTGACCAGGCTTCAATAAGAACAAGCCAGATATTCATATATTAATTAGAAGTAACCAAACAACTATAGTACTTGCAAGGATCTGGTACATATTGAAAGCATAGGAAGACCCACATTTTGCATTCCTGTGCGTGCTTGCATTTAACTCAGGAATTTCTCCCTTCCCCTCCCCTTCTGGACTCTCTCCACAGAATTTCACCAATCTGCCACAACCCCTCCCCTCCCCCCAGCGCTCACAATTGCAAATCACTCAAAGAGCAGACGATACCGAACACAATTGCCACAATTTAACACAACTGTCAAACTCCCCTTCCTTTAGCCTTGCGGAAGATCAGCGAGACAAGTTGCCAAGCAGCAGCTTCTGCTGACCCTTGACGTTCCACTAGTTCACCCAGGTCTCCAGTTCCTTGCAAACTGTGAGACTCTCCCGTTGCCTTCAAATATTTTTGGAAATCAACCTGGCAAGGAGTGACCTGCTCAATAATTCAGCAAAGGGTACGGGGACAGGATGTAGGGGAAGAGAGAAAGTGAAGCAGCTTTTATTGGTTGGAGATAGTCATTCCTGCTGCCAGCTCCCTCCTGTCTACAGGCGAGTTAGGACGCATTAGGACAGTCTCGCTGAACCGCCTTGGCAGGAGGCAAGAAAAACAGAAAAACAAGGTGGGGAGGGAGCAACAGCTGGATTTGGGGGCGGGCAGGCAAGGTTTCACGCTTCCTCTTTTGATCCCTAGCAAAAAGCCCCTCCTGGGTTGCAGGCGCTTTCTGAAGTTGATAGGTGCTGCTAGAAGTCCCCCCCTCCCTAAAAGGCAGAATTATTGGAAATGGCCCCTCCACACATTGCAGGAGAAGCAGCGGGGCATACCAGAAAGCTTGTTAGTGACTTGAGGAATATAAGAATGGCAAAGGTATAGGCAAAAGATACATAAAATGTAAATGCATGGCAATGTTACATCAAAATAAAAGCATAAGCAAACTAAATCATTCTTAGAAGCATAAAATGTGTGGCACTTGAAGCTACTATTATTATTAAAGTTGATATTGTGAATAATAAAATCTACTACTAAAGGATCTAAACCCTTTAACCTATGCCCTAAAAATAAAAGTTATATTTACCCTCCTGGCAGCTTGAAGTGCTTTTCAGGTTTCTCCAAAAAGGATTTAAAAACTCAAAATAAGAAACTAATTAAATTATTAGCTATTTAGTGGATATATAAGTTTATAGGAATATAATAAGTTATATAGATAAAGTCTGTATGCTTAGGAGAAGATAGAATACTTGAGATTTAATAAGAATGATTGATATGAAGGTAAGAATGAAAGAGAAAGAAAATAGTTTGAGAGATGAAGCTTCTTGGCTAGAAAGAGAAAAGATTCAAGAGGAGAAAAGAGGGAAAATGTTCAAGGAGGGAGAGAAAAATCTGCTACTTTCCTACCAACTTAACTTCTTTTATACCTAAAATGTCACACTCCTCCCCACCCCCTGCACTGTCTTTCAGACTCTTGATTGGTTTCCACCTGTCGCATCCAGTATTCTCATTGGATCCACCTTCCCACAGATATTAAAACTTAATGTTCTGCTTTGATCATGTCCACCAGTCATCCAATCCTCCCACTTTTGACAGGGCTTGTTTACACCCCCCAATTAACTGCTACTGTAAGGCCTGTAATTATTTTTCTTCCTTGATAAGGTGCCAAGAACCATATATCAACTTTGACAAGGCACAGATGAAATGGGACTTCCAGTCTCCTCTTCACACCTTTTCCACGATCTACACTCCACAATGCATTGGCTGTCATACCTTTAAAGACTCTCTGGCTAATTAATGTCAAACCACTTGTCTCTTGCTTGCTTAGAGGCCCCTTTCTGGGTGCTTAGCCTGAGTTTGGCTCTCTGCCAGAGTCTTTAATATACAGCAAGATGTTAGATTTTCCATTTATTTGTCTTCATTTAGTCCAGATTCCAGTATATCGACTTTATTAATATGAGCTTTGATAGTTCAGCATAGTTCAAAAATAGGCCAAAGACCACCCTGTCCTGATGGCTTCAGATGGGGAACAGAGCATTGACAATCCCATTAAAACAAATAAAATGTTTTCCAAATCAAATACAATATATGCCACTCCTCTGCCAACATAACCTTGCTCCCTTCAGAGGTGGTGCTAGAAACAGATATTTCACTTCCAAAACATACTTAGGACCCTTGCTAACTGAGCGAAGAGACACCTTTTAAAGTGGTGATTATTTTATTTATTTATTGTTAGATTTCTATACTGCCTTTCGCTAAAAACAACCCCAAGGCAATTTACAAAAGTTAAAACACATAATAAAAATGAATTAAAAATATTTAGCTAAAAATGTAAAAACAATCCAATATTAAAATATATAATATACAAAAACTACACATGGATAAAAACACAGAGAAGCAGCAATAAAACAATCATGTAAAGGCCTGGATAAAAAGCCAAGATTTATCTTATATTTAGCAGGGGGAGAGCAACTGGCCCTATCTAACCCCAGCACAGCATCCCTCCAGTGGCTGTGGCTGTTATCTCTTATGTTTCTTCTTAGATTGTGAGCCCTTTGGGGACAGGGGACCATCTTATTTATGTATTATTTATTTTTCTATGTAAACTGCTTTGAGAACTTTGGCTGAAGAGTGGTATATAAATATTAATAGTAGTAGAAGGACTGTTTTGAGCAGGTGAATGCATTGCAGTATAGAAGAGCAGAATGATGTCCTCACCAGTGTTTGCTCTATTTCCCCCCCATCTGTGTGCAGAATGAGTTTTGTTCTGGTTAGCGGTATCAAAGGAGTGTGTGCACACATGCATTCAGAGTGTGGCCTTCCTGATTCAACCTGAGTAGGATCTAAAATTAACTGAGAAGACAAAAAAATAAACAAACTTGTGAGCATGCCCACGCCTTAGAGAACCCTGGTCCTCACCTAGTTGCTGCAACTGATGCAAATGACTTCAAAAGTCAACTATCACATGACTTTAGGGATTGCAGTTAAGCATAGGTGAGGATTATTTCAAGGATCAATGGAGTTCAGGGCTTTATCAGTCAAAGCTGGCATTCTTACTGTACCCAAAGACACAGCCAACAGCTGGTGAGAGAAAGAGAAGGAGTATTACAGAAAGTGAGCTATAAATCAGGAAGTTCCTTGGTTCAAATGTCACCTCCGTCATGAACTTATTAGGTGGTCTTAGGCAAGCCACTCCCTCTCAGCTTCTGCCCTCCATTGCAATAGGAGGATCATAGCAATAGCAATAGCACTTACATTTATATACCGCTTTATAGCCAGAGCTCTCTAAGCAGTTTACAGTGATTTAGCATATTGCCCCCAACATTCTGGGTACTCATTTTACCGACCTCGGGAGGATGGAAGGCTGAGTCAACCTTGAGCCCCTGGTCAGGATCAAACTTGTGACCTTCTGGTTTCAGGGCAGCAGTTTTACCACTGCGCCACCAGGGGCTCATACATACATACTTACCTTTATAGCAGGACTGCACAACTTTGGCCCTCCTGTCAATGTTCAGCTATAACTCCCATCATCCCTGACTACTGTAGCTGGGGATGATGGAAACTGTAGTCTAACAGATGAGGAATGAAGTTGTGCAGCCCTGCCTTATAGGATTGTTGGAAGGATCACAGAATAGTAATAAGAAGTGCAGTCAATGCTCACTTTGGACACATCCACATCCCTGAGCAGGAGGTGGGCCACCTTGTTTGATACCCAATGAACCTTTAAAACTATCTTCATAAGCAGGTGGTTGAGTCTCACCTCTGAGGAAGTACTAATGACAATTGCTAGGGTTGACTTGACAATAGATTTTGAAATCTGAGGCGTTCTTACCCTCGGACCTTGTGGACTCTGTTCGTGGCCTCCAAGGTCCAGGGGGGCTCCTTCCACCACCCCATCCCACCGCTGCCCCAAGGTGCTGAACCCTTCAAGAATTCAAGCTGCCATGTGTGCAACCATGGTGTGGGGGATGAGCCGAGCAGGCCTCCCCCACCCCTGCAGTGGCGATGTCAGCAGGCAGAGCAGGGTGCTCTTACCCCTGAACCTTGGGGACCAGGTCTCCGGCCTCCAAGATCCAGGGGCCTCCTTCTGCTACCCCACCCAGCTACTGCTCTGCAGCACCAAACCCTTCAAGAATTCAAGCTGCCATGTGCACAGCAAGGGTATAGGGGATGAGCCGAGCAAGCCTCTGCTTGGCTCATTCTGCACACCCCAGCCACTCACATGGTGGCTTGAATTCTTGAAGGGTTTGGTGCCATGGAACAGCAGTGGGGTGGGGTGGTGTCAGGAGGCCCCCCCAACTTTTAATTTTAACCCACATGGCTGGGGGGCCTCCGAAGCCTTTCACGTCCGGGCACCAAAATTGCCTAGGTGCGCTCCTGCTTGAAATGATATGTGTAGGACAAAAATAAAGAACACTATACAAGTTTCCAACTATTTGTCTTTCAGGCAATGCATTTGCCAGAATTAAACTTGGAGATTACCACTACTATGGTGTTGGAACCAGGAGGGATTACATCGCAGCAGTAGTTCATTACAACCTTGCTGCTAATCAACAAAGTGCTCAAGCCATGTTCAATCTGGCATATATGTATGAACATGGTTTAGGCATTCCTAAGGTAATGTCATCTACATTAGGTTGCAGAAACCTTTTTTACTGCAGATATTCTAGTTGAAGAATCAAGGAGGGAAAACAGAACTTGCATTTGGATAGGGCATTTGGCCTGTCAAACTGTGGTAACTTGATCAAACAACTGGCCAAGCAATGTTTTGAGGGACCAGTATGTTAGGAACAGCAAAGACTCTGATTTCATCTTTAACTGCAATAAACTATCACAGCTAGATAACAAGAACAAGCAAAATACACACCAAATAATTGAGTTATTAGTAGATCATATTTGACACAATAATTGATCATCTAAATTAGTCTTGTTTTGGCATAAGAAACTAAGAATGCACAATATTACCCTATAATTTGGATCAGAAAGCACTTCTGCATTAGGGATGTGTGAACTGGTTTGAATTTGAACTGGGGTGGTTCGAAGGTTCGAATTCGAACCAAACCAGCCATCAGGTTCGAGCTGCACGTTCAAATTCAAACCGAACCAGGGGGTGGTTCGATTTGAACTGGTTTGAACTGGTTAGGACCTCCAAAAGTGGGTGGGGTGGTAGCTAGCACCCATGGCTACCTACCACCCAAACCCCAAAGAAATCTGACACTCGTACGATTTTTTATGAATTTTTGAATATTATTATTTTTTTCCTCATAGGGTATAATGGGACTCGAACCAGCCCATTATTCCTTATTGTGGAGCACCCATGGGTGCCAATAACCACCCAAACCCTGAAGCAATCGGACACTCCTACGATTTTTTATGAATATTTGAAATATTTTCAATTATTTTTCTCATAGAGTATAATGGGACCCAAACCAGCCCATATCCCCTATTGTGGATTACCTAGGGGCACAAAAGTGGGGTGAGTGGTAGACAGACAGGGGTGCCTACCACCCACAAAACCCCAAGGCAATTGGACACTCCTCTGATTATTGGTGAATTTTGAAATTATTTTTGAATTCCTCATAGGGAATAATTAGGATTGCAGCAAATGTATAGCTTCACATCAGGGGGAAAGGGGAGTCCTAGAGCGGAGTGTGGTGGGTGGTAGTTCCCAGGGTGGGCAAGGAAGCTATCAGAATTATTTGAAAGGAATTGGGCAAAAGGCTGATTTTTAAGTGATTTTTGAAGTTTAAGGTTTAAAGGTTTAAGTTTTTTCTCCATAAAGAAGCATGGATGTGTCAGCAAATGTATAGCTTCACGTCGGGGAGGCAAAGGGGTGGCCTAGAGCAGAGTGTGGTGGGTGGTAGTGCCTAAATGGGGCAAGGAAGCTATCAGAATTATTTGAAAGGAATTGAGCAAAGGGCTGATTTTTAAGTGATTTTTGAAATTTGTGTGTCTTTAAGGTTAGCAGATGAGAGTGGATTCATGGTTTGTCATTGAAAATCTAATATGCTACCAAAGAATCTACACCCAGAACACTTCAGAAACAACAAAACCCAGGGGTGGTTGGCACCCTCTTTGCACTATTTCACCACTAACTCTGCACCATCCCAGCACCCCACAAGTGGCTTTAAGGTTTTTCTCCATAGGGTAGAATGGAGGTTTCAGCAGCCCCATAACTGCACTTGGGGGGGGGGTGCTGGGGTGGCCCAGAGTGAGGGTGCCAACTAACCCATGGGGTAATGGGTTTTGTTGTTTCTGAAGTGTTCTGAGTGTAGATTCTTTGGTAGCATATAAGATTTTCAATGACAAACCATGAATCCACTCTCATCTGCTAACCTTAAAGACACATAAACTTCAAAAATCACTTAAAAATCAGCCCTTTGCCCAATTCCTTTCAAATAATTCTGATAGCTTCCTTGCCCCACTTGGGCACTACCACCCACCACACTCAGCTCTTGGACACCCCTTCCCCCGCCCCCCGACGTGAAGCTATACATTTGCTGACACCTCCATGCTTCTTTATGGAGAAAAACCTTAAAGTCGCGTAAACTTCAAAAATCACTTAAAAATCAGCCTTTTGCCCAATTCCTTTCAAATAATTCTGATAGCTTCCTTACCCACCTTGGGAACTACCACCCACCACACTCCACTCTAGGACACCCCTTTCTCCCTGAGGGGAAGCTATACATTTGCTGCAATCCTCATTATTCTCTATGAGGAATTCCAAAATAATTTTAAAATTCACCAATAATCAGAGGAGTGTCCGATTGCCTTGGAACTTTGGATTGCCCTGTGGATGGTAGGCACCCCTGGGTGTCTACCACCCACCCCACTTTTGTGCACCTAGGTGCTCCACAATAGGGGATATGGGCTGGTTTGGGTCCCATTATACCCTATAAGAAAAAAATAAAAATAAAATTCAAAAATTCATTGAAAAATCGTACGAGTGTCCGATTGCTTTGGGGTTTGGGTGACATGTACCCCTGAGTGCCAGTTACCACCCTACCCATTTTTGGATGTCCAAACTGGTTCTAACTGGTTCAAACCGGTTTGAACCAGTTCAAATTCAAACCGAACCAGGGGGAGGTTCGAGCAAAACCAAAACCGAACCACCCCCCCTGGTTCTAACCTGGTTCGAATTTGAACCGGGCAAACCGGTTTTGTGCACATCCCTATTCTGCATGTGCATGGAAGCAATATTTCCTTCCAGCGGCAGGAAATACTTCATAGCATGTTGCTTCAGAAGGCCCTCTGACCTTGTGGAAAATACCTTTCAGGGATATAAGGGGCAGCCCGTTGTCAAGGGTTCAACACTGTTGGGCAGCTACAAAGGGCTGCAGGCCTCAGAAGAGTCCACTGCTGATCCCCTAAGATGGCCTCTGTGCTCTTTAGCCTTCCTGTGATAATGATGGCAAGACTGCCTCAGGGTTGACCCAGGAGGAAGGGGCTCATGGAAGGAAGTTTGCCAAGAGACCCAGAAACCTGGAACCAGCCCTGGGGATTGCTATTGGAAAGGAGAGCCCAGTGCACAAACAGAAAACACAAACACATGGTGCTTGGGGTCCCACCATATATTTCTATCCTACTTTTAGGCAACGTTTTTTACAGCTGGAATCTTGTGCTGCTCATGCTATATAAGTGCATGAAATGACCACCAGACTTTATATTAAAGCATGTTAACTGTATGTACTTTCTCTTGGTTTCAGTAATAGAGTTTTGCAACACTAAATATCTTTCATATCAACAAAAATTATTCTAAAGACGCAAAAATTGCACTGCTTCTGGGAAGCACCTTCATTTCACATAAAGTCACCTGTAAATGTTAGAAACGGCTCCTTATTTTTAGGATATACATTTAGCTAGAAGATGGTATCATCTTGCAGCAGAAGCAAGCCCGGATGCTTTTATACCAGTGTTCCTAGCATGTATAAAACTAGAAGTTATGCATCTGTTAAACGATCTGCAGCTTCTTAATGTAAGTATGATTTACACAATCACAATCTGTTGCCATTTTTTAGGACCTGCTGTTCCAAGATACCTGTCTTGTGAAACTGCTCTTCATTTATATTTAGATTTGTCAGTTGTCAAACCTAGAGTGCTATTAAACCAGTTTTAATATTCAGACCACCTAACCTGGTGCCAAACATGTACATATTGTGGCTAAAGTTTCATGTTAGAATAATTTCCTTTGATGCAAACTTCCTACAAAAGGAGAATCCAGACTCTCAACGTATAGAGGTGTGATTGTAAGCCTAAAATCTTCAAAGTGGAGTTGGATGTGCAAAGGTTAATGTGCATTTAACTGTATCTCTGACAAGTCTAATGGAAATCTCTGGCCTTCCTTAATTTGTGGGAAGTAACTTCTTCAAGGCAAGATACTCCTTAGCAAACGAAGCATTTTGTGCCTAAGGAGTCAGATTCCAAAGTCCTGTAGACATAGATCAGCATCACACCAGCCTGTATTGAATTCCTGCAGAAAGAACTGAAGGATGAGCCGCCGCCAACCAACTGTTGGCATCAGAACAGTATACATAAACTGGGTACAAATTTTGTGGGTACACATTGGTTGTGTTCTCCCTCTCCCCTTAATTGCTTCAGTCCTACAAGCTGATGGATGAGGGAGTGATTTGCTATTCCTTGTGCAAGCCGATAAAACCCTGTCCTGGGGCATGACTATTGCATGTGTAGCATCCTCTGCTACCAAGAGCTGATGGGGGAAGTCAGGGGTGTTGATATAATTGAGCAGATGCGTTCAAAGAACCTGGGCCCTCCAGCTGCATCCCTCCCAATTTTCTTCATTATCTCCCTCACTCCAAGGGGCTGCTGGGGAGAGGGGCGAACACAGGCCCCCTCTCCTCTAGCTACGCACCAGGGTGGTGTGTGGTCATAAGAACATAAGAACAGCCCTGCTGGATCAGGCCCAAGGCCCATCTAGTCCAGCATCCTGTTTCGCACAGTGGCCCACCATTTCTGACCCAAGAGTTTCCTAAGAGGTTGGGGAATCCCCAGCTTTGGTAAAGACCCTCTTCTGTTTTGTGCTACCCCACCTTTTGGGAACCCAGCATATCTATATGTAAGGAATCCATTTTACTAACAGATGAGTGGACAGACGGATATTAGCATTCAGGCTTTTGAGAGCAATATTAGGCTGTCTAACTTCAGCTCAGGATACCGACATCTACTTCTTCCTTTACTACTCCCGAAATGGATGAAGGCTCAATGGCTGGCATAATAAGGACAATTACTCACAGTCATCTCATTGCCATCACAAGGACAAGTTTGGCAATGTCTAACTTGTCCTTTCAATTTCATTGGGACAGCTCTGCGTAATTTTCCTCAGCTACTGGCTACAATTAAGAGCCACTTAACTTAGTACAAGTTTCCCAGTGTGATTACTTGTTTTCTGGTAACACTTTTGCTTCTCTTACTGTATCCAATTTTACATCAGGAAGGGTCTTACAGGAACACTGCCACTTGGGACTAGTGTTTAATATAGCACCAATGTGCCAAGTGACATACAGAACAAATAATTTATAGTTCCTTTACAGCCTTTGTTAGATGGGCAGTAACAGAAGAAAAATACATTTACAATGAAAATAGATCAAGTGAGAGCCATGGCAATGAGGGATCAGACAAGACAGGGACAACTTATAAAATGCTTTATTTAATGAGAGTTTTGAAGAGGGATGTAAAAGAATAAAGTGAAAGGTTGTTCCAGGCATAAATAGCAATCAATGTAAAGAGAAACTGAAGTGGAAAGGCACAAAAGGGATTACCAATACCTAAATTTCGGGGGCAGGGATATCGAGAAATGTTGAAGGGATGCTGGGGGACAGAAATCATGTTCATGGTGTGGGAACTGCTGCACCACAACTTCTTTCTGTGCCACTTGGGTACTACCAGAAGTCCTAGGCCACATAGCAATCCATGTTGTGGCAGGTCCCTATGCTAGAACAATTTTGAAAACAAGGGCAATGCTGGCATGGGAAGGATCTGCAGGGTGGGCTTCCCATGTGTAGCCCCGATATTACACTTGCAGCACAGGAAATAACCACACTACAGTAGCAAAAGGAACATAATCAGTACTTAGAGGTGGACTCGAAATTTAAGCAACCAGAAATTTATAGTTGATGTGGAGTGCGGCAGGGACTTGGCTGAAGTATTTAAGGAAAGCTGATGTGTTCATAGTGATGAGAAAGAGAAAGCTTTAGCAGAGGCATTCAGGACAGAGGGGCCAGGGGAGATAAAGCAGTGTGCGAGAGGGGGCTATCTTTTCATCTCCTGCTTATAGGTTTCCCAGAGGCATCTGACTGGCCACTGTGGATGGGCCTTAGCCTGATGCAGCAGGGCTCTTCTCATGTTCTTACCAAGGAAAAAGTTACAACTATCTACAGTAGATAAGAGATTACCAAAAAACAAAGCTGGGGTTTTAGCAAAGGAGGGAATGCTTTATGAAAAGCAGGCAGAATTTAGCTACACAGATGTGAGGAAAGGTGTTCGATAATTCCTAGGGGCCTCTTGAGTCAGGGGAGAGAAATCTTTCCAATACAGAAAGAAGTTTGGGAAAGAAAACAGCTTGTGTGGAAGGATTAGGAATAGTCTTCCCTTTGCTCAACTTGCGATGTTAGAGCAACTTCCAGGAAGACATATTAACCAGCTAGATATATCAAGGATTGACAAATCCCAGATGCCAGGGAGCCATGGTGCCTAATTAGGATATTCAAAGATTTTTATTTAATGAAATTTATATTTGTCCCCAGCCTTTTTTCTTGTCTATGTTACTTGTAAATGGGATAAAGAGAAGCTCATTTACTCTCCTCCCTTCTATAATGTCAGTCACTAAGTCCAATAATTTTGTCTTCTTGGCCATTTCCTGGGTCGAAATAAAATCTGTCAAGGCCTGAGATTATGGAGTTATGGACAGAAAAAGAGGTCTGGAATAAAAGAAGAAAAGCGTTGAAGAGGAAGAAAGAGGGCGGGGATATAAAGCTCTTCTGGGATTCCAAACAAGGGAGCAAAATTGCTAAAAAGGACACAAGAGTAGTCAGAGGCCCCTGCTAATTGAGCAAATACCCCTGCTAATTGAGCAAAGAGACACCTTCTAAAGTGGTGGTTCTCTAAGATTTAGCCAGGGGAGAGCAACTGGCCCTACTCAGCCACAGCACAGCATCCCTCCCGTGGCTGTTGCTGGTGTCTGCCTTATGGTTTCTTTGTTTTTAGATTGTGAGCCCTTTAGGGAAAGGGAGCCATCTTATTTATGTATTTTTTCTTTTTCTATGTAAACTGCTTTGAGAATTTTGAAGAGCAGTATATAAATATCAGTAGAAGTAGTAATAGTAGAAGAAAAAGAAAGAGCAACACAGAATAGTATGTATGAGGGTTCTCCTCATACACACCATGGTAAAGAGATTATTTTTCTGTTTCAACAGCTTACTGCAAACTGGAAACTGCCCACATGGGATCGTGTGCTAAAACTACATTGGGATCTGTTTGTAATGACATGCATTATTGCTGTGTTACTTGTACAGTTGTTTAATGTTATACAGAATTAAAACAGAAATAGAATGAGAACTGCTGTCTCAAATTGTCTAAACTTATTTTTAAAAAATCAAATACAGCTTTAGCTTCTATTGGTCACTAAAATCAAACAAACCAAAACTTACTTTAAGCCCACTTCCCAAGTTCTCTCCCAAGAAGGGGTGTGCATAAGATCACAATGGCCCCTGCATCAAGCCCCTCCCTAGTGATGACTCCAGGTTCAGCACTTATCAGCAGATGCTATGCTGAACATGTGGGAGTTTGGTGTGAGTGTGGGTAGAGAGGATGGGGGCATGGGTAGTTGGCACACTCTTGCTCTGCAAGGCTATGCAATTTAAAGTATAACCAAAATGTTTATCGCAGTCATAATCCACCTGACTCCTGAGCTCATTAGCTATACCTGAGCAATGGTATACTAGCTATACCTGAACAATCAGACAAAAGAGTTTATTTTTTTCAAGAGCAGCGACTTTGATGGTCCCTGCCTAAAGAGCTGCCTGCCAAAGGTGCTGGATTTGTTGTTTGGATAAAGGGTACAAAAGCTTTCTTAAAGTGGGTTAGTATCGTTGCACTTCTAGAAACAATAAATCCTGTCTTAAAAAATAATATTTTCTAACTCTAAAGTGTACACTATTATGTCAGCATACAGTTCTCTTACGTTAAAATAAATATACATCTTATTTGCTTGGGGGCAGCATCTTTGGGGCTATTTTACTTTGTAAACCCACTAATTCTTTGAGAGCTGCCAGAAAGGCTTTGCCTAAGACTGTGAAGTTAACTTGTTATGGCTCTAGCATAATAGAATTCCCTCCTTAAGGGAATTCTGCCACATCACCCTATAGATTTTTACAAATGATTGAAAGCCCTAGACCGAAACAGAATTTAAAGTCAATTTTAGTAAATCTGTATTTTTAAAACAATGCTAGTTATTTTATTTATACAGGTGTAAATGTAAATCACCCATTTATGAGAAGATGGGATACATACTTAAGGATATCCCTCAATACTCAGAAACGTTGCGCTTGATTAATTTAAGTATCATTACTACTTGATAATATGCCTCAGTAATATTCATCCTCATTTAAATCCCATTAAGTAACAGATGCATAGACTTCATTTTAGATTATGTCCTTTGATCTAGGTAAGTAAAGAAACATGTTATTTAATAGTCTAGCTACCTCCACTTTAAACTATCACCTTTAAGAGTGATTAGACTTCTTTTCTAGCCCACAATCCCAAGAGCTGCATGAAATGTTCCACATGTGGCTTGGGGCTTTTCAAGGCCTTCTTAGCTTAATGGTTACAAGAGCTTTTCAAAACGCCCAGATGTTATCAGGCGGCACTTCAAGTAATCAGTTACTAGGTTAGGGTTGAAGGTAGTTAGTTACCAGAAGCATATACTTGGGTAGACAAAGCAACACACACCAAAAAATAACTTCTAACGCAAGTCTTACTAAAACACTTTTGCCTAATCTAAACTTCCAAAGCCATATGCCTTGGCTTCCTTCCCTTGGTCCTCACCAGGACTTAGGTGAGAACAACCCCCTGCAATCCATGACCCCCCCAGGGACTTGCACCCTGCGAGGACTTGGCAAGACTCCATGGAGTAAAGAAACATGTTATTAAATCGTATAAAGTGGCAGTAGCTAGACTGTCACCTTTAAGAGTCATTAGGCTTCTTTTCTAGCTCACAATCCCAAGAGCTGCATGAAATGTTCCTCATATGGACTGGAGCTTTTCATGACCTTCTCCCCAATACAATGTGCCCTCCCAGAGCTGCTCCTGACAGTCAGGCAATCCTCCAGTTTAGCATTTTATGTGGGATGAGGAGGAGCAGATGGAAATGAAGATGTTCCCCTTGAGTGTGTGGATGTACTTCATGCATGCCCAGAGCATTCTTTGGATCCCAGCCTTTGTATTAGCAGCCTATTTGAATGCAAAGCCTGTTTGCTTAACTAGATTTGTTCTCATTCTTAGCAAATGCCAAGTATTTTCCAACACTGACATATGCATGAGATATGTATGATTCACTAGTATCAAGTATGTTCTGAATGCAACTATATGGATGAAACCCTCTAATTACCGGAGGTCTTTGGAAAGGCCCTGAAAAACTTCTAAGAGAGAGCTGCCTACTCCTGCTTGTTGGCTATTTTCCCAAAAATAAATAAATAAATAAATAGATTGATTAATTACATTTATATCCCTCCCCATCCAAATGGCTCTGGATGGTGCACAGCAGCAAAAATAAAACCTGTGAACCAGTCCTTTGAAAACAATAATTACAAAACAATTTAAAAACTGTATAAAACCATTAATAGAAAGAGGTACCATGAGGAGAATGATCTTTCAGGTAAATTGCCAATGATTCATTCTCCCTCAGTGTGTCCATAGGTTGGGAGATGCAAAAGCCTCTCCCAGTTAATGGGAGGGAGTTCAGGGTCAGGCCCTGGCCCTCACTAAGGAGTCACTTGCTGAAAGACCTTTCTCCCAGAGGTGGTGGCAGCAGAGGAAATTAAATATTGCAGCCTAAAGTGCCAAATAAAAGACAAGGATGTCCAAGTGGCTGTCCTGCAAATATTGATAAGTGGGACCTGCATAGAGAATGCTGCAGATGTGCCAGTGCACCCAGTAAAGTGGGCTGTGATACTCCCGGAAGGTGTCAAACGCCTAGAAGAATATGTTTTATTAGAACTGCCCTGGAGTGCTGGCTAGACACTCCAACTATGCTTTTGGCTTAGCATGGGGAATTAGCTTGGCTGGAGGGAGCGGTTTGGGTTCAGTATCAATCTGAACAAGTTTTGTGTTTTGGAAATGGATGAGGAAATGTAATTCAAAAGTTTTATTAAAGATAAATGGGTGTACAGAAAGGCAAATGTTGAGGCAGGAAGTGATGTCATACCCATGGCAGACAACTAATTCTTGAGCTCCTCATCCCAGGATTTAATAGCAGCTTTTAAAAGCTACCATAGCAAAAATGAAGAACTCAAGTACTGCAACGCCTAAGGATCACAACAAAAGAAAAAAAGACCTGAAAGATTTCCTCTCCACTCCGCAATCTCAGTCAGAGCCCTCATAAAGTCCTAATCAACACAACCAAGAAAGGCCTTATCAACACAGCAAAGAAATGGCTGAAGGGGGATCTCCAAGCCTCATTTTGACTCAGAATCAACAAACAAATGATACTCAGCACCTGCTAAATGAAATGCAGAAAATCAAAGCAGACATTAACACAAATGCAATCATTATAGCAACCTCTGCAGCAAAGACTAGGAGAACTTGAGCAAAAAATTCCAGACATCGCCCAGACAGCAGAAACACAGCTATCGAGGTAAGTACAATCTTACAAACTGATGTACAAATAATGCAGAAAAATGAGGTAGACTATCTTACTCTCATTGAAAACCTTGAAAACCAATTTTAAAAAGGACTTGATCCAATTTAGAGGCTTTGAAGAGAGGGTAAAAGGTGGGGATATTATCTCTTTTCTCTACATAGCTAAATAAAGAGTTGTAATTGGAAACAGGAAAAAACCTAACTATCATAAACAAATATAGAATGGGTTCCCCATCCATAAATGAAGCACAACAAGGTTGTTGTAAAGTCTCTGGATATGCATACAAAAAATACATTTCAAGAAGCAAGACGATGTGGATCCTTTCAATATTTGAATAAACCTATGCAAGCTTTTCCAGACCTATTTCCAGAAATCTTGAAATGAAGAACAATGCACCCTGTAACAGAAGCATTAATAGCAGCACATATCCCCTATAGAGGGGACTTCTCTTTTTCACTTCAAATTCATTATAAGGGAACAATGCTGACCAGAGGCGTAACTAGGGAAAACGGTGCCCGGGGCAAGCACTGAAATGGCGCCCCCCCCCACCGTGCCCCCCGTCGCCCCCCCCAACATACTACATTATACTTAGGTTTTTCCTCACAAGCGCCCACCACCGCCGCCGCCAAGCCAGGCCACTGACTGGCTGCCAGGCGCCAGCAAAGCAATGGGGGGGGCGCAGGCGGCGTGGAAGGGACCGCTCGTGGGGAAGGGGGCACTGACGCGCTCCTTTGACTGCTGCAGAGCTGCTGCACTGAGCAGGAAACATTTGTATTAACAATTTAAAAAAAAAATTTAAAAAAAATTGGTCATGGCGGTGCCCCCCACGTGACCAGAAAAGATGGCGCCCGGGGCATGTGCCCCCCCTGCCCCCCCCCCCATAGTTACGCCTCTGATGCTGACAGTCAAAGATTTAGAAACCAGTATAGACCTTCTTTGGGCCTACAGATAACACAGAAGGATGAAATAAAAGAATCGCCCCTAAAGAACCTTAAATGGAAAAACAATAATTGCCTAACACCATCTTTCACTTTCTTCAAACTGAATTCCAATGTGATGCAACCTTGTTATCTGCAGTCTTCATCAAAACATCTCTTGAGTGGGATGGTGCTGGGGGTGTGCCTAGCAGTTCGGTGGCAGCTATTACTGTAGTGGTGGGGAATAGAAGAATTGGCGCTGGCAGAGCAGCTGGCCGTTACAGGGGAAGGGAAATCAGTAATTTAGTAACTGACTGTTTCCATTTCCAACTGCTCTGTCAACTCTCAAGCCATGGGGAGCAGCTCCAACGACCCACAGAATCTGGCCTTGCTCCTCTGCAATGCCAGGTCAGTTCAGAATAAGACCGAAATTGTCCACGATTTGATCGTGGATGAGGGAGCTAACCTGGCATGTATAACTGAGACCTGGTTTGGGGGGGTGGCAAGTGGTCCTTTGTGGGCTCAGCTTCTCCCACCAGGTTACTCTGTCATGGAGCAGGCCAGGGGAAGTGGGTGGGGGAGGGAAGGGTGGAGTGGCTGTGGTCCATAAGAATACCATTTCCCTTACCAGGGCCCCTGTGAGACAGCTGACATATTGAGTGCATATTTTTGAGGCTGGGAACTAGGGATAGATTGGGGATTCTGTTGGTGTACCGTCCACCCCGCTGCCCAACCGACTCCCTAACTGAGCTGGCGGAGCTGGTCATGGAGTGGGTGTTGGAGTCTCCTAGACTTTTAGTGCTGGGGGACTTCAATATCCACTTTGGGGCTGGCCTGTCTGGTGCGGCTCAGGAGTTCATAGCAGCCATGACAACTATGGACCTATCCCAATTAGTTTCTGAACCAACTCACGTTGCCAGCCACACACTCAATTGGGTCTTTTGTTCAGATAAGTGGGGTGTTCCATGGGTGAGGGATTCTGTCATTTCCCCATTGTCATGGACGGACCACTACCTGGTTAAGGTTGGTCTCACAGCCGCAATCCACCCCTGCTGGGGTGGTGGACCTATTAGGATAGTCCATCCAAAAAGGCTGCTGGACCCAGTGGGATTTCAAAAGGCCTTGGAGGATTTTGACGTTGGTGCAGCCAGAGATTCTGTCAATGCCCTGGTGGGAACCTGGAACAGGGAACTCAAAAGGGCAGTAGACACGATTGCTCCCAAGCATCCCTTCTGACCTGCTTAAAAAATGGCCACTTGGTATACTGAGGAGCTGCGGGGGCTGAAGGGATTGGCTAGGCGACTAGAACGCAAGTGGAGGAGAACTCGGTTCGAATCTGACAGGATACAGCATGTGACCCATTTGAAGGCTTATGCGGTGGCAGTGTGCGCAGCGAAAAAGAGATTCTGGTCTGCTCGCATTGCGGCTGCAGGTTCACGCTTGGCAAAGCTATCCCGGGTTGTGAGGAGTTTGGTTTCTGCTCCTTCTATGTCAAATCAGTCCCTGGAGTTGCTCTGCTGTGATGCCTTTAATGGGTTCTTTGCAAATAAGATCTCCTTTATTCGGGCTGACTTGGACTCCACTGTTTCTGCAAGGTCTATGGAGGAGGTGTCCAGCAATCCCTCTTGCAGTATTAGATTGGATCAGTTTCAATCTGTGACTCCTGAGGGTGTGGACAAGCTGCTTGGGGCGGTGCGGCCTACCACCTGTTCTCTGGATCCTTGCCCGACTTGGCTGCTTCTGTCTAGCAGGGAGATTGCTGGAGGTGGCCTAGTTAATATCATAAATGCATCGCTGAGGTAGGGTACAGTGCCCCCCTGCCTGAAGAAGGTAATGGTTAGACCACTCTCAAAGAAGCCTTCCCTGGATCCCTTAGTGATGGACAGCTACAGGCCAATCTCCAATCTCCCTTGGTTGGGCAAGGTGATTGAGAGGGTGGTGGCCGACCAGCTCCAGGCAGTCTTGGAGGAGGAAACTGATTTCCTCCGCATTTCAAACTAGCTTTAGGGCTGGCTATGGGCTTGAGACAGCCTTGGTCGGCCTGACAGATGACCTTTACCAGGGAATCGAAAGAGGGAGTGTGACTCTGCTGGTTCTTCTGGATCTCTCGGTAGCGTTTGATACCATCGACCATGGTATCCTTCTGGATCGCCTGGGGAAGTTGGGGATAGGGGGCACTGCTTTGCAGTGGTTCCGTTCCTATCTCTCGGGTAGATTTCAGATGGTGGAGCTTGGTGACAGTTGCTCCTCAAAACGGGAGCTGTTATATGGAGTCCCTCAGGGCTCCATTCTGTCACCAATGCTTTTTAACATCTACATGAAACCGCTGGGTGAGGTCATCAGGAGGTTTATGCTGATGACACCCAAATCTACTTCTTTTCATCTTCAGGAAATGGCACTCATTCTCTAAATGCCTGCCTACAGGCAGTAATGGGCTGGATGAGGGATAATAAATTGAAGCTGAATCCAAACAAGATGGAGGTGCTCATTGTGGGGGCTCAGAATCTGAGGGGTGAGTTAGATCTTTCTGTGCTGGATGGGGTTACACTCCCCCAGAAGGAGCAGGTGTGCAGCTTGGGAGTCCTCCTGGACCCAGGCCTCACCCTGGTATCTCAGGTGGAGGCCATGACCAGGAGTGCTTTCTATCAGCTTCAGCTGATTCAACAGCTGCGCCCATTCCTCGAAGAGGATGACCTCAAAACAGTGGTGCATCAGCTGGTAACCTCCCGGCTTGACTATTGCAATGTGCTCTACGTGAGGCTGCCTTTGTAAAAAATTAATTATCAGTTGGCTCAGCTTTCACCTACAAGAAATTACACAAGTCTTCCCTGAATGGGATAATGAATATATTTTTGATAATGCACAGTGGTGAATGCTTTAAAAATCCTTTCTGTTAATTGTAATGGCTTGGCGTCATGTGTCAAACACTCTAAATTATTTAAAATGTTGTGTAAACAACAAACCGATGTTGTATTCCTGCAAGAAATGCACACAAAGAAAATAACTTTAAAACTATTCAGTTATTCCATGTTCCCACAACAATATATTGCATCAGGAACATCTAAATCAAGAGGGGTAGCCATATTAATCTCTAAAGACTGCCCTTTTAGACCTTCTAAGATGCACGCTGACACAACAGGATCTTACATATTTAAGAGGGCACATTATTTGATAAACCTGTGATACTGGGCTCAATTTATGCCTCTAATACCAAACACCACTTTTTCCTCAAACCACTTTTTTTTTAATTACAAAAAACAAATTTTAAAAACTGGATTATAGGAGGAGATTTTAACACATTAATGAACCCAGTTCAGGACACCTCCAACAAAGCAAGACAATGTACTCAACACTAAGGCAAAACTATGTTAATGCAATTGACTGAAAAATTCAATTTATTGGACAAATGAAGAGAACTACATCCACTGGAAAGAAACTATACATTGTATTCAAACAGACATCAAACATACTCCAGAACTGATTATATTTATATCTCAGCCCCTATGCGGCTATATTTACAAAAAGCTTTTATTGGAGATAAAATCTGGTCAGATCGTAACTGGATCACAGGATGGCTACAATTTGAGGAAAAGGAAAAGAAAAGCAACTTATTGAAATTAAACACATCTTTATTAAACAATAAACATATAGTAAAACAATTAGAAAACAAAATCCAACAATTATTGGAATTTAACACAGATTGTGGAATAAATCAACCAACAATCTGGGAAACATTTAAAGCCACGCTTCAAGGTGAGTGTATAAATCAAGCATCATAGGCCTTGAAATGCAGGAACTCAGAGAGAGAAATATACAAATTATTAAAAATCTAGAATCCGAACACAAGAAGACAGTAAGTAAAAAAATACAGTCTATTCCAAAAAGCTAGATGAAAACTGAACTTCTTAGAATTCAGAAACAGCTATTATTTTTAAGACAGAACTATTATGAAAAACTATTATGAAAAAGGTGCTAGAGCAAGTAAATACTTAGCTAGAAGAATAAATAATAAAATTCTATCTAAAACAATCAGACAACGTACATCCAAAGACCATAGGAATGTAACAAAAGCTACAGACATCTTGGAGGAACTAACTAAATTTTATGAAAATCTATATACTTTGGAATCTCCACAACCGAACAGTATTCTTAAACTTGTAAATACATATCTTCATACTA
Source organism: Hemicordylus capensis (assembly GCF_027244095.1). NCBI lineage: Eukaryota > Metazoa > Chordata > Lepidosauria > Squamata > Cordylidae > Hemicordylus > Hemicordylus capensis. Next base: position 258,182,650 of record NC_069657.1, read on the forward strand.
AAATAACATATTTGCATGCTAAAATAATGAAGTATCCTATTTCAGAAACAAATTGCTCAAGCTAGAACATCCACTAAACTGGGCAAATGTCCTGAATCAGATGGCTTCCCAATAGACTTTTACAAATCATTTAAATACAAACCCAACAAACCTCTTACTATCAGGGGCTTCCACCATTGGCCCAACGGGTTCAAAGAATCTGGGCCACCACCAATCAGGGGCCACAAGTGTGGCCCCAGACATGCCCCCCACATCTGACGTCAGATGCGGGGGCATTATTTCAGTCCCAAACAGCGTTGTGCAGCCCCGTTTGGAGCCGAAATCAGTCTACATTGTGTTGGCAGCGTGGCCAGAGTGACTTTCCCTGCCTTAAAGGCAGGGAGAGCTGCTCCTGGTCTCACTGCCAATGCAGTGGGGTGGATCTATCTCCCTCCCAAATGGGGCCACGAGGCCCTGTTTAGGAGAGATATCTGCCCATGCTGCATTGGCAGCGTGGCTGGAACGGCTCTCCCAGCCTTTAAGGCAGGTAGAGTCATTCCGGCCCATGCTGCCCAATGCAGCACGAGCCGATCTCCTTTCCAAATGGGGCTGCATTTGGAAGGGAGACCACGCCCCTGCATTTGATGTCAAATGTGGGGGCAGGGCTAGCTGTGCCCCGCATCTGACTTCAGGTGAGGGGGTAGGGCCAGGGGGCTGTGGTGGCAGCTGCACATGGGCCACCGCCAGCCTCACTCCGTTCCTGCTTACTATACTATTTAATGATGCCTTATATAAAGGCAAAATCCCACAGACCTGGAAAGAAGCCCATTTAGTGGTAATTCCCAAGTCAGATAAGGATCTTATAAATCCTGGATCTTATAGTCCAATATAACTGTTAAATCAAGGCACTAAACTATTCACAACAATATTAGCGAAAAGACTGACCAACGTTATTGCTCATTATATACATTCTGACCAATCGGGATTTATCTATAAAAGAGTTTAGTGGATAACACAAGAAGAACCTTTAATATTATACACTATGCTAAAAGGAACAAAATTCCTCTCACTATATTCGCTTTGGATGCTGAAAAGGCTTTTGGCAAGCTAGAACCTAATTATCTACAACACCTACTGGATAAACTTGTATTTGGATCAAAATTTAAAATAATAAATTCTTTACATGATACCCCGACAAGCGAGGTATTGGCTAACGGTCTATACTCAGAAGACTTCAGAGGGGCACTAGACAAGGCTGCCCATTATCCCCACTTCTGTTTGTCCTTTCCCTCAAACCCTTGGAGAATGCAATGAGATCATCAATAAAAATTAAAGGACTTAAAATTAAGAAAGTTGAGCATAAGATTAGTCTCTATGCAGATGACATTACTCTATATCTAACCAATTCAAACCAAGCAATCTTGAGTATAAAAAGTATCTTAGAAAACTTCAAGAAGGCATCAGGTTTTAGCATCAATATCAGTAAAACCATAATTGCTAATTATAATTCGTCAGTGGAAGAAAATTTATGGCTACAAAACGAGACACAACTCAAATGGGCAAGAGAAAAGTGGAAGTCATTAGGTATTTGGATACCTACTTATGGTGCCTCACTCATTGGGATTAACCATGTACCACTCTTTCAAAAGATTGAGCAAGATCTCTGTAACATGAATTCTTTAAACTTATCATGGCTACAACAAATTCATTTAATAAAAGTAATAATCTTACCAAAAATCCTCTTTTTATTTTTCTAAAGCCCAGGTCTCACAATGACAGCAGATACGGGACAAGTTTATCTGGAGTTATAAAAAACCAAGAATACAAAGAGTGATACTAAAACAACAAACAAGTAATGGAGATTTAAAATATCCAGATTTACAACTATACTATGACTCCACAATACTTTCGTGCTTACCTAAACTTATATTATCTCACGCTGACTGGACAGGGACTTGGAGAATCAGTTTTCCTATCTGTACAACATCAAAGAAATATCATGGCAAACCTGGAAAAGCAGACCATCAACGTGCAAGGACAATCCATACTTATTAAACATCATTCTAATTTGGGACTAATGGCATCATATATTAACTCCATCCCCATCACCTATAACCCCAATTCACAGTCAACCTTTAAAAAAAAACACCTGGAGTACAAGTTAAATCTTTTCAGTACCGTAGAAAACACGGGTTTACAAAATTATATCATTTTGTTAGTGGAAACAAGATAATCTCAAAAGTTGATTGCCAAAACAAAAAATCCCCATCTCCCTTGGTATGAATATATTCAATTAACTCACATGATAACACCCATACTCAAAAATCTTACTCGTTCTAAAACCTTTTTTTGGAAACAACAACAACAATGGACAACAATGCATATAACAAAGGACTGCTTTCTCAAATATATGATGTATTATTAAATTATTAAATGAGAAATGGACTGTACTTTATGATATAAAAAGAGATGGGCACAAGACTGAGACCAAGAAGTCACTGACAATCAATGGAAAAATATTTAGAAGTCCTACTCAATGTTTTCTTCTTTAAACATCAAAGAGGAAATTTATACAATATTAACCAGATGGCATCTTTCCCCCTCAAACTTAGCTGCAGCAAATCCAGATATGTCCCACTTGTGTTGGAAAGGCAGCAGGGAAAGGGGCTCTTTCTATCACTGGTGGTGGTCTTGTTCATTTATATACAAATTTTGGTTACAAGTACACAAACATTCTATTTATTGATTGATTTTTTGATTTGATTTGATTTGATTTGTATACCGCCCTTCCAAAATGGCTCAGGGTGGTTTAGAGCATGATAAAAATAGTTAAAATGAATTAACAATTAAAATCAAACTATTAAAACACAATTAACCAATTAAACAGGTAAAAACTCTGGAAATCAGGGCAACAATTTAAAACAGTTTAGAACAGTCAATCATTTGAAACCCTGGAAGGACAGGCCAAACAGATAGGTTTTAAGGGCTCTCCTGAAGGACAACAATGATGTCAAATTACGAATTTCTGCTGTGAGTGCATTCCACAGCCCAGGAGCAGCTACAGAGAAGGCCCTCCTCTGTGTCGCCACCAGACAAACTGGTGGCAACTGGAGACGGACCTCCTAAGATGACCTTAACGTGTGGTGGGGATCATGTAGAAGAAGGCAGTCTCTTAGATAAGCAGGACCCAAGCCATTCAGGGCTTTAAAGGTAATAACCAGCACTTTGTATTTTGCCCAGAAACATATTGGCAGCCAGTGTAACTGTTTCAAAACAGGCATAATATGGTCTCTCCGGGTTGCCCCAGAGACCAATTTGGCAGCCACACTCTGAACTCACTGAAGTTTCCGGACTACGTACAAAGGCAGCCCCACATAGAGCACATTACACCCACTCCACGACCAGCTCCGCCAGCTCAGTTAGGGAGTCGGTTGGGCAGTGGGGTGGACGGTACACCAACAGAATCCTCAATCTATCCCTAGTTCCCAGCCTCAAAAATATGCACTCAATATAAGTCAGCTGTCTCACAGGGGCCTTGGTAAGGGAAATGGTATTCTTATCTACCACAGCCACTCCACCCTCCCCCCTCACATCCTTTAGCCTGCTCGATGACAGAATAATCTGGTGGGAGAAGCTGAGCCCACACTGGACCACTTGCCTCCCCCAACCAGGTCTCAGTTATACATGCCAGGTCAGCTCCCTCATATACAATCAAATCATGGACAACTTCATATTAAACATATTAAAGCAATATTAAACATAGACCTAGAGTTAAGCCCAATGAATTATTTATTGGACTTACCGCTACTCACTACTTCAAACAAAGAACTCTTTAGCCTCATAACTATATCAGTGAAATTTGTCAATGCCTCACATTGGAAGAAAAAAAGGCACATGTCAGAGCATGGTTCACAGAATATGGGCTACAATGGTTATGGATAAAATTTCTTCACTACTGAAAAATGATACCAATCAAAACCCAAGTGCACCATAGTATGCCAGGTGGGAACCCTGCTGGAAATATAGAGAAGAAGGACAGGACCCAATGCATGACCCTAATGCTCTGAACTACATTTACTCTTGGTGAAAGTGGATGATCATTTGTAGAAGCCAGCTGATTCAAGTTTGTATGTTCAAAACTGGAGATTTAATTGAACGATGCAGGGGGAATTAATTTTATAAATATGTGTCAGTGTTATTCCATAATATGATACCTACCTGCCATTGCATTTTGAAGGGGGAAATTCTATTTTTTAAAAAAAAAATTGAAGGCAAAAGTTAGTTTAGGCAAGGCAATAAAATCTTAGTTAATCACCTGAGCGAGAATCTTGCTGAAAGTAATTTATCTTAAAGTCCAAATTGAAGGTAGATCGGATTCACTAAGGTGCTTAGATCAGAGCCTGGCTTAAGGCTTGCAGAGAAAAGTGCTTAAAGGTGGGGAAGAAGAGAAAAAGAAGGGATGAGGAGACTTCTCAGAGAGGCAAGGCATTAGTTTACTTATCCTTGGTCTGGTGGTGCATTCGTTGCACTTGCAGGAAGAGCAGTGAGGTGGGGGAGAAATGGGCGAGGAGCAAAAGCTACCACTTGCTTTGAAAGTCTGTGGATAGTAAATCCAAAGAGATTCCAAGGCCGTGTGCATTGAAAGGGCTTACATAAACCTCAAAACATGCCCGTAGGCAGTTTTCAAACCATGCTGCCCACCCTGAAGGTGGTAGGTTTCAAGCAAGACAAAAAAGCTCATTGCTACTTGAGTGTATTAATCTTGTTACACTCCCCACACCCCAGATGATCTGGTTGGCCTAGACTCCTGATTAGAGCCCTCGCGGGAGTGAACAGGGGCCTCTCAGCTTCTTTTCAGTGGTCATCACCCCCTATTTGCAGAAGCTTGCACTGCAGAGTCAGGGGAGCCCTGAGGCTTCTGTAATGGAGGCTTTTCCTGGCTTTGGGGTATCTCTCCTGTGCTGGCAAGAAGGCCTCTCCATTGCTTCTGAACCTCTTCTAGGACCAGCTCCTTGAACCAGACTTGAATATATTAGGGGGTTTCATCCACCCACACTGGCACTGAGCTCCTTGAACCCTGGAGCTGTTGGGGACTGTCAAAACTCACTACATCTGGGCCACATATTCTGGCCCTTGGGAACTTTATGACCCTCTTCCAGGCTTTCAGGGGTGATTGTGGGACTGCCTGAGCCCCCGACATCACCTGTGTACACAACCAATTCCCCACTATCGGGGGGCGCGCGCTGTGATTGCAGCTGCTGCTAAGCTGGAATGGCAAGCAGGGTCCTACCCAGTTGGGAGACCATGGCTGTACCTTAGAGACCCACCTCTTCTTTGGTTGCGACTCAAGAATCTGCCTGAGGTTTGCACAACTCTCAACATATGTAAGCGGCAGACTGATCCAAAAAGGAAGCCTCTCTCTTGCTGCTTCTCATGCTGTCCCAGTGATTAAACGGGTTTTGCCTGGTTAAAAATGAAAATCCCAGCTGGCTGATGCAGCTATGTCCTGTCTTCTTTCCTTTCCTAGAGATACAGGGACAGATAAGGCACCGAGGCTCCTGTTCTAGAGCCAGACAGGGCGGAAACTGGAAGGCAGTGGATATTCCTCTCCTACATGGGTTATCTGAGCTGTTTTGCTATTGGCCCCTCTCTGGGAGCAGGTCGAAGGAGCAACCTGATCTATGGATAGATACACTCCTCCACTGAGGGAGAATCTCAGTTCTACCACCGAGTACAAACAATTATGATAATTTAAGATTTCTGTTCATCTAAAGGATTTTTGGGATAGGATTTGTCGTGGCCTCTAGTCTGCTTAATTTTCCTCAAAATTTCTTTCAGTTAATTATCTGGGTTTGCATGGCTTACACATTAGACTTCCTCTGATATGAAGGAACAGGACAGATTTCTTTCTGTATACCATCATTCCTTTATCAATAGTATGATCTCAGGAGTTCTAACACTGAATGACAGGCAGCATAGTATAACAATGACTGACTTGGAGAAGGAACTCAGGCTCAAACCTCACCTCAGCTGTGGAAATGAATTATCCCAAGTGGTGAGGATAAAATGGCAGGGGTAGGGAGAATGCTACACTGAGCTCTATGTAAGAAGGATGGGATAAAATGTGTTAAAATAACCATCCCCTCATAAGGATGCTTTATTGCCTTACCATTTTCTTACTAGTGTTGACAGAGGTCAAAGTTTGCTACAGGTAAATTCCTATGATTTGCATGGAGCTACATTTCTTTCCAGTCCAACTCTTCCATTATTTCCAGTTCACAGACTGCTCTATGGACTGGAAGCACACAAAAGAGACTGAAAAATACAGCTCTGTGTAAATCACACAAAGCAATCAGAAAGGGATAGTAAGCCTAATCAAGGATACCAAGTGATCTGATGGCTTTGAACTTTCCAAGAACACCCCTTAGAATTAAGTGGCTAACTGCCCAACTGATCTTTGTCCCAGACTGACCCTGAAGTTCTCACCTCAACAGCTCACTCACAAGCCATAAATGCAAGCCACAAATGCAGTAATATATCCTAAGGACAAGCTCACACAGTTACTTTCCTCTCGCTGTCAGCTTTCCTAACCTGTAATCATACACTCACACAAAAGAACTGGCATATGAATTAGGGAGTTCACAAACTCCTGTGTAGCAATTTCTGTTGTTTGAGTGGTTGAAGGAATACTGACATGGCTGGTTCCAGCTGTGTTCACGTATTGCAGTCACACTTCTGTTTCTTATATTGCCTGGGCTGACGACAGGCCATCTTCTTCCTATGTAGGAAGAAGGGCGAACAAACCTGTCTAAATGTAAACAAGCAGCTGGCCAATCCCATCTCTCTCAGCCCAACCTACTTCACAGGGTTGTTGTGAAAGAGAAACTCAAGTATGTAGTACACTGCTCTGGGCTCCTTGGAGGAAGAGCGGGATATAAATGTAATAATAATAAATAACAATAAGAAGAAGAAATTTGTGCCTTCTATTTAAAGCAAACTGATTGAGTAGCATGACTTCACACTTTCAGTTGATCCATCTCACGTTACCTTTAATTCATGGCATTAAAAACACCTTTATGTTGCATTTATTGACTTTTCATCAGCTTTTTACTCTAGATAGAGCTAGATTCTGGGAAAAGCTTAAGACGACTGACATTGACAGTTAGCTTCTCAGGTTACCAATTGAACTGCACTCTTAACGGCCAGAGCAAGAGTGGGCCAATAAGGATCACTATTCAACCCTATTTTATTAAACCAATGAGTCGAACAGGGCTGTCTACTGGCTCCTTTTTAATTTTTATACCAATGATATAGTACAGGCCATGGACTCTTTGGAATTCTTCTCACTTAATGGGTGCAAAGTCTTGATCTTGATGCATGCTGATATATGGCACTTATTTCTTGTACTGAAAACAGGCTTAGATGAATGCTGTTCGGATTGGCTGATTACTGCAGAGAGGAGAAATTGAGGACCAACTATGATAAACAAATGTGGTAGTTTTTGGTTCCAGTAGAACCAAACACAGATGGACAATTAACTCTCAGTAAATTGAACAATGCCCCTCCTTTAAATATTTGTCTCTCTTTTCAGAGATCTTTATAATGGTCAGTCCATCTTAATGCAGCCCTATTAACTGCATGGAGTCTAGTGGGGATCCTTTTAAAATTATTATTCTTGGGGGCCAGCGGGCAATTAATAGCTCCTGCACTCAAAATATTCCAGAGCAAAGTAACTCTGCAGCTTTTGAATGGGGCAGAGATTTGAGGGTGGAATATGAAAGTGAGTGAGAAGTTAGAAATTGACCAGAATAATTTCCTGAGGAAAATCCTGGGTTGTCCCCCGGGCACCACTGCTATACATCTAAGAATGGAGGCAGGGATGCCCTCAATCTCTGTTAAGAGTCCATCTGATACTGCTGAAATATTTTAAGAAACTTGACAACCTTCCAGAAGACCATCTAGTTAAGTCATGCTATTGGCACTACCAAGAGAGGCGTCAGTGGGCAGATATGCCATCCCATATTCAACAACTGTATTCTCTGCTTTCACTAGAGGAAACTTAATCCCTGGGCTAGGGAAAAATCTTTGATTTGCACGATTACCAAAAGAGACACTGGTTTGGTCAATTACAAGTTCTCCCTATAGTATCCTCATTTCAAAAATACAACACACAGCCACCCACTTTGTAGTACCTATTCAACCCCACCAGCACACCTCTAAGGAGGGCATTTACTAGTTAACGTTTTCCAACTATGTCCTTGGCATATCTTGAGGGTGTATTTCTCAAAGTTCCCATCACACAGCATCTATGCGCCCTGAGGCCAGGGGCAAATGGAGGACATTAAACATTACATCCTACACTGCTCCTTCTATGGAATACAAGAAAAAAACCTGTGTCAGATTATTGATCAATTCACATGTTCTGAACGAGAATGCGTCTGTTACTTGCTGGCAGATGTGTTTCATTATATTAGTTATCAAGCAGCCATTTTTGCCTTATTGTCTTATAAATTTAGGGCGAGTACTGTATTTGCTAGCCCTGCTACACAACTGGCTAAGTTGTAGTTCTAGCTCTTGTTACAACCGAGTTGTAACTTCAGTATGGTATTTCGGTTTATATCTCTATTTTAATGAACGTTGTTTAGCTACTTATGTTTACTTTCTTATGTCATCCATTTTTCTTTAAGCATTATGCATTAGCTGTTATGTTTTATGTTGTTTTATTATGCTTTAATGTGTTTTATGAACTGTGGTTACAACAATACTTATTAATTCATGGCAGGCAATGTAAACTGTCATATGTAAAGCATTACATGAATTAACTTAAGTTTGCACAGATGTTCACATCCACTATTATGCTTATAAAATGTATGCTTGATTTTTGTGCCCAAAGTCAACCTTTTAAAGCACTGCTTAGAGGCCCTTCTTTGAAACTATCCATGGCCAATGGAGTTTTCATTCCACTGATGCGATGAGGAACAGTGGTATTTCTAATCTGTGGCAAGACAGCAGCACTTACACAATCCCTTGCTTGCCATCCCTTAATTTTTTATATTAGAAAAGCATCTCACTCTGTCCATAAGCATTATTGTATCACTTTATTTGGCTTTACACTTAAAAAAAACAAACCCACAACTCGATACAATCACATTTTACATAAAACACAGTTAGTGAGGTGATGAACACGAGTATACTGCATTTTTCTAGGCACTGAGGTAAATAGGTTGAAAAACCTACTGCCACCTCAGAATCAATATACACAATGCTCAAGTCCAATATATCTGCCACTGTTTCTCCACATGTCATAGTTTTTTCCCTCCTGGAATCAATTCATTTATTTTTCTCAGATCTCCAAGTGACACTGTTGCAGAACCTCTCTGGGCTGGTCTTGCCTGAAAGAAGATGAAGTTGTCATTTTATGTATTCAAAACGATTAAACTAAGTTAAATAAAGTCACTTGCAGTTATATCCCTGTGCCTGTTTACTTGAAGTTTCACTGTGTTCAATGGGGCTTACTGCCACGAAAGTATGGACAGGATTGCAGCCTAAAACTATTTCCTTCTACAAGGAATGCAATTGAATACTTAGTATACAACAAGCCTGCTCAACTTAGGCCCCCAGCTGTTTTTGGACTACAACTCCCATAGTCCCCATCCACTTGGTCAATAGCCAGGGATTATGGGAGTTGTAGGTCAACATCTGCAGAAGGGCCGAAGTTGAGCAGTCCGGGTATACAATGTGCTTATTTAAGGCATCGCATGCATAACAGAATAGGGTATACATTACCTGCGATTCATGGAATTTCCAACCTATCATGTAGTAAATCTGAAATGTGGCAGGTATTGTCCCATCATCATTTCCATACATTTCTATTAAAGAAACATGTATATTACAGATTTTAAAAACACAGTAGAAACAAGTTTAATCCAATTCAGTCAAAATCTTTAGTTTACAAGTAGAATGTAACACATTATTACCCAAGCAGGTAGATGATTCAGCGGGGAAGCAACCTGTCTAGAGATCAGGAGGCTGTTGGTTCGAATCCCCTCTGGTGTTTCCCCCAGAATATGGGTAACTCCTATATCAGGCAGCAGCAATATAGGAAGGTGCTGAAAGGCATCATCTCATACTGCATGGGAGAGGGCAATGGTAAAGCCCCTCCTGTATTCTACCAAGAAAACCACATGGTGGTCTCCAGGAGTCAACACCGACTCAATGGCACAACCTTTCCTTTACATTTGTTCTACTAGTAGATACTGACAAGCTATGGATCATGTAGCTCAGACATGAAACTGGCCCATTTCCTCAGATGAACAGCAACTACTTCCCACTTCATTGTGCTATGCTTCCTGGTCAATCTTTTCTCCTTGAAGTTGTTTAAGGGCTACAGAAATAACCCATGCAACCATCATGCTGATGTGCTGCATTTCTCTGCCTGTCGTAGCTGCATGTGCCCCTTTCTTGGATGGTCTTATGCCCGAAGCCAGAACCAAGATTGGCAAGGTATTGTCGTCTTTCTGTAGCTATGGGAAGCAGCTTATGTGCTACATGGTGGAGAGCAAAGAACACAGCAAGGGGTGGGCAACCAGCCCTGAAGCACTTATTTGCAAGGTTGATGAAATATGGCAGAACCATGTTTAGCGCCAACTGCAGCTCGAAATCCCATTTAGTCCAATTCATACCCCTTACACCAACACTGAAAACACCTCTCAGCAGATGAGGTCATGCCAGTTTGAACTGCACTTACCCTTGTATACTGCTGCCGCGGCCAACATAGTTTCCCTGTGTAGCATTGGTTTTCTACTCCAGGAGCAATTACTTTCTCCCATACCTAAAAATAGTTTTCAGGCTTTAAAAAAAAGATACAGCATACACCATGAGTTTCACATTTTGTGTGAATTTTAGATCAATAGTACAGCACTTTCGTGTAGGAACAGATTGGCGTTATCTTGGAACAATTATGTAAATCAAAAAAATTTACTTAGTAAGCAAAGCTGTAGGCTTTGCTTACAGTTTGTACCAACAGTGCACTTTCAGATGGGCAACTTATTGAGCACCAAGATTAATAGCAGAATCCAATTATAAACAAAGCTACTATTTGACAGGTATGTTACAACAATATCTGAGTGAACCACTGCTTTGAGGTGAACACACCTTCCAAACAGCTAATGGAGGAAATTTTTCAGAAAATATTCTTCCCTTCTATGTAAGCTTGTTTCCATATAAATTTGATCAAATATCAAACATCATAATTCTGACACCTAGTTGATAACTTTGATCCAAAGTGGAAGGTATTTAGAGCAGAAATTATACTCTTATGGCTTTTCACAGGAAGAACTTATTAAGATGGACCCTGATCAGGCCAAAAGAACACTTAGGCAGAGAGCATTGGATGTTGAAGAGCAATTAAATCTAGCCAGTCTTCCAAAAGGCCTATTTCTGTCCAATTAACCTGTCTATTTAAGCTATTTAAACTGTTTAACGACATAGCAATTCAGGAGAGCAATGACCCTTACTGGCTTTAACTCATGCGTGGTACTAGATGGGAAATTTAAGCAAATACCATATACTGCTCGGCTATGCCCTTGTGGCACAGGTGCCATTGAAACAACTGCACATATTTTTGCTCTACTGTTCTTTCATAAGGATATCCGAAAGAGTTTCATTTTGCTTTTTTAGTAAATCATCCTGGCCATATGGATATGTTCTATCTATAGCACCTTTTGTCTGATTACAATGATTTCATTTCTCTAGATGTGGCTAAATTTTGCTTTATAGCTTGTAAAATACACAAAGAGATGCTTACTTTGATGTAAGCTCTGTGTCTGTCGTAAACTGTATGATGATTGTTTATTTGGTCAATGCCCATAATAAAGGATATCTATCTATCGACAGTAATACAGAAACCCCAATTGTCAAAAGGATTAATTGAATTATTTTTATTAAAAGAAAACACAGAAATGGCAATTCAGCTTCATCTAAATTTAGACTGGAGATTCGTAAGGGAGCTAAATTAAAACACTTTAACTATTTAGTAACTATTTAAGTTAGCAGTATACATCTTAGTAAGCTGGAGCCCTGTCATAATTGTGAGTTAACACACAATCAATGGAAGTGACCCCAGTAGTTCAATAACCTGTAACCCAAGGGTAGTGTAAATGGTACCAAAAACATTCTGCACTGACACACCTGCAGAAAACATTTATGAGGTAGACAGTTTGTTGCTGTAGGTCTGTGAGCTGGAACATGTCTCTGCAACGTTTCAGGAATTTGACAGAAATTCAGAGAAGGATGCTATCCATCTTAACAGGACATAAGAAGATTTTGTTCACCAGTATTTAGCATCTAATATGTTGTGCATGGATAGATATATAGGGTGTGTAATTTCTATACCATGTACTACTTATTAATCCCTCCAATACAGAGTTAATTCAAAAGATAGTATGGATTCCCATTGACACATTTCACAATTCTGTGTGCATCTTAAGCCATTACACAATAATTTAAATTTAATGTTAATTTGACATTTGCTCCTCCAAAAATAACCATTTTGCTAATTCACTATTTAAAAATGACAACTTGCCTTGCAGATCAGCCATAACTTCAAACATTCCAGGATAGTTAACTTGGATTTCATCAGTATCCTAAAAATAGTAAGATTTAGGTTTTTCAAGTTAACTAACATTTCTCAGAGCAAGGTGGCATACCATTTATAGATCAATAGGACTAATGACTATTGCCTGCTGGTTAGACATGGTATCATGCAACAAAGCACGGGAGGGAGCTCTCAAACAGAACATTGATAGGAACGACTGGAAGAAGAATTAGTCTGGATAGAGAAAAACTTCATGCAAAGCTAGCATTTAGTGCTGCTTACACAGGTTAAGGGGAAAGCTCAGTGAGAAGAGGACGTGAAAACTGTTTTAAAAAGAAGAGGGAACAGACAAGACTGAAGCAGACAGATGAAAATGGGTTGAGTAGGCAGCAAACCATGGGAGGTTGAAGCCAAGAAAAAAGTATCCGTGTGTGTGTGTCCATGAGAGAGAACGTGCACACCCAGGGATAGGCAAGACTGCATGGTGCTTGCAAGAGGGGAGAGGACAGGTAACAGAACTTGTTCTTCTGGGTGAAAAATACATGTCATACTCTCACCCACCCACCCCCAAAAGTAAGATCCTAATTGAAAGAAGTGAGGGAGATCACCTTAATTAGTTTTGATTTTTTACTTAAGAATATGGAACAGTGAACCTTGGGTGCCGAGGGCAGTAGATCTTCTTGCAGATCTTTTCTCCTTTCTTTTTTGGTGCAGCTGTTCGAGAGCTCACTCAGTAACAAAACAGTTACCACACATGCATGATGTTTTTTGGATCCCCTATGACTCCAATGCCTTTCTCTAAGGCTTTCCTCCTATACAGATTAATTGTCTTGCACTTCTGCTTACGCTGTGTTGCTTTTGGTAACTTATGGAGAGGCTAGGTGTGTAGATGTTGGTAGAAAAGAGACTTGATCACACTGTATGTAAAAACTATAATTCTAAAGCTTTTACCCACAGCTCCTTTATGGTGCCCAACTTGGCCCCTATGAGAATTTTATCCATTTGGAAGTAGTACAAACCAAATTTTTAAGAACAATATTCCAAGTGCCATGCTGTGTTCCCAATATAGCTTTAAGATGTGAGGCAGGAGTTTTTAGACTAGAAATCAGACTCTGGCTGAGTATGTTTATATTTTGGTTGAAGCTGTTATTCTTTCAAGTGGGCTTGGCTCCTCTTTCCCTTATAGACAGTTACGCTTTGAGATGGAAGGTGGCGTTAAAACATAAGCTATAATCTTATAGCCTTTCCCAGGAGGAGCTTATCAGGATGGGGTATGACCAAGCAATAGAGGCCATCAAACAGCATGCATTTGATATAGAAATGCAAGAAGAGTCAGCTAAGCTGCCCAGAGGGATTTATATAGGTAATCAGTTTTCAAACATAAAACCTGCTGAATACCTAATCAGCTTAACAGCAGCAAAATTCAGAAGAGCCATGACCCTTGCTCGGCTAAATGCACTCCCGGCTGCAGTTTTAGAGGGGAAGTTTAAGAAACTACCATACTCAGCCTGCCTCTGCCCTTGTGGCTCGGGAGAAATAGAAACGACTGCACATGTATTACTTTACTGCACATTTTACAAGGATATTCGAATCAATTTTATTTCCTTGTTTTCAATGCAATTTCCTGGCCACACTGATGAGTTTTATTTAAATTACTTGCTGTCAAATTTTAAAGACACCGTGTCTTGGAATGCGGCCAAGTTTTGTTATGTAGTCTGTGAAATCCATAAGGAACTCACTATCTGATTACTGTTGGCAGTTGTTTGATTATTATTGCTGGTCAATGACAAAAATCAATCAATCAATCAATCTAAAGCTTTTATTTATAAGTTTATTTCAAGGTTTTAGTGTATTCTTGCTTAACCTAGTTACAGATATGAATTTGAAGCTCATATTTGTCAACTTGACATTGAATGGTATGCCTGGTAGTTACACTATTTCTTAAAGAAAATACCCTTGAGTGTTATTGGATTTTGTTTCCTACTTAACAGAGATTAGCCTTTTCACTCTGCCAGAGAGCTAGGCTCTCTCCTCCGCTCTAACCTGAGCGTAACTCCAAACCAGCCCTTTTCTCTTAAGGAGCTGGACACTATCTTCTACCAACTTCTCTTGAGAGTCAGAATCAATGACTCATGGAAAAATAATGAATGCACTCATGGGGGGGAAAATGTGTTAACTCTCATCTCCTCCCAACATTCCAAACAGACTTTTTTGGGCAACCCAAGGGCTGCTCTTATTAAAAAAAAGTTAGTGCAGCTACGTTATTCCAGAGTCTGGACCTAATATCTTATGAGGGGGCCCAGTATAGAGGTTTTTAGAAGGAAAAAGATACAACTTCACTTGAAGCCTTACTTAAAAGGGCCAGCATGCCAGTGGGTCCTTTGAATGCTGTGGGGAAAGAGAGATTCCTGGCAGCACTGGTGCCCCCACCCCGCCCAGACACACACAAAAGAAGAACACGGAGGTCCGACTTGGGCCTGAGGTCAATTCTTAAAAGTCCCTCAAAACCCTGGCAGCAGAACTTATAAAAGGTATACAAACGCCCGGGAGGCAGGAAGCACAGGTGGGAAGAAGGCTGTGCAAACTTTATCTTCCCCCACCCCTGACAGTCACTCAATGGTGGTGGGGGTGTGGATTGTGCTCCTACACGATCTGTGCTGCTCCATGCAGCGCAGATTTTCAGAGGTCAGGATGACACTTCCTGGACTCTGGGTATCCCACAATGCACTGTGCTCGTCACCTGAGAATATACACTGCACTGTAGTGACATGCCCAAGGTGACATACAATCCTGGTAGCTGTGCCCTTAACCCTAGCTAAAAGCTAGGCTTAAAAATAGTGTCAGGTTTGTCTGGAGCACTGGGATCTGCATGGATCCCGGTGCTACACACGTGCAGCCTAACCTAGCCTGAGTTAGGCTCTGCATGAGAACATCCTTATGTTAACTCTTTAGTGACCAAGCTATACTTACCATGTCTTTTACATAAACAAACCAGAACTTAACATTTGTTCAACTAATTTTGTACAAATATTTTAAAACAACACTCGTTTCTTCATAACATGATATACTGATTTAATCAGCATCCTCATAGAAATTCTTTTAAGTTCATAACATTATAGAAAAGTAAATTATGGTTTGTATGATGCTGTCCATTCCATCTTGCCTATCTTTAAAGGTGATTCTCCCAATTTAACTTCCAATTCATTTATGAAGCATAATTTTTTTCAATGTAGATGAAACCCCTTTAATTTGGTTCAATAATACTGACGCTTATGGTAAAACTCACTGCAATTTAGAACTTGCAGAGTGCTTTGTATACAACAAAAGACTGTCAGTTGGCACCTGTAATACTTTTCCGGGCTGTCCCTTTCCTGTAATTGATAGTTACCACAGTCAGTGTGTTGAAGCCAGCTCTGCCCAGTAGATGTCCCAAGTCATTGACAGCAGTAAAAGGAGATACGTGTGGAGAAAATCCACCTTCTCTTTCTAGTTCTGCGAGCTGTAAAGAGCAGCGAAGCTCATAAAGTGTGTCTCCTCCAAACATGGCACCAACAAATACACCATCTGGTTTCAGCACCTCATGTATCTAAAATAAGTCACCATAATTAAAGCAAGTCATTAATAAACCAAGGTTCTTCTGTCAAAGTAATGTAAAAGATTTCAAATCTGGTTCTGAAGCCATTACTTCAAAATGACTTCAATTTGTACCCCACTTTTCTACCTAAAGGTCCCCAAAGTTGTCAACAAATATAAAGAGATCAATAAAATATAAAAGCAGAAGCAATGCAAAGATAAAAACAGGATATATCTGTTATGTTGGACCTTTTGCACCAATAACCCTCATGATCCCTAGGGACACTGGATGTTGTCAGTTAGGGTCTCCTCCTCTTTCCGGCTTTAGCTCTGCTTCTATGACTCCTCCTTGATACAATGTACTCAGTAACTTCCTGGGAATGACTTCCTTCTTCCCAAAACACTCTCTGGCCACCACATAGCTAGCAGCTAGGGTATAGGTCTTTCCTATCATCATGTACTCCTAAATAAAGTAGATTAGTTTAACCTTAAGTCAATCTCCATGCTTATCATTTATCAGTCGTTCCTTGGACTCCATCACGGCTTTTAGAAAGCTTGTAAAGACTTGTAAAGGCTTTTTACCCAGGCTTTTACATAATCGTTTTTACTGCTGCTTCTGTGTGTTTTTATCTGTTGTATTGTTTTTATATGTTTTTATACTTTTTAGCTTGATGTTTTTATTGTCTTTTTATTGTATGTTTTAACTTTTGTAAACCGCCTTGGGGTTGTCTTAACGAAAGGCGGTATATAAATGCAAAAATAAATAAATAAACAAATTTACAAGCTTTTGCCCCAGAGACCCCGTTTGCTTCTGCTGTAATCAGAGTGAGCTAGCTCCTGAAATACTTTGCAATACACATATACATAGACAAACGCACACTGAAGTAGCTTGCCCACAAACCCTAACAGGTGTGGGCACCTCAGACTCAAATTTTAGATATTTAATTTTCTAACAGGTTCAAGTGTTTGATAAAATGTCTTTTTATTTCCCACTTATTTCCATCTTCAACTGTGAAATTCCCTACCAAGTAAGGCCCATCATGCTGCTTTTCTGCTGACATTCTGACATTACATCAAACATTCCCTTTTAGACCAATTTTTGTCCTATAAGGTTCTTGGCTTCTCCTGGTTATGGGATGTCTTTTACCAAATGGTGGACTATTCTTTATCTGCTGCTCCTATCTCTGGTTTCGATGTTGTTTATACTGTTCCGTTATTGTTAACTGGCTGTATTTTTTCTAAGTTGCCTTGAGCATTTCTTTAACAGAATGTTAGAGTAAACTTTTTTTAAAAAATTAAAAGGGAGAGTAATACTCTGGAATGTCTCCCTACAGAAATAAGAATCTCCACATCTGTAACAACTTCTAAAAAGTCTCTAAAGACATCTGTTCACCTAACCTTATTAACTAGACTTGTTTTAAGGTTTTAATTTTTATTTTATGTTGCTGTCAACTATCCAGAGATGGAAGTTTGGGGCAGTGTATAAATACAATACATAAAATAATATATGCTTACCTCGTGCAAGGCTTTGGGTAGGTCATTCACCCAATGCAAGCTAAAAATAAACAGTTTAAGAACAATATAAGTTAAAGGCATACAACTTTACCTACACAACAAGTTTCAGGCAGGTAACATATGTTGGTCTATTGGTAGAGAGGTACAAAGTACAAACACCAAAGAGACACACTAAGACAGTGACTGTGATGTAACAAATAAATATAAAATATTAGCCAACTATTATGAACATTTCTGAAAACAGCTAGAAATGCTTAATAGTACTGTGCAACATTTACATGTTTTGGAGACTAACAAGTAGCACCTGCTTCCATGTAAGGATACAAAATACTTTATTTGGTATTCTGCATGTGCACTGGGACTTATCAGATCCCAGTGTGCACGCACAGACCTCTTGGTAACCTTGCTACAACCTATACACATTATTTTAGTTACATATAGAGAACAATGCTGATGTACAAGATTTGGATTTAAGACAAGTTTTAAAATTGCGAGCTGATGCCAGAAAAAACACTGCACCATAAACACGTTTTACCTAATCTAGTTCAATGGTTAATTACCTCAACCCACTGACAACAAGATCAAAGGCGTTCTCTTTGAAAGGCAGGAATTCTTCATCTGCTACAATGTTGACTGTAGGTATTTCGGATTCTATTGTATTTTTCTAATTAGATTAGAATACAAGTTGATTAGTACTGCAGTTAAGCCTGTGTTTTTCTCAATACTGTGTATTAATTAGCAAGCAAGTACCATGCAACCACCTACCAGAGCATTTTCAGCAACATCTACTTGAAAAAGCCTTTCAACAACATCCTGAAACAAAAATGGATCACAGGTTGTCTCCAATTGTTTTACCAATTTTGCTTTACTGCAAATGCTGGAGTGAGAAAAACATGAGGCAAACATGCTGGACTGGGAAAAACAAGAGCAATATTTACATATTGCTTCTCAACAAGCATTTTCAAAGCTGTTTATACAGCAAAAGGAAGAAGATGGCTCAGTGACCGAAAGGGGCTTGCAATCTGAAAAGGAACACACCAACAACAGCCTCAGGGAGGAACACTATGCCAGGCCGTGTAGACAGAGTTTTTATCCACCTGCTAAATATAAGAGAGCCACCACTTCCAGTATACCTGCACTTTATTGTGTTGAAAGACAGCATGGGATGTATGGGCCATGGTTTCTTACATGAGATGTTTTTTCTTTCTTTCAAATTAGTATTTTAAAAAAATAGATCAATGAGGTTAAAAGCAATGCAACTGTTTCATACCAAACCTAATTTCAAAGAAGTTTATCAATCATATCAAATATTCTTCCTCACATTGTCAGTTACTTTAGTTTATTTATTGTGGTGGTGGAGCAAAGCTCCTAATCTATATTGAGAACTTCTTGTTGTTTCTGTTGAAAAGTTATATCTACTAATAGCCCAACCCATTAGAATTAGGTGGCAATCCTATGGACACTTACTCAGAAGTAAATCCCACTGAAGCCAATGGAGCTTGCTTCAGTCATTGCATAGGACTGGATTATTAATAGGGTATTCTGTGTAACAATGCTTAAATTATTTAGGGTAACAGAATTGGCATTGCTACTAGAACTTTTAGCATCTTAAGTAAATTTGTAACATTTAGCAGCGCATTTCAAGGCTAATTAGGACTAAACTCAGTGTTTGTTCAGTCCAGGCAACTCAAGTTTACAGTACATGTATAAAATCTGAGAAATCATACCTTGTTGAAATGCTGAGCTATGTAGCTTCTTCCACAGCCAAGGTCCAGAGCAAGGGGAAAAGTCCTTTTATAACAACAAAAAGAGCTAACTTGCAAAGATGCAATTCAATTAACTATATAATATATATAACGCTTTATGAAGTTTTTCCTTTCCCGGTTAGATGCAACTGAAATCGTATCTATACTTTCTTGCGAGAAAGTCCTATTGAACTTGTCAACTGTAAAACAGAACAAATATGTGATCTTATCACATCCAACACTACAAAAATGCTCAAATCCCTTCCTCAATAAGTATGTACCACTACCATGCCCTTCTACTGCACCTGGTTTAGTCAGAAGAGCAATGCCAGCATCTGCTTTAATATCAATGCAGTAATTATCACAATTCATGAGGTCTAACTCAAAATTAAACACAAATAGCTATGTTTTCATCAGAGAAATTTTATCACACTTTTAGGAAACAGAAGAGGAAGACCATGGATTCAGCTTCCAGAAATTAGCTGCTCCACTTAAAACTGGCTGATGGGAAACTTACTCTAACAACTGCAGGTTTATAACCCATTAGGTTGTTAGTTTACACAAATGCCTCAACCCTAAATATCTTGTGTCAAAGTCTACTAAAATCAATAGTTCATCTAAAAAATAGTCAACATCCAAACTAACCCTCCACTGACTCATCAGGGTTTTCTGTTGCATTTGTGTGGAGGCATCTGGTATTTTTGGCAATCCTCTCTTCCCTCTCCAACCCCAACCCCACCCCACCCCGTGTTGAGGGACCCTCAGGGAGATAGTTTCAGGAACCACAGATGTCTGCAGAGGGAAGGGGGCATTGTCAAAAACCACTCCTGCCCCTCTTGCACAATGACAAGTCTTGGCATATGAATGGAGTAGTAGTCTGGATGTCAGTCAATATGTTAAGATGTAGAAGTTAATTCACTCTTTGTTAAAATTAGCAACCATTGTTAGCACCATTTCACAAGACACAATTTAATTTCATAGCTGCTGTTAAAAATCAGTATGGTTAATGCTGAATACTCAGTTGCTTTCCTCTACTATTGCTGACTTTTTCCAGAGAAATACAGGTCATATTTCAGTGATAATAGCAACGTTAATAAGGGAAGAATGAAAGAAAGTTCTTTCAAGGTATTTCCATCTCACACATTAAAATTACATTTATATACTGCCTGATACGTGCATCTCTAGGCAGTATACACAACTTAAAGCACAACAAATAGAGTAAAAACAGAATAAAAAGTTCAAAAAATCTCACAAGTTATCTTTAATAGGTGACAGGGTTCATGACAAAAAGGTGCTCTCTTAAGTATCCTGGATCCAAGCCACTGAGGGCTTTATAGGTAATAACCAGCACTTTGTATTTTGCTCGGAAACATATCGGCAGCCAGTGCAGTTTTTTTTTTTTTAAAAAAATTGGTGTTATATGGTCCCTTCAGGTTATCCTAGAGACCAATCTGGCTGCCACATTCTGTACCAATAGTAGTTTCTGGGCTACATTCAAAGGCAGCCCCAAATAGAGCATTGCTCAAGCCTGGAGTTTACCAGAATATGCACCACTGCTTTAAGGTCATTTACCTCCAGAAATGGACGCATCAATCAAAGCTGATATAAAGTGCTCCTGGCCACTGACTCAACCTGATAGAGATTTAGATACACGAGTACTCCCAAATTACATATGCTATCTTTTGGGGGAGTATAACCTACCCACAACAGGCAAATCTAAACCATCCCTCGGGTCTCAAACCCCCACAGTACCTCCATCCAGTGTTCCTTCTAACAGGGATTCCCAGATGTTGCTGATTACAACTCCCAGAATCCCCAGCTGCAATTGTTTTTGCTTGGGGATTATGCGAGTTGTGGTCAACAACATCTGAGAATCCCTGTTAGAGGGAACGTTGCCTCCATCTTATCCGGATTCAACTTCAGTTTGTTATTCCTCACCCAGCCCATTACTGCCCCCAGGCAGGCATTTAGGGAAGTTATGCCATTTCCTGGTGAAGTCAATATGAAGAAATATGTCTGGGTGTCATCAACATACTGATAACACCCTGCACCAAACCTCCTGATGATCTCTCCCAGTGATTTCATGTAGATGTTTAGAGAATTGGAAACAGTATGGAGCCTTGTAGAACGTCATACTTTAATTCTTGCTTTGCAGAGCACCAGTCTCCAAGCGACACTCCAAGCAACATCTGGAACGTGCCAGAGAGATAGGAACGGAACCACTGCAAAACAGTGCTACTCAATACCACATCCCTCAGGTGATCCAGAAAGATACCATGGTCAATGGTATCAAAAGCTGCCGAGAGTTCCAAAAGGAACAGGAGAGTCGCACTCTCTCTGTCAATAGCCCATTGGAAATCATCCATTGGGCCTAACAGGGCTGTCTTGGTTTGAAATGGGTCTAGATATCTGCATCATCCAAAACTGCCTAGAGCTGAGAGGCCACCACTCGCCCAATCACCTTGCCCAACCACAGAAAATTGGAAATGAGTTTGTAATTAGCTAACTCCAAGGATCCAATGAAGGTTTTTTCAAATCAGGTCTAAAAATAGCCTCCTTAAGACAAGGAGGCATCCTGCCCTCCCTCAGAAAAGCATTTATACTATTTACCAGACCCCCTCCAATAACACAATTAACAGATGAAATAAGCCAAGATGGGCAAGGGTCAAGCAAACAGGTTGTAGGATGCACAATCTAAAGCAGTTTGTTCACATCCTCAGGAGCCACAAACTGAAAGTGATCCAATCTAATCCTATAAGAGGAATTGCTGGACACCTCCACAGTAGACTCTGTAATAACTGTGGAAAACATTTTTGCCCGAATAAAATTATGTTCCTTTGCCAACCCCAACAGTCCAAGAATCAGGGTGGATATGATTTAAATCGAACTGATTAAAATCACGATTTAAATCACTAGCAGGGTGGATAAAAATAAAAAAAAATCTGATTTAAATCAAAATCCGATTTAAATCAAAAAAATCCGATTTTTTTGATTTAAATTGGATTTTTTTTATTTTTATCCACCCTGCTAGTGATTTAAATCGTGATTTAAATCGTGATTTAAATCAGTTTGATTTAAATCAAATCCACCCTGCCAAGAATCAAATCCTAAGGACAAGTATCCATTTTACCATGGCAGAAATCCAATTTCTAGTCAATCCTCTTACAGTGTAGCTTGCTACTCAAACTTTCAGGGGCATTTAACTTGTTACCTACTTACATTTTAAAACTGTGTATTCTGCCCAACTGGGGAGATCTTTTTGTGGAAAATCAACACAAATTAGGTACACCAATATCTTACCTGGCTATGTCAAACACACGATCCGCTATCCTACTGCCAACCTGCAAGCAACAAAAAATAGCATCCATAGCATTGCTAATAGTTTTGATTGGCATCACTTTATTTTGACCATACTAAAGCAGGATTCCTGGAGAGAATCTACGTGGTCACTAATTAATCAATCAATTAAACCAACCAGGATTTGGCGATCAGGAATACCTCACAGATCCATCCTTTCTTCTTGCACACAGAGTTCCCTGCTCCAGAAACAAGCAATTTTGCCTATTCCTTTAATTCAACAGAGAGAGACTTTCCAGAAATCTTGGGGTTCCAATGTGCTGCTGTAGTGTCTAGGCAGCTGCTATGGATTTCCCACTTGCACACAACTGGGAGATATACAAGTGGATTATCTCCCAGAACCTTTTTAAGAGTCACCTTAAATGGTACAGCAGGCGAAATGCTTAACAAGCAGAAGGTTGCGGGTTAAAATCCCCACTGGTACTATATCAGGCAGCAACAATACAGGAAAATGCTGAAAGGCATCATCTCATACAATGTGGGCACCGGGAGTCAAAATCGATTTGATGGCACACTTTACTTACCTTTTAAAGACCTTAAAATTAGCTACAGAGGGACGAGATAATGAATCGGCTTTGGGGAGAAGGCTTTGACCCTTGCTCTCCATGCTATTTTATCACTCTAAACCATCTCGCTGAAGCTGTTAACAACCTTATCAGTGAAGAGAGACTTGGGGCGGGGTGTGTGTGTGTGCAAAGAGACAAGTATAGTAGGTACCTGTGTTTCTCCAAGTCATCTTTTCTTGCACTATTAGTGTATATTATCATACTTCTAAATTTACTAACCAGCGGGGGGGGGGGAGAGAAGGAGGGAGCAGGGACATAGCTAGAGAAAAGGAGACCCCAGAAGTGTAACTAGGAGAGAGGGGACCTTGTTCATCCCTCTCTCTGGCGGTCCTTTAGTGAGAAAGATAATGAAGAAGATAGGAAGAAGTGGCATTGGGGGGCCCTCAGAAACTGGGGGTCCAGGTTCTTTGAACCCATCTGCTCAATTACAGCTACACTCCTGGGAGGCCCTGTAGGAACATTAAGTCCCTGGGACCTCTTGGGGTCTGAGAAAGCCAGGAACTTCTCCTGCCGCTGCCGCCGCCACTCCCCTCCTACCTCTTCTCGCAGGTATTCGCAGCGCTTATGCTCGGGCTGCGCTGCGGCCCAGTTCTTTTGCTTTCTCTTCAGTTGCCTATCAAAGGGGCTGAGGGCTCCGGGCCCCGTGGCGGAACGAGACCCCACTGACGCCCACGGGCGGGAGACAGAGCGGGAACAAGGCGCGGAGCCCTTTGCTACACTTAACAACGGCAGGTGGGAAAGGCGCGACGCCCTTGTCAGCACGCGGACGCCCATCATCCCCCTTCTCCATCCACCACAGGGCACAAGAACCGGCGCTGTCTCATTTCCGGTCTGAATCGGGCTCTTCCGGCCGTGGAACGAAGAGGCGGACCGAGCGGCGCCTTGGAAGTCCGCCGAGTGGAATCTGCTCCACCGAGAGGTTCTTCTGCGCGGTGGAGGAGCCGCCGCCGCAGGGGACTGGGGTGGACCCCTAAGTATGCTTCGTGTGTCCCTTTAAGTGTGTGTAGTGGGGCATCTGGTTTTTTCTTTTCTCTTTGCTGCAAATGAAGACTTGCTGCTACCAGAAAATGGTATGGAGATCGTGTGGAGATGGGGTGTGTATAACGTGCCCGGTAGTACTTTAAAGCTACTTTTTAACCATGCAGCGTAAACCTAGACATGTTTGTTCGGAAGTAAGACGCACCAAGGGGGTGTGTGTTTGTGCTTCTAGCAGACTAAAGAAACAGTAGACTCCGTTGGAAGACTGTTGGAAGCAATTCGGCTCCAAACCATTTCCAACCTGCAGCTCCAACCGTGGGTTAACGGTGATCTTATTTTTCATAATTCATTGTTTCTTGACACGCACGCCCCTTACAGTGCGGGGATAACCGTGCATGACGTGCAGGGCGGCAATTAAACGTCTTTCTCAATCATAATCCTCTCCCCCCCCCCATTCTTCTGACAATATGGGGGCATTATATGTTGATACCGTTTGCAGCACAGGTGTTCTTTTAATGTTTAAAAACGAAAACAAAACCCACATATTTCACACGGAATAAAATCAGAATTAGAACATGATTTCCTGTCTCTGCTTTTACTTTTATGCTAAGCTAAAGTGGTGTGGCGGGGAAATGCTTGAATAACAAGCAGAAGGTTGCCGGTTCGAATCCCCGCTGGTACCTATATTGGGCAGCAGCGATAAAAGAAGATGCTGAAAGGCATCATCTCAAACTGTGCAGGAGGAGGCAATGGTAACCTCCTCCTGCATTTTACTCAAGACAACCACAGGGCGCGGTGGGCGCCAGGATTTCTACTCACAGGACACTGTAAATCGAAATCGACTTGACGGCACACTTTACCTTTAAGCTAAAGTGCTCGCTTCCTCATTGTTTCCTATGGATAGCTGTCACGTTTACTCCTGAGGCGAAGAGGGAGGGGGGGAGGCTTCCAAAGGCATGAAGTAGTTCTCTCTTTAGACAATGGAATTTCTAGTCTAGCGTCTTGGTTTTTAAAAAGTCTATATAGGGCAGCGGCGAAAAATGGCTGATGACTCCGAGTTCCAGGTATCCGCACGGCATCCTCCATGTGCGGGGCCTGCTCGCGGAAACAGAAATCCCGGTAGAGTAGAGTTTCCCTTTGGTTTCAGGGCCTTCAAGTAATCATAACCCGTGCCACATAAAGTCTATTTTTTGAAGGAACTTGATGAGGATGACTTCCTGGCAGGGCGGATTCCTTTTTATTTTCTGCCTTTAAAAAACCAATACTGGGTAGTCTAGTACGCATGCTTGAGAACCTTCAGCAAGGGCGCCGGGAACGACAGACGTTTCTTTTGTCCCTTTAGGTTTGTTTGTGGCGAGTGTTCCGGCGGTGACGTAATTGTCCTGCGCCCGGAACGGAAGTTCCTGGAAGGGATTCGTGCACCTTTGAGGCGTGGAGCGCTTTCTGTGCCACGAAGTGAGTTAAAAGAAGGGGATTTTGATAGAGGGCTGGGATGGTTCGGGGTTCTCTTGTTTCTGTTGCCGTTTTGGGGCTTTTATGGTGAGGGATACTTTATTTTGTTATAATCTCTCGTTCTTTTCCCTAACGGCGTATTTTGCTGCTACATCATATTCACTTTTAAAAAAAAAAAAAAGTCCTGGATTAGCTCTTTCCTTAGCGCTTGCTTGTTAAGTAATTTAGTTTATCCAGGAAAACACTACCATCGTCCAATTACTGTTCTCGTAAGTGATCGCTGTGCTCTTCATACGTCTGAGCTTTGTGTAAGAATGGTTACCTACTGTGCTTATTTTTAGTTATTTATTTATATATATTGCATTTATATCCTGTTCTTCCTCCGAGGAGCTCAGAATGGTGTACATGCTTATTTTTATCCTCGCAACAACCCTGAGAGGTAGGTTAGGCTGAGAGATGCATGACTGGCCCCGAGTCACCCAGTGAGTTTCATGGTTGAATGGGGGATTCACACTCCTGTCCTAGACTGAAAGTGCTGTTATGTCGGCACCAAGTTAGTATACACATCAGCCAGAATACCTCTTGTGTTGCATAATCCTTCGACAACACTGTTCCAACAACCAGACTAACTAGTTTTAACAAAGCAGTATACAGTACAAATAAATGGAACAGGATAGTCATGACTAATTTAAGTCCCATTAACTTCATTGGGGCTTGGTCATGGCTAATTTAGTCTGGTTGTTGCCCAGTGGGATAATACTTTATGGATCTGATGAACTGGGTTCTAGTGTACAAAAGCTTCTGCTAAAAATAATGTGTTTATCGTGAAAGTGCCCCAAGATTATGTAGTACTTATTGTAGCAAATGAATACAACTACA
Organism: Hemicordylus capensis; assembly: GCF_027244095.1. Taxonomy (NCBI): domain Eukaryota; kingdom Metazoa; phylum Chordata; class Lepidosauria; order Squamata; family Cordylidae; genus Hemicordylus; species Hemicordylus capensis. The sequence continues at coordinate 258,209,289 of NC_069657.1, forward strand.
CTTCTGGAAGTTAACACAGATTAGAAAATGTAATTAAGACTGTCCACTACTACTACGACGACGAATATTTATATACTGTTCTTCAACCAACGTTCTCAAAGCGGTTTACATAGAAAAATAAATTACACATAAATAAGATGAATCCCTGTCCCCAAAGTGCTCACAATCTAAAAAGAAACATTTATCAGATACCAGCAACAGCCACTGGAGGCAGGGGCATAGCAAGGTTGGAGTGGGCCCAGAGACAAGATTTTAAAATGCCTCCCCTCACTGAAGTAAATATATGTGTGTGTGTTTGTGTATGTGCCACAATAGAACATCATCCTAAATTACTTTTTACAAGGTTTTGTAAATTGTGGACGATGCAAGTCATTTAATGGTACTAGAGAAAGACATGCTGTTCTGGTAGCGCCAGGTCTTAACACTCACATCAATTTCGGAGGATGAATACAACTGAAAGAAGCCCGGGCGGTTGCGTGTCTGGGGGAGTCAGTCATGTGACTTATCTCTAGGGGCCCCCCCAAGGCAGTGGGCCCCCAGACAACTGTCTTCCCTTGCACCATTAAAGTTAACACCCCTGACTGGAGGGATGCTGTGCTGGGGCTGGATAGGGCCAGTTGCTCTGCCCCTGCTAAATATTAGGGAATCACCACTTTAAAAGGTGTCTCTGCTCAGTTAGCAGGGGTCACCTATAGGGGTCCAGCTATAAGCATGCATTTAAGTAGGGGGTGGAGAGACTTAAGTTATATTCATTTGCTATCTCAGGTATATCATGATTATTAAAAAGTGCCTTTTAGTTACCAATGATGAATTAATGACACTATTGGCTGTTGCTTGATGATGTTGACTTCACTCATTTGTCATATTTGTTACTTTTGGTATACCAAGGGTGATAACTTAGATCAAATACTGTATGTGTTACAGTGGGGAGGTTCCATATAGAACCTAGGAAGACAAGAACGATCTATTGGAGAAATATGTTTCTGATATAAGGTTTAGGAAAAAATTATTAACACCTTGAAATTGTGACTGAGATCAGTCAGCTGTGGAGCAAGAACCTGAATATTTGCAATGCATCTTTGCTTTAACAAAGCAAAGTTAGTTCCCCTGTTAACTTGGCAAAGAGGCACCTTTTAAACATGATGATTCTCTTTATTTAGCAGGGGGAGAATAACTAGCCCTATCCACTCCTAGCATAGTAACTCCAGTGACTGTTGCTGGTGTCTATATTATGTTTCTTTTTAGATTGTGAGCCCTTTGGGGACAGGGATCCATCTTATTTATTATTTCTCTGCGTAAACCACTTTGGAAATTTTTGTTTAAAAGCAGTATATAAATATTTGTTGTTAACAGAGTCTCCTTGATTTTAGTATAACAGTGAAAGTTCATATCTTGAAACATACAGGGACAAAGTTTTATTGAGAATTGCCTCTTGGTTGTGGCCTGTATTTAGCAGAGCTACATCTATCTAATATTCCTTTATTTTATTAACTTTTCTTTCTGTGTGTGTGTGTGTGTGCACGCACATGTACACGTGCTGTTTAATTTTTTTCTTTTGAGCATGTTTGAATGTTGAAGAGTTAGCATTTGTTCTTCAGTTTCTGAAGACTAGAAAAGCAAAAGCTGAAATCAGTGAAGTCCCATCCCCTTAACTATTCTTTTGATAGGCTTTCAACTCCTTTACAATGTGGGATCTTTTTGGGTTTTGAAAACAGGGAGAAGGTTGAGTAGGGAGCGCAGTGGAGTCATGGATTTAGAGTAATTTTGTTGAGTTAAACCCAGGTCCACCAAGTCTCTCTTACACGTTGGCACATGTGTACCTGAGTTGTCTACATTGTTTTATCAGGAACAGGCCCCTTCTTATCCAAGAGAAGATGCTTCTTTCCCCCGCACCCAACTCCAAATTTCAGAAGTGTGTAACTTTTGTTCTGTGTCACACACAGTAGTGTGAAACTATTGTAATCCTTAATGCTATTTTACTGCTTACAAAAACTCTTCTGGTAATTTTAGAGTTAATGTGGGTTGTTTGGTTATTTTATAGCTGCTGTATGAATTTAATCTTTGTTTTCTTTCTTTATAGTTCAAATTTGAATTTTTAAAAAGTGTGAAAATGGCGTCTAAGAAGGAGCTCACTAATGACCAACGGTTTTCCCGCATTACCAAAGACCCAAGATTTTGGGAGATGCCAGAAAAAGACCGCAAGATCAAAATTGATAAAAGGTTTCGGTCTATGTTTCATGACAAATTCAAGCTGAAATATACTGTGGATAAAAGAGGGCGACCTATACAACATAGTTCTACAGAAGACCTGAAACGCTTCTATAACCTTTCTGATTCAGATTCTGATCTTTCAGAGCCAGATAGTAAATCAGTGGAGAAGAAAACTAAACAAAAAAAGGCAAAAGCTAAAGGAGAGAGACACTCAGAGAAGTCTCTGGGAAGTAGCTCTAAAGAAGAGAGTAAAGTGATAGATAAGTGTTCATCTGTATCAAAATCAGTTTTCTCAGAAAATGAAGGCCAAAAAAGCAAATCATTCAAGTTGAAAAAGAAGGTAAAAGAAACAAATGTAATGAAATCTTCATGGGATGCGGAACTTGCATCAGAACAGCAGAACAAGCAAGGAGAGATGGCTGCAAAAAGCACAGGTTAGAAAACCTCACGTAAAATTGTAAATGAAAATACTAAACTACTAGAAGACCACAGCTCAGGACATTATTTAGGCCATAGGCAAACTTAATAAGGCTAATTGAATGCCATTATTTGTATTTCATCTGGATCCAGATGTCTGGGGTTGGTTAGGGACAGTTGCTCTCTCACTGCTAAATATAAATATAAAAGGTGCCATTTTGAAAGGTGCCTCTTTGCTCAGCAGGAAATGATTATGGTGAGGAGGGCAAGGGGATTACTAAGTACATCGGTCAAAATAACATGCAAAATCAGACAGATAGATCCCAATTTATTAAGGGTATCAGGAAAACTTGCATAATGCAATTTTCTGAGAGAAAAACAATACAAATGAGAATCATAGGAGAGTGCTTTATATCAAATCGGACCATTGGTCCTTCTAGCTCACTATTGTCTATATTGACTGGCAGTGGCTTCTCCAAGGTTTTAAGCAGGAGTCTCTCCCAGCCCTACTTGGACATGCCAGGGATTGAACCTGGGATCTTCTGTATGCAAACAGATTCTCTATTATTATTATTATTTATTTACACAGTCAGACAGGTGTTATTGACTGGTTTGTTTTATCCAGACATCATCATCATCATCATTATCATTATTATTATTAATAATCTTCCTCCAAGGAGCCCACTACATACTTGAGTTTCTCTTTCACAGCAACCCTGTGAAGTAGGTTAGGCTGAGAGAGAAGTGACTGGCCCAGAGTCACCCAGCAAGTAACATGGCTGAATGGGGATTTGAACTCAGGTCTCCCCGGTCCTAGTCCATTACTCTAACCACTACACCACGCTGGCTCTGAATTACTGAACTATTACTGAACTATGATCCCCCATCCCCTAAAAGGAATATCTTACACTAGACAGAGCTCACCTATCCAAATGCAAACCACAGTGAACCCCTGATTATTAAAGCGGACAACTTATGCTTCCTACCACAAGAACAACTGTCCACTACTAAATTTGCATGGGAAACATTTTCCAGAAAATTTCCTAAATCAGGCTTGTTTGCAAAATCCACATTTCTGACTGCTGCAATTTCTCACAATTACAACTGTTGAATGCAAGCTTTGGTTTCTTTTCAGGATAGATAGATTTTAAATTTAATTTCTCATTTTTACTTGGTATATTTCTCAAGCAATTATGCATACTGAATGATGTGTACTAATTTAGTCTAAACATGAAAACGTACTGATTTTAAACTAAATAGAAAAATTACCTAGGAGGATCTATTTTCTAACAAAATTCTAAGTAGCAAACAATTCAAAACTCTAGCTCATTGTAGCCCACGTGTTTTTTGCATAGTTGTCTGTTTAAAAACTAAGGACCATGAATTTTCTAGCAGGGCTTGTAATTATTGAGTAGAACAGCTATCTTTCATAGGACAGAGAGAGAGAGAAAAGTGTTGGTTTTATAAAGAGCAAGTATTCATAATATGAGAACTGCACAATTCCAAAACTTAGAGTATTAAAAATAGGATCATCCAAGTGGGCATGGAGGATCATCCTGACTATGCAGGATAGCATATCCTGGAGCAAGGGATTGGATCCAGTGTATGATGACTTGCCAGTCCATGGCCCCAGTATCAACCCAGTATCAAGTGTAAGAGTAGAATGATCGTTTATGACCAGAAAACACAATCCTATATAATAAAAGGCTTGAGTGTGATCCCGTGCGCCCGTGTCTTTTTCGGCAGTTCGGAGCGCATGCTCATAACTGCCGAAAAAGATACGGCCGCCCAGACATTGGCGGCCATGTTTTTCAAAATTAAGAGACAGACCGTGTTGTGTTGTTTTAGATTGAGGGCCAAAACGGCCCATGTAAATGGCCCCGCGGCCACTGCTGCCGCCCGGCCACCCGCCCTCCCTCCCAGCTGTTATTTGCTCCAACCCCCCCTCCACGTTTAAGGGCCAAAACGGCCCATGAAAATGCCCCCATGGCTGTCACCGCCAACCGCCCGCCCTCCCTCCCAGCTGCCGAGACCTCCTTACCCATACCAGATCTCTGTAGCCTCGGGCCACGTCCTTCACTCGAACACATTAGCTATTTAGAGAAGGAGAGAAAAGCTCGCATGCAGAGCTCCTCTCTCTTTAAAGCCTTTTCCCTAACTGGCGCTATGGACACAAAGGACGCAATAGGCGTCCTTTTCGCCCAAAGCGCCAGTACAGGAAGAGGCTTTAAGGAGTGAGGAGCTCTGCATGCAAGCTCCTCTTTCCTTTTCTAAGTTGCTAATGCAATCGAGTGAAGGACGTGGCCCGGGGCAGAAGAGGTCTCGGCAGCTGGGAGGGCGGACGGTTGGTCGGCAGCAACAGCCGCGGGGTCATTTACATGGGCTGTTTTGGCCCTTAAATGTGGGAGGGGGGGTGGAGCAAATAACAGCTGGGAGGGCGGCCGGCCGGTTGGTGGCGACAGCCGTGGGGGCATTTTAATGGACCATTTTAGCCCTTAAACGTGGGGGGGGGGCAGAAACACAGAAAGAAAAAGGAGAAAAAAACTAGCGCCCATTATTATAACGGGCTTAAAAATACTAGTACAACAATAATTGACTTGAAAAAAACCTAAAAACCTATTACAAAGTATCAGCCCTTGGTGAATTGATGTGTGGGAGGATCATTATACACGCAGGATGAGTTGCCCAATATTGATCTGGAGCTTGATGCTGATCTGCTCCCTCAGCGGGCACCTTGAGTCCTTGGTCAAACATCTTAAGCCCGGTAAGGCTTATATTACAACAGAAGTTCTGCGCAATAACTCGGAGTAGTGGATTCCAGTTTTAGACTTGCTTTTCACCTTCATAGATCTTACTGTGTTGGTCCCAAGGGCCTGAGACTTAGCTATAATAATTCCTATATATAAAAGAAGCAAAAGGAATATGTCTACCAGTTAGGCATATTCAGTCTCTTGAATATAATCAGCAAGTTGTATGCTAAATATCTAAATGAAAAAACTTTTGGACTGGCTTGAGTCTGAACTCAAGCTGAAGACGCAAGCTGAGTCTGAACCCCGCTTTGTCCTTGTGGTATGGGCACTATTGAATCAACAGCTCATGTTTAATATTGTACTTTTTATTTTTTAAAAAATTGCACAGATTTCATAACTCCTTCATTAGCTAACTTTCCAGGCCATTCAGATTTATTTTACTTTTGGCGTCTGTACATAATTTAACTACAAAGCTGTTGGTAATAAGAGCTTGAGCACAGCTTTTGTATGGCGCACAACTTAGGCCATATGACAATTCTGCTCTTTTGGAGATCATGCAATCTAAATCCCTACTACTTTCATGTAGCACAATGTGTACCCAGTGTGGTCCTCCACCGCGAACCTGGTGTAACTAGAGTTATGGTTATGGTTAAGCATCCTTGTTTATTGGCTAAGAATGTCTTTCTTTCCAGTAGGATTAATCTCGCTGAAATTAGTTGATCATTTTGGCACACAGTGGAAAAGATTTCTTCAACAGAAGCTTAATTCCTTTGGTTTTTCCCAGGAAGCTCTTTTGATGTTGGGTTTTGAGCAAGCCAAGTTAGCTCTTAAACAAGGATGCTTAATGAGTGATGGACATGGAAGTTCAATTAGATCAATCTAACCTTTCAAGAGATGGTTTTTGATCAGTCAGTCTTCTGTCTTCAGGCCAGCAAGATACTTAAATCAAATTACAGTGCCTAATTTGGCTTTCACTTTAGGATGGCTTTCACTTTAGAATGTTTTAATGTGTTACCCACAGCTGTACTGTAATGGAAATATAATAAAACAAGTGAATTTTGGCCCGTTGAATAATGGGCGCTAGTAACGGCGCTCCTGGCCCCCCGCCGCTATTCCCCCTCCCTCCGCCGTCCGCCCCCCCTACCTTTAAGGGCCAAATCGGCCCAGGCACTTGCCCCCGCCAGGCTGGGGAGACGGCGGCCGGGACCGGGTGCAGAGCGGAGGCCATGCAACTTTTTAAAAAATTGCTTCTGCAGCCGACGCTGCCGAGTCCCCCTTACCCTGGCCGACTGCTGTCGGCCGAAGACAGCCCTTAATTTAAGAGGCAGAGAGGAGCTCGCAAGCAGAGCTCCTCTCTGTGCAAAGCCTTTTGCCGAACTGCCGCTTTGGGCGCAAGGGACGCAAGCACCCAAAGCGGCAGTTCGGCAAGAGGCTTTGCACAGAGAGGAGCTCTGCTTGCGAGCTCCTCTCTGCCTCTTAAATTAAGGGCTGTCTTCGGCCGACAGCAGTCGGCCAGGTTAAGGGGGGCTTGGCAGCTGGGAGGAAGGGTCGGCGGCAGCGACCGCGGGAGCATTTTTAAAAAAAGTTTCATGGCCTCCGCTCCGCCCCCGGCCTCTGTCTATTTTGGCCGAGGCGGCGGCTCTGCCGCCGCCTCGGTCACTTTCCCCTGCCGCCGCTTCTCCGGCTTCTTCGGGGTGGCCGCTTCTGGCCGCCCAAGATGGCTGCTGGGTGCCGGCGATCGTGCGTCCCTTGCCCTGTTCTGGGCATGCGCTTCGCGCATGCCCAGAACAGGGCAGGGAGGCACAGACACACGCTTGGTGTCCGTCCACGGACGGACACCAAGCGTTTTATTAGAGAGGATTCTTTACATAGCCCCACTTTGTCCTTGTGGTATGGGCACTATTGAATCAACAGCTCATGTTTAATATTGTACTTTTTATTTTTTTAAAAATTGCACATATTTCATAACTCCTTCATTAGCTAACTTTCCAGGCCATTCAGATTTATTTTACCTCTAATTAACAATGACTTAATCTCTTTGAATGTTGCATAATAAGAGTATGTAATCTATTGTGCCATATTTGTAATGACTGGTCTCCAAAGAGAGATTATCTATCTAAATAGAAAAGCAGTAGGTGGCATCCATAGTTGTCCTTGATCTGGGGCAAAGACTTCTGTTGCAGTCTAAGGATGCTACCCAATGTGTTTGATAGGCCACTGTGTCTTACCAACACATGATCTTTAAGCATTTGCAAGTTAACTGTCCACCTTAACCCCTTCTGTTTTTTACTGGAATTCTTATCATGATTAGCAAAGATACTCATTGGTCCCTCTGCCTCCAATGAGGAGAGGAGAGTCAGAGGAGAGCTGGTCTTGTGGTCGCATGTCCCCGTAGCTAAGCAGAGTCCACCCAGGTTGCATATGAATGGGAGACTTGATGTGTGAGCACTGTAAGATATTCCCCTGAGGGGATGGAGTTGCTCTGGGAAGAGCAGAAGGTTTCAAGTTCCCTCCCTGGCATCTCCAAGATAGGGCTGAGAGAGATTCCTGTCTGCAACCTGGGAGAAGCCGCTGTCAGTCTGTGTAGACAATACTGAGCTAGATAGACCTATAGTCTGTCTCAGTACATGTTAGCTTCCTGTGATCCCACTGGCCCACTTTCTGCATCTTTAGCATTTCTGCTAATGATCCAAAGGAACACTAAACAGCGTTAAAGCTTTGCTGAGCCTCACTGTTTTTGGCTCATTTGATCCACTTGCCCATTGTGGGTAATGGTGTGCAGGGAACCGGTGTGTAGGGAACAGAGATAACTTTAAGGACGGGGGAGGGTGCTCTTATCCCTCCGCCGTCCCCTCCCCCACCACTGGCACTGTCTTTTAAAACAATCCGGCGGGGCAGCAGTATACCTCCTTGCCACCCCGGTGCCTCCTCAGACCAGATGTGGCCAGTGCGCGTTGCTTCCAGCGCCGGCAAGGGAAAGCAGGGGGGGTGAGAGCACCCTCCCCTGTCCTTAAAGATATCTTCTCCACCTTCAAATGGCTGAATTGCTGGACATTCAAACCAGTTCGTGCACATCCCTAATTGTGGGGAGGAGAAGTTACTAGAGTGTCCATGACAAGTGGCTCTGTGGGATTCTGGTCATAATTATTTTCAAACTAATTATCGTCATAGGTAATTTAACATCATGCACGTATAATATTTCAAACTTTTGTTGAAAAGTGTTATATAAATATATTAAATGTGCTGATTTTCTTTATGTAGAAAATGAAGATGATACCGGTGGCATCTGTGTTAACAAAAATTTTAAAAATAAAGCTGCTAAAAATGAGGAAAACTTTGAACTTGAAGTATTGGAAGGCAGTGGGGGAACTGGAGAGGAAAGTGAGACAGAAGATAGTGGAGATCTGGAAGAGGAAAGCAGTTTGGGAAATGAAGAAGCTGATTCAGCAGATGGAGAGACTGGAGATGGAAGTGAGTCAGATGATGATGAAAGTGACAGTGGGCCAGATTTGGCAAGGGGGAAAGGCAATATAGAAACTAGTTCGGAGGATGAAGAAGAAAATGATGATATGACTGGAATATTTGCAAAAGAGCCTGAAGTTGTGCATGGATGGGGAGAACTGGCTAAAGATGCTCCTCGTGCAGATAAGGTAAGAATTAATGGCTGTGTTTCTGAGGAATTTATTATTTAATCGTGTCAATATCTCTTTTTCAGCATAAAAGTGCTTTTATTTCAGATCTTATTTGTGCCCAATTCTCCTAATATTTACTCAGAAGCAAATATCACTGAATTTATTAATGCTTACTTTCAAGAAAGTGTCCACAAGAATTCAGCCTTGCTCACAAGCAGCTTGTATTAAATTAGGGGGCAGCCACCCAGTCAGCCTCATGACCAGCCAATGACTTTGACCTTCTGGGTTATGGGAGGTCAAAACGATTGGTTGGTCAGGAAGCTGACTGAGTGGATGCTCCCTAATGTAATATAAGCTTGTTGCTGAAATAGTCTTTCTTGTATACCTTTCTGGTTCTGGAAGACCAGCTATTTCTGCTGGAAAAGATGAGTGGTAAAGGTTTACAATGACTTCTTGGTTGAAAACCTTAGAATGAGCCAAAAGAGAGCAACCCATCCTGTCCCACCCCAGCACAACATCTTTTCAGTGGCTGTTGCTGGTGTCTGTATTGTGTTCCTTCTTGGATTATGAGCCCTTTTGGGACAAGGAACATACATTTCCATATATTTTGCTATGAAAGCTGCTTTGAACATAACAGTAATAATATATCACTAGGCTAGCTAATCCAGGCAAAAATTAATACCTCCCTAGAGAAGTTGTGGTGTTTGTGCTTCGCACTGGCCAGCACTAGGTCAAGGCTAGCAATGTATTCTAGGGATGTGAATGGAACCGTGGAAATGCGGTTCGGTGCTGAGAGGGGTCTTGCTTTAAGGGCGGGGGGGTGTATTTACCTCTCTCCGCTTTTTCCCTTCTGGCACTCCGCTTTTCAACAGAGGGGGGAAAGCAGCCAGAGGGGGGAAAGCAGCAGGACGTGTAAGTACAACACACACCCCGCTCTTAAAGCGAGACACACACACCCTGGTGCCTAACCGTCGGACCGGGCCACGTCTGAACTGGTTCAGAGGCCACTAAAATGGCCTCCGGGTGGGTTGCCAGAACTTAAGGGGTATACTCATGAGTCAAATGGGCCGTAAGCCAGAATTTGGCTTTTTTAAAGCCAAATCTGGCCACCTAGCTCTGGACCAGTTCAGGCACATCCCTAATGTATTCTGCTGTTGCACTTCTAGATAGACTAAAATGGACGCAGGAGTCACTTAAAGAAGCTGTAGAAGCTCAGTGGAAATTCTGGTCCTGTGCCCTTGGCTCTCTTTTATATTTCCTGGCAGTGTTGACCTAAAAGCTTCCTGGTTCTTGTCTTCCCCTGAAATGGGTGAGAATGGCAACCTGTATTGGGCTTGAAAAGTAAGTGGTGTAATGATGGAAACTGAAAAAAGAGAAAGAGAACTAGTGGCAGCAAAAGACAAGCAAGAAATAATACAGACCATCAAATTGCTTCAGCAACAATTGTCCCTGGTGGTAATTAATGAGATGACTCAGAACTTAAAATATTTGAAACAAAAGACATTTGAATTCGCGAATAAGTCAGGAAAATTATTAGCCTGGAAACTTAGAAAAGAGAGAGAAAATAATTATATAACCAAAATATCGACTAAAAAGGGAATCTCCTTTGAGGAAAAGATTATCAAGAAAGAATTTTAAAAATATTTTTCAGTTATATCAGGAAACAAGAATAAATGTAAAGAAAATTGAAAGCTTTTTGAAGGAACAAAACCTGCCACAACTTTCTAAATATCAGATAGAGGAACTAAATGCATCGATATCGACTATGGAAGTGATAGAAGCAAGTGATTAATCGAAGTAAATCAGGAAGAACCCCAGGGCCAGATGGTTTACCAGCTATAGGACTTTTAAAGATCAGTTAGTGCAACCATTACAAGAGACTATGAATGATGTCCTTAAGAAAGGGATAATGCCGGACTCATGGAAATATGCAGATATTACATTAATACCCAAATCAGATCGAGACTTAACACAAGTAAAGAACTATACCCATCTCTCTTTTGAATAATGATTACAAATTATTTACAGCCATTTTGGCTAATAGGCTTAAGTTGATTTTGAATAATTTTATACATGAAGACCAGGTGGGATTTTTGCCAAAAGGCAAATGAGAGAGAATATTAGAACTGTGTTAAATGTCTTGGAATATTATGATAAACAGAAGGAGAAACAGGTTGCCACGATATTTTTGGACGCTGAGAAGGCATTTGATAATGTTTTTTGGCAGTTCGTGCAGAAAGTATTGGTAGAAATGAACTTTGGGGAGAACTTTAATTTTCACAGATTGTTCTGAATATATTACCCCTATCGATTTATTAAAGTGAATGGGGAACTCTCAGAAAAATGCTCAGTTAATAAAGGGACAAGACAGGGGTACCCACTTTCACCTCTACTTTTTATATTAGTATTGGAGGTTCTTTGTAGGGGTATCAGAAATGACGATCAGATTCAAGGGTTAAAAACTGGTAAACAAGAGTATAAGTTGAGAGCATTTGCAGATGTAGTTATTTTTTTAGAAGATCCAATTGAAAGGTTGAGCAAATGCTTAGATAAAATAGATTCCTATGGACAACTGGCGGGTTTTTTCATTAATAGGCAAAAAACTAAGGTACTGATGAAAAATATGGGCACTCAAGCCAAAAATAAGTTGTATGAAATAAGTCAACTGAAAATAAAAAGAAAGTAAAATATCTGGGTATTTGGTTATCTGATAAAAACTCAGTGTTATTTCAAAATAACTATGGGGTTATTTGGGATCAGGTGAAAGTCGATTTACAAAGATGGAATAGGATGAAATTATCGCTACTGGGTAGAATTTCTGTTATTAAAATGAATGTACTACCAAAGATGTTGTTTCTATTCTAAATGATACCTGTAATTAATACTTTGACCTGTTTTAAATGCTGGCAGAAAGATTTGGCAGGCAAGGGAAAAGACGCAGAATTAATTTTAAAAACTTAACTGATGCTAAAGAAAGAGGAGGTCTTGCCCTTCCAAATTTAAGATTGTATTTTGATGCAGCATGTTTTGTATGGATGAAAGAATGGATAGTCTTAAACCCAAGAATTTTGGATTTGGAAGGCTTTGATAGAAGATTTGGTTGGCATGCGTATTTATTTTATAAGACCAAAGTACATAGGGACTTTCTTAATCATTATATTAGAAGAAGTTTGATAATAGTTTGGGAAAGAAATAAGAAATACTTAGAAAACAAGGTACCTCTGTGGTTATCCCCGCTAGAAGCTGTTATGTGTAAAGAAGTGAATATGAAAACCAGATGGCTGACATATAATGAAGTGTTGAATAAGTGTGATAATAAATGGGAACTGAAAAAGGAGGAAGAACTAAAAGATAGAGTGACCAACTGGTTTCAATATTATCAGTTAAATGAGGTTTTTAAAAAAGATTCAAAAATAGGCTTTGAAGAGCAGAGATCAACATTTGAAATAGAGTTATGTGAAAGTGATGTAAAACTAATTACCAAAATGTACAATTTGTTATTATGTGAGGAAACAAGAGATGAAGTGGTAAAATCAACAATGGTAAAATGAGCACAAGATGTAGGTCATAATATTAACTTAGAGGCCTGGGAGAAGCTATGGAAGAAAGATCTTAAACTTACAGCGTGTTATAATTTAAAAGAAAAGAAAATTTAATTAAAATGATGTACAGGTGGTATCTAACACCGAAGAAACTAGCTTTAATGTATAAAAATGTATCTAATAAGTGCTGGAAATGTAAAGATAGCGAGGGGTGATCGTATCACATGTGGTGGTCCTGCAGAGAGGTAAAGAGGTTTTGGGATATGATTTATGATGAACTTGAAAAGATTTTTAAATGTGTATTGTATAAGAGACCTGAATCCTTTCTGTTGGGCACAATTAATGAAGAAATCTCGAAAGAAAATAGAAATTTATTCCTATATCTTACGACAGCGGCTAGAATGGTTCTTGCTCAGAAATGGAGATCTGCGGAAATTCCAGCAAAAAAAGAATGGCTGATGAAGGCATATGAATATGCAGAAATGGCACAACCTACTGTATTAGTAAAAGATAGTCATATAGAAAACTTCATAGAAGATTGGAAACCCTTTTTGCGGTATATGAAAAACAATGTGAATTTGGATTTATTAACGGGGGTTGAAATGTAAAAATAACAGTTGGGGAATTTGTTATAGTAATGAAACTAATAGATTACTATGGTGATGAAAACAAGGATTAGGACATAATAACCAGATATATAAATAGGAAGAAAATATTTACATGAGAGCAAATATGGATGTTGCAGTATAACTGTGTTGAAAGATGAACGGGAAGTCACATAGATATGTAGAAAACTAATAAAAATAAAGTGCAAAAGAAAAAAAAAGAAAACTAAGTGGGGTGTGTGTGTGTGTGTGTGTGTGTGTGTGTGTGTGTGTGTGAAATATAAAATGTGTGGTGTAGTGGAAATACTACACTCATAGTTCTTTCTAGGTAGAGGCCAACACCCTTTCTGTCAGATTCAAAGCACCTTATTACACCACTTCTGTGAGGGAGGGCAGGATGCCTCCTTGTCTTAAGGAGGCAATCATTAGACCTCTTCTAAAGAAGCCTGTATTAGATCCCTCAGAGTTGAGCAATTATAGGCCTGTTTCCAACCTCCCATGGCTGGGCAAGGTAATTGAGAGGGTGGTGGCCTCTCAGCTCCAGGCGGTCTTGGAGGAAACTGATTATCTAGACCCACTTCAAACTGGCGGGTGGGCTATGGAGTGGAGACTGCCTTGGTCGGCCTGATGGATGATCTCCAATTGGCAATTGACAGAGGAAGTGTGACTCTGTTGGTCCTTTTGGATCTCTCGGCGGCTTTCAATACTATCAGCCATAGTATCCTTCTGGAACGACTGAGGGGGTTGGGGGTGGGAGGCACTGTTTTACAGTGGTTCCTTTCCTACCTCTCAGATTCCAGATGGTGTCGATTGGAGATTGTTGCTCTTCAAAATCTGAGCTTAAGTATGGTGTCCCTCAAGGCTCCATACTTTCTCCAATGCTTTTTAACATCTACATGAAACCTCTGGGAGAGATCATCCGGGGATTTGGAGCTGGGTGTTACCAGTATGCTGATGACACCCAGATCTACTTCTCCATGTCAACTTCTTCAGGAGTTGGCATATCCTCCCTAAATGCCTGCTTAGAAGCAGTAATAGGATGAGGGAGAATAAACTGAAGCTGAATCCAGATAAGACGGAGGTACTTATTGTGGGGGTCAGAACTCGAGAGACAATTTTGATCTGCCTGTTCTAGACGGGGTCACACTTCCCCAAAAGGAACAGGTTCGCAGTCTGGGAGTACTTTTGGATTTACAGACCTTTCTCTGGTTTCTCAGGTTGAGGCAGTGGCCGGGGTGCTTTGTATCAGCTTCGGCTGATACGCCAGCTGCGCCTGTTTCTCGAGATCAATGACCTCAAAACAGTGGTACATCTGTTGGTAACCTCCAGGCTTGACTTTTGTAATGCGCTCTACGTGGGGCTGCCTTTGTACGTAGTCTGGAAACTTCAGTTGGTTCAGAATGCGGCAGCCAGGTTGGTCTCTGGGTCATATCGGAGAGACCATGTTACTCCTTTACTGATGGAGTTACACTGGCTGCCAATAGGTTTCCGGACAAAATACAAAGTGCTAGTTATAACTTACAAAGCCCTAAATGGCTTAGGTCCTGAGTATTTAAAAGAGCGTCTTCTTCATTACAAGCCCCACCGCCCATTGAGGTCATCTGAGGAGGTCCGTTTCCAGTTATTGCCAACTCGTTTGGTGGCTACACAGAGACGGGCCTTCTCGGTCGCTGCCCCAAGATTGTGGAATGCACTCCCTGCTGAGATACAATTCTCCCCATCTCTGGCAATTTTCAAAAAACACCTGAAAACCCATCTTTTCGCCCAAGCTTTCTCAGCTTCCTAAATTGTGGGGGTTTTAATCTCTGGTTTATTTTTAAATTGTTAAAGTGTTTTTAAGTTTTTGTATATGTTTTTAACTGGTTTTATGTTATTGTAAAATGCCCAGAGATGTAAGTTTGGGGCGGTATACAAATTTGATAGATAGATAGATAGATAGATAGATAGATAAAATGAGAATTACAGCTGGGCCTTCACCTAATACACACAGGTGATTGGTGAAGCATCCACAAAATGGTGGTGACATATTATATACTCATTCGTATCTCTATGTTAATATCTAGTCATACATAGGCTCTTGTAAACTGAGCATCCTCCCGCCACGCCCCCCCCCCCAGAAGGACCAATCATGGTTCTTTTGGACAAGATACATTATGGTCCCAACTACTCATGTAGGCTCTTCAGAGTACAGTTATCCCATTGTTCATTGTTCCCCCAAGCCCCTCCTTTTCACACATTTCAAAAATCATCAGTTCATCCTAAACAGTAACTTTGGTTCACTTTCTCATCAGGGATTTGAGGCCTAGTAGCCCAGATTCCTGCTATAGTGGCAAGGAGAAGATATTCAGTCTCCGGTGTACACAACCCTTGGTTGGGGGAACAGAGGACCAGGTGTGCTTTGATCCCATGTTTGTTCTTTCCGTATGATTCAAAGCTTTGCAGTTGTGCTCAGACTAATTTGCAAGTCCTCAAAGTATTACTGGTTGTGTGTAAATCTAATTTCATAACTGAATTGCCATGATGTGGTAGGCTGAGTGATCATAATTTGGTTTGTTTGTGCTCTCCTATTGTTGGGCAAAAAAGATCCTGTTACAAATTGCTCTTCTTGCACACAGGTTACACACAGATTGGCAGTTTGCAACATGGACTGGGATCGGCTGAAGGCTAAGGACTTACTGGCTTTATTTAATTCGTTTATACCTAAAGGTGGTGGTGTGTTTTCTGTAAAGGTAAGCACTTTCAAAAGGAATATATAAACCGTAGTTGGTGGGGGGAAACCAATGAGGCTATTCTCACAATGGGGGAAAATTGGACTTAAGAAGCCCAGCCTGGTTTTTCCCCATTGTAAGAACTCGTGGGTGAGCCTGGTGGTTCTCTGGTAGCTAGCCCACCAAAGTAGCCCTCCCTTTAGCCCAGGTTATCAGAGCAAGCACTCCACGCGGTTTTTCTGATCGTGCGCCACCACAGCGCGGCTCTGCACTATTGCGACACACAAAGAGACCCTCACTGGGAGGCTACAAGTAGCTTCCCAGGTTCAGAGGTCTCTCCATGATGCCCTGCACGCTTGCGCGGGGCATCCTGGAACTTCCTGGGGTCATGCGGCCCCTGATTCCCACTGCCCCTGTTGGCTCCGTGACGGAGTTGGCAGTTGTGTGGGCGGCCGATTTGGCCGCCCAGCTACAAGTGGCTATTCATCTGCAAAGAGAGTGGGCTAAGCCCGCTTTTCCTGCAGAACCCCCTCAAGCGCTTCATACCGATCGTGTGAAGCGCATCAATATTTTTCTTGTAAGATGAATGATGGCATGCTGGGGAAGAAAAGGGGTAGGTGGGCTGAAATACTTAGCTAGATTTGTACTAATGGTGTGTGGGGTGGGGGCTGCACCTCTCTCTCCATGAGTGGAGGAAATTTTAAGTTTAAGTTTTTGCTTTTAAAAAATCTGGGATTTGGTGTGGCACCCAAACCCAGCAAACTCTGTTTTTTTCTGACTAGAGTTTGCAAAGAAGCTACAATATGAACCTGGGATTGAAAAGCCTGGGGGTTTGCTAATGTGGTTACTGATCTCTTCTCCCACATCTTTTGGAAGGGCTGGAAGATGTCAGGAGCCATCAGGAGCCAACAGAATTTGGGGTTCTGTTCTAGATTGCAGTCTGGAGCATCTTTCTGGGCTTTATAAGGATAAATAGAGGATACAGGAAAGGCAAAATTTGATTGTCTCTGCTGCTGCTCTTTGTACTCTGTATTGCTTTTATGCTTTTTAAATTTTTAATCAGATTTGTTTTATATTTTTAGCTTAGTATTTTAATTGTGTCTTTTTTTACAATCTTGTTTTTAAATTTTGCTGTAAACTGCCTTGGGATTGTTTTAATGAAAGGCGGTATATAAATTTAACAATCAATCAATCAATCAATCAATCAATAATCTTAAATGATAGTTTCAAAAAGAATATTATTTTAAGGTAATTTGGCTTAGGGTCCAAATCGCAGGTTAAGGCATGCTGTAGACAGTGCTTGGAAGCAGTAATAGAGAGGGGTGGGGGATGAGGAGACTAAAAGGGGCAGAAGTTTAGTTTTCCCTATCCTTAGTCCAGTGGTGTGTTCGGTGCACTTGCAGGTCAGTGCACTGGCAGGTCTCCTCGCAGGGAGAAGAAAGGGTGAGGAACAAAGGGCTATTACTCGCATGCTTGAGAACCAGCAGGGTACAAATCCATGCAGACTCCATGTGGTTTGGGAAGGGATACTTATACTTAAAAATATGCCCGGGCAGTAGGGATGTGCACGGAATCGGCTCCCTTTGAGCCGATAGTGGGGAGGGGTGGCTTTAAGGACGGAGGGAAGATGTGTTTCCCCCTCCCCTATGCTCCTTCCTCTGGTGCTCTGTGTAGAGGTAGTCGCATGGGGCAACAGTGTACCTCCTTGCCACCCCATTGTTTCAGTGACTGGAAGTGTTGTGCGTGCATGCATGTGTCACAGGCGTACGCACGCTGCACACATGGCACTTCCGGTGACTAGACAAACAGGGCAGCAAGGAGATATGCTTCCACCCCACGGGACTAAATCTACACAGAGTTCCGGAGGGGGAAGCAGTGTGTGTGTGTGGGGGGGGGGATGTGACCCTTCCCCGTCCTTAAAGCCACCCCGGCCCCCGAGTTCAAACTGGTTTGAACGCAGGGGTTGCACACCTGTTTGGCGTTGTAAGACTAGAATGCCAAACAG
The DNA here is from genome assembly GCF_027244095.1 of Hemicordylus capensis. Lineage (NCBI taxonomy): Eukaryota > Metazoa > Chordata > Lepidosauria > Squamata > Cordylidae > Hemicordylus > Hemicordylus capensis. The sequence goes on from NC_069657.1 coordinate 258,227,159, forward strand.
GTTCGCGCACATCCCTACTGGGCAATTCCCAAGCCATGCTCCCTTCTTGGAGGGGCAAAAACTTGGGTAGAACCATGAAGTCCATAGTTAAATGAACTAGTCAGTCCTGGATGTGACTTGCCAAACAAAAGGCAGGAGTGGCTTGTGGAACTGTACGTGTAGATCTGAATAGCTAGGCTTCAGGTTTCTCTTGAGAACGAGATGGCACTCCTGGTGCAGAGCTATATGATTTGGGGTTTTAATGGGTTGCCTGTGCTCTGGTCTCTGCTAACCAACTGAGCTATTAAGGGTGGGTTGGGAAATGTTGCTTCTTATCGGAGTTGTGGCAGAGAGTGCTTGCAAGGGTGTCTCTCTTGCAGCAAGGGAGTATTTTCTTCCCTCGAGGTGTACCTTTTGAATTAGGTCTACTTGCTGGGTAATAGTCTTCTCTAGCGATAAAGAGACAGGTTTGGGGATGGCCCCTTGCAGTCTTGGTTATTGTGACCTTGGGGTGTATTGCTCCATGCTTTGCTCATGGCTTGACCAGCTGTGAGTTTTCACCAAATATGGGCAAGTGAAAAGTTGCCTTGTATCTTATGGTTGTATTATACATATTTTTAAACTTCTGATTAGATTTGTATTTTTATATTCCACTTTAAGTCTTATTGTATAGTTTTTATAGTTTTATATTTTAAATGTTTTATAAACATTCTTGAGATGGTTTTAATGAAAGGTGGTATAAAATGTAACAATCAATAAATAAGTTTATGATCCCATCCACTGAAGCATCCAAAATGAAGACTGTGAGCCCACAGTTCCAACTGCATAGAGCGACACTCTGTGTCCCCCCCAAATCGAGCTGTTCTGGCAATACCTGCCACTGCTTTCCTGCCACTGGCATTCAGAGGCATCCTGCCTCAGAGCTCTGGAGGCAACCTCTATAGCCATCAGGATTAGTAGCCACTGATAGACATTTCCTCCATGCATTTGTCTAAGCCCTGCTTAATTGGGCTCCCCCACCCCAAGCATTCAAGCAAGCAATACTGCCTTTCTTTCTGTGATTGGCTTGCGGAGCGCTGTGGGAGGTAGACTTCATTCTGTCTTCATAGTTGGGTAGGAAGGAAAGAGTGATGGAAACTCTCTCTGTAATATCTCGCCCCATGCTTCTCTCAAGTCAGTGCAACTCTTTGTCCTTGTTTCACTGTTTCTAGATTTATCCATCAGAGTTTGGAAAAGAGAGAATGAAAGAAGAGGAGGTGAAGGGGCCAGCAGAACTACTAAGTCTTCCTGAGGATGTCACCGAGAAAGACTGGTATTTGAATATGTATTTAGTATATTTATTTACTAATCGTGACCTTGGGAGGTTGAGTGCCTGTCAGGTTGGATGTGGAATGGAGTCACCCCCCCAAAATCAAGTAGTGCTTTCAACATATGTGGAAGACTCGCTAGCTATGTAGATGTGTAGGACCCCCATACACTGAAACAAACTTGAACAGTTGGAACACTGGATATTTGGGTATCCATTGGGGTGAAGGGAAAATGAGGGGCAAGGGAAGAAAGGTCATTAGTTGGCTGAAGTCCCAGCAGCTTTACAGAGCTGCCTCCGCTTTACTGCCCCTCACAATTAATCGGGGGCAGTTAGGTATACAGGGATGTTTCAGGAATGTGGAAAGAAAGATATTTTACCCTTTCCCACTCTTCAGAAATCGCCCCCACCAGCTCTATTACAATTCAAATTGCCTCTTTGGGACTGGCAGCCAACCCCACAGCTGACCCTCTAGGGAAAAGTCTTTAAGGTGTAGTGAGAGGAGATTAAAATATGCCCTCTCCCCCTCACCCCACCCACCTGCTGCTTCCGGCAAGTCCTGGATGTCACGACTAAATTCCTTTTCAAAACCTGGCTGGAGCTCTGAACTACAGCACTTCTCTTAAAAGCTGGAGATGCACTACAACACTTTGCAGGTCCCACTCAGTGGTCCCTCTCATTCTTTTTAATCTCTGTGTGGAATGAGTTTTGTTCTGGGCGGCAGTATCAAGGCAGTGTGTGCACACATGCATTCAGAGTGGGGCCTTCCTGATTCAACCAGAACGGGATCTAAAATGAACGGAGCGGACATCCAAAAACTTAGGAGCATGTGCACCACTGTTCCCTCTAAGGCATGTGCACGCTCACAAGTTTTTGGATGTCCACTCAGTTAATTTTAGATATTGCTCAGGTTGAATCAGGGAGGACACACTGTGTTGATACTGCCGCCCAGAACAAAATTCATTCCATACACAGAAGGGAAAAAAAGTAGAGAACACACTGATCAGGAAGGCCCCATTCTGAATGCAGGTGTGCACACACTGCCTTGATACTGCCACACAGAACAAAACTCATTCCGCTCAGAGATGAAAAAAATTAGAGGGACCAATGGTGTGCACACCTTAGGGGGAACAGTGGTCCCACTTGTGTGCCAAACTAAGGCTACAGTCCTCACACTTACTTGGAGATAAGCTCAATTTAACTCGCTGGGACTTCTTTCTCTGTACCGGTGTATAAAAAGCTGACACTCTTAGTATGTTTTAAAAAACTTTTTAGAATACACAGTTTGTCGGCACTTCTGCTCCAGTAAGTTGGGCCTCAACACATTTTCTTTGGCTCTGGGAGCTGGCCCCAAATTTTAGGAGCTAGACTGTTCTGCTCTGTGATGGGATGGCAGGGGAAGCAGACATGACATGTGACCAGCAGGAGGAAGGAGCAACCTGTCCCCACTTGGCTTGCTCACACCTCCTCTTAGTTGTGTCAGTCCATCACCTGGCTCAGGCTTTTGTTCTCCAAAGGTTATGTTGGAGACTGGCTTTTACCACAAGTAAATGTTTTTGCAAGCCAAGCCAGTGTTTCTGCCATGGATTCACTAAACCCCTGCTAACTTGGCGAAGAGGCACCTTTTAATGTGGTGATTCTCTTTATTTAGCAGGGGGAGAGTAACTGGCCCTATCCACCCCCAGCACAGTACCTCCAGTGACTGTTGCTGGTGTCTATCTTGTGTATCTCTTTAGATTGTGAACCCTTTGGGGACAGGGATCCATCTTATTTATTTGTTATTTCTCTGTGTGAACTGCCCTGAGCCATTTTTGGAAGGGCGATATAGAAATCGAATAAATAAATAATAACAAAATAATAAATGCAAAGAGATCAGTGATGATAATTTGGATTTATGTAGCATTTCAAACTATTCTCTGAACATTATCCCAGTTGTTTTTATATGAACCCTGTAAGATAAATAATTTTTATTCCCATACTGCAGATAAATGGATGAATCTCAGGGAGAGAGAGAGAGAGTAGCTTGAGCTCATGACTGAGGCAAGGTTTGAACTGAGGTCTCACTAACTCACAGTTCATTCTCAGTCTCTTAGCCACAGCACTGTACTAATTGTCTGTAGTAGAAGTAGTTCTTTTATTGCAGCCATAGGCCAAACATAATTGTCTATAAAAAATAACCAGCGCACTCTGTTCCAATCTTCTGAGATAACAAGTGCTTCTAAACCCTTGCTATGTTTGCTATGCAAACCCTGAGCATTTGAAATTTCTTTGCAAATAATTGTATACTCATTTCACTTGTAACTGACCCACTGTTGATTTCATGTGTTAGTAATGTCTTAAGTTCTAGGAACAACCTGAAATGACATGGGACATCCAAGGCCTATGTAATAGCATGTCCTTTGCACAATGAATTTCTACCACTAGATGGAGCGCTTTTCCTCCAGTGAGTGAACATCACTAAGTTGCTAATATAAAAAGGAAAATATTTTTCCTTCTATATTATATTCTATAAACCACCCAGAGCCATAGGATGAGGCAATATATAAACGTTATAAACAATATTTCTAGTTTAGGGACTCCTACTACTTTTCTTTTATTTAGTATCTTCAGATTATTAGGTGCTTCCAATAACACAAAAGCAGCATGAAAGTTGCCCAAAGGGTTTTCCACATAAGTAACTGGGGGTTAGGGGACTGTGGGATTTCTGGATGAAATTCCAGGAAAAGCTTGAGTATCGTCACACATAACTCTTTGATTGCAGAGGTGCAGCTGAGTACCTCTGGGAGACTGTCTACTCTTTGCAAAGCTGTTAAGTTGCAGGAAAGACAGGTTTGATGAGACCAACTTTACTGTTTGCCTTGAAAAAAATAGTTTTGAGTCAAAACTTGTGCAATGTTCTTGAGAAAAGCAGTGGATTTTAGAATATGTCTATTCTTGCACTTTTGTGCAGAGCAGTTGTGCTCTAGCTTTGTACCACTCTGCAGATAACCACATGATGAATGGAACATAGGAAACTGCCATATACTGAGTCACACCATTGGTCTATCTAGCTCAGTATTGTCTTCACAGACTGGCAGCGGCTTCTCCAAGGTTGCAGGCAGGAGTCTCTCTCAGCCCTATCTTGGAGAAGCCAGGGAGGGAACTTGAAACCTTCTGCTCTTCCCAGAGCAGCTTCATCCCCTCAGGGGAATATCTTGAAGTGCTCACACTGCAAGTCTCCCATTCAGATGCAACCAGGGCAGACCCTGCTTAGCTATGGGGACAAGTCATGCTTGCTACCACAAGACCAGCTCTCCTCTCCAAATGCCTAAGATGCTGAACGTGAAAATCAGGACTTGCTTGCCTGGTTGAAATTTTGCCTCTACCATGACCTCACTTGGTTCGCCTTGGGTGAGCCACTGCCTCTCCGCTTCACAAGTGCAATCTGGGTAGAATAACACTTACCTTACAGGGTTGTTGTAAAGATCTGTATGTGGCAGTATAGAAATGTAATAAATTATAAACTTAATACATGTGAAGCACTTCACACACTCAGATAGTACTATGAGAATGCTACATATCATTATCACGACCACCAGCTCCACAGACTGTGGTGAAGTTTCTCAGAATGCTATCAATAGTTCAGAGTGTTTGGTTTTACTTTGGAAAGAGAGTTGTAGCTCAGCCTTAGAACATCTAATTAGTGTATCTCTTAAGGGCGGTATAGAAATCGAATAAATAAATAACGTTAATTGTGGTGCTTTGAAGACTGTAAAGACTATAAAGAGATTCATACATTAGCACAGACTCTTAAATTGTCATCCCCAGCATGTAAACATTTAAGGGATAGATTGCAATATTTTGCTTCACAATGCCTTCATTTCTCTAATGTTACTTGGCTCTTCTAATTTCTTCTAGCATTTATAAGGAAAAACTGAGAGACTATCAGTTCAAACGTCTGAAATATTTCTATGCTGTAGTAGAATGTGACTCTCCAGAAACAGCCAATAAAATTTATGAAGAGTGTGATGGACTGGAATTTGAAAGCAGTTATTCCTTTGTGGACCTGAGGTATAGTGAATCAATGTTAGTTTGTGGTTGGTGGTGTTTTGTTTTTTTAATGCCTCCCTTGTCTAAAACTATTGAGCTTTATCTGAAGGTGCCTTCTGTTCGCAGAAGGGCTGCTTTACACCTTTCTCTGGAATGTTGCACATGGAAAGTGAATCCAAAACCAAAGATGCTTTTCTGCTATTGCAAGTGCTTGTGAAATCTCTGCACAAGCAGAATAATGAACACCCACCCACCCCCAAACATGTCTTCATAACGCTATGTAAAGTTTTGTGTAAGCATTTGTGGAGCAACACTAGCACCTATTTTTCTTCTGCTGATGGTTATTTGGATCCAGCCCACTGAAAATAGCCATCTTTCTTCTTGGGAAGCTGATCTTACCAAGAAACTTGCTTCTTAGGAAGCTGATCTTACCAAGGAAGCTGAACTTGGCAAGAAAGATCCAAAGCCAGTATGTAGCTCTTTAGAAATAAATCTCCCACAAAATGGGAACCTGGAGTTTATTCAGAGATGTCAAATGTGAATTTTAAAAAATTACAGTGGAAGCTTCACTTAGGAGAATTCCGTACTGAAAAGGCTATACAGGTGGACCTTGTCATCTGCGGCCCTGGCACCTGCGATTTTTGTATTTGCTGTCCGGCCATGTGCACCAGACCTCAGTATATGCAGATCAAAAAAGGGTTAAAAACCTCATATCCGTGGTCCCTAGGTGGCCGGAAACGATCTTCGAGGTAATTTCCAGCCACCATTTTGCTTAGCAGAGCCATTTTGTGGCTATTTCAGTGGGGGCGGATCCCCCCTCATGATTTTTCATGGAGAAAAGGCAGGTCTGGGGCATTGATGGACAGCTGGAGCCCCGCAGAGCATGGTATGGCACTTTATTTTATTGAATTCTTAGCTGTTTTCCCCCATCTCCAGGAACCTAATATCCCAATTTCCACTGCCTCAATGCCAGTGGCATCTGGTGGGCCACTGTGTGAAGCAGGATGCTGGACTAGATGGGCCTTGGGCCTAACCAAGCAGGACAGTTCCTATGTTCTTATGTTTACTTATCCACGGTTTCAGCCAAGAACAGAACCCCCACAGATAATGAGGTCCCCCTGTAGTTTTAGAGACCTGAAGTACAGATGCTGTATGGTGTGTTTTTGTTTAGGGGACACACACACACACACACCCGATAGCCTGAAGTTCAGCAATTTAATCAGGTGGAGGTAGGAGAACTATAGAAGTAATGGGAGAGTGGCAATAACAGATTGAGTATGCACATCCATTTTTCATGGTGTTAGGCTATCAAATCATCAGATTGCTGTGGTCCATTTGGCTTAGTATGGCCAACTTTGGCTTGCAGCTGCTCTCCCATGGTCTCCCACAGAGTTCCTTTCCAAGCCTGCCACCTTGGACCCAAGCCCTGCAGATGCTAGGGACTTAGGTATGACTCGGTTGTGGCCCCTTCCCTCTTGACTGGGTTCTTGCCCTGTGAGACATGGTCACATATTTCACGTTCTCAAAGTTGTTTTTTAGGTTTCCCAGTTTCAACAACAATAATGGAAACTCCACAAATTTTAGTGAAACCGCACTGGAGCTGGCCAGACATTCCCTGTGCTGAGCAAAGACATTCCCTTCACTCCCGTTTCCTTTAGTCATAGCCTGAACTACTACTACCCTGTTTTTCTTGTAGGTAATATTAATTAGAGAGAAGCTGGGCCTATAGTTGTTTGTTCCTTTGAAGCTTGGTGATATCAGTTTTAATAACAAATCGTTTTCTTTTGGCTTTTAAGATTTATTCCAGATGATGTGACATTTGATGATGTGCCAAAGGATGTGGCCTCAGAAGTGGATGGAGCTGCTTATAAACCCAAGTACTTCACATCTGCTGCTGTGGCAACATCAAAGGTACCTTAACAGTGTGTTTGTGGCCTTTCCAAACTTGTTTAGTTTTGTGTGTTCTTAATTTGTAAATTATGTAAATACATTCGTGATCGCACTGTAGATAGAAGGGGAGAACAATCCCTCTTTATTGTTGCAGTTGTCAGAAGTACAGTTCTGATCTGTTACAGTCCTGGAAAGTTCTGCTATGGACTTCAGTGGGTTTATTACCTTACCACGTGGGTGCATTTGGCAATGCTGCCTATGGGTAAAAAAAGCTTTAAAATAGGTTTTTGTATAGACTCTCTGCTCTTGTGCTAACTTTTTCTAATATACATGCTAAATTGATACATAATCCGCAATAGGCTAGGTGCATCTTTGAGATATCTGATAAAAATGTTTCTGTACTTGAAAGCAAAAGCATTTAATCTCTTGTTTATCAATGCTTGATTTAGAATGTATTTTGAAATTGGTTTTCCCAGACTGTGGTTACTAAGAGCCAGTACTGTGTCATGGTTAGAGCAGCAGCTCTGGACCAGGGAGACCAAATCATCCATTGAACTCACTGGGTGATCTTGGCCCCGTCACAATCTCTCAGCCCAGTTTCTCTCCCTCATGTAATTGCTGTGAGGATAAAATGGGAGGGGCCTAATCTTGAATAATGCCCTGAGCTCCTTGGAAATAGAGCAGGATATAAAAGTAATAAATACTACCATTTGTGCATGCAGTTCTTAAAATAAAATGTAATTTTTCTCAATTAAGGTTTGTTGGATTCTTATAAGCACTATTGTTTTTGTTTTATTATAGTTGGTTACACTTTTCAGTCTTTACAATTGTAGATGTATGACACAATGGGAGAAAATGGCTGTCATCCAGACCAAATTATTCAAGAGTAGTCACCTTAAGTGGCGCAGTGGGGAAATGATTGACTATCAAGCAGAAGGTTGCCGGTTTGAATCTCTGCTGGTATGTTTCCCAGACTATGGGAAACACCTATGTTGGGCAGCAACGATATAGAAAGATGCTGAAAGGCATCATCTCAGACTGTGCGGGAGGCAGCAATGGTAAACCCCTCCTGTGTTCTACCAAAGAAAACCACAGGGCTCTGTGGGCACCAGGAGTCGAAATCAACTTGATGGCACACTTTACCTTTAGTCTCATTGAAATTAATAGGACAAGTTAATCATGACTAATTTATCCCATTAATTTCAGTGGAACTACTAATGAATAGGTTGGTCTGGATGGCAGCTGATAGCTTTAGCTACTATCATAAAGATGTCAAATAGCTGATATTTAACAGTATCATGAACAAATTATTACATTTATCATCTGCCCTTCTGCCTAGGAGTTCAGAATCAATACCCAGTGCTCTAACTAGGCTGTCATACTGGTTCTAAAAAATTTCCTTCATACTCCATTTTGGAGCATACAGTGTTGGCCACTTATACATACAATGGGGTATTTTCCTAAATTTCAGAATTTATTGTGTTGTCAGTTGTTAGGGGAAAAAATGCTGTGACCCAGAGGAGGCACTTCATTTGGGGCAGATGAGGAGCTGCCCTGCTTCTTGCCAGCCCCATATTCTTGTCCCCCATTCTCACACTAAACATACTACCTCTTTCTCTCTGTGTGTCTGTCTCTCTTGGTTGAATATTGCTCTTGCATTTCCACTGCTTGCCAATAGATGGTGCTGGCTATTGGTTTCTCCCCCCACCCCCCCAATGCTTTGTAAAACCATTTCCTCCCTCTTAGGGTGTTCAGTGGGATCCCTTGCCCACAAATGAAGTCATTACCATACTTCATCACTACCAAGAATGCATATTTAGTGCTTCAGTACCAATCAAAATGTATCTTTCATTGCTTTCCCCCCCAAGGGTGGGCAGGGGCTAGTCCTGCCCCCAACCAATCAGAAGTCAGAATAGTTTACAGGCACCTATCCTGACCAACAGCCAGCATACAAGGCCACAGTCATCTGATTTCCCAGGATTCTTCTAGGTAGGTTGGATAGAGTCTTAGGAGGTCTTCGTGCAAAATGGGAGCACTCAGTCTGCAAGCAAATGGAGTTCAGAACCGGAAGGGGCCATTGCTACCTTTCTCCTGCCTCTGCTCCTCGAGGAAGCCAGCTCTTTTCTCCTCACTCAGCACTCCAACCAAGCTCTCAGAAGGCATTGAATTTCTCCAGTGTTGTCTGGGAGCTCTTTTCTTTTGCTTTAAAAAAAAAATGCCACTAGCAAATCTTGGCAACGTTCAGAGATCTTGGGAATGGGGGTGGGGGGAAGCATGGGATATGGTACTTTCTCTGGGTAGTTAATTGACTAACAAGCAAACAGCTCTCCTCCTGCCCCCACTCCAATTTCTCCTCTTCTGGAACTTTAAGCAAAGCCTGTTGCTTGCTCCCTTATCTTTCTCTTACTATTTCCTCTCTTGATAGTGAAAGAGAGGGAGCGAGTTATGGCCTCCAAATAAATGAAGGCATTTTTGCAGAAATTACTAATTGGATAACTTCAAATTTAGCCTTTCTGAATTGTGTTTTTATTTTTTAACATTCTGAGATTGCCCTCTATTTATGGGCAACCTAACAGGCACAGCTTGGAAACCAATCCAATCCAATCCAAAATAGCCAAGTAGCTCCACCACTCTATAGTTGTTACGCCAGGTTTTATTCATGTGTGTGGGTTAGTTATTCTGTGTGTTACTCTTTTTTTTTTTTTTGGTGAATGGTGGTGGTACACAAAGGAGAGGTCCTCAGCACAAGTTCTTTGGATTTATATGGCTTATTTTTCAAATGTGATATAGGATATCCTCAAGTAAATATTGCTTAGAACTACAGCCAGTTCCAAATAAATGAACTCATTGGGGCTTACTCCCAAGTAACTGCTGTGTGCATAGGATTGTAGACCAAGGACATATCCCAGAAATGTTTATATTGTGAGAAAGGGGAAATAAGGCTTGCTTTTAAAAAAAGTATATGTGCATATTTGTGAGAAGAAAGCAAAATAGTGGGCTCTGTGTGTGGCCAAATACATTGTGGTATTTTCAAGTGCTGTGAAATTTGTGTGTGTATGCATATGCTACCTGCAAATGCATGTGCTACCAAGACTCCAACCCTCACTTCAGTTGGAAATACAGGCCACAATGACTCAGTATTCGCAGTTTCTGTATCTGCAGTAATTGTGAAGAACGAACCCCCCGCAAATACTGAGGTTCTTGTGTATTTAGAATGAAATAGTTAGAAACGTGGCTAATATCTGTGGATGGCTCAGGAGCTAGAGATGCTTCGGGCAAGTAGTTCATCAAGACTTTTTGAATTGGAGGAAATACAAAGAATATACAAAAAGCTAATGACTGCATCCTAAACAAACACATAGGGCATACCTTCCATCCATGGTCCACTTGTCTCTAGACATTTTCTCTCTCCTCCCCTCTGCCAACCCTCTTCACTTGAACTTTTCACTGCTGTAAAATTGTTCAGGTGCTGGGTATGGAGCTGCTCTGGAGGTCCTTAGAGTGCAGCAAAAGGTGATGACAGCTGTACGTTTTTAATTTGAGGCGTCTTTGTGGCACTGTCAGGATTGGTTTGGCTTTTTTGGCTTAGAGTGCTTGCAGCCTAGATGACTTTAAAATTTATATCTAAAGTGTACAACCTAATATAGCTTGTTTTGCCTTAAGGTAGACATCACATGGGATGAGACTGATCATGAAAGAGTGACTTCCTTAAGTAAAACCTTTAAAAAAGATCAACTTCTGGACATGGACTTCCAAGCTTACTTGGCTTCATCAAGTGAGGAAGAGGAACAGCAAGGTACTTGTAGCAGTTAAGGTTCTTGTAATGTTTAGGATTTAAAAACAGGTTTTTCCAAGATATTTCCTTCGGACAGTAAACATTTATTTAACTATGTAAAGAAAGATTTATGGGGGAGTGTAGCCTCTTAGTAAACCAATTGTTTGGATTTAGAATAAAAATAATCCTTCACTTCTTAACAAAATAGCAATCCAGTTGGGAAAGCTCACTTGAACTGATTTGAAACTAAGGACAGGGTTCTTGTTTAAAGGAACCATTGTAATATTTAGTTGTAAAACTAAAGAAATGTGGCGCCTTCGTGCTGGTCGCTGACCGAAATAAAGAGATTATTATTATTAATGTGTCGCCTACTGCAACTGTCAAGTAAGACACACATTTCTTTAGGATTACAACAAAAAAGCAGGAATATTAAAATGGTTCAATTAAACAAGAACTGTTAGTTACAAATGAGTTGAAATGATATTTCCCAACTGGATTGCCATTTGGTTATGAGATGAAGGATTATTTTGGTTATAAATCTAAACTCATATTGCTGTGAAAACTAGTACATCCACTTTGCGAAAATAGTGACAGAACAGCAAATATGATTTATGATAGCTTTCTGTTGGTTTCCTTATTGAATCTCAGAACTATGGGATTTTGTCTTTGATGTTAAAGTAAATCATATTTTAATATAATAGAAAGGCTTAAAAGTTTTTAAATGAAGTTGTAAACACTGAACAGCATCTAGAGTAGCTGGTCACTACCAACTCTACTACCACCTCAAATATTTATATACCAGTTTTCAGTGAAAGTGGTTTATATGGAAATATAAATAAATAAAGATGGTTCCCTGTCCCTAAAGGGTTCACAGTCTGAAAAGAAACACAAGATAGACACCAGCCTCAGCCATTGGAGGGATGCTGTGCTGGTGTTGAATAGGGCCCATTGCTCTCCCTCTGCTAAATAAAGAGAATCACCACTTGAACAAGGTGCCTCTTTGCTCAGTTAGCAGGGGATCAACTCTAAGTTAGACATGACTAACTTAAGTCCCATTAATTTCAATTAGCTGTAGTCATGACTAATGTCATTAGGATGCTGTGTTTTGTTCTCACTTTTATTAAAATGCAAATACATAAAATCAGATGATTGCTTTTTTGTTTAAACTCACTGAAAGGTTTGGGTGCACCAGTTCCAGCCCTAAGAAGGACAGTGGTTCCCTATCTCAGTACTTAACTTACTTAACTGAGATTAGCCAAGGAGACTGCTTTGTCCGTTGTTAGTGCTATTATGAATCGTCACTGTACTTATCTGTTGCATTTTAACTTTTACACAGTAATGATTGCTGATTGTACTGCCTCAATCCCATAGCCCTTTGACCCCATGTACACGTGTGTGTGTGTGTGTGAGAGAGAGAGAGAGAGAGAGAGAGAGAGAGAGATCTGTCAATGGAGGATGGTACTTTGTGGATCTGATAAAGTGGACTGTAATCCATGAAAGCTTATTCTGAAATATTAAGAACATAAGAACAGCCCTGCTGGATCAGGCCCAAGGCCCATCTAGTCCAGCATCCTGTTTCGCACAGTGGCCCACCAGATACCGCTGGAAGCCACAGACAGGAGTTGAGGGCGTGCCCTCTCTCCTGCCATTACTCCCCTGCAACTGGTACTCAGAGGCATCCTGCCTTTGAGGCTGGAGGTGGCCCACAGACCTCCAACTAGTAGCCATTGATAGACGTCTCCTCCATGAAGTCATCCAAACCCCTCTTAAAGCCATCCAGGTTGTTGGCTGTCACCACATCCTGTGGCAGAGAGTTCCACAAGTGGATCACGCGTTGTGTGAAAAAGTACTTCCATTTGTTGGTCCTAGACCTCCTGGCAATCAATTTCATGGAGTGACCCCTGGTTCTAGTGTTGTGTGAGAGGGAAAATAATTTCTCTTAGTCTTTAATTAGTCTTTAAGGTGCTACAGGATGCTTGGTTGACTGTAGACGGCTTCACCAGAAGACACTGTGAAATTTAGTATGTGAAGCCTTGCTGTAGTTGGCAGATGAAATGTCATTTACAAACCCTCAAAAGATTATTTATTGACCAACCCAATTTTAAAAGTTTTTTTAAATACTGCAAATAATGTATTTGGCTTGACGTATTTACATTACAAAACCATTCTAATGCAGCTCTGCTTTCTGCTTCTGAAAGATTTTTTTTTAGTATTATTTCCCTCTGCTCTGTGAGATTTTTTAATTGTTTAAAACTCACTTGTACACATCCAGCACATTTTTCATTTGGGTTAAAGGAAAAAAAAATACAAATGGTTCTGCATTAAACTGCATTCTACATTTTTATTTATTAAATAGAAATAAATAAATTGGCATGTAGGAGTGCAAAATATAATGAAATGAACAGCAACAAGTTTTCAGTTAATTTATCATAGGGTTTTCTGCCTCCAAGCTGTGTATAATTTGTTAGCTTCTGACAAATGTTATTTTTATGACTTTATCTCTCAGTTTCCTTTAAATTTTTACTTTCTCTGAGGTGAATAAATTCAGGCTTTTAAACTGGAACAATTCACATTAAATCACATCATTGTGTAACCAAGACTTCTGATTATGTATGTGATTGGAATAAGTTTTCTTTGAACCGTTGGAAGAATTGGACAGTTGCTGCTGTAGCTAATGCTCTTGTTATTCATGGAAATGTTTCTTTTCCTTGGAAATTGGGCTCCTGAAATTGTGCAATTGTAAAACAACTTAATACCCTGTGGGTTATGGAAGTTGAGTCTTGCCAGCTGAAATGAGTATTACTGAATAATGTTTGATGGTATTCATTTTATGGGCTTGTGTGGTTTGGCACTGTTGTCAGTTGAAAGAATATTAGTGACACGCACACCAGTGTAGTAGTAAGGTCAGTGAAACCATTGCCATCTTTCTCTATTTGTACATGTTCATGGATACCAGAGGAGCCTGTAGTATGAATCCTCTTGCATACAGTGCATTGGTGGATTATGACTTGAATTTTGAATGCAAAAGAAAAGTACAATGATATAGACAATATTAAGGCAATGGCTTCGATATGAAGGTACCTTGCATGAGCAGAAAGCTTCTTATATACTACTTCTTATATACTCACGCAAAGTGGTCCAGTGATTTTCCCTATTCCAACTTCAGTCGCTTGTTGCTTGCTGTTCTAGAGGATTCCTTAGTCATTGAGCACATTTTGGGTGTGGAATTGTGGGGATGAAGGAAAGGGAAGGCCCTGTTGGTCTGGATCCTATCTATCTATCTATCTATCTATCTATCTATCTATCTATCTATCTATCTATCTATACAAATGCTGAAAAACCAACACCTGTAAATAAAGCCAACACATAAGACAAAGGAGAGCAGTGTGGAGGGGTGCAAGGTAAGGAGGGCTTGAACTCGGTAGGCTCCTCTGCCTTGCCTGGACTCCCTCAGCTGGCCTCCCCTCTTTTTGGAAGCTCCACCTCTATCTTTCTTCCCAGATGAAGGGCTACCTACCAGCCTGTTGTCTTGGTCCAGCTGGCTGCCTTCCAGGATTGCCTGACACTCACCGCCTCTTGCTTGGCTCGGGAACTTCTCCTGAGAGGAGGGGCTGCTGAGTTTTTGGTGTATTTTAAATCCGGAAAGTTCTCGAATTTAATTATGCTTTCTGAAACAAGCTTCTTAGTAGGAAATACACAGACATTTCTTCAACATGTTCTTCTGTTTTATTCATTGAGTTATAGGATACATGACAGAATTCTAGGCAATGTGTTTATTGTGGCACTAAGCAGCACGGGGGTGGTGGTGGAATGAAGTTCAGCTGTTTGAATAAAAATGTTGGTTTTCTTAAGATCAGATGGAAAGAATGTTCTGTACTTCTTACTCATTTATATGTATTTATTAAAAAAGGTGTGTGTGTGTATGTGTGTACATGCAGTCTGTTTTATTGTTTTCAAAAGCTAAATTGAGTTCTAATTCAATAAGAGAATGTAAATATTTTGGAAAAGCTGTAAACATCTCACCAAATTGGTGAAAAGCAGCTGGCTAAATTTACAAAAGGACATCCTGTTGAAATTTAGTAGTTTAAAGCAACTCCTGAGTAGTTCTATTGAGTAATTTAGTCAGGATGTCAGCCAGTGTTGCTGGCCACTCTTCATTTCCAACACAAGTCTAAATCCAGGAACACACTAAAAGGCTATGACCAGGGAAGGAGCTTCTCGCGATGCAGTCAAATTCCTGTGCTTCCAGCTATCGTGTACTTAATGCACAGTCAACAGGGTTTTCCCCCCAGGAAAACCCCGAGAGTCTTATTCCATGAAATAGAAAATCCTCAGAACTGGGAGTTGTACAGCACGATTGCAGATGAGCGTTATGTTCATTGATGAGAAATTTTGGGGAGTAGGAGTGGAGGGAAGGGTCTTTGGTAAGAGGGGAAGAAGTGGGTATACTGGATCAGGGTCTGGGATTTAGAGGACCTGGACAACTCACTTGGGTGTCGTATTGCTATCAGTCACTTTTTACATCATCTAATGGGGAAATGCTTGACTAACAAGCGGAAGGTTGCCGGTTCAAATCCCTGATGCTACTATATCGGGCAGCAACGATATAGGAAGATGCTGAAAGGAATCATCTCAAACTGCGCGGGAGGAGGCAATGATAAACTCCTCCTGTATTCTACCAAAGAAAACCACAGGGCTCTGTGGGCGCCAGGAGTCGAAATTGACTCGACGGCACACTTTACTTTTAATGTAATTCAACTTTTGCAAGACTTGAATTTTTGAACTGCACAAATGGTTTTTTGAACTGAATTTGTGTTGGTGGGAACTGCATGTTTTGAGTCTTGCTGCACGTTTTAAAAAAGCCCTGGCAGTCAGAACTTGTCGGTTAGTCTAGCTGTTGTCCTAACACATGTGTATACATACTGCTAGTGTACTGTTATATATAAATGAACCAATTTCCTAGATGTGTTTTGTTAACCTGTTGCAGCTGTATTGTCGACATTGCCTACCTATCTCAGCTGTATTGTCTACTATTAGAGTTTTAAGTACTTTTTTGCATCTTCTCCCTTTCCCCCCCTTCCTCAAAGATGATGGTGCAACATGCACAGCAGACAGTGATAAATATAAACATCACCCCAAGGATGATGAAGAGCAGATTGCAAAATACAGAGAACTCATTCAGTCTATTCAGGAAAAAGAAAAGAAGCACCAAGAAACAGATATGGAAATGGAGATTAAGTGGGTTCCAGGTAAATTGTTCACGCCAATGTTCAAGGCTAATTTTCTGTTTCCATTTTTAGTACAGGCCAGTTAATAATTTTGTTTGCTAGTTTTCTCATGACTCTTGAACTATGTGCATATTTAGATGAAAGTATATTAGAGGAAAATAATAGAACCACAGAGTTGGGGGAATTCCTTGTATGCCGTCTGGTCCAACTCCTCACGTGATACTGGGAAAAGAGGATTTGCTTTGCAAAGCAGCTAAGAGTGCCTTTTGTGCTTTCCTTGGACTTTATTAATTTAATTTAATTTAACATATTTTTATTCCACCCAAAACTTGCGTCTCTGGGCGGTTTACAACAAAAACTTGATTTCTATAGCATTGGGGGATTTTCCCAAAAATAAGATGGGATTGCGAGATACGTTTTTCATTGTGAACTGTGCTGAGCCAATTTGGTTGGGCAATATCTAAATCAGGGATTCTCAACATGTGGGTCCCCAGATGTAATTGGAATTTAACTCCCATAATTCCCAGCCAAAGGCTGCTGGGGCTGGGGATTATGGGAGTTGAAGTCCAGTAACATCTGGGGACCCACACATTGAGAATCCCTGATCTAAATAAATACATATGCCAAAGTGTGGCTTCATGCCTTCAGTGCATGTATGGCAAAGAGAGATGCTCAGCAAGTGTGGCTGTTTTCCACCGGGTTGCTTTAATCATGGTGAAAGCTGGAAGTGCTGAACTTTTCCTTCCTGAACTTTTTTTAATGCCCAAGAACACCTCTGCTTGGCAAGACCATGCTGTCTCTGCTTGCAGACCATGCTGTCCCTATCAGCTGTAGCTGCTCAGCCAAGCCCATTTTTGAACAAACAACTTGTAACATCCAGCTTGGCAGCTGCAGTGGACTACCAAACGCGTGGATGCAACTCGTTGCTTCCCTTTCCTCCTTGACATCCCCACTCAGCCCACCTGTGCCATACTGGGTTGTATGCATGCATACATAACTTAGGAACATAGGAAGCTGCCTTATACAACGTCTGACCATTAGTCCACCGAGCTCAGTATTGTTTACACTGACTCACAGCAGCTCTCCAAGTTTCCAGGAATGAGTCTCTCACAACCCTACCAGGAGATGCCAGGGATTGATCCTGGAACCATTTGCATGCAAGCACGCAGATGCTCTTCTGCTAAGTTATGGCATCGTCACCTAAGGCGAATATCTTATAGTGCTGCTCACATGTAGTCTCCCATTCAAATGCAAACCAAAGTGGACCCTTCTTAGCAAAGGGGACACTATCATGCTTTCTATCGCAAGACAAGCAGCTCCCCTCCCCTGACTTCTGCCATGACTTCAGAGACTAGAATAATTTGGGGCTGCTGCATGTAAACAGCTGATGTGTAAGGTAACTTTCAGCTGCCTCCATGTGGGGAGACTGCATTCTTATACAGCAGCTTGACACTGGGATCTGTGCCACATTAGACTATGAAACACAAGTCTGCAAAAGTGCAAATGAAATCTTTCCACCTCCAGTCCCATCACAAGGCACCATATTTGGGGAAGCAGCCTCTGTTGGGGGAGTTAGTTGAAAGCAAATCATTTTTGTGAAACAGCCTTTGTGAATGAGCAGTTGGTTCACCATGCTTTTCTATCACTCTTCAGTTCTGTGCTTTATGTCTGCATTATATTTTGCCTGAATTATCCTTTTATTCCTTTGAAGGACACCAAAACCCTATTCTCTTCTAAAAGTTAGGAAACTCTGCAGTAGTTCATTATCTATGGCAGTTCCACTGAACCGGCAGTATTTGGATTTCCTGACAGCTAAATACAGGGTTTTTTGGGTAGCTGTTTTCCTTTTTAATTGTTGAATATAGGCATATAGTGCATCTTCCAGCTTCCAACCGTAAACTCTGTTTGAAGCAAACAGTTGCTTCTTTCTTCATCCTTGTACAGTTTGATCTATCAGACAGTCACTTTCATTCTTGGGAATGGTTTGAGCAGTAGTTGCTTAGGCAATCTAATCTTGTACGGGAAGTTCAGTCCCTTTTCTGGCATCATAAAAAGGCTGTGTTATCGTCAAAGTTCTGCTTCTCCAGATGAAGCAATTTGATTTCATTCTCTAGGCAGCTGGTTGAATAAGAAATCTGGAAAATGCTTCCATTTTATTGGGACTCTTTCTGATGAGGAATGGTGTTCTAACCACACCTAACATTATTCCTCTTCAAAAGAAATCTGCAAAGCTATTACCTGGCCATCAGCCTATACTATTTCAAAATGTTTTTATACTTGTAGTTGTGTTAGTGATCTGATTGCTTTACTTTGAATAACTATGGTTGTCTTTTGCTACAGAAGTATTGTGATTGTAATATATTATTATACTGTAATATTCTCATCACACTACTGGTACTGAAGAATTTTTAGACAACAAAAAGTAGCTTTTTCATGTCCCCCTCTCCCCAGATTAGTTTTACTGTTATAGGAACATGTTAAGCATTTTTAATTTAATTTGTCTCAGTGGACCTATAATACCCACAAGTCCATTCAGGACAATTATGTCTTGGAAACGATAAGACAACTATTTACTCCTAGAGAAAGAGGCAATCTTCTCCTGGTTGTAACAATTATCTTTTCCCAGGCCTGAAAAACCAAGACAGCACTATTGCAGCTGCACAGTATAGCCTCTTAAAGGTTCAGTTAAAAAACAAAGCAACTTCTCTCTTTCTAGGAACAGAACTCCTGTAGGAAGAATGAGCAAAGAAAGCTCTAGTAGTGTATGTAGTTCCCTTACTCCCAGGTGAATGATTGCTTTGGATCCTATTAAAGTGAAGCATTCATTTCTTTTTAAGCTAACCCCAAGAAAGAAAACTAGTTGGCCTTCTACTGAATGTCCATTATGAAAGGAAGCTGAGAATTGAGCAAGCACTGTTTCACAAATAATATCGTAATAACCATTACGGGTCTTGTGCTCTAGCTTTCTTTCCCTCACAGATGGTGCACATGAGCACAAGACTTGTTCTCATAGCAGCACCAAACCACGATTTGGTATTACATCTGAACCAAGTTTGTGTGTATATGAAGTAGTAATTTTTTCATGTTTAAATTTTTATTGATTTTAACAGTATCTTAACATTCAGATCACATTAAACAAATATTGACTTCCCACTCACACCTCCTCGTGAATCACCAACTATAGAATTAACCCTTGCTGTAATAGTAATTCAAAACATATATCTTAAACCTTACAAACTCGATTTTGATTTACCCAACCTGCTATTATTACTAAATTTCAAACCCTGTTATAAAATCAATATTAGGAAAATAGTTCTTTAAGTATAATAAAAATGATTTTCAATCTTCTTTAAAACATTCCAAATTTTGATATCTTATCAGTGCTGTGAGTTTTGCCATCTCCGCATATTCCAAATTTTTTATCAGCCAATCTTCTTTTGAAGGCAGTTCATTACTCTTCCATTTCTGCTCATATATTATTCTGGCCGCCGTAGTAGCGTACATAAAGAATGTTGAATTGGTTGCAGAAAACACTCCTTGTGTTATTCCCAGCAGAAAGGATTCTGGCTTCTTAGGAAATGTCATTTAAATTTTTTTCTTTAACTCATTATATATCATGTCCCAAAAGGCCTTAGCCTTCCTACAAGACCACCACATATGAAAAAAGGTTCCTTCAGAGTGTCCACATTTCCAGCATTTGTTTGAAACATTTTTATACATTAATGCCAATTTTTTAGGTGTCAAATACCACCTATACATCATTTTATAATAATTTTCTTTTAAAACATAACATGCAGTGAACTTTAAATCAGTTTTCCATGATTTTTCCCAGGCTGCCATTTCTAAAGTAGTAATTTTATATTAAGACTTGGATCCAAATGTGTGTGACTGTACCACTACCACTCTGCCTGCATTTGCCTGTGCAACGCAGTGTTCTAAAGGGTCCCCCAATTCTTGGAGCAGATTTGGGGGGGTACAAAGGACTGCAGCAGGAACTGGGGGGGGGGTAAGAAAGCCCTAACGCATATGTGAAACACCAGGCATTTCCTGGTAGGTAACTGCTGTTTGTGTTGCTTTTTTGTTTGGTTTTTTAATTGCTTCCTGCTCCTTTTTAGGCTTTTGTGAATGGGGAGACTTGGATCGGGTAGCATACAATTGTATGGAGTGTGTGTATCCTGTAGGCTTTATGAAGTTGTCATTTGCTATGGGGGAAAGAAGGATGTTTCTTTCAACCAAGCATTTAATATATCACTTATCTGCTTCCAGCTGTTGACAGGTCCGGAAATGCTTACTCAAAGATTTCTCCTCGAAACACAAACGTAACAAAAGGGCACCAGAGAGATGAACATCTACATAAATGGTCTGATGGTTACAGCTCCCTGTGGAGCATACAGGGGTAGAGAATAGTAACCTCCTGTTCTTTTGATCTGTCAATTCTGAAAGCTACTAATAGAAACTAGTATATGAGGCAACATGATAAATTCAGCCAAATAAAAGGATACTTATTTGACTAATTTACATTTCCCCCCCAGTAATATTTCCTTTAAAATAGTTTTTGGAATAGGTTTGTGTGGAGTCTGTGGTGGTAAATATTTTTAAAGAAACTAAATTACTGTTGAAGCTTTGAAACTTGGATTTCCTGTTACACTTCAAGTAACTAATTTAGCAAGTTCCCTTCTCTAACCAAAATAGTAGTAAAGGTGTAATAAATAAGAGAACATTGCATGCATGTGATATTTTTGCAGAAACCGGGTCTTTTTTCAAGTCTTCGAACATGAGTTTCCTAAAAAAAATATTAAAACATGGGGTTTTAATAGATAGTTTCTCATTTCTTCTTGATTTCACCTTTAATACCTTAAGGGATTTCCAACTCACTTGCAGATCCTTCCGCCCACCCCACCCCCTTGCATTCTGGGCGCTGATGTATGCACAGATTTTAGTATAATCCATGCAGCCCTGTTAAGTCCAAAACAGCTGCAGTGCCTGCCTGCTAGGTGGTGGGAATTGGTGCAGATGCTTGTGTGATGTGTTCGGCAGACCAGTCCAGTTGGGACTGCCATGTTTCATGCTAGTTGAAGCTCCCTAACCATTTCCAAGTTGAGTCTGTGGTCTGACTCTGAGGTTCATATTTTTAGTGTCTGTTTCGAAGTCTTCAACGAACAGAAAAGGCTGTGGATTTTTTACCAGATGGAAGGCAGTCTTACCTAGTACCGCAACCTGTGTTTCCAGGCTCAGCTGAAGATCTAGGAGCACCCCAAGGCTGTTAAGGGAGGGACAAAGGGAGGCTAGATGCCAGCTATTAGGGTAATCTCTATCCATGCCAAATGAGTGTCCATTGATGATCTGTACTTCACTCTTGTGTGGATATCTTAGGTTGTCGAACTTGTCTTTAGACTTGAACTATGGCCAGTGGTAGAAATTACCAAGATCATATGATCTGTGTGAGAAAGAAAAGGCAGGGCAGGGGGAGAGAGTGATGGGTATTATCCACATATTAGAGACTCCACACTCTAATCTTGCCTAACAACCTATTTAGTAGGAATTCTCTGCAAAATCTTATAGGGGAAAATCCTAGAAGAAATATTCCATATGACATTTTATCATCTGTTACTTCTGCTAATGATTTAACACTGGGGTGATGTTTCTCCCCTTTCAGACTAGTAAATAAATCTTAATTGGATCCTCTTGAGTTAATCTATTTTCTGATTGGCTGTAGGACTTAAAGAAACTGCTGAAGAAATGGTAAGAAACAAGTTAGAAGGAAAGGATAAACAAACGCCATGGGAGCAATTTTTAGAAAAGAAGAAAGAGAAAAAGAAACTGAAGAAAAAGCAGAAGGTAACGTATGCGCTAGTCAAGTACCCTTCCCACATTGACTCATGTGCTAAGGAATCCCTGCATGTCTGCTATGGAAATCTAGTGAGTTCCAGGTGATGGTTCTGGAGCTTTTTCTAGGATTGACACAGTTTATGCTGGGCATTAGCCAGGCCCAGACATCATCAGACACCAGCAACAAGCACACTCTGGCACATATCTACTCGTCCCCAGCAAAAGTGCTAGCCGCATTGGTAGTGGTGGATGTGAGCTGTCCTTCAGAGAAGCTTGTCCCCAAAACACATTGTGTGCCATCCACAGTTTCTTTTCCTCCAGAGCAAGTAGTCCTTGTTCTTAAGCAAGGGCAACTGTATGTTTTCTTCCTTTGGATGTCTTTTAAAAAAAAAAATTAAAGAACTTGGTATACTTACAGAAAGCATAAGTAAGGGTAGGCAAATGATTGACTAAGGTAGCATTAGTCATAGCTGGCCTGAGTACTCTTCATCTTTCTTTGGCAGTCAAGTAAAATGAAAAGGGAGTTGTGATTAAAGGAAACTAAATGTAATTAACCCATCCAGAAAATTCTCCTTTGATCTTGTGTCCTTGATAAGTTGATGCTAAAGGGGATGGTTATTCTTGTTGCTGAAATCTCTTTGCATTAGAGCTGCCAAGCCTTGGATGAGAATGATAGCTTTGTACAAAGTCCTAAGCAATGAGCAAATTTTGCCTGCAGAATTTTAGAAGCACATCTTTTTTAACACTGGGAAAGTCTTCAAAGAAATGCACATTTTGAAATTATTTTGGAAAAATGATGGCAATGTCTCCATAATGATTGACTTTCTCCATTGTTTGTGTAAAGTCAACAAGAGGGTTGCCAAAAATGCCTTCATTTTAAGCTAGACTTTGACTCTGAGAGCATTTTGGCTCCATATGGTTGTCCATTATTTCAGAATACGCTAGCCAAGGCACTCCATAGAATGAGACAACTGTGGGGGAAGAATGGCAGTTCAGTCCCCAAATAGCAAAGCAAAACCAGTTTGGTGAGAAGGCAGCAAAGCAAGAGGTCTTGAGACAGTTGTTGAGTATTGAAGAACTACAAGGATTTATTTAAAGAAAAGGTTACAAACAAATGTGAAAAAGCCTGCAGCTTAATTTAAGATGTGACTCATGGCTGAAGACCAAAACAAACAGCCATCTCTGGAAAGACAAAATGAAGGCTAACACTGGAAGATGAAAGACGGGAGGAGTCCAGCACTTTTATCCATGACTCTAACCCCCCACCCCCACCCCCCTGCTATGATCATTATGAGACATGGCAGCTGATGCTGTTAGGGTCCTAGCTCCAACAACTAGCTTTGAAGTACACTATATTTTGGAAATGTTGATTTAGCAATCCTAATGGGTAAACCTTATTGTACCTTTGTGATTATTCGATCAGTGGTGTTGAAAATGCAGTGCTCTTGCATAACACTCAAACGTATTTATGACCTCAAATTTGGTGTTTACAAATTCTTGGTTCTTGAAATTGCCTCTGAATTAACTTATTAAGATTGCTTCCTTGACTACTATGTTTCAGAAACTTAAATTTGTCATATTTTGGATCCTGTCTATTTTTCCAATAAGCTCAGGACTGGATGCATGGGGTTGTGTCATTTTTATTTTCATAACAACCCTGAGAGGTACATTAGACTGATAGTTAGTGACTTGCCTTAAGCTACTCGGTGAGCTTTAAGCTCAAGTTCTAAATGCAAATCTTAAGATCAACTTGAGCTAATGTGTATTCTGCTTGGTTGTTGTTGGATTTCCCAAATTCAGACTTGACACCGTAGCACTCTGCAATGCTAGTTCCTCTCGACTACACTTTCCATGGTTATTCTGAACACAATTCAAATAACATATGTCTCCAATGACTCCCTAAGAAAACTTGCACCATATCTGCTTCCTTCAGGGCAACTGCTATTGATTTGGGCCTGGGTTGTGGTATTCTTGCTATCTTTGTCGCTTTGCCCAGCTAGCAGTTCTGCTTGCTTTTTTTTTTTTTTTTAAGCCAGCCATGTTGGCTGCACTGTTAAGTTGGAGAAGAGTAGCTGTGCCATTTTGTTTAGGGGCAGTTGTTACTAACTCTGGGCAGTTTAGTAGCTAATGTATAAGGAAGTTCGAAGGTAGATTGTTATTGTAAACCTCTTAGTTTCCTGTCCACTGCAGGCTTAACTATCCATTGTTAGGGGAGGAGGACAATGCCCAATTTCAGTGGTACCAATCATTCAAAAGATTAAAAACCATTGTTCCTGTGCATAAAGTTCCACATGGAATTGTTCATGAACCCTGTAATACACATTGAGTATCACTTATCCAGACATCCGGAATGCTCCAAAATCTGGACACCACGCTGTAACAAAAACAAAGAACAAAACGCCTCAGCTCACTCGCTTGCAGATTCCCAATTTTGCTGTTTTGAAACATGCAGTCAAAACTTACTTATTTCAGAAGGCTGCACACATCTCATGCCTTGATTGCCCACCCGGGACATTTCTCCCCTGGTTCCATTGTCCCAAGCCCACTCCCTGCTTTCTTCCCTTGCATCGCCTCCCACTGCAGCTCTGGGGTCCCCACGCACTCCACTCACATTGGCAACCGCCGAGTTCTCTTCTTCAAGGGGGGTGGGCTGCAGATCCCATGGGCAGGAAAAGACACAAAGGCTCCTTTCTTTGGGGAGGGGCCAGGAGGGAAGGCGCCTGTGCCAAATGTTTCTTCCCAGTTGCCTCTCTAGGAACCTGGACTCCCTCAGGTTAACCCTTAAACTGGCCTTCCCCTGGCAGGAGGCAGCAAAGGGGGCTCCTCCATCCCTGCCTTGCAAGAGAGAGCAAAGAGTGCATGCTCAGTTTGGGGCCTGTTCTGTTGGCGTCTGTTTTGGTGCTCTGTTGGGGCCTGCTCTGTCTTTATAAAATACAGTAACCTTTTGTGTTTAGACTTAGATCCCATGCCCAAGATAGCTCATTATACAAATATTCCAAAATCTGGAGAAATCCGGAACAATTCTGGACCCAAGTAGTCCGGATAAGAGATACTCAACCTGTAATGCTTGCAGTCCTGTAGTTGATTTTCAGTGAAAGTGGTAATTGAAATACTTTCTTCCTGTGTTAAGAGTCTGTACCCTGAGGCTACTATTTGAAAGTCACATTTGAAAGCTTTGTGGTTTTTAATATGACATTTATTTGTATTACTAACACATTGCTAGTGTTTAGTAATAGAAATGCAATGTATTTCAGGCTGCTGCTGAAGAAATACTGACTGAAGACGAATGCCCATCTGATATTGATTTGAATGACCCATACTTTGCTGAGGAACTTGGGAAAGAAGGTTAGATGTCATTCTTGTTGACCCATGTACTTAAGGGTGATTCAGTATACTCTGCGTATGGTACTTAGATTTCCAAAGATGTTTGAGCAAGCTCTTCCAGCAATTTTATAATGACCAACTCTCTTCCCAGCTGAGCACTGATTAAAAGGCAAGGATTAGAAGGTGAGAATAATTGAACAGTTTGTTCATCAGACAATAAATAGTGGGGTCTACCAGTAATGTGTATTGAAATACAAATTGCTATAATTCACAAGTGATCTGACGTTGATGGTGGAAAAGGTGCGGATTGTACCAAATCAGGATGGTGAAGTCCGAAGCAGAAAATGAATAAGTTCCAGAAGGTCCTTTCTGAACATGGGGAACAGGACAAAATAACTGAAGAAGAAATTCAACCAGTGATGCACTTGGCAGCTAAATTAATTAATTAAAATACTCACTTCACATACATTGATGAAGATCTAAATTGATTGCAAACATACAGATGAGAAATATTGGGGTCACTAGGGAAAGTTCAGTTAATGTCGGCTCAATGTGCTCTGGTAGTGCATTGACTGGTAGTGCATGGAAAGAGATGAAAAATGAAATTGCAAATATTACAGGTCTATTATATAAATCTGTGGTGACTAACATATGGATTTCTGGGTGTCCTGGATAGGATATTGTGAAGCTGGGAATGTATAGAAAAAGGTGGTTTAAAATGTCAGCAGACAGAGCAACTTTTTCATAGGGAAGTTAAATGGGCTATTTAGTTTAGAAAAGGTAATTGGGGAGCAGAGACATGACTTAAATATTGTGTAAATAGAACATTATTTATTTCTAATGAACATAAATTATTCTCTGTCTCAAATCACTCAAAAGACGATGCACATTGGGATCATGGAAATGATCGGAAATATTACTTCATGAAATGCATAATGATCTTATTGCTATAGGATGTTGTAATAGCCGTGAACAAAGATTGTTTTTAAGAAGATCAAATGTAGGATTGGTTCAGGTGTCATGTAGAACCACAATCTCATGGAACCTTAGGAATATACGTTCTTCCCTTCCAGGCCCATGCATGAGTTGGAAGAATTCAACTTTCATCTACCATTAGAAGAAAATGAGATTCGTCAGAATGCCTAAACTAAATAGCCCTGGTTTATTCTAACCAAAGTGCATGAAATAAACAAAGATATAAACCAAAGTTTGGAGTGAGTTTTGTATCTCAGTTTATTTCAAGCCCTTGGGTCAGAATAGCAATAGCAATAGCACTTACATTTATATACCGCTTTATAGCCGGAGCTCTCTAAGCGGTTTACAATGATTTAGCATATTGCCCCCCAACATTCTGGGTACTCATTTTACCGACCTCGGAAGGATGGAAGGCTGAGTCAACCTTGAGCCCCTGGTCAGGATCGAACTTGTAACCTTCTGGTTACAGGGCGGCAGTTTTACCACTGCGCCAATAAACCAAGGTAGGTTGGTTTGGATGTCATGACAGATTTTTGGTTAGTTTCTAGCTGCAGACAGAAATAGAATTCTTTCAGTTGGTGCACAGGCAGGGCTCAAGGGAGCACAAAATCCTGAGACTAGGAGATGGTTCACAGACCCAAGATTCAACTGTAGCTTCACGTGATGCCTGAACCAGCCCATCATATTTGTGGAGAATTGGTCTATGGACAGTTGTGAACTCCATGGATGGAGTTCACAACTGTCATGAGTTATAAACCATAGCCATGAGTTATAAACATAGAGCTTCCATGTTCATTACCAGCATGCCACTGATTTTCAAATGCTAGGGACAAACAGTCTGGTAATGCTCTGTCTGTGGATTTTTCTGTTGGTATGGGAAATGACTTGATTAACAAGCCAGAGGTTGCTGGTTTGAATCCCCGCTAGTATGTTTCCCAGAATATGGGAAATATTACTTTCCAGAATATGGGAAACACCTATATCATGCAGCAGCAATATACGAAGATGCAGAAAGGCATCATCTCATACTACATGGGAGATGGCAATGGTAAATCTCTCCTGTATTCTACCAAAAGACAACCACAGGGTTCTGTGGTCACCAGGAGTCAATATTGACTCTATGGCACACTTTACCTTTACCTGACTTCAGCTATTGTAGATGGAGCACTGAACTAGATGGATTTGTTTTTTCTGATAGGTAGTGCTCACATCATCATCATCATCAAGCTAGTGCTCACATCATCATCATCATCTTACATTTATATCCTGCTCTTCCTCCAAGGAGTCTAGAGTGGTGGACATGGTTATTTCCTCCTCACAACAACCCTGTGAGGTAGGTTAGGCTGAGAGAGAAGTGACGGGCCCAGAGTCACCCAGTGAGTGCTATGGCTGAATGGGGATTTGAGCTCGAGTCTCCCTGGTCTTGGTCCAACACCTGTACATTAAGTTCTTACTTGCCTCAATTAGTGTTTTCTTTCAGTTATAGCCTGTTTGCAGATGCAAGGTGAATCCAATTTCTCAAACTTTATTCTCTTTTACTCCTCCCTCTTCAATTGATAGGTGTCGTATTACCTTATATTTAATGACACATTAATGGTGAATTATGATACTGCTGATATATTTCTACTTAGTTAACTAGTTAATAGCCATGAAGATCCTAATTCAGAGGGCTGTTTTCTGTGTGCTCAACAAGATACTTAATTGTTCTGAACAGCAGCTCTCCATGCTTTGTTACCATTATGACTTTTGAAATGGCCATGAGTTTCTAGAGTAGTTCATTGTGACAGTGGGCAGTGGCTGCTTAAAAAGGCATGTTAGAGCCTATTGCAGAGTTAAATCATTCAGCCCCCTCAGTTGTGTTGGAAAAACTTGGACGCTTGTATTTCTTTAGTTCTGTGTGTTTTTGAATGCCCATCCATGGAGTTCACAACTTGGAATATTGCAGCTAGAATTAATGTACATACAATTACAAACTCAAGACAAGCAGTTCATCTAAAGTAGTGTGTGAAAGGTTTCATTTAATGTTTAGGTGCATTCTGCAGTTGGAAAAAGTAATCAGTTGTCTGTGGAATGTCAAGCAAACATGAGAGAATTGCTCTAGTTGAGTGCTGCTCCAAGGCACTCTTGTAAAATTCTTGCATAACTGTTCCAGCTTAGATGAGTAACTTTTCGGGAGTACATTTATGTTTTTCAGCAGATGATAGAATTGATATTTTTTTCTACTGGCTGATGATGATGGAAAGCAGTGAGATGAACTAGGTCTGATGGGCCTATAAATATTCATACAGTTTAGACCTTGGAGGCAAATTGGAATTATGTACATTTAATACACTGCTTTCTATCATACCTGAATGGTTTTTGTATGAGAATGAATTTGATCTCTTTGGGTTCCTGGAAAAGAAGTCTGTTTAGGAGATGCAGAGAGCACTAGGGTTCACATAGTCCAAGCCATTTTGTGCTACCCATAAACAAGTTTATATTATTTTGATGGAAAAACAAGATTGCTTTGTGGGAGTCATTATAATGGATCCTGCACATGATTTTTAGAAGACTATAATTTCATGTGCTTCCTGGATCATGGTTTGGGTTCTCCTCAAGAGGATGTGCATGGAATAACTTGATAAACATCCAAAGGAGTAAGCTGCTTTCAAAAGACAGTTTGTATTATCTTCACAGGAACCCTTTGAGAATCTGTCTTTGAGATCTTGATATCTGTTAGATCTTGATTTTAGAAGTAAAGTGCACTGTTGGGCTGGTTTTGATGTAAGATTATTTATATACTAGTACAATCAGCAAGAAAGCGGTGGTGTGAGCTAAGTATAGCATCTTCATTTTCCATAGGATTTCTGTTCCCATGTTTGTTTGTTTTGGAGTTGTGGCACTTTCACTTTCCAGCTAATATCCTACAACAGACACCAGATTGTTAGTTGCTCTGGCCCCTACTCCAGTGCCCTTTGGGGATGTGCCATTGGCAACCCTTATGGAGCTCTGAAGATGGCCAAAGCCATGCTGGCAAATGTTTTAAAGCCCTGTTGGAGTACCACCACCTGCCTCTAGTGTTCTCTCTAATTATTTTTCATCTGTGTGCAGAATGAGTTTTGTTCTAGGCATCAGTATCAAGCTAGTGTCTGCACATGTGTATTCAGAGAGGATCTGCCTGATTTAACCTGAGTGGGATCTAAAATTAACTGAGTGGACATCAAAAAACTTGTGAGCGCCTGTGTACACCTTAGAGGGAAGACTGCCTGCCTCCCCTAAAACCTAGCTAAAATATATGTGTAAGGGTGCTACAGGTGTATGATACTGCTTGTTAAATCTCCTGTCAGCTTCTCCTGTAAACGCCTAATGCTTCCATAGTGTGAAATAAGAGAGTAGCACTCACATTTTAGGAGGTGGCTTTTTGTGCAGCCATAAATTCAGAAGGGCACTGGTATAGTGAGTGTGTGTGTAAGTAAAAATGTGGGCATGGCTGCAAAGACTTGTGGGTTGTTGAGCTGGAAATAATTCTAGGTTGTGCCCATTTAGTTGAAATTGAAGTAGGCCTTATTGAAAAGGATGAGATGTTTCTTTCTTTTAGGTTTGCCAGGTCTGCATCTTTTTGATCTGTAGCATTCTATAAACAAACCACGAAAACATAATGTTAAGGCTTAACAGGGATCTGCATGCTATGGACCAATGTAGGAGAATTGTCCTGCGTGTGTGTGTTTTGGCTTGACAGCCTGCACATGTCAGTGTTCCAGGAATTTGTTCTTCCATTATTTCCAAGCTGGCTTCTGGTGTGACCATGTTCACTCTAAGGATATGTTCTGGCACATGCCTCTTTATTCCTTTCATTGTTAAGAAAATCCTCTTCCCTTAACCAATTATGTACCTTCCCTCCCTTTATATTTCTTCCATATTTTTTGCTAGATCACTTTAATCGCTCCCTAGGTACTCATTGCTGATGTTGGTCTTTTT
This sequence comes from Hemicordylus capensis, assembly GCF_027244095.1. Lineage (NCBI taxonomy): Eukaryota > Metazoa > Chordata > Lepidosauria > Squamata > Cordylidae > Hemicordylus > Hemicordylus capensis. The sequence goes on from NC_069657.1 coordinate 258,257,451, forward strand.
CTTTAGCCATTTTCCTGAAACATGTTCACTTAGCTTTTCTCCTCTTGATTCCTTGCATGTTGCAGAAATAGTGATGGAAATGCCATTAGAGCAAAGTGTTGAATACATTTTTTTCCTTGACTGCCTTCTGTAGTAACCTGTCTGAGCTTCAAATGTTTTCTTAAATTAGATAGTACTATGAAGTGCTAGAAACAATCATTATTTTGGGTCAGACCATGACTTTATTGGAACACTGTTTTGGCTTTTTACACTCTAGGATGGTTTTGTTGTCATTTATATTGGCAGGAAAACAGTCCTCTGTTTTCCCTGCAGCATGATTCTATAATGCTTACTTGCAAATACATTCACTTGCATTCCATGGGGGTTACTTATTTTTAAGTGTGCTGGAGTAAAGGCTTCGGCTCCAACAAAGCAAGATGCTACTGAAACATGTCTCTCCTTTACAAACATGTATCCTATTTATACCAGATTGCAGTTGTCATGTTGTTTCCCCTTACAGCTGACTTTTGGGCCTGTCACTATGAGTATTGTTAAACTTCTCTTCAAGATTTGCACTCCCTTGCTTCCCTTTTGAGAGCAAGGGAGTGCAAATCTTTTGCTTTCTCTCTCAGCCTTTTTTGCTAGCCCAGCTTCTCTTGATGTATTGGTTTGATTTGTTATATTGCTGCAGTGGACATTTGGTTCTGTATTACTGATGCAGCCCTCTGGTGTGGCAGACCCTCCAACTGCCATTGGCTCCTCTCCTCCTAGATAACAGATAGTCTTGCAAGCTCTGGCAGGACAGCCAAGTATTTGGGGATAATGGGGACGCTTTTGATTCTAAGTTGCCTGGAAATGAATTAAGCATATTTACCAAATGAGCTTTTTGACGTGGTTCGGATTGGTTGAGCTACCTTTAGGTTGGGAATGGACAAAAAACCCACTTATAAGGTTGGAAGCCTGTTTGGAAATCCTTCAATTAAAGGTGAGGTGCAAGGACCCCATGACCTTCCTGAACCACCTTTGTTTCACTGCCTGGCTTTTGTACGCCAATGACAAAGTTTTTTGGAAGTGAAAACACTGGCCAACACCCTAACACTGCATGTATGCAATGGACAAGGTTGTGTTAATCCAAGAAGATTGTGTAGCTGTGCAAAATCGTGGAGATGCTTGAAAATGCATTGTTGTGCAAACATTGGATACAAAATATACGAGGCTCACCATAGGTTGCACACCTTGTTGCATAAGTGCAAACTGCTACCACAACACTAGTCTGGAGTACAAGCTGCTCCAGACTTGGCACAGCTTGCTAGTGCAACTTCCTTGTGCCAGTACAGTATTGGGCAGGATGTTAGCTGCTGTATTCATGACCAGTCAGATTTATGAAAAGTATTTATGATACTTGTAAACATGAGGGGACTGGTAAGAAGGAAGTTGAAAGGGAAAGTCAGGAGGGTCAAATCACTCCAGAAAGCATGGAACTTATTTAAAACTACAATACTAGAAGCTCAGTTGGAATGTATACCAAGAAGGAGGAGAGGTACCACCAAGTTCAGGAGGATGCCAGCGTGACTAACAAGTAGAGTCAGGGAAGCTATAAAAGGGAAGTAAACTTCCTTCAGAAAATGGAAGTCCTGCTCAAATGAAGAGAACAGAAGGAACATAAACTTTGTCAAAAGAAATGCAAGGATTTCTTGCCAAAAAGGGGTGCAAAGAGAGAGTTTGAGGAGCATATAGCTAGAAGTGTCAAGGGGAATATCGGAAGTAGAAAACCTGCCAGGGAGGTGGTTGGACCCTTAGATGATGAGGCTGTGAAAGGGATTATTTTTCCCCCTTTCCCTCCCAATTTTATTGAAACATAAGCAAAACAAAAGAAAAACAGTGTCATGATATTTATTTAAGCAAGTACTAGTAAGAAAATATTCTGAGTATTTTAACAGTTCTAAGAAAATTTGGCAGCAATGATCAACATTTGATTACATCTGATCAACACTTGGTTGCATAAAGCTGGGTACATAAAGCTTCACAGAAAGGGATTATTAAGGAGGATAAGGAGATTGCAGAGAAGATGAATGAGTTCTTTGCATCTGTCTTTATGGTGGAGGATACTGACCATATACCCTCTCCAGAATTGAGCTTTTCAGGTTTAGCGGCTGAGAAACTGGGCCAATTTGAGGTTAGAAGGGAAGATGTTCTAAAGTGTCTTGAAAAAAGACACTAAAAAATAACAAATCACCAGGGCCAAATCACATCCACTTTAGAGTTCTGTAGGAACTCAAATATTGCCGATCTCCTAGCAAAAATATGTAACTTGTCCCTACAATCAGACTCTGTACTAGAGGACTGGAAAGTAGCCAATGTGACTCAGATTTTCAAAAAGGGATCCGGGGGAATATGGGAAATTATAAGCCTGTCAGCTTAACTTTGGTGCTGGGTAAATGGATAGAAAGCACCCTTAAGGACAAAAATTTAAAACATATAGGAAAAAAGGCCTTATTGAAGGAGAACCAGCATGGCTTCTGCAAGGGAAAGTCTTGCCTCACTAACCTCTTGGAGTTCTTTGAGAGTGTCAACAGGCATGTGGATAAAGGTGATCTGGTTGACAGTATACTTGGACTTGCAAAAAGCTTTTGATAAAGTTCCCCGCCAAAGGCTCTTGAGTAAACTTAGCCATCATTGGATAAGGGGACAGGTTCATGAGTAGAACTGGTTGAAGGACAGGTAACAGAGTAGGAATAGATTGACAGTTTTCACAATGGAAGGAAGTAGAGTCCCCCAGGGATCGGTACTGGGACCAGTGCTCTTTAACTTGTTAATAAATGATCTATAAGTTGTGCTAAGCAGTGAAGTGGCCAAATTTGCAGATGACACTAAACTATTTAGGATAGTCAGATCCACAAGAGATTGTGAGGAGCTCCAAAAAAATCTCTCCAAACTAGGGGGGGGGGACAAAATGGCAAATGTGGTTCCATGTAAGCAAGTGTAAAGTGATGCACGCTGGGGCAAAAAACACCAACTTCACACATATGCTGATGGAATCTGAGCTCTCTCCTGACTGACCAGGAGAGAGATCTTGGTGTCATGGTGGACAGCTCACTGAAAGTGTTGGCTTAGTGCATGGTAGCTGTGAAAAAGGCTAATTCCATGCTAGGAATCATAAAGAAGGGGATTGAAAATAAAATTGCTAGTTCTATATGCCCTTATAGCTGTACTGAGTGCAGCTTTGGTCACCATGTCTTAAGAAGGATATTGTAGAACTGGAAAAGGTGCAGAAGAGGACAACCAAGATGATCAGGTGCCTGGAACACCTTCCTTATGAGGCTAGGCTACAGCATCTTGGGCTCTTTACCTTGGAAAAGAGGCGACTAAGGGGAAACATGATCGAGCTGTATAAAATTATTCATGGAGTGGAGAGGGTGGACAGAGAAATTTTTCTCCTTTTCACAACGTTAGAATCAGGGGTCATCCCATGAAACTGAAGGTTGGGAAATTTAGGACCAACAAGGCGCTTCTTCACACAGCGCATAATTAATCTGTGGAATTCTTTGCCATGGGATGTGGTGATGGCCACCAGCTTGGATGGCTTTAAAAGGGGCTTAGACAGATCCATGGTGGGCAGGTCTATAAGTGGCTACTAGTCTGGTGGGTGTGGACCACCTCCAGTCTCAGAGGCACGATGCCTCTCAATACCAGTTGTCAGGGGAGCAACAGCAAGAGAGAGGGCATGCACATACCTCTTGCCTGTGGGCTTCTCAGAGGCATCTGGTGGGCCACTATGTGAAACAGGATGCTGGACTAGATAAGCCTTAAGCCTGATCCAGCAGGGCTATTCTTATTTTCTTATGTCTCCCCGCAAGCAGAACATGCTTCCACATAAATGAAAGTGAGGTATTTTTGTTCTGGTGGCAGCTCCCCCATGCCTAATCTTGTGCTGCTTCAGAGGCTCTCCGGTGTTACAATGGCTTGCTGCTGCAAGCAGGGAACTGGAAACCCTTCATGTATGAGCGGAATACCATCCATAGCCAATATATACTTCTTTGTAGCCTGCTTGTGTTTTGAATAGTACTTTTCATGAAAAAAATTAATGAGCATTGGTTGCTGATTAATAGTAACAGCATATATGAAACTGCCTTATACTGTATCTGACCTTTGGTCTATCCCACTCAGTATTGTGACTGGCAACATCTCTCTAGGATTTCTGAAAGGAGTATTTCCCCAGTCCTACCTGGAGATGCCAGGAATTACACCTGGAACTTTCTGCTTGCAGAACACATGCGCTGCCACAGACCTGAGGGCCCCTCACCAAATGACCCCTAGAGCCATTACATGAATGATGAAAAAGCTGGAGAAGACTGTCATACTCCTCCTGTTGTGGACCATCTCCCTCTACTTTTTCATAACTTAAATATGCTCTAGCTGAAGAGTTTTCTGCAAAGGTCTATATATGGTTTATGGCTGATTTTCGTCATATACATTTTGCTGTGCCTTGAGCATCGGACATTTCAGGGGAGAAAAAGGGAGAGTGTGCTTTCCTGTATGGTGCTTGAGACAATTATCCCTGCCTATTTTAATATTTGGTTTTATTTGTGTTTGGGATGACAATTAGGTTTGAATAAGAAGTCTAAGCAATCAAAGAAAAAAGAAGATGCCAAAGAAAAGGAAGATGACATGGAAAAACATAAGGTAGTAGAGAATGTGCTGAAGCAGTGCTGAGATTAGACAGAAGAACATGATCCTGCAAATGCATGTGTGCTTTACTTGTCTGAAATGAATAGAGTAGGCATTGTTTGCATCAGGATTCCGTACAGTTACCTTAAACATGAACACTACATGTTAAGTCCTCAAGTCTACAAACAGTTATGAGGATCTTCTTAAACCTTGAGGTCAACTATCATTTTCAGTGACAAACCGACCTGTTCTGATGTTTTGCTCTTGTTTGTGATCTAATATTAATGCACACTTGTGTTAAATACATCCATTTATTAATTACTAGTAATTTTTAGCCCGTTGTAATAACGGGCGCTAGCCTTAAGGGGAGCTACTGCCACCTCTTGCTGAGGCCGCGGCCGCCATCGGGGCTAGTCGCCCCGCCACCGCCTCACCCGCACTCTCGGTGGCGTCGCAGCCGCCGCCAACGGGGCCAGTCGCCCCACCGCGGCCACAACTACCTTTGGCCGAGGCCGCGGCTCCGCCGCCGCCTCGGCCACACTCTCCTCCTGCCGTTGGCGGCGGCCGCTTCTCCTTGGCCCGCCGCTTCTGCTCCTCCCGGCCCTCTCGCCGTAACGGCGGCGGCCGCCATCGGAGCCAGTCGCTCCGCCGCGGCCACCGCCTGGTCCAACATGGCCGCCCGTCTCTGGGCGGCCGTATCTTTTTCGCCCGATCTGGGCATGCGCTCCGCGCATGCCCAGATCGGGCGAAAAAGACACGGGCGGCACGGACGCACGCCCAAGGCTTTTATGGGTAAGGATGCTTATATCCTGGTCTTGCCTCTGAGCAGGAAAGCTCAGAGCAGCTTACATGGGGGTTGACCAGGGTCATATTAATGGCGCTGCATCTGTTTAGCTTTTTAGAGCAGTGCTAAAGATTGGGTGAACCCAGACCAATCACTTGTTTCAGTGCTATCTCCATAAACATATTTAAAAAGTTTGCTTTTGTTCTCATACTCAACAAGGAGAGGTTTTTAAAAAGTACAATTAAGCTTAATTGAAATAGTTCGATTAAACATAATCAGTCGTAATTTTTTAAGGATAATTAGCAAAGAGAGTAACCATGCAGTAGTTACAGTGTAGATAGTATTGCTGTCCTCCCAAAGATCTGTGCCACAGCAGGTCAAGTACATCTCCTTAGAGTCTGGGTCATATAGAACTGATCCCTCTGTTTGGCTGCAAATCAGATTGTCCAGGTTCCAAAACTCCTTGATAATCCTGCAGTACTGCATCTGTCAGAGACATTATCACATTTTCACCCATTTTTGTAGCATGTGGGTAGCTTTTAGCTGACTCAGTATTAAGGGATCTGACATGTTCCGCATCATGCCACAAAAGATTTATTTTTGCCCCACTCATTGTCTTACTATTGACATATCTGTCCATGGGATGTGGTTAGAGAGAATGAAGAGCATTTCCTCAGCTGAAGTTTCACCATGTGGACGGAGTTTTTCATTATGTTCCCCAATATACACAGAATAAATCAAACAGAATCAGGATACAATATGATCATTTTTACTGGTCTGACTCAATAGGCAGCTGCCTCCAAATACAGCTGCCTCCATCTATCTCTGCCCGGTGTTAAATCCAATTTGCTTCCACATACAAACTTTATACACGAGTAATCCTGTCGGTGTATGCGTTTATTATATATATAATCATTACAATGAGGGCAGCCCCATTCCTTTCCACAAAACTCTTGCTTCATGCAATATAAGCAGGTCTTGCTGTCAAAAAGTAGTTTGGCTGTGTCTCAGATGTGAGTTGGAGCTACGTCTGGATAACCTTTTAAGAGCTCAATTCTTTGCCTCCAAAACTTGCTCTAAATATTTTGCAAAATATTGCAGAGACTTCTCCAAACTGTCTTAATAATTTTGACATTACACTCTCAATGTAGAGGCTGTCAGAAAAGTGTTTCCCCATGATAATATTTCACATGTTTAGTTTAGTTTAGTTTATTACTATCAACGATCAAAGATCAGCAATACAATTTAAAACTTTACAGAAAAGTACGAATAAAAAGAATACATAAAATAACAATAATAACAATCAGAAGGAGAGCAAATCCCATTTGCATATAAAGATAGCAATATTTCACATGGTATATTTAATATGTGTTGCTGCTGTGGAGATGCTACATGTGTTTTCGATGACACACAGAAATGGCAGCATTTAAATATTGTGTCTGCTGAATGTGAGCACATTTTAGTTTCCATATGTAGGCTGTAATGCTTAAATCAAGGCTGCACATCTTCATCCCTTCTGCAGATGTTGGACTACAGCTCCCATAATCTCTGACTATTGGCCACTGCCTGGGGATGATGGGAATTGTAATCCAAAAGCAGCTGGAGAGCTGAAGTTTTGCAGACCTGGTTAATCAACCTTTAATTCAACCCATTGAAGTATCATCAGTATAACATGCTTTCTAGTCCACCTCTCCCAGCAAGGCACTCATTTGGTAGGGTCCTTTGAAAAATTCCTTGCAATTATGTGTCTCTCTATTTGGGCACCTCTGTACACAGTGGGTAGCATTGACAGTGGTGCTTGTGGAAGGACTCTTTGCAGTTCCTGTGCTAACTGGCCCTCTCCACTCCCAGCACAGTACCTCCAGTGACAGTTGCTGGTGTTTATCATGTTTCTTTTTAGATTGTGAGTCCTTAGGCGACAGGGATCCATCTTATTTTATTAATTATTTCTCTATGTAAACCGCTTTGGAACCTTTGGTTGAAAAGCAGTATATAAATATTTGTTGTTGCTGCTGCAAAGCTGCACTACCACTAGCGGAAAAGGAACTGCCCAAATGCATATTAATCAAGGAGTTTCCCCTTTCTATATATCTGGGCTGGTGGAAGAGGTTGCACAACAATTAGACCATGTACTAGCACAAGGACTGGTCTGGAACTGAAGTGAAATTCTTCAGTGGCAACTGTGCACTAAATCAGTCTAATGCAAGACTAAACTGGTTTTCCCCAGTGACTTGAGTACTACGATGGAACCTCATTTGATCCTATTTAAGCTTTTCTTGTAGCCAGAGTGAATAGGTTGCTATTGGCATACACGGTTCTTTCCATTTGAATGTTTGTTTCAAGGCCTATTCACATTTTTGGCCAACTGTGCAAAATGAATGCAGCGAGCAAAGGATTGCACACCCACCTGCCTCAGTCTTCCCTCTGTCTCTACACATTTGGCATCATGTCTAAATGTAGGAAACCACCTACATCTTTATGCTTATGCCCCATATATATACCATCTTTGTCCTGAAATCATTGGTTGCGGGGAATGGTATTAAGTGCTGGACCTGTTGGGTGTCCATGCATAGGGCTGTATGTCTTTTTACCATATAAAACCAATGAAGGTGGTGGGCATACAGTCTCTTGTTCATTGTGGCCGAATCTGTGAATAGGCTTTCAATGGGATTAGCTGTGCTCAAGATTGTGGCTTTTGTGTGCATTAAGCAGAACTGTTGCAATCTCTGCCTGGTGCACAACTCAGTTGCTTATCCAATTGTATATTGCCTTTTCCACCTGTTGCCCCTCATTTTAACAATGATAGCAATTTTTTTTTAAATGTTGAATTGTGAAACAAAGTGCCTCTGCTCACCTTGAGATGAAAATAAGAGGGTGGTGATCGAGAGTCTGCTTAGCTACAGAGAAGGATTTGGGGATCTTTGTATTTAATTTCTTCTCTCTCTTAACAGAGAGTTGAAAAGCCAAACTGAAAATCTTTTTGATATGCAAGTTTGGATCCACTGTGAGCAAACTCAGCTGCTTAGTCTGTGACATGTGGGCCTAGATGCGTGCTGTTTTCACATATTAAAAAATAATTGGCGGACTGTCTTCCTTTTTCAAGGCCTAGGGAATTAATGAGACCTGATCATTGGCTGACAGAAGAAAGTTCTGCTAAAGCATGATGGAAAATTAAACAACGGCTTAAAACATACACTGATTTTTAAAACAACATGGCCCAGCTGCTGCTATGGCATAAAACTCCCTATGTTATCTATCACTATGAGTATAATCTCCAAACATATAGGCCCTACACATGGTGGGGCAGAGGGGGCAATTCCTGGACTCACAAAAGTATTCCCCACCACATGTAGAACATTGCGTGTAATCCAGAGCATTCATACGGTTTGGATCTCATGCAGCTTTCTACAATGTTGGGCAAGAGTGAGCCCATGGAACTCACTTAAATGCTGCACTGTTAGTTCAGTCTGTATGTTGGGGTCAATGTGAACCCCTCAGAATAATCTTAAGGGGCACTCGCAATGATGCTATGTTGTTAAAAGAGAAGATACCTCACCCAGGTCAGTGTCTGGATGGGAGTGTGCCTCAGAGACCCGTCTAAGCCTCTCTTTGCTATCTGAATAAAGAACAGGGTAAAAGTATAATCGGTTGTGGTGATTCGCCTAAGAATAGTTGGTCTAGCTTCACTGAAGTGAGGGTGATGCTCTTAATTGCCTGTGCTTTATTATAAAGTACTTTCATCCTTGCCAATAAAAATGTTTTGTAAACAGACAGGCAATTATTGGTGTTTCTGTTGTGCATTAGCAACTGAGTCTTTAGATGAGACACAGCAACATCTGCAACCCATATTCTGTGAAATGTTGTGCAAATAGATCCTGTCTGTTCTGATTGTAACAGGCCGAAATGGCTCTGCTGGTGATGGATGATGAGAAGGATGAAAGGAGACACTTCAATTATGACAAGATAGTGGAACAGCAGAACCTGAGCAAAAAGAAAAAGAAGCTATTAATGAAAAAGAAGGAACTGCTGACCGATGATTTCCAGGTAACACTTTGGGCTTCCTAGTTCTGAAATGTAATAAAAATGCTGATAATTCTAAATTAAATCAATAACTACATTATTATATAGCAATAATAATAATAATAATTATATACATGAAAGCAAATTTTAATCCCCCCCGATGGCTGAATTGCAGACCATGATGCATAAGGTGCATACCCTTTTTATTTAGCACCAGAAATCTGGAATGTGTGTTGGTGGCTTCATCTGCTATTGTTTGGATGAATTTTAAGGATGTATGCTCGCATAAGGCCTGATTGGAGCATTTCTTTTTGCAATGAAAGACAAATGTACTCATGTTTGGGATATGAGCTTTTGCATTCTGCATGTAATTTAGGGTAACTGAATATTCTTTCATCATCAACTCTAGAGAAAATGCAGGTACAGACTGAACCAGGTCCAGCATAAGAGGTGGATGGTATATAAGCTGTCATCTTAATCATTGCCACTTAAGGACAAACCTTGTCCAGGCTTTTGCCTGGTTAAAAAGAACTTCCTAGAGTAAATAAACTGCATGTTTGACAAAAGGGTGGTGTGGGGAATGGATATTCGTTTGAATTGTTGCTTATGTTTCAGAACGAATTCCTACCCCACTTGGTTTTGTCCCAATTACATGCATAGTCATTACCATACCCTTAACTTCAAGTGGTCCTTCTCTCCCTGTTTTACCCACATGCACCTTTCCATGCATATGTATCCCTCACTGTTTATACTTTCATACCCTTCCATAGGTTTAATAGATTGGTAAAGTAACGTGTGCCATCGAGTCGGTGTTGACCCCTGGCAACCACAGAGCCCCGTGGTTGTCTTTGGTAGAATGCAGAAGGGGTTTACCATTGCCACCTCCTGTGCAGTATGAGATGGTACCCATCTTTTTTTGTTGTGGTGCGCTGCTTATTTTCTTGTGCCCACTCTGCTTCCTTTTAAGCAACAGTTACTGAACCTCCACCTGTGTTTACCCACTGACAAATGCATTTCTTGAGCATATTTTCTATATGTTGAGGTCAGCTCACGTATTTACATAATATTGTATGTATGGTGAATCAGCAGTCCTTCCTCTGTGTTCTTATTGATCCTACGATGTTAATATTAATACTTATATAGCCCCATTGACATGCATGGCACTTTACAAATAACAAGGCGGCAGCTCCCTATCCAGTGGGCTCACAAGCTAAAATCAACACAAGGGAGACAATGGAGGATTTGAAAGCAAGGATCAGCTGAGGAGGAATATGTGATTAGTTCATGTGCATGCACTTAAGCTTACTTACAATATTATTACTAGTCAAGCAACATCTGGGGATCTGAGGTTGGGAACTCCTATTTTAATGGGAAAGGAATTGGCAGCTGTCATCCTGCATGTGACACAGACAGTTATATAGACTGCATGTCTTCATGAGTTTTCTCTGTATAGATGGCCAAAAGCATGTCTGTCATCCTGGATTGTGCAGAAGAAGTCCTCTTCTAGGAGTGCATGGATTAAGCAGCTAATGCATAGCAAAATAAACACCCTCACTGCATTTCATACATACATTGTCCTGTTTGGAGATTATCACTATTTCATCAAGTATGAAGTGGCCCCAATACACTTGAAGCATTGTATAAAATATAGTCAATTAATCTGATTAGTTTCATCCTGTGTTAATACATTGCCTTGTTGTCATTGAACTTAACCTAGCAGGAAAGTGCTATCTAAATAAAAGATGTATTCCTTGTTACCATCTAGAAAAATTAGCATTTTATGTGAACAGATTTTTCCTTAATTTTTGCAATAAAAGTATCCTTACTCATTCTTTTCCCAGGTAAATGTCACTGATGATAGATTCCAAGCGATGTACACCTCCCATTTGTTTAATTTGGATCCTTCAGATCCGAATTTTAAGAAAACGAAAGCTGTGGAAAAGATTTTGGAGGAGAAAGCTCGTCGAAGACAGCAAGGGCTTACACAGGCAACAGAGAGAAAAGACAATATTGCACAGGGAGAAACTACTGCCAAAAAATCTATAGATCCTGCATTAACAATGCTAATCAAATCTGTCAAGAATAAAACAGAACAATTTCAAGTGAGGAAGAAACAGAAAGTCAAATGAGCCTCCTTAATATTGAAAATGAAAACCCGGGGCTTGTAAATAAATCAAGCTAATGCTGATTTACAGGTGAAGACGATCATCCTGAAACATTTTTCTTCTCCATCTTTTATGTTAATAAAATACTTGTAATAAATTGTTTCCAAATGAATTGTGACCCAGTTCGTGCTAAAAACAAGTTTATCTATATCTCGTTTCATTTGAGGCAATTTGCTTTCATTTAAAAGCAAAAAAGAAAATAAAAGCAAGTTGTACATTTTGTAAGATGACTGATCGCATTAGCCCCTCAAGAATTAGCATGAGCTTCAGATGCCGCATTGACTCGAATTGAAGACAACTCTGAATTTAAGATGACCCCCTTAAAAAGTAGAGGTTAAATACAGGTTATACCTGCATTTACACGAAAGGAACAGGACTCTGAATTTAAGACTACTTCCTGGTTTCTAATATAAACGAGTTCTAGTAAGAACTAATCTGCCTGCTTTGCTTTCACTATTGCTACAACTGGACTAAATTTGGTTAGGCAGTTCACTCACAAGTTATCCCACTTGCACCTCAAATGTTCACGCGTCCACCATCTTGAATTGGGTTGGATGACATCATCACTGACTATGCTGTTGAGATGTCCCTATGTGTCATTACACCTGTGCCCAATTAGGTTCATAGTGGTGATCCAGGCATTGTGAAGTTGATAGGGACACACACATGCACAAAATATGCTGGGGGATCTCATAAGCCTGTTAGAAAGTAGGCTAAAAAAACTGAGGGAACCTAGTCTTGGATTCAAGTAAATACAGTAAGTGTTTTTCCTAATGGTGTGCTTAATAGTTCAGAAATATGCAAGCATATTAGTAAAATTGATTAATTTAAAAAGTTTGACTCCCATGAATGTGATTTGTACAACTGCAGATAAAGATACTGGATTTTAGTCCATTTATTTACTGTTAACTTTTGTGAGCATATGTACAAAGATTCAATATATCTTTCAGTCTTTTTGAACTTTATATTCCTTTTTGATATTTGTGATTTTTAAATTTAGGCTAAGCTTTAAAAAAAGTGCTCTGCCACCACATCATTTTGGTGAATGTTTTTCTTTGACATTCTTCCATATGCAGTGCTTGTTCTCTGTTTTTCCATAGATTCTAGATCAAGAGGAGGCAACTTTGGCTCTTCAGCTGTTGTTGAACTACAACTCCCATAAATTGTAGCTTGTGGTGATAGGAGTTGTAGTTCAACAGGTTGAGAGCCATGGTCGCCTACCCCTCTTGGTTGCAACAGTTGTTGGGTAAAAGTGCGGCAGATTCCATTGTCCCTGGCCTAGGCACAAGAAAGCACTTAGAGGCTAAGCCGTTCCTACATGGCAGTAAGACATGTCCAGAAAGCCCTTTCTTCCATAAAAGCAAGACCTAGTGGTTTTTTCAGTTTTCCCATGAATAGGTTAGGTCTGTAGAGTATTGGTTGTCATCAGAGAGATGGGTAAACGTTAGTTAAATGGCCAACCAGTTGGCTAAACGAGGCTGAAATGTTTTCTGGTGGCAGGTCCAACTTGGACCTTTAATAATGCCATTCCTGAATTGTGCAGTCCAGTACACCATTTGTTCTCAAGAACACTGATTATTTTTATATTTTGTACTGTACTTTTAAAGTGTTCACTGATTTTTTTTTTACAAAATTATGTTAGTGCATACTTTCAAAGAAGTATTGCCTGAATGTGTGTGTTAAACAATTGCCACAATATAACAGATTAACACACTAAATATTGTTAAATTGGTATGCTTAGCCCTTCTGTGCAAGATATCGAGGCTTCCTTGAGCTGTAAAGCAGGCAAATGCTGAAGGCTTCTTAATATTCAAGTAAAACTTCTGAATCTTGCTTTTCTGAATCTTTGCCACATACTAGCTCTTCACTCTTCAAAGCTTAGAACTCTGTGTAAACCGCCCTGAGCTATTTTTGGAAGGCGATATAGAAATTGAATTATTATTATTATTATTATTATTATTAATAAGAAGAACTCCAAATAACTGCAGTAAGTACCCAAGATGAGTGGGTGCAAGGCTTGCGAGCCCTTGATTAATCTAAGCATGGAGTATATGCTTTGGAAAGATTGATTTCATGGGGTGCCTAAGCCCTCGTCTGCTGTAACAGAGAGCCATCTAAAAATTGTTCCACTCCTGTACTGGAATGTGTGTGTTTTCATGTGGTTGCAGGAAGCCTATCAAAGGAAAATTGGAAGAAGGACTTTGAGCAAGATTATTAAGAGTAGCCTAGTACTGAAACATTTTTTTAAAATGACCTCTCAATCTCCTGTCGTTTGAGATATTCCTGAGTAGGGGAAAGCTTGGCCCTCGTCCAACTAGTTTTTGTCCTTGCTTACTTACATGTATGTTTATGAAAATCTGCAATGGATGCGCTGCTTTCACCCAGAGTTGCCTTGTTACCTAATGTTTTGTTCTGGCACTGCCCTACTGACTACCACAGCTGTACTGACAGTCTTCTCTCCATTTGGGGATGAGTGTGATGTGTGTGTATCCAACTAGATGTAAGAGAGATGTTGCAGCGAAAATGAATAGGACCTGATTTTGTTTCAAGTGTGTTCTGAAATTGCACCTTTTGCAGCACATAGTGAAGATCTCATTTTAAAGGCATTGGCTTGTGGAAATTCCTGGGCAAGATTTAATCATTTGTATCTGAAATATGAGAATATTGAAGCAGCCACGGATATTTGGACTTGGCCAACTTAGAATTTAGTTGGAACATTTTCATGGCAGAGCTTTAGGAAGAAACTTTTATTTTGAGGAAATGCATAAAACACACTTGATATATATTCCATGTGCCATTAAAAAATCCTTATCCCCATGGGCATTTGAAGCTATCATTTTTTTGTCAAGTCCTCTTTCATAATGCTAGTTATGCAGCTGTCATCTTTTAGCTTTCACTGTTGAAACTTCAGAGGAGATGAATAACAGTGTCTTCATATAACCCTACATTAATATTTCTTCTTGGATATTCCTAATGAACAAGTGGTTTCTGCTTGCCAATTACAGTTTCACATGTCCAATTCTGCCGCTGTTCTGCAAATGTTACATTTCACAGTTTTGCGTCATGAATTTTTAATTTAATTCCACCCCCTTACTGTTGGAGGTGCCCAGGGGAAAAAAGTCTTGGAGCTAGGGTGTATTAGAAGATATTCTAGCCAAGTATGGTCTGCTCAATGTAATAACCTTCAATAGAGATCACACTCACTTAAACTGAGTCACACTCGGAGATCACGCTCACTTAAACTGAGTCACACTTAGTTTACCTTTTGACATAAATCTTTCGAAATTCCGACTAAGCCACAGTTTAGTTGCTTAGTTTTTCCTTTGTCCTCATCTGAGAGAAACAATTCATGCCTGGGGTCAAGATAAAAGCAGGGGAGAGGCAGCCTACCAATTCCAAAACCACTTCTTCTCCATTTAGGGCTGGTGAACCTCTTGTTTTTGAACTGCTTGCCAGATTTTAGATTAGAGATCTATTCCCATTCAAGGGCAAGGCAATTGAGAGATACTAGGTTCAGGCCCAGTTTCACTTAACTGAAGCGGGGGGGGGGGAGCCTCTGAACCCAGTTTTTGGGTTCAGATTTGCTCGAACTCCCCTCTTAAATATTATTTGCATTCTGTAAATGTTAGGTTTAGAACAGAAGTAGAAACCATTTGATTTCAACTTTATCCTTAGCCTGCTTTGTCTGGACTGGAAAGCATGTGTTAAAAGCATTCTAACAGATGGCCAGCTTAGGAAAAGGAGCACCTAGAGCCAGGGGCATAGCAAGGTTGGAGGGGGCCCAGAGACAAGATTTTAAAATGGGCCCCTCCTGATATACACACACACAAACACACTTCACAATATATTGTGCACTCACATTCACATCCCCATTATGAATACGGTGAATATCTAGTTCACATTGAATCTAGTTTTTTTACTCTCTGCTCCTGCCGATCTCCAAGAGACTCAACATAATTCATAGGGGGTGCAACATGGGCAGGTGGGGAGTCATGTGATGTGCCTCTGGGGGGAGGGCCTTGAGGCTGTGGGGCCCCAAGACGACTGTCTCCCCTTGCCTAATGGTAGTTACACCCCTTCCTAGAGCTTTGAACTCGTTTGCTTGAAGCAGGACTTGTGATTTCCCCCCCACTTGCAAAAATATTATCTTTCTCAGTGCTGGGGCCTTAATACTTTCACAAATGTTGCTTGCATTAGTCTAGCCAGCTTGCTTATGTCATCTCCTTGCTTATTCTATATCCATGCTAATAGATAGCTTGTATTTGTTTGCAAGAACTGGGCCGAGTTGCACAGAAGACAAAGTGGAACCTTAAGATGTATCTATACTATAGCCTTACATTATTTACAAGTCATTTCTCCCTCTCCGTGGACCCTGGGAACAACTTCTCTGAGTGGAGTCTAGGGATCTCGAATACAGAGCTCTGAATCCTCTTCAAACCAATTCCCCAAATCCTTTGGGAAGTCATGGCAGTTGTGATTGTAGTATAGGTATGCCAGAGATCAGAGAGATGCAAGACACTGAAAAGAGTGACTTCACCACTTCAGGCCTTTAAAAAAACAAACAAACCTGTGCCCAAGAGCACCACATACAGGTGAGAGTGGTGTGGTCAGGAATGATCATCTTTCATGGATGGAACATCGCCTGTTTTTCGAATCCTCTGTTATTCCCTTACAGCATCTTGGGTTGCAATGCAAAGGCACCATTTTCTCCCAATGGCTTTGGCTTGGTAGAGTGTTGTCCTATCAGGTTAAGCATAAAGAAGCAAGCTTTTGTTTTTCTGAGTCAGGAAACAGACAAAAATAGCAGTTACTTAGCCCTATAAATAAATATGTTTTTAAAAGTCAGTAAAATGAACCCTATGAATTGTGTGTGTTAAAAGCGATTTGGTGTCAAGTTGTTTTTCTCCAAAGCTGGCAACCGTTAAGTGATTACTGAATGTGTAGGTCAGGCATTTAGCGATCTTGTGTTACAGGTTGGAACCACAAGAGGTTTTGATTTATTTAATAATGCAAAGGGGAAAGATCAGACGAACAGAGATAAACAGGCATGCATGTCTTCTATTATTTCTGCTTTCCAGAATTAAATTTATTATTTTCAATCAACAGCGACAGTTGGTTTTTATTCTTGCGTATTCCTGCAACTTCCAAAAATAACACAGCTAAGCCATGCTGACACATAGTTTAAATAAACTGTGTTATTGAAGTTTTTTTTAAGCAGCTGAAAATGTTACAGTACCTGGCAACCTGCATTGTATGTTTAATTATAGTTTGACTGGAAATTATTAGAGTTGTGTTTTATGCTCTTTATATTTTCACATTTTATCTGAAGCAAACTTGTAATATTTTGTAACTGTGGTTGCAATCAGATCACTAGCCATAACATAATGGTATTTAGAAGAGTTGATAATATAGTATAAACATAAATTAGATCTTTGTTCCTGGAAAACTTTGCTGGGGCTTTCCTGAGGAGCAACCTTACTGCATGAGAACTTGGTTTATGATGAAATAACCATAATGCTGACTTTTGGTAGTATATCATCATTAAGATTTATAATGATTCTGAGCCATCTATATGACACGTAAGAAGTCACCTGTGCATACTTGTGATTTGTTTCCAAGTGTGTGTTCATGGTATGACTGAGGGTGAACATGGTTGAAAGGGTAAACAGTGTACCTCAAACCGACAAACATAGCAGTTGAGCCTTTATAAAGGAATGGTTCTGCAGTTGTGACTTCGGATTTTTACAACACTGTCTGTGTAGGTAACGTCATTCAAAGTTTCCCAAGGCAAAAACAGATGGGTCTCTACCACCAAAGAACTTACACATTTAAAGAAACAATGGGGGGAAAGAAGAGGGCCAAAGATACAAGGGTAGCAAACAGAGCAAATGCACTTTATACTTGCATTGCACCGACCCCACTGGTGCTCCCCATCCCTCCACCTCCACACACTGCGTAATACTTGAGCATGAAGATTCAGGGAATAAGAGGATAAGTCAAGGCCATGAGGAAAAGGTGAATTTTGAGGAAGAAGCTTGTTATGTTTTGGCAAGTATAGGGTTAAAAATTGGTTCTTGTTGTGCTAGAGAGTTTGTAATCTAGAGAGCTGTCAATCAAAATGTTATCTTTAAAGGAAGTGAGTCAACAGTTGGGACTAGGGTGTGTGTGCATGGGCAGTTCGGTTCGGGTGTGTGTTGGCAGTACCTGGTTCAATTGCCCTGCTTGTAAAGGGGAATCCATCGAGGATTCCCATTTACAACCAAAGGGGGATTACCTATGTAAAACTGGGTTGGGGGGAGGGTACCTTACCAGCTCTTGTGGCGGCTGTGTCCTCCTTGATCCAACCCATGTGCCCCCCTACACTGCAGGCTGGTGGGCAGCCCAGTTCTAGTGTCGGCGCATGCGTGGAGGCCACTTGCATGGTGGTGCATGTGCAGAGGCCATTTGCATCACCACACAAATAGTGCAGTGGTGTAAATGACATAAATAGTCTCCATGCTTGTGCAGAGGTCACACAAATGGTCTCTGTGCATGTGTACAGGCCAGCACTGGGCCACCCACAGGAGCGCTGGTGGGGCTCCCACTGCCCCCCGGGGCACAGCCACCACGAGAGCCAGTAAGGCGCCCTCTCGCTCTACCCCACAACCCAGTTTCACGTAGACAATCTCCTTTTGTGTGTAAAGCGGAATCATTATCAGATTTTCCTTTATGAGCAGGGCAATCAGGCCATTCAAACTGAGCCCAGTTTAGTTCAGATTCAGACTGGCCCCCTTGCGGGGGGAGGGGCAGTCAGGTCCGAGATCAATTGAACCAATTCCACACGAATTGAACTGGTTCCACACAGCCCTAGTTGGAACAACAGTTAAACAGTTTGATAGGACTTTGGGTCAGGGCAGAGAGAGACTCAAAGAAAATACTGCTTTATGTATAAACTGGGTTTATAAGAAAGGTCCTGAAGGGGATTTGCTTGGTATACATGCTGAGTAACGTATGGATTGGCATCTGTTAAATGGAAATCGAAGTATAAAGTAGTTGTGAAGCTAGTCAAATAGGTTCTGACAAAGAACTAGTTATATGTCTGTGTACTGGTCAGTGGAGTATTGTCCTTGTGCTGTGACAAAAGAATCATTGTAACAAGCAACCACAAACACCCTACAGTTTTGTAGGGTAAAGTAAGACAAACTTCACTGGAAACCATCTGTTGAATAAACTTTATTTACTTGTTTTAAACACCAGACTGAGTGAATTTCTGTCAACCACCCTACCTTTGCTTATGCTAAGCTATGCAAATCAGTGTCAGTGTGCTAAATACAGAGGCTTGGAAGTGAATTTTAAGGTGGCAGCGAGTACAAAGTCTAATTGAAATCTTCAGGATTATAAAACTTTATTTATAAATCATAAAATAACATTGAAATATAACCTAATAGCACTGCGAAGCAACAGAGCTGATGGAAGGAGGAGCAAGAAACATTTGGGCAGGTGGGAGTAATAGAAGTTGTGGGTGGGAGAGACAGAAGGAACAAGGGCCAAAAGATAGACTGGGGCAAGGCCATGGAGCATCTCAATGGAAATGACAAGGAGTCTGTGCTGGATATGGAAGGTGACAGGGAGCCAGAGAAGAATGGGCATTACATTAATGGATTCCAAATTTTAGGTAAACTTACATAGGAGGTGGAGCTCTTCTTGGGCTTTGAATATAAATAGGAGAAATATGATATTCACAGACAGCCTTGTGCAGATCAGTGTGACATAAGAGTCAGTCAACACATTCTTTTGTTGCATGTTTGATTCTTCCCACATGACCTTGCTACCTACATTTGTTGTGTTACTGCCTGCCCAGGCAGGACCTAGCCCCAGGACACGTACAAGGAATGATTCACACCCTACAATCTTAATTCTTGCTCCAACAAGTCATTTGCAGGGAATAGAAATTATTATTATTTATTCAGACAGTCAGACAGGTATTATTGCCTGGTTTGTTTTATCCAGAAATCGAGTCCTTCCCAAGGACCTGGGATGGCTGAATTTTATTGTCAATGCTGTTGCTGTTATAGATATCGTTGCAGAATATAGGCTGTTCCCAGTAAAGCTGCTTTTTGTAATTGGCTGGTGGTGATTTCTGTGGCCCCTATGGTGTTGAGGTGCTCTTCAAGTTGTTTTGGAACTGCACCCAGGGCGCCAATTACCACTGGGATTATTTTGGTCTTTTTCTGCCACAGCCTTTCAATTTCAATTTGTAGATCTTTGTATTTGGTGATTTTTTCTATTTCTTTTTCTTCTATTCTGCTATCCCCTGGTATTGCTATGTCGATAATTTTAACTTGTTTTTCTTTCTTCTTGACTACAGTTATATCTGGTGTATTGTGTGGCAGATGTTTGTCTGTAGTCGGAAGTCCCATAATATTTTTACATCTTCATTTTCTTCAACTTTTTCAATTTTATGGTCCCACCAATGTTCGGCTACAGGTAGCTTGTATTTTTTGCAGATGTTCCAGTGTATCATCCCTGCTACTCTGTCATGCCTTTGTTTGTAGTCAGTCTGTGCGATCCTTTTACAACAGCTGATTAGGTGATCCATGGTTTCATATGCTTCTTTACAAAGGCGGCACTTGCTGTTTGTTGTTGACTTTTCTACTCTTGCTCTTATTGCATTTGTTCTTAGTGCCTGTTCTTGTGCAGCCAGTATTAAACCCTCTGTTTCTTTCTTCAAGTTGCCATTCTTAAGCCATTGCCAGGTCTTGGTGATGTCTGATTTTCCACTTATATTGTGCAAATATTGACCATGCAGTGGCTTATTTTTCCATTTTTCTGCTCGGTTCTTGACTTGTTCTTTCTTGTAGGCCTGCTTTGTTTCATTGGTGTTGAATAGTTTCTTGTTATTGACCATTTGAAGTGCATCTTCTTCACTGTCCTTGATATATTCTTCAGGGCCTCTTTTCTCCTCCTCTACTGTTTGATGGACTTGCAGCATTCCTCTTCCACCTGAGCTGCAAGGGAGGTATAGCCTATCTACATCACTGCGGGGGTGCAGAGCATGATTGATGGTCATGATTTTCCTGGTCTTACGATCTAGCGTCTCTAGCTCTGCCTGGGTCCTGTCTATTATTCCTGCAGTGTATCTGATAACAGGTATAGCCCAGGTGTTTGTGGCTTGTATGGTGTTCCCGCCATTGAGTTTGGACTTTAGGATTTTTCTAACTCTCCTGATGTATTCACTTCCAATTTTTCTTTTAACTTCAGTGTGTGCAATGTTATCAGCCTGGAGAATGCCCAAGTATTTGTAATGTTCTTTCTCTTCCAGGTTGTTGTTGTTGTTACATTTATATCCCTCTCTTCCTACAAGGAGCCCAGAGCAATGTACTACATACTTGGTTTCTCCTCACATCAACCCTGTGAAGTAGGTTAGGCTGAGAGAGAAGTGACTGGTCCAGAGTCACCCAGCTAGTTTAATGGCTGAATGGGGATTTGAACTTGGGTCTCCCCAGTCCTAGTCCAGCACTCTAACCACTATAATAATAATAGTAATTATGATTTTTTGTCAACTCGTCTATCCCCTGGGATTGAAATATCAATTATCAGAACCCAATTCTTCTTGATGACTGTCAGATCAAATGGAGAAAATAACTAAATACAAGGACCTGCAGATTGAAATTGAGTGATTCTGGAAAAAGAAAACAATAGTGATGCCAATAGTTGTCTGGTGCCATTGGTACAGTACCAAAAGAACTTGAACATCATCTCGATATCTTGAGGAGAGCTGGTCTTGTGGGAGCAAGCATGACTTGTCCCCTTAGCTAAGCAGGGTCCACCCTGGTTGCATATAAATGGGAGACTAGAAGTGTGAGCACTGTAAGATATTCACCTCTGGATGGAGCTGCTCTGGGAAGAGCAGAAGGTTTCCAGTTCCCTCCCTGGCTTCTCCAAGATCAGGCTGAGAGAGTCCTGCCTGCAACCTTGGAGAAGCTACTACCAGTCTGTGTAGACAGTACTGAACTAGATAGACCAATGGTCTGACTCTGTATATGGCTGCTTCATATGTTCCTATGACACTTTGGGCATCAATAAAATTACAGCTAATCAACTACAGAAGGCCACACTACTCGGGACAGGACGAATACTATGGTGACATATTTAATTTTTCTTTAGTTATCCTAGACCCTTGGAAAGGGCCCGATAATTAAAGTATCGAATCCATTCAATAACATCTGGTAGACTGTGTGTAAATAGCATCATCATCATAATGTGGGCATGTCTAGAATCAGAGAATAGTACTGGTATTCTGACTTGTGCATGAAGATGAACATATATCTTTGCCTCGTTATATTTTTTTATCAAAAGAAGTGAGTTGCTGGAATGTTCTTATCTGAGATTGGCATGGGCAGCTGTCCAAGGCTGCTGTATATCCCAAGACCACTTCGGTACCACTGATGGAACAATACTCTCAAGGCCCACCCTGGTAGGAAGGGCCTGTGCAGGGCAGTTTGTCAAGAACCTCCTGAAACTAGGAGTTGGTCCTGGACTGGTCCTCACTGACAAAAATGAGAACTAGCTTTAAGCATTGCCCATTGAATTGTTAGAAATGTGGTGGTTTAAAAGTTTCGTGCATGCAGCCATCTGTGATAATATTGGTATACTGAAACCATATTGACCTCGAACCTCAATCATTTTGATCTTTTAAAAAATTTGACCAGAGTGAGAATTATGAAAGCAATTGTAGAGTAGAACCAGATCACATTTTACTTGGCAACTTGATTGCCATGCTATGGTTTGTACATTGGAAAGAACAGTGAGTGGGTGTTAAAACAACTGGAAGTTATAAAGAATGTTATTTAGGTTGATCCAGGGAAGCAGACGGAAGTGTTTGGTCATGTCAAGAAGGTGAATAGCTGAAGAAAGCATTTTGGGCTGGCAGGATATCAGAAAAGGGAGAAGGAACAACTCTGGACAAACCTGTCCTCCAGACTTTTAAAAACTGCTCAAAAGCATCAACTGCTGCTTCTGGTAATAAATCAGAGCCTTCCCCTGACACCATCAGCTGTGTGTGTGCACTTAATTTCATTGGATGATTAGAAAATCAACACACAGAAAATACTCAACAAAACTCAAACTTAGTTTAAAACCTTACACATATGCATAACTTAACCTGGTCTGCCAGGATATGGTCACAGAAGTATCCACTTGCAACACGGTTTGATCCAGAGTTCCTCTTTGTATGTACATACATAAGGCCTAATTTTCAGTGAAATGGTTACTCTGTGTCTGGAGTGTACCAGTTCAGGTTGCCAGTGGGGGAATCCCATGACCTCACATAGCAAACAATCATGTAACAGAGAAGGTTAGGCTGGAAGAACAAGTGTTGCTAAGGAGGAACCAGCATTATGTATGCTCTCACTCCTTAGATTTATTTTATTCTGAAAGATGGTATATAAATGTCAAATACATAAATAATACATACTCAAGATAGACACCAGCAACAGCCACTGGAGGGATGCTGTGCTGGGGATGGATAGGGCCAGTCACTCTAGCTCCCAGTCTGTTTCTGGGCCCAATTCAAGGTGCTGGTTTTCACCTTTAAAACTCTAAGTGGCTTGGGACCGGGTTACCTGAGGGAGCGCTTTGCCCCATATGTTCCATCCTGGTCACTAAGATCTTCTTTGGAGGTCCTTTTCCGGGTGCCCCTGCCAAATGATGTGAAGCTTTTCTGGACCACCAAACTGGTTCGGAGAGGTCTGGTGGTTTGGATGGTGCGGTGGTGGGTTACCTTTAAAGGAGCGGGAGGGTGCACTGTGCCTCAGATTGCTGTGCTGGGTGGCAGTGTACCTTATTGATGCCCTGGACAGTGTTGGATCGGAAGTGGCCAATGTACACATCATTCATGCGCAGCACTCACTTGTGCTCTGATGCTGACCAGGGCAGCAAGAAGGTACGCTGCTGCCCTGTGCAGCAATTTTGGGCACAGTGCCAGCAGGGAAAATGCAGGGGTGGTGGTGGTAAGAGTACCCTCTCGGTCCTGTAGAAGTATCCCCCTGCCAACGAACAGTCTGTTGGACGGTTTATGCACATCCTTAGTGCCTACTAGGGAGAGGACCTTTTCGGTGGTTGCACTCAATTTATGGAATAACTTCCCAAGTGAGGTTCGCCTGGCTTCATCACTTTGTTCTTTTAGATGCCAGATAAAGACCTTTTTGTTCACTCAGGCCTTTTAAATTAATTTTTAAAAATTGTGATCTGATTGTAACTGATTTTTAAAATTGTTTTTGTGTAGTACTTTGTATCCCAACCCCTTTTGGGGGGTAAGTTATGATTTAATCTGTTCCAGTTTATCAATGTTCTAGTTTATCAATGTTCTAGTTTATCAATGTCCTTCTTAAAATGCAGTGCCCAGGACTGGACACAGTATTCCAAGTGGTCATTGCCACAAGACATGGTGATGCCTACTGGCTTAGATGCAGAGGTGTAGTGAGGTTAAAGGCGGCCCTTCCTGACACCTGCATTTATGGGCCTGCCACTGCCCACTTGCATGTGCATGTCCACCTGCCACCAACCTGCCTTTTCTGATTACATGAGTGTGCTGCCCCATGGCATACTTATCAGGGCATAGCTAAGGGAGAGGAGGCTCCTTTGGAGTGAGTGGGCTAATGAAGAAAATAGGGAAGGGTGGAGCTTGGGGGAGAGGAGGTGGTTTTTTTGAACCCATCTACTCAATTATAGCTACACCCCTGGTCCTTATTTAATGGGGCATCATTGAGAAAAAGCAAACATTCTCTAGTATGTGTGAGTACAAGCAATAGGATTACGGTCTCCATGGGAACAATAGGTACGCTTGCATTTTCAGCTGATTGATAGTGAAGCCAAAAAAAGGGTCATTCTAGTGGCATTACCACTATTGGGGGGGGGGCCTGTGTGACTTTTTTTAATGAGTTGTTTTTGAAAACTCTTAAATATTTTTGAAAAAGAAATTTTAAAAAGACAGTGAGACCAGAGGGGAAATAAAAGGGAGTTCCTTTATTTTTAATAGTTACTGCACTAGGGTGAATTAAGAAAATAAGAAAAGGTGACCCTACCACAATGCCCCATTTTTTGCATACCAGGCAGTCTTTATTACAGTCTTTGACCAATATCACAACATCTAAAACAATATAAAATATTAAACATAGCCATATTAATAACATTACTGTATACTTGATCCAACCATTAGCAAGCAGAGTGCGACAAACTCATATAGCAGAATTTTGCAATTGTGTGATGGATGAATTGGCATCTGTTAGCAAAGATTTGATGTAGAATTTATCCAATCAACCTGGCAGATTATGTAAAAGAGGGTCAATTAACGTTTGCCTAGGTTAATTAACCTCTAGGCCAGGGATTCTCAACGTTGGGTCCTCAGATGATATTAGACTTCAACTCCCATAATCCCCATCCAAAGGCCACTGGGACTGGGGATTATGGGAGCTGACGTCCAACAACATCTGGGGACCCAGCGTTGAGAATCATCGCTCTAGGCAACCTTTGGGGAAACAACTTCCTAAGAGAGCAGGCACTTGTTCATTCAAATCCCTCCTGGTGTTTTCCATACTATGGGAAACACCTATATTGGGCAGCAGCGATATAGGAAGGTGCTGAAAGGCATCATCTCATACTGTGCAGAAGGCAATGGTAAGCTACTCCTGTATTCTTCGAAGAGAACCACATGGCTCTGTGGTCGCCAGGAGTCAAGACCAACTCGAAGGAACAGCTTTAAGATCTATACAAAAGATGGGTGGAGCCACCATTGGGCAATGGGTTCAAAGAACCTGGGCCACCCCCCTCAGGGGCCTCATCTTGTGACCTCAGCCACACACCTTTTGTGATTTCAGATGCAGTGGGAGATTTTGCTCCCAAATGGAGCTACTGTGGCCCGGTTTAGAAGATCGGCCTGTGCTTCATTGGCTGTGTGAGGCTGGGAGAGCTGCACTGGTCCACGATGCCAAAGCAGCATAGGCTGCGCAGCCCCATTGGGGAGCCTGGCGTGGGGGTGTTGCTAAATGCCCCCTGTGTCTGACGTCAAATGCACAGGGCAGGGCTAGGGCAGCTGCCGAACCTGGGCTGCTGCTGGCCTCCCTCTGCCCGATAAGACACATCGCAGGAGCACACGTGCAACTGACTCAATCTCATCAGAATTATGGGGCATTATCTCCTCAACTGGAATCCGAACGGAGGGCATTCAGAGCCCCCCCCCCCGCCCCTTTTGTGTGCATATCTAACTGCTTTCCTCGTGCTACATGAGTATATAGAACACAACAATAAAAAGCTAGTCCCATTAAGGTGGATCTAAGATGGGTTCTTCTACCTATCCGACCACAAGCAGGAGAGCATCATATGCCTGCCGGTGCCTTGCCTTGCCCTCGTATCAAACCGCGGCAATTAAAGCCTCACTCACCCTCCTCGTGTTTGGCGCACTGCCGGATGACGCTGTGGGCGGAGCTTATTCAATTTACAGGAATGCACCCGACGGTATAACATACTTCCGGTCCCGTGATCTCTCTCTCTCTCTCTCTCTCTCTCTCTTTTTTAAAATGTTAGACCAATAAGAAAGACATAAGCTCTTTTCCCCTTCAAGAGTTATACTCTTAATAGCTGTGTAGAATCACTTCAGGTTCTTGATTGCAAGTAGTTGTTTTTTCCATGTGCGGTGCAAAAGATGTAAAGTACAGAGAAGGTAACGTAAACACTCAAAGGTTCGGCTTTCTTTTTGGTGGAGATTTTCTGAAATTATATTGCACCCTTTGCCGCACAATGCAGCTAGAGAAAAACATCCCCACCCCGGCAAGAGTCGGGTTTTCTTATTTCTGGCTGGGTTACTGTGCTTTTAAATATCTCGTGGCAGGTGAAGTTCAACCAGTGGAGGAGCAGAAATGCGAGAGGTTTTGCTGGTTAGATTACAGTTAGTGAGGTTTTAAACAAAATAACACGTACTGCAGACGTGTTATTTTGTAAGCTTCCTGTTGTTGCGGTGTTCTGCCCAGAACATGCCTAATATACCCCAAAACTAAAACACAAGCTGCCTAAGATTGAAGGATATGGGGTGCAGGGACAGAACTCTCCCTGCGGTAACATAAAGGCAGTGAGAAGCCCAAGTTCAACACCCTTCGCAGCATGGAAATACAACAGGGAAATAGGCTGCGAGACCTTAGAGTCTATGCAGCCTTTTAAAGGCAGAGGAGACTCTTCCCGTTGAAAAGCAGCCCTGTGACTGTCACATCCAGGCAACCTCCTGGCAGGATCAAAATCCGAGGCGCAATCCTCAGTTTACTTGGAAGCAAGTCCCACCTTGAGTTCAACAAGAGTTGCTTCCGACTAAGTGTGGAAAAGAGCAGGTTTCAGTTCGAGATACCCACGGAGTTTAATGGGAAAATACGCAGAGTGTCTGTTCAACGGTCCTCTTCTCGTCTTCTGGGCAAGTAGGCGCTTTTCTTTTTGCTTTTCCTTACAGCACTTTTCATTTTCTGTCTCTGGCAAATCGCGTAAATCAGGACTGAAGTCTCTTACATCCTGCCCCGTGAGACAGCAGCATGCTTGGAGGGAGAAAGCCGAGGCAAGGACGTGAGCACTGAATTTCCAGAGCGGTGTGTGGGTTGGGGGATAGATCTTGGTTTATAAACAAAATAAATCACTCGCATACGCGGTGTGTCAGTTTTCCACCTCTGCTGTCGTCTTTCTTCCCACACTCGTCCGCAGCACAATACCTTCCCCCTATAAAACAAGGAAAAACTCTGAGACGCCTTTAACTCTGCTGTCCTGTATTACTTCGGTTTACATCGATGATTCCTTGGATGTTTCCGCCACTCTTGCCCCCGCACATGGCGGAGGCCTTCTACTCGGAACCGGAAGTGAAGGGAATGTAGAACACTTGGCTTAAAAAAAAAGGACATCTCTTTAATTTTCCACCCTTTGCTGAGGCAGGCAGCCGGCTGATGACCAGCCAGGCTATGGGGTGCACGCGCGAGCCGCAGGAGGCGCGAGCCCGCTGACGGAGCTTGAGCAGAGCGGGTGAGTGTCCCGCGTTGGATACTCCATAGGATCCCCGTTCCTTCTAGATTGGGTAACGGTGCGTGACGTCAGGCGCTGGCGCAAGCGTCAATTTTCTACGTCATGACCCTGCGACTTCGTCACGTTGGTTATCCTGGCACTTCATTTGTAGGAGTGCAGTCAGGATCTTCTGAGTCTTGACTGGGTGGAGGAGGCGGAGAAGAAGATGAAGAGCAGACTTTGGGAGCCATTGAGTGGTGCTTGGTGGTGGAGTGGCTGAGTCTAGTTGTGCTTGGTGGAGGGAGGTAGAGTATGTTATTTGGTAAGTTAGGGAGCAGAGCTTGGTTGTGACAAAAGGGTGGAACTTCTTGGAAATGGGGTTGGTGCTCTCAGCTCTTCTTTAGAGCAACAATTTCGCTTTTTCTTTTTGATCTGGCTTATTGCCTTGATATTTTAGTTCATCTGCAGGAAAACTCAAGAAGGCCCAAACCCAGCAACTTGGTCAACACTATATTTTTCAGCATGGCAGCCCTGGTCATAGAACTAAGATAAAGGGATAGATAGTTCTCCTATCCTGATCATTCTCCCTTGGTGATGTGTGGATAAGCCTTTTCCCCTTCTCCTTCCAATTATTACTTCATATCAAGGTGATTGTGCTTGGTGGTTCTAGGATTAGTAAACCTAATCTTGATTAGAATCCTATCCCAACCTTTTGGTTTTCTCAATTTGAGTAAGGCAAGTTGCTAAAAATGCTAAATAAATTTTAGGGTTTACTCATTAAGTTGTCTTGACCTTGGTAGTGCTGTGTTTTCTCTCTATTTTAGTTTATACACACACACACAGTCCTTTGTGTATTTACTTTGAAGTGGGGCTGGGCTTACTATCCAGTATCCGATTTCATCTGTAATCTGGCATTTAGTACTGCCCTGGGGTGGGGGGAATATGTTGCCACTTACGTGTTAATACTTCAAAATGGGTGTGACCTCAGTAGGGAGTACATGATGTGAAACTCCATCTGCAAAATATATTGCTCCCATAAAAAATGGGGTTGCAAGCAGTGTTGCTTCTAATTTTTTTCATCTGTGTGCAGAATGAGTTTTGTCTTGTGTGGCAGTATCGAGGCAGTGTGCACGCACATATATGCAGAATGGGGCCTTCCTGATTGAACCTGAGTGGGATCTAAAATTAACTGAGTGGACATTAAAAAAAAGTGTATGCACATACCTTAGAGGGAACTCAGATTGCCAGTATAAGAGACTCTTCAGGGTATTCTCTTGAGGTTTTTCAAAATGATTCTTCTCTGTTGGCTCTGTGGCCTTTCTTATTATTATTCTTGCTCTGTGGATTTACAAAATAACTTATTTAGCACAATAGAAAAGTTGGTTATGTTGTATATCTAAGGTTATATATTGATATAAAACACATAGGTTGGTTTTTAGCTTCCTATTGCTGTTTATGATACTGACAACCACTGCCACCCAGAAATGTCTCGTAACTCAGATGGGTGCAATGTGTTGTTTCCTGAACAGGTTCAGCCTGGTAGTATCTTCATAAAATTTTGATGTATGAAATATCTTTTAGATAAACGTGTGTATGATTTTGCTTTTCAGGGAGAGTTGTCTTCTACTTGGATGGAAGCATGTTCTCTTCCACAGAAGATGGTACCCTTGAAGTATGATAATGGAAAAGGGGATAAGCTCAGTAGAAATTTCACCCTCCAAATCTTCTCATGCTGCTGCAGTAAGGGTGTTGGCGAAAGAACATGAAACAAAGCAGTCTCAGAAAGTGAGACGAGTGGGATTTGTTCTTGTACATGCAGGTAAAGGTACAATGTCTTAATCAGCAGAATGTGGTGTGATAGCATTTTTATATATGGAGTGAAATGGAAGCATAGGAGAAAGGGAATATGTGTATATTCCTCTGTCTTGGGAAACATTATCTTGGCAAACTCCCAGTGAGCTCTAGGCTTGAATTAGATTTGGCTTCCTCTTTCCCTGTGCCCTCTAAGCTAGATCAGGGAATACAATTTGCATACTTTGCAAAATGTATTTGGACAGGAGACACCTAATTTTAAGGCTAACCACCAGTGTTTCCTCTAACAGGGATTCACAGATGTTGTTGACTACAACTCCCAGAATCCCCAAGCAAAAGCTATTTTGATATTGCTGGAGATTCTGAGAGTTGTAGTCAACAACATCTGGGAATCCCTTTTAGAGGGAATACTACTAATCATTCTTCTTCCTGCTTTAGGATGTCCTGACTATCTTTGAGCTGGTCTCTTTTGTCTTTACTGTGATTGAGGATATTGCTTTTAGCAACATAAGAAAGGTCCTCCTGGAGCTGTCTAGGTCTGTCTAGTCCACCGTGGACAACAAGATGTCTCTAGGAGGCCCAGAAGTGGGACATGTAAGCAAATAGCTCTCTCTCACTCTTGCCTGCCAGGTTGATATTCAGAGGCATGTTATCATTGCACCTTGAAATAGCATAAAGCCACCTGTATCCTTCATAGACCCATCCTTTATTAATTAGATAGATGCACTCTCCATGAATTTGTCTGTTCTCCCTTTAAAGCAATCTACATAGTGGCCATCTCCACATCTTGTGGCAGCAAATTCTTTAAATTAATTATGCACTGTGTACTTCCTTTTGTCTGTCCCAAATCTTGTGCCAGTTTATTTTATTTTATTTATTTTTGCATTTTTATACCGCCTTTCGTTAAAATATAGCCCCAAGGCGGTTTACAAAAGTTAAAAACATACAATAAAAACACAATAAAAACAACATGCTAAGAGTATAAAAACATATAAAAACAAGCATAAAACAATACAACAAATAAAAACACCCAGAAGCAGCAGTAAAAACAATTATGTAAAAGCCTGGGTAAAAAGCCAAGTCTTTACAAGCTTTCTAAAAGCCGTGATGGAGTCCGAGGAACGAATGGCCACTGGGAGAGCATTCCAGAGTCTGGGGGCAGCAACAGAGAAGGCCCTGTCCCGAGTGCACGACAGCCGGGCCTCTCTCATTGTCGGCACCCGGAGCAGGGCCCCCTCAGATGTCCTCGTCAAGCGGGCAGCAACCCTTGGGAGCAGGCGGTCCCTCAAATACCCCGGGCCCAAACCGTTTAGGGCTTTAAAGGTCAAAACCAGCACCTTGAATTGGACCCGGAAACGAACCGGTAGCCAGTGCAGCTCTTTCAAAATGGGGGTGATATGTTCCCAACGGGCAGCTCTGGATAAAACCCTCGCTGCCGCGTTTTGCACTAGCTGCAGTTTCCGGATATTCTTCAAGGGCAGCCCCACGTAGAGCGCGTTACAGTAATCCAGCCGTGACGTGACTAAGGCGTGGGTAACCGTGGCCAGATCTGCCTTCTCGAGAAAGGGACGCAGCTGGCGCACCAGCCGAAGCCGTGCAAAGGCACCCCTGGCCACCGCCTCCACCTGAGCTTCCAAAAGCAGAGCCGGGTCCAGTAGTACCCCCAAGCTGCGTACTTGCTCCTTCAAGGGGAGTGCAACCCCATCCAGAACTGGTAAAATTTCCTCATCCCGATTGGCTTTCCTACTGACCAACAGTACCTCCGTCTTATCCGGATTCAATTTCAGTTTGTTAGCCCACATCCAACCCATCACGGCCTCCAGCCCCCGGTTCAGGACATCCACCGCCTCCCTAGGATCAGATGACAAGGAGAGATAGAGCTGAGTGTCATCCGCATATTGCTGACAACTCAGTCCAAATCTCCGGATGACCTCTCCCAGCGGCTTTATGTAGATGTTAAACAGCATGGGGGACAAGACCGAACCCTGCGGGACCCCACAGGCCAATGGCCACAGGGCCGAGCAGTAGTCCCCCAGCACCACCTTCTGGACCCTCCCCTCAAGAAAGGACCGGAACCACTGCAACGCAGTGCCTCCGATTCCCATACTCGAGAGGCGGCCCAGAAGGATACCATGGTCGATGGTATCGAACGCCTCCGAGAGGTCCAGCAGAACCAACAGGGACACACTCCCCCTGTCTAGTTCCCGGCGTAGGTCATCCACTAGAGCGACCAAGGCAGTCTCAGTCCCATACCCGAGGCGGAAGCCAGATTGAAAAGGGTCCAGATAATCCGTATCATCCAAGACCCTCTGCAGCTGGGACGCCACCACACGCTCTATCACCTTGCCCAAAAAGGGAAGGTTAGACACAGGCCTATAGTTGTCCAGGCTGGAGGGATCAAGGGAGGGCTTTTTTAATAGAGGTCTTACCACCGCCTCCTTAAGGCACGATGGCATCCTGCCCTCCCTTAACGAAGCATTAACGATCACCTCCAGCCATCTGCCTGTCCCCTCCCTGGCAGCTTTTATTAGCCATGAAGGGCAAGGGTCAAGAGCGCACGAAGTCGCCCGCACACTGCCCAGGATCTTGTCCACATCCTCAGGCCGCACCAACCGAAAAGAATCCAACACAACGGGACCAGATGGTACCAAAGGCACGTCTGCCGGAACTGCCAAAAGAGTCCAGGTCAGCACAGATGCAAGCGACTTTATCTGCAAAGCAACAGGCAAACCGATCACAAAGAGCTGTAGATGGCTCCTCCCCCATTGTCCGGGGGGATGTGTGGAGCAATGTTTTCACCACACGAAACAGCTCTGTTTGCCTGCACTGAGCAGACGCAATGGAGGCGGAGAAAAAACGTTTCTTCGCCGCCCCCACCGCCACGGCGTAGTCCCTAAAATGGGTTCTACCCCCAGTTAGTTTCAAGGGATGATTTCAGGTTCTAGTGTAATGGGAGAAGGAGAGAAACCTCTTTGTCTCCACTTTCTTTGCACCATGGAAATCAAGATATATTGCCCAAAGTCTGTGCTGATGGCAGTACAGTTTACAGTAACTGCATATTTTGACAAGCAGAATTAAAGTTGCACCTGTTTGCTAATTTAATACAATTGTAAAAAACTAAAGTATCTAGAGAACTTGGATCTAAGGTTATGTTAGTAGGTGCTGGAACACTTTAGATTTGTTTAGCTGCTCATTTGGCAGCCCCCCCCCCCCCAAGTTTGACAGATCACTCTATTGCCAGAAACCTAAGGAAGAGCTGCTTAGATAGAATCATTGTTCTCATCTAGTGTTTTGCTTTAGACTTTGGTAATGTGAAGCATCTTAAATGTACATCATCCTTTGCTGTATGACACATATGAAAGTTCCTATTAAAACATCTTCCAATGTTGCTTTTGTTATTAAGCAGTAGGAACAACTCAAAGACTTGGAAGAAGTTTTTGTATTTTTATTTTATAACCATTGTGGAAGGTGCTACTATTTTCCTTTATGAATAATAGAGAATCATAGTGGATATTATGACAGAATGTCTCCTTGTCTTAAGGAGGCAATCATTAGACCTTTTCTGAAGAAGCCTGCATTGGATCCCTCAGAGTTAAGCAGCTATCAGCCTGTCTCCAACCTTCCATACTTGGACAAAGTAACTGAGAGGGTTGTTCGATGGAACTGTTCTGCAATGCTGGTAGAATATCCCAAGACTACTATTGGGCTTGTGTGGGGAATTTGTGAGACTGGAGTGAACAGTCAATTATAGTTTCAATTTGTGCAAAGCTTTGGTCTGGAAATAAAGACTTGAGATAGGAATATGGTACAATCAGATTGATTTAAGGATTATTGGGGTACAGGAAATGAAAAATAATTAGGCAGGTGATAAAAAGCAATAAAATCTGACTAGTAATATCAATTAAAGATGAAGAGGAGTTTTAACTTAAACATCCAAATTGCAATTAAATCAGCTTAAGGCTGGCCAGAGAAAGGACCTGAAGTACAGATTTAGACTTAGGAGGAAGAGATGGGAGGGGGAGAGATCTTTAGTAATACCTATTCCAAATTTGGTGTTGTCAGTCACACTTGCAGGATGGCGGTGTGCTGGGGTACTACTTCCCTGGGACCAAGCAGAAGGACAGGGTGAAGAAGAGGCAAGAGTTCCACTCAGAAGCCTGGGAACCAGGAAAGCAGCTGATCCCAGGGAAAATCCAGGGGAGGTCAATTCTCTAAGGCACCCAACCATGGTGCATGGTTTGAATCTGGAGACAGATTGAAACCAGGGACTGGAAGCAAAGCTGGAGCGATGGCTGTGGTTAATGGAATAGCCGATGTCAAAGCACTGGTTGATGGTATGGCCAATACAAAAGCACAAGCACATGCAGGTGGTGGTTCTGAAGAAGGAGCCACACCATTTGTTGGGATCTGTGGTAGACATAGGCAAAAACATGCCTTTGGGCCAATCACAGGCCACCCCTCCTGGCTGTAGGGGGGGACGTCCGTGGCTAACAAAAGAATGTATGTTGTGTGAATCAATCACGAGTGTGTGCAATCTGGAGGAACAATAAAGTGGAGTGGTTTGAAAAACTTGTATGGGATAGGGTATATGGGTGAGCTCAAAACTTACCTCGTAGGTCATGAAGACCTTTTAGGTGGGGAGATTGGAATTCTTTTTATACTAAAGAGCCTCTTCCTCTGGTCCTTACCAGACCATTAACACTGCGATAGTGAGGTGGAAGTATTACAGCCCGATCTGAGTTCCTGTTGTGATTAGTAAGACTAATCCTTTGTACCAATGAAGAGAGTTTTACTATTCTCTTGAAAATTAGTTCTCATCATGTCTACTTAACCAGCACCCTTCTCTGTGTTGAGAATGGAGAGGGGCATAGGGGAATCACCTTGCAGTCACATATCATACTTGACTTGGGGTTACCTGCCTCTTGTGGATTGTGCTAAGCGACTAACTTGAGAGTTTACCAAATATGGGCATATGGAGAGCTCGTCATCCCACAAGTCCAGGTTGCCAAGATGGAGACTGCAAGCCTACACTTGCCAGTCATATAGAGGGGTGCTATTTGTAGCCCCCGAACAGGCTCTTCTCGTAACAGGGTGGTGGCCTCCCAGTTTCAGGCAGTCTTGGAGGAAACTGATTATCTAGACCCATTTCAAATTGGTTTTGGGGCTGGCTATGGGGTGGAGACTGTCTTGGTCAGCTGGATGGATGATCTCCAACAAGGAATTGACAGAGGGAGTGTTACTCTGTTGGTCCTTTTGGATCTCTTGATGGTTTTTGATACTATTGGCCATAGTATCTTTCTGGACTATCTGAAGGGGTTGGGAGTGGGAGTCAGTGCTTTGCAGTGGTTCCATTCCTATATCTTGAGCAGATACCAGATGATGATGCTTGGAGACTGTTCTTCAAAACGTGAACTCTTATATGGCGTCCCCCACGTCTCCATACTGTCTCCAACGTTCTTTAACATCTTCATGAAACCACTGGGAGAGATTGTCAGGAGATTTGGTGTAGGTTATTAACAGCATGCTGATGACACCCAAATCTATTTCTACATGTCAGCATCATTAGGAGAGGACATAACCTCCTTAAATGCCTATTTGGAGTCAGTGATGGGCTGGATGAAGGATAACAAACTGAGACTGAATCCAGATAAGGTGGAGGTACATTCATTTGATTGATTGATTGATTGATTGTTGCATTTATATACCGCCTTTCGTTAAAAGACAACCCCAAGGCGGTTTACAAAAGTTAAAACATACAATAAAAAGGCAATATTGTGATACAAATTGTGCGGGGTCAGAATTTGGGAGACAATTTTGATCTGCTGGTTTTGGATGGGGTCACACTTCCCCAGAAGGAAAAGGCATGAATTCTGGGAGTGCTTTTGGACCCAAATCTTTCCCTGGTGTTTCAGATTGGGGCAGTGGCCAGAGTGCTTTCTGTCAGCTCGGGCTGATACACCAGCTGCGTCCATTTCTTGAGATGAACTACCTCAAAATGGTGGTACATTTGCTGGTAACTTTTAGGCTGGATTGCTGCAATGCACTCTATGTGGGGCTGCCTTTGTATGTAGTCCAGAAACTGCAGTGGGTACAGAATGCACCGATCAGGTTGGTCTCCGGGTTATCTCGAAGAGACGATGTTGTTCGTATATTAAAACAATCACATTGGCTACAAATAAGTTTCTGGGCAAAATACAAGGTGCTGGTTATAACCTATAAATCCCTAAACAGCAAAGGCACATGGTATTTAAGAGAGCGTCTTCTTCACCATGAGCCCCATCACCCATTGAGACCAGAGAGTTTGTTGGCAGGTACCACCAGCTCATCTGATGGCTACACAGGGCCTTCTCTGTTGGTGCCATGTTGCTAGAACAGGCTGTTTGGGGGCCACAAACAGTACCCCACTCTGTGGTTTGGAGATGAAGTCTTGCATTCTCCATCTTGGCTGTGAGCTCTCGGGGCGCTGAACTCTGCACTTGCCCCTATTTGACAAAAAACTCAAGTAGGTCGCTTAGCACAAGTAAATATGGGGAAACTATTACCCAAGGTCAGTATGACTGCAAAGTACAACCCTATGACCCCTCTCTATTCAGAGAAGGATGTTGGCTGAGCAGATGTGAGTTAAAGAGAGAGACAATTTCTCAAAGGAATAATAAAACTCCTTTTTCGACATAAAGAATTACTACTATGAATATTTATATACTGCTCTTCAACCAAAGTTCTCAAAGCGGTTTGCATAGGGAAAAAATTACATAAATAAGATGGTCTCATGTCCCCAAAGGGCTCACAATCTAAAAATTAATTTCACTAATCGATTAGTTTCACTGATCGTCTTCACAGGAACTCGGATAAGGCTGAGCGCTCCCACCCCAATATTGCCGTGCTAATGACCTGGCATGGACCAAAAGGAATAGTTGTTGGTATCAAAAGAAATGTTCTCATCTGGAAGGTCTTGAGCTCGCCCATTCACTCCAACCCATACAACTTGCTCTAACATTTCACTTGATTGTTTACCAAGATCACACCTACTGGAGATCGAATCAAGTAATATGAATTCTTTTGCCAATCACGGATGTCAGCCCAAAGAGCAAGGAGGTATGATGCTTTGTATGTCCTGAAGGCATGATTTTGCCTATTTCTAGCCCCAATGCCAACGAATGTTGTGGCTTTAGATATACCATCAGCTATAGCTTTTGCTCCAGCCTTGATTCCTGCTTGGACCCCAGCCTTCGGTTTGGACCTGTCTCCAGACCTAAACGGCACACACCACTTGGCTGCCCTTGGGAATTGGATCCTAGAGATTTGGCCACTTCTGGACCTTTCTTGGAACCAGACACTATCCTGGTTTCCTGGCTTGCAAGTGGCACATTAGTTTTGTCTTTTCTCTGCCTTCCTGCCTTGTCTGCAAGGGTATCCACCAACAGACTCTACCTGCAAGTGTGACCGACACACTACAGGATCTCGGATCTGTAATACTAATTGCCTATCTTGCTAAATCTCTTCGCCCCTTCTCTTTTTTTCTTTAAGTTTAAAGCTTTTCTTCAGGCCCATTCTCTAGTCAGCCCTGAGCTAATTCAGTAATAATTCGAACCTTAACACCTCTTCGTGGTATTACAACTTAGTGCTCTTTTGTTAAGACGTTAGTGCCTCCTCACCTTGCCTAATCAATCTTTCTTCTCCTGTACTCCGATAATTCCTAAGTAAATCTGATTGTACCACATTTCCATCTCCTCCTCATTTTCCATACCAAAACTTTGCACAAATTTATTCTGTAATGAGCTGTTCCACCTAGTCATGCTGATTCTCCACGTCAAAAGCCCCATTTGAGTGTTAGCCAGCACTCCAGAACAGTCTCATTAACCTCCCCTGAGACAGTGGAATGTGCTCCCTGCTGAAATAAGAGCCTCCTCATCTTTGACAACTTTAAAGAAGTCTCTAAAGACACATTTATTCATCCAAGCTTTTAAACTAAACTTTTGTTTTTTAAATTATTGAGCCATTTTTGGAAAGGTGGTATAGAAATAAAATGAATAAATAAATTGTTTTAAGGTTTTCATTTCTGTTTTAGTTTGTTTTATGTTGCTGTAAATCGCCCAGAGATGGAAGTTTGGAATGGTGTGCAAATCGAGCGACCTAATGGCGTAGCAGGGAAATGACTTGATTAGCAAGTCAGAGGTTGTCGGTTCGAAACCCCGCTGGTATGTCTCCCAGACTATGAGAAACACCTATATCGGGCAGCAGTGATATAGGAAGATGCTGAAAGGCTTTCATACTGTGCGGGAGATGGCAATGGTAAACCCCTCCTGTATTCTACCAAAGACAACCACAGGGCTCTGTGGTCGCCAGGAGTTGACAACGACTCGACAACACACTTTACCTTTACAAATATAATTAATAAAATATTAGAACCAAGTAGTGTTCTCTCTAGTTTTTTTCATCTGTGTGCAGAATGCGTTTTGTTCTGGGCGGCACTATCAAAGCAGTGTATGCATTCAGAATGGGGCCTACCTCATTCAACTTGAGGCAGGATCTAAAATTAACTGAGTGGATAGCAAAAAAGTGTGAGCGTACATACATGCCTTTAAGAGAACACTGTAACCAAGATCTTTAGTGGACTTACCAAGGACACAATGCATCAAGCCACTACTGGCCCAATTGCAGGTGCTCATCATTAACTTGAAATTCCTAATTGGTTAGGATACTTTAAGGACTATCTAGCTCCATATGAGTCTGTCCACTCACTGAGATAATTAAGAAGAGTCCCTTCTAATGGTCCCATTGCTCTTAGAAGTGGTGATGGTGCTACTG
The DNA here is from genome assembly GCF_027244095.1 of Hemicordylus capensis. Classification (NCBI taxonomy): domain Eukaryota; kingdom Metazoa; phylum Chordata; class Lepidosauria; order Squamata; family Cordylidae; genus Hemicordylus; species Hemicordylus capensis. The sequence continues at coordinate 258,295,695 of NC_069657.1, forward strand.
AGAACAGGACCTTCTTGGTAGCTGTACCCAGCTGTGGTATCTTGAGAAGTGTCTGGCCACATTTCTCCAGGAAGCTGGTTAAGACCACCCTCTTCTGAAGACCTTGAATGCAAGCTGACAACCACTGTTTGGTGTGACCTTCTGAGGTCCTGGACTGTTGTGCTTTTCTGCTGCCATGAATTGTGTTTTGCTGTTTTATTCTGTTTGTCTGCTTACTATTTTGTGATTTGTTGTTCACGTGGGGAGAGGAGGGGTGATTTTTGCCAATACCCTTTCTCTCTGCTGCCCTTGATGTTCCTCCTAAATATGTCGCTGAAGGTTCACCACCCCTCGTAAAGGGCAGCAGAGAGTATGGAAGAATAAGTGAAAATTGCCTCTCCTCTTTTGCAAGCAGAATGTACAAAATTAGTCTGTATATAAGCCTCTTATTCTTTTGTGAGCAGCCTTGGGTGTGTTTTCTGAATACAAAGATAAAGTAATGATGATATGTGCAAGGGATGCTCTTCCACTGATGGGCACAAAAAGAAAAATAATTCTATGTAGTTATAGAACTAGAGCTCATAGTAGATGCCCCATGCATGCAGGGCTTTGGTATACTGCCTGTAAGTTCAGATGAATGCTAGCAGTTTAAAGGTTACATGTTAGAGTGCGATTAAAGCAGCATTTGTTCTGGGAACTGATGTGAGTAGAAATCAAGTTGAAGCACTCTGTGGCAGGCAAAATCTTTTCATTAAAAAGACAGACAGTGGCTGAGTTCAGAGGACCTGCTGCAAGTGAGTAGGAGGGATGTGGCAGTTGCTGGTGAGTGCATGCTCCTGGTGCTCCTCAGTCTGCCCTCCTTCCATGTCATCCAAATGCAGCAATGTTAGGTGGACCATGTTGGGTCAGTTTCCACCACCTGACATTTGTAACCAATAATCTGGGCAGAGAATGTCAGGTGGTGGAGGGGACCTGACACTGTCCACTTGACATTGCCGAGTTCAGACGACACGGAAAGTAGCAGAAGTACCAGCGTGTGCTGGGTGTGGGTCCTCAGTGGGAATCACTGTTCCCCTCCTTGCAATGGACTGTCTGAACCCACCCAGTGTAAAATACTTGGGATGCAAATCCCAGATTGTCCCATGTGTTCAGATCTGCCCTTATGCTTTCTGCATTCTAGAACAGAAATGTGAGTGCTGAAAAAAGCAAACTCCTTTTTCAAGTAGCAAGTATTCCTTCCACCCACCCACCCCGAGTAGCTTCAATGATGAGGGAAACCATGTTTAAAAAGTTATAGATAGCTGGTCAAACTTTTAAAAAGATCTCTGTTACTGCAGCAACAGATGCAGCACCCATGTGGTCCTATGTACTATTATTATTATTAATTATTATTATTTATTTATTCAGTTTCTATACCGCCCTTCCAAAAATGACTCAGGGTGGTTTACACAGAGAAATAACAAACAAATAAGATGGCTCCCTGTCCCCAAAGGGCTCACATTCTAAAAAAACAACAACCACAAGGTAGACACCATCAACAGTCACTGGAAGTACTGTGCTGGGGGTGGATAGGGCTAGTTACTCTCCCCCTGCTAAATAAAGAGAATCACCACGTTAAAAGGTGCCTCTTTGCCAAGTTAGCAGGGGACTAAAAGGGCAGATATGACTGTCCTGCATAGAATGTATGTATCTTTCCCATGCAGTTGGCACTCCACTGGGAGGAAAGGTGCTGATCATGTGGGGGAGAAAAACCCATGTGATCAGCCCCTGCCTACAGGGTTGCATTAGTTACTCCCATGATTCTCCTGTTTAGGCTACTTCTGATCCTTGATACCACCTTTTAGAACCATTGTTTTTGTGCAATGATGGCAGTGACTCTCTTGACTTAAGAGTCTTTTTGTTATCACCCTCTCTCTCCTGTCTTATCCCCACCACAAATCTTGGGAGGTCACTTGGGTAGGAGGGGGCTGTTGGAAGGGAGTTAGTCAAAGGTCCTGTGAAACCTGGAGCTGGCCTTGGAAGGGAGCTTCAATTTAAAGGATGTTGCTTATTGAACAATGCACAGGAAAATTTTGAGCTATATAATGCTTTGGAAGGAAAACAGGCTAATTCTGTTAATTTTGGAAAAAGATAACTCAACTACCCAATTTTTTCCCCTTTCTAAATTTACTTTGATATTAGGTGCAGGGTATCATTCTGAATCCAAAGCCAAAGAATATAAGCATGTGTGCAAAAGAGCCTGTCGGAAGGTAAGATTTTGCCAGTTTTGCCACAAATGGGTTGAGTTTACTTTTAATCATTAGGACTCTTTTAAAAAGAGCATATTGGGTGTGTCTCTCTTTTTTTAAAATGGCATTTCATCTTAGCAATAAATATGGTGTACTTAGTACTGACATCTTATTTTACAAAGTACAGAAATTGGAATAACCAGTTGAATACTACATTAGTGAAATTTTCTGTATGCATGTATATTTTGTAAAGGGGAAAACATGTCCACATGTCTGAATACTTCTAAATGAGCTCATGTGAGTGGTATTTTCCCCCTTCAGAGTGTAATAATTTAGGCTTACTGCAGAATTGTTTAAAGATTTGTTATCTTATGCATGGAAAAGATGAAATACCAGTGCTACTTGTGCAGTTTCTTAGCTATGTTGTAACCAGACAATGATATAATGCCTGTTTGGGCAACTGCTTCAATATCTGTATCTTTCTGATCTTCTTAAGTACTTCAGTTCTGCAATATGATTTTGATAAATTTTGATTTTCCGCAAAGCACCTTTTTAATAGCTCTACTTATTGCTCCTGCCAATCTTGACTTCATTTCCTCTCCCCACCCCACATGGCTTTGGTATATTATCTGATCTCTAGATACAGTTGTTGTAAAAAGTGCCTAACCTGCTTTTCTCTTGGACTGTAGTTGAACTTCACCTTTATCCATATGTAACCTGTCTTCAGAGTTTTTAGGTCATGTATTGCTTTTCCAAATGGTATAATCTAAACATATATTTTGAACCTGCTTAGGTCAAGCCATAACATACTTCCCTGAATAACATAGTCTTGCATTGTTTCTGGCTTGGGCTTTTTTGAAACCTTTGGAGAAAGGGTGTTCCCAAACAGGAGAGCAGGATTCAAATGTCTCTCTGTGTTAGGTATTTCATCTGCCACGATGAAGATATTACTAGTATTTGAGTGAGTGGTGTCCTATTCATGTAAGGGGTCTCTTCCTCTACTGTGGTTCCGTGAACCCTCTGAAAAGCTGTTCCATGAGCTTGTGGAAGGTCCCTTTGCCTGGTTTCTAGGAATTCCCTCCTCTCCACATGCCACATCCCATGCTGTTCACAAGGCTCCATTGATCTTCAGGAGAGGCTTTTCAGGAAACATGGGGAGGGGGCTGCAGTGAGGAGGAGGAGGGGTAAGGGTAAGATCCCTTGCACATGCAGAGCATTGTATATTTTTGAATTAAGTTCATGGCTAGGAGGTCACTTTCAGTAGTCTTTGACCGTGTCTTGTATTCTGTAACAACAGGCTACAAGGTAAGAGATGGTCTGAAAGCTTTATAAAGTTAAAGTTGGCACTTTGAGTTGTGCTGTGGAAAGGCAATGCACATGTTAGAGTATGGGTGTAGAACATTCCCAGTGGATCCTGCCCCAAGGCACGCGCGTGCACCGCCCCCCCCTTTTTTCAGTTAGTTTCATTTTGAACTAGTTTGCAATTCGACTTTGCTGTTTCTACACAAGTTAATAAGTGTTAATGTCTACATGAAAGGCAACGCATATAATCTCTTTTCTGTACAAGTGTGATGCTGGGCTAGTTCAGTGTATTCTCCAAGGACATCTGTTTTAGGAACATCTGAGATGTATGTTTTTTTATCCATAAATCTGTAATTATTCAATAATGAAATAGGAAGAAGAACAGAAAAATAAGTCCTTGCCTAATTATAGGGAAAATATTTGTATGTATATGGTAGTTTTAGTGTTCTTGTATCTTAGTGGTATCTTAATATATAAGGCATGCAATGTACAAAATGTAGTTAGAATTCTTGGATAATATGATTCCATGAACTTAAGAGCAGTGAGATAGGTATGTAATTTCTTTATTTCTCAGCATAGTCTCAAAACAGTTCCTAGATGTGTTTTCCAACTTTGTCAGTTTTGGTACCAAGTAACTCAATGGGCTATATTGTATAGAACATTTAGTGTGTAACAATTAAGAGGCAAAACTTTATACCTGAAAATTCTGTCTTCTAGGCAATTGAAAAACTACAGGCTGGGGCTCTTGTAACAGATGCAGTGACTGCAGCACTAGTTGAACTAGAGGTACTTATTTATTCAGGAATTCACTCGTGCTTGAAGTACGTTGGCCACATTTTTCTGTTCATGCTTTCTTGAATTAAATGCATTAACTTGGCAACTTATAGTAGAAATCTTGCGTATTTATAAGGACAAATTTAAGTAATTGGTTGGGATCTTTTTCTCTCAGCTTATTACTGTTCCATAATATTGCAGCAAAATTATTCTTTCTTCTCTGGGTGTGGAAGGTGATCACTTCAGACACATTTCAGCTTTTTGGGGTTTTTTTCGGCAATTCGATTTTGTTTCCTTCATGGGTGTCCCCCCCCCCCCCAGTTCTAGCAGGATCCACTACTGATCCATAAAACGTTTCCTAAAAATAAGAAATTATTTTCATTAGATAAGGGATTATGTCATAGCAGAACTCTATATTAACTTTTTAGATAAAACTTGGAACTAATTTTGCTACTTTCAGAATGTGGTGCAGGTGAAATAGGTAAGTTTGAACATTCCAATAGAATGTCACTTTGATTATTATTGCCTTTCACATCTCAGAAGTATTAATAGGCCGTAGTGATTGAACTAGAACTGTGAAAAGAAAAACCAAATTGAAAGTTCCTGTGGTGTTGTAGGATGAGTAAAGAAGTTGAGTTAGCCCCTATTCTAACTTCTAAAACCAGTATTGGTTGTCTGGCAACAGTTTTGCAGGATGTGTAAATGCTTCATTCAGAAAACTTCAGTTATTTTTAAGTAAGTAACTTTTATAATATTTATTAGCAAAATGCCCACCGAATGGTTGGAATGCATATGGAAATCTAACCATTTGGATGAGATGAGCTCTACAGGTGGGTGAGCCGCAGTCTCAGTTCTTTAATTTGATCTCTGTGCTTCACACCAGTGGACTGTGTACCTGCACAGAGACCACACTGGGAATCTTGTAAAGCTGCTTCTCCTCCTCATTTTTTGTGTGAATCCGGTTACCTTCCTTTCCTCAATCTTTCATCATCTGCCATGCTGTTGAGTTCAGACTTACTCTCTGTTGTTCACACATGTACGTGCACGCACACACACAGAGAGCTTTCTTCTTCTTACTCTTCTAATTTTACTTTTTATTCCAGCTTCACTATTATAATTTGAATGCTTTGTGTGTATTTTCTGTTTTTGTTTTACTTCATGGGTTCCCCCCACTTTTCCCCATTCCTCTCTTTCCCCCAGACAAATTTATTCTATAGTGTTCTTGCTGGATGGTGAATAAAGTTTCCTTCAAAAACTGCACAAAGTGTGCAGCTAAATTGCCCACTTCATATGGACATAGTCATTGCCTCATTGCTTGGGTGAATTCATTCACCAAACGCATAGAAATAGAGCCTTGCAACTTCACTCAGCAGTTTAGGAGCAAGCTCTGTTTTCTCAAGTGAGCTCACAAGTTAGTCCTACTTCAAAGGTCCCCACTTTGATCATGAACCCAGTCCATGCTGGACTACACAGCCTATGTGTTCCTTGTAGATACCAAACTTAATGGTACTGTTGGCAGTGCTGCAACTGACTGTGCGACCTCAAGTAACTTCTTCTAATGCAGACCTGCTGAACTTTGGCCCCCCCAGCTGTTTTTGGACTACAACTCCCATAATCCCCAGCCATAGTGGCCAATAGCCAAGGATTATGGGAGTTGTAGGCCAACATTTGCAGGAGGGTCGAGCAGGCCTGTGCTAATGTAACCGCGCCCTTCACTTTGTTGACTGAAGCCGAAAAGCACAAGGCGCTTAAGATCCCTACTTTAAAGGAGAACTCACAGGTAGAGGTGCACCTAGGTAATTTTGGAGCCTGGACCTAAAGGCCTTTGGAGCTCCCACTTCCCTGCAAATTAAGCATCATCATGCTTGGCAGGGCAACCACACCACCCGGGACAGACTAAAGAGGATTTAGGGGCCTCCAGGGGCTGTGGAGGCCCTGGACTTCGCCCCCAAGTTCCAGGGATAAGAGCACCTCTGCTTGTAGGATTATTGCTTAACATCTACAGTGAGGGAAATAAGTATTTGATCCCCTGCTGATTTTGTCCGTTTGCCCTCTGACACAGAAATGACCAGGCTATAATTGGAATGGTAGGTTTATTGTAGCTGTGAGAGACAGAATAACAACAAACCCTCAAAAGCCCAGTGCCCAAAAGTCAGCGATGGATTTGCATTGTAGTAAGGGAAATAAGTATTTGATCCCTTCACAAAAGATGTCTTAGTACTTGGTGGCAAAACCCTTGTTGGCAATCACAGAGGTCAGATGTTTCTTGTAGGTGGCCACCAGGTTTGCACACAACCCAGGAGGGATGTTGTCCCACTCCTCTTTGCAGATCCTCTCCAAGTCAGAAAGGTTTCGAGGCTGATGTTTGGCAACCCGAACCTTCAGCTCCCTCCACAGATTTTCTATGGGATTAAGCTCTGGAGACTGGCTGGGCCACTCCAGGAGCTTCATGTGCTTCTTCTTGAGCCACACCTTTGTTGCCTTGGCTGTGTGTTTTGGGTCATTGTCATGCTGGAATACCCATCCACGACCCATTCTCAATGCCCTGGCTGAGGGAAGGAGGTGCTCACCCAAGATCTGACGGTACATGGTCCCGTCCATCGTCCCTTCGATGCGGTGAAGGTGTCCTGTCCCCTTAGCAGAAAAACACCCCCAAAGCATAATGTGTCCACCTCCATGTTTGACGGTGGGGATGGTGTTCTTGGGCTCATAGGCAGCATTCCTCCTCCTCCACACACGGCGAATTGAGTTGATGCCAAAGAGCTCGATTTTGGTCTCATCTGGCCACAGACACTTTCACCCAGTTCTCCTCTGGATCATTCAGATGTGCATTGGCAAACTGCAGACGGGCCTGTACATGTGCTACCTTGAGCAGGGGGACCTTGGATTTCAGTCCTTCACGGCGTAATGTGTTACCAATTGTTTTCTTGGTGACTATGGTTCCAGCTGTCCTGAGATCATTGACAAGTTCCCCCCGTGTAGTTCTGGGCTGCTTTGTCACCGTTCTCATGATCATTGCAACTCCACGAGGTGAGATCTTGCATGGAGCCCCAGACCGAGGGAGATTGACAGTTATTTTGTGTTTCTTCCATTTGCGAGTTATTGTGCCAACTGTAGTCACCTTCTCACCAAGCTGCTTGGCGATAGTCTTGTAGCCCAGTCTAGCCTTGTGCAGGTCTACAACCTTGTCCCTGACATCCTTCGACAGCTCTTTGGTCTTGGGCATGGTGGTGAGTTTGGAAGCTGAGTGATTGCTTGCTTCTATGGACAGGTGTCTTTTATACAGGTACTGTAACAAGCTGGGATTAGGAGCACTCCCTTACAGAGGGTGTTCCTCATCTCAGCTCGTTACCTGCATATAGTGAAAAGACACCTGGGAGCCTGAAATCTTGCTGGTTGATAGGGGATCAAATACTTATTTCCCTCACTACAATGCAAATCCATCGCTGACTTTTGGGCACTGGGCTTTTGAGGGTTTGTTTGTTGTTATTCTGTCTCTCACAGCTACAATAAACCTACCATTCCAACTATAGCCTGGTCATTTCTGTGTCAGAGGGCAAACGGACAAAATCAGCAAGGGATCAAATACTCATTTCCCTCACTGTACCTGGCCATATGATTTGACAGCTCTGATCTTGCTGACAATGGGGTTGGCACAGTCTTCTTTGGTTCCCCAACCCAAAGAATCAGGTCTGATGCCAACAGAGGAGCCCCTTTCTATGGGCTCAGAGGTGGGTGAGGAATCGGAGGACGAGAGGCTGTCTCTGCAATCTGATGTTACTTTCTCCTTCTTACCTAATCATTTTGTGTATGACTCTAAGCTGGGTTTGTTCTTGGGAGATTTAAAAATTTATTCTGACTAGATTACCAAAATGGCATTTTCCTTGGGCACTCAGGTTGAACAACAAAAGATGGATCTAGACCCTATTTTTGGATGAATAGACTCCAATTTGCATACATCAGTATCCTTACCTATGCTGTGAACTCTAATGGACATGGTTCAGCACTCCTGAGTAGAGCTATTTCCCACCTATCTCAAAACCGTTAGAGTACCTCTATAGAATCCAGCTAGAAGATTCCAAGTTACTACAAAAGCATCCCATGCCAAATTCCATTGCAGTTTAGCCAGCCCAGTCAAAGTCCAGACATAGGCCACACTGCTCTGGCTGACAGGGAAGGCAGGAAACTTGTATATCTATGATAGGCACCTTTATTCCACCTCTACCCTGCAGTTGAAAATCTTGAGCAGCCAGTCCTGCATGGGCAGATACATTCACTACCTGTGTGGAAAGATCTTGCCTTTTCTGGAACAGTTGGTGGCACACCAAAGGGAGGCAGCCTTGGTTGCACAGAGAAAAAAGTATTGCTAAATAGCAACCTTGCTCCTCTTGTGTAGTGAGGACATTGTCCACATTGGTGGCAATTAGATGCCATACTTCACTGAGGTCATCTGGCATATGAAGCTCACTCCAGGGGAGTGAGTGAAAAGATGTTTCTTTTGATCTAGAGGCACTATTTGGAAGCAAACAGATGAAACTCCAGAAAGAGTCTAGAAACTCAGAAACACAACTGAGCCATTTTTGGAAGGGCGGTATAGTAAATAAATAAATAAAAAACTAAGTCATTGAGCTTCACAATGACTTTCATCAGACTTAGCTAACTGTAAAGGGGATGCATAATGCATCATGTAGATCATCTTCTCAACCTGGGTCATTGGAACATTCCTTTCCGCAGCATGAGTATGTACCTTACACATGACCAATCACGTACACAGGGGTCAAGAAATTTGACTCAGTTCAGCAGCCAGACAAATATTTTACCTGTCAGATGATTTCTCAAGCTTTGTTGATACATTACTTATCAGGACTTTCCCCACTTGTTAAGCATAATTTGTTACTCATCACAGACTAGTAGATCAGTGAATTTCCTGAGCCCTGCACCTACATTTCTGGGAACCATCCAACCAAAAGGGCAAGTAATCCTCTTACACAAAGAGACAATGACTTCAGGAACACCTTTGTTGGAACACATCTGAGACCTTTTCTATTGGTTTCGGAAAACATCACTACAAACAACTGGGTTCTCACTATAGTGTGCATAGGTTACAGCTTAGGATTTTAATGTGTAGTCACCACCACTTCCATTCAAATTCTCCTGGAGGAAGTTGCTTCGTTGCCAATAGGTTCAAGTTTTTATCCTTTGGTCTGGCCTCTACTCCAAGATCTTTCTCTATCTCGATGACAGGTTGATTAGTTCTGACACCACCTTCACCATTCAAAGTAATTTATCACTCTTGGAGCCCAATGGCCCTTGACTCCATGTAGAAAGATGCTTTTCCTTCTTTCTCAGGGGGATGTTGTATGTATGGATCTCACTTCCAAGAGATGGATTCCCCAGACACTGTCTGTTAGTTTCCCAGTCATCTGTTTTCTGATTTTCCCTGCTCCTGTTAATACTGGTGAAGCAATTCAGAGGGGAATATATGAGCTCACAATCTCATAAAGGAATAGAATTCTTGTAATTCATCTCTGAGACAGGTTAGGCAATGAGACTTGGCTGCCCACAAGGGACTTTGACATGCACCGTCCAAGTTCAAAATCATTCATTACATTACTTACGTTCATGATAAAAATAATAAATACTTTTGTTTTTCATTGATGGAGAACAAATTTGTTCTTTGTGGTGTTCAACATTGATGGAGAAAAAATGTATAGAGAATGGAGATGTTGACTTAATGTCGTAAGGGAGGCAGGTCAGATTCCCAGCTCTGCAATTTATAAGGAAGTGGGATTAATTGGACTCTTAAGAAATGAGTACAGGCAGTAACCTCTTCTGGACATAGCTATTGTTACTCAGACTGAACCTTTGCATCATAAACGGAAGAATAGTGACCATTTTAGTACTCTTACATTGCATGCCATTGCTTTGGCACTGGGCATTCTTGCTACCTTGAAGGGATACTAGCCACATGGCATGTTGCATTGGGCTGAAGTGAGCCAGTTTGTACAAGGTACTTGACAGAGCTTACTGAAATAAATGCTGAGAGAAAAAAGAATCTGTTGAGCTGGATCAATCCTAACAAAAATAAGGCATATTTGATGTTTGTAAGCATTCATTGAGGAGTAAATGGAGCTCTTAACAAGGTGTTTTTTCTCATTAACATTAGTGAGAGAGTTTGGGTACCCTACATCAGTAGGGTACCTAGAATGTTTCCATTCAGTTACCATTTCAGTCATAAATGGTTTGATGCTACTATTCAAATGCTGAAGTTGGAAATTAAGCAGTTAAATAATAAAAATCAAGCTTGCAGATCATCTTGATTATATTTCAACCTGGAAGGTATATATGGAAAGATCTGCGTGCCTGGACAAAAACTAGGAATACTTGCTTTCAGATTTCTTGAGTTCGAAAGAGGTCTTAGAGGCTATGAACCAAATAAAGTTTAAAGTTGGTAGGAACATAGGAAACTGCCATATACTGAGTCAGACCATTGGTCTATCTAGCTCAGTATTGTCTTCACAGACTGGCAGTGGCTTCTCCAAGCTTGCAGGCAGGAATCTCTCTCAGCCCTATCTTGGAAAAGCCAGGAAGGGAACTTGAAACCTTCTGCTCTTCCCAGAGTGGCATCATCCCCTGAGGGGAATATCTTGCAGTGCTCACACATCAAGTCTCCCATTCATATGCAACCAGGGCAGACCCTGCTTAGCTATGGGGACAAGTCATGCTTGCTACCACAAGACCATCTCTCCTCTCCATAAAATGGAGAAATGGTCCCAGCCAGCACAGACGGAAGTCTATAATTTTACTCACTGAAACTGAATTGGGAAGGAACATGCTCTGTAAAGAAGCTGATCAGAGGTTTGGTACCAGCACCTGCATCAGTGCTGTTGACTGGGAAGCCATTGAGTGAATTGTAGCTCTTAAAAAGCCCCTGGATGAGACTAAAATGTGGGAATACTTTGATACACAGACTTCTATAGAACAGCTGACAAAAACACTTGCAGAAGGACTTTCTCTTAAGTGATTTATAGCACAATCCTATGCATGTTTACTCAGAAGTAAGCCTCACTGAGAAGTAAGCCTCAGTAAGGCTTTCTTCTAGGTAGGTGTACATGGTATTGCAGCCTAAGACTCTGTAGACTAGGCAGAGTAACTTTAAAAAAAAATCTGATTGTCCTTGGATCATTACTTAAATAGCACCATTCGTGTAGGAGGACTTGCCTTGAGGGGCTTGCACATAAAACCAAGAAGGCAACAAGCGAAGGAGACTGAAGTGGAGGCAGAGTAAGCTGGGGAAGAATATGCAATTGATTTCATGCACACCCATTGAGGCTTAGTTGCAGTCGGGGTATAGGAGGATTGTTCGAGAGGCTTCACAGAATATGAGTGAGAGGCAGTTGTCTCCTCCCATCTGCTTCTTCCTCAGTCCTGCTGAGTTTACACATTGCTGTTTACACAGAGCCCCAGCCAGTCCAAAAGGCATCACTTCAAAGGCCTGTCAAAGAGTAGGAGTTTCTATTGATCTTTTATGAGCTGACAGTTTGCTTGTGATATGCGGGCTGTTCCTCCTTCATATTCTGTGTGCAAAGAACACAAGCTCCTCCTGCCAGACTGTGTGGATTCACAGAAATGCTGCCAGCTACTATGTCTCTGATGTAGAAAGAACAGTTGAATGTGTAGGAAATAATCTGCTGCAATTAGTTTTGAATGGCTTCGATATCGCTTAATAAGAAGACTGCATATATTGATAGCAGGTATTGGCCAGATGGAAACAAGGTTTAAATAGGTTGCTTGATGTTTGCATGAACAAAAGGAATGAGAGGCATTTTATTTATTTGACATATTTTTATACCACCCAAAACCCATGTCTCTGGGCAGTTTAGCATTTTAAAAGGCTATGTTAAGGAAGCCTGCATATAAGTGATAGGCACTTCACAGGGTAGCTCAAATGGCATATTGTGTGGAGTGGGGGCCTCACCATCAGAGTGTTAGAAGTCGGAGAGCATGAAGAACTGTAGTATGCATTTCCTACTGAGTTTTCTGAAATCTGCTTCTTCCTTGAGAAATTTTCTCCCCTGCCTAATGAGGAGGACCCAGGCACAAGTGTGCTTTTTGTTTTCCTGTGCTCTTGAGATGAAGAGAAAAGGCTTCCCTCCACCTTGCCTGAAATCTTTTAGTCCTCTGCATGCTTAACTATACATGGAAGCTGGTTGTTTCTCTAATGTGAAGTGAATTGCTTCTAGACTATGTTCCACTCGGTCCTTGCATCCTGGTTAGGCAAGTAAAGGCCTAAGGCTCATTAAGCTCAGCTAATGAATGGAATTTTCTCTGAATTGCAGCCTAACTGAGCACATGGGATAGTCTCCTAACAGTCCTAGATAGGTCATCTATAAGCTGCTAGCTTGCTAGTGATACTTTGAAAAAACTGTTAGTGAAAGCTAAATATGTGGTCTTCAATTAAGAGATTGCTCTAACTTTAAGCAAAACTTCTCTTAGCAATGTCCCTTTGCTGTTCTTGAAAGCATCTCTTCATTGCAGAAGGCTGTTTGGGTCCTGGTTTAACCTAATTGAAACATGCTCTGAACTATGTTTTGGAAATAGCTGGCTCTTTTCCTGTGCTCTCCCTTTCGCCTTGCAAAACAGCATGTTTCACCTTTTAAACTTGATTTTTATTGAACAATAATTGCAACGTAAGTCTTGAACCATTCTCCTTTCCCTCTTTCCCTAATGCATACATGTAATGCAGTCAACAATATTAGATTGACAGTATGTACCAGAAACTATTCCTTGTAGCATAAGTCAGGGGCGTAGCAAGGTTGGAGTGGGCCCAGAGACAAGATTTTAAAATGGTGCCCCCCTCACTGAAGCTCAGCTCATGAAGTAAAGAAATCTTAAATTATTTTTTAAAAGGTTTTGTAAATTGTGGATGATGCAAGTCATTTAATGGTCCTAGAGAAAGACATGCTGTTCTGGTAGCTCCAGGTCTTAACACTCACATCAATTTCGGAGGATGAATACAACTGAAGGAAGCCCGGGCAGGTGCGCGGCTGGGGGAGTCAGTCATGTGACTTGCCTCTGGGGGCCCCCCAAGGCAGTGGGCCCCCAGACAACTGTCTCCCCTTGCTCTATTATAGTTACGCCCCTGGCATAAGTGTTGCTTTTATATTTTTCTGGCTGGATCCATTCTTGCTATGATTATTAGGGAAGTTTAGCACAGGAGCCCAATTTGCCAGGAATTTGCTCTTCCTGAATATCTTGGACTGTGAGTACCAGGTCTGTCAATTTTTACCTGCTGTGTTCCAGCTTTTTTGCAGCGAATGTGTGATTAGAAGCACAACAGCATTCAAGCACAGCCCAAATTACCTAATGAATAAGAATTATGTTTTGTTGAGTATAGCAGACTTGCCACTCTGTCCAAAAGATGACATTCTGATAAGGTGTCTTGCTTTCAGAATGTTGATGGTTGGTTTGGGGGTAGAACCCTGGGAAAGAGCCTGATGGGCGGCAGCTTCCAGTGGACCTGGTTGGGACAGAACAACTTTAAACCAAGGGAGCAAAATAACTAAGATTATTTTGGTTATGGCAGTTTGGAAAAAGGCAGTGACACTGTAAGTTTCAACATTACTGTAATGTGTTGTTTTAAAATATGAAAAAAGAAAGAACATAAGAAAAGCCCTGCTGGATCAGGCCCAAGGCTTATCTAGTCCAGCTTTCTGTTTCACATAGTGGCCCACCAGATGCCTCTGAGAAGCCCACAGGCAAGAGGTGAGGGCATGCATTCTCTCCTACTGTTACTCCTCTGCAACTGGTATTTAGAGGCATCCTGCCTCTGAGGCTGGAGGTGACCTATAGCCCTCAGACTTGCCTTTTAGAGCATCTGAGGAAATGGGCTAATTTCTGTGTTGTATAGTGGAATTGTATGACTCTTGGGGTGAACGTTGCTCTGGTAGGTTGTATTAAGTGTGCAGTGCCTATGACACTTGTAGTAAAGTGATGTCGGTATTAGGGATGTGCACAAAGAGGTTCCTGCACGTCTGGGGGGATGGAGAGTGGGCACTTTAAGAGGAGTAAGGCAGGTGGGGTTGTGGAGGGGCAGGCAAGACCTGCGCTGCTCATTTTAAAAAGCCTGTTTGCCGCCCCCCCCCCGAAATGATTTGGCTGGGGCAGCTTGAAGGATTTCGGCACCTCGAATTAAAACACATTCCTAGTAGGTATTACTAGATATTGCATTACCTAGTAGGTATTACTTCTCATTGAGATCACATGCACTGAATGTGGTTTCCAGGTAACTGAATATTGGGAGATGAGTGAAGTGGCTAAAACCTTCTTAGCTATTCTTTGCATACCACACAGAGGCATTGTTTAATGCCACTCCTGTCTTTGTGTGTAATGCATTCAGAGTAGCCTGCCAATAAATAAATGTCATCTTGAATAGTCTCCCAGATGTGAGTTGGCTTGCTTGTAGTGATGGTATTTCAGGGGAGGCTATAGTCTCCAAAAAATCACTTTATATAAATACATAATCCAGTCATGGTATAGAAGATTTGGGAATAAGGTTAGAAGGAAATGAAGCACTCCTGGCCCCTGTATTGATTTGTGTGTGTTAAGACAAAGCAGTAAGAGGCAGAAATGGTTAGTGGACCCCATTAACTACCCTCTGAATTGCAAAAGATGTGCACAGTTCTATAGTAAGGAATTTCTTTTTAAAATATGCACACGGGACTAATATGTCTAATAAATACTAGTGGGAATGAAATGAACATCTAAGCATGTCCCTTAGATAGATCTCTGAAATTCTGCTTTGGACAGCTATATTTTCATTGTCGAATACATAGAGAGATGCATAAGAATTACTTACTAGCTATTCTGTAGGTCTAAATGTGGGTTTGCAATGATGAACGCTGCCACCCCACGGCACTCTTTCGTATATCCTCACTTGTAAAACTTAACTTGCTTTGTAATATTGTGGAAACATGAATTTCTTCTACATAAGCAGTTGTATACTTACTGCTCAAGCCATGCTTATGAGAGATGTGACACTGCAAAATAGCTGTGTAAGAAAATGGTATAATAGAAAACTTGTATGGGATCTGCAGAGCTAGATGAAACCTAAATGTTTTTTTTTTTTTTAAATTTTGAGAAGGGGTACCACTTGTTAAGCACATGATATTGTTAAAGAGCCTTCATCTACCCTGGTGGCGCAGTGGTAAAACTGCCACCCTGTAACCAGAAGGTTACAAGTTCGATCCTGACCAGGGGCTCAAGGTTGACTCAGCCTTCCATCCTTCTGAGGTTGGTAAAATGAGTACCCAGAATGTTGGGGGCAATATGCTAAATCATTGTAAACCGCTTAGAGAGCTTCGGCTATAGAGCGGTATATAAATGTAAGTGCTATTGCTATTGCTATCTTGGAAATCGCCCAAATGCTTCACCTTCCTCCTACATCCAGCTCTGCACATTAGTGATTTGGCTTCAAAATTTTGGTAATTAATGGCTAGCTAATTAATGTGCAGGTTCTCTCTCTGCCTGAAGAAAAGGCTACTTATGACTGCAAAGATTGGCTCAGGATTGTTGTCCAGAATCCAGATTAAGAATTGCACACAGGGAGCACCTTCACTAGTGCATGGAAGAGAGGGATTATCTCTGGCGTTTCCTCCTTCCCTCTGCAGTCACCTGTGCCTAAACAAAAAAAAAGTCCCTGAGGGCCCCCCCCCCCCCGGACAAAGTCATATTTTTGGGCTGCATAGACTATAGAACAGGGCTGTACAACTTCGGCCCTCCAGCTGTTTCTAGATTACAACTTGCACCATTCCCAGGCACAGTGGCCAATAGTTGGGAATTGTGGGAGCTGTAGTCACACATCTGCAAGAGAGCCAGAGTTGTGCAGCCCTATTGTAGAGTGAAGGGAGAAGAAATAACTGAAAATCATCTCTTTCCTCCATGTGTGGGTGTTGTTTGTTTCCTGCAAATAAATCTTAAAACTGGATGTAGGCCAGTATTATAAACTCCCGTGTGCAAGCAGCAGCATTTGCAGCAGTTGGGATCCCAGGATGTACCTGTTTGGCTAATTTCCATTATCTCTTCCAGCCACACACTTACTCAACCTCGTTTCCCTATAGCCAGTTGACCTTGGAGCCTGATTTCTGTGGGCTGCTTCAGACATTGCTGCTGTACAATCATGTATTTGTCACTGGGTGTAAAGGATGTGGGCAGAGCCACAGACTAACCCCGCTCTCTGAAAAAATATGAATGTGTGCTGTTTTTGTATACATGTAAAACAGTTCATGTGTACTTATAAGAAATCCAATAAATGGTACAGCATGAAGTAGAATCTAAAGAAGACTGTTACTCTGCTCACTGAACTGAGAAATAGTTATTGTCTTTCCTTTAGTAATAGCTGTAGTATGGGTGTCAGTATGTATAACAGTGTGTGTGTATATACACTCATTTGAGAACACCCCGTCCTACTCTACGCTGCTCTTCTGCAAGCCAAACCTCACAGTTGCTGTTTCCTCCACCTGTCATTCTTGACACTCTTTTTCTCTCTCCCCGCCCCATTTGTTCTCTCCTGCAAGGAAACTTGATTTACAACTGGTGGCCTGAGCAGAACATCTTGGGCAGCCAAACATGATTTCATTTGACTCCTATTATATTCATAATTACGAATGAGTGCCCTTATCTTTTCCCTCCATTTCTTTATAGGACTCTCCCTTTACAAATGCAGGAATGGGATCTAATCTAAATCTTTTGGGTGAAATAGAATGCGATGCCAGTATTATGGATGGAAAATCACTAAATTTTGGAGCAGTTGGCGCTCTCAGTGGTATGTTGATTAAGCTCTAGAGGAATGTTCAAGTTGAAAAACAACCTTGATTATGTACTTAATACTAGGGGCTAGATCAGATGCAATGGGAAACTCTGGATTCCCTTTATGTGAAAGGGGCTTCTAACTCTCTCGAGCTCATGCACTCTCCCCTTCCTGTATCTCCTTGACTCCTTTTGGAGCCGTAATATCAACATCCTGTTTTATTTAAAGTGTGGCTTATGTGAAGCCAGCAACTGTGGCTTAACTCTGTTTTCAAAACCGTTTCTGGCTTTGTATTTATTTATTTTTACATTTTATATCCCACTCTTCCACCAAGGAGCCCAGAGCGGTATACTACGTACTTAAGTTTCTCCTCACAACTACCCTGTGAAATAGGTTAGGCTGGCCCAGAGTCACCCAGCTAGTGACTGGCCCAGAGTCACCCAGCTAGTATCATGGCTGAATGGGCATTTGAACTCGGGTCTCCCTGGTCCTAGTCCAGCACTCGAACCACTACACTACGCTGGCTCTCACCACGCTGTATGAATTGCAGAGTTGTGGTTTTAGTAAACCAGGATGTTGATGAGTATGAGCTGAGGAGGATCTGCATGGGCTCCAGAGGGTTAAAAGTGGTATTCATTTAGAGCTTCTGTTGCTTCTGGACCAATCCAGTGTTGCCAGTAACCAAAATATTGTGAAATAGTATTTCAGATCCCTTTTAAGTGGTTTAGGATACAGTGAATGCATGGAGGAAGTTGAAGGCACACTGTCTTTAGGCACTGTGCAAAATAAAGCTTTGTCGTCTTGAACTATCCGTTCTTTTAATTTTACTTGTTCTGCGCTATCATTTTGAGCTTTGTGTTTCCATTCCTTCAGACTCTATTTTGAGTTAACTTGATATCTCTGGGTCTGGAGTGTTAAAATAGGTTCCTCAGGGACCTTTTTTGAGATGCTAATTGAAAAACCAGAGAACAAGAAAAACCATTTCCCTGCTTGTTGGAAATGATATCGAGAATACGCTTCCAAATGTGCATTGCTGGTGCACAGTACTGATATTCTTTAGCCCATTCATCCTTGCAAAAACCTTATGAGGTTCATTGTCATCCCCATTTCCGAATGAAGGAATTGGAGCTTAGCTGAGTTGCCCCAAACCATCTAACAGTTTCATGGATAACACCTTCCATGTCTGGGTTCAGTACTGCTAACTTTTGGAATACACTGGTATTGTAATGTAATATGGAACACATTAATGTGTGTATCTTTTGAGAACTAATATAGTTTTCTCAAATGTTAATACTACTCTGAATGTGTATAAATGTATGTTACGGCTCAGGTTGTCTCTTAATTTAAAAAAAGGTAAATATGTGATATTTTATCTTCATTTGTTTTCTACCTTAATGTTAAAGAATGAGCCCACATTTTGAATGCTTGCCCCATAGACTTTTGTTTTTGTGTGGAGGTGAAGTAGTTTAGGGTTATGGGTATTTTGGTCCTACTCTTAATACAAGGCCCTGTAAATGACTACTTATAATCTTTGTTGTTGTTAACTTAGCTGAAATTATATGCCATATTATACTGGGGATAATTTACCAAAATGTTTAAATCTGGAAAAATATGTAATTGATCAATTAAATGATTGTAATACAAACCTAGTCAGAACCACCTGTAGCATGGTTGGCTCTGTTCTTAAATAATACTTTGGTTTTTTCCCCAGGAATCAAAAATCCTGTGTCGGTTGCAAATAGATTGTTATGTGAAGGGCAGAAGGGGAAACTCTCTGCTGGCAGAATTCCACCCTGGTAATGACTTTATTCTGTTTTTTGTTTTTTTTTCCTTTTAGCTTTTTGGTTTGCAATGCATGCAATATTTGAAGGTTATTCTTATTGAAAGAGGGTTAAGCCCTTTGTTGCACATCAGTAATAGTGTGCTTTTAAGACTAGCATTAGCTTTTGTTGGTTGATCTTGGAACATCTTGTGCACTCATTACAGCTGTAAATAGAATGGAATATTCAGGATAAAAGGCAATGTTATGTAGAGCTTCAGCTTCTTTCTTTGTGGTTGTTTATATAGATGGTTATGCTGTTACTAAGCTTTTATTTCTGATGTTTTCATTTGAAATAGAAAAGTCCAATAAATGAGAGTTCAAAGCTAAAAATAGCTTGTTGAGAAATCTTATGTTTTGTACTGATTCTTTTAAATGTAAATTTTAAGGAGAACTTTTATTTCCTTGTGAGAAAAATTAAGTTGACTTCAATAATTGTACAAAGTAGAATGTAGACTATAATAGCCCATCTTTTTAAATTGTAATTTTGAGTGGGGGGAAAGGACATAATATTTATCAAGTGGTTAAAACATTCAGTTTTAATGGGGATGTTTTTATAGGATTTATCATATACTCTCAAAGAGGTTTCAGATTGTTGCAGGACATGGAAGGTTTGAAATTGACGTGTTTATGAATGTCTCATGAATAGTTCAATAGTTTAAAGAAGCCATGTGGGCATCATAATCTTGGCGTTCCAAGAAACTTTTGATCAAGTCCTTCAAAGACTTTTGAGGAAACGCAGCAGCCATGGCATTACAAGATTATCTCATATCATCCAGTTCCTGGTAGGTTGAGCTGAGGGCAGCCCCATCTATAGGGCAATTTAAGACCCATCTTGCTTTGAAGAGAGGAAAGAGAAGACAGAACATCCAGTTAAGCAACCTGATTTAAAAGAGCAGCATGAAAACAACAAATGAGAATATTTATTTAAACAGTCAGTATAGCCTGTGAGAACCATAGAAGGCAGCTACTGTAAAAGCTTTTGAACCCTAGCGATGTTTTCAAAGAGGTTTTATTGTACATCTTCTCAGGCACATTTTTAGAGAAGTGATTTATGAGTACAGTGAACTATATATGGTGAACACGGCATAAAAATTAACTGATAAATGCATAATAATAAATAATAAACATAAATGGCTATCAAACCATGGTTTAATATCCACATTCGTTAACTAACTTTAGAATAAACCCAGTCCCTGCAATTTGTATTTAACAGAAAACTGTGGTTTAATTTTAAAAAAAAGTGGAAACCTTTACTCTTTTTGTTCGGGCGGCGGGGGAGTATGTAAGCCTGAGACTTATCATGGCTTGTACACAATCTTTTAAATTAGGGGTTCATAATGGGATACTATTATCCAGGATACTTGAAGGGCTCCCAGGGGGTTCTCGGAGCTCTCCATCCTCATCATGTTGCAGCCACACTATTTGTCCGGTCTCTGAGGGTTTCTGTCCTGAAGCTGGTGTGTCCTCAGCAATGTGTCCATTGCAGAAGTGGGGAGAGGAGGATGAAGACCATCCTCCTCTCCACCTGATTGGCTGGCTACTTCTCCTCCTGATTGGCTGGATGACAGGCTTGAGAAAATTAGCACTGAGTACTCCCATTGAAATGAATAGGACAAATAAACTTGTCCCGTTAATTCCAGTTGTTCCAGCTTATGAATGAGAGCCAATGACAGTAGTAACCTATCTCCATAATAACGCTTAAATTTGTATGTGTGTGTACACACACACACCCCAATTTAAAATACTGCATCTGTCCAGCTAACCAGGGTTCAATCTTAATCAGAATTTTTATTCAACTTGGTCTGAAATCGAGATTCAGAGAGCATCCTGTTTAGTGGTATTGAAATTGAATAAATAATAATAGTGTTCACTTTGATTTACGTGTCATGATTAAGAGACTGAGTTACAAATGGGGAACGCTCTAGTTTGAATCTCACCTCTGCCATGAACCCACCTGGTGGCCTCCCACAAGGCACTCCTGCTAATACCCAGGGGATAATAAATACTTTTCAGGGTTGTTGTAATTATTGCAACAAGGTTTATTATAGATAAAGATATATACACAGAGAGAGAGATAATGCCAAAGCACGATATTAATGTCAGTGGAGGAATATACATGTAAGAGGGGAGAGATCATGAAACGCTGTGGCTCACTTCTGATCCCTTACCTAAGGGAAAGAGGCAGGTCAAGTTATCTCTGTTGCCTATGTACTGCCACTTTTTCCTTGCCTCAGTTTGATCAACTTCAATGAATGGCTAAAACCAATATTCAAAATGTTGTTTTGCAAATATTTCTCCAAATTGATCAAACTGATACCAGTGAGTGTATGAAACTAAATGTATGAAAACTGTTCATGATTGACCTTAATATTGGAGTGAAAACAAAAATATTTTTACAATTAATTGTCTGTCTTTTATTGTGATTCACACTGCCACACATGAAACATTTTAGAAGGGCAGGCTTAAGGCCAATATCTCTTTGACATTGAAAGGTTGGCTTAGTTGTTTTTTTCCAAGTATTGGATTACTCATTTAATTTAAAGTTGTGAAGTTTTTATGCTTTGAGTAGTTTCCTGTCATTTTGCTTGAACTTGATTACAGCGTAAAAATTAGAGAAACTTAAGTGTTCCACTGGTGGAAGGGTTACTTCCTTTCATAAAACAAATAGCTTGCAATGAGATTGCAGTTAACCAGATTTGGAATATGTTGCCAGTCAAAGCATTTTGTAAAAACACACACACACTCTCTCTCTTCCATTCCTTCCATCTCTGCTATTCTTCTTTCCAGTTTTTTAGTTGGCGAAGGAGCCTTCAGATGGGCAGTGGATCATGGGATACCAGCCTGTCCTCCAGGGTTCATGGCTACCAGTGAGTAAATTGTTCCTAGGACCTAAGCAATTTTATGTCTTAGGGTGTTTAAGGTGTGCAATCTACAAAACATTGAAATCAATGGGATATAGTAACATCTGGTTTTCTTTGGATTGCACCTTAAATGGTGGCTGCCATCTGGATTAGTGTTGCATGAGCAGAACAAGAGAAGTAGTGCACACCTAAGAAGTCGCAGAGCTGCATGAAGTTGTTGTACTCTGTGATGTTGCCCAATGATTAGTGGAGGAACCTTCTCTACAGCCTGTACAAGATTGTGACACATTGTGCAACATATCAACATCTTCAGCTAGCCCAAGAACTGATCTGGAACAAATGTTCCTTTCTATGTGCAGTGTCACTGTGCTGTGTTCTTGAGCTAGCACAACACTAGTTTGGATGGAGGCCACTGTCTTTGAAATTGCTGTTGGTTTGCTTTGTAAGGAGATTTAAAATGCAATCCCTGGTAGTGCACTATCTGAATAAGTTTGGCAACATCACTTTTCTTCAACTCAGTTTTCAGCTAACACTTCATATAAGGAGATTATCAACAGAATAGAAATCATAAAAATATATGAAGAAACATTTGAGGATGGTTAGCTGGTGGGAGGGAAATGACATTCAAGGACTGCAGCTGTGATATGGATCTTCAGATGTATTGCAGATGTTAATGGCTGAGTAAAATGTCTTCATAGGGAAAAACAAACTGAGCATCCTGTTTGTCATTTTATCTCCTTCTTTGCAGCTTCACTCCTTTCGTGGAGGAGGGGGATTTGAGATATGGGAGACTGATGAAAGTAAATACTTAAGTTGAGGCACTGTGGAAAGGTGATAGGACAAAACAGATTATCAGCCTAGCTTTCCATTTTAACATTGAATGTACTACAAAGTGAACAATTAGTTCTGGAGTTGTCTCCCCACCCCCACCCCCTGCGGTGCCCACATGGTTCCTTCCATGTAAAAATGTAGTCCAAATGGTAACACCTGGTAGGTTGCTAATGCCAATCTAGTCTGATATATCTTCATGTTACCTTGTGTCCTTGTCTTTGCTCTTGAACTATTTAACAGCTGGCTCTCGTTTGCTTAGTATTCCTAATAATTTAGGATTATCTTCTGAAAGTCTGCTCTGGGTGCCCCTACCTTCAGAGGTAGGTGGGTTGCAACCAGAGAAAGGGCCTTCTCTGTGACGAAGCTCTCTTCTCAGATTACCCTCCCTGAAGGGCAAAATATTTTTTTATTTTCCTGGGATTTGAGGGACACTGCTTTTAAATCCTATCATTTCTTTTGATGTTCTGCTGCTCTTGTTGTGTTTGTATGATTTTGCATATTTGTTTATACTGTAATATTTTAGTATTATAAGTTGCCTTGGGAACATAAAGCTTGAATGGCAGGGTATTCATTTATTAATAGAGGTAATGCAAGCTTGCTTGAAGCTCACTGAAACCAAAACAGAAAAATCTGCAATGGGACACAGCTCCTATGAGGAGGATGTATAAATGTTTGTCCTCCTCAAACCCTCTTTGGTTGATTATTCCCTTTGGTTGATTATTCCCTATCTCCTTGGCTAGATTGCCTTTTTCCTAGTGCTTCTGAATCAATATTTTCAGGAACAAACACACTCAACAATGGGTGCCTTTATGGGTATGAATATGTATGAAGATTTATTTATTTATTATTTATTTGATTTGTATACCGTTCTTCCAAAATGGCTCAGGGCGGTTTGCATGAGTTGAGTTCATCTGTGCTGACAACCCCATTAAGAAATGAACAGTTCTCTTGATTCAATGTGCTATTGTCCTTTTGGAGTGGATATCTAAACTTTAGACACTGTAAGGATTAGGAGGAGGATAGCTAGGGAGTAATATATCAAAGCAATTTTTTTAAAATGCAAATTATTAAAAAGCAATTGTCTTTGTTAATCCTTAGTTATGTGGCATTTTTAAAGCCTCTGAACTAACTGTTGTCCATTCTAAACAAATTAAAGCCCTTTGGGCTAACTCGCTAGTGTAACCTTTTGTAATCTTCCCTTTGCCAATTGGGTTTAGCGGTGAAACAGCAATAGCACTTCATTTTCAGTGCCTTTTCAGTTCATTCCAAGAAGTGACTGCCAGGGGGTGCTGTATGATTGGACAGTATTTCATTGTTTTCTAAAGACTGAGAGCACATATTTTGTATATTTAAGTTATTTTCCGTGGTTTGTTGCATGCTTTTAAATTGGTATGTTACATATATTTGGTGTCTGCCAATAAATTGTTGCTTTTATGCTGATGATAAATGGACTTGGTGCTAATCATCTTATGACATTTAAATAATTAATGAATCCTTTTCTGCCAAATAAAGGTTTGAGTTTTCTGCAGATAATCAGTTTGAATTGCATTTTCAAACATTTAAATGTACAGTTAAACTAAATACTCGGTTGCACTGAGGGGGAAATGGATTTATTCAAAAAACATGGCTGGGTTTTTGGTAATGGAAGAATAATCCAACGTTTACCTAAACAAAAATTGAGAAGTAAAATGAGTATTGTCCTTTAGCTCTGCTTTCTGGATGACTTTTGACCAGTGCTGAATTGTAAGCCTTTGACAGTGGAATGACTTGGTACTGCTTGTGGGGAAAATGGCCCCAGAATCCTTTGAAGTCCTTGCTGTTTATGTATGTTAAAGTTTTATGAATGTTGTTGCAGATTTTGATAGGTCATACATTGCTTTGATTATTTATGACAGAATGATTTTAATACTATAAAAATAAACAGCAGTGCATTCATTTACATAATGTTTAAACCTCAAGATTGTCCCATGAAAGGGAAATTTCCACTTAAGATTCTTATTAATGTAATTAGACAATGTAGCCATGATTGCTAATACATATGTTTAGAAGATGAAACTTGAGTTGATAAAAAAAAGTCAAAACCCTTTATTCAATTACCAAGAATAGAAGGGTTTGAAAAATTGCATCCTTTTTTCATGCAGGGTTTGTTGTCAAGATTCCATGTTGTGGCTTGAAGGCCCATAATGAAACGAGGTTGCTGAAGCTAAACAGGACTGGGTCTAGTCAATGGATGCCTCAATGGGTAGCCACCTGGGAATCCAGTGTACACTCTGCTCCGCTCCCCACCCCCACTAAGATCCCTTATGAAACAAAGGCAGGGTATAAGTAAGATGCATACAAAACCTGCTCAGTATGTAGACATCGTAATAGAGATGTGACAACCTGAATCCCAACAGGGAAGTGAAATTTCTATTCAGTAACACAGGACAGGTGAACCAATCCTTGAATAAAAATGCTTGCTGGCAACTTTTCATATTATATTGCAGTATATAAACTAGAGAAACCAAGGATAGTTTTAAAAATGAAAGGCGTATTTTAGAAGTGATCAAGTTTATAAAAAATCAGCCATAAAGGAAATGACCAAGATCACAGCTGGAAGGCATGCCTGAGAAAATTAACTAAGAGGATATCATTTTCTTAGGACATTTCCAAGAGTGTGTATAGTGTTGTTTTTAACCAAGGAAGAATATTCTACTTTATTTTTAGGTATTTTATTTCATTGCTGAATTGTTAGATTCTGTATTGCTTCAATTTGTATGTGTATTTTTAATTTCTCCCCTATTAAATGATTATGCTATTTCAAGGGGGCAGGAAGCTATATCCATGTGTTGCAGCAAAGTCAGCAGAAGGTCTTGTGGCCCCTTAAAGATTAACCAATTTTATTGTCGCATAGGCTTTTCTGGACTACATTCCATTTCATCACTGTCAGCCTTCTGGCAGAGGTGTCTGTCTCTGTCTCTGTATCTCTGTGTCTCTCTCCCTCTCTCTCATATGCACACGCACATGCTCACACACACACATACACCAATATAAATAGTGCAGTCAAATTGCCATGAAAAGAGGTACAATTTGTGACAATTCGGTTGCCTGAATTAATGCTGGGTCAAACACCCTTCTCCATTTTTGCCACAGGTGGCAAAAACTGGGTAGGAGATTTGTCACTTTTAAGTGTGCTCCCCAGCCGCCGAAACATAGCAATTCTGGTAGAGTTGGAAGGGCAGCTAGCCAGCAGTGTAGGCACAGCATCAGGGACTTAGCTGGGGAGGGGGGCCTGTGTCCTCCCCTCTCCCTGGTGGCCCCTCAGAGTAAGGGAGATCATGAAGAAAATAGGGAGATGTGGAGCTGGGGGCCCCTCAGGAGCTGGGGGCCCCTCAGGAGCTGGGGGCCACAGGTTCTTTGAACCCATCCACTCAATTATAGTTGCATCCCTTCACAGCATTTATTCATTTTTGTCTGGAAACACTGCTACATTGGTGGTCAGCCATGGCTTTAAGTGCTCATATCTTCCTACATGAGGCAAATGCAGAGGTGTAACAATAGGGGGGGCAGGGGGGGCACGTGCCCCGGGCGCCACTCTTGCTGGTCACGTGGGGGGTGCCAAAAAGTCCCATCCCCCCCCCCCGATCCCAATTTTTTTTTAAAAAAAATAAAAAATTATTTATCGGCAGTCAAAGGAGCGCGTGGCACCCCCCCACGAGCGGACCCTGCCGCGGCGCCCGCGCCCCCCCCCCATTTCATTGTTTGGGAAGAAGGAAGGCGGCAAGAGCAAGGCTTCTAACAGAGCCCCCGCTTGTGCTCGCCTTTCCTCTCGCAGGAGCTGTTTACGGTTTGTCTCCTGGGTAACCCACCCACCCACTGACTTCACCACACCAGTGAGAGCTGAACTCCTGGGGAATGGAGGCTCCCGCGCGGGATGGCCCGCCGATAAGCCTCTCTCGGTCTCAGAAGAAATGCTTGTTGTGCTTTGAGCGAGGGAGGGGCAAAGGCGCACGCGCGCGCCGGGAGCTCCCCTTGCCAGGGCGGCTGCTGCTGCTTCCTTTCGCTCAGAGAAGCCACAAGCGGCGGCTAGGGGAGTTTCTCTGGGCTTGCAGCTGCACGGCCAAGCCGAGAGACTTTGGGAAGGGAAAGAGCCATTATGATGTTGGGGCGCGGAGAGAGGACTTCTCCAGATGAACCGCCAGGTCAGTACAGCCGTGTTTGCCCTGCTGTTTGGTAGAGTGAGTCCCTCCACACCAGTTCCGCTCCATACTGTTGCGGCGCCCGTTGCCTTCCTGTGAAAAGCCCCAGTCAGCACAGAGACAGGCAGCAGGATCAAGTGCTGCCGGGCTGTGAACTCTGTCCCACGATCCACTCGCCGTGGAGAGACAGAGGGTGGCACAAAGGCCCTGGCGTGCAAGGATTCTGCCCCCCGCCTCCGACTCCACTCCACTCCAGGGCTCTCGCGCGCACTGCTTGAGCAAATCTGGTACTTGCAAGCTGCTCGTCCGCCCGCGCGTGTGCCATTGCCAGAGGCATGTCCTTTCCTGTGCTAGGGGGGAAACGGGCATGGTATTTCTAAGATCAAAACATTTTTTAACCAGGGAATCCAACCACACATTTCCCCCCCATTTAATACATTTCTGTGCCATCAAAGTATACACTCTCATGCTGGTTTACAACCAACAAAAAACAAAACAAAAAAACAGTTAAAACATAAGTTGATGTTGGCGATGCAATGCACCTATTAACTCTGTCTGCAGTTTAAATAAGGATTGATAGGGAGAGTTTAAATAAGGACAAAATGTGTGTGCATCCATTGTTGATTAACAAATAGACCTTTCTTATAACAACATCAGAGCAACTGAAAAAGGCAGAAGTTGAAACGTATTGCACATTATATTTCTGTTTGTTAATCAACAATAAATGTATTCTATTCTTTTTTATTAACTGTCTCTTTCTGGGGATCCAGAAAATACTTGTATGGAGTTCTCTTTGCAGCTTTAGAAATAGTCAATCTGTGTGTGTGTGTGTGTGTGTGTGTGTGTGTGTGTGTGTGTATAAAAATATGTAATGTGTGTGTATGTATATGTATGAATGAATAAATGTATGCATGCATGATGCAGAGATAAAGGGATAACTTAAATAGAGACAACATATGTGTACATAGCTGCAGATGTATTTATTCTCATATATATATCAACACACAAACACATATTCATTTTCTTGATCCTATCGCTATGAAAATACACATTTCGTGTTAGTAAGTAAGCCCCTTTGGTAAGTAGGTAAGTAAGCCCCTTTGAACTTAATGGGATTTACTTCTGAGTAAATAAATTCAAGTTGATTTAAGTGGGGGAAAAGGTTTAAGGTTTTTCTGAAACATGTTTGTCAGTCAGATGTATGTTGGGGGGGCCGTGGGGGGGTGCAATTTCAGTGCTTGCCCCGGGCGCCGTTTTCCCTAGTTACGCCTCTGGGCAAATGGCAGCTGCTGGGAAGACAAGTGGCTTGTCTGGACAGGCAGACACCTCTGTCAATTGAGGGTAACACGTCATGCATCTGATGAAGTGGACTCTTGTCCATGAAAGGTTATGTTAGAATACACTTATTGGTCTTAAAGGTGTCATGAGGCTCTGTTGGTTTTGCATTGGACTGTAGATGGGTTCACATGCATTCTCAACCATGGTTTGGCATTACATGAGTGAGCAATCAAGCTTAAGCCTTTCTCCTTCCCTTGTGCACTCACGTTCTCTCCCTGGTTGTTTGCTGCTTATTGCAAATTATTGTCATTTTAATTTTAATTAAAAATGTTCTCAAAGCAGTTTACACAGCAAATAAAATGAAATAATGGTTCCCGAGCCAATCTAAAAAGAGACACCAGCAAACTGAAGAGACGATGTTCTAGATCAAATGGGGATAGTTGCTGAAGTACTGTTGAGAATTAATTTTCCTTATATTGCGTTCATAAAGGATATGAATTAATCAGGAGATATATCAATTAATGGATGAGCAACTTTGCATAGTAACTTTGAGCTCCTGAGCTCCTTGGGAATAAAATGAGTGAATTCATCAGTTAGTGATAACTGGAGGGGTTTTTTTTTATGACGATGAATGCATTCTTATTCAGTACAGAAAATGGAATATAACCAATACTTAAGTTTGAGTGGGAGTTATTCTTACCAGTACCAAAAAGTAGCATTAATGAAACTTCTGTTTGTATAGATTTAATTCTTGAGTTACTTAAATGCTTTAAATACTTATAGGACTTAGCTTAGCAGCTTTTAAGAGGAACAAGAGGAAACTGGAACTGGCAGAAAAGGTGGAAACGGATCTTTTTCAGTTGAAGAAAAGACGACAATCAAGTGAAAAGGTCAGTTGTTCAGAAAAATGTTGTTCACCCTGACATCACTATAGTTTAATAGAATTCAAAGCTAAAAACTGACCATTTTAGAATCTCTTATTTCTCATGACAATTGATGCCTGATGTGTTATTCCTTGTCTGCATATTTTAACAGCCAAGACTGAAAGAGGCTCTGCATGCTAGTGTGTGTGTGTGGGGGGGAGGGAGTGGGGGGGCATTACTCTACAGTGGCAACTTCTTCTGCCTAATGGTATGCTGCAGACTTCAAGGGCAACTTCTCCAGGAGTGTGAGTGAGTGATTCTTGTGGTCAAAACGTAGACTGTGTGCAGTTCTTCGGGTCTTGGCCAACATGTGTATAACAATTTTTATCAAGGAAAAAAGTGAAAATGAGCTATGAAGAGAATGCAGTATTTAGTTTGCAGAATAAATCCATTCTACCATTGTGATTTGATTATATAATTTCATTTTCACTTTCAGAATGTGCATGACAAATGCAAACCTGAAAAGATAGATATCTGTTGAAAAATTTACTCCATTTTAAGGTTTTGGTGAAAATTTATCACTTGAAAGCATTTTTTGTGGATCTGGAGGGGCGTGAAATTTGAAGTATCAGGTAGGTAAACATGTCTGTGCATTTACCTAGCATTGACCTGGCCCATATTGCTTAACATTCCCCTACTGAAAAATCACATCTTTATTATAAAAATCTTCCTTATAGTATAATGGTCATCTCAACATTCTAGCTTCTTGCTACTGCCAAATACATTTTGAGTATGGTTTTAGCATTTTAAGGATTAAAAGGAAAATTTAGCCATGTTCTGTAGACCATCTTGCGCCTGTTTTTTTGTTTGTTTGTTTGTTTTTTCCCTTGTGGGAAGTGGATCAAGCAAAAAAAAGTTGTTGAAGTTGAAATGTTTCTTCTGGTGATATTTAACAGTTTAATGTCTAAGTTTTCTGGTAACTCTAGAAAATATGTCTTTGGGGGATTGTGCATGCCATTCATGTAATACGGGGCAAGTCAATGCTTGTCACGTGCCAGTACATAAGTTTACAAACCTGCTACTTGAAATTTCTAGGGA
This sequence comes from Hemicordylus capensis, assembly GCF_027244095.1. Taxonomy (NCBI): domain Eukaryota; kingdom Metazoa; phylum Chordata; class Lepidosauria; order Squamata; family Cordylidae; genus Hemicordylus; species Hemicordylus capensis. The sequence continues at coordinate 258,325,717 of NC_069657.1, forward strand.
CAAGTGCTACTAAGTAGAGAAGGCTTACTTATTGGTTGTCTCGACTTAATGGTAAGTCATCATACTCATTCCCCGCATTTATTTTAAAACTTTTGGAAATGAATATCTTTTGGTTTCTTGTGAATGGACTGAGTCTTGCCCACCTTGGGAAAGCTCAGTTATTTACAGCTTGATACAAAAACACTTCCATGTGGGACTCATCCTTGCTATGTTCAGTGGGATTTGCTTCCTGCTCTGTATGTTTAGAAGTGTATTACTAATCCCATAATACCAGATGCAGTGTCACCAAGTTCGTACCATGACATAAGGGAACCATAGTGCTGAACATATACATTCCAGTTTTGTCTCTGTTAACAAAAGTGTGCTGCTGTTTCCAAAGCTTCTAGACATAGACTCTACTGCTTTCTTAATGTTGTTTCATAGCTTCTACATTGATTTTAACTTATGCTGGTGAAAGACTGAAATAAAGATATTGATTGTCAAAAGTGTGTTAATCTGTTCTTTAGGGATAGAACTGACTCCTAAATCTTGATTTAAGGGAATCATAGCATCTCCTTCTCATGAGTAGTGTCTGGCTTATAGAGGATCATCTTCCTTAATGAGAGCTCTTCAAGTTTTTGAGTTGCATAAGTTGGAAAGATCCACTTAAACGTCTTAAAACTGTAGGCATTTAAACATAAGCCCTCTTCGGGGTATTATACTAATTTTCATTTTTGCTACTAATATAGCTCTTTAATATGAAATTTTGTAGATGTTCTCTCGCTTTTAAAACAAGAATTCACATATACAGGTGGCCCTTGTTATTCTCGGGTTCCTTTCCAGCCTACATCCTGCAGATGATAAAACCGCAAATAATGAAACCTTAAGTCAGTGGGAATTGGGAGGTTAGGTTCTGGAGCCCTGAAAAATCACCAACAAGATGACGGGAAAGCAGAAATAAGGATGGAGCATAGCACTGTACCTTAGCCACCTTGGCGATCCCACTCTCCAGCTCCTCGAGCAGTAGCTCCCAGATCCTTCAATAATGCGTAATTGTGAAGTTTCCCCACATCCAGCTGCGTTTGGAACTTGATGCTGTGCTCCATCAGGAGATCAAGTTCAAAGACTTTGTCGGCCAAGGCAGTCCCCAGCTACAGAAACTCAGACAGCTCCTTTGTGGTGAATGGCTTGGGGAGCATCTCTTCCTCTTTCTCATCTTCTTCCTCACTCTCAGGAGCGACCTGGATGATGTCGTCTAATTCTTCCTTGGTCAACTCCTCTGGATGGAATTGGAGTTCCTGGCTCCATGTCTTCCAAGCCCTCTCCACTAATGGTGTGTGTAAGGTTGGTGATCTGCTCCACTTCATCAGCTGAGGGAACAGCTATAGCTGATGAAGAGGTGACTGCCCCAGGCCACAACCTTTTCCACACTGCATTCCATGTCTGGGATTTGATCTCTGTAAGGGATGCTGCACTGTTCTCAGTGCATTCTGCGATGCTGTAGCTCCTCCAGCAATTGCTGACTGACAGAAAGGGATCAGCTTCCATGAGATTAACATCCTCCTGAAGGTGTGACAAGTGTAGTACGACTTGATAGTCACAATCAGACCTTGGTCCATCAGTTGAAACAAGGAGGTAGTGTTGGGTGGCAAAAAGGCAATCTCCATGTTGGGTTTGAGAACTACAGGGTCTCAGGATGGCCAGGGGCATTGTTGAGCACCAGGAGGACTCTGAAGGCCAGGTTCTTGGAGGACATATATCTCTGCACCTCATTCAGAAAGCAGTTGTTGACCCAGTCAGAGAAAAGGGACGCAGTCACCCATGCTCTCCTGCTGGCTCTCCAGATGACGGGAACCCTCAAGGCACGAGGGTTCTGTGCTTGGTACAGGAGCATGGGCTTGACCGTGCAGTCCCCTGCAGCATTGCCGCATACCAGCAGAGTGAGGCGGCCCTTCGCTTCCTTGAAACCCAGAGCAGTTCTTCTTTCTTTGCTGATGGAACGGGATGGCATCCGCTTCCAGAACAGGCCTGTCTCATCAGCACTGAAGACCTACTCAGGCCTGTATCCTCCAGACTCAATCAGCCATTGAAACTCTGCTGGAAATCTTTGTGCTGCTTCGTGGTCTGCTGATTCTACTTCGATTGCCAGCTTGACATTGTGGAGGCTGTAGCAGTGCTTGAATCTTTAAAACCAGCCCTTGCTTGCCTGGAAACCACGTTCAGTGCCTTCAGATTTTCCCACTGCTTGACTGCCTTCTGCCACAAACAGCCTGTAGAGCTGCAGTGCTTTCTTTTGAATAACTGGCCCACTCACTGGAAACTTCCTCTGGGCTTGGTCCTCTGTCCACAAACTGAGGGCCTTGTACATCTGTACCATGTAGGGATTGTGTGGATGAAGCGCCACCTCAAGACTCTGAGACGTGCCAGGCACCATACTCACATGGATACTGGCTTTTCTTTTTTTTCATGGAGTGGACAGTAGACTCATTGATGCAGTAATGGCATACAACAGATGCCACACTGTTGCCACAAACCAACCTGTTGAGCAGCTTCACCTTCTCACTCAAGGGCAACACTTTGCGAGACCTTTTGCCACTCGCCCCAGAAGAGCTCTCCACTGTGTGCTTGCTCATTCTGGCTGTGGAGGAAGGAAAAAATATATACAACGCTGTACAGTACGATAATTTTTCAGGACAACCCCCCACAAAATTGATACAGTACAGTAATTGATGATTAAAACCAATTTTTAATGGATACAGTACTTGAAATCAATTTTTGATACAGTATTTAAAAGCAATTTTAATGGATATCTGAAGTCAATTGATTTTTTAATTGCAGTTTAAATTAAGTAAAGCTATACAGTACTATACTGTGATTACCAAGATTAAAATTGAATTTTGAATTTAAAAAATAAACATCAACATTAAAATTAGGGGTGTGCATGGTCTGTAGTCCCCCCCCAGTCCAGCATGGGGGGACTGTTGCTTTAAGCGGGGTGGTGGTGGTAGTACTAACACCCCCCGCCGCTCTTCCTCCTCCGGCGCTGGTCGTTGTAAACATCTTCTTGGGGTGGTAGAGTTCCTCGCTGCTGCCCCTGCCCCCGTCGTTGTTTGTTAAGGCTTTAAAAGAGATGAGCGCTAGCGGCGCGCATGCGCCCTGCGCGGCGCGCGTGCTTGTCTGTGACGCTGGCGCACGCGTGCCTCATACGTGATGTACCACCCCCCGGCTTAAAGCGACATGCCCCTGCCCATCCGGACCGCTGGACCGGTCTGGAGGTCTATAATAGTGTGCCGGATCGAACCATGCACACTACTAATTAAAATTAAAGTATTTAATGTGATAATCAGCATCTTACCAGGGCTGTACATTGCTGCAAGAGGTTCCTCCCAACAAGCTCCATAGGAGTGGCTCAAGAACATCTCCCAAGGGCTCCCACAGACTTGCAAAAACTCTACAGAAATCTCTCCAAAAGCTCCATAACAATGGCTCCCAATGGCTCCCTAAGGATACCAAATGCTCTTGAAAATGTTTTTTTTTTTTTAAAGTACAAAATATTCTAAAAATGCAGACCAAAGCACTCCTCACTCCTCCTCCAAACTCTCTCACAACCCACTAGCACATGCAGGACAAGCACAACCATATAAGGATGAAACCGTGCACCAAAAAGTAGTAGTAAGCTTATTGTTGTAATCACTGGTTGTAATACATTAAAGGGGCGGGGGGAGTTAAAGCAAGAAACAGTATACAATAATATTCAACAAATAATGATACAGTATTAGTTAAGCTGAGACCAGCACTAAAATTTCAAACAAAGTATAGCAGATATAAATTTATTTCTAAGTTTAAAGGGAAGCAAGGCAAACATGGCAACTTGGTAGCTAACATATGGGATTATGGCTGCAAGAAGGCAAATCAGACATTCCACATCTGAGCCCCTGAATTTATCTATGATTTGTCTCAATGTTTTCCCCCCAATCACATCATAGAATAGACAGTAATAATATCCTCAACTTGGCCAGCACCATAGGGACAATGGCACTGTTCGACTGGAAGTTTAAGAAATCTCCTTTCGAGATATGCCATGAGCGTAGTTTGAAAGCATAAGGTTGTGAAAGCCTTTCTCAGTTATAACACAGGTAAGATCAACCAGGTACCACAAGAAGCTTCTAGCTTTCTTTTCATAGCAGTGCCACCTTAAGTGGCTCAGTAGGGAAATGCTTGACTAACAGCCAGATGATTGCCAGTTGGAATCCCTGCTGGTACAATATTGGGCAGCAGCGATATAGGAAGATGCTGAAAGGCATAGTCTCATACTGCACGGGAGGAGGCAATGGTAAACTCCTCCCGTGGTCAAAGAAAACCACAGGGATCTGTGGGCACCAGGAGTTGAAATCGACTTGATGGCACACTTCACTTTACCAAATTGAAAACCTTGAGAGCTATACTGCAGTGGCATCTCTGCAAGCATCCCATTCAAGGATCCGGTCTCTAATGTTTTCTTTAATCCAAATCTGAGTTCCCTCCCCGAGGGCAGGGAATACAACTCTAGGATGTAAGACAGGAATTTAGACCATTGATTCCTGTCCTTACAATGTAAAAAACAAGATTTGGCTAAGTGATGTTCTGGGAGACACTCTAATTTCTTGAAGGTACCTTAGAAGTACTAGGTGAACTCTGACGGAAATTGAAGGAAGCCTTGCCTCTATTCTTATATAGGCCGTGGGAGTGCCCTGGGGGAGGCCCAAAATCTTCATTAGATTGTTGACCCACTCTCATCCTGGCCTCGATATCAGAATTTAGTTCAACTAGTAACTTAAGGAGTCATCTCTCAATATCCGTTCTCATAAGTTTCTCCCAAAATCTGGAACTGTCAACCACTCTAGTTCTGTGACAACTGGCCACTCTAGTAATGTGTTAGTCCTGTGTGAACTGTTGTTGATTCATAGTGAGGACAGCTATATATAGCAGAAAAATGATGAGACCAGTCTGACAAAATATGTAGTAAAAAAGCTTATTAGATTTTTACAATTGCTTCTATTGGGAGTGAAATTGTATTAACAGCTGAATCAAGGAATCAGACCTATATTCCCTAACGCGCGTCTGAAACTTTCTCAAGGCTTGTTTTTTGGTTCTGCAATCCTGATCAAACTATCCCTTCTTTATAATATTCCTCTGAGATTGGCCTACAGTGGTCACTGAGAATTTAGTACATAAATGATTTTTGACAAAAATATCGTCGATATCCGAACTGGGTTGCGTTGCAAGACACCTCTGATCCAGCATTGCCTGGGAGTTTAGCAAGGCCATAATTTTCTCGCTGAGGTTAAGGCTCCATCTTAGTCAGTGTTTGACCTGAATAATGCCTGTATCACACATCACAAGAGGAGGTACCTTGTGTACCAGGAAAGTCGAAACAAGTGGCAGGTGATCACTCTCTGTTCAGTTATGAATATCAAAGACACCAACCTGAGGAAAGAAATGTGGACGAAACAAAAAGGTAATCAATAATACTAGCTCCATTGGAGCTTCAGAAAGTGAACTGCTTGAACCATCAACTTTTGTACCATGAAGACTATACAGCCCAAATTTAAAGGCCAGATTCAGAAGAGAGACCCCTTGTTTGTTTAGCACTTTATACCAAAAAGCACATATATGCAAAACAACCATACTGTGGATAATGAGGTTGGGTCTATTTTTCCCAAGTGTGGATACATGAAACCCCAGATAATGGAACCACAGATAATGAGGGCCACCTGTACACACTTTCCCATTATGTGTCTTTTTGTTATAATGGAATCTCGTATTGTGATCCACTTTAAAATCTGCTGATATGATGATGTGTTCACTACAAGTAGAGGTCAATAACTACCAAAGGCACGGGGAACGCCACACCCTGCCCCTTTTGCCGCATTATCGGAGGTATCAGATGAGCAGGGGGTCAGTTGCAGGCCCGAGAGATGGGCATATGTCAATTTTTGTCGCCCAGCACATGTTGCTGGCAAACAAATTAAAATCCAGGAGTGCCTGTATAAACAGCCTGCTCCTTAATTCAATTGCTCTGCGGGCAGGCACCCTCCTGCCCATCCCTTAACCCAGTGAGGGATATTCCAGTCGCCTTTTGGGGACAAGTAGGGATTTTTGGGGTAGCTGCTGGTTGACTGTGGTTGTGGCCCTTTTTTGCTTGCTTCTCACTGATTTTATTGAGGTTGTCACGGGGTTTATCTGGTCACTTTGCAGATGGGTGTGTGTCGGAGTAGGTTAACTGCATTGGTGTTGGGCTGGAAGGCTGTTACAGTGAGGTGGAATACGGAGGAAGGCTTGGTGATTTCGCAACTCTCGGGGCTGGATCCGCTGCCACTCGGATGCATGCCAGCAAACAGTGCTCAGTACCTCGTGATCCAGGTTGAGTGGGGCTGGCATCCACCCCCTTGTCGGGGGGAACCTTGTGGTCAAGAAGAGGTTCAGATTGTATACCGAGCTGAATCAAAGTCCAGTCCTTCGCCCTACTGTGAGCGTATCTCCTATGAGATTGACTCGCATAGGGGATACCCACACTTTAGTTAAATTCCTCGTTAATAAAGTGGCCCTAGTTTCTTCCAACTACATGTGTCCTGTTGTTTGATTCTGGGTTCACAATAGGTGTGTGCATATATCTGAAGTGTAAAATGGCATATTCAAATATGTGGTACATATCTGTAGCGTGAAACTTTTTTAAAAGGAGAAAAAATCAATTTGAGCCTCTGCAGGACAAATTGGCTGGCTTAGTGTGCAATTTTCACTCTCCCTTAGGACTGCTGTCATTTATATTGAAGAAAACTTTGGTTTTGGATACTTTCTGGGTGCCTCTTTCTCGAAGGACCTTAAAGATTTTCATTAACAGGGAAATGCCTGACTGATCTTCTAACATCATTCATACTCAGTTCTTCTCAGTGTAATAATTTGGATGGGGAACTCAGTGGGGAGTTGGCACTCTATATTTTGATCTAGTCAGACTTCTTAGTCAATTTCTTCCTGTGCACTGACAAGCATAGTGAGAGAGGCTGAGAGGAGACAGCCAGCATGGTGTAGTGGTTGGTTAGAGTCTAGGACTGGCGAGTTAAAATCCCATTCAGCCATGAAATTCACTGGGTGACTCTGGGTCAGTTGCTTGTGTCTCAGCCTAATGTACTTCACAAGGCTCTTGTGAGGATAGATATAACCATCTATACTGCTCTGGGCTCATTGGAGGAAGAGCAAGACACATAATACTAGCTGGGTGAATCTGGGCCAGTCACTTCTCTCTCAGCCTAACCTACTTCACAGGGTTGTTGTGAAAGATAAACTCAAGGATGTAGTACACCGCTCTGGGCTCCTTGGAGGAAAAGCGGGATATGAATGTAGTAGTAGTAGTAGTAGTAGTAATAATAAGTAAATAAATGGGCAATTCCTAGAACTAACTTAATGGATATTTTTCCTGCTGCTTCTGAGTGAAAGCAAGAGCTTTTGATTGTGGAATAAGAACAGATTGAGCAAAGAAACATTCTATATTGTTAACAGGTAGAAGACGAGGACCAGTGTTGCTTTCATCAGTGGAAGCACAACGCATCAACCCCAAGAATATGTTTTCAGTGCCTTTTGTCTTTCTGTCACATAGGAGAATGACTCAGGAACGCTGGATACAGTTGGAGCAGTTGTTGTTGACCAAGAAGGAAATGTTGCTGCTGCGGTATCCAGTGGAGGTTTAGCCTTGAAACATCCTGGAAGGGTTGGTCAGGTAGGTCTGATTAGGGCTCACAAGTCAGTGGTAGCTTTGCTGTACTAAATGTATAATTAAAAAAAAAAAGGCTGGCTAAATGATGTTTGTTTCAGTTTGGGGGAAACCAGCAACTCTCAGGCATCTGTGCTTACATGATGACATATTCTACATGAGGAGCAACCAAAGACTTGTTCTCATAAATAGGAGCACTGAATTCTCAGTAGTTTGGGTGAAGCGTTTAACTTTTGTGTGTGACAATAGTGAATGTTTTGAGTCGAGTTATAAAATTCCTGTTCTTGTAGCAGGTGTTTGCTAACTTCCAAACTAGAATATCAGTTGTTGGAGGGGACTGACGTGGAAGGTTGCTAATAGCATCATATTGTTCGGCTGGAAAAGCTGTCAGACATACCTAATAGTTTAAAAGAATGTACTGTCGTTCCTGATCACCCATGCTGTAATATGTTGCAAATTCTATTAAACGTTCCAACCCTTGTTACAGGAATGCTAGCAAGTATAGCTACATCATCTTACTTGCAAATACTGTTTTGGGGAAAGTATCTCCTAAATAAATTGGGAGGAGCTGCTAGTCGTTTGAGCCAGTGAAGGCACATTTCATGCTTAGGGATGTTTTTAATTAGCTGTTCCTTGGTTCTCCGCTGACCCTTCCAAGCACTGAATGTGCCTCCAAAGGTTCACTAAAAAAGAAAGTGCCCTCTCTAATATGTTTAGGTAACATGGATTTTAATATGTGCACGTAAAATAATGTAGCTATGTTTGCTGACATTCCTGCAACGAGGACTCTAATACAGTGTTGAAGAGATGGTCAGAAAGTAATAAAAACGTATATTGTGAGACAGGAGGCCTGGTAGTAGAAGATTTAGGAGGACCACTGTTCTGTGCATTGCAATAAAAACTGGTGCTAGCAATTGTTGAATCCTAACAGTGTGAGGACATGACCCATGTGCATCGCAGGTGCAGCCCCCCAGTGAGTATCTCAGTCGAGTTCAATAGAACCCCTCCCCCAGTATTCCAGGACATGTGTAGAAGCAGTGTGATAATACATTAAGGGGAATAATAGGTTTGTGTGCATTTTTGTGTCCATCCATTCCTATTTGCCTGGTGCAAGTTGCTTGTTCTTGGAGCATGAGTATCTTGCAAGGCATGCAGAGGGAAGGCTGGACAGGAATATGGGAGGCATGGCTGGCCTTCATATTGCCCCTGATGTCTTCTCACATTTGTTTACACTTGTGCTTAGACCGGGGAGGATCTATTGGGATCTTCCAATATGCAGATGGCGTGAATAGCTACTGTGTTAATTTTGACTTAATTGAGTGAAAGACCTGTTACGCCATATCAAAAAGTGGAGATCCGTTCTCGATACTTACCTGTTGTATTTTGATGAAAATATCTAATAAAGCATGTTTAAAAAATTTAAAAGTGGAGATCTACACCACATTCTGCAGGTAATGAAGAAAGGGTATATTCCTCACATTATTCAGTCAGTATTTAAAAAGCTTTATTCAGTGCTCTTCTGTTCTGAAGTTATGCAACATTGTACTCCTGGTTCTCCCCCCCCCGCCCCCACACACACCTTAAATTCCTAGACGGTGCTCCTTTGTTACCCCTTCTGTAATAGGGTATGTTTTTCTTTCGTTTCTGATTGGACAGTTCTCCCTTCCTTTTTGTAAAAAAAAATTCTTCCCCTTTCGTCAGGCAGCTCTTTATGGATGTGGTTGCTGGGCTGAAAACACAGGAATTCACAACCCATATTCTACAGCTGTGAGTACCTCAGGTATTTACTGTTCTTCTAAATATTTGAGTTAGAATTCATATTTGCCTATTATATTTATTTATTTTTGTATGGGTGGCGGTGATTTGAGGTATATTGCTACTGTATGTGTATTGCTTCTGAAGTCCTTTGACTTCTGCTAGGATATGTTCTTACACAGAAGTATATTCTGTAACTGTAAAGCAAAATGTTGATTTGGTGGTGGGCAGGAATGGAGTGACTGACAATTACTCAGTTCCTGATTATTTAACTTTATAGCTACAGCACAGTTTTGGGAGGCAGCTGCTTGTCTGCAACATCTTCTCCTCGCTGTCTTTGCTGAAGATGCCAGAGATCTCTGCACACTTACTGGGCTTGGGCTCCTTGCCTCCGCTCCCCTGTCCATATCCTCAGTAGGCTGAATGGTATAAACTTCATGGTGCATGCCAATTTCTCCAGAATGGCACAGCACATCACAGAACCTCAGATGACTTTGAAGCAATAAGGAAAGGAAAGTAGCAGCAAAAGCCCATTCCCTCATCAGAACAAGGATTAGGACATAAACAAGATGGAAAAAGACACAGACATTTCCCCTTTTTGTTTTTTTTAGTGGTACTGAAAGATACACAATTCCCTGGCCTACATCTTGGGGCCTCAGAGCAGTGACAATCAGTTTGCAATTATTACTACTTCTGTAGCAAATCCCAAGAATTGCTTCTTCCTCCTCTCTGGGAGGAAAAATGGTCCAGGAAGCATGAATGCGCCAACATGTTAAAAATAGAGTTTCTGCTGCTTTAAAGGGCTGCTGGCTTATTTGGTATGGTGGCTACATGTGCATATTAATCCATTTTTTGCCTCTTTAAAACACATAATACTTTAATTATACATTTTCTTCGAATATGTTGAAGTGAGGGAGTGCAAACCCTACTACCCCCACATCAGGTGAGATTGGCCCAAGCCTTGAATTTTCCACCACAGTTAGAAGTCTGGTTCAGATTGTGGCTTATTTGAAGAGCTCTGGTTGGAATAAGCCAGGATTGGTTGGTTTCATCATGAGCAATGCTGGCTTGTTTCTAACCACAACTGTAAATAGAATACTTCCGAGGCTTGTGGGTGAAGAAAGAGGGGAGTGTACGTTTCCGAGGCGAAGAGATGGCTTTTGAAGCCAAGGTTTTAGCTTGGCTCTGTGTAGTGTTTGAACCAGCCTCAAGTTGGGTTTTGACTCTAGTGTTTGGAAAGTTTTCTTTGTTTAAAATGTGAATAATGCCTAGTTGTTAATAATTTGATAATGAATTGAAAAGTTTGAAAAGCAGGCTGTTGACTTGTACTTGATCAGTTTTTCTCACTCATAAAAAGCTTAAAATACCTTTGCTAAATCAGTTTATGAAATCTGGATTCAATAAAAAGCAGTTCTTAAACATTTCTGTGGTCTTGCATTAGCTTTCATAGTACAGCCTTTAAATATAATTTCATTATTGCATTTCATCTGTCTGCAAGTTGTAAATTTGGCAGATGCTTGCTTTTAATTTTTTCTTTCTAAGTAGCAAGACAATAATAGAAGTGAGTTATTTCCTAGTTTACATGTTAGAATTATGCTACTGCAGTTGGCTGTATATCACTGCTTATAGAAATTCACCCAGCAGCCTCTGACTCAAACTGATAAACTACAGTTTATTCTGACGCTATTGCTGAGTTTTGAGAAAACTGTCAAAATTATTTGAAGCTCCTGAAAGGCATTACTAAAATGCACACAATGTCAAGCCATTCAAAGAAAAAAAAAGCATTTTCTTAAGAACTAGATATGCCATATTGATTATCCTCATTAGTGTTGCATACAGTGGTATTTGCATTTTCACCATCTCATCAGAAGGTCAGGAAATTCAGGACCGAAAGAAGGTATGGCTTTAAAAGGGGCTTAGACAAAGTCATGGAGGACAGGTTGATCAATGGCTACTAGTCTTGTGGTTATAAGCCACTTCCAGCCTCAGAGGCATGATGCCGCTAAATATCAGTTGCAGAGGAGCAACAACAGGAGAGAGGGCATGCCTTCACCCCCTGCCTGTGGGCTTTTTGGAGGCATCTGGTGGACCACTGTATGAAGCAGGATTTTGGACTAGATGGGCAGGGCTGTTCTTAATTTCTTTTATTTGCTTTGAGTCATATCTTATAAGCACTTAAATACTTTGAGTAAAAAGCTTGGTTATAAATGAATAAACAGTTGTGTCAGCTATGACTCATTGAAAATTAATGAGACCTATGAAAAATTAGAGATTAAAACAGTTGTCCAGTGGTTAGAGTGCTGGACTAGGACCGGGGAGACCAGAGTTCAAATCCCCATTCAGCCATGATACTAGCTGGGTGACTCTGGGCCATTCACTTCTCTCTCAGCCTAACCTACTTCACAGGGTTGTTGTGAAAGAGAAACGTAAATTTGTAGTACACCGTTCTGGGCTCCTTGGAGGAAGAGTGGGATATAAATATAATAATAATAATAACAGCCCAATGAGTTGTAACTTAATTTGTTCAGAGTTACAACTCGTTGATTAGTCCTGTGATTATGAATCAATAGATGCATGTGATAATTATGTTTTCTCCTTGGGTTATATGAATGTTTTCACTCCTGGTATTAAGTATATTTAGATGATGCCTATAGAGTATGTGGAACTAGACATCCAGTTTTAATTGGCAGCTTTGTGGCTCTATGAAAAGAGATGTGGCTATATCAGATGGATGATCAGAATGAGAAGTTGCATGCAACTCTCTCTTCTTGAAACCTTTCAGCAGGTATCTGAATCCCCTAGATTTGCCATCCATTAGTCTTGCTGTTCTTCTCCCACCCCTACTCAGGAAAGACTAATCCTGGCTAGCAGCTTTGCAGAAGGAAAAGAATTCAGGTGCTCCAAAGAAGGAAGTTGCTGATAATAAACCATTCTGTGGTTATGTGGGACTGGCTCTTTTGTTGTTGTTTCTCCAAAGGCTTACTTGTGACCTCCAGCAGGTAGAGGCATGGAAAAGATAGAACAGGTAAAGTGGGCAGTAGAATAAGTCAGGAATTTTTATTTTGGTAAAAGTGGGGCTCCTGTGAGGAGAAAGGGGTATGGGAAAAGAGGTTGAGGAAGAGAGATTTTGGTGTTGAAAATACTTGCAACATTTCTCTCTCCATAATGAAAGATAAATATACAATTGATTAGAAAGAAAATATTGCATGGAAGGGATGTGAATCATGTGAGAGATGTGAATCATGTGAAGCACAAGATGCTCTTAATGTAAGCTGCCCTTAAACTAAACTAAAACTTCTCATTTGGTGACTACTGAAATAGTTTTGCTATAGCTTCATGTTACTGAAGATTCCCTCTAAAACCAGTGATAGTGCTTGCATGTATTCTGTAGCAGTTACTGGTGTGTGTGTGTGTGTGTGTGTGTGTGTGTGTGTGTGTGTTCATTCAATAGACCAGATCACTGTTGACTAGAAACTGAGAAGATGTATTAAAGAATGCTTAAGATTGCAAACAGAACTGACCTAAGCAACATATTACAGGGCAAGGTTAAAAAAAAAAAGTGGCAGAAAGCTAAACTGGTAATTGATCACTTGGATATTGTTCTCTAAGACCTATCCAGAGAGGCACATGTGCACAGCCTGTTGTTCCTTTTGGCAGAAGAGCTCTGAGTGGATCTTTTTAAACTGGGTGATTGAGCAACAAAATGGCTGAGTCTCAGTATCAGTAAGTAAAATGCATGCACTCTCTAAATCTCAATCATGTTCCCCTCTTTAGTCATCATTTTTCATAATGAAAAAGGCCCAAACACTTAAGACTCGGCCTCATACTGTATGCTTCAGTTCCTTAATCATTTTGGTTGTCCTTTTCTTACACCTCTATAATCCTTTCTGAGATGGAGTGAGCAGAATTACACATGGTTTTCCTAATTTGGCTGTACAACAAATTTCTATAAAGGCATCTTTTCCATCACTTTCCTATTAAATTCTTATGTGGTATTTGTCCTTTAAACTGTCACTTTACATGTTGTCGTTAAAGAAGTATCCCCCATAGCACCAAGATCTCTTTGCTAGGTAGACAAAGCCAATTCAGACCCCATCAGCAAGTATGTGACACTTGGATTTTTTGCCTCAAAATTTATCATTCTTCCTCTCCCAGAATACCAGCACTTAGGGTCGCCCAGTAAAACTGACTGACAGTAGATTCAGGGCATTCAAGAGAAAATACATAAGTAGTTTATGGAATTCACTGCCACAAAATCTGAAAAGGGCCACTGGCTTGGATCCCCTTAAAAGAGGGTTAGACAAATCCATAGAGCATAAATCTACCACAGTGATTAGCCACTATAACGAAATGGAACTTCCACATTCAGAGGCAGAATTGTCACTAAATACCACTGGCTGGAAGTGGGCAAAGGCGGTTGCTTTCATGCCCTGTTCTTTGGCTTCTGGGAAGCATCTGTTTGGCTGCTGCTGGGAATCGAATGCTGAGCTAGATAGACTCTTGGTCTGATCCAGCAAAGGTGCTTTTATGTACTACTCTTCCAACTTCTGCCAAGATAGATACTTCGCCTTTTTCATTTGGCAACAAGCGATGTCTCCCAGGTTTTGTCACATGACATTTCCTCTCCCTCTCCACTTGGTGGTGATAGAGAGTAGAAGCACAAGTCACCATAACACTTCTTTAAAAACAAACACAGTTTTGTATTTCTCCATAAGACGATTAATGAAGAAATGCAAAATTGTGTACTCTTGCTATATTCTAATCCTACAAATATGTGCGTAAGAGATGACCAAAACAAACACAATTAAAAATGCAGCTCCTTGCAAAACAGGTGGGAAAGCAGACTATTATGTTAGCAGCTCTTTTTCTCAGATGAATGAACAAAAGTGGCAGTGTGAAAAGTAAGAGTGCCCAAGGACAGATCAGTTCAATCCAATCAGCATGTAGCAGCCATGATGGCTGGATACCAGGTTAACATGAGATTTCCATTTCCATACATTTTTCTGAGCCATTGAGGTGAGAATGTTTGCCTCTTGCGAGGTTGCACTGCCAGAAGTGTTCAAAAGCAATTCATCTGGAACCTTTGCCTGTTCCAGATGTTTTCTGTACATATGCTGCAGCTTGGCTATTGGATAAATAAGTTTTAAATCAGCACAGCTCCCAGTCTTAATCGCCAGCTGCAACAAAGTTCAAGCCCACATGGCTGCATTTGCTCAAATTCATTTCTTCCTTACCTCTGCTCTCTCTTTGTACCCTTCTGTCAAGTATTTACTTTAAACTCCATGGGCCATTGACCAGTCTTCTTTTATTATGATTCATGCACACTCCTATTATTAATAATGTGAAACTGTTAGTCATAATATGCAAATCATGAGCATAATAAGTAGCTTCATTAGTGATAACTTATGACAGTTGAATAAAAGAAGTATGACTAAATCTGTTATAACTGATAATCTGCCTTTCAGGGCTTTAACGGCCTTGGGGGTTGCTATGGTGGCCTTCTGGGGGTCTCCGGTGGCTTCCCCCAGGACATTTCGCATCTGTGTATGCTTGCAGTTGCCATTGTTGGGCCACCGCACATGCACACTGGCCATCTGCATGATCCAGTTCAGCTCGGGGTCAAGCCTTCGAGCTCAAGTCAGGTCACATATCCCTAGCTAGAAGTGAGAATAATAAAATAGAATTCCAAGCAGCACCCAGTTAAAGGGGCTGGTTCTGCTGGAAACAAGTGTGGCAGTCGGGGGGAGAATAAAGCAGTTAGCATTCGCTGCAATTAAAAGGTTAAGAATAAAAAGAGAGACAGAGCAGACCCTTTGTCTCTCCACTCACGGTTGGGCCCAGGTAGGCCGGCCCAGTCTCTCTGCTTTCCTCAGTGCTGCTGAACTCTCTCTCTCTCTCTCTCTCTCAGTTGTTCTCTCCTCTCCTGAGACACAAAAGCAATGGTGCTCTCTGCCTCCAAGCAGCCCCTTATATACATTTTGAAACTCTCTCCTTTGGCCTCCCTGCCCTCTTACCCCACCAATGGGGGCACAGTTGCCCCTGTCAACACTTGATTTGAAAGACAACTAGCCATCCAAGAAGCAAGGAGCTCTTAAACCAGTCAGAAGCCAGAGCCTGGAGACCAATGTCTCTCTATGTTTTTTTAATCACTGATTGGTCAGTGATTAAAAAACATAGAGACAAAATAGTTTCTGCTAAATAGGGGTGTGCACGGAACCATGGAGCTGCGGTCCGGCACTGGGCTGGGGGGTTCCAAGTAAGTACGGGGGGGGCTTTACCTAGTCCTCCATTGAACAGCACCGTATTTCTTTGAGCAAGCGGGCGGCATACTTCCCTGCCGCCCGCTTCATTCCCCCTCTCGGCGCGGCTCTCTCCTGGCTTTTGATTGAAAAGTTTTCTGAATTGGGGCGGCAGGGTATCTCCCACTCCCTGCCGCCCTCTCCAATGCCCCCGCTCGGCTGGCGGCCGCGCAAAAGGCTTCCTAGAAGCCATTTGCAGCCCAGCCGGCGAAGTGGACGGGAACGGCAGGGGAGTTCTCCTGCTGACCCCTTGCAGTATTGGGAAGGGAAGGGCCGGCAGGGGTCTTGGGGCGGCCGCCAGCCGAGCGGGGGCATTGGAGAGGGCGGCAGGGACTGGGAGATACCCTGCCGCCCCGATTCAGAATTCAGAGAACTTTTCAATCAAAAGCCAGGAGGGAGCCGCGCCGAGAGGGGGAATGAAGTGGGCGGCAGGGAAGTATGCCACCCGCTTGCTCAAAGAAATACAGTGCCGTTCAATGGAGGGGTAAGTAAAGCCCCCCATACTTATTTGGAACCCCCCACCCTACCCTTCCGAACCAAAACCACCCCATGTCCGGACCGGTCTGGAGGCCTTTAGAATGGCCTCCGAACCGGTCCGTGCACATGACTACTGCTAAACAAATCACTAAGTAAATAGAGCCATGCGAATTGGGGGCGATTTGATTCACAATCAAGTCATTCCCTTTATTCAAGGGGGTGATTCGATTAGCAAACAAATAAGCACATTACTCCAAATTTGCAGCGGATTGATTCGTTACCAATTGATCTGCACACCCCTAATTCTTAACACTTTTAATGTCTGTGAGTAAACGTTTGTATGTGGTGGTTTTTGAAACTCTTGAGGAACTTTGTTAATGTAGCACAGTTTCTAACAGCCCATGAGCTTTAACGGGCTGCTTGGCTTTCTCCCTCAAAGCTTTTTGCATATGGCTTGCAAAAAGAGGGCTGGATTTTCACTTCTGCTCCATTCAATAGGAGTTGCTTTCATGTTTGAAAATTGAAAACGCGTGTTTTTCAGTGTGGTGTATGAATGTAGATGCCCTCTGACACACCTGCTTCTAATTTCCTGACTTGAAAGAAAAGCCCATCAAAAGAAGCACAAAACAGTTTCTTTGACACGCTGCTTCGAAACCCCTTGCTTTCCAGAAGTTCTTTGCTATGCCATCTTGGTTGCATTGATAGATGACTCTACGATGCAAGCCTGGAATAATAAGTAACGTTTTACTTTATCCTGTGCTGAGGTTTTCCAAGGCTCTTGTTGTGGTTACTTTAAACTTCAGAAATCTGCTTGTAAAATTGCTTGGCTTCGCAGAGACCATGATGTAGTTGCTGGGTTTTGTGACAAGCTCAAGTGAGGAACAATACATAGTCATAAAAGGTTGTGTAAACTGATAAAGTGAGTTACAGTGGTAACACTTGAAGTCTGCAAGCTTTAATTTATTATTGTAAAATGCTAGAAATCTTGCCCAAAGCTTGTGTACCAGCTAAAAGGGTTTGAGGCTTAATAACAGCAAATCAAAAGAAGTTGGATACACTTTGAGAACTACTGTCATGTGCACTGTGTCTGTGAAAGTGTTGCCTACTTTTGGGGAGCAATTTGCCTCAGCAGTTTGGGGAGTGGTTGGTGGTAGAACACATGCTGTCCATGCAGAAGATCCCAGCTCCAATCCCTGGCTTCTCTAAGTAGGGCTGGGGAAGACATCTGGAATGCTGGAGAGATGCTGCCAGTTAGTGTCGTGCAGACAGTACTGAGTTTAAATGAGCCAGTGGTCTAACAGGAGGACAACTTCATGTTTTCGATATGAGTATGTAAAAGCCGAGCTATATGTTATGTGGTAGAACTGCAATTAAACGTTCCAACACTTCCTTTTTAATTGCATGCAGCTATGCGGGGCTGCCAGTTTGATTGGAGCAATGGAGCCAGGGAATAAGGTATTTAATCCTTCTCCCCTGCCCCATTTTTTCTGAATTAACATATCCCCCTCAAGCTGCTATTTGCCATGTAGGGGTGGGGAGCATGGACACGGTTGGTCTACAACAGGCCTGCTCAACTTTGTCCCCCCCCAGCTTTTTTTTTTTTTACTACAACTCCCATAATCCCAGGCACAGTGGCTAATAGTCAAGGATTATGGGAGTTGTAGGCCAACATCTGCAGAAGGGCTGAAGTTGAGCAGCCCCGGTTTACAACCTTAAATCTTTTGATAGATCAATTGGGTTAAATGAGCTGAATGGGGAACATGTATAAATGCTAGCCACTCTTCACATTCACTAGACATTGTGGAGAACGTACACATGAAGAGGGAATTGAGTATATTTGTTTTGCTCAGTGTACGTTTCCAAATCCAACTATGTGAATATATTGGCAGAATTTTGCACATTGACAGGTCAACATGCAAAGTCTCCTTGTGATGCTAGAAAATAAGAATTGATATAAGGGGTTGTGCACACTAATGAATATCCATGTGATGTCAGAGAATGTGAATTTAACCACCTAAAGATGAAATTTTGTGCTTCAGTCTTGTCAATATGGATAATCTCCAAGTGGTGATGGAGAATGTGTATAAATAAACAGCAGCTCTACACATTCACTTACTCACTGACTCAAAACATTTATATTTTGCTGAGCAGTGCTCAGAAGTTATATAACTGATTTTATAAATCTAGAAACTAGTCAGGCTTCAAACAGCTGCACAATCAAAATAAGTGAGTTCATAGAAAGCACAGTACACACAGGGCTCTCCCAAGGTGGATGATGGCCAGATGGTCTTATGCACTATTCCTTGTAACAGGGATTCCCAGATTTAGTTGACTGATTGATTGATTGATTAAGTGCCATCAAGTCGGTGTCAACTCTCAGCGACCAAATAGATTCTCTTCAGGATGATCTGCCTTCAACGTGGCCTTTAAGGGCTCTCAGTGATGCATTCACTGCTGTCGTAATCAAGTCCATCCACCTTGCTGCTGGTCGTCCTCTTCTTCTCTTTCCTTCAACTTTCCCCAGCATTATGAACTTCTCAGGGGAGCTGGGTCTTCGCGTAATTTGTCCGAAGTATGATAGTTTCAGCCTGGTCATTTGTGCCTCGAGTGAAAATTCTGGATTGATTTGTTGTATGATCCATTGAATTGTTTTCCTGGCTGTCCATGGTATCCTCAAAAGTCTTCTCCAGCATCAAAGTTCAAAAGCATCAGTGCTTTTTCTATCTTTTTTCTTCAAAGTCCAGCTTTCACACCCAGAGTGTCACGGGAAAAACCATTGTTGGAACGATTCTAATCTTTGTAGGTGTAGATACGTCTCAGCATCTAAGTATCTTTTCCAAGGCCTTCATTGCAACCCTACCAAGTGCTAGTCTGTGGCGTATTTCCCCAGACAAGCACTTGGTAGGGGGAGGCAGGGGAACACACCAATAAAAAGTTTGTGCTTTGGAAGTGTGGGGAAAGAGCACAGCCAAGAGGGTATATCATCAGTACATGGCAGCTGATCTACTCCACTTCAACCTAACCATGTTGTAGTGTTACTTATAACAGTTATTACTTAAATGAAATGATTTAACTTACAAATGCCACAAAGAAAACATTTTCTGAGAAACAGCAAATTATCATGGCAAATGCTACTACAGTAACTTATTTTAAAGGCCTACTGCAGCAAACAGAATGGCCTCTGTTGGTTCCTCTTTTAAAATATCTAAGCAAATGACCATCACTACTTCTTGTGGCAGTGAATTCCATAAAATATGTTCTATGTGAGGATGATTCCTTTTTGACTGTCCTGAATCTTCTGCCAACCTGTTTCATGGGATGATCCTGGGCTCTAATGTTCTAGGAGAGGGAGAAAAGCTTCTTTCTGTGCACTTGCACGATAACATGGATAATTTGATATACCTGTATCATGTCTGTCCTTAGTCACCTTTTTTCTAAACTAAAAGGCCCCAAATGTAATTGGCTTTCTGTGTAGGAGAAAGGAGGAGGTTCTCCATTTTGGCTGACCTTTTCTGCACTTTTTTCAAGTCTATGGTGTTCTTTTTGAGGACTGCATGCCCTGTTCCAAGTATGGCAACACTATAGATTTGTAGAAGGCCTTATTCATGCCTGTTCATCATTAATAACGGTGATGGGAGCAGGAGGTGGTGGTGGCAGCAGTGGCAGGACGGCCAGAGTAGGCGCTGGCGAGAGGGGTGAGTGGGAAACAGGCGACGGTGCAAAGCTCTGGCTCCCGTTGGAGGCCGGGGTGGAAGGGAGACTTCACTGCCCGGGAGGAGGGGGAGTGGGGGGCGGGAGGGGGGCAGGAGGGAGTGGAGGGCATCTTCAGCCAGGGTGGTTGTTTCCAGTAAAAGGGATGAGTTAGGGAACGCTTGTTGAATCCAACACAGGCACTTCGGTCACATATAAGTATAGCTTCTGTTAAAGGACTATGCTTGATACAATGTTATAGTGTTTTAAAGTTCACTCATTGTTCTGTGAGTTATCTTTCCCCCCCACGCAGCCCTCAGTTATACTACCAAGAGGCTGTCAGGACTCAAACCTAAGCAATAAATGCTTTGTGGTGGCAGCAAAAGCTTAAAAGGGAGGAAGAGGACGAACAGTATTCTTTGGGGCGGGGGGGGAACTGGTTCCCAAAATCATATAATCATTAACCTCTCTAGTTTTGGGAACAGACCCCACTCAGATAGTTGCACTATCTCTGAGTGGTGAGCAGGGTATGGCAGGGTACTGGCTGACAGTCACTCTCTAGGGTTACAGGGAGGAGGTTCTCCCAGCCATACCTGAAAATGCCAGGGAGTGAACCTGTGAGCTTTTTGCTCATCCACTGAGTTATGGCCCCTTCTCCTATGGGGAATAGTTCACTTGTTGTTTCCCATCCAAATGCAAACCAAGGTGTACCCTGCTTAGTAAAGGGGACAATTCATGCTTGCTATCATGAGACCAGCTCTCTTCCTCGATAGAGAATGATAATTACCTGTCAAATTAGAGGATTATTGATATTTTTACTCCCTGTATGTTTCAGTTCATGTAGAATAGGCTTCAGATTTGTGGATCGTTCATGTCAGTGAAGGTCTTGCAGAGGTTGACATAAGCCATTATAATACCAGTCAGTACTTTGTGCAGTATTTGAGAGGGGAAGTAATGGCTAAATACTTCTCCTTCTTTGTATTTTGTACAGTTCATATGCTTGTATTTTAAATCTTTTTAGTCAGATTTGTTTTTATATTTTAGCTTAATAGTTTGTGTCATTTTTATAGTTTTGTTTTTAATTTTTATGTGAACTGCCTTGGAATTGTTTTTATGAAAGGTGGTATACAAATTTAACAAATAAATAAATACATACATAGAATAGACAAGGTGATTTATTGTTAATAATGTGGTGATAATAGGCTGTTTTAAAAACACATTATGTGCTGATAGTTTTCCACTTGCAGTATTACCAAACCTTAGTAGACTTACATTTTGTTGATTGGTTGACTTTAAAAAAATGTTGCCAGTTAATCACAATTGCACATCTCAATTGGGCACAATTTGAAGAGGCATCTGATAATTTTCAAAACAGGGTGACTACCAATGTGACTACTTAGCTTTTATTACCACAATATGGTCAGCTCCTTGGAGATTTGCCAAAGCCCATCTTCTGGAAATGTTTAAGAACTCCTTATCTGAACTGTTTTTAATGGATAGAATTAAGTTGGAACTGTGATGTTTTAGCTGTATTTTACAGGGATTAAATAACCTTGATGTCTTTTTTGCTCTTAGTTTCATTCAGACTGAAGTATGTTGTGATAAGAATGAACTTAAAAGTTGTGAAGAACGGATGTTTCAGTATTTTGTTTGCTAAATACATGTTTTAATATGTTTTAGTAATATACAATAAATAGGTGTACTACTATATTATATTGAATTTAATGCATATTTAGGCTGCCTTTTGTATGTGACCTTAAGGTGACTTACAGAAAATCAAAGCATCATTAATTAAACATCAAGATTAAAACCATAAAAACTAACATACAAGACTAAGAAGTAAATGTAGCATAGATGAAACTGTGCATCCTGCAGTAGCTAAGAACTCACCAGGTACACTGCTATATTAAAAACATTTTACATAATTATTGCTCTTTTGCTATATACAGAACTTAAATGCTGTTCCTTGCACTTCCCATGTTCATTTTCAACTTGGCATAATGAATAAAATTAATAAAATTTAACGATAAATAATGACCCTACACGATAATATTTATTCCCAATATTTATTAGCAGCTCTTCAGCTGAGGAATAAAAAGAATCTGTCCACCTAGCTTGTAATAGTACATACTATGGTCCCAATCCAACAGAAAGTTAATTGTGCTTCAGCCCATTGAAATAATAGTTTTAAGCATGCTTAGCTCTGTTGGATTATAGACCATGTGTTGCACTTGAGGTTAGCAGCATATCAGTTATCAAAGTTACCACTTCAAGGCTGCCGGTGATGACTCACTTGATTGAATGCTTCTAAACACACACACACACGTACGTACATCTAGATAGAAAACCAGATTTGCAGACAGAGGAGAAACTAACACAGTTTTCTAAATATTCAGTTTTAAAATACTGAATTTTGGTTGGAACATATATGTTAACCATTGTTTGTTACTATGTGGGTATCTTTATATAGGTTGTGGAGAGCACCTTGTACGGACCTTACTGGCCAGAGAATGTTCATGTGCTTTGCAAAATGAAGATGCTCATCAGGCTCTGCTAGAAACTATGCAAAACAAGTTTATCGGTAAGTACTCAATTCGTCAGCAAACCACTAATGCCTTCCCTGATGTGAGCTGGGAGTTTACTTTAGTTTCTTCCTAGCACTCTCACTCTGTGTCTTCTACCCTCCCCAGTGGGCCACTATATCGACATTCTACTTCACAAACTCCCCTCTCCATAGAACTCCAGCTTTGCTTCAAGTGGAATGCTTAGAACATGCGCATGCTCATTTAATTCCTATCACAGCAATGTTGTTTTTCTTAAGTTATATGAATGGGGAGTGGGTTGTATGTGGTTGAATGTAAAGCTCACAATCTGAAATTCTCAATAGGGAGGAATTGTTAGAAAAAGTTGTTATTGTAAAATATATATATATATCTTGGAGGGAAGGGGGAGGTTTGAGAACTAAAGTTTGGATTTTAAGAACGTACATATGAAATGGTTTCAGACTTTATAGATTGACATGTAAAATTGATAAAACACAAGTATAAAACATACAAACCTGATGACAAATAGGAAAAGAATTTTGTAGGAAGTTTAATAGTTTAATGAAGCAATTTCTGTTCATAGTAAAGTGATTGAACTTGAACTATTTAATCTAAATATGGTTTCGGTTTGGCTTTCATTTTTCCTGGAAACAGCTGCTGAATTTCTTATTAAAATGTTATTAATTGTCTTAGTTTGATTGTGGAGGCTTTTACGGATGATTGTCATCTCTTTAAAATCTTGGATAGTTCTAATCAGTGTTATCATCTATCATTGACGCTGTACTCATAAATGCACTTTCCTGAGGAGAAACTCCACTGAACAGAATGGAACTTGCATCTGAATAGACATGCATACAACTATGCTGTTAGTCATTGAAACTTTACTTATTTAATTGATTTATATACCACTTTCTGCCCAAAAAGGTGAACTCGAGGCAGTATACTATTAAAAAGACAGTAAAATATTACAGAAATTAAATATTTTAAATTCTAAGAAAATGCAACAGTTGAACTGACAATTTAAAAGTAACACACAAACTAACCACAACAGAAAAAATGTTGATGATTTTAGCAGAACAAAAGGATGACAACAATGACAATGATGATGCTTGAGAATGGGAAAATGGGGATATCTTAATGGGAAAATTAAAGCCAATTTAGGTTGCAGTCCTATATGCACTTAACACTGAATGCAGTAGGACTTAATTCTGTGTAAACATACCTAGGATAGTATTGTGAGACCCTAATGTGGTTTAAGAGCTTCCTGAGTCTTAAAGGGGTTTTTTTTGGTAGTAATAAAATGCCACTATATTTTTAGAAAAATACTTGTGAAAGAGATGTTCAGAGCTTTATTAGTGTGCAGTAGATGCCTTTCTATGATGATATCTTATAGGAGAACTACTGTATTTTAATTCTAAATGTTGAAAGAGAACTTGTTACAGCCTGTTAAGTTCAGTATTGGTGCTCTTAAAGGCATGCCATCAGACTCAGAGAAACTTGAAATCCCAGAATGTGGTTTGCTAAAAACCATCACTTCTCGGAATCAGCACAACTGACTTTTTTTGCAAAAGTATACCTAAGAGGTTATGCAAAAATACTGGGCATATGCTGAATAAGTCTTTCTTAGGAACTTTCCTGCTGTTGATTTTAAGTGATACAAAACTTGAGCAGTAATGTGTGATACAAGTTTTCCCTCTTCTGTTAAATTACCGTGAATAAAGTAGGTTAATAGCTTGCTGATGACAGTAGTGCTTGTTCTCTTGACCTTTTAAAAATATATGTATTAAGAATTAGCTTGCTTGTGGTTACATTAACACTTCTAATGAAGTAGTACTGGATCTTTCCAGAAATAATAGCCTGGCAAGAAAGAATTGAAAGAGGTAGTCAAAATGAAAAATGTAACTTGGATTTAGGGGCTGCTGAATTTGGCTTTTGCCATCAGATTTTGCTGCTGCTTCCCACCCCCCCTTCAGAATTCAAGTTTCCAGAGAGCCATGGAAATACTTCTTCCTATTAGGCAATGCTTGACTTAGACATCAGTCAGTCAGTGTTTGACCAATATCACATCATCTAAAACAAAATAAAAATTTTAACATAACCATATTAATAACATTACTGTGCACTGGATCTAACCATTAGCAAGCAGAATGTGATGAACCCGTATTGCAGAACAACATTTAGCAACTGTGTGTGTCAGGGGCGTAGCAAGGTTGGAGTGGGCCCAGAGACAAGATTTTAAAATGGGCCCCCAACTCACTGAAGTAAAGAAATCTTAAATGAGGCTGAACAGTGGTAACAAAAAGCATAGTAAAATTTATTTATATGTGTGTGAGTGTGTGTGTATAAAACCTATGTGCCACAATAGAACATCATCCTACATTATTCTTTAAAAGGTTTTATAAATTGTGGACGATGCAAGTCATTTAATGGTACTAGAGAAAGACATGCTGTTCTGGTAGCTCCAAGTCTTAACACTCACATCAATTTCAGAGGATGAATACGAGTGAAGGAAGCTCGGGCAGGTGCACGGCTGGGTGAGTCAGTCATGTGACTTGCCTCGGGGGGGGGCAGACAACTGTCTCCCTTTGCCCTATTATAGTTACGCCCCTGGTGTGTGTTATAGACAAATTCACATCTATAAGCAAATATTTGATGTAGGATTTGTCCGATCACCCTGGCAGATTACGTAAAAAAAAAGGGTCAATTAACCTTCGCCAAAGTCTATATTAAAGACACACACCGCAGGAGCACATGTGCAACTGACTCAGTCTCATCAGAGTTACAGGGGCAATATCTCTGCTCAATTGGAATTCTGTTGTCTCTACCAGCTAAAAATTCCGAAGGGAGGGCATTCATACGGGCCCTTGAAAAGGCCTTTCTATGTTTGGGGGAAAGTAAGGAGAAATAGATAATCTGTTGGGCAGGTTCTTATCCCACCATTGAGCAGGTAGAATGACCTAGATGTCCTCAACAGGTCTTTCTGAAACTCAATATCCCAGTTCCTTTATTTAATCAGTTCTTTGGTCCTGTCCAAACCTATAGAGAGGATTATCTCAGGTGAAAGACCATAGGTACTGAGTTTAGTTTCCTGACACAGTTCTCCCACCAGCTCGAGCAGTGACTATCCAATAGTAACAAGGGAAGGAGACTAGAGGGGCAATATGTTGATTCTTGCCCAGTTTATTAGTATTGGATACTAAGCTCTGACTTCCATCCAGATAACACCCAATTCCAATCTCAGAGTGGCATTAAAGATCCATTTGGGGGTCAGATATAATGTCCTTAAGAACCTGGCTTGGACCCACTCCAGGAGGGAATAGTTAGCATAGCGTCACAGCTAAGCCCCATATAACATTTGAGCCATTGGCTTTGCCTTAAATAAGTCGATGACAGCCGGAATGAACATTCCTCCTTGCTGCATGTGGAAGCTGAGAATTGCTGATACACTTCTCTGTGCTTCAGCAGCAGCATAACTGATTTGGGCGGTCTTCGTTCCAGATTCCTGAACTATGACCCCCAAATTTTTAAAACATTTAACCTGCTCTGTTGTGATTGTCAATCCTCCATTTATTTATTTTTTTTCTCCTGTTGGAGAAGGCCAAGGTTTCGGTTTTCTGATAATTAATAACCAGTTGCTCTTCCTTGTCTTGCAATAGAGGGCTAAAGCCCTGAGCTCTTTTCATCATCCGCATATAAAAGTACAGGAAGCTGTCTATCTGCCAACTTTGGGGCATGTATATCAAAGCCCTGCAGGCACTTGATTAAAGAATTTATATAGATATTGAACAATGAAGGGGCCAAAATGCACCTCTGCTTAACCACCCCTAGATGTCCTAATAGGTCTAAATAATTGGCCCTGCCAATTGCATCTCACTCTAAGACTTGTATTGTTATACAATTTGATCAGCAGCAGCAAGATCCTCTTATCAATCGAGGTGCTACAGAGCCTGGACCATAGGCATACTCGAGAAATTGAATCAAACACTCCCTTAAAGTCTATTAATGCGGCAAATAAGGTAGATTTGGGGCATCTTGTATATTTCTCAACTAGATGTTGTACGACCAGACAGTGGTCAATAGTAGAACGTGGTCAATTGTCTAAAATCTGCCTGCTCATCTTCTTGGAATTGCTTCTGCTCCAACCAGTCAATGAGTTTCTGATTTAATAGCCGAGCATACATTTTGCTAATAGTATTAAGTAGGCTTATGGGTCTGTAATTAGATGGAACATTTCTATTACCCTTTTATAAAGATAGGTACCACAATTGCCAGACACCAGTCTTCTGGAATACAGGCTGAGTTGTTTATATAGATAAATAAGGCTGCCAACAATTGAGCCCACCACTTGGGATTAACCTTGATCATCTCAGCTGGGATAAAATCATTTCCAGGGGCTTTGCCACTCTTAAGTTGATCAATAAGTTGTTTGACCTCTGCAATCGATACTAGGGGCCAGACTTAGACATCTAGTATTGTGTTAAGTAACACGTATCATTTCCTGATTTATATTTATAGTAAACTCTATAAAGTATAAGTGGATGGCACACATGATGATTTTGTTAGACGCAAAATACAGTATCTGAATTATAGGGTTATTTTGTAAGTGCAGTTGGTTTCATAAAAAGACAGGGAAATGCACAACAGACTGATGCAGAGTGAAAACGGTGTTCTGTAAACAGCTTCCATACAGAACAAGAGGTTTTGTAACTTATCCCTTTCAAATTCAGCCAGGTTTGTGGAATGCAGACATCACAGTAAATGCATGTTCTGTTGTTTAGGCAGACAGATTTGAGACACCATCAGTGGAAATGTATGCAGTGCTTTAGGACTTTTAAACCTTGAAAACCACAGATAGAAAACAGTGCAAGTGTGAAAAAGGTAAAGGAAATACTCTGATCACCTCTTTGCAATTCCATGTTTAGGGGTATACCCCACACAGCACAATATGAAAGGCTGACAGCAACAGTATAATACGCTCATACTCAGGCTCTCTGGCTGGCAATGCTTTTCCATGTATTTATTCATTTGTTTATTTACTCGATTTCTATACCGCCCTTCCAAAAATGGCTCAGGGTGGTTTATACAGAGAAATGATAAATAAATAAGATGGATCCCTGTCTCCAAAGGGCTCACAATCTAAAAAGAAACCTAAGATAGACACCAGCAACAGTCACTGGAGATACTGTGCTGGGGGTGGATAGGGCCAGTTACTCTCCCCCTGCTAAATAAAAGAGAATTACCACATTAAAAGGTGCTTCTTTGCCAAGTTAGCAGGGGTTAGTATTTGCATGTGCTCCAGGAATGGGGGCAGATATTCTTACAGTATTCTGTATGCTATGGACCTCAGTAACAGGGAAGTGCTCTGAGAGGCTGTATTAGTATCCCCCTGTGCTTGTCCTGCTTTAGAGAAGCCAATAAAACAGGTCTTTTGCAAAACTGGCAAAGGATTTACTAAGACGATGACTCAAAATAGTGCTTTGCACTTCAGGGTAAACGCTAAGAATGGGATTCAGTTACTGCCAGACAGGCTATAGCACTATTTTAGTTGTCTGTACTTGGAATAAAAAACAGTACCAGCTATAGTTTCCAAGCCACCACTCTGAAGAGCACCAAAGCACTCAGTGGTCAGGCAACTTCCAACTGTTTGCCAGCACCAATTTTACCTGCACCTGGGTATCACTCATGCAAGCTACCAACCAGACATCTAACTTCAAGACTTGAGTCACATTAAAGGTAAGGTAAAGTTGTGCCGTCGAGTTGGTGTCGATGCTTGGCAACCACAGAGTCATGTGGTTTTCTTTGGTAGTATGAATATGGGAGGGATTTACTATTGCCATCTCCAATGCAGTATGAGATGATGCTTTTCAGCATCTTCCTATATCGCTACTGCCCGATATAGGTGTTTCCCATAGTTTGGGAAACATACCAGCGGGGATTCAAACCGGCAAACTCTTGCTCCCTAGGCAAGTTACTTTCCTGTTGCGCCATTCGGTGGCTTAGCCATGCATTATTTAGATGGGTCTAAAGTCTGCTTCTTTCAAATACAGTTTTTTGTCTAGGTAAGTATAGCAAATAACTGTGGGCTAAGATGCAGCAAATCCAGGGGCAGCCCTCTCATGAGGCAAGATGAGGCAGTTCTCTTAGAGAGCAGATTGTTGGGGTGCTAGTGGGTGGGCAAGATTCTCCCACTCCTGCTGCCATCGAAGCAGGTCTCTTGGGGACCCACTTGACCCTTGAGTCTCTCATGCTCCTTGAAAAGCTTGCAAGAAACACAAGAGGAGGCTCCTGGCAACCTTTCCTCCTCTCACACCACACCACTTTCAAAGCTTTCAAAGGTCAGTTTTGAGAGGGAGCTGGCCTCTACCAGGGTTGTGGGGCAATATCATGGGTCACTCATGAGCAAAGCTATCTTTTCAGCCCTCTTCCACCTGAGTATCCTGGGTCTCAAAAGTTGTGAAGCAATGTGTGCAACATTTGTCGGTTAGACTGGCACCTGGTTTTCCAGCTCATGGCTGTGAAACAATATGCTCTTGATATGCAAGTGAGAAGGAATTCTGCCATCATAAGAGTCTCCAAGTAATATAGTTTGCCAGTCTTCTATAGAGGAACTATGCAGAGGCCATGAAACAAAAATGAAGGCCATGAAACAAAAACTAAGGCCATTGGCTCCTGGCAGTTGGTCTCAGAATTTCCTCTGTGTAGTTTGACGTCTGTCCTTTCTCTTCTGCTCTAGATGTCGATCATCCAAACTTCTCATTGGTCCCTGCTACAGTCATAAGAGACCTAAGTTGGGAAGTGTTCACTCAGTTTTCTCAGTTATGTCACCTCTTGGCTGATATGCTAAGGAGGAAATGTAAACCAGCAGTTTTGTTGTCTATAGAGGACAATTGGAGAATAATCGTTAGCAGGCAAGCAACTTTGAGGGATTGTTTTGTAAGGAAATGCTTACTTCTTAAATGTTGCCTCAGAGTACAAAATGTCTCTATTTAAAAACATGTAAATATAGAACTTTGGGCTTATTGAAATATGGATGCAAAACCGGGCATTCTTTCCAGCCTTCTCATGGACGTGCAATTGAATTTTTTTCCAGATAATGGAAATTCCTTTCTCATTTTGTTCATGCAACTCATTAGCTAGTTTGACGTCTTTTGATTGTGGAATTTCAGAATCCTATAAAAGTCTAACAAAAAGTACACTTGGTTTTCATTTATGACCTAGAAACACTAACACATGTACTCACAACATTAACATGGAAAGGATAAACCTTTGAATGGAGGGCCAGGCTCTGCCAACCCCCTACTCCATTTACTGGTAAGCAAGTCTCAAAACCCGCGATCCACCTTGTTTCCTGTGCTCTGTTGCTTTTTGCCATGCAAGTGACAGAGCCAAAGGTCTGTTGAGTGCTTGGGTGACTAGCGGTTAACTGGTATTTAAAATAATATATATATTTTAAGCCTAGAATCTGATTGATAAATGTAACTATATAACTGGCAGTGAGGAATTATTGGCATGAGCCTCAGTCTCCCTCAAGCATTTGCCATCAAAACAGTGCGTTGTTCAGCTAAATTTGTTGCAAAAAGACTTGCTTTGTGGGTACTTCTGTATGTGATGATAGATAACACTTGGTCAAAAACCTTCCCCCTTGTAAATAAAGCCTTTGTGTAGATCAGGGCTGCTCAACTTAAGCCCTCCTGCAGATGTTGGTCTACAACTCCCACAATCCCTGGCTATTGGCCACTGTGGCTGGGGATTATGGGAGTTGTAGTCTAGAAACAGCTGGGGAACCTAAGTTGAGCAGGCCTGGTGTAGAAAGTTCTGTGAGTGGAAATTAAATTTGTGATCTATCTGAATTTCTTAGAAGTCTTTCTTGGAAATATGTGGTATTGTGGATTGCCCTTTAAACATTTTCCAACACTCTCTCATGCAAAGGCTGTTTCTGCTACAACACGAAAGAGTCATCAGTGTTGTTAGTACATCTGCTTTAAATAGCAATAGCACTTACATTTATATACTGCTCTATAAAGCGGTTTACAATGATTTAGCATATTGCCCCCAACATTCTGGGTACTCATTTTACCGACCTCGGAAGGATGGAAGGCTGAGTCAACCTTGAGCCCCTGATCAGGATCAAACTTGTAACCTTCTGGTTACAGGGCGGCAGTTTTACCACTGCGCCACCAGGGGCTTTTAAAAGCATTTGAAAACGCACCTCCACTCAACCTTTTTTAGCTTTTTAAATTTTTAGGTTTTAATCTGTGGTTGATTTTTAAATTGTTAAATTGTTTTAAGTTTTTGTATATGTTTTAACTTGTTTTATGCTATTGTTAACCACCCAGAGATGAAAGTTTGGGGGCATTGTACAAATTTAATAGATAATAAATAAATAAATAATCATATAAAAGCTAATGGCGGGGGGAGTTTTAACAACTGCAGTTCTTGGATTTATTACATTTTAATGTTGTACATTTATGGGATATTAAGATATGACTTAATCTGTTACCTGAACAGAGGTAGAAAGTGGGGTGGGTAGATGGGGTGAGAGAGAATGAAAATCAATACACTCAATAGTTGGGCATAATGTGAAACCATGGTTTGTGCTAACTATGGTTAAGAAACCATATTGTGGTGTGACCTTCCAGATGTACACCAGGCAAACTATGATTTAAAGCTTCTTGCCTGAATTTATTTCTCATCTGCTTAGGAATCTGTTTTGCAGATTCACCCCTGTCTTCATGGTGTAGCAGGTCCTAACTGTGAATGGTCTGTGACTTCAGACAGAAAGCAAAACTACAGTTAACACAAATTGGTTTGCAAGCTGGCTTCAGATTGTGGTTTCCTGGTTATTTGAAGTTATTGGCGTCAAATAATCTGTGGTTTGTGTATTCAGTTCAATTCCTTTGTTATGATCACAGACCAGCATAATGGTTTGTCAATGGTTGCATTCGCACATAATGTCAAACTGGAGTTGAATGGGGCAGAGGTTTGAATTTGTGTATGACCAAATGTGTGAAACCGTCGTTTTGCAGCAAAAGCAACCTGCAGTTTCCCTCACCAAACTCCAGTTTGAACTTTTGGTTTGTAATGAGTTTTGGTGTTCCAACCTGAGGTTTGAAGGCAGCAGCGTTACGTCCGAATGCAGATGCTGCCATAAGCGGAGTTTTGTGCTGTTTGTGGAACCAAAATCGGAGAGGGTGGCCCAGACATGCCTAGGAACATGTCTGCTCCATGTCTGCTGCACTTCTCGTTGGCTGCCTCTCCAAGCACTTGACCCTCTCTCTGCACTCCTCAAGCCATTGGCTGGCAACAGGGACACACCATTGTCCCATCCCAAGAAAAGTCACTTTGGGGGATGCCTGCTTTCCACTGTGTCTCTTGTTCCCCCGCCCCCCATCTATGGCAATTGGAAGAGAGAGGGGATGGGATGGCAAGATGGGCACTATGTGTGTTGGTCTCCAAAAATGAATCTATAAAGTATGTTCACAAGCACATGCAGTCGTGGTGGCACCATAAACTGAGCAGCCTGATTAAATCACTGTGAAGATAATATATGGCAGGGCAGCAATACCTGGTGTCAGGTACCCATGCAGGAGTTCTTGAATGGCTCTGCTCTATTTTTTGTACAATAAAGTTGGGGAAGGGGGGCCCAGCCCCTTCTCCTTGGGTAAAAGCATGCAGTCCCTGGTGCTGCTCATGAGAAGAACTGTCCATCCAGCAGGAATAGTATTGTTTCTAGTCACAGGACAGAATCCACCAGTGTGGTGATGACCGTTGATGCTCCAGAGTGGACTGCTCTCTTTCATGAGAGTGAAAGGCCATGGAGACATGCACGCGGGCCGGATGGCAGCAGCCACCCGGTCTGGTTGTTCGACACAAGCCAGCCATGGGGGTAGGTACCCCAGCAACACCTTTCCTGGTTGTGGTGACTGTCGCAAAGAAGCAATCCAAGCAGTCCCTCTGCCAGTTCGGTCATCCATTGGCACATCCATGTTTGGTTTTGCCCAGTACAGCCACTCTACTTCCCTGGGATCACTGATAATCGGGGCTCCTCTCAGCCATGATTCCCATAGCGGCTGATCTGCATATGCTGCCACACTGGTCCAAACATGGGAAATTGGAATGAGAGTAAAGATTTATTCCCATTCCCCGTGTTGCTATGCCACCGTTCATAGTCACAGTGAAAAGCCCTGCGTCAAAAGATTATATGAGTTATGTGGATCAAGCTGGCTTCTTAGAAGGCACTTATGTTTCCAAAAATGGGTTCCAATTTGAGAAGCATCTTCACTAGTGCCTTGCACAAATGTATCAATTTGCTATCCCTGCTAGAAGCTATTTTCTATATATACACCTAAGAATTAACATATGCTTTCTTTGCAGCTGCATTACATTGTAATATATGGGCCTAATACAACCAGCTAGTTCTGCAATATCAATCTTCCTTGGTTGTTTATAGCTTGATTAAAAATCCTCATTGGTCCTCAAATACATCAGCTTACATTTAGTTTATGAGAGCATATAATTCATTCTAACAGTTTCCCAATGCTTTTCTGTGTTGAGGTTTGCTTAGATATGTGTTCCGCCGTATTTATCATCTTCATAAGTGGTGTGCACAAAACTGGTTTTGCCAGTCTGGCTTGAATCCAGACTCGAATTGAGCCGGTCCCGTTTGGTTTTGCCCACGGCTGGCCACTTTGGAGCTCTACTGGTAAAGGGGAATCCAGTGAGGATTCCCCTTTACTAGTAAAGGGGCCGGGGGCTGTCTTAAGGGTAGAGGGAGCAGGAGGAATATAAATAGCTACTTACAAGTGTTGCTCAGTGGGGGGGGGGTGGCAGTGGCTCATTTCCACTGGCCTTTCCCAGAGTAGGCAAGGCCTCCGGTGGCTCAGTTCAGGCCTCTGTGCATGTGTGTAGGCCATTTGAGTAATCTCCACAAATGTGTGGAGGCCACTTGTCTGATCATGCAATTTGCATGGTCACGCAAATGGTCTCCACACATGAGCGGAAGTCACTAAAATGGCCTCAATGCATGCGTAGAGGCCTGAACTGTGTTGCCGTCAGCCCTGCCTCCTCTGGGGGAGGCCGGCAGGGGTGGGGTGGGGAACCATTGCCACCAGCAACACTTGTACGTAGGTATTTATTTTCCTCCTGCTCTTTAGGACTGCTCTTTAACCTTAGGACAGCCCCCTTTACCAGTAAAGTTCCGAACTGGCTTGGTTCAAACTGGCCCTGGTTCGGTTTGGACTCGGACTGGATGAGGCTTGTCCGGTTCAACTCTAAGCCCACTGAGCTGGCTTGCACACTCTAGCTCGCGTACCCCTCTATCTCCTGGATGTTAATAAGGTCAATGAATAAAATAGGCCCCCGCAACTGATCCCTGAGGACTCGACTAATTATATTTCTCCATCTTAAAAGATAGTCTTTTAGTATGTTGTCATTTTTTCTCTAACCAGTCTTTCATCAACTTGGAGTGTATGACTAGCATCGAGAAGACCACATTAGAAGTCTATTAGGTTGCTGTTGTTTTTTTAAAAAAACTTTGATTAGCAGACATATATCCTGGCTCCATAACACATTTAAAACTATTCTTGCAACTGCTCTCAATTTCAAATGTTTTGCTATGCAGCGTAGAGTTGCCAGGGTGTGTGTGTGTTGTAGACATGCTGCTGGGTAAGAAATGAAAGGAAATTTAAAGCACCCTTTCACTGTAGGGCATTCACTGAACATATCTTTGCATTCAGCTGTATAGGTTTATATGTGTTCCTTACAATTTGAAATAACTTGCTATGAGGTTGTGTTTAATATGCTTTACTATTAAGCCAAACATTCTGTGAATGTTCTTGCCACAGCACTATGTACTGCTGAAGAGCTGATCATTCCTAAACTGTTCAGTGGCTTATCTCTTAGCAGTGCTAGCTGCTATTGCAAAACTGTACAGAAAGTGAAAGCTGTGACTTCAGATACAGCTTTTGCCCTTGTATGCGTATAGTTGCTTTGAATTAGAGCTTAGATCTATAAATCCCAATCTAGAAAATGTTATCTTTATTATTCACACAAATCTAGGTTGCAGTTTGAGTAAACCTTCATTTATGTACCTCTTCTGGGTGTATGGTACAACTTGTATGTATGTATAAAAATCATCACGTGGGAAATCGGAATAAAATTTTCAAATTTCCAGGTCTCAAAATATCACCCGTAATAATAAATGAAAAATGGAGTGACAGGTTCTCTTAACTGCTATTCATCTTCCTTTTTGTCTTTAAATTTTTGTTGCTGTCAGCTCTACACTGTGTTCCCCTTCACAATTTATACCAGCAACATATCTGAGTGTACAGCTAGGTAAGACTTAAAGGCATTTCACACATGTTGATTTTCTTACACTGCATTCTTCTGTGTAGGAAAGTATACAAGATACACATAAATGGTTGCCATGTAATGCATTTCACTGTCATATATAGATATAGATATAGATATATAGCTACAAAATAGGTTGTTTGTCCATAAGAACCCCTGCTAACTGGGCAAAGAGACACCTTGTAAAGTTGTTTCTTTCCTAAAATGTCTCACAGCAGGAGAAGAGTAACTGTCAAGCCAGCAAAACATCTCTCTAGTGGCTGTTGCTGGTGCCATGTGTATGAGGGAGAAGGAGAGTGTGAGTTGAGATTGTGAACCCTTTAAGACAGGGAATCCTTTTGCTCCTATTTCTTTCCCTGTATAAACCATTTTAAGAAAAATTGTGTTCAAAAAAGCAGTATATAACTATAATAACTGCATATGCTTTTTCATGCATGGGATATATATAGGATAGGCAGATACCACCATGTCTGAAGTGGCTTTTAGTGTTGGGAAGTGGGAATTTTCTTATTAAAATCTAAATTAAATCTCGGTATTATTTCATATTACTCAACTACATTAGCCATTGAATAACTGAAGTAGAATGCTGTTGATTCTGAAAAAATAGGATGTTGAGAATTAAACACAATCTGTAGCATAAACATGATCATTCAGCTAGACCAGGGGTAGGCAACGTGAGGCTCTTCAGATGTTGCTGAACTACACCTCCCATCACCCCCAGGCACAGTCTATTACATCTGGGAATGATGGGAGAAGTAGTTCAGTAATACCTGGAAAGCTACACGTTGCCTACCTCTGAGTCTGACTATCTTGTAAGTGAATGGTAGCAATTTTATGTCAGAATTCATTTTTGTTATCAAAACTGTATTTGAAGTAATGTCCCCTTCTTCCTGTTTAAAATGTATTTATGAATAAACCAACATTCTCTCTGGATAAGGGGTTGTCCAAAATCCAGCCTTCTGTTTGGATAAACTGAAACCTTTAGACTGCAGAGGTGTGGGGGAAGGTCGAAATGTTGCTTGTTAGAAAGCCATTGCACTTCTGCTAAAGTTGTTGGAACCTTTTGAATTCCTCACTATAGATCTTAGAGAGAGATGGGAAATGATAGCAATCCCAGAAGCTGGCTAGAAAAAGGCTATCTTGCTTCCTATATCTTTGAGGAAGTTTACTGTTGATCTATCCAGTGTCTTTTTTAGATTACGCTCTGGGACAGTAAGAGACGACTTTTGGTCTTGATGATCAAGTGATGGTTGGCATATCCCACCCACTTTTTAAGGGAGCCTGGAGGCCTCCAATCTTCTGCAGGCCTGGTCTCCATTAACCTCTTTATGACCCACGCTTGCATTAGCTCTGGATTCTATATATTGGCTTGACTTGTATTTGGTAAAGGAAGCTAATGAGTAACTTGTCACTTTGTGTTTTAACTTACTTGGATTGCCATAAGAACAGCCCTGCTGGATCAGGCCCAAGGCCCATCTAGTCCAGCATCCTGTTTCACACAGTGGCCTACCAGATGCCTCTGGGGAGCCCATAGGCAAGAGGTATGTGCATCCTCGCTCTCCTGCTGTTGCTCGCCTGCAACTGGTATTGAGAGGCTGGAGATGGCCCACAGCCACCAGACTACTAGCCATTGATAGATCTATCCACCATGAATCTGTCTAAGCCCCTTTTAAAGCCATTCAAACTGGTGGCCCTGTTCCTCAAAAATTAAATCCCTTTGTTTGGCAAACTAATTGTAGATGTTACTTGGTGTGGGCTAGTCATCTCTTAGCCTAACCTATTTCTCAAGTTGGCTGTGAGTATTAAGTGGGGCAGCCTTAACCATACATGTCACCCTTGAGGTTTTTGGAGGAAAGATAAGATTCAAATGAGATAAATGGTTTTATGGTCTTTTATCTTATTTATTTATTTATTAGAAACATTTAATATACCGCCTACTCCAAAGACTCTGGGCGGTGCACAAAAACATGCAAACAAGGCAACATTAAAAATTACATTCTAAACTAAAAACTAAAGTAACTAACAAAAAACAAATAGGTAAACTACAGGGCAAAAGCCTGGCGAAAAAAAGTCTTCAATAGAGATTTGAAGATCAATAAGGAAAGGGGCTAAACGAATCTGGAGGGGAAGAGAGTTCCAAAGAAGTGGGGCAGCAACTGAAAAGGCCCTTGTGCGGGGCTAAGAGCCCCAAACCTCTCGGAAATCAGGGACCGACAAGAGGGCCATTTGAGATTATCTAACCGGACGGGATGTAACTGGATGGGAGAGGCGGGTCTGTAGGTAGAGAGTCTTCAGTGTTGCTAAACACTCGAGATGGCATCCACACATGCTCAGACAACTTTTCCTTCCTGATGCTGCCCAAAGGCTTCTGGGAACTTCCTGTTCCCCACAAGATGCTGCCGGGTAAACAGAGAGCCTGGTTGCTGAATACAAACAGCACTGCTCAAGGGTGGCGGAGGAGCAAGGGAGGGACAGGTAAGACTTGCCTTTCTCCTTTTAAAATGCCTACGCTCTCCCCCACCCCCCTGCTGCTGATGTGCATGAAACGCTTGGTGTACATCATTGCTATGTTCATAGGAGCATTGGGAGATTGAGCTTATTCTCAGTGCTGTCATGTAAGGCTTGATGGTCTCAAGTATGATTTGCATGAGATTAGTATTTGGTGCTTTGAACTTTCTTTGTGCAAAACGCTCTTAGGAATTTTTAGGATCCTAAGAGTTCTTAGGATGGAAAAAGCACGTCTTCTGGTCTGAGGTTAAAAAAAAAAAGTTGATCAAATAAATGAAAAGGTTGTCTTCCAGTATTGTTGCTTGATATGTAGGGTAATAAACATTTAGCAAATGTGTGATCAAAGACTTGTTGGCCTTAGCTAACTTGTTACATTTGCGTTTAATCCTCTGGCATTAAGATGTTTAGGTCATATTTAGACCATAAAATACTTTCCACATTTTAAAACTTATGGCATTAATTTCAAGGCACACAAAAAAGGAATGCTTAAATTTTATTTGACTAATTGAAAAATAATTACGGCTTCTGGTACAGCACCTTTTTTTAAAAGTGTGTTTTGAATTTTAAAGGAAACAGTTGTCAGACAGTTGTTTTCTGCTCCTTTGCCAATGTTCTTAAGGCCCTTCTTGGCACAACAGACAAAAGTATACAATCAAGAATGACATTTGCCAGCTTTTTTCAGGAGTGGGTACTGTAACCCTAGAAGGCCCCAATGTTTTATGATTCACTGTTCAGCTTCAAGTGAAATGTCACTTGTGTGGTGATGTGTTGTGTTGTTTTTTTGGATTTTTTTAAAGGAAAAGATTAACTCTTCAAACTTTCCATTCTTCAGACTTTTTTTTTTTGGAAGAGTGGCTCATATGCCTCGATTTCAGTTTGTGATCCATTCTGCCCACCCGCCTCCACGTGCAGGAGGAGATCCTGTAGGCTTTAACTGGATCCTTTTTCCTTTACTTTACCATATGGTACAGGGTGCAAAGGAAAATGGAAAACCCATTACAGTCATGTGTAATGAGTAAGCTGCAATATAGAGTCCAAGAGAGGAATGGTATGGTTGAGTCTGCATATGGCATATGTGTGCCTACCAGAAAAGGTAGTGGCCATGTATATTGCCTTGTGTCCGTCACAATGCACTCCAGGCCAAACATGTGGAGTCCTTACTCCCTCTAATAGGAAATGGTTCTGATCAGAGCAGTAAACGATCAGAGCAGTAAAATGGGGCCATCTACAAAGCAAGAGGTTTTCCAATACTTGAGGATGCTCCAAATATGCAGAAAAATACTGCTTCATAAAAAATATAAACCCTCCAATTCCCCTTCCACTGAGGGCTGTAAACATGCAAAGCCCTTCCCCAGGGTCACAATTTTAGAAACGGTTAAAAATGGTGGTGAAAGGGGAGAGGCTTTCAACCAAGTAATAAAGCAGAAGGAAACATTCCTCTGTAGCCAATTCTGCCTCCAACAAGAAAAAAGGACTCTTGAAGAGTGCGAGGAGTAAAGGGTTACACCCCTAGCCTCTCGCCACCTTCTTCCTCCTTGCTCCCATCTCTCACCACTTCCCTGCTCCTCCCCCCGCCCCGCTCTTTCCCACTCCCTTCTTCCCCTCTTTCTTGCTCTGCCACTTAAATTAGCTGAATGCACTACTTTTACACTGGAATATGCTCAGGTGAAATATAAATCACTTTTGGTAGTGTTTGGAAGTAATTCTGAATATCATACTTCCCAATCAGTGTTTGCTCTAACAGGGATTCCCAGATGTTGTTGACTACAACTCTCAGCATTCCCAGCTGCAATGGCCTTTGGCTGGGGATTCTGGGAGTTGTAGTCAACAACATCTGGGAATCCCTGTTAGAGCAAACACTGCTCCCAGTGACCAGAGAGAGAGGGTGGGGGTGGGGGAGGCTTGCGAGAGAGGGGGGCGGGGCAGTGGGGAAGGGATGAGAGAAATGCCGCTGCTGGTGGGAGGAAGGAAGCCAGTTGGTGCTTTGGCATGGCGTGGGTTAAAAGAAAAAGGAGCAGCTCCGGGGGAAGAACAAAGCCAGCTAGCTCTTTTGAAGCCGGCACTTTGGATTCTGCCATTTTGATGCAGGGGGAAAGGAAGGAGTGATGCAAAATGTGGGGATGGGAAGGAAGCTGCCTGTGCTTTGGTGCCTCGCATGGGGGCGGGGAGGAAAGAAGGAGCTGTGTGGCCATGGTGTAGGGAAGGAAGAAAAGTTGGAGGGCTGGAGGAAGGAGTTGTGTAGGCCGGAGGTCTGACAGCCCTGCTTTATATTTTTAACAACTTTTATAGGGATACAGTTGTATAGCCATCAGGTTTGATTCTGGTCTTACAGCATGGAAAGGGGATTAACGTTGTATTGCTCATGACAGGAGGTAATGGCCACCCCCACTGCCTTCTGCCATGCTTCTCTCCCAGCACCCATTCACAGGAGGAGTCTGTGTGAGCTCTCACCTAGTTTATTTAAAGCCCAGTCTTAACTTGTTATTAACCACGTCTCTTTATTGTAATATTCTATTTATTATCAACTATTAATTTGAAGCCCGTTATAATAACGGGCGCTAGCCCATGTATTTTCCCCCGCCGCCGTCGACTGGCCGCCTGCCCGCCCTCCCTCCCTCCCTCCCACTTTTTCGTCCAAACCCCCCCCCCATGTTTAAGGGCCAAATCGGGCCATGCACTTACCCCTGCTGCCGCCGACCGCCCGCCCTCCCTCCCAGCTGCCGAGACCTCTACAGCCCCGGAGAGAGGAGCTCGCATGCAGAGCTCCTCTCTCTTTAAAGCCTCTTTCCGAACTGGCGCTTTGGGCACAAAGGATGCCTATTGCATCCTTTGCGTCCATAGCGGCAGTTCGGGCAGAGACTTTGCACAGAGAGGAGCTCTGCTTGCGAGCTTCTCTCTTCTTCACAATATATGGACTTTTATTATCGCCCAACTGACGCAGGCCAATTTCAGTAAGGAGGAATCGGGCAGCTGGGAGGGCGGGTGGTCAGTGGCAGCGGCCGCGGGGGCAATGGCATGGGCCGTTTTGGCCCTTAATCATGGGGGGGGCGGGTGGGTTGTTGGCGGCGGCGGCTGCGGGAGCAGCTTTTTGGGGCGATGGAGCCGGGAGAGGAGGGCTCGGGCAGCTGGGAGGGCGGGCGGGCGGTCGCTGGCAATTGTGGGCAACATGGCCGCCCGTATCTGGGTGGCCGTATCTTTTTGGGTCGATCTGGGCATGCGCGGAGCGCATACCCAGAACAGCCCAAAAAGACACGGGCCGCATGGCTGCACACTGAAGGCTTTTATGGTATAGGATAGTTGTTATAATTTACAATTCATATAATTTTATAATTATAATTTTGTTGTATTGTGACTGTTTAGCCACAATACAACAGACTGAGTGTTTTGGAGAGTAAACATAGCAATATGTTTAGTCTCATGGGATACTACTTCACAGCAGTCCTTGAAATCTAGCATAAATTGACAAGGTAGAATTGGTTTGCTGAGGGGCTTTACACCTGCAACTTATCAGCAGCTAGACACAACTCAGAAGATTCTACAGGTGAAACTCGGAAAATTAGAATATTGTGCAAAAGTCCATTAATTTCAGTAATGCAAATTAAAAGGTGAAACTGATATATGAGACAGACGCATTACATGCAAAGCGAGATAAGTCAAGCCTTAATTTGTTATAATTGTGATGATCATGGCGTACAGCTCATGAAAACCCCAAATCCACAATCTCAGAAAATTAGAATATTACATGGAACCAAGAAGACAAGGATTGAAGAATAGAACAATATCGGACCTCTGAAAAGTATAAGCATGCATATGTATTCAGTACTTGGTTTGGGCCCCTTTTGCAGCAATTACTGCCTCAATGTGGCGTGGCATGGATGCTATCAGCCTGTGGCACTGATGAGGTATTATGGAAGACCAGGATGCTTCCTTAGCGGCCTTCAGCAATTCTGCATTGTTTGGTCTCATGTCTCTCATCCTTCTCTTGGCAATGCCCCATAGAT
Organism: Hemicordylus capensis; assembly: GCF_027244095.1. Taxonomy (NCBI): domain Eukaryota; kingdom Metazoa; phylum Chordata; class Lepidosauria; order Squamata; family Cordylidae; genus Hemicordylus; species Hemicordylus capensis. The sequence continues at coordinate 258,367,064 of NC_069657.1, forward strand.
TCTCTATGGGGTCAGCTCAGGCAAGTTTGCTGGCCAATCAAGCACAGTACACTGTATACTTTTCAGAGGTCCGATATTGTTCTATTCTTCAATCCTTGTCTTCTTGGAATAAACAAGCAAGTTGTTACATAGAACGCATGAAAAGAGAGCTAACTATTGTCTTCTAGTGTTCTTGAAGACATTTGTATTAGAATAAGCAAAGCAATAAGATCTCACTTGGTTTTTTATTGAGAATATTTTAGACAGATATAGTTTATTGAACAAATATTGAGAACAGACTCTGTTCCTATATAAATTTCTGACAAAAGTCTAAGTTCCCTTCCCACATCTTCCCACATGTGTACACTTCTAATTATATGCTGAAGTCAATATTACTTAGCCTTCAATTTTAATACTGCTTTTTTCTTATTGCCTAGACATTTACATCTGTTAGGATCGATTTGCAATAAGGTTTATCTATTGTTGCTCATGGGAGTTGTCTTTGAAATCCATTTGCATACTAATTTCCTCCTCTTCTCTTGTTTCTACTCAGGTTCACCTTTTCTAGCCAATGAGGATGGTGTTCTAGGAGGAGTTATAGTTCTTCGATCTTGTAGATGTTCTGCAGAGCCCGACTCCTCACATGATAAGCAGTCTCTCCTAGGTAAGAATATGAAGAAAGTTCTGAATAGGTCATTCAAAAGAGTGTGTCCAAGTTTTTAACTAGATACCTTCAATATATTTTTATTTAGTTTGAGATCTTAAAAATAAAGGAAATTTATAATTCATTTCAATTAATTATAATACATAAAACTGTTCTGAAAGGGAATTTTTGCTAATTTTTCTGTTGGTCTCTAAAATGTTGTTTATTTGTTTATTAATCAAATTTGTACACCGCCCCAAACTTTTGTCTCTGGGCAGTTAACAATAGCATAAAACAAGTTAACATATTAAAAAAAAAGCTTAAGACAATTTAACAATTTAAAAATCACCCACAAATTAAACCCTTAAAATTTTAAAGAACTGAAAAAGCTTGGGGGAAGAGGTAGGTTTTCAAATGCTTTTTAAAAATTGTCAGAGATGGGGAGGATCATATCTCAGTAGGGAGCGCATTCCACAGTCTCGGGCAGCAACCGAGAAAGCCCGTCCCCGTGTAGCCACCAGCCGAGCTAGCGGCAACTGGAGATGGATCTCTCCGGACGACATCAATGGATGGTGGGGCTCATAATGAAGACGACATTCTCTTAGATACCCAGGGCCTAAGCCATTTATAAGTTATAATTAGCACTTTGTATTTTGCTCAGAAGCCTGTTGGCAGCCAGTGTATCTCTATCAGCAAAGGAGTGATGTGGTCTCTCCAAGATGACCCAGAGACCAGCCTGGCCGCCGCATTCTGTACCATCTGAAGCTTCCAGACTATGTATAAAGGCAGCCTTACATAGAGCACATTGCAGAAGTCAAATCTGGAGGTTACCAACATATGTACCACTGTTTTGAGGTCATTCATCTCAAGAAACGGACTCTGCTGGCGTATCAGCCAAAGCTGATAGAAAACCCCCTCTGGCCCCCGCCTGATCCGGAAGTACTCCCAGACTGCGAACCTGTTCCATTTGGGGAAGTGTGACCCCATCTAGAACAGAGAGATCAAAATAGTCTCTGGAATTCTGACCCCGCACAATAAGTACCTCTGTCTTATCTGAATTCAGTCTCAGTTTATTCTCCCTCGTCCAGCCCATTACTGCTTCCAGGCAGGCATTTAGGGAGGATATGCCCTCTCCTGCAGAAGTTGACATGAAGAAGTAGATCTGGGTGTCATCAGCATACTGATAACACCCCACTCCAAATCCCCTGATGATCTCTTCCAGTGGTTTTATGTAGATGTTAAAGAGCACTGGAGAAAGTATGGAGCCTTGAAGGACACCATACTTAAGTTTGGATTTTGAAGAGCAACAGTCTCCAATCAACACCATCTGGAATCTGTCCGAGAGGTAGGAATGAAACCAATGTAAAACAGTGCCTCCCACCCCCAACACCCTCAGACGTTCCAGAGGGATACTATGGTCGATAGTATCGAAAGCCGCTGAGAGATCCGAAAGGACCAACAGAGTCACACTTCCTCTGTCAATTGCCAATTGGATATCATCCATCAGGCCGACCAAGGCAGTCTCCATCCCATTACCCACTCAAAAGCCAGTTTGAAATGGGTCTAGATAATTAGTTTCCTCCAAGACCACCTGGAGCTGAGAGGCCACCACCCTCTCAATTACCTTGCCCAGCCATGGGAGGTTGGAAACAGGCCTATAATTGCTCAACTCTGAGGGATCTAATGCAGGCTTCTTTAGAAGAGGTCTAATAATTGTCTCCTTAAGACAAGAAGGCATCTTGCCCTCCCTCAGAGAAGCATTTATTATTTCTACCAGGCCTGCTAGATCGAACAAGTCATGTTGGACAAGGGTCAAGAGAACAAGTGGTAGGCCTCACCGTTCCGAGGAGCTTGTCCATGTGCTCAGGAGTCACAAACTGAAACTGATCCAGTCGAACCACATAAGAGGAGTTGCTGGACACCTCCAGTTCAGACATTGAATTAATTGTGGAGTCTCCATCTAAGTCGGCCCAAATCCGAAATATTTCATCTGCATGTTGGCACCTTTAAGATAATACTGAGAAATGGAAAATAATTTGGGAGATGGTGAGGGACCAAATGATCACCTGTTTGAGGCAAACTCACCAGGAGCTTTCGCACACAGAGGCTTTACCCCAAATCTTCTCCAGGAGAAAAGCTGTGTGTTCTCACTACAGTTGGATTCCCACCAAGGTCAGTTCGATGTATTTGGAAGTACCCCACTCACAAATCCGATTTTTCCTGCCGGATTTCAGCTCATCCTGGTTTATTTACAAGTTTTTAAAATGCTGGCTTTCAGTGACATTTCCTGGAAAATCCGATGCAGAGCGCTGACATCAGTCTTTACATTTACATGATAAGAGAAAGTCACGCCTTCAACCCTGAGGCAAAGAGCTGAAAACTCAGTTTTCAGGCTTTTTGTTCTTTGAAAGTTTTTGGAGAGGGGAGATCTGGGAGGAGGATTTGTGGTTTTTTGCAGAAATGAGCATTTTCTTGCATGCCATCCAAGCTGGGATAAGGCTGCAAAAGCAGAGGTGATGCTGCAGGAGGGCTGACACATGCTGGGGAGGTGTGTGTGTGTGTCTGTGTGTTGGGGTCCTGGCCAGAGGGGGTCAGAATAGAAAGCCACGGTTGATGGCCAACAGGCAGTCTGATCCACAATCCAATTAAGCAGAAGTGTGTGTATATGTACACATACTTCAACAGAGCCAGATCACAGAGGGTGCTTTAGTTAGTAAACGCTTGCAGAGAAGGGAGGCACGGCATCCTAACTCCTCTAGGAAGCCATTAGCCACAAGGAAAACACAGAAGTGAGCTGCGTGTGAACCTACACAAAAGAAAACTGTTGTAGAGAGGGGAGGGGATGCTGCAAGTTCCATTTGAAGTGGCTTCCCTCATTGGATACTCAGAGAACTGGAAGTCCTGTGTGGGAAGGCTCCAGGTCTTTCACTGAGCCATGAGTAATTGTAGTTATCTATCCCAAATTTAGCTGACTCTCACTAGTGATGGATACGCATGGTTCCAGCTCTGAAGACAAGCTGATGCCCTCAAGTCAAGCTGAATACAAACTATTTATATATTCTTTGCCCTGCAAATGAAATGGCAGATTTGATACCCAAAAAGAAAATGCCGCCTTTCATGTACAGACATCCTTAATTTAGAAGTCAGTTTACCATTTGGATTGACTCTAGAATGGCAATTTGGAGTTGTTTTGGTCTGCAGAGATTATTCTACCATCACCATCATAGCAGCATATTGGCCACCTCTGTCCATGGGAATCTTTCCTCTGGCAAGGTGGAATTATTTTGAACTTAATACTGTATCAGCATTTTTAAAACTACAGTTAGACTACTGAGGACCTTTGTTCAGTCAGTGATCTCCTTGTTTGACCAGTCCCAGTGAATAGTACTTAAAACACACACTTTTGTGTGTGTGGGTGATTTATTGTTGACATGGATGTATTGTTAGAACTCCAGTGCTTTGACAGGTCATATACTCCCCCTCCCCATGCAACAAGTAAACATGTCACACACACAAAAATATAATTCACTTGCATAAAGCAATACTCTTTAATGAAATTTCTGGTCAGACCAGTATCTAGTATCTAAGACTAGCAGATGAGGCCCATTGTTGACTGAGCAAAGTCATTTTGTGTAGATGACACTTCTAGGAAGATTCAAGAAATTATACAAGTTTTTGAATTTTTTTTAATTAGCGTGCTTGCAAAAGGAAGTAAAACAATTTGAAATTTGTAGGATTTCAACTTCAAATATTATTCATTTTAACTGTTTCCCGCTACCACATCCAGCTAGTGTGGGGGAGTGGAGTTGTTTGCCCAACCCTTGAGATTAGCATGGGGGCCACTATTTTGTCTCCCTCAGCATGTGACGTGTGCTAGCCAATAGGAACAGGGGAACAGCTGTGTAAGCTATTCTGCTCAGTTGCTCTGAGGGCAAAGCTCAGTTGCTCTTGGGCAAGGCAATCATTGTAGACAAACTGGCTGCACCAAGGCGATGATTGTGATGGCTGGGTTCAGGAGAGCCCCCTCTCATCTTAAGTATATCACCGGGTTAACCACCCGCCTTTCTCCCCCCCTTCTTAATAATAATAATAATAATTTGATTTCTATACCGCCCTTCCAAAAATGGCTCAGGGTGGTTTACACAGAGAAATAATAAATAAATAAGATGGATCCCTGTCCCCAAAGGGCTCACAGTCTAAAATGAAACATAAGATAGACACCAGCAGCAGCCACTAAAGGTACTGTGCTGGGGGTGGATAGGGCCAGTTACTCTCCCCCTGCTAAATAAAAAGAATCACCACAGTAAAAGGTGCCTCTTTGCCCAGTTAGCAGGGGTATTCTCATTAGCAGGGGTAATCTCATTGAATACCTGGTTTCGTAGGGAATACTTTTCTTTACATACAGAGTAACCTTTCCTAGGTTGTTTTTCTCTTCTTCCAAGAAAGAAAAGAGGTTCCTAGGTTGTTTTTCTTTTTGTTTTACGATTTCCCTTAAAGATGGCACTTTGGAAAATAGTTTTGGGGAAATGGGGACTCATCATCCTGCTGTGACTGAGCAGTACTGTTTTGTCAATGGCAGCCCCACCTTCTGGTTGTAGTAGTTGCTCGTTTGTTCGTCTTCCCTGTGTACCTTTAACAGCTGCGTGAGGGGCAGCCATACAACATACACTTCTTTCTCTGCGTATCTTTCTGCTGGCTTCATCTCAGTTTAGTACTCAGAGGTATAGAGAAATTTTCAGTACCTTTCTCCTGACATCAAGCTATTCTGCTGTCTTGCTTTTCTGTTCCCTTTCCTTGCTCAGCAGTACCTTCCCCAACATCTAGGTCATTTGATTGCTGCTTTAAATGTTTATGCCCAAATGTGGGGTGCTCCACTCAAAAATTTTTCTTTGAGTATATACTGAATAAATAAACAAAATCAGTAATGGAGTTAAAACTCTACCAATACACCATACATACATACTAACTTCCTTGAACAATTTTTTATTGGGTTTAACCTTGATAGTTGTTGTCAAAGACATTGTTTAAGTTAAGGGCTGTCACCTATAATATAGGTTCAAGTAAGGAATTCCATACTCTTAGTTTATAATAGCCCCCAACTTTTTTCATTTTATCACAGAAAAATAAGTATTATTTTCCAATGAGAGTGGTGTCCTACCTTCTGTTGGTGTAACCTGCTTTAAAACATGGTTGCAATCTAATTTGGAGAAGAAGTAGTACACTGGGAAAATGAGCTCCGATTTAAAGGCTACAGTTCTGTCCACACATGTGACTCACCTTTGGGCAAATAGATAAAACTCTGATCCTTAGTGTTCCCCAGCTGTCTATGATTGGGAGTGTTGCTGTAAGTTGCTGCTGCTAATGAATAACAAGTTTAAATAATAATAATCACCATCACTGGTCTTGAGTTAACTGTTTATCTTAGCATCGCTATTTTCCCTGTTAAATATAAGTTTAATTGGTTGTTTCTGAACTAGTTAGTACCCTTTTGTCAGAGTCATATGAAGTGATCTGCAATAGCCCAAATGTTGGTGAGTACTACTTGTGGGTATAGGTTATCCTAATATCTGCTCATAGAATGCAGCAGGTAATCAGAGGCGTATCTAGAGAAAATAGCGCCTAGGGCAAGCACTGAAATTGCGCCCCCCTGTCCAAACATTTGATGCCCATCTTTCAGATAACTTTACCATAATATCAGCTCAAAAATACAAGTCAAGCTCATTAATCTTTTAATATTTCAAAAACTATTTAGCAGTGGACGTAGCCAGACCAAAAAATGTTGGAATACTACAAATTTCAGTATGCTGGGGCTCATGAAATAACCAAATACTATGTGGAGGTGTACTTGGAAAACTAAACAGAAATGCCTGTCTAATTCTCTACTATGCATTGTAGCATCACTATTACATAAGTTTTAAAAATAAATGGAGAATTTGAATTTTCCCAGATACTCTGAAAATAATTAAAGGATATGCAGAGTAAACTGTGTCACTGCTTGGAATATATTCTAGTATTTCAGAAAGACAGTTAAAATGAGAGAAAGAGAGCAAGAAACTCCCAGTGGGCCTTAATACTATGGATTTCACTGATTCAAAGACAAACTCACCATTCCCCCTCCCCTGCTGGCCTCTTAATTCACCGCCACAGCCCGTCCCGGGCTGATTTTTGGGCCTGTTCGGGCCTGCAAAGATTGGCGTGGTGGCCATTTTGGAGGCTGCAACGCATGCTCAGCCTCTGTGCGGCCTGGCAAGGCCTAGGGCCGCACAGGGACCATTTGAGCATGTGCGGTGGCCATTTAAAAAAATATTTGTTTTTTTAAAATGGCCACTGAAAACAAAATGGCCACCATGCATGCTCAAATGGCCTCTGCGTGCCCTGGCATGGTCTAGGGCCTCACAGAGGCCATTTGAGCATGTGCAGTGGCCATTTTGTTTTTGGTGGCCATTTTAAAAATAATAATTTTAAGAAATGGCACCCCCCTTCAAGAAGCGCCCGGGGCATGTGCCCTGCCTGCCCTACCTTAGATACGCCCCCACAGGTAATTGACATCACACAATTATTTTATTTTACATTTGGCTCTGTTTGGTAGTCCTAAGGGTAAATCTCCCCGTCTTAGTACCAAAAGTCTGCTCTGCTAAAATAAACAAATTTATTTATTTATTATGATGATATGATATTTTGTGTGTGTGTGTATAGAGAGAGAGAGAGAGTTGAAAACAAATAAATATGTTTTGGAGCTGCTAATGAGAACTAATCTCATTAGTGCTACTTAATGAGAGTAGTACCCTATTTTCTAATTGTGTAACCTGCCTTAAGGAATCATGTAGATGTAATTTGGTTTAAAAAGTCATATACAGGGAACACCAGTGCTATTCAAAAGACTGCACTTCTGTCCACACTTAATTGTCTGACCTTGGGTAGGTTATCTAACTCTATGTCTTGGTATTCCGCAGCTCTGTGTGTGTTCTTCGGAGTGTTGCCTAATTTTAAAAAAACACACACACAATTCGACATTACTGGGCTTGGACTAATTAATAACTCTTAGCATTTAGGGTTTCCCCCCTGTAAAATATGAGTACCAATTGGTTGTTTGATCTTGTTGGTGCTGGTATATTTGTATGAGTTGTGCTAGAAGCCTTTATTAGTAACTCAGATGTGGGTAGGTTACTACTTGTGTGTGCTGTTATCTCACTATTTGGCTCATAGAGTGCATCAGGCAATTGATATTACATAACCACTTTACACTTGGATTTGGTTGATATACCCCGGGGTAGATTTCTCTGGTCTTAGCGCTGAACTGTTTTGCTAAAACTTCATGGTGTAAGAAAATGAAGCAGCTGATCAGAGTTTAGCTTCATTTTGTAAAGAAAATACTCCCTTTAAAAAGTTTGCTGACGTCGTAGTGACGTTATCTTAGACTTATTCAAGTCTTTAATAGTGCTATCTATGCCTCTAAACACAAAACTATTTTTAAAACCCAATAATATTGAATGTCCTACAAAATCATTAGAAAGTTCAATTAAATACATGTATCAGCTTGGGTACTCGGTTCAGTGTTCCCATAAAGTAGGTTTGAGAGAGGCGACAGGCGAAATTCCTAAACGATTATGCCCATGGCATAAGCTTATTTTGAGACACCTTGGTTCATTTTTTATATCTAAAGGAGATGCCTCTAACAGTGCAAGATGTTTTCAGGGGTCCTAATTCATATGGCCACAAATTCGGATTACCGATATATTACTTATATGCTATGTAAAATTACTAGATTGAATTATAAACACTAGCACTGTGCACCCAAGTGTGCAACTGGGTGTACTGTATATGGTGCATTGGAATCATAATCTTGAATCTGAGAAAGATCTTCTGCTTTTCTTGGGCATTATGTTTTGGAATTATTGATTTGATTGTTGAGTGTGTTTAAAAAACTGTTAACAATAACTTAAAATATGGTGATTCAGAATTTCTGCTTTTAAAAAAATTATTTAAACGTATCCCCAAGCACATTCCGGTGTAAAAAGTAGTGCATTCAGCTAATTTCAGTGGCAGTATCATGTATACACAGTGGTTACCAATGACAATTGGTAAGTCATTGGGAAGTATGACTTTATTTCATGCATGCAAGCAAACAAGCATAAAAAATGTTCAACATATACAAAAAAGTTAATCAGTGCACTGTCATCATCTGTTAATTTATTTTCCAATTGAGGAACAGTGCCTTAGAAAACTTACCCTAAGAATAATGGAATGTATTATGTTCTTTGCCCTTTCTTATCGCTTCCATAGTGTAACTCAAAGATAATTTTAAATAATTAAATGTTAATAGATTTACTGTGTTCTCTTGATTTGGATGAATTGTATATAATTTTTTAAAAATATCAATTTTTAAAAAGCATATTCAATTTTCACTTGCTCACGAGAAAAATAATTATTAGCATTTTTTGAAAAATACGGCAGGAAAAAATTGGCATGAGTAAATATATGAATTTGAAATGAAAGTAAAATCAGTTTTAAAGGGGTTATAGTTAGGATTTCTCATATACTCAAAAGTCTGTACATAAAGAAATTGTTGTGTTCAAATCCATAGTAGAGTTCCTGTGGAGTCATACAACAGAGAGCATGTGTGTGGGATATATGTCTGCACAGGATGGCAAAGCTAAGGTAAGTAACAAAGAATAAGTATTTACTTGTAAAACTGTGGTACTCATTGAAAGCGGGGGGAAAGATGTTGACCTATCTTGTATCCTAACAAAAACAAAAGTGGGCTGGAAAATGGTCATAGTCAATTTCTTATTACTGGTCCACAGAACTTCAAATTCCAAATGGAAAGAGAGTGAGTTTCCTGAGCTTGCAGTGTTGATACCAAACATTACCCAGATGTTATAGCCAACCTATGTTTTGGTGACCATAAGCGCCTTGTGAGCTTCATTCTTTGTGTTCATCCCATAGTGCACAGGGTAGTCATAATTGCCAAACGATGGTTTGGCCATGACATCTAAACTAGACCACTTTCTGGTGTGTCATACCAAAGATAACTGCTTTCATTAACTGAAATTGCTGCAGTAAACAATGGGGAATAAATAACACGATTCAGCAATTATACTAAAAATATTTTTCTGAAAGCTTTTCTTTCTGCTCTTGCTTTTTGGTCAACCTGAAAGTAGTCTCCAGAATTCTGACCACAAAATAATGTATTGATCAGAGGAGAAAATACAAGATCAAAAGTGAATGTATAAATTAGGTGAAACTGAAGTCAAGGAGTTTGGATGAGCTTGAGAGTGAGGAGGATTGGTGGAAGGAAAATTAAAAATGTGTCAAAGAAAGCCAAGAAGAAAATCTTGTCCACTGAATGACTTATATACAGAGTCAAGAAAGGAAGTTATGGCTAGGTTCCTTAGACTATCAGATTTGGGGGAAATGTGGTGTTAAAGATTGAATTTTTTTTAACAAACTTTCATTTTATTAGTCAATTAACAAGCCAGGCTAGCTGGGATCAGTTCAGTTGTTGATTATCCCATTTAGTCATCTGTGAATATCTGTTTCATTCTTATTGTAGTCATTGCGCCAAAAAGGAAAAAAAATGCAATAAAAAGTTTTCTTAACCAATCATTTGCCATTTAGATGCCTTGGTATTTACCAAGGCAGGTTGTGTTATGCCACTTGACTAGTCCAGAAAAGACGACATGACTGCTCTCCAACAAATGGTTGATTTTCCATTTCACCAGGGAATTGATATACTCTGTGTGTGTGTGTATGGAAGGTGCTACTACTGTGTTGTTGGGCAAGTTAAATGTTAGCTCATAAGTGATAGTTTTACTGTATCTGGCTTGATAGTACCCAATGAGACCTTGATGCTAACAAGACTAATGATGGTTCAGTGTTGTTTCCAGACTTTACCCCTGCCACTTGCATTTCCTTCACTGGACATCTGGTATGCATTGTTCTTATACTGCTGGCAAATTCTCCAGCTGACAGTCTTGACTGGGCTGACAGAAACAGATGTTCTTCTTGGTTTGCTTTTAAATTACGTTTGTGACCTTCCTTTAAGAGAGTTTCCCTTTCCCCTTCTCTTTCCTTTTGAGCCCATGGCTGCAAATGTTTTCAAGAAAGTAAACCACAAGTGCCACAGCCACTCATTTCTGTTATCAAGCTGCTCTTGTTAAGGGTAGAATTCTGTATTGTTGGAAGCAAAGGCTTACTTAAAGATGTGGAGGGGGACTCATAAAACACTGCAAACAGCAGAGGCGGAGCCATCATAGTGCAAACGGGTTCAAAGAATCCAGCCACCAATAAAAAGGGACACTGAAGCCCACAGGGAGGCATGGCTCAGGTTCCAGAAGAGCCCCAAGCAAACTCCTCCCACTCACCCTAGGGCTCTGGAAGAGCCTCGAGTGAGCTCTCCCCTGTCTTCTTCAGGCAGCAAGCCTAGGCCAAGCCCCCTTTGCGCATGACATCACACTCATGGGGGTGTGGCTCAGGCTCTGGAGAGTCCAAACAAGCTCTCCCCTTGTCATTTCAGGCATCGCTTCCTGCTTGACAGCATGTATTTCCCTTTCTCTTCCTCCAGCAAGGGAGAGAAAGAGAAATGCATGCTGTCAGGCAGCAAGCACTACCTAAAAAGGAAGAGGAGAGTTTGTTTGGGGCTCTCTGGAGCCTGGACATGGGCAGGGGGAGCTCTCGGGGCATAACAAGCAAGAGCTGAACACACGCCCTCTCTCCTGCTGTTACTCCCCTGCAGCTGGTACCTAGAGGCATCTTGCCTCTGAGACTGGAGATGTCCTTCCTACAGCCCTCAGACTAGTAGCCATTGATAGACCTGTCCTCCATGACTTTATCTAAGCCCCTTTTAAAGCCATCCAAGCTAGTGGCCTTCACCACTAGTGGCAGAGAATTCCTTGAGTTAATTATATGCTGTGTGAAGAAATACTACTTCCTCTTGTCAGTCCTAAATTTCCCGACCTTCAATTTCATGGGATGACCCCTGGTTCTAGTGTTGAGAGTGGGAGACAAATTTCTCTTTCTGCTCTCTCTACTCATGTGTAATTTTATACACCTCTGTCATGTCTCCCCATAGTTGCCTCTTCTCCAAAGTAGAGCCTTAGATGCTGTAGCCTTGCCTCATAAGGAAGGCGCTCCAGGCCTCTGATCGTCTTGGTTGCCCTCTTCTGTACCTTTTCCAGTTCTATAATGTCCTCCTTAAGATATGGTGACCAGAACTGTACATAGTACTTCAAATGTGGCCACACCATAGATTTGTATAAGGGAATAATAATAATAATAATTAATAATAATAAGAGCACCTCAACACCATAGGGGCCACAGAAATCACCATCAGCCAATTACAAAAAGCAGCTTTACTGGGAACAGCCTATATTCTGCGACGATATCTATAACAACTGACAATAAAATTCAGCCATCCCAGGTCCTTGGGAAGGACTCGATGTCTGAATAAAATAAACCGGTCAATAACACCTGTCTGACTGTGTAAACAAGAGATAATAATTCGTTTTCTATACCGCCCTTCCAAAAATGGCTCAGGGCAGTTTACATAGAGAAATAATAAATAAATAAGATGGATCCCTGTCCCCAAAGGGCTTATAATGCTAACATTTTTATTTTCAATCCATATTTCAACTCGTGGCTCTTCAAATATACCCATTTGGGGGGGGGGTTATTGCGTCCACTGGTGGAAATTAGTTGTTGAGTGAGTTCATTCTTTCAAAGCAGAGATAAATTTTTGACCTTGCTTATACTGGTATTTAGCAGCTGACTGTTACAGACTACAAAAATCTTGGGACTTTCTGACATGCAGCTGAATGAAATCGGGGTCTGTCTCTTTTAATACACCTGAAAGGATGGAACAATTGCCATCCTACATTGACATAAATGAAATATACTTGTTTATAGTTAAAAATTATACTCTTTTCAGAGAAAAAGATATAGAATTACCATCTCAGTCAGATTTTTTTTAAAATGCCATAAAGTTTGCCACAATTGTGACGAGCAATTATTTAAAAGTGCTGTTTCCCCCTTATAACCAGCAGGAACTGGGATGCAGTGTTTTCTACCTGAATTATTTTATATGAGGTTTGCACCCCCTATAGAACCCATTTCAGTAATTATTTATTGAGGTTACAAAGACTGCAATTACAGTCATTAGGTCCTTATTCTTCATGAAGAGGAATAGCCAGAGTATTAAATGTAACTTATAATAAGCTCTACTGTCCACTGTAGCTTTTTGACACTGCAGGAGCAGAGGAGGATCCAAAAATACTTCCAGACTGTTTTGAAGACTCCCATTGCAGCAGTAGTGGGTAACTGTGTGTGCGCACACACACACATACACACCGCTTGACTGTAATGAACTGAAATATATAAAATGGTTACATATATAATTATGCAACAATTATATTTCTGAACTTTATTTCCTTCTGACAGTCTAAGATGTCCTTCACTTGGTCATCCACATGTTTACTTATTGTTCCACTTCCTATCTTACCCATTTGGACTTTCTAGATCTCAGTATCGATCTCTGCTATTGTTTCACTAGGTTTGAGAACTGTGCAGGACATTAGTGCTTTAAATGCTCTCCTTTTTTGTGGTGTTTGGTTGGTAAGGAATACCTACTGGCATGGACCATTACTGTATGAACACATCTGAAAGAGGTAGTCCAGAAATGATGCTAAAAAGAGAACAAATTACACTCTAAGATCTTAGAGATGGTATTTCCTTTTTATTTGAATTCTTGCTTTGAGGTACAGCATTTTCCCTTGTGAAGCCTGTGTTCCATGGACCTGCTCCCTTTACAGCTGACAAATCGCCCAACAATAGAAATGCCAGAGCTGAGAATTGCCTGTTGGCAGTTGTTGGTTTCTGAGGAGGCTTAATAGAAATAGTCCATGAGAGCTGCCTGGCCATAAATGGCTCATAACCAGGATTTCAGTGAAGAAATAGAAGCTCACTGAGCTTGTAACTTTTACTCCTTCTTTTCCATCAACCTTATTTAGTCTGTCTTAAAATACACTTTGGAGGAGGAAGTAGGGAAATGGTTGGTTGGGAGGAAACAACCTATTTGCCTGTGGAAATGTTATTTTGGGCTACAATTCAATATGTCTTGTTCATGCCATTTCTGTCCTTTAGCGTGATGCTTCCTAAAATTAGTCCTGCATTTCTTTTAAACCAGTGTTGATATAGTAGAGGTTTGATCCAGATCTTCTTTGAGATTATAGAGAGAGTTAAGTGAGTGCCTGAAGGGAAGCATTTGTGGTCCAGTTTCATTGTGGGTTCATGTGTGGGTGGTAGAAAGGTAAGTACTTATTACTGTGGGGTGGGCTTTTTGTTGATGTTTAAATGCTCCACACAGTTACCAACAATAGAAATGTAATCACTTGTTCTTCATTATGTGTCTGAACTCAGACCTTGTTTTGCTTTGCCAGAGCTATAATACTTTTCCATATGATTCCAACCATGTTTACTCAGCAAGAAATCCCATTAATTGCAATGGCTCTTACTTCTAAGTATACATGTTTAGAATTGTAGTCCTTATGTACTAAACGGTAGTCCTTGTATTGATTTGAAGATAGGGTGGGTTTTTGAAAGCTGTTTTAAAGATCTATGATCAGTATTTATGTAATTTATTTTATATACAGTTTTCTAAAATATTTTTCCTTAATGCCTTGATTTTTCTTCCCTTACCTCCAGTGTTTGTTGTGTTAAAATTAAAAAACGTAAGCATCATAGAGTTCTAGAATATTGGTTCTGAAGAGGGGCCATGATATTTTCATGCTGTGAGATAGCCATACTGACATCAAATACCTATAACTGTGCACATCTGTGAAGCTCTTTGCAGATGCATGCTCTAGTGGTTTTGGGTATCTGAAATTCTGGTAATGAAAATCCATGTTAGAATGCAATTTAGTCTAAGAAGGTTTTAAGTCGGTTTTGTACAAGGTCTATTTTTTGAGTGCTTAGGGGCTTTCCTAATTGGACTGACAGTTCTAAATGTGTTCCTTATTCCCTGTGGATGGCAGTCAGGCTAACGAATCATAGCTAAGCACTATTGAAATCCATAAGACAAGTCCTATTTTAATTTTACGTAAATCCCATTTAATTTCAATGGGACCCTTAGTCTGAATGCTGCCCTGTATTCTAACCATGACAGCTTGAATTTTTCCCAGACTGGGGGTGCTCACACACACTCTCTTTATATTACTACTAAATGACAAATGTATCTGTCCTTCCACTTTTGAATGGTTAGATTTAAATTGTGGTATGAAGGAAAGTAAGTTTGATAAGGAAAATCTGTCACTATATTTGCATTGGATGCTGCTATGATTCTACCCTCCTCCCCAAAGATCTTGTAGCCTCAGTACAAGCTTTGAGACTTATGCCCAATTCACCAATGCACACACAAAAATAAATTACCATGGCAAGAGCAGTGTGAGTACAACAGCCAAGAGGAAATTCCCACATCCGTCAAGAACTTTGCATGCACAGGACTCCATTATTGTGTTGCCATCACACACACCCTGCAGACTAGCACTGTCAAATGTTGGAGTGAAACCTCTAATTGTGCTGATCAGCTAGTGGTGGCAGCAGGGAGAGGGCTGGAGAAGAGGGCACCAAGAATATCTCCATACCTTGTCTTCAGTAAGGTGTTGCATGCAGAGGCGTATCTAGGGAAAATAGCGCCTAGGGCAAGCACTGAAATTGCGCCCCCCCCATCCAATCTGACACTCATCTTTCAGAAACTTTAACATAGTTTTTTTTAAAAATTATTTATTTATTTACATTTATATCCCGCTCGTCCTCCAAGGAGCCCAGAGCGGTGTACTACATACTTGAGTTTCTCCTCACAACAACCCTGTGAAGTAGGTTGGGCTGAGAGAGAAGTGACTGGCCCAGAGTCACCCAGCTAGTGTCATGGCTGAATGGGGATTTGAACTCGGGTCTCCCTGGTCCTAGTCCAGCTCTCTAACCACTACCCCACGCTTGCACCACAAAAACTGTAGCTGGGGATGGGAGTTGTAGTTCAGCAACATCTGGAGTGCCACAGGTTGGGAACCCCTGCTCTAGTTGAAGGGCTTCCCAAATGAAGGGCAAAGAAATAAGCTTCTAAGCCCATTTGAACCCCTACAGTCCTTGTTTTACATGTTAGGAACTGTGGACGCCCTTCCAGTTGCTGTATATCAGAGGGACCACTGAAGTATACAATCCTTTTAAAAAGGGAGAAAGAGACTTTTAGTTCACCAAAAGCTGGGAAGGGCCAAGAACTGTGCATGTGTGTTACACTCATGCTGCCTTTAAACACTGATACCAGTCTCCTAGAATTCTTTATAAGCACTTGAAACCAACTAAGCAATTTTTTTCATACATCAGACTTGAAGCAACGTGGGGGAAGCGGGGGGGGGTGACAAACACACACACACACACACACACACACACACACACACACAGGGCTAAGGAAGGAGCGCAACCCTGAGGAGAGCGCCTGGGGAAAGCAGCGGGGGGGGGTGGACAAACACACACACACGCAGGGCTAAGGAAGAAGCGCAACCCTCATCCAATAATAAATAATAATAAAATAAATAAAGAAGGTGACGGGGAAGCAATGTGGAGGAGGGTGGGGGGGAGACAAAAACACAGACAGGGCTAAGGAAGGAGCTGAGCACCTCTCTAAGAAAGGCGCCCAGGGAAGCAGCGTGGGGGAAGTGGACACACACACACACACACACACGGCTAAGGAAGAAGCGCAACCCTAAGGAAAGCCCTGGGGAAAGCAGCATGAGGGAAGCGGGGGGGAAACAAACACACACACACACGGCTAAAGAGGAAGCGCAACCCTCATCCAATAATAAATAATAATAAAATAAATAAGGAAGGTGACAGGGAAGCAGCGTGGAGGAAGGGGGGGAAACACACACACAGGGCTAAGAAAGGAGCCGACAACCTCTCTAAGGAAGGCGCCCGGGGAAGCAGCATGGGGGGGGGGGACAAACACATACACACATACACCCGGGCTAAGGGAGGAGCGCAACCCTAAGGAAAGCTCCTGGAGAAAGCAGCAAGGGGAAAGTGGGGGAAAACGCACACACAGGGCAAAGGAAGGAGCGCGGGGGAACAAACACACACAGGTTTAAGGAAGGAGCGCAACCCTAAGGAAAACGCCTGGAGAAAGCAGCATGGGGGAAGCGGGGGAAACAAACACACACACAGGGCTAAAGAAGGAGCGCCTCTCTAAGGAAGGTGCCTGGCCTGGGAAGCGGTGGGGGGGAAGCCTGGGGGGTGGGGGCAAACAAACACACAGAGCTAAGGAAGGCAGAACACCCAGCAGGCAGCTGCTTTGTCTCCCTGACCACGTGGTTGTGCAGGGAGGCATGCGCCGGATCCAACCAGCTCGGGGGGGGGCGCGCTTTTCTGGCCAGTCGGAGTGCCCTCCCACCACTTGGAGATCTCGCGAGTGCACTATTCAGCTGCTGCGCCTGTGTGAGTGGGGGGTGCATGGGTGCTAGGTCCGCCACAGCCCGACGCCGGCCAATCGCAGCGGTGAGCAGCGCCGGTGCCCACTCGGGCTTGTGATTTTGGTGGTGGTGGGGGGGCAGTCATCTTGCGCCCCCCCTTCATGTGGCGCCCAGGGCACGTGCCCTGGCCCCGCCCCCCGTTACACGTCTGGTTGCATGCTGAAGCCTGTCAGCTTTAATAAGACCTTTAGATAAGACCTAAGAAGGAGTGTGAGGAGGATGATCAAGAAGTGTTCTTCTTCCTTCTTCTTCTTTTTTTTTTTTTTAAAGATATGGGATGAAGTATTTCACTGACTGTGATGAAAGACACTTGTAGATTATTTGGGTAGAAGTCAACTTAAACATTAACTGGACAGAAGAAGAAAAAGAGTTTTTTAATAACAGTTTGATTCACGGAACAGCATACCAAGACCATTATACTTATGCAGTGCCTTTTTCTTCCAGTGAGCCTTGAGCAGTGCCTGCCAGATTGCGAATGATACTTGTTGTCACATTGTGTTAATATAACTGATTTTTGAAGGCTCATGGAAATATGATATTTTTCAATATAACAGTGGATGTATTATTGATCCTGGATATTTCCAGCTGGAGACTGGACTTTCAATGACAGAATTAAATATCTTATTATGATGATTATTAGGAACTATTTATACTATCCAAATATATTGTTTGGTTATTCTAACTGACTGGATAAAATTGTCAGTGACACAAATGTTAATATTACCATTCTTTTTATTGTGGTAGCGTTGTTTTGAAATACAGAATTAAAATTCATATATATGCATTTTCTTCAGTCTTCTTTGAACTGGTTAAAATGCAGCTTTGGGGTGGTTTCTGTCATTATTAGCTGTTATATGTGCATAATGTGGAATATGTCATTTTTAGCTGGCAAAATATCGGAAAATATAAGGGGTTTTTTTGTGAGCCAGACTTTCCTCTGATTTCATTATGCCAGCTCACAGTATTAGTTTGCACCAGCATGTTTTGTCCTTGTGCTATAAATATTCTGCCCAAACACAATGTCTTTGTCTGTAGTAAACAAATGTAATAAAATGTGGGGTTTGCATTTTTCCATATGGCAACAAAACTGCTGAAATTCCTGTGTACTGTGTAATTTCCTCATGCATGGCTCCCTTTATTGTAGCTTGCTTTCCATTTGAGCACTGTGTTTAGGGCTTCAGTAAATAAGCTAATAACTTATAAGAAGCATAGTTTTCCAAAACTTAAAAGTGTTGGATCTCCATTTTAGAGATGCTTATGTGCCCCTTAGATGACAAAATGTGAGTGCAATCTGTGCTCCATTTACCTCAATAATAGTCCTATTAACATAATTGCAACTGCTTTGATAAATACCAGTGACTATTGAATACAGCTTTAAAAAGTTTAATGGCTGTGCCAGTTCAGTGGTATCCTATGTAGTCGTTAACAATTTTTAAAAATAAAATTAAGCACAGTCTTGCCAACACTACCACCGCTTCTCCCATTCTTCCAGGATGAGAAAATAAATATATTTTCAGCCTATTGCTTACAAGTAGCTCTCAGTGAAATCACTTCAGTTGGGTAAGGATTCACTAACAAAGCATGTTACTCCTTTGTATAGCCTCCAGATATGCACCTAGGTAATTTTGGAGCCTGGATCTAAAGGCCTTCCACCCAGAGGTTCAGTCCAAAGGATGCCTCTGATAGCATAGGATGCCTCTGAGCCCTGAAATGATGAAGTATGATATTGTGATTATTGGATCCTGAGTCTACTCTGATGTCTCAACAAGGGCTGCAGTAGCAGTTGTCACCTAGGTTGTGGCCTGCTGGTACCTCTGTTGTGAAATGTCCAAAATGTCTTTTAATAGTAGCATCAGTCAGGTAATTAAGCGCTAGCAATACAAAGCTTTGTATATATAATGTGACTTTTTAAAGTAACACTGGAGCTCTCTTCGGGCATTGTGCCACCAGGTACAGTGTACCCAGGTTGAGTGTGCACACTGGCTAGCCCTGATGTTTTCCTTAACCATGTTTCCCTCCAGTGCCCAGCACTTGTCTGAGGTGGGCAGAACTGAATTCAGGGGCACTCCCCTCACATGATTTAAAGTGGGATGACAGGGTTACACTGGTGTGCTCCTGTTCCCCCTCTGCCTCAGTACACTGTATGCAGTTGTAAAATGCCTGAAGAAAGCTAAGCAGTTATTCAAATAGCATAGTAGAAAAGACATAATGCTAATAATAAATTATGTTCATTTGAAGAAGTAGCTTAAAGATTTTGCTCCACTGGGCCAAAATTACTTGCTTCCATTGCAGATCTGGAAAGGACACAAGGGAGTAAATATTCTTAATCCCTCTGAGTGTCTAATCCATTTAATATGACCAAGCATCTTTCTGTGCATCTCTCTCTGTGGTGTGCCTTGATCATTGACCAAAACCATGTGAGGAGAGGTGGTAGCATTATGGAAATTAGACCAGAAGTGCTTGGTACACATTTGCGTAGTGGTAAAGAATACAGATGTGGCAGTCAAAGTGTGCATCTGATTGAAACTAGTCAGTGTGCATAACTAGAGATCTATTTGGAGGAGTATGCAGGGCTGAAGGCAGTACAGGTCTAGCCCCTTGTCATGTGTAAGTAATAAGTTTATTGTTGTAACAACTGGTCATAACATACTTTTGTCATGTGAGCACTGTTCTGCAAACTCTTCCTCTTTAAAGAACAACATCTCTGTGTTGTGTTACACTATTCAGCTCTATTCTATGCCCACTTTCCCAGTGTATAGTGTGTCTGTTTTATCTGAAGTATCTAGCCACCCACACAACACACATCAAAAGTTCATGGCTTTCCCCCTTCTCTCTTTCATATCTTGCCTTGTATAGCATAGTGAAATCTAAAAGAATGTTTTTTTGTTTTTAAGATGAAAACTTCTCAGCTATTTTTTTCCAGGACCCCAGTACTATTTCTTCAAATGTTATCATTGCTTTGGGACAGTATCTGCGTTTTCCCATTTTCAAAACAGAGCATTGCTTGTGCAGGTTGACCTGTGTAGTTGTGGTAGATTATGCTTCTGCCTACTGAGTTAAGCATTACAATGGAAGATATATGGTCCTTTCCATCTCTAAGGGTTTGAGTTTAGAAAATGTTTGGCAGAAACAAATCTATGTGTTGCAGCTTCTGTTCCATTTCAGTGGTTGTGTGCCACCATTTGATACACATTTTGTGGCTCTTAGATTTCACAATAAGCCATCTTGCAGTCTGGATGCTGCCCTATATGAATAAACCTATTCCAGTGGCAAGACATTGTAATTATAAGGATTATATTTTTCTGGCATGAATTCAATCTTTGAACCATTGCCTCATATCCAAAACTACAACATTTCACTCTTAATAATGTTACATGCAATCTTGGGAATGTTGGAAAGCATCCATACCTTTGGCAAAATAGTGCTTTATTGCCGTAAGTTCTGTTAGTGAAAGAAGAGTTGTGCTCACACAAGGGTTCCTTCTCTGAGCAGAAGTGGTTATTGTATCAGTGCAGTTTTCCTTACATCGATGGAAGGAGCTCCTGTGATGGAACACAGCACTGCCAAAGGTTTGGACGCCCCTCACTTTCCAGTTAAACTTATTGGGCATTCGCATCTGAGGAAGTGTGTTAGTCAATGGAACGTTGATTCTCTATTTTGTGGTTAAGTTGTTTTGTAGTGTGTTCCCCCCCACACACACACACTTTGTGTTCTCCACTTAAATTCTCACAAATTTCTCTGCAGACTCACATTTCAAGGCTTCCCCCTGGAGCGGTGGCAGGGCAGTCGGTGGCAATTGAAGGAGGAGTTTGCCGGTTGGAGAGCCCAGCAAGCTGAACAGCTACTCATCTGGTCAGCAAAAGAGAGCAGAGGCTATTTTGTATAATAAGCTCCTTTGTGTTTTTACAGATGTTGAAAATTTTATCCTTGTTGTATACTCCTTATTGCAACCACGTGCACCCTAACTTGAAACAAGTGCTGCTGTAGCTTTATATTCTTACACTTAATGTGAATGTATATGAGAATTTGTCTCCCAGTGGAATAGAAACTCGGTTCCCAGTTGTGCAAATAAAGATAATGTAGGCATAATTTAATGTTACAAAAACCTTTGTATCTGTTAATTGATTAGCATATAAGGCAACAATACCCGGAAATTCCATGGGGGGAATGCTTAAAAATTGTGTGGTGGCAAATGTTGTTTTGCATTGAGGAGCTACAGGCTTCAGAGCTAGTTAGAATACAAAAGCAATTGAATGCCCTTTATATTATTTAATGGTTTCAGTGGGTCCAGTAGTAACTTAAACGTGCTCTTCTTCCCCAAGTGTGGGCCGCAGAGTGGTTGGTTTCAGTGAAACAATCACTGAAACAATCGAAGAGTGGTTGATTTCTGTAAAACAATCTAGGACAGGATTATAGCCTGATGTGTTTTTGTGTTTTTCTTAATTATTCAGTTGGTGATACTTTTTTCCTGGGCTTTAGTGTTGCATAGCTTCAAGCTGTTAGATATTATGAAAGACTCTGTAAAAATAACATACAGTCATAATGTCTTTACTTTGTGTATAATGAAATATCTGAATGTAAATAAGAACAAAGTTTATGGAAAGAGTCAATATTATTCTTTGGTTTTAAATATATTTTTAAGAGAATTTTGTCAAAAAAAAAAGCTATTACTGGATGAATAATTAAATTCATTACATGATGGAAGAGGATCCTAAATGTACCCTTTAGTTCCTTAAATTCCAAATTTATAGCGAAGGTGTATAAATGTTTGCAATTATATTTACATGTTATGCATGTACTTACAAGTGGCCTTTTGAACAGCGAAAATGTATGGTAATACATAGTTAATGTCCCTGCTTTTGTTGTGGGTGTGAGTTCATTTATCCTATGATTATGTTTCAGGACCTTTTAAAAAGCTTTATTGTTTTTATGTTTACAAGGATATAATGACTACCGAAGAGTTGTGTTTAGTACCTTGTGAACTGTCCAAATGGAATAAGAGAAGTTCATTGGGGTGTGTTTTTATGTGTTAAGACGGTGTATACTCCCTTTAGAAATACCTGCTCAGTTACCTTAAAGCATATTTCTAATCCCACAATAGACTACTTGTCCTCTATTAGTGTGCTACTCCTCTGTTTTCATATAACATTTGAAAGGAAACATAATTAAATACTGTTTTTAATCAGGTGCATTCTGTTTGGTGTTAAGCATGAACTTTCAGTGCTAATTGATGGTATCCCTTGATTTGGGGTTCTTCTAATACATATTGGATTGTGATCTCCACAGGTTGGCTAAACTAAGACTTAGAAATGTATAAGTTATTATCACATAGCTGCATTAGAAAGTGTCCAGATGTACAACAATGTCTGTGTGGAGCATACTGCAGAAATATGCTTAACCAAGTTGTGCTACCGGTGAAATATTCCTTCCCAGATTGGATTCTGGGAAACTTGATTATCTGGAAGTGATCCATTGTTATAATGAGAACTGGGTTACTGCGCCTGCACAGGGACCTCATGGATGGATTAACTAGCTCCTTACTGTCGCCTCTCCCTGCCGTGCATGTGCTCCGTGCTTTACTCTTCTCGGCGTCCGGGCACTATTTTGTCTGTTTCTTTTCGACCACTGATGCATTGAGACCTCTGGTTCTTTGCTCCTCAGTTTTAGAAAAGATAGTGTTACTTCAGACAGATTTTCTAGTGCTAACTCGGACCGTGACCTCGACTATTCTTCGTCTTTCCTTTGAATTTTATTCTTGGATATTTGAACTTTTGATACTTTGACCACTGGACTGTAAGTTGACTATTCTTTGGACTTTGATTCGGATTTGGCAACTCCCTTCCACAGCTTTGCCGTCGGAACAGTCATGGTTGAGAGGAAGAAAATGACATTTAAGCGCTGCTCTCAGTGTTGGGCAAAACTTCCCTCAACTGATGAACATGAACTCTGTTTGCTCTGTTTGGGAGAGCAACATGTCCCAGCTTCTTGTAGGATTTGCAAGTCCTTTTCGAAGCAGATGCTGAGAAATCGTTCTTTGCGCCTGAGAGCCGCTCTCTAGGAAGATGCACTGTGTCCACTGACGAGGCCGGAATCGACATCGATCTCGGTATCAATGTCGACAGGCCCTTTTTCGATGCCTGCCCCGGGGTCTGTGCACGCACAGCCTCAAACCCTGTGGGATAATCTCAAGGAGATGGGCTTCTTGAAGACATAAACAGCATCGTGTGGCCTCCGATAGCGACTCGCCACCTCCGAAAAAGCATAAGTTGTAGTTGGTTCATTCTTCGAGGTTGAGAACTCCCTCACCATCAGCGGTTCAGTATCAACAGCCTGTGCCATCGTCAAGCCTGTCGAAGCCACCTTCTACTAATACCTGGACTGGTCTCTTTTTGCCTCTTTCGATGCCATCATGCTCGGTGCTCCCGACTATCCCATCGGTGTCAACATTCACCACCATCTCGGCATTGATGTGGATGCTGGTTTTCTCTAATCTGATTGCTTCGGCCTTCCCCTCAACTTCCTCAATGTCGACGGTCAATACCGATGCAGGCATTCCATGCTGTGTAGATCCCTCTTCCCCAGTGGCGACACAGCAGCACAAGCCGCTGTCTCTCACGCCTGCAAGGACACCCTTGAAGTCCCCACTGACGCTTTTCAATACCGCGGATGAGGTCTTGTTGGATGAGGGTACCACCAAGTCACTATTGAGTGCCTTGGACTCTGCCACGACTACGCTTTCAGGTTCCACATTCCAGGGATTCCTCATCCCTTGTTTGGATACAGAGGTTGATGTCGAAGAGGATGAATCCATTCTGAAGATGCCTTTGATGTCTCCCCTTTGACTTGGAGCCAGATCTTCCGCCTTTACGATGCCAACGGTCATTCCACCTGTCTCTACTTTGCCCTTGAAACCAACACCTTCTTTTGTGTCTCTGCACAAAAGTGGTGCCTTCAAAGGACCCCATGTGGTGTCTTCAAAGGACTGCATTCATGCCTGTGGGTTTAAGTACACTAATTCTCCATCAGCACAGTTGGATTGGGCAGAGTCCCAATTGTGGAAAACTCAGCGAATGCTGCAAGGCATGCTGCCTCACCAGCCCACACTTCCTGCACCACAACGTGTGCCACCTGTACAGCCTCTGGAGGCGCTGCCTCCAAAACCACCTATGTTCACGAACCAGTGTATTCAGACGACACCGCTGTCACTTGACACCACTGCATTACCGGTGGAGCCACTTTCGAAGTCTCAGCTGCTGGTAGCCCCTGTTGGGCCAGTTCTGGACCTATCTGCGCCTGCCCCGGCTGAGCCCTCAGAGTCTTAGGAGGAGGATTCCTATGATTCTTCTGACACCGACACAGATGGCAACAGTGAAAGACCACGCCACCCCTCTGACCCGCCTTCGGATGTGCCCCTGAGGCCTTCCATGTCTCCCAATGAGGAACTGATATCCTACACAAAGATGATTCAGCAAATGGCGGAAATGCTTGAACTGGAGTTGAAACATCCTGTTACTGACCTACAGGACCCTGTCTATAAAATGCTGGCAACCATTCAATCCACACAGCCGATTGCATTGCCTATGTTGCCTATTATAACCAAGGTGGCTAAAATTTCTTGGGACGTTTTGCAAACATCGACCCCTACGTCAAAGCGTTTAGAGACACTCAGTTGTGTACAAGAAGAAGACAACCTCTCCTTGCTTAAACACCTTGTCCCCAACGCCTTAGTAATTGTCTGCACCTCTTCTAAACCTGGCCATACTACCCCCTCTGATAAAGAGGGTAGAAAACTCGATCTTTTTTGGCTGGCGTATTTACTCTACTGCGAGTCTTTATTATTTATTTATTAGATTTATATACCGCCCTTCCGATATGGCTCAGGGCGGTTCACAACATGATAAAAACAATTAAAAACAAATTAACAATTAAAATCAAACTATTAAAACACAATAAAAGCTTTTTGGCTGCAGCCGCGTCTTCGCAGGGCTCTTCCCGTTACAGGGCGTATAACCCAACATGGTTTTAAGTATCAGGACTGGAAGGACTACTGAAAACCGTTCAAACCGTACCATAAGAAAGTTTATGGTCAACACGTGAAAACTCAAGGTCCTCATAGCAACAAGGACACTTCCAAACAGTCTCTTTGATCTGGGAGACTGTCCACTGCTTCAACTGTCATCGCCGGCCTATGACTTAAACACCACTCCTCTGGCCGCTTGTGGCTTATCCTCGATTCCAACTCTCTTGCCACCCAACATCTTCAGCCTGGCCAGTCATGCATCAGCATGGCACCAGATAACATCGGACTATTGGGTCCTACGGATCATCAACTCTGACTACGCAACCAAGTTCATAACTTTGCCATGTTTTGAGAGCATCAAGTCCACTCCCCCAACTCCAGCCCTCTGGAAAGAGGTTCATGCTTTGCTACAGAAAGACACGGCAGTCCTGGTGCAGTGGACTGAACATCTGTGGGGAGTTTATTCCCACTATTTCCTCGTCCCCAAGAAGGACGGGGGACTCAGGGCCTTTATTGACCTCTGGGACCTGAACTGTTACATAGATACGTGAAAATTCCATATGACAATGCTACAGTGAATTTTTTCGCTCTTGGTCAAGGAGGAGTGGCTTGCCATGTTAGATTTCAAGGACACATATTTTCATATCAAGATCCAAAGCAATCACTGCAAGTTCCTTAGGTTTGCTATAGGAGGTTTAGCATTCCAATACAGGGTGCTACCCTTCGGGTTATCCACTGCACCTAGAGTCTTTACAAAATGTATGTCCGTGATTGTTACTTACTTACTTGAGGACTCGAGGTATCACTGTCTTCCTGTACCTCGACAATTGTCTCAGTGCACAGAGACAGATGCAAATTGGAATCCCACATCCAATTCACACTGTGTCTCCTGTGCGACGGGAATCCAAGTCATCTGGGCCAAATCCAGGCTTCAGCCAGTTCAGTCTATAGACTACATAGGTGCCTGACTGGACACTCTGGCGAAACAAGCCTATCTTCCTCTGGACAGGTTTCAACAAATTTGCACACTTGTCACTCACTTCGAATGCAAGCCTCGCCAATGGGCAGATCGTGAACAGAGATTGCTGGGCCTCATGCAAATCCACAGTTTTCTACACCCACCTGTGGATGCGATCCCTTCACCTGTGGTACCTCTGGGTCTTCCAGCTGAATGTCAACAGCCAGGCGATGCTCCTGGACATTCCTCTTTGGATCTTAAAGTCCCTAACTTGATGGTAGAACAGGGAGAACCTCCTGAGCAGTGTTCCCTTCATCACTCGAGCTTCATTTCTCTGTGTCAACTCCGATGCGCCCCTCCTGGGTTGGGGAGCCCATTGCGGCAAACACCACACACAAGGTCTTTAGACGGTGCACCAATGCCACATGCACATCAACTTTCTTGATGTGATGGCTACTTATTTGGCTCTCAGATCCTTTGCCCTCTTGCTTCAGAATTCGGTTGTGCAGTTACTGATGGACAATTCTACCGCGATAGCCTGTGTGAACCGTCAGGGAGGTACGGTGTCTCAATCTCTCTGCGCCCTGATTTCCCAACTATGGACTTGGTGCATGTTCAGGAACCTCCTTGTGACAGCTCTTCACATCAGGGGGCTGAAAAACGTGGTGGCTGACGATATGAGCAGGACCTTCAATGGCCAGCAACATCACGAATGGGCCCTGAAACAGTCCTGCCTGGACCGACTTGTACAGATCTGGGGCCTTCCTTACAAAAATGTCTTTGCTTCAACAACTAACAAAAAATTTCCACAGTACTGTTCAAGAGTGGGCATTGGTCCTGGCTCCCTAGGGGATGCGTTCCAACATCACTGGGGTGGAGACCTGCTTTACCTGTTTCCCCTTCAACCCTTGATCAGCAGGGTAGTTGGCAAGCTGATGTGCGACAATGCGTGCGCCATCTTAATAGCACTGTGGTGGCCTTGACAAACTTGGTTTGTGTCGCTCCTCAGACTGACAAAGGGCAACTATTATCACCTGCCTCTGGATTTAGATTTGCTGTCGCGAGACAAACCTTGCACCCATCCCTACAGACTCCCTGGCTCACAGCCTGGAAGGTCAGCTGTTGAAAAATATTCTTCTCAATTCCCGAAGAGCTTCCATTCGAAATAGTTATGTGAGTAAGTGGAAGCATTTCACCATGTATGCCAGGGACCATGGCTTCTGCCCTTTGAAAGCTTCTCCTACTCAGGTCCTCCTGTACCTCACTAGCCTGAAGGAAGCTGGTTTAGCTAACATGTCCTTTTGAGTCTACCTTGCCACTCTTTGTTCCAAGTATTCCAGCTGGCAAGGCCACTCCGTCTTCTCACACTCTTCCCCCACCCCCCACTCTGTCCATGCCCCTACAGAACAATGGAGGCTTTCCCTGGTTCTCTCCTCTCTGATGGAATATCCCTTTGACCCTTTTCATGAAGCCAGTCTACGTTACCTGATGCTTAAAACTGTCTTTTTAATAGCAATTACTACCGCCAGGCGCATGAGCGAATTGACTGCCTTGCGCACAGATGCACCTTATACACAGTTCTATCCTACCAAGGTCGTCATGCATACTGACCTGGCCTTCCTGCCTAAAGTTGTCACGGACTTCCACTTGTTCTTCCCTCCTACTTTCAAAATCCTGTGTCTCACTTGGACAAGGCTTTACATTCTCTTGATGAGTGGTGTTATTTCCTCTACTACCTGAAACGTACGGCAAGTATGTGGTGCACTAAGATGCTCTTTGTCTTGTTTAAAGGCAAGAACAAGGGCTTTTCTGTCTCCAGGCAGAGACTTTCCCCATTATTTGGTGGAGCTTATTTTCCTGATGTACAAATTACAGAATCAACAATCTCCCAGACTTATAAAGGCACACTCCACGAGAGCGTAGGCCGCTTGTGCTGCTCACTTAACTGGTCTCCACTTAAAGGACATCTGTGCTACGGCTACCTGGTTGTCTCACTTGCCCTTTATCAAACATTATGCCATTGATTTGTGCTTGGCTGCGGAAGCCAGCTTTGGGAGAGAAGTACTCAAACGGGTTGTCCAATCGTGGGTGAAATGGGTGCTTCGAGGGGAAAAGCTAGCTAGTCACCCATTTCTCATGATAATGGATCACTTCCAGATAGACAGGTTGCTTATCTGTAACATGATCTGGAGGTGATCCGTTGTCAGTCATGAGACCCACCCGTACCTCCCCACTGCAGCATTTTCAACACAAGACTGACTTGCCTGCTTGGTCAGTGACTCCCACTCTGCATGGGTCCACTATTATCAGCCGGGTCTCCAAGAAACTGGGACAACATGGTGCCCGGATGCCGAGAAAAGTAAAGCACGGAGCACATGCACAGCAGGGAGGGGTGCCAATGAGGAGCTAGTTAATCCATCCGTGAGGTCCCTGCGCAGGTGCAGTAACCCATTTCTCATGACAGACAACAGATCACCTCCAGATTATAAATTACAGGTAAGCAACCTGTTTTTCTAGTTTGAGGAAAAATCTCGATTTACACAGCACTGATTGGCTGGCTGTTGCCTGACATTAAAGGCCTTATTTTCTCCTCCTCAAAGCCGAGCCATGTACTGTGCTGATTAGTTCTTAGGTCAGTCATTAAGCCACTTGCTCCTTAGTCAGTTTTACAGTGTAAAAAGGGTGGGAATGTTTTAAAACAATAAATATAGCAATAGCAATAGCACTTACATTTATATACTGCTCTATAGCCGAAGCTCTCTAAGCGGTTTACAATGATTTAGCATATTGCCCCCAACATTCTGGGTACTCATTTTACCGACCTCGGAAGGATGGAAGGCTGAGTCAACCTTGAGCCCCTGGTCAGGATCGAACTTGTAACCTTCTGGTTACAGGGCGGCAGTTTTACCACTGCGCCACCAGGGGCTCTAGACAAGCACTAGACAAATGTTTAAACGGAAGGATGGAAGGCTGAGTCAACCTTGAGCCCCTGGTCAGGATCGAACTTGTAACCTTCTGGTTACAGGGCGGCAGTTTTACCACTGCGCCACCAGGGGCTCTAGACAAGCACTAGACAAATGTTTAAACACATAGCCATGGAGGTTCTTAGACCTCAAAACAAAGCAAACGGCCTGCCTAAAGCATGGGGAGAGAGATGACAATCAGCTTTCATCCAGAGCCAGGTAAGAAGCAAAATTAGCTAAGAAGCAAAAGCTGGGGAAGCAGGACTTGCCCTGCAGCAAAAATACAAACAAACCCCAAACCACCTACACATGCTCTCATGTTCAGGAATGTCTGCGTGCAGCCATCCTATTTTTTTCCACCATTGGTAAGTTTCTGGACAAAGGGAGACAGATTGGTACTCTGTTTCATACTCGCAAGTTCCCTTGATTCTTGGTTGTCAGCAGAGAATGTGTGTGTGTGTGTGTATATACACACACACACACAGGTCAAATGATGCCATCAGGTACGTGGTGCTGTGTTACCCTTTTAAATGTACAGCATGCTCTCTGAGCGGGGCGAGGGTTATGGGAGGTCATCCTTTCAATAACTTTATGCAACTACTTATTCTATATTTATGCTTGAGTCATAAATATGAAATAAGGCCCTGATTGAAAGTATATTTGACACGGCAGTCAGGTTCAATGGCCTCCGGACCGGTCCGGACCCATCCCTAAAAATTGCAGATGTTCCAAATTGAGGCTTCATTCAGCCATCTCTGCAGAATCCATGTGATATGTCTGAGGAAGGTGGGTTTAAAAAAAAAAGAAAAGAAAAGAACCTAGGAGGATTCTAAAGAAGTTACGCCCTGTGATTTCTGCTTTCAAAACTACTTTAGGGCTAGTTTATTTAATAAGAATAATTAAGTGCCAAAGCTTTCCCTGGACTGGACTTCTTCTCCCTGTAGTTGGAGGTAGGTTGCTTATATCAGCACTCTGCCACAAGAGATACTATCTCTTTGAGATTCAAGCTTACAGGAAGTACAGAGACTTGTGCTTCAAGGATGGGGAAGGGAAAGCCTTCTCTGAGGAATGCATTTTTTCAGCAGAATAGTCACAGATTACATAATTCCCAGCCCATGGTGGCTGGGGCAGTTTTGGTTCTCTCTACTGCAGATGTCAAAAAGAGTTTACTGGAGGCTTCTGGTGGTTCTCAGTCTGCTGCATCCAGACCAAAGCAGGGCATTACACTCCAATGTAGAAATCTTGAAAATGACAGCACAGAAAATAAGTTGCTGAATGACAGTCTTTTGAATACCAGAAAGGGATCTACCAGCAAATCTTAAACTTGAAAACGGAAAAGATTCATTAACCCCTGCTAACTTGGCAAAGAGGCACCTTTTAATGTGGTGATTCTCTTTATTTAGCAGGGGGAGAGTAACTGGCCCTCTCCACCCCCAGCACAGTACCTCCAGTGACTGTTGTTGGTGTCTATCTTCTGTTTCTTTTTAGATTGTGAGCTCTTTGGGGATAGGGATCTATCTTATTTGTTGTTGTTTCTCTGTGTAAACAGTCCTGAGCCATTTTTGGAAGGGTGGCATAGAAAATAAATAAATAAATAGGCAGCATCTATGAACCAATTTTGATTTTATATCATTGAAATAATTAGATCTGGAAAATACCTTACTGAAGGGTACGTCTTGCAGCTATTTTGCCGTACTATCCAAATCTGAACTCTGGCAGTTTTCTCTCCTGACTAAGAAGTTTGAGAGGTGTTGTTAATCTATTCCTAGTTATAAATTCTGCCTTGAAACCTGCCTTGAGTATTATCAGCACTTATAATGAAAACCTTTGAACCCATGGCTATAATATCTTTCAAAGCATCTTTTACTTAAGACATCATTTTTAGCAGCTGTTATATCAGCCAGAAGAACTAGTGAGCTGTCAGCTTTGACTTACCATTATCGGATTCCACAAAGAAAAGGTTGTTTAGTTTACATTGAATTTAGACATAATGTTGAGACCTAAAATTTATCTTCATATCAACCAGGATATTATTTTTTACCTACCTTTCCCCCCAGAGCCAATTTCAAAGTAGGACAAGTGTCCTCATATGGTGGATATTGGATGAGCACTGGCATTTTATTTAGACAGGACTAAACAATCGAAGGAAGATAATGCCATGTTCACTTCCCATCAAACAAACAAAGGTAAAAAGATCTTGAAATGGAGATTTTTGCACTGGATTGTAGATGCAATAAATATAGCTTATAGATCTGCAAAACGGCCACCTCCTTTGAAAATAAAGGCTCATTGAACAATAACACTGGGATCCTCTTTCGTCAAGAGGGTTTCTGAAGCAAATGTTACTGTAGTTAGCTTACCAATATGAAGGAGGATTCAGGTAACCAATCTTCTATTACTGTTAATGCATGGAGGCCCATGGCAAATAGTTTGCTTACCTATTACGGTTGGTCTTTGAGTGGTCCTCATGCGTTCATATGACCCTATAGCAGGTGCTCTAAATGTGCTTGCCTAACAGTAATGCCAGCCACGTGAGGGTGACAGCAGAAACTTCAGCTAAAATGTTGTATCAAGTGTTGACTGCTCAGGTCCAACTCCATTAGTGTGAATGCACAAAGATCATTCAAACATCATTGTTTATAGGTAAGTAACCTATTTTGCTCTGTACGTTTTTTAATAGTGACAGCATTCAGACATGCAATTCCCACCTGTAGCCTAAAGTGCTACAATTCAGGGCAAGTATGATAATGCTTCTTTGCCAATTATATAAACAGACCTGTCCTTTAGTGTGACTACAAAAAGGCAAATTGAATTAAAACTATAGAAAAAAAGAGAATTGGTGCGGTGGAAGAGTTAGTTACAGAACATTAATTGTCTCTTCAGAAATCCTGAAGGGCTGCTGCTGCTATTATTATTATTATTATTTTATTTTATTTTATTTTATTTTATAATAACTCAATTTCTATACTGCCCTTCCAAAAATGGCTCAGGGTGGTTTACACAGAAAAATAATAAATGAATAAGATGGATTCCTGTCCCCAAAGGGCTCACAATCTAAACGAAACACAAGATAGACACCCGCAACAGTCACTGGAGGAGGTACTGTGCTGGGGGTGGAGAGGGCCAGTTACTCTCCCCCGCTAAATAAAGAGAATCACCACGTTAAAGGGTGCCTCTTTGCCAAGTTAGCAGGGGTTAGTATAAGTGGGGAAAACAGAGAAACAAGAAAAATGCCTGCATGCCAGGGCTACCCATGCTGCCTTACCAAGTTCTTGCTGGTGTATGTCTACATTGGTACAATTCTGGTCACCCCATCTCAGGATATTGTAGAACTAGATAAGTTGCTGAAAATAGCAACCAACATGGTTAGGGATTGATGAACCATCTGTTCAAGAAAAGGCTACAGTGTCTGGGACTCTTCCATGTAGAAAAAAGATGGCTAAGGAAGATATGCTAAAGGATTATTATATCTGTGGTGTGGAGAAAGTGGGTAGAAAGAACACTTTCCTCTCTCCCATCATCTTAAAGCTTAGCATCGCCCAATGAAACTGATTAGCAATAGATTCAGGACAGGCAAGAGAGAGTACCACTTCACACAACACTGAGTGTGTGGAATTTTGTGTCACACTCTTCCTGAGCAAACTGCTCCAGCTGTGTCAAGTATGAAGGGTGTGTTCTCCAGACTGCATATTTCAATTCTTTCCATAGATGTTCAATAGGATTCAAATCAGGGCTTATAGAAGGTCACTTCAGAATAGTCCAATGTTTTGTCCTTAGCCATTCTTGGGTGTTTTTTGCTGTGTTTTGGGTCATTATCCTGTTGGAGGATCCATGACCTGCAGCTGAGACAGAGCTTTCTGACACTGGGCAGTACATTTCGCTCCAGAATGTCTTGATAGTCTTGAGATTTCATTGTTCCCTGCACAGACTCAAGGCACCCCACGCCAGATGCAGCAAAGAAGTCCCAAAATATAACCAAGCCTCCTCCATGTTTCACAGTAGGTATGGTGTTCTTTTCTTTGAAAGCTTCATTTTTTCATCTGTGGATACAGAGCTGATGTGACTTGCCAAAAAGCTCCAGTTTTGTCTCATCTGTCCAAAGGACATTCTCCCAGAAGCACTGTGGCTGGTCAATATGCATTTTAGCAAATTCCAGTCTGGCTTTTTAATGTTTTTCTTTCAACAGTGGAGTCCTCCTGGGTCTTATTCATTCCATTGAGCACACTGTTACCCAAAAAGCAATGGATGGTGCGATCAGACACTGATGGACTTTGACCTTGGAGTTCAGCTTGTATCTTGGAAGTTGTCCTTGGCTTTCTGTCTACCATTCTCACGATCCTTCTGCCCATTCTGAGGCCAATTTTCCTCTTCCAGCCATGTCCAGGGAGGTTGGCTACAGTCCCATGGACCTTGAACTTCTTAATCATATTTGCAGCTGTTCTCACAGGAACATCAAACTGCTTGGAGATGATCTTATAGCCTTTGCCTTTAACATGCTTGTCTATAATTTTCTTTCTGATCTCCTCAGACAACTCTCTCCTTTGCTTTCTCTAGTCCATGTTCATTGTGGGACACACGATGATAACAAACAGCAGAGTGACTACTTTTCTCCATTTATATAGGCTGAATGACTGATTGCACGATTGGAGACATGTGTGATACTAATTAAAGAAAACAGCTAATTTGAAAAATCACACTAATCTAATTATTTATGATCTTTTCTAGGGGTACCAACTAATGTCTCCAGGCCACTTTAGAATATCTTTGTAGAATTAGCAATACTTGATCTCTTTTCACACTTGCTTTGCTTTGCTTTACTCGATGACATATCAAAGGCATGCAGGTATACATGGGACAATTGCTTTTCATTTAATCGCTTTTCAGGAGGCATAAAACACTTTTTCAATGAGCTGTAAGGGTACCAACAAATTTGTCCACATGTGTAACACATGGCTATTGCTTTCATTCTGTGCTGGTTGGTGTTTTTTTGTTTTTTGTTTTATTAAGCATCTTGTTCATAACTGTGGCAAACAGGATGCTGAGCTAGATGGACTTTTTGTCTGCTCCAACAGGACTCTTCTTAGGTTCACCCTTTTCACTTATCCCTTATTAGAGTTGTGAAAGTCCAGTAGAGTAGTGGTGGAGCTTTTGCCTTCCTGCAACCGTGAATCTTTGATATACCATTCCTAAAATCCTGTTTGATAGACTTGGAAAAATCTAGTTTAAATAGATTTTAAATTCCCCCTGTTGCGACTCTTTAAGAGACTCAACTGTAGGCTAGGTCAAGTCCCAGTAGAATATAGAATATATACCTTGGAGAGCAATAGCCCAGTTGCACTCAGCTGAGACAACTTGAAGAGTAGCCACACTGAGAGGGATCAGCATAGAACAGAGCTTGGTTAATAAAAAAAAGAACTCATAGACCAAATTATGAAGTTAGTGCCTCTGAGGCCAGCTAGCCTTATGTTGTTAGGATGTCAAACCTACACCTGGGAAAGTTGACTATACATATGGAGAACAAAATTAACATGTGTTCCCTCCCCCAAACAGTATCTTATTATTCTTGGTGCTTCCCAAGTTAACTATATTCCCTTGAGACTTTTTTCCTTAAGATAACAGAGTTATCTCAACACGGTTTGGAAATAAAGGATGGGGTGTGTGTTTTTACACAGCGATGTTTGGTTCCCCCGCAAAAGTTTTGCACCCATTTTATCCCTTATTTTGATTATGCAGCAATCTTCTATTGGCCTAGTGGGAGGAGATGGAATAGAATGGCCAGAGTATTGGATGAGGGGCTGAGGATAGGTTCCTAGCTGGACTGTAGTGCTCTTCTGCTGTCCTGGAAAAAGCATTTGCTTTGCAAATGTAATAGATTATGAGATTTGTCGTATACCATGAGAATGCAACTTGGTTTTGCAATTTGAATGAACAAGAATTAATCAACAAGCCTTCTCAATGAATCTAGTAGTGCTCGGAGGCTTTCAGTGCTAATAATGATGGTCAATAAGATAGCTAAACACTTCATCTGAGATCTTGCACCAACTTGCCTAGATGCCCAAATCAAATGTGTTAATGTGTTCTTCATTTTGTTCTCTCCACACAAAAAAGTTTTTATGGAAAAGGAATTGTGCTTAATAGGGACTACTCACCTCTCCTCCACTAAGAGTTAAGTTTAAGTCCTTCGGGACAACCCACCCCCCACTCCAGTCTGTTTCCCACTCTCTGGCCCAAAATGGTATTGACTTTAAATACAACATTGATGAGGTGTAATGCATTAAAGCTCTGTAATGTTAGTGTTTACAGCACTGTAGAAAACCAAAAGCCAAGTTCAGGGTGGCTCATGGTGACCAGTGTGTAATTACTCTGAGGGGGAAATGACCACAGTGGGTGGGAAAACCAGCTGCAATTGCTGAAACTACAGTGAAGGAAGCCAGTTTAAATGAAGGCTAGTAGTTTACTATACCTTGAAAAAATAGGGTATTTTCTCAGGGTGGCAATTGCCATCAGTATTTACAAGGCCCTGAAGAAACTACAGCAGTATATAATACTGACATCCACAACTGCTGAAGATTACAACAATGTATTTCTAAATAAACAGACATTGCCTTTTATTTTTCAACATTTGGATGTTATATTTTGAAATTGCTTAGTTTATTCATAAAACAATGTGGTTGTGCACGCATCACTTTACAATACCACATTGTTTTCATGTGCAGTATGAGGCCTGCTCACAAAGATATAAGCAAATGACTTCTAAAAACAAAGTCAAGGAAGATAGCTGCTTTTATTAGCAAAATGAATAAATGTATATTTTCCCTGAGGCGGAGGAAATTGTTGAGACCAATTCACCTTTATGGATTTTGGACGGTACAAGGCAGCATGGAAGCTGCAAGAGAAATATCTAAGACATTGCATGATGGAGTAGAAGCTGTGATGGTAAACTGCAAGAAACTAGCAACCAATTCCATTTTTTCACTGGATAGCAAATACGTGGTGTTACTGGCGACTCACCCATCCCTTTCCTGTTTTGAATCATTCTTGCTTGGAACTAACCAAGGAACAAGTTAGCATAATGCTAACTGTGTTCTGTATTCTGTGTTCTGTATTCTAACTGTGTTCTGCCCATAATTCTGTTGATGCCCTGGTGAATACCTGGAACAGGGAACCCGCCATGGCAGTAGACACAATCACTCCCAAGTGTACTCTCTGATCCACTTAGAAATTAGCTCCATGTTATATGGAAGAGCTATGGGAGCTGAAGCAACAAAGTAGATGTCTGGAGTGCAAATGGAGGAGGACTTGCCTCAAATTCAATAAAACACAGCATAGAGCCCATTTGAAGGCCAATGCTATGGCAATGGGTTCTTCATTCTGAAGTGATTTTATTTTACGACTATGATGACAAATATTTATATAAAACTTATCAACAAAAGTTCCCAAATAGACACCAGCAACAGCCACTGGAGGAATGCTGTGCTAGGGTTGGATGGGGCCAGTTGCTCAGTACAGAAAATCACCACTTGAAAAAGATGCTTCTTCAACGTGGTCTCTGTCTTCTACACAAATGGGCTATGCGCCTGCGCAGAGACCTCGTTGGAAACTAACAAGCTCAATTCTTCTTCTTTGGGCAGGAACCCTGCCCCCAACTGCTTTATGTGGCTGCGCCACTCCTCATCCCCTCAGTATTTTGTTGTCCACACTTCAGTGAACATTGTGGAGTCCACAACTCGAAAATGAGTAGGATCTGCCTAGCTCCTTGTTTTTCTCCCTGCTTTTTCCTTTCTCTTTCTTTATTTTTTATTTCTTCATGTAGTAGCGATTTTTTTCTTTGCATTTTGGTTTTTTACGGGCCTTTCCCTTCTTCGGAGCTCCAGTCCTGTCTGGGACAGAGCGTGGTGGCCAGCTGGCCTTTGCTGTTTATGCCAGGCATGACGAACTTCCAAAAGTGTGTTTGGTGTGGATCTAAGATCCCTTCCCCCGATACTCATACCAAATGTCTCTTGTACCTGAGGGAAAATGTACCTAGTATTATGGCTGAATGGGGATTTGAACTCGGGTCTCTCCTAGTCCAGCACTCTAACCACTACACCACGCTGGCTCTGGCTCTCCACACTGGTTTATGAAGCAGGCTTGTAAGAATAGGGCTTCTCACCTGCACATGGCCCTGTGTGATCTGGCTCTCCATTTGCTGGAAGCCTTATCGTTGAAGCGATCCATGAAAATGGCTTTATCGGTGACATCGGAGCATTCTGTAGAGGTTGAAAATCCGGGCTTGATACCGGTATTGACACCTACTGTTATTCCGTCGATGTTTTCAAGTGAGCTTTTGCGAAGCGTTCCATGCCCATGGTACCAGAATTGTCCATGATCCCTATGGTTTCAGTACCCAAGAAGAAGAGGTCGAAGGTGCATTGTGATTTACCAGGGGGTCAACATCTCACTCCTATACCAAAGAAAAAGGTGGCCTCGTCAGTTCCCATGTTGGAGGCTCCTGTGGCCAAGAAACTGAAGGTGGATGCAGATCATCCTACACCAAAGTCTTCGGTCTCAGCTAGGCCTGACTCGCCTGTGGAGGACTCATTGAACTTGGTCCCTGCTTGGGTTTGCTCGAGTAGAGAACATTCTGTGGCATCGATGTACCTGGTTACGCTTCATCGGACAGGGAGGCATATTCCCCAGACATCATTTGCCACCTCATAGGTGCCAGGAACGCATTCCTCATAGAGACTGCAGTGCTCGTTGGGACTCAGATTTGTGCTCATCAGATTACAGGCAGGAGTGGACCTGGGACCAATGTGAGCCTGCTTACTCGGATAGTACTGAGCATCAGAGCACCGTTCTCCCTTGGTGGCGGTTGAGCTGTCCTATAACGCTTGGTGCCAGGAATCTGGATCGTATGGGAGACTTCCGGTTGCAATGCCAGGGCAGCTGGCTGCTCCTCTGCAAAGAGGAGACGAGAAGGAGAAATAAGGGGGGTTTTGAGGCTTCAAAACCCTCCCACGTCATCCTGGATTAAAGGATTGACTCAAGATAAACCACGATTTCTCATATGCTGGTCATCTGATTCAGGGATTGGGCTGAAAAGCTCGGTTTTTGTCTCAAGGTGATCGGCAGGGAAAAGGATTCCATCTTCGCTTGTCTCCTTCTCAGGAAATCTTCATGACTGAAGCTGCCCGGCAGACAATCTCTATGGCTTGGATATAATTAATGTTTGAAGTTCAGAAGCTCACCTCTTTAGTGAATGATGATGACAAATTGATGAAATTCCTCATGCATTTCTGGGAAAGATGCTACAGATAAGGCTGTAAGTTTCTCTTTGGATTGAAGAAAGGAATTCTTTCTTTTTCTTTGTTTGCTAAATACTGAAATTTTAAACTTAAATTGTTGATTAAAAATTTTTAACATTCGGAAAGGATTTTATTAGTGGGGATTGCTATTCTTTAAGCTTAAAGAAGAGATGTCTTGGTGTTTCCTGTTTGCTATGGACTCTACCTATCATTCTTCTTAACCAATGAAAACAACAGATGTTCCACACCACCGTGAGAAAACGCTAAATGCCAGTGATTAGATAGAATCCACGCTGCAGAACTGTTTATATTTGAGAAATAAGCACAGGCTTTTACTTTCCGTTTTGAGATCAAGGACAAACATTGCTTTGCAAGTATTTTTCCTTTCTTAACCCCTTCATATCATTATGAGAGGCAAAGCTCATCAGAGTCAGACACATACACAAGCCAGGAAACCTTCACTTCCAGATTCAGGTGTGGGGGAAACCACAACACCTGTAGCTATGGATCAAATGCTCTCTGAGATGAAGCAAATACTGCAATCAAATGCCACTGCCCTCAAACAAGTCATTTTGGATATGACCCAGATGAAACAGAATTTGAATGGATTAAATGATAAAATTTCAAAGATTGATGAAACTGTCAAGAAATTAGCACAAGATAATAAAGAATTTAGATTAAGAGTGGAAGCTTTAGAGAAAGATTTGGGATCACTGAAAGATGACAGAGAAAGACTATTAGATCAAATGGCTTTGCTGGAATTAAGACAAAAAGAGAGATTTTTAAGGTTTAGGGGCATTCCAGAAATTCCCAACCAGAATATTAAGAAACTACTTGGAGAAGAACTTGCACTACTTTGGGGACTTACAGCAGGAGAGATGGAGGCCCAGATTGAGATAGCTTTTCGTCAAAACTCGGATTTTGCCACAAGAAATAAACTAATCAAGGACTGTCTAGTACAGTTCACTACTAAATCAATAGCTGAACGAATCATCCAGGCTCATCTCACCACAGCCCTAACAATTCAAGCTCATCAGATAAAAATTTTGAAGGAAATTCCAGCTAGAATTCTAAGAAAACGTAAGGATTACAAATTTTTGACTGATGCATTAAATGCCAAGGGAATACGTTTTAGATGGGAATTGCCAGAGGGACTCTCTTTTTTCTACAAAAACAAGAGGAATAGACTTACTGAGCTCCTCAAAGCACAAGAATTTTGGCGGAAATATAATAAGGATTTATCTTCTGAGCATCCTGTTCCATAAATATATAATCTAAATCAGTCCATATGGATTACAAATATACACACAGAATTTTTTCTTGGAATCTAAATTTTTAGAAAATCCAATGGACAAGACTGAAAGATTTTTGGATAAGATATAGTAACTTGGTCAAAGTTATGCTAAAATATGGAACTCAATGAAAAAGGATTTGCAAAGATGGTCAGAGCACCGTTCTCCCTTGGTGGCAGTTGAGCCGTCCTATAACGCTTGGTGCCAGGAATCTGGATCGTATGTTCAATATCAAGTGGACTATCATTCAGACCATTCTGATTATGGTAGGCCTCAATATGGTTCTCGTTACATGGAAGGTCCCTCATATGGGACACCTGGTACCGTGAGGTGCTGGTGTAAGCCCCTGTCACATTTGGAAGGGAGGTCACGTTCCCGCTCTCTGCAACTCTCCCCTCAGGATTGAGCTGAGCAACAAGAACCGCCCCCTTCAGCTTCGGGTTGGCAAAGCGGTCTCCCCTACGGGTTTGACAACCTTAGCTCAGGACTCTTTGGCTCCTCCTGAGTCGGAGTATGAGAATGATACCAGCACTCAGGAGTCGGAATATGCTTCCTGAGGGTCATCTCTGCTTGATATACAATCACATTCGAAGTTGGTCTCCCCGTCAGAGGACCTTAAACAATACTCTGCTTATGTGGCATGGCTTCGGCCCTCAGTGTCATTCTCGGTACCCAAGAAAGCGGGGAACTGGATCCATTGTTCAGCCTGATCGATTCAGAGGCCAAGGTACTGGTAGTTCTGCCCCTTAACTGAGCTTTACTGGGGGTCATGAAGGGTCATGGGAAGTCGACTTCCAGTTGGATGGCTGAAGAGGCTGCATGCTTCCCGACAGGGGAGACCAAGGAGGAGTTGTTTTGGGGTTTTTTGAGCCTTCTTAAACCCCCACCACCAACACCACCCTGGGTTAAAGGGTTTGGACTGAGATTGCCCACTGCATCCCCCGGAGCCTGCTCCTTATCTCAAGTTGCGCTGGAAAGTACAGCTTTGATTTAAGTCGAGCGGTGGGGGCTGGGATTCATCAAGCTATACTCCTCCTTTGGAAATCCAAGGACAGAAGCTTCTCCGGCATCCAATCTCTTTTGGTTTGGATTATAATTAATGGTTATAGGTCAAGAAGCTTACCCCGAAGCGTGATCAGTGATAAATTGCTGGAATTTTATCTGCTGTTGCTGTAAGGATTGGGCTGCTGCCAAGCCGTGGCTGAGAGGTCCGTTTGAGTCTGTCAACCATAAATTAAGGTTGGGAACTGAATCTGTCTATTAAATGCTGCAATTCAAGTATTGAACTGATGGTTAAAAATTCCAAAACTTAAAAAGTAAAGTAGTTGGGACTATTCTGTGAATTCTCCAGAGAGAGTAAAACTTAAGAAGCAAGTGCTATTTGCTGTTGAATATGTCTATCAGAAACTGCACCAATTAGATGAAGGTGGACCATTGAACCGTGGGAAAATAAATTTGCGGTGATAAGACAGAACTGCGGTCTGGAGCCGAGTCTATTTGGAAACAATTGGAGGCCTGTACATTTTTGGATAACAGGGAGACTGAATTTTGCTCTAAGAGTTGTGTTTCTGGGTTTGACTATTTACATACTGCTTTATTTTTTATTATTATTGTTATTATTATTATTATTATTAATAATTTGATTTCTATACCGCCCTTCCAAAATTGGCTCAGGGCGGTTTACAAAGAAAGATAACAAACAAATAAGATGGCTCCCTGTCCCCAAAGGGCTCACATTCTCAAAAGAAACATAAGACACACACCAGCAACAGTCACTGGAAGTACTGTGCTGGGGGTGGATAGGGCCAGTTACTCTCCCCCTGCTAAATAAAGAGAATCACCACGGTAAAAGGTGCCTCTTTGCCCAGTTAGCAGGGGTGAAAAAGAGTTGAAAATAATGCAAAAAGTTAAACAGAATCCAACACAAGCCAGAAGGCTTTCTGTCCCAAACCCAGGTTTGGGGGAAGGGAAAATGTCCTCAGAGCTGGATGAGACATTAGTTGCTATGAAACATCTACTAGAAGCTAACTCTGGGACCGTACAACAAGTAAGTCAGGACTTACAAACACTGAATAAGAGAACATCAAATATTGAGGAGACAGTGAAAAAATTAGCTGATGACAATAAAGAATTTAAAAGAAGGGCAGAAAGTTTGGAGCAAGACCTGGGATCATTAAGAGATGATAGGGAAAAATTACTAGACCAGATGGCTTTGCTAGAACTGAGACA
Source organism: Hemicordylus capensis (assembly GCF_027244095.1). Classification (NCBI taxonomy): domain Eukaryota; kingdom Metazoa; phylum Chordata; class Lepidosauria; order Squamata; family Cordylidae; genus Hemicordylus; species Hemicordylus capensis. The sequence continues at coordinate 258,408,952 of NC_069657.1, forward strand.
AAAAGAGCGCTTTCTGAGGTTTAGAGGAATCCCAGAAAAAACTGGGCAAGATATCAGAAAAGTGCTTAGGGAGGAACTTGCGCTTCTTTTGGGAACCTCAACTGAAGAGATGGATAAGCAGATAGATTCAGCTTTTCATTTAAATTCTGTATATGCCACAACAAACAAGGTACCAAGAATTTCTATGGTTCAATTTAACTCCAAATCAATCACAGAGCAGATACTGCAAGCACATTTTGCTAAAGCCCTTACCATTGAAGGCCAACAGGTTAGAATTTTGAAAGAAATACCATCCAGGATCTTAAGGAAACGTAAGGATTACAAATTTTTAACAGATGCCTTAAACGCCAATGGAATACATTTCAGATGGGAAGTGCCTGAAGGGGTCTCCTTTTTTTTTTACAAAGGGAAGAGGAATAGGTTTTCAGAGCTCCTCAAAGCGCAAGAATTTTGGCGTAAATACAAAAACACTTTAACTCCAAAGCACCCAGTGCCTTCAACACATAATTCCAACTAGTCAAAATGGATTACAAAATAGTCTCCTGGAATGTCAATGGTTTAAACAATAGAACCAAAAGGGCAAAAAAAAAAAATTCATTTTCTTAAAAAGCAAAATTTGGACAGTATATGTCTACAGGAGACACATATTAGAAAACAAGATAGAAAATATTTGGTTAATAAGGCCTTGGGCCAAGAATTCGTTTCCTCTGACAAAAAATAAGAAAAGTGGGGTAGTGCTCTATGTGAAGCAACAATTTGAACCCAAGTTGATTTTTAAAGAAGGCAGGGTGATAGCTTTGGAAATTATAGTTTCTGGACTTAAAATGGTGATAATCAGAATATATTTACCCAATAAAAAAAGTAGAATTTTATAAATATTTAGAACAGAAGGTGGCTAAGTTATCGAATGCTAACTTAGTCCTGTTGGGAGATTTTAATGGGGCTGTCTCTACAACTTTAGATAGAAAATCTGATAAGTCTGAAAGGATTTTGGAAGGTATGCTACCAAAAGCCTTTTTTGATTTAGTAGAACACATGGATCTCTATGATTTGTGGAGAATTAAAAATTCAAATGCGAAGGAATATACCTATTTCTCTGAAAGATACAAATCCCACTCAAGGATAGATATGGTCTGGACATCCAAATCTATCATGTCATGTATGAAAAGAATGGATATTATGCCTAGAACTTTATCAGATCATAATGCAATTTGCTTTACATGGAAGAAGACAGGAATGGTATCCTTTCATTGGAGACGCAATGAATATTTGCTGAAAAAAAGCAGAAATTGTGGAGAAAGCCAAAAGAAAGTTAAAGGACTATTTTGAACTGAATTTAAACCAAGGAATGGACAATAAAACAGTTTAGGACACAGGAAAAGCGGTTATGAGAGGCTTTTTTATACAACAGAACACATATCTTAAGAAACAAAGGGGATTGAAAAAAGAGTGACTGCTGATGGAGATTTCTAAAAAAGAAAGAGAACCGCAATGGACTAAGGACAAGCAGAAGACTATTCAAGTTATTAAAATGCTTCAGCAGCAGTTCTCTATGTTGTTATTAAATGAAATTGAACGGAATTTAAAATATGCAAAGCAAAAGTCATTCGAATTTGCAAACAAACCAGGCAAGTTATTGGCTTGGAAAATTAGAAGTGAGAAAAAGAATAAGCACATATCCAAGATATCAACAAAAATTGGGCTTTCCTATGATTAAAGGGAAATAAAAAGGGAATTCTTTAGATACTACTCTGAATTATACAAAGGAAACAAAGTAGGAGATATAAAAATTGATAAATTTCTGAAGACACAAAATATCCCACAACTTTCCAAGGATCATATAGAAATTATGAATGCACCAATATCAATAATGGAAATAACGGAAGTAATAAACTCAAGCAAATCCAATAAAGCGCCAGGGCCCGACGGCCTACCAGCTTCATACTACAAATCCTTTAAAGATCAATTATTACAGCCTTTGCAATGGACGATGAATGATATTTTACAAAGAGGAAATATGCCGAAGTCTTGGAAGTATGCCAACATTGCAGTTATTCCAAAACTGGGTCAAGACTTAACACAAGTTAAGAATTACAGGCCAATCTCACTGTTAAATAATGATTACAAACTTTTTGCTGCCATTTTGGCAAGGAGAATGAAGGTTGTACTAAGAGCTTTTATTCATTAAGATCAAGCAGAATTTTTGCCAAAAAGGCAAATAAGAGACAATGTGAGAACAGTCCTGAATGCACTGGAGTATTATGAAAAACACAATGATAAACAAATAGCTATGATCTTTCTGGATGCAGAGAAAGCATTTGATAATGTTTCCTGGCAGTTTATGTGGAGGCTACTGGATGCAATGGGAGTTGGCAAGAATTTCACTAGAGCGGTTAAGACAATATATTCGGAGCAATATGCTAAAATTATTATAAATAGGGAACTATCAAACAATTGCAAAATACAAAAAGGAACCAGACAAGGTTGCCCACTTTCCCCATTACTTTTTATATTAGTTCTGGAAGTCCTTTGTAGAAATATTAGAGAAGATGATCAAATACAAGGCTTGAAAATAGGGAACCAGGAGTATAAACATAGAGCCTTTGCAGATGATGTGGTGTTTTTTCTTGAAAATCCATTAGAGAAGATAGGAAGGCTCTTGGAAAAAATAGAACAATTCGGCCAATTGGCTGGGTTTTATATAAATAAGACTAAAACAAAGGTGTTGACAAAGATTATGGACCAGAATCTAAGGATAGACTCTCTGAAATAAGCAAATTGAAAGTGGAGAAGAAAATTAAATATTTGGGTGTCTGGCTGACAAATAAAAATTCTTTGTTGTTTTCAAATAATTATGTCAAAATACGGAATACAATAAAAATGGATTTGCAAAGATGGACTAGAATGAGCTTATCTTTCATGGGAAGAATTTCAGTTGTCAAGATGAATGTTTTACCTAAAATGTTGTTTCTTTTTCAGACTATTCCTATAATTAATACATTAACTTGTTTTAAGCAATGGCAAAAGGACATAACTAAATTTGTTTGGCAAGGGAAAAGACCAAGAATTAAATTTAAAAATTTAACAGATGCTAGAGAAAGAGGTGGTCTTACCCTGCCAGATTTAAGCTTGTATTTTGATGCTGTTTGTTTGACATGGTTAAAGGAACAGATAACATTAAGAAATCCCAGAATACTTGCTTTGGAAGGATTTGATAGAAGGTTTGGATGGCATTCTTATTTGTGGTACGATAAAACTAAAGTGCATAATTTTCTTAATCACTATGTAAGAAGGAGTCTAATGAGAGTGTGAGTAAAATATAAAACGTGGCTGGAACCTAAAACTCCATTATGGCTATCCCCAATTGAAGCTTTGGCACATAAAGAGATAAATATGCAGTCTGAATGGGATACCTATAGAGATTTGTTATGTTTTCAAAATAAAGGCTGTAAATTAAAAAATCTAGCTGAAGTCCAAAATTTGGTTAGCAACTGGTTTCAGGAGAGGAGAGCTGGTCTTGTGGTAGCAAGTAGGAATGTGCACAGACCAGTTCGGAGGCCATTCTAAAGGCCTCCAGACCGGTCCGGACACAGGGCGGTTCGGGGTTTGGGAGGGTAGGGTGGGGGGTTCAATTAAGGGTGGGGGGGCTTTACTTACCCCTCCCGCGCTTTCCAGTTTGGCGCCGTAATTAGGATCCCTCGCCACCCGCTTCATTCAATGACATGGCTGGCTTCTCCGTGGTTAAAAAACTGCTGCTGCCGCCACCCCCTTGAAGCCCCCCTGCCGCCCCCTTAAATCTCACCCCGGACCCGACCTCAAGTTAGCTAGAAACGGGCGGGCGGCAGGGGATGTCCTCCCGTCCCCTTCCCTGCCGTCTGCAAAAGTGCAGACGGCTGCGTGCACGCGCAGAAGGCTTCCTCAAGACTTTTGCAGACGGCAGGGAAGGGGGCGGGAGGACATCCCCCACCGCCCGCCCGTTTCTAGCTAACTTGAGGTCGGGTCCGGGGCAAGATTTAAGGGGGCGGCAGGGGGGCTTCAAGGGGGCGGCGGCAGCAGCAGGGTCCTCGAGGGGGCGATTTTTTAACCACGGAGGAACTAGCCATGTCATTGAATGAAGCGGGTGGCGAGGGATCCTGCCACCGGGATTTTTTCAGTAATTACGGCACCAAACTGGAAAGCGCGGGAGGGGTAAGTAAAGCCCCCCCACCCCAGTGCCGGACCACAGCTCTGCGGTTCCGTGCACACCCCTAGTAGCAAGCATGACTTGTCCCCATAGCTAAGCAGGGTCTGCCCTTGTTGCATCTGAATGGGAGACTTGATGTGTGTGCACTGCAAGATATTCCCCTCAGGGAATGAAGCCACTCTGGGAAGAGCAGAAGGTTTCAAGTCCCTCCCTGGCTTCTCCAAGATAGGGCTGAGAGAGATTCCTGCCTGCAACATTGGAGAAGCCACTGCCAGTCTGTGAAGACAATACTGAGCTAGATAGACCAATGGTCTGACTCAGTATATGGCAGTTTCCTATGTTCCTACGTTCCATCAGCTAAACGAAATTTACAAGAAGGATCTTAAAGCTGGATTTGAGGATCAGATGTCGAGATTTGAGAAGGAGCTGTGTGAAAATGATGAAAAATTAGTCTCTAAGATGTATAAGTTGTTGCTTTTGGAGGAGACAAGAGACGAAGTGGTTAAAACGACTATGATAAAATGGGCTCAAGATGTGGGTCATAATATAGAGATGATAGCTTGGGAAAAATTATGGAAAACTGATTTAAAGTTCACTGCCTGTTATACTTTAAAAGAAATTTGTTATAAAATGATGTACAGGTGGTATCTGACACTGAAAAAATTAGCATTAATGTATAAAAATGTTTCAAACAAATGTTGGAAATGTGGACAATGTGAACTTGAAGGAACTTTCTTCCTTATGTGGTGGTCATGCAGGAAGGCAAAGGCCTTTTGGGATATGATATATAATGAGTTGAAGAAAAAATTTTAAATGACATTTCCTAAGAGGCCAGAATCCTTGCTGGGAATAACTCAAGGAGAGTTCTCTAGAAGAAACTTAACTTTTTTAATGTATGCAACCACAGCGGCTAGAATAGTATATGTGCAGAAATGGAAAAACAATAAAATGCCTTCAAAAGAAGACTGGTTGATAAAAATTTTGGAATATGCGGAGATGGCAAAACTTACAACACTTATAAGGGATGAAAACTTGGGATGTTTCAAAGAAGATTGGGAACCTTTCTTGCTTTACTTAAAGAACTATTTTTCTAACATGTACCTTTCAGCAGGGTTTGAAATTTAGTAATTACAGCAGATTGGGTAGGGTAAAATTGAATGGTAAGATGGAGTAGATATGTTTTGTATTACTATAGCAATGGCTTATATGCATAGTTAACAAGAAGCACGCAGACTGGTAAGCGGGAAGTCAATATTTACTTAATTAAGTGTAACTTGATTGTTAAGGTGTAAAAATCTCCTGCCCACAGGATAAGAGAGATCCTGCCAAAGTGTTCCTCAGAGAGGCTATTCAAGTGGCCAAGCAGGAACTCTACTCAGCCAGGCACTCGGTGGAGTGTGTGGCCAAGGTGGCCACGTCTGTGGCGCTTAGATGGCATGCTTGGCTACAGTCATCTGGACTGAACTACGAGGCCTGTGCTGGGATTGAGGACCTACCCTTTGAGGGCTCTAGCCTGTTTGCACAGCATACAGATGATATGCTTCAGAAAATTCAGAAGTTGAAGAGCACGGTGTGTTCGATGTCATACTCGTCCTTGAATACCAAGCCACAGAAAACTTCCAGGTTGTTGCCTGATCAACCATAAAAGAACCCCTCACAACAGCAATCTCCATCTGAACATTCCTTTCATGGCAACAAGTTCCAGCAGAGATACAAGTCAGGCCTCCAGCCTAATAAGCAATCCTTTCAGAAACAGCACCCAAGTACTTTCCAAAAGAAACAATGTCTCGAGGTGCTTCTGGACTCGCTTGGCTCCATTTTCAATGAGCTGGGACAGAGTGACAATGGACCAATGGGTCCTTACGATCATATGTTTGGGCTATGCCCTCGAGTTCTGTGGTACGCTGCCCGTGTCCAGGGTTGTGATTACTCCATGCACTCCAGAGTTGGACCAAGAGGTTGCCGCTCTCTTATTAAAGGCTGCAATCAAGAAGGTTGCCAATCTGGACAGTCCCAGTTTCTACTTCTGGTACTTTATTGTACCAAAACCAGATGGAGGCCGTGTCATATACTGGACCTCAGGGCCTTAAACAGGCATCTGATGTACAAAAGATTTTGGATGCTATCAGTGCCGACCATTGTGACCATCCTAGAAAAAGATATGGATGGTTTCTCTAGACTTAAAAGATGCATATTACCATGTCTCGATATGTCCCCAACATCGGTGCTTCCTGTGCTTCCAGATCGGAGGGATCTCCTATCAATTCAAAGCCCTGCCATTTGGTCTCATGACGGCGCCGAAGGTTTTTATGAAATGTCTGGCCCCAGTGGTGGCTTTCCTGCAGGAGAGAGGGTTGCAGGTGCTGCCATATTTAAACAATTGGCTCATCCTGGCGAGCACCAGGCGGGTGGTCCTGGATGCCCTACGGTTGGTCATAGACACTCTACAGGGTTTGGGTTTCCAAATCAATTTCAAGAAATCGCAGTTGGAACCAGCCTGCAGGATATAGTTCATAGGGCTAATATTTGACATGACACTGGAAAAGGTCTTCCTTCTGGACACCCACATAACTATGCTCAGGAGCCTGCCATAGATTTCTTGGCTGGCAGCCCACAGACTATGAGCTCAGTACAGTGCCTATTGGGTCACATGGCGCCCACTACTTACATACTTCCCCAAGTGCACCTTCGAATATGCATTATTCAAAGGTGGTTTTTGGATGTGTTCAATCCCCTTTGGGATCTGGGCCACCTAGAGTGCATGCCCCCTTGATGGATATGGGCGATGGTGGAGTGGTGGACCAAGTTTTGACACCTGAATATTGGTGCCCCCTTCGAGGCTCCCCGATCCTGATGAATGATCATCACAGATGCTTCGGAGCTCGACTGTGGGCGCACCTGGAAGGGTTTTGCCTGAGTGGACATTGGTCCCCCAGGCAGAGGACTCGGCACATCAGTTATTTGGAGCTGTTGGCCATTTTGAATGCTCTCAAAGGCTTCTTGCCCATGATTGGGATTGCTCCATGACGATACAGACAGACAATACGATGGCAAAAGCCTATGTCAACTGACAGGGTGGCACGTTTTTGAGGAGACTTCTGTGCCTGATTCTGGGACTTTTGCATTGGTGTGTGGCATATGTGGTGTCGCCTCAGGCGATTCATATACAAGGTTCCCTGAATGTCCAAGCGGAAATCTTGAGCAGAATGAAGGTGGTCTCCCACAAGTGGTCAGTGGACCAGGGTGTTCTCAGGGCCATATTTGTAAAATGGGGGGTCCTGACTCTGGACCTGTTTGGTTCCCAGGGAAATGCTCAATGTGCCTTATATTGTTCCAGGGGAGGGGAAGGTGAGGGCTCTCTAGGTGATGTCTTCGTCCTTTCTTGGACAGGCCCTCTTCTGTATGTGTTCCCCCCATTTCCCCTCATTCCGAGGGTCCTGTACAAACTGATAGCCCCGTGGTGGTCCGTCCTGATAGCCCCGTGGTGGTCCCGGATGAGGGACCTGATGGTAAAGTTTCCTGAAAGGTTTGTCACACATGTTTCCAGACAATCCTGTCATGTCCTCAGCTTGGGATCTGTCTGTGGTTTTGGGAAGTTTGCTATGGCCCCCCTTTGAACCTTTGGCTTCAATTGATCTGCATCTCCTGACATGGAAGATTGTTTTTTGGGTGGCTGTTACTTCTGCCAGGAGAGTAAATGAGGAGGGCCCTGAGGGTTGACCAACCATACCTTCAGTTCCACAAGGACAAGGTCGTACTCAGGCCGGATGTCTAGTTCCTACCCAAAGTGGTTTCCATGTTCCACCGTTTATCCCCGCTCATTTTGCCAGTGTTTTTTCCGAATCCTTCCTTGGATGCAGAGAGGAGGTTGCATCGTTTGGAGGTTAGAAGGGCATTATCCTTCTATGTCCAGCGGTCTGCTGAATGGAGAAAAATTCCTTCCTTGTTCGTTCTGTATGATGGGCCACGTAACAGTCTCCAAGTTTCGGCACAGTCCATGTCTAGATGGATAGTTTCCACAATTGAACTCTGCTATCAATTGGCTCATAAGCAGTTGCCTGCAACCATTAAGGCACACTCAGTTAGGTCCGTGGCGGCCTCTGTTGCCTTTTATCATGAGGTCCCGTTGGACACTATATGTCAGGCAATTACCTGGGCTTCATTTATCCGTCATTTTGCTATTGATGTCAGGGCACGGAATGATGCTGTATTTGGCAGGAGTGTCCTACAGTCACTTTTCAGTTGATGTGTTTGTTCTAAATAAATGATTCTGGTAGACTATATCTTGTTTCTGTCTTTCCTTTTCCTTGGGTGCTAGTTTGTTATGCGCCCATTAGTGTAAAAGACAGTTGACCACTAGAAGAACCAACGTTACAGGTGAATAACCTGTAGCTCTTTGCTCAGTTAGCAGGGTGATTATTCTGCATGTATTGAGTCTGCAAGTTCACATCCACCAGAGCTGTTCTGGGTTGTCAGGGGCCTAATTCAAGCCTGCTTTGTTTCAGATCTATTCCCAGAAACAAATTTCTTACTGTGACACTTCTAATGAGCTATTGGCAAACAAAATCTCACACATCCATGCTGACCTGAACTCCAGTATTCCTGCAGGGTCAGTTATGGGGGTGTCCAGAAATCTCTCTTGTAGGATTAAATTAGATCAGTTTCAGTTTGTGACTCCTGAGGATGTGGACAAATCACTTGGAGCAGTATGGAATACCACCTGCTATATGCTTATTGGAATTGGCATTATTAATGTCTGACTGAGGGGAGGGCAGGATGCCTCTTATTCGAGGTAAATGGCCAGGCCCCTTATTAAGAAGTCTGCCTTAGATCTCTTGGTGATGGATAATTATAGGCCAGCCTCCAACCCCCTGTGGTTAGGTAAGGTGATCAAGAGGGTGGAGGCTAACTAGCTTTAAGTGGTATTGGAGGAAATGGTTTATCTGGCTTTAGGGTGGGCTGTTGGGCCTTGGTCAACTTGATGGATGACCTTCATCAGGGAATTGACAAGAGGGAGTGTGACTCTATTGGTTCTTTGGGATCTTTTGGTGGTTTTTGATACCACTGGCCATGATATCCTCCTGGATCTCCAGAGGGATTTGGGAATGGGAGGCACTGCTTTGCAGTGGTTCTGCTCCTATATCTCGGATATAGATTTTAGATGGTGATGCTTGGTGACATTTGCTCTTTTGAAACAGGAACTGTTATATGGAACCTCTCTGGGCTCCATTCTGTCACCAGTGCTTTTTAACATATTTTATTTATAAACTGCCCTTCCTAAAGTGACTCAGGGTGGTTTACATTAAAATAAAATTAAAAAGCACATTAAAAAAAAAAACCAACATAAAAAAAATCAAACCATATGAAAATTAACACTAGATATCATTAAAAACCAGGAAGAGATCATCAGGGGATTTGGAGTGGGGTGTTATCAGTATCGTCTCTAGAGTTCCGACCCCACACAATAAGTACCTCCGTCTTATCTGGATTCAGCTTCAGTTTATTCTCCCTCATCCCATTACTGCTTCCAAGCAGGCATTTAGGGAGGATATGTCAACTCCTGAAGAAGTTGACATGGAGAAGTAGATCTGGGTGTCATCAGCATACTGAACACCCAGCTCCAAATCCCCTGATGATCTCTCCCAGCGGTTTCATGTAGATGTTAAAAAGCATTGGAGAGAGTATGAAGCCTTGAGGAACACCATACTTAAGCTCAGATTTTGAAGAGCAACAATCTCCAATCGACACCATCTGGAATCTGTCTGAGAGGTATGAGTGGAACCACTGTAAAACAGTGCCTCCCACCCCCAACCCCCTCAGTCGTTCCAGAAGGATACTATGGCCGATAGTATAGAAAGCCGCCGAGAGGTCCAAGAGGACCAACAGAGTCACACTTCCTCTGTCAATTCCCAATTGGATGTCATCCATCAGGCTGACCAAGGCAGTCTCCACCCCACAGCCCGCCCGAAAACCAGTTTGAAATGGGTCTAGATAATCAGTTTCCTCCAAGACCACTTGGAGCTGAGAGGCCACCACCCTCTCAATTACCTTGCCCAGCCATGGGAGATTGGAAACTGGCCTATAATTGCTCAACTCTGAGAGATCTAACGCAGGCTTCTTTAGAAGAAGTCTAATAATTGTCTCCTTAAGACAAGGAGGCATCCTGCCCTCCCTCAGAGAAGCATTTATGATTTCTACCAGGCCGCCTAGAACAGCCTCCCTGCTAGATAGAACAAGCCATGTTGGACAAGGGTCAAGAGGACAAGTGGTAGGCCTCACCACTCCAAGCAGCTTGTCCACATCATCAGGAGTCACAAACTGAAATTGATCCAGTTGAATCATATAAGAGGAGTTGTCAGACACCTCCCATTCAGACATTGAATTAATTGTGGAGTCTCCATCTAGGTCGGCCCGAATCTGAGATATTTTGTCTGCGAAAAATTCATTAAACACACCACAGCGGATAACTGATGTTTCCAAATTCTGGTTCAAGGGAGAGGGAGCCGATACTAGTTCCCTCACAACCCTGAACAACTCCGCCGGACGTGAACTCGCAGAGGCAATACAGGCAGAAAAGAACCGCTTCTTTGCCGCATGTATTGCCTGAGCATAGATCTTTAAATGTGCTCCATGTCGAGTTGAGTTTTTGGATTCGAGTTGAGTTTGGATTTGAGTTGAGTTTTTCTCCACTTGCTCTCCAGTCGCCTACCTTGCCGCTTCAGCCCCTGTAGATCTTCCGTATACCAAGGGGCCAATTTTGAAGCAGGTCGGAGGGGACACTTAGGAGCAATCGTGTCTACTGCCCTGCCGGATCCAGGAACCTCTTCGGGCGGACCATTCTAATAGGCTCCTCGCCCCTGCGAAAGTGGAAAGCGGTTGTAAGTCCAACCTTAACCAGATGGTGGTCCGTCCATGACAACGGGGAGATCGTAGGAATCCCCACCCACGGAACACCACCCTGATCAGAATAAAAGACCAAATCAAGCGTGTGACCTGCAATATGCGTCGATCCAGAGACCGCTTGGTATAGGCCCATAGTCATCATGGCCGCTATGAACTCCTGAGCTGCCCCAGACAGATTGGTCCCAAAATGAACTTTGAAGTCCCCCAGCACCAAAAGTCTGGGAAACTCCAACACAAGTTCTGCGACCAAGTCCGTGAGCTCAGTAAGGGATTCCGTTGGGCAGCGGGGCGATCGGTACACCAACAGAAGTCCCAATCTATCCCTGGTCCCCAAACTCAAGTGCACACATTCGACATGCTCCAATACCCTAACAGGGTCCCTGGTAAGGGAGATGTTATCCTTATAGACCACAGCCACTCCACCTCCCCGCCCACATCCCCTCACCTGCTCCTCTACAGAATATCCTGGCGGGAGAAGCTGGGACCAAACTGGACCACTAGCCTCCCCCAACCAAGTCTCAGTAATACACATCAGGTCGGCCCCTTCATCCATGATCAAATCATGGATGAGTTCTGATTTATTTTGGACCGACCTGGCATTGCAGAGGAGCAAGGTAAGGTTATGTGGGATGTTGGCAGTGCTCCCCGAGGTCAAAGAGCTGCCAGGAGAGCCGGAAAGGGGGACAGCTATTAGATTTCTGACCACCCTTCCCCTGGAACAGCCTGCTGACCTGCCAGCGTTTCTTCTTCTATTCACCACCACCACCGGAATAGCTGCCCCACCTTCAACGAAGGCACTCCCTGGCTCCCCATCTCCAGACAAACCCACACACATTACAACTTCAACCCAACCTCAGCACAACTTAAAACTGATTAAACAGAAGCCCCACTATTGAATGCCTCCTTCTATACAAATGGTTGGACAAAGTGTCCAGCCCTCACCCTCGTTTCTCCCCCGAAGTGGCTCCCCCAAAGGGGCAACCCCCTTTGGTGTCGCCCCTTCGTTGGTGACCCCGCCGGTGGCGGGCTCACCGCCACTGGCAGTCTTCCTATATAGGCTGAGCAGTAAGCTCAGCAGGTGGAACCAGGAAAAACTGCCCAGTCACCCTTACAGCCCCAGTCCTGCAAAGCCTCTCCGCAAGCAGTCCTGGGGGGAGGCAGATGGCAACCAGGGAGGGCAGAAGAGAAGAGGCAGGCACCCCAGTCTTCACACCCTGGGGGAGATGGTATCCTCTTCTCCTCTTCTCCAGCAGGCTTCTGAGGGCTGTGGCCACTGGCAGTCTTCCTATATAGGCTGAGCAGTAAGCTCAGCAGGTGGAACCATGGTAGATGGCATCCTCATGGGAAGATGGTATCCTCTTCTCCTCTTCTCCAGCAGGCTTATATTTATTTTAAAATGTCTATACTGCCTTTCATTAAAATAATCTCAAGGCAGTTTACAAAACATTCAGTATATAATGATAAAAACAACACAATAAGAATTAAAATGGAATATAAAAATACAAATCTAACTAAAAGTTTAAAAAAACATGTACAATATAACCACAAGATACAAAGCAGCAGCCCAGGCAAACAAAACATTCATTTAAAAGGCTGGGTAAAAAACCCCAAGATTTTACTTGTTTTCTAAAAACTGTGATGGAGATTAGGAAGTGGAGGCTCACCGGGAGAGCATTCCAAAGTCTGGAGGCAATGACTGAGAAGACCCTGTCCTGCGTAAATGACAGGCAAGCCTCCGTCATTGTCGGCACATGGAGCAGGGTCCCCTCTGATGACCTTGTAGAGTGGTCAGAAACCCTTGGGAGCAGGTGTTCCCTCGGGTATCCAGGGCCCAAACCATTTAGGGCTTTAAAGGTCAAAACCAGCACTCCCCTGTCTGGCTCCCGGCATAGCTCATCTACCAGAACAACCAAGGCAGTTTCAGTCCCATATCCAGGACAGAAGCCAAACTGAAAAGGGTCTAGAGAATCTGTATCATCAAAATGCAAAAAAAAAAGAAGAAGAAAAAGTAGATAATCCGTATCATCCAAAACCCTCTGCAGCAGGGATGCCACCATATGCTCTATCACCTTGCCCAAAAAGGAAAGGTTAGAGACAGGTCTATAGTTATGTAGGTTGGAGGGATCAAAGGAGGACTTGGTTAATTACTGTCTTATCCTCACCTCCTTCAGGCATGGTGGCATCTTGCCCTCCCTTAATGAAGCACTGATAATCAGCTCTAACCATCTGCCTGTACCCTCCTTGGCAGCTTTTATTAGTCATGAAGGGCAAAGGTCAAGAGCGCACGATGTCACCCACACACTGCCCAGGATCTTGTCCACATCCTCAGGCTGTACTAACATGATCCTCTTAAATCCACATGGAGTGTGTTCTGCAACCCAGGAGCGACTATTGAGAAGGCCTGATCCCAGGTCGCCACTAGACGAACTGGTCGCACCCAAAGATGATTGTAAAGGAAGGCGCACTCTCAGGTAACCTAGACCTAAGCCATTCAGGACTTTAAAGGCAATAACCAATACTTTGTATCTTGCCCAGAAACATTTCGGCAACCAGTGCAACTGTTTAAGAACAGGCACAATGTGGTGTCTCCAGGATACCCCGGAGAACAATCTGGCTGCTGCATTTTGAACTAACTGAAGTTTCTGAACTATGTATAAAGGTAGCCCTACATAGAGCGCATTGCAGTAGTCGAACCTGGAGGTTATCAGCTGGTGTACCACTGTTTTCAGGTCATTCTCCTCAAGGAACAGGCGGAGTTGTTGAATCAATCACAGCTGGTAAAAAGTACTCTGGGCCACAGCCTCAACCACCTGTGGTATACACACTCAATATAAGTCCATTCTCTCACAGGGAGATGTTGTCCTTATGGTCCGCAGCCACACCACACACACCCCACCCAGTTCCCCATACCTGCTCAATAACAAGAGTACCCTGGGCGAAGAAAGTGGCTCCACACAGAACCACTAGTTTCCCCCAACCAGGTCTCTCTTCTACCAGCCAGGTAGGGGTCTTTCATCCATGATCAAATGATGAATGATTTTGTTATTATTTTGAATTGAACTGGCGTTGAAAAGAAGCATGGTTAGGTTCAGTGGGGAGTTTGCCTGAAAGCTGACAGGGCGACCAGAGGAAAATATCAAAACACGAGTTGGAAACTCCAGGCTGGACTACTGCAACATGCTCTATGTATGGCTGCCCTGCAAGTAGTTCAGAACGAGTTAGTCCAAAATGCAGCAGCCAGATTGGTCTCTGGGATAATTCTGAGAGACCACATTATACCTGTTCTTAAACAGTTGCACTGGCTGTCGGTATGTTTCCAGATGAAATATGAAGTGCTGGTTACTTCCTTTAAAACCCTGGATGGCTTAGGCCCAGGTTACCAGAGAGAGCGCCTTTCTCTGCAGGATCCCCTCCACTCATTAAGATAATCAGGAGAGGTCTGTCTTTGGATGCTACCAAAGGCACAAATTTGGGGCAGTACAGAAATATTTTAAATAAATAAAATAAATCTGGTTTGAAACTTGGGATCTAGATAGTAGAATGTGCTCCCCATGGGTTTAAGAGGTTTATCATCTTTGGCAGCCTTCAAGAAAGCCATAAAGACTTGTCTTTTCAGCCTGGCTTTTAATAATATTTAACTGGCCTTAAATTGCTTTAAAATGAGTTTTATGTTAATATTTTAACTGCTTTTATTTTATTTTTAATGTTAATATTTTAAATGGTTTGAATTTTGATGTGAACCAACCAGAGCCTCCTTAGGATGGGTGGCATCTAAATGAAATAAATAAATAATATTCCAGATGGTTGTGCTTTTTTTTAATCCTAAAAAAGAAAAGATAAATACTCTGTGTGAGAGCCAAATAATTTAAAATACATTTGCCTATCATTGACTGAAGTTTGCCCTGGAGCATACTACATCCTCTTTTTTGAGAGCAGCCTTGCAAGTCACAAAGAAAGTGACCCAGATTAATGCAATACTGTAATCTCACTGGATGAGTCATTGGATTCAGATGTATTGGAGACCCATGCTCTCCCTGGATTGTTTCATCTTAAAAACAGACTAACTTCCACTTTAATTTTAACAGAACACAATAACAAGTTTCCAACTCCCACCACATCATCTATGGAGATACATTAAAGTAGTTTGCAAAGCTTAGCTAAACTGAAACTGACTTAACCTAATTCTTTGCTGGAAAGTGTAAGACACTAAGGTTGACAAAACCATTATTGCTCAAACTTGATTTAACTTCAATGAATTCCATAGAATTGGAGGTCTCAGATGTTCTGGTCCTATGGATGTATATTTTTGATAGTTCAGTTTCAGGAAGTTTCAGGAAAAACATGCAACTCTAATAAAATTTGTGACAAAAAGGGATTATTCTGTGCTCTCCAGGGATCTACTCTCACTAGAGAGATTGCTCTGACCCCAAAATCTAGGAGCAACACTGCTCCTTTGAGGTAGACTGCCACTGACCAGGCTTAGACGCGGGTTCAACAACCTAGAACTGTCTGGCTTGGGACTTTCAGGCACTCTACAGCCAGAGTCCCCACAACCCAATTCTAGACAACAGTCTATTATTCAGAAACACTCATCAGGAGTGAATGACCTTATGAGGCACCTGTTAAATCAGGCTGAAGCCACTCCTAGATAAATGGACTTTATTTATTTAGAAACAAGGGTTGCATACAGAAAACAGGAATTCAAAAGAAAATACAAAAACATTAACTGACTAGCTAGCCCTGAGCTAGCAGTAGACTGGTCCTTGGCTGAGCGAGCATTAATCCCTACAACTTTTCCCCTTTTGTACACAACAAGTAACAGCTGGTGATAAGGTGCCTAGTTGCTGGCAACTCAAGACTATACTGGTGACAAAATGGAGGGATTCTTGTCCCCTATGTTATAGTGATATATACAAAAGGGGGAAAGCTTTCCAACTCTTCCAGGGATTGATGGCTCTGAGATCCAAGGGAAAGAGTCAGTCTATCCCTAATGTAATGCTGGCCAGTCCAGGATAGAGGTTTTCCCTCCAAACTAGAGATTCCTCCTCAATGAGGCAGAACTGGCATGTCTAAGCTGAATCCGGTTTGAACTGGTTATCTTCAGTGAAAAAAGCTTAGGTCTTAGACAAGGATGGCCCCGTCCCCTCAATAACAAAAGTAAGAAACTGTTGAGCTAAGATGAGGATCTGCTTTTTAACACAAAATTAAATAAAACATGTTTTTTTAAATCTTGCCTCATTATTGCCTCTCCCCATTCACCCCTACGATAATCTTGATATGAGTTGTGCTTATGTTATCTCAATAATGCAGTTTTTCTGTCATTAATTGAATTTATTTCTTGTAGACTTCTTAGTACTTCTTGCCCCCTTTAGACACACATAATTGCATGTTGAGAAGGGAAGAATTCTGTATCTCTTTTTTAGATGCCTGAAGTTTTTCAGATCCTCTTATAGCTAAATTGTACCTTATTGGTACACACAAATAGAAATAGTTGTCATCAATATGAAATTATCAAAATATAAATCTGGATAGTGAATTGGGTTCTCAAATCTGGATAGTGAATTGGGTTCTTATGTTGGAAGGCTATATCCACTGCCACCTCATTTTCCCCCTTCTGTTTCCTACAAAGTGCCAAGAGCAACAATGACAGCCTGCCAGCTGCCCATTACCCTTCTTGCTAGTCCTGAAAAGTCATACTTAAGAAATCCTATAAAATGTCCATATGGATTAAAAATGTAACATATACATTTTCCATGTGAAGTGTGACTAATGGCCATAGAAGCATGTTGCTTGTCATGTTTAAGGACGTAAGGTATGGCCACATTATGCTATTTTAAATACCTAATTGTGGTATATAAGATGGTGTGAAAGGTGAGATAGAATATCATTCTTGGAACACATTTTTAGTTAGGTTGCTTGACATGTGCATAATGGAGTTGCATAAAACTGCTCTGCTGTCCTAATAAATATTTATGCACTATCACATTGACATATCATCTAATTTATAGATCTTTTAAAAGTAGAAGACAGAGAGAGTTCTGGATAATGACGTGTCCAAATCACCTTTGAGAGAAGTACATTAAGTTATAAACATGTTAAAAATGTACCACAACTTGAAAATGTACCACACAAACTTGAAAAGTATGCTTAGACTGTGGTACATTTTTAACACCATGTTATAAATTGTAGTGCCCCATTTTCCCCTATGGAGATATTTAGACACACGTTAATCAATAAAAACGTTCAAAAACACCTTTGGCTGTGTTGTGCACTAACTCTGCCCTGTCCCCTCCCCTCCCCTCCCCTCCATCATCAATTTTGCCTGAGCTTTGGCTATGTAAGATTCCAGCCTGATTCCTTAAAATGGGACTGTCTGTAGCCAATAATTCCCATATATATTTTCTAATTAGATTTCAGCAGTGGCCCAACTCACAAATTGACAAAAGCTACTTCCATGCAACTTAGATTTAAAAAAAAAATTAAAAAAAAATTCAGGTTTGTATTTCAAATAAATAAATAAATTTTTGATACCAAAATTGGCCCATGTATTCTGCAAGTTGCAAATGTCATTGTATCTTATGCCAAGGACTCCATAATCTTGTGGCTGCTGGTCAATCTGTGGAAAGTCATTGATGTGGCTCAGAACTTTGAGACTGATGGATACCACTCCAAATTTCCCAGCTAAACCTTCACTTCCACAATTCTACATTTTCAGGAGCTCTTGCTTTTTTGTTCTTGAAGAAGTGAACAACGTGCCCTAGCTTTGCACACTGTGGTACAATAATTGCATCCAGCCTATTGAAAACATCATGCTTGTCAAAATGTTGCCATGTACTTGCTTTAGCATAGGTGAAAGAGGGAGCTTGCTTGTTGAAAAGGACAAATGTTTCAGAGCCATCTTTGAAACAAAGCTTGAAACATTATGGACTTGAAATAAACTTCTGAATTTTGAAGTAAAAGGGTGCGTATGTATTATTTATGCAGGATGGTGAAGTACTAAGGACAGGGCCAGCTCATACCAGTAAGCAGAAGATGCACCGCATCGGGGCGCAGTCTGCAGGAGGGCATTGAGCCAATGAGTCGGGGCGTCGCTTCCCAACTGCGAGGCGCACCTGTGCAGTTAAGTCTCTTAACTGCACAGGCACGCCTCACAGTTGGGAAGCAATGCCGGGCCAAGCAGCAGGCCACGACATTGCTCTGATATTTTCTGCCACCGGGGGGCAGGGGTAGAAGGACACACACGCACCCCCGCAGCCATCCCCTCAGCCGTGCGGTGGCTCGAATTGGCGGGAGGCAGCGAGAAGAAAATGGACCCAGACGCAGTGATGATGGAAGAGGGAGGAGGAGAAGGAAGCGGCTAGTGGCCTCATAAGGGAGCCTGGCGAAGGGTGGGCGAAAATGGCAGGGAGGGAGGGAGCCCGGTGGGGAGAGAAAGCGCTGTCGGGGGCGGGGGAAGCTGCCTCTGGCAGGATGTGGATGGGGACCTTCAGAACAATGGGGAACTGACTCTCTCTCTGTTTCTCGCCAAGACTGCTCCATTCTCTCTCTCTCTCTTTCTCTCTCTCATTCAAGCCAAGACTGCTCCATTCTCACTCACTCACTCAAGCCAAGACTGCTCCATTATCTTAAATACCCAGGGCCTAAGCTGTGTAGGGCTTTATAGGTTATAACCAGCACCTTGTATTTTGCCCAGAAGTGTATTGGTAGCCAAATAGCTCTTTAAGTATAGGAGTAATATAATTATAATTATATTATATACATATTATGTACATAATTATATTATATACAATGTTATGCACATAATTAAGTAAAATCTTTGTGCATTAAATTTTGAATACACACTAATTGTAATTATTTTGAATTTTTATTTTTTACTATAAGTGGGGGGGGAGCTCAACAGAATGTTACATCGGGGAGCCAGATCCCCCAGAGCCGGTCCTGACTAAGGAGATGACCAGACTTCCTAAAGGCTCTCTTCCAACTTGATCCAATGGAGCAGTGGGGGTGGGGGCAGATGAGATTAAGTGTAAGGATAAATTAATGAACATCAGGTGCCTTGCTGGATGGTGTCAGGAAAGGGGGCATATTGAAGAGCAGGGATGCAGATAGAGGAAAAGCTTGAGGAGGAACTCTACCATTTGGGGGGCGGGGGAGGAGGAAAGACAGTTTGGGAGAAATATAGGGATGAGGTTTGATCAAGGGGAGTTATGTCCCCAAGTTATGAGTAGGAGCTCCTCAAATGCTGGGGGTGGGGCTGTTGAAGGGAGAACTAAAATGAGATTGATTAAGTGCCGTCAGGTTGTTGTTGGTGTCAACTCTTAGCAGGCATATAGATAGATTCTCTCCAGGATGATCTGTCTTCAACTTGGCCTTCACGGTTTCTCGGTGGTGCATTCATTGCTGTCGTGATCGAGTCCATCCACCTTGCTGCTGGTCATCCTCTTCTTCTCTTTCCTTTAATTTTTCCCAGCGTTATGGACTTCTCAAGGGAGTTGGGTTTTCACACAATGTGTCCAAAGTATGATAGTTTGAGCCTGGTCATTTGTGCCCCGAGTGAAAATTCTGGATTGGTTTGTTTTGTTTTTCTGGCTGTCCACGGTATCCTCAAAAGTCTTCTCCAGCCTTGTTTAAATGTGATAAAGCAGTTGCAGTTATAGTTGTCATTTCCTTCTCTAGGTAAAATAAACCTGTTTCCCATCTTGCCTGCCTTCACAAAGAATAACTTGTAACAGTCTTAAACTCTCCTTTACAAAATTATGAGAGTATGAATCTATCAACCCGTCTGTCTTTTGGTTATGGAAAAGCTTACAGAGCACAAGTCTGAGCATCTCCCTTGTAAATAATTTTCAAGCAAATAAAAACTGAAAATGGGTTACCACTGAAGAAGCAATTGAATAGAATTTTTATGTGCAAGTAATCAGTGCCCGGCTTGTTCAACCTAGATTGTGCACTGGGCATGCTATTCTTTACTAATAGAAAATGTATATTGTTCTTTTAAATACATTAAAGAACAATGCTACTGCAAGACTTGGTTGGGCAAGGAGAAACAGGGAATTGACACTTTCTCCTCATCTTTGGTCTACTAACATCATTTCTAACTTCCAAAGACTCACAGCAAGACAGAGAGAGTGGAGTTTGAGGTAAAGGAAAGCAGAATTGTAAAAGGAGGCCTTAGAGGAGCGTGCGAGAGTGGGAGAAATGTGTAGTATTATTACTTAATTGCCAACTTGCATTCATGTCTTCATCATAATACCTCATGTCATGCCCGGCTGGAATGTTAAGCAGCACAACGCAATAAACCCTTTCAAAGTCACACCAGGCTAAAGCTTTTGAATCATCAGGTTATGCATAACTTGTAGCTGTTGCCAAGGGCACAAGTGCTAAAGGAGATAGCCTGTTGCGTCTTTTGCTTACACAGCACCTTGGCCAGATGGACATCTGTGTGTGGAGTGGGGGAAGCTGCCTCCCTATGGAAAATAAACATTACGCCTCTGAAAGGCACAAGCCATTTGGGAATGGAAGACCTCTGTCCAACTGTGAACCACTTCTTGCTAGAAAGGAGCCTTTATTTTAAAGAGAGGAATGGTGGTGATATTTGGCTGAAAAAATAAACACTGGAAAGATGGGGGCTGCCCATGCGGTTCTAGCAAATTCTAAGTGAATTGAGATATTTTAAATTTGAATGTTTGGTTGTTATGGGGTTTTCAAATGACTATGTTCTGTTAGTATGGATATTTTCATTATGTATACTGTTGACTTTTAGTAAATTTCACACCAAAGAAATGGAATCATCTTTTTTAAAAACCCAAACAAACCAATAACTGTCTTCACTAACACAAAGTAGCCATTTGATTAGACAATATTCATGTTCTACTTTGGCATGACTGTTATTTATTTGATCGATTGATTGATATACCACCTTTCCAAAGTTGATCAGGGCAGTTTACAATAGAATCAAAGTTATTCTGGATAGAATAAATGTTAAAATAGCCCAGCAGCTGGGCGGGGTGGGGGGAAGCAAAGGTCTGAGGAAAGGCATCAACAATATGATTTTACATTTTGGTGGTGCAGCAAAATAAACAGCCTTTTTCTGGTTTGGTCTATTTTGGTCCAGATATAGGAAAGTATGACCAAGCTCTATTTTGGGTGAATTGCTTCAGATGACTTTGCATTTGCCAAGGGTTAGGCAGCTCATAGCAATTATGGAAAAGAGTGGTTGACGCTAGAACTTTGTCAATAGAGGGCATTGTCTTGGTAAGAAATGGCACTGGCTTTTCTTTTACAAAGAAGACCAATGACCATGAGTTCCATTTTATTCTGGTGTGTTACCATATAAACATCCCACTGAAATTTTGACATGTGGCATCAGAAAATAACTATTTATGAGACAAGGAAAAATATGTTTTTGTTACATAAACAACTAAGTTGTTGCAACCATAAAGTTGCAGCACCTGTGTGTGCATGTGCACACATTTATAATAAATAAAAATCTCAAAAATTAAATATCTCACTGTGATAAAAATATTGTGTATTTTGCCACACTTGCTTACACAAGTGTACACTATCCATGTGTGTGCATGTGCTTTTAGGACAAACTAGGGCAATTAGCTTGAAAACCAAATTTGTATTTGTGCATAACAAACAAACTGCAGTCTGGACACAGGCAAATGCCATGTCAAGGTAGTGGGCTAAGCACACTGTGGTTAGCTCACAGAAAGCCCAGCATGTAGGGAATGATCCTACCTCAAGGTCTCTCAAGAGTTTTATGCAGGAATCTAGGGGCTCTCTGGTAGTTTGGCACAGAGACAGTCATGTGGCAAATCCATGCAGAGAGTGACCCAGGGACTCTGATTTCCAAGAGTGTCCAGGGCAGTCCAGGGCAGGTCTTCCCATAGCAATCCCAAGCAAGGAACATTCAAGGCTTGTGATTTCAGCTCATTGGTGATTCTGAACCCCATGGTCCAGTTTTCCAACTTGGAGTGCAACAGTCCAGTTATCCAGCTTAGACAGGTTAAAAGGTGCAAGTACACAGCAGAGTCTCAGATGGGTGGGTTTTTGCTGCTGCTTCAGCAGCCTTTCCCAGAAACCTTAAGGAAGAACCACACAACTCTGGGGAAGACGGTTCCTTTTAGAAGATTCCTTATCTTATACATATGATAAGGTTTCAAGGTTTTAATTGTAAACTGCCCTGAGACATTTCGGAAGGGCGGTATAAAAATCGAATGAATGAATGAATGAATAAGGTGAACAAAGGTTGATGTGATGTGGGTACAATAGTGGCTATTTAGAGGAAGCACAGAACAAAAGGGCTGTGTTACACTAAATCTGAATAACTGACTTGGGACCTGATGTTGATTGCATGCATTCTAGGGTGTTAGTACAGTTTGAAGGCTCTTCAGCTTAACATGTCTTTTAGCACTACTATTGCTGTGTCAGGAACTCTGGCTTTAATTAAGGAGGCATATGATTTAATGGGGGATGCATCACCTTTTGCCAGGTGACTTTTGCTCTGGTTCATTCGCTGTACACCAATGCTGCTTGATCCAAGCAAAGGCCATTTTTCTCCATAGCATCAAGTGTTCTGCTGATTTCTATAGAAAGGCAGTGTTTCCCCCATAAGGGGGTGGGGGAATACAAGTTCTTATAAAGGCTGCAGGTGGCAAGCACCATCTTAAGAAGCACTCCCCCCTTTCTCTCATATAAGAGGGAATACCTCTTCTGAAATGTCTGTGATTACATGTATGCTTCTTACTTCAGAACTGTTATTACCCACATGCCAATTTAACTGCTCAATTAATTGGGTGTGATTAATAAATGTACTTATTCAGCTATGACTAATTGACTAAGATTTCTTTAATTGGGGGAAGCCCTACTGTTTTAGATTTCTATAATATGTTGAGTAAAACAACAAAGGGTCTTGCTGCAAAAATTAAAATGGCTACTTTGTTGGAAGTTTACTAATTAAGGTGGATTATGAACTTTGTATTCCTCATCATAGACCCATGTTGAATAAACTGCCTTACTTCCTATTGTGACTTTTATGGGGCCCAAAGGTCAAGAGAGAGCAACTAGCATGAGGCCACATAAACGGTCCCATCATAGGGATGTGCACAAATTGTGATTCAAAGGGTGATTCATAATAAACAGAGGAGAGGAGGTGCATACCTGCTGCCCTGCCGCTACTTCCTGAATCAGTGGTGGTCCTCCCAGCTACCTTTGCACACTGGTGGTGCTCTTCCCCAGCTGCCCCGTGTGACACCAGCATGCATGTGACCTCCACGCATGCGCTGCGCAGTGGCCATTTGCATGGTCAGCATGGTTACTGACAATGGAAATGGCCGTTGTGCATGTGCCAACTTATGTCATCTATCTACCTGTCCTACCTATTTAGAAATATCTACCTATTTATTCATTTTCTTTTTTCTTTGTAGCCAGTTATTTTACTTACAACTTAGAAAATAAGGTGGTAGATTTTCGGATGTTACTTCTCTTTCCCTGAGATTTTTGGATGTTATATCACTATTCTTCTGTGATTCTCTGAGAGTACAATTTCTGGGTTACTTAACAAAATAAACAATGGATATTCAGATTCACTTGTAATTAAGGATTGTGAGGACTAGAGTGAAAAAAAGAGAGGTTACAAAGTACAACAATAAAAATAATGAGCTAAGGTTAGAAACAAGTAAAGGATCTACACACGATCGGTGAGTAGAGCCTTATCAGGCTCTCCCCTCAGATGAGCAGGGAACTGTCCCTGGGCATTCGGATTGGCTGCCCATACCATTACTGGCTCCATCACAGAGCTGGTAGGGGTGGCAGGGATCGGGGGCCGCCTGGCCCCCGGAAGTCCCAGGATGCCACATGTGAGTGTGCGGGATATTCTGGGGAGATCTCCGAGGCCAGGAGTCTTGTTGGAGCCTCCCAGTCAGG
This sequence comes from Hemicordylus capensis, assembly GCF_027244095.1. Classification (NCBI taxonomy): domain Eukaryota; kingdom Metazoa; phylum Chordata; class Lepidosauria; order Squamata; family Cordylidae; genus Hemicordylus; species Hemicordylus capensis. Next base: position 258,432,968 of record NC_069657.1, read on the forward strand.
GATCTCCTCATGAGTCACTGCAGCACGGAGCCACACCGCAACGTCTCACTATTGGAAAAACCAGGTTAACGGCTCCCGGCAGCAAAACTTCAAAAATACTCCTCCCCTTAAACCAGGTTAATGGAGCACTCATGCCATTAACTTGGTTTAAGGGGAGGAGTATTTTTTAAGTTTTGCTGCCGGGAACTGCATGGCTCCCCTTGCAGCACACGACTGCGCAGAACCAGGCTGACCTCCCTTAGCCTGGTTCCGCGGGATCATGAGAAAAGCCTCATACTGTAGCCCTGCTGTGACTTCAAAGTAGTATGTTGCCGACAGTGATTTATTTAGAATCCTATGCTTCTGTTCAAGCAATCTTTTGGTTAAAATAAAATAAATAAATAATGTTAAACTGGTGTATCTTGTTTGGGTCACGTGCCTAAGAAACCATGTACTAGGTTGAGACTGCAGATTCAAGGATGCAGGTTAAAGAAGTCTCTGAGTGATGGCAGTAGATATTGAGACCCAGCGTGGTGTAGTGGTCAGAGCACTGGACTAGGACCAGGGAGATCCGAGTTCAAATCCTCATTCAGCCATGATACTAGCTGGGTGACTCTGGGGCCAGTCACTTCTCTCTCACCCTAACCTACTTCACAGGGTTGTTGTGAAAGAGAAACGTAAGTATGTAGTACACCGCTCTGGGCTCCTTGGAAGAAGAGTGGGATATAAATGTAGTAGTAGTAGTAGTAGTAGTAGTAATAATAATAATCATAATCATAATCATAATCATAATCATAATCATAATAATAATAATAATAATAATAATAATAATAATAAATAAATTGTTGAGGTGAAGAGCACCTCAACACCATAGGGGCCACAGAAATCACCATCAGCCAGTTACAAAAAGCAACTTTACTGGAAACAGCCTATATTCTGTGACGATATCTATAACAACAGCAACAACATTGACAATAAAATTCAGCCATCCGAGGTCCTTGGGAAGGACTCGATGTCTGGATAAAACAAACCAGTCAATAACACCTGTCTGATTGTGTAAACAAGAAATAATAATAATAATACCAGGTCTCACTAGAGGAGCCAGACAAAGAGTGCCTCTCCCATCAACAATATGGTGAGACGTAACTTTAATAAATCTATACCGGATCGGTCGTCGCCCAGGTCAACAAGGACCATGCCAAGTGCTGGAGTCGCTGGTCATCTGGTGGCAAGTGGGCAACAGGACTCAGGATCTTCAGTTGAGCAACCAGGACTGGAGACTGCAAGGTTACTGGAAGAAACGTCGCTTAACTGAAAAAAATATACGAAAAATGCCAAAAAGGAAATAATGATCTGCTATTACAAGTCTAGTCCAACTAGAAGAGATTATTTTAAAAGAATGTACCAAATATGGAAAGAGAAGCATCCAGATACAGAAATAACAGAACAAAGGCTAGCAGACCAGAGAAGATCCATAATAAGAAATAAAGTATTCACAGGAGTTGAGCTGGAAGAACTGCATAGAGCAACACAGACTCAAGATATGGAAGAAGAATTACCACCAACTGAAGCAGTTGCTCAGGTGCAGGTGGAGGAGGTGTTGGAAATAGAGGATGCCACCGTTGCTGAACTGTTTCAAAATCAAAACCAGGCAACCTCCCATTTGCCTTCACCTCAAAAACCTGAATGCCGTTTAACAGAAAAGCAACAAGAACTAAAACAAAAAATAACTGAGCACATGAACCAAACAACCACCAGGGTTCGACTTCCAGCTCTAAAAACAGTTGCCAAAAAACAACTTGCTCAGGCATTAAAAGATGTCAGTGCTGCACTTGGAGAAATAACAACCAATAATTTGCAAGAAACAAACCAACTAATGTACAGTGCAGCAACAATAACAACACAAGAGCTCGGATATAAGATCAATTGACCTGTAAAAAAAGAAAGTAGTATATCACCTAAATGGAAGATTCGATTAGAAAATAAAATCTCCAGGCTCAGATCAGGTGCCAGTAAATTGAAAGATATGAAAGACAAGAAGCTGAAGAATGAAAACACCAAACAGTATCTGATCCAAAAATACCACCTAGATTCAAGGAAAATTAGAGAAGTCCTGGAAATAATAAAGCAGCAAATAGCAGTGTCAAAGAAGATTAGCAGATACGAAGCCAGAATCACACAACACAGGCAGAAGGTGCAGTTCCAAGTAATTATAGACCGATAACCTGCCTGACAACCATGTTCAAATTATTAACTGGAATAATAGCAGATGAAGTGATGCAACACTTATTAACTAACAAACAGCTTCCAGTTGAACAGAAAGGAAATTGCCCAAACACCAGAGGCACAAAAGACCAGCTGCTGATTGACAAAATGATTTTAGAAAATTGCAAGAGAAGAAAAACAAATCTAAGTGTTGCATGGATTGACTACAAGAAAGCCTTCGACTCATTGCCTCACACATGGATACTAAAATGTTTAGAAACAACTGGTGTCAGCAAAAACATTCAGATATTTATCAAAAAAGCAATGAGCATGTGGAGTACACAGTTAACAATCAATGGCGAGACACTTGGACAGGTTAGCATTAGAAGAGGGATTTTCCAAGGGGACTCACTATCCCCTCTGTTATTTGTAATCGCCATGACCCCACTTTCACAAATACTAAACAAAACAGGCCTCGGATACCAAACATCTAAAACATCATGTAAAATCAACCATCTGCTGTACATGGACTATCTGAAGTTGTATGGAAAGTCCCAGTCAGTAATTGAATCACTGCTAAACACTGTCCATATATTCAGTAGTGATATAGCAATGGAGTTTGGACTAGACAAGTGTGCTGCATTAATAATGAACAGAGGAAAAATAAGAAAAACAGAAGGAATAGAACTGCCCAATGGAAGCAAGATCAAGAACCTGGAAGAGAAAGAACCTTACAAATACTTGGGCATTCTCCAGGCTGATAACATCGCACACACTGAAGTTAAAAGAAAAATGGGAAGTGAATACATCAGGAGAGTTAGAAAAATCCTCAAGTCCAAACTCAGTGGCGGGAACACCATACAAGCCATAAACATCTGGGCTATACCTGTTATCAGATACACTGCAGGAATAATAGACTGGACCCAGGCAGAGCTCGAGACGCTAGATCGTAAGACCAGGAAAATCATGACCATCAATCATGCTCTGCACCCCCACAGTGATGTAGATAGGCTCTACCTCCCTCGCAGCTCAGGTGGAAGAGGAATGCTGCAAGTCCATCAAACAGTAGAGGAGGAGAAAAGAGGCCTTGAAAAATATATCAAGGACAGTGAAGAAGATGCACTTAAAATGGTCAGTAATGAGAAACTATTCAACACCAATGAAACAAAGCAGGCCTACAAGAAAGAACAAGTCAAGAACAGAGCAGAAAAATGGAGAAATAAGCCCTTTCATGGTCAATATTTGCACAATATAAGTGGAAAATCAGACATCACCAAGACCTGGCAATGGCTTAAGAATGGCAACTTGAAGAAAGAAACAGAGGGTTTAATACTGGCTGCACAAGAACAAGCACTAAGAACAAATGCAATAAGAGCAAAAGTGGAAAAATCCACAACAAACAGCAAGTGCCACCTTTATAAAGAAGCAGATGAAACAGTGGACCACCTGATCAGCTGTTGTAAAAAGATTGCACAGACTGACTACAAACAAAGGCATGACAAGGTAGCAGGGATGATACACTGGAACATCTGCAAAAAATACAAGCTACCTGTAGCCAAACATTGGTGGGACCATAAAATTGAAGAAGTTGAAGAAAATGAAGATGTAAAAATATCAAACATCTGCCACACAATACACCATATATAACTGTAGTCGAGAAGAAAGAAAAACAAGTTAAAATAATCGACATAACAATACCAGGAGATAGCAGAATAGAAGAAAAAGAAATTTTAAAAAATCACAAAATACAAAGATCTACAAATTGAAATTGAAAGGCTGTGGCAGAAAAAGACCAAAATAATCCCAGTGGTAATTGGCGCCCTGGGTGCAGTTCCAAAAGTCCTTGAAGAGCACCTCAACACCATAGGGGCCACAGAAATCACCATCAGCCAATTACAAAAAGCAGCTTTACTGGGAACAGCCTATATTCTGCGACGATATCTATAACAACAGCAACAACATTGACAATAAAATTCAGCCATCCGAGGTCCTTGGGAAGGACTCGATGTCTGGATAAAACAAACCAGTCAATAACACCTGTCTGACTGTGTAAACAAGAAATAATAATATTTAAAGAATGATAAGGCTGTTTCTGGCACAGGAATAATTATCATTTCACAGAGTTGTTACAAAGATTGAAAGATATTGAGGTCATTCACACACTCAAAAGTTTGGGAGCTGCGTTTGGGAGCTGTTTATGCTCCCAACTTTTGGTTGTGTGGAAACAAGGCAGGAGGAAAACCTGGGTAGAAGTTATTGTGTGAAAGCAACAAGCAAGGTAGGAGGAATAGCTATTCAGGTTTTCCTCTTACCTTACTTCCACACAACCAAAATTGGGAGCACACACAACTACCAACCCTGGGTAGAACACAGTTCTTGATTGGGTGATTTTGACGTTAATAAATATGAAGCACGTTGAATACTTAAAAGTGCTATAGAAATACTAAGTATTGTTAGTAATCTCTGAAAGCTGGGGCACCTGAAGAAGGATCTTGGATACAAACCCTAAAGACTAAGCATATGAGAGAAGGCCTTGACCTAGGTGTGTAACAAGGTTTAAATGGACCTGAGGGAAAAAAGTGAATATGGGCCCCTGCCTGTGCCCCTCCTTTTTCCAGGAGACACAAGGAGAAGAGCAAAGAGCAAGCTGTCACCCACCAAGTAGTTCCCTCCCTCAGCGACCCAGGGACATTTGTCCCTTGTTCAATTGTAGCTATGCCTCTGCCTTGACCTCAGAGGTCTCCCAGACCCAAATCAAGCTCTCTCTCTCTCTCTCTCTCTCTCATTGGGTCTGTGAAACTGGAGTTGTTGAAAAGTTCTTCTGTGTCGTGAACAGAGGCGCTCTTACCCCTGGACATCTGGGCCGAAGTCCAGAGCCTTCACAGCCCCTGGGCGCCCACAAATCCTTTTTAGTCTGCCCCAGGTGGTGTGGTCACCCAGCTGAGCATGATGATGCTTAATTTGCAGAGGAGGGAGGCCTCCAAAGGCCTTTAGGTCCAGGCTCCAAAATTCCCAAGGAGCACCTCCGGTAGTGAATTCTCTATGATTTCTACTTTCCCAGCCAGTAAGATTTTTTGCAGCTTAGTAAAAGCATGATATCGAAGTCCCTCATTCATTCCATTTAGATGACCAATTTCTTTTTCAAATGATATAATGCATGTGGATGTAGCACATGCTGCAACGATCTACTAACTATTCTTTTATGCAGCAAGTCACAAATATTTACCTTATAGATGGGGATCTGGAGGTGAGTCTCTTTACTTAGCAGTGGGAGAGCTACTGGCCCTATCCACCCCCAGCACAGCATCCCTGCAGTGACTGTTGCTGGTGTCTATCTTAAGTTTCTTTTTTAGATAATGAGCTCTTTGGGGAAAGGGAGCCATCTTTATTCATTTGTTTGTTTGTTTGTAAAAAGTTTGGGAACTTTTGTTGAAACGCTGTATATAAATATTTGTTGTATTTGTTGCAAGGTCTTGGTTTGGGCTTGGAATGGATTTGAATGCAAATGTTTCTGTTCATTAAGCCACATAGACTATAGCTTGAAAGATAAAAGAACTGTTAATGAAACTTCTTTCTAGACGTGATGATGACCATCTGTGGATTCCTATCTCCCTTCCTCCCCTTTAATAATCCTTGAGGGGTTCAAGATTCTTTATTGATAGCTATTGATGCCCAGTCTTAGACCTTTTAGACACAATTAACACTATTGTATTCTTCTTATGTTTTGGTTTTGATGGACAAGATCTTGTATGTAAACTTGTATGTTTTGTTGGACTCTCAGAGATGTAACCTTTCTGTTTCTACTTATAATACTAATAAAAGCATTTTTTTTAAAAAAATAATCTCTATAGATGGTGGGAACTGCAGCCTTAGCATGCCCTCTAGACACAACTAAAGGAATCATGTTCTACCATGCCATGTGTTTCTACCCATGTAATTACACTTTGCTTGTCTTCCTGTACAATGCATGAATACAGGGGCATGTACACTTTCCCTCAGCCCATCCCACCGCGTTCTTCTGAAATATTTTGTAGTACTTTACAGACAGTATTACATTCATTGTCCAGGCCAAGTGTACCACGTGTTGGCACCCTGTTTCAGCTTACCCTGAACATTTCACATGCTCAGAATGCACTGCAAATAAGTCATCTTATGGGACAAAATAAGATTGGGTGAATCCATTTTCAATCCATTGGCCAAAATAATTCTGGAATCTGTCACATCTCAAGCTGTGACCACTCTTATATAGCATGTTAATATCACTGTTGATTGACTTTAAAGAAACAGTTTAGATCATTTGGCAACCTTTCATCATGGACAAAGGCCAGCCTCCTAGTACAAATTCAGTGTTGTTGAAAATGTAAACAGTTCCAAATGGGGAACAGCTGGGATGTAAGAAGTGGATCTCTATTAACTCAAGGAAATGGGTAGAGTGGAAGGGGAGCAGGGCTGTATTGGATGATGAGCTTGTTCCACATCTGGGAATTAAAAATATTTGTTGTCCTCATTGCCATTGCCATCATTGCTACTGCAATGTGCAGGACATGTATCTTCCTTTGAAGACTTCTTGGAAATGTCATTCATTACAAAATACAGCTGCTAGATTACTAACTAGGACCAGTTATAGGGATCGTAACTTGCCAGTCTTTAAATAGCTACACTGCTGGTCTGTTTCCAGGCACAATTCAAAGTGCTAGTTGTTAACAATAAACCCCTAATAACATGGGAGCTGTCTATATGAAGGGCCGCTTTCTTCCACATGAGCATGCCTGAAACATTAATATATCATTGGAAGGTCTTCCTCTGCCCCCTGCCCACCTGAAGTTAGGTGAACTAGATGGGTGGGAACCAGAGAGAGGGCTTTCTTTAAAAAAAAACACACCATTGAACAAAATCTTCCTGACCTTGAGAAGTTAACAATTATCCATTACGTTAATTCAGGCTTGAATTAGATAATCCTTTCTCATCATATTACATGTATTGATTAACTTAACAAGACTAAGAGGATTGTGTTATTGCCAATGACTGCTGTTACAAATTATCCCTGTGTTTTTCACACAGTACCTCTTACATTTCATGGCCATTTGACCTCTCTGTTTACAATTTTTCCCCTTTTACCCAAGTACATGAACACCTGCCAACCAAGGATAACACTTTATGCATCTGATGAGGTGGCCTGTAGTCATGACAGTTTAGGCTACAGTAATGTTTTTTAGACTTTAAGGTGCCTCATTTTCTCTCCTCTTTGCTTCTGCAAAGATATTGCCCCCTACAAAGTGTTGGTCTAAGGGGCTGCTTAGGTTGTTAGTTGGCAAGACCAGCTCTGATCCTGAAAATTGGTGTGGTTTTTTTGTTTTGTTTTGTTTTTAAATCCTACAGACTCTGTATTGGCAGCAGACTTCTTCTCTAAATGTGAGATGCCCTTTCCAAAGTCATAATGGAAGTTGTAGTTCTCTCCATTAACTTATCTGGCGTGAATTTTTGAGGGCATTGCATTAGAAACAGAGAATGAGCCAGTTCATTCATATACTAGAAGGAGAGCTGGAGACTGTATTTATTTCGTTCATTTAGATTTTAATCTTCAGTAAGCCACATGAGATGGCTCTCATCCAAGACTCTAGCTGCACATTTATAGGCACAGTTTTAAAACGATGTCTCATAAACTTACTAAATAGTATAATATATCTGATAGAATAAACTTCCTCCCCTGCCAGAATTCCTTATTGGAAAGAAATTTTAAATCTGCCTCCTGCTGTTTATGCCTGATCTAGCATCGGCCATTTCAAGGCTGATATTTGCAATTTTGTTGTATTGCAAATGGCGCAGATGGGCTGAAACTTACTTGAACACATATGGACAGTCATAGTATCACTTTTTACATTGGAAGGAATGAAAATGTTATGCAACATTATGTAATTGTGTTGTGCAAAAATGCATTAACCAACTCTTCAAAAAGAGATTTGGGCTATTTGAGAACAGTTGCTGGTGAGATCAAACCTAAGTAGAGAAGTATAGCAATGCTGAAATGGGCTCTGGCACAAGAAGTGAAGATGGGCCTCCCTGCTGCCGCCTTCTCCCCTGTCTCCATGTCTTTGCTCCAGAAGAAATATATGGGCATGGTGAAAAACAAAAGATCCTCAGCATGCTCTCACTCCTATGCAAATAATATCACACAGATACACCCCACACACTCTGATCAGGAACCAGCAGCTTGCCAATAAGTCAATGAAGTAGGAGGGGACAGCAAAGAGTGGGGTGGGGGCTGGGTGGTGGTGGTTTACTTCCGGTCTGACACGTACCAGGGCGGCAAGGGGGTACGCTGCCACCCTGCAGGACCTTTTAAAACTACAGTGCCAGTGGGGGAAACGCGGTGGGGGACTTTGAAACCGGTTTTAGGAATTCTCTCCACAGATAAATCCCTCTGGAATGCTTTGAGTTGCCCTCTTTAAAAAGCTGCCACAGATCTTGTTTTGAAAGGTCTTTGTGTGGTGCAAAGATATGCAAAGATAACATATCACTTGACAAAATTGTTAACTGGTCTTGTGTGTATATATATATATATATATATATATATATATATATATATATTCATATATTCATATATATATATATATATATTCATATATTCATATATATATTCATATATTCATATATTCATATATATATATATATTCATATATATATATATATATATTCTTATCTATCTATCTATCTATCTATCTATCTATCTATCTATATTCTTATATATCTATATATATTCATCCATATCTCTCTCTCTCTCTCTATATATATATATATATATTATATGGATTTTTAAATGAAAGAGGACTGGTTTCAAATGTTCTGGTGTAGAGTGTGTTGTTAAAGACTTACCTGCATAGTTCTAGAGAGAAATTCAACGTATTGTAAAGTTGTCTTTAGGCTGGGGATTACCGTTTTTTAATTTGTGAAGAGATTTTGTCCATCACTAGCATATCCCAAATTCTATCAAACCAATTCTTGATGTATAGGGTCATCTTCTTATTCCATCATCTCAGACTGAACGGCATTTAAAAGAATTGAAATTTGTTCAGTGCAACTTGTTGAGAGTGAGAGACATTTGGACCCTCAAGCAGAAAAACAGTTTTGTCTAATGATATATAATGTTATTACCATTGTCCATATAATATGTATTTTTATTCCAATTTTCTGGGTTTATCATGGTGATTAAGAGTCATTTCACAGAATCAAAACCTGAGCAGCTCTTTTTCATGCAACCATTTTTGTCAACTAAAAATGAATTTATGTTTAGGAGACTGTCTGCAAATGCTTTGTATTCTTAAGCCTAAGCAAAAATACTTCATGGGTACAGTGACTGGGGAGAATGACCCTGATGTGTTGGTGTCTTCAAATGAGCTAGTTCCATTTAGTGTAGGATGACTACTGTGAAATCATCTTGTGATTTCATCTCTGACTGAAAAAGGTTTTGGGGTCCCCCTCTCCTTCATGAAACACCTTGAATCCAAAGGGCTGGTGGCCTTGTAAAGGAAAGAAAGATAATGCCCATTGGGATGTTCATTGTTGAATGGTCAGCTGATGTTTGATTTTCTTTGTAAGTGCTGAGACTCAATAGCTGTAATGGAAATTTAGGACCTTTTTAAGAACATGAAGTTCTCTGTAGTGCAGGCTGTGGCCTGGGTTTTTCTGATAGCTCAGAGAAAATCCAAGGCTATTTATTATGCTTTTTTTGCACTGCACAGCCTGAAATATAGCAACAAGAAATTGCCACATAACTCATGAAGTCAAGGCTGGCCTGTGCCAAGGGTAATATTTGCATTTGGGAAACATGACCCACATTGTATGAAGCGGTAGCCTCCTCGCTGCCTCCGAGGTTTCTTTTGGCTGGATGTTTATCCGAACGATCTTTGCTCTTCATTCATTTAATGGCTGAGAGGCAGCTGAGTGTTTTTACATGAAGAAACTGGAATACCTCAGCTTTTACTATTTTGAACCATGCTGAATGCTGTCTTCACTGCTGCACTGGGGGAATGTGGCAAAGTGAACACAGGGTTCCCAAGGTTTAGAAACAGTGAGGCTGATGTGCTCAGCCTGGACAAACAAGCACCCCTTGTGTTCTGTGGTTCCTGGATTGGTTTTCCAGTGGTTGGAGCTCCACTGAATACTCTGTTCTGCCCTTGCTGATGAAGTTGTTTACCTTGGGGACTGCCAGGGCCGAGATGAAAAAAGGAGCACGATATGGTCTCTGACATTTAAATGATGCAATGCCCTTTAATGAGAAATTGATGGGCAACTTAAGAACACAGCCATGCATGAGGAGAAGGGCGGGAATGATCCTTGGCACATGGCTGGGATAGTTTCTGCAGGGAGCTAAATGAAATGATCATTCCCCAAGGAAAAAATGGAGAGAACCAATCTGGCATGGTGAGGATAAAATTTTGGACTTGGATCTTGGAGGCCTTGGATTCAAATGACTGCTTAAACACCACAGCTGGGCAAGTCTGTCTGCAACTTACCTCTCCAACCGCAAAGTGGGAAGAACCAGTGATGAGCTTCATGTATGCTTCACAGAATGAACTGTGAAAATAAGCTAGGTAAAGCAGGTTAAGTAAAGTAATGTTCAAGGGAACCATAGAAGTGAATGAAACTTGCTTTTTAAAATCAAAAATCTTTGTTCTCCTTACATTGGAGTCAGTTGAGATGGCCTTGCAACAATTGCTTATATAAATGCATTTTGATGTTGTGATATCATGGTTTGTACCTCTCTGTGGCACCAGAGTTCAGCTCAGTTGCCTTCTGACCCATCTTATTTGATGTGTTGATAAGGTGACTCGTTAGGGCCTTCACTATCCAGGAGTGTGAGGTGGCTGGAACATCACTGCCAGCCTCTTGATGGCAATGTCCTTATTCAGGGATCAAGCCCAATACCAATTAGGCTCATTTTGTCATGTGTTGCCTCTCAGCTTAAATCACTCCTACTGCATTCCCTCTGTCAGGGTAATGGCAGTATTTGTCTATTCCAGCTCCATCTGTATTAGCCACAGGGCTTGCCTTGCCAGGAATCACAGCAATTCCACTCTGATATGAGGCAATGGCTGCCCAATTGTCCTGGGGTCCAATTAATGACATTCCAATCTGGCAGCAGCACAGCACCCCCTTGTCTTACCGTGTGTGCCCCCCCCACACACACACACCTCATTTGCTTGCATTTGAACATGCACACACATTTCATTTCCACAACACATCTTAGAAATGTTGCACAGCCCGGGAAAACGTGTCTACTCGACAGCCCTTTCTCCGGAAACATCTAATTAATCCAATGTTGTGCATGCACACACAAATAATTAATAACAATCCACATAAAAGGGTGCCTCTTTCCTAATGCTTGAAAGGCAGTCCTGCACCTTCTGCCTCCAATATGTGTTTTTCCAGCCCAGCCATTGCTACTCTGTTGCAAAGCAAGGCTGCAAGGCTGTGACTTTTCCAGCGGCGAAGCATAGGCTGGAGAAGGGCACTTAACCCTTCTGTCTGCCTGCTGCTTTCTTCCTTGCAACTCTTTACCATGAGCTGCTCTCCTCACTGCTCAAGTTCCAAACCAGAGCCACTCCCATCATGAACGCGGTGTTTCGGCAGTGGATTTTGGAGGCAGTACAGCAGTCCATTCAACATCCCCTGACTCACTACTGACTGTGGTGTACAGCCACATGTGTTTGCACAAAAGCAGAGCATCTTGCTCACGTGTGATCTCCACTCCTTCCACTACTGGAGTGTGGGGAAGAAGAAGGAAGGAAGACAAAATGGCACCTCTTCCTCTTCTCTTCCAGGTTTGCTTGCCCCTCTCCTTCCAATTGGCCTGGCCACAGTAGGAGCAGCAGTGACACTGGTGCACCTACTCATTTGCCTCATTGGATCACTTATTTGTATTTAACATATTTTTATACCGCTCAAAACTTGCATCTCTGGGCGGTTTACAATTAAAATCATATAAACATTAAAATCGTTAACATTAAAATCATTTAAAGCCCAACATTAACAGTATTAAAACTATATAATTCTAATTAAAAGCCTGAGTGAATAAATATGTCTTCCGCGCCTTTTAAAAAGTTGCCAAAGATGAGGAGGCTCTTATCTTAACAGGGAGGGCATTCCAAAGTCCAGGGGCAGCAATGGAGAAGACCTGGCCCCGAGTAGCCACCAGACAAGCCGGTGGCAACCGTTTATGTACCTCTTCAGAAGATCTCAACGGGCAATGGGGCTCATGGCAAAGATGGCATTCTCTTAAAAACCCAGGGCCTAAGCTGTTTAGGGCTTTATAAGCAATTACCAGCACCTTGTATTTTGCCTGGAAACTTATCAGCAGCCGGTGTAGTTCTTTCAACACAGGAGTAATGTGGTCTCTCCGAGATGACCCAGAGACCAACCTGGCCACTGCATTCTGTATCAACTGCAGTTTCCGGACTATGTACAAAGGCAGCCCCACATAGAGCACATTACAGAAGTCCAGTCTGGAGGTGACCAGCATATGTACATATGTACCTTTCTGAAATCGTTCATATCAAGAAATAGATGCAGATGGCGTATTATCAGCCAAAGATCATAGAAAGCACCTCTGGCCAGCGCCTCAGCCTGGGACACCAGGGAGAGGTTCAGATACAGAAGCAACCTCAGACTGCGTACCTATTCCTTTTGGGTGTGTGTGACCCCCATCCAGAATTTGCATGGGGAATGGCAAGAGATGCACCCATGTGCCATGCCCCAGTTCAGACCACTTGGTCCACACAGCAGGTGGCTTGGCCTAAGTCTCAGCCTGCAACTGGTAAGGGCTAAAAGGGGGTGGAGTTACCATGAGTATGAGCATCTGAGTGCATGTGGCTAGATCAATGGAAGGAAGAGGCATCTGCATGCATGCATGCAAGCAAGATTTCTGTGTAGAAGGTGTGGCTAGCTGGACTCTGCACCTTGATGAATGGGCTGTGTGTGAGAGAAGCCACATGCGCAACCCTGTGTTTATCTACTCAAAAAGATTCCCAGCAAGTTTAACTGGGCTTACTTTTAGGTAAAGGTGCATAGGAATGTAGCTGAAAGGAGGAAGGAAGCAGGAGAGAAGATTTAATAGAAAAGGAAGGAAGGGGAATTGATCTGGAAAAAAGTGGGGAGTGCTTTTAACAAAAAGAAAGAAGAGGAGGGTAGGAAGGAGCCATTTGTGCTCCTTTTGGGGCAGCAGAATGCCTTGGTATGGCACTGTCTATATCTGACTTTGCAACAGGAACATGGCTCAGGGGCGAGTTGTTGGGAAAGCATTAAGTGCCTTTCTTCCACCTGTTGCTGCTACTCTGGAAGTTATGCTTTTCTGGGCAAAGGAAAAGCAGCAGTGAGGCTTGGAAGACATGCACTCCATAAGGTGGAACATGAAGCTCTGTTCCGAACACACAAAGAAGTCATATTAGCTATAATCCAGAGCCTGCAAACCCATATGAGCCCATCATTGCTAGCTATGACCCATGATGACCTTGTAGCTGATTTGCTGGCTCCAGGATCTGCACTTCAAACTGTCATTGTGAACCCAGTATTTAACCTGTTACCTTAAAGTGGGTTTCTGCCAAAGGTCAGGATTGTGTAGATGAGTCGACAACAAGACAAAAGGATTTGTTTGTACAGATTTGTTTGGGGAATCTACTTTTCAAAACTTTGGTTCTCTTCTAGGTTATGTTGGGGGACCTCTATGATAGTTAGTAGTTTCCGGCCTCAGTCATGATGAGAGGAAAGGAACTTGAGTTGCTCAACACCCTCCTCCTCTCTGGGCTGCTGGGGAACCCAGAGAGGCTGATTCTGTTGGATATGGAGTTCCAGTTCATCGACCTTTTGCACAGATTATCCTAATGACTACTAGGGGCATTGGGAGTGGAGGTAGTGAGTGAGGGTCTCCTTACCTGTCCCTGCATGCCTCTACTCTATGACCTCTGCTATGACTCCTCAGTCCTCTTCCTTTCCTCCTAGAGAGAAGATGGAAACATCTCTCTCTCCCCCTACCTATTAATTATGTTGCTGACAGACAGGATAGGTCTTTCCTATCTCAAATGTACTTCACCAATACATCTATTTAGCTTAGATTGTACAACAATCTCCATGCGTGTTCTTTAAATAACTGCAACAACTAAACTCTGCACCCTACTCTGTAACTGGAGTGGGTGGCTTCTTTTGGCGCTTTGCTAAATAATCACAAAATCCAACTGATTCTCCAGGGCTGGTGGTCCCTGCCTGGCTGATGGGACAGCCAGATACAGATTTGACAGGAGACGTGCATCTGGCCACACCTCATGAACCATCTAGGCTTTCTGGCAGGAGGGGATGTGTCTGCTTTACTCAGCAGCTGAGCCATGTTTCCCTTTTCTCTCCATCCCCCTTTTGAGCTTTGGCTCTTCTGTTGGGATGACTGGGATGGACTTCACCTGGCCTGACTGGCACGCAGGGACCATTGTTGGAGCATCTCCAGCAACCACAACTGAACCCTTAGGAGCTCAAAGTTTCGAAAACATGACCCAAAGTATGTGGAGTATGTGAACCTGGAGTACTGTGATCCCATATGGTGGGCCTAACTTCATACCCAATAATGAACAGACTTGAGCGGGGCCAGGCTGCACTCCTGCCATCCCAGAAGCTCAGTATTTGCTCTAAATGTGGATTACTTCTTACTGAGAATCACTGGTGTTTCTGCACTATAAAGGAGAGTGGATAACTATATTTTGGGGAAGAGCCACAATGGGAGTTAAATGGACAGGAATTTTGCCATGAATGTTGCATTGTCTGAATGGTTTAGTAATGTTGCAATATTCTTTGGGAAGAGGCCTTATTGTTTTTACTAGTGCTCTCGCCAGGACCATGAATGGAGAAGTTATTTTGCTTCCTGAAAAGAAATTCCATCTGGTTACTGTGCCAGCTTTGTTCTCCTCCCGTTCTTGTATGTTTACTTGATTCCTTTGTTCCAGATGGGTTTCTGCACACTGGTGTAAGCCTGCCAAAAAATCATCAGAAGACACTGATCCTCAAAATGCCCAAATTCTCAAGAATGTGCTTCCTGGGGCCAGGAATGATTTCATCAAAAGTGACTTTCTAGCCACTCTCAAACCTTTCATGTCTCTTGTGAAATCTGCTGTCTTAAGGCAAACAAATCAAGTGCCAGATGATTGTCATAAATGCTCAGATATTTCAGCAGCTTAAAGAGCCTCTGATTTTTATCAAAGCAGACCATGTGCTGTTACTACACTTATCAGTGATGAGGCTGCTAGAACTACACAAGTGACTTTCATTCACTGTCAGCTCCCTATCCACAGCAGCAGCAACTGCTTTTAATATTTTTAAAGGTTATAATTAAAAAGAACACCGAGAGTAATGATGATGAATGTGCTTTGTGGTTCTCATAAGCCTTGGACAAATTCTCTTATTTGTTAAGTTTATATTAAGTGAAATAGGTGCCAGGAATGATTCTCCAAACTAAGAGAGGAGAATTTGATTCACAGTGAAAGCATTAATCTAACTGAACTTTGCTAGAGGTTGGCTAGGAATGGCTAGGAATTAGGAAAACATTGGGAGCATCTTCTGGAAGCCCTTGAAAGAAATATCCTGCATGCATGACACCAGCCAAATGTGGAACAGACACACCCCAGACGATCCTGTAAGGCAGTCATCAGCAGCCAGTGCAGTTCTTTCCGTATCTGGGTGGTATGACCCACACAAATGGCCCCAGATCCTAGCTTGGTGGCTGCATTTTACTCTAGCTAAAGTTTCTGAATATTTTTCAAGTGCAGGCCGACACAGAGCACATTGCAGCACTCCAAATGTGCTGTGACTAAGGGAAGGGTAACAAGAGCTAGATTTCTTTTCTCAAGGAAGGCCTGCAGCTGGTACACAAGCCAAAGTTGTGCAAGGGCACCTGTTCCTTCCGAGGAAGGTCAACCCAATCCAGAATTATTATCTGAAAAGGAAGGAGGGAAGGAATGCATACATGCATGCATATCACTAATGAGAGAGGGGCATGCAGGCCATACTACAGCTATTACAGAGGGTAGGGATTTTCAGAGTCAAACCTGAGCTAACCCTGGCTGTCTGGAAGGTTGTACTTTTTTCAAAAGACATGCAGGAGACAGGAATCCAGTTCTTAAGACAGCAGCAGGCTTTGTTTTTCTTCTGGGCTCAGTGGGATTGCAGTCAGTCTTCTTAGAACTGTCAGACTCTGTTCAAAAGTTGCTGCAACTTCAAATTTCCCTTGTTCTTTCTTTCTTTCTTTCTTTCTTTCTTTCTTTCTTTCTTTCCCTCCCTCCCTCCCTCCCTGTTGGGACCAGTATTTTCCACAATGGAAACTGCCACTTTCATTCCAAACAAAAAGCAACAAATAATTGTTCTCTTTTGTGTCTGCTACAGTAGAATCATGGGTACCATCCAAAGGTACACAGGAGGTTGTACAGACAGGGCTTTCCCCTCGAATACACTCCTGATTGGAGTGTGCCAGTCCACATATTCGCTGGATTTAATCCGACCTCCCAGTGGGCTATCAGGGACCAGGACAGACAGGACTTTGATTCTCCTTGAATGCAGGCTGCGAATTCTGGCTTAGCCCGAGTTATGTCCGGGGTAAAAAAAATCCTCTTTTTCCAGCAGCTTTTGAAAAAAAGCTCCGGGGGCTTCTGCTTTCCCCGAAGGTGTTGTGGAGGTGGCTGATGGCTATGCAAAGGAAGTGCTGATGGCTATGTGAATGGTCCATCTCATCCCTCGAATTAAAATGCCTCGAATCTGCTCTTCAGATACCCCGAGGCATAGAGCCATGAGTGAAAAACCTCCAGCTGTTTCAGAACAATTTCTCTACAATTCACTGGACAGAGATCAGAGTAGAATCAGTTCTTAAACAGCTCACCCTCCTAAAAACCCAGAGGAGGGGAGCCACCTACGGCTTGCCCTGCTACACCCACGGGGGACAAACCACCACACGCTCCACCCTACCTTGGTAGAGAGGAGCTCCACCAGAGCTGCGGATAAGCCCAGTGAGGTTTCTTTTTTCCCCTGCAGGAGGATGCCAGACCACCTGGAAACCCCCAGAGGACACCCCGGACAATGTGCCACCCCACACCCACAAGTTGAGACCGGGTTCCCCCGCTCTCCTGGCTTGGACTCTACCCTGGACTCTGTCCAGATTCACATACGCATGGAACCAAAGGAGGACTTGCATACATTGGCGATGCCTTGCAGCTCGCTACTAACTCAGATGGACACTTATTTTCTTATGGCTGTCTCAACCTGCATGTATGTATGTATGTATGTATGTAACCTCCTGCCTCGGGAATATATATCTGCATGCTAAATGAACCATGCCAGCACAGTGGCTGAACACGCCAGGAACTCCTGCTGACAACACCCCTGGAGGACCCCCTCGACCTGGAGAAGACCCTCTGCCGTCAAGGACCCACGCCCAGAGGCTGCAATTGGCAGAAGCAGACTGGCACGGCCCTGCCGGCCACACGCAAGGTGAGGCTGGGACCTGTCCCTCCCTTGGACCTTTTGGACATTCCTCTCACTGAACTCTTTTAACCGGACTCTACCCAAACCCGTAGGAACCTGCATACAGTGCTATATTCTCTCTACCATTGCACCCACACATTCGTTAGTACGCGGCCGTGTTTTATCGGAAAATTCTATTCACTGTTGCTTTTGTAAACCATATGTTAAACATTCTCTAATAAAAGTCAATCAGTTCTTATGAACGGGCTTCACCTTGAGTCCTGCTGCCCCCCTTCTAGAGCTCTGGTAAACCCTAATTTGTAAGTCTTGTGTTGCAAGGTGGGAGGCAAAGGGGTATAGGGTAAACCCATTGACAAGAACAAGTTGGCCCAGTAATTTATGGTAGGGGAACTTATAATACTGCAGAAGCTAAGTGGCTGCAGACCTAATCAGTAACCTAGATGAGAGACCAGAGGGTGTCCTATTGAATAATTGAATAAAATAAATATTAAACAAACACATATCAGGGCTCTTGCAAATATCCATCATAAAATGATTATTTAAACTTGCAGAGAACTTGTTACATAGTAGTGAAAAAGAGAGGTGAGCTGGTCTTGTAGCAAGCATGACTTGTCCCCTTAGCTAAGCAGGGTCTGCTCTGGTTGCATATTAATGGGAGACTAGAAGTGTGAGCATTGCGAGATATTCCACTCAGGGGATGGTGCCACTCTGGGAAGAGCAGAAGGTTCCAAGTTCCCTCCCTGGCATCTCCAAGATAGGGCTGGGAGAGATTCCTGCCTGCAACCTTAGAGAAGCTTCTGCCAGTCTGTGTAGACAATACTGAGCTAGATGGACCTATGGTCTGACTCAGTACATGGCAGCTTCCCATGTTCCTGTGTAAGAACAGTCATGAAAATAGCCCATTCATATGTTTAGGGTTTATATTGTCATTGCATGTTGAATAGATCAGTGTTTGTTGTTAATGCCTAATTAAGTAAAGGTTAGTTACCTATTCTCCAGCTTTTGTAGATGAAAAATGTTGGGACATGCTTGTAACATACATTCCTGCTTTCATTAGACCCCACAATTACTGCAGTGTCTGAATCGGAAGTGTCCAGTGACTCCTCTTATGTGGTCAGGCTGGATCAGTTTCAATTTGTGACTCCTGAGGATGTGGACAAGCTGCTTGGAGTGATGCAGCCTACCACCCATTCTCTTGACCCTTGCCCTACGTGGCTAATACTATCTGGCAGGAAGGTTGTTGTAGAAGACCTAGTAGAGATAATAAATGCTTCTCTGAGGGAGGGCAGGATGCCTCCTTGTCTTAAGGAGGCAATTATTAGACCACTTCTGAAGAAGCCTGTCTTGGATTCCTCCGAGTTTAGCAACTATAGGCCTGTCTCCAATCTTCCATGGTTGGGCAAGGTAATTGAGAAGGTGGTGGCCTCCCAACTCCAGGCAGTCTTGGATTAAACTGATTATCTAAACCAGTTTCAGACCAGCTTTGGGTGGGCTATGGGGTGGAGACTGCCTTGGTCGGCCTGATGGATGATCACCAATTGGGAATTGACAGAGGAAGTGTGACTCTGTTGGTCCTTTTGGACATTTCGGCGGCTCTTGATACTGTCGACCATAGTATCCTTCTGGAGTGTCTGAGGGGGTTGGGGGTAAGAGGCACTGCTTTGCAGTGGTTCCACTCTTACCTCTCGGGCAGATTCCAGATGGTGTCCCTTGGGGACTGTTGTTCTTCAAAAACTGAACTTCAGTATGGTGTCCCTCAGGGCTCTGTATTGTCTCCGATGTTGTTTCACATCTACATGAAACTGCTGGGAGAGATCATCAGGAGATTTGGTGCAGGGTGTTATCAGTATGCTGATGACACCCAAATCTATTTCTCCATGTCAGCATCACCTCCCTAAATGCCTGCCTAGAGGCAGTGATGGGCTGGATGAGAGGTAACAAGCTGAGACTGAATCCAGATAAGGCAGAGGTACTTATTGTGTGGGGTCGGAACTCAGGAGATGGTTTTGATCTGCCTGATCTGGATGGGATCACACTTTCCCAGAAGGAACAGGTACGCAGTCTGGGGGTGCTTCTTAACACAAACCTCTCCCTGGTGTCTCAGGCGGAGGCAGTGGCCAGAGGTGCCTTTTATTAGCTTTGGCCGATATGCCAGCTACGTCCATTTCTTAAGATAAATGACCTCAGAACAGTAGTACATTTGCTGCTCACCTCCAGACTTGATTACTGCAATGTGTTCTATGTGGGGCTGCCTTTGTACGTAGTCTGGAAACTGTGGTTGGTCCAGAATGTGACAGCCAGGTTGGTCTCTGGGTCATCTTGGAGAGACCATATCACACCTATCTTAAAAGGTCTACACTGGTTGCTGATAAGTTTCTGGGCAAAATACAAGGTTTTGGTTATAATCTTTAAAGCCCTAAACAACTTGGGCCCTGGGTACTTAAGAGAACGCCTTCTTCACTATGAACTACACTGCCCATTGAGATCATCTGGAGAGGATTGTCTGCAGTTGCCACTGGCTCATCTGGTGGCTACTTGGGGACGGGCCCTCTCCGTTGCTGCCCTGAGGCTTTGGAACACACTTCCTGCTGAAATAAGCACCTCCCCATCTCCTACAACTTTTAAAAAGGCAGTCAAGACACATTTGTTCACCCAGGCTTCTAATTAGATATTGTTTTAATTGTGTGTTTAATAGTTTTAACATTTTAAATGTTAATTGTTGTAGCGTTTTAATCTTTTTATCTGTTTTTATTGTTTTGTTGTAAACCGCCCAGAGTCTTGGGTTTTGGGTGGTACCGAATTGTTTTAAATAAATAAATAAATCGCTGCCAGAAATACATAAATTGCTCCCCCTGACACGTTGCTGAAGATTCTGCTCTGCAAAGAGAGTGAATATAGCAGACAGCAGGCAATTGCATACCCTCTACTGATTTAAATGCAAAAAAGAGTATTTTTGTTTGGGCTGTGTGGTGTATTGTGGAAAGTCTTAATGTTGCTTTAAGACAGGGCCTCAACCTGCTCCGTAGTGGTTACTGGAGGGTGGAGTTGCTGCTGTGCAGCAGCTGCTAGGTTCAGGCTGTTGATTTCTTCAACATCCGGCCTCAGATAAGTCCAGTTATCCTACATACTGTTCCAAGGATTGCTATTATTCAATGTTTGTTCGTTTATCCTGCAGTATCCGTGCTGACAACACTAAAGGCTGAAATTATTATTTTTAGCCTACTTTCCTTAAGGAAAGTCAGCTCATTCACTCTGTGTGTCCATGTGTCCCTATGTGTGTGTGCCCTCCGCCCCCACCGCAATTAACTTGGCAATGATTGGACCAATATGGGGAGTCTGTGATGATGTCATCCACCCTGATCCAAGATGGCGGATGCGTGAACATTTGAGGCGCAAGTAGGCTCACCTGTGGACCACCTAACCAATTTGGACCAAGTTTGGTGCAGTTGTCGTGAGTGACACTTTTAAATGTAATTATACTATAATGTACTACCAATAGTTAATATTGGCAGCTGCAATGTGTGAAAAGTCTGGCAGTACATTGAAGGGTGCCTAGGGCCAAACAATCCATTATGTTAAAGTCATACTTTTGGCCCCTTGTGTGTGATAACTTTTTGAAGTTAAATGGCAGCTGACGGTTGGTGAGCGGAGATCTGATCAAATTTCTCGATCATGGAGGACAGGGTTTAACCCTTTCCTGACCCATTGTGGTCCCAGAGACTCACATAGCATGTAGTATGGCTGTGGCTTCCCAGTGCCCCAGAATGCACTTGTGCAAATGCTGAGAGAGCATGAGGGAGTCACATGATCACATGGCTACAGGAAAGAATAGCCATGTGATTGTGTAGCCCCCTCATGCTATTTCAGCTTTTGCACAAATGCAACTGAGCCCAACTTTCATTTGGAAGTCACAGCTGTGCCCAGAATGCCTGCCGAATACTGTGTGGTATGTCAGCCAATGAAAATAGTATTCTCAAAGCTTGTGATTAGCCTTAGGAGAGAACTGTCAATTGATGCCAATGGAAGCTTCCCTCCTGGACTAAAGTGCAGATCTGGAGCTGTGATTTTTGTCAGGATTACAGCACAGAAGGAAATACTTAAGTACACCCTTTCCACATGCTGTGGTCCTGATCCTGCTCTAGCCCCCTTGTGACTATTTAATTTTTTAAAAACATGCATTTCTTCCATGACTTGCTGCCATTCTTTAGAATAAAGAGAACTCTTACCTGGAGCTTTCCCAGACAGCAGGCTTTACCGTGGGTTTTCTGTGAGTTTGAAGTTGCTCCCAAAATCCAGCACAAAAAGTGGATTTTTTAAACCCCAGATATAAATCAGGCTACACTCTAACGTGCGATGAAAAACTCAAATTGTGTGTGAAGTGCTCCCTGATAGCTCGCAGGGACTTCAGGGTAAATTTGGCCAATATGTGAACGCACACCTCCGTTCTGGAGGAGATGCGAACTAAAAGCCAGGTGTGAAAAACCTCCCGGCAATCCCCCAGTCTGAACTCTTAACATTCCACCTTGAAATAACTGCCACTCCTCCTAGAGATAACTTCTGCTTAGGGGAAATGAGGTATGAAAAGTCTATGCTGACACATGAAAGAGCACAAATGTCCATTCTGCAGTGAGTAGTATAGGTGCTGTAAATAGCCGAGATGTTTGGCTTTCTAATTGGTACCCCTATAGCAAAATGAGTACTTACATGTTCTCCATACATGTGCTTGTTTTGTACAGTTCCACCCCCCTCTTGATGTAGTGAAAAATTGTCATGCGCAAAGGAATCCTAAGAAAATGAATGAATGGACATTCCTAGGCAAAGATCACTGCAGTGTGAGAAGAACTTCAAACTCGACAAAAGTATTTAAAAGGACACTGTGTGGAAACCAAAGCTGTTTGTTATACAACAGAGTAGGCATGTTTTCACAGGTGCAATGGTCTCTTGATCTCAGATGTTTTCCCACTCTACTGTTGGGACAATACAAAATGAAAACAGGGACAGATGCCTCAGACATAAAACTTCTTTGCTGGAAGGCAAAAGCAACAGCAATTCAGCACTGGTGATTTGCAACCTTTGCAGTCCAGAGCACTTGTGAGAAAAGACTTGTGCACAAATATGCATAATAAAAACATTGCCTTGGATTCAAAGAACTGTGAATGGAAGGAGCAAATGACCTAGTGCTGTGTTATGAACTTTTGCACAAGTGCTAGCAGAAGATTTCTTGCTGTGCAAAGCAACAATATATTCAGAGTTGCACTACAGTACAACAAGATTCCCAGTGGGGGTACTAGTATCCCTGGGAATACTTGAAGGGCTTCTGGGGGTATTCAGATCCCTCCTGCCTCGCCACACTGAAGCTGCGCTATTTGTTCCCCATCTGAGGATCACCAGCTTGAAGCCAAAGCTTCCTAAGTTATTTGTCCACCACGGATGTGCACGAACCATAATTCATGCAGGGGCGAAGCAAGGTTGGAGTGGGCCCAGAGACAAGATTTTAAAATGGGCCCCCCCTCACTGAAGCTCAGCTCATAAAGTAAAGGAATCTTAAAGGAGGCTGAATTGTGGACGATGCAAGTCATTGAATGGTACTAGAGAAAGACATGCTGTTCTGGTAGCAGGTCTGAAAGACCTGGTAGCTCCAGGTCTTAACACTTACATCAGTTTTGGAGGATGAATACAACTGAAGGAAGCCCAGGCGGGTGTGCGACTGTCAGTCATGTGACTTGCCTCTGGGGGCCCCCTCAAAGCAGTGGGCCCCCAGATAACTGTCTCCCCTTGCCCTATGATAGTTACACCCCTGAATTCATGCATAGATTAGAAGGGCAGGCAAGGCACCTTTTAAAAGTGAGGACAGCTGGTCGGTACCTGCTCCTTTGCCACTCACTGCATTTTCCTGCTGCAGCAGTGTGCCTCCCAGCACCACTCACACGGCGGCAGTGCAGTGGTGGAACACACATGGCCTCCGTGCATGCGTGGTGGCCATGTGCGTGCCGCTGCTGTATGTGGGTATGTGCCATGCTGTGGTGAGTGGTGGAGGAGCAGGTACCAACCTGCTCTCCTCACTTTTGAAGGTGCCCTGAATGCCCTTCCAATCTGTGCATGAATTGAGATTCGTGTACATCCCTAGTGTCCGCTGAAGAAGGGTGAATATCCTCTTCCTCCTCCTTCTGATTGACTGGCTATGTGCTGAAGCTCAGTGTATCCCTCCGCTCAGCCTTACAGGCTTCAGAAAATTAGCACTGAGTACGCCCATTGAAATTACTGGGTCAAGGAAACTTGTCCCATTAATTTCAGTAAGACTGCTTATGAGTAACAGTGTGTATGTGAGCCAGTGCCTATAGTAGCCTGTCTCCCTAACTCTACTTAAATTTGTGTTTTTATGTGTATATATGTGTATATGTACACATATACACTTAAATGTTCCCTTTATGAGATGGGCTACTCCAGTCATTGGCTTGCATCCAGATTAAGTTACTCATAGAAGTTTTATGGACATTAATGGGACAAGTTTACTTGTCCTATTAACTTCAGTGGGTGTACTCATGAGTAACTTAGTCTGGATGCAAACCAGTGACTGTAGTACCCTGACTCATAACTTTAACATGTAAGTGTGTGTGTTTGTGTATGAATGTATGTGCATGTGCGCACATTCTCTCTCTCTCTCCTATTTGTCTGTCTATCTATCTATCTATCTATCTATCTATCTATCTATCTATGGGGTACTTGAGCTGAAGATTTGCGACAGAAGGAGTACACTTATTTTAAAAGGTTGAGAACCCCTGCAGCACAAGAAGCATGGTGAATAAAATGGAATATAGGTGGATACATATACACTTTAGTGGACCATTAACAACTCTGGAAAAGAGCTTGTGCAAAGTCTTATACAAGGGCTTGAATGAACCAGTGGTGGCATGGGGGGGTTGAGGGGGGGCACAGAAGGGGCAAAGTACATGTCTGGTTATGGGAGCTGTGTCCTACATAATAGATTTGAGAAATAGAAATGGGGGGCAGGTGAGGGGCAAACTACTGGCCCCTTCTGGAGCTATGCATGGAGCAAACAGAGGAACTTTTCTTCTGGATTCGGGCCCACTTTTTTCATGCAATGCTCCTCTGCTAAGTTGGAATAGACACTTCTGTGAGTAGAGGTGTTCCTATCTGGAGCTGCCCAGTGTGATCATATCACACCTATTTTGAAAGTGCTGCACTGGTTACTAGTGTGTTTCTGGGTCCAATTCAAGGTGCTGGTTTTGACCTTTAAAGCCCTTAACGATTTGGGCCCAGGATACCTGAGGGACTGCCTGCTCCCAAGGGTTGCTGCCTGCTTGACAAGATCATCTGAGGGGGTTCTGCTCCGGGTGCTAACAATGAGGGAGGCTCGCTTGTCATGCACACGGGACAGGGCCTTCTCTGTTGCTGCCCCCAGACTTTGGAATGCTCTCCCAGTGGTCATTTGCTCCTCGGACGTCATCACAGTTTTTAGAAAGCTTATTAAATCTTGGCTTTTTATCCAGGCCTTTACATGATTGTTTTATTGCTGCTTCTGTGTGTTTTTATCTGTGTATGGTTTTTATGTTTGTATTTTATATATTTTAAATCAGATTTGTTGTCATATTTTTAGCTTAATACTTCTAATTGTCATTTTTATTAATTTTTTTTAAATTTTTGTAAACTGCCTTGGGATTGTTTTTAATGAAAGGCGGTATATAAATTTAACAATAAATAAATAAATATAAAGAGGCTTTTAACTGATTTTGCGGAATTTTGTTCTGTTTGGCTTTTAGTTGATGTTGCTGACTTGGTTGGTTTTAAAGCGACTGATTAGCCTGGTTTTTTAACAACTTGTACCACTGTTTGTTTGTTTGCTTGTCTCTGCTTTAGTGTGATTACATCTTTTCTCTTTTAGATATTGGAGTTATTGTTTTAGGATTTTAACATTTTCATTGTTCATCATTTTGTGAATATATTTTATTTTAAAAAGTGGCCTGCAAACATTTTCAGTAAAAATGTGCCCACCCTCTGCTGGGTGGGCACCTTTGTATCACGAAGCTTATAATTTATCAAAACAAAAAAACAAAACCCCTTGGCAACACTGATGTGACAAGAAGAACCAGTGAAGCTATTCTTTACATAAGCTGCATGTTTTCCATGCCCCATAGCAATGTGATTAGCACTCTTGTTTGCCCAATTTTCTGACTATGGAATGATCCTGTGGGTCGGTGCTACTTGAGCGTGCTGATAGGATCAACCTTAAAGCTAGGCTGCCCTTAGAGATTTAACTTCTTGTGGCAGTTATCTCCTGCCCACAGCATAAGGGGCAGAAATGAAACCGGATCAGCCACAGTCTCATCCTGCCACACTCTGGCATCTTTTTCAAAGGTGAGCTGGTGCAATCCTAGGTTGGAGATGGACACTCCTCATCCCCAGAAGGGAGCTGGCCAACTCTACACCACTTACTGTACAAACAGTAGATTGTGCCCTTACATCTCGTTATTAGCCTCCCCCTATCTAGGGACCATTTTGACAAACTGTATAGCACTGAGTTGGGCGGGGGGAGTTAGAAGAAACTTGGGGCTTGGGGGTGGGTGGGAGGAAACAGCAACTGAGGTGGGCAGGGAGGAGAAAATGGCAACAGCGGCAGCAGGTGGGAGAAGAAAGCAGTGGCCGGCAGGCAAGAAAATGGCGATGGGTAGAAGGGCTGGTGGGGAAAGAAAGTGACTGATGTGTATGGGCTGGGAAAGAAGTCAGCAGCAGTGGCAGCTGGTGGGTGGGGGAACTAGAGGTGCAGATGCTCTGTGCCCAGCCCAGCTAGTTCTAAGTAAAAGATTGTGAGAACAGGAGAGCCTTGAGGGTCTTCTTGAAAACAAACAGAGAAGGAGGTGCTCTAATTTCAGCAGGGAGCATATTCCAAAGCTCTGGGGCAGCCACAGAGAAAGCCTGGTCCTGAGTCACCACCAGACGAGCTGGTGGCAACAATAACCCGACTTCTCCAGAAGATAGTAACAGGCAGCAGGGTTCATGACAAAGGAGGTGCTCTCTTAAATAGCCTGGACCCAAGCCATTTAGTGCTTTATAGGTAATAAGCAGCACTTTCTATTTCACCCGGAAACATATCGGCAGCCAGTGCAGTTTTTTCAAAACTGGTGTTAGGTCCCCTCATGTTGTCCCAGAGACCAATCTGGCTGCTGCATTCTGTAGTTTCTGGGCTACATACAAAGGAAACTACAAAGAATGGTAGTTTCCGGACTACATACAAAGGCAGCCCCACGTAGAGTGCATTACAGTAGTCAAGTATGGAGGTTACCAGCATATGTACCACTGCTTTAAGGTCATTTACCTCTAGAAATCATAGTAGCTAATGTATCAGCCAAAGCTCCTGACCACTGCCTCAACCTGAGAAACCAGGGAGAGCTTTGGGTCCAGGAGCACTCCTAAGCTACATACCTGATCTCTAAGGAGGAGTGTAACACCAACCAGAACAGGCAGATCTAAATAATCTCTTGGGTCCTGTACCACAGTCAGTACCTCTGTCTTATTTGGATTCAACTTCAGTTTGTTATCCCTCATCCAGCCCATTATCACCTCCAGGAAGGCATTTGGGGAAGATATGCCATTTCTTGATGATGTTGACATGGAAAATTAGACCTGGGTGTCATCAGCATATTGATAACACCCTGCACCAAACCTCCTGATGATATCTTCCAGCTGTTTCATGTAGATGTTGAAGAGCATTGGAGACAGAATGGAGCCTTTTGGAACTCCACACTACAGTTCTCACTTTGCAGAATAACAGTCTCCAAGTGACACAATTTGGAATCTATTAGAGAAGTAGGAGCAGAACCACTGTAAAACAGTGCCACCCAATCTCACCTCTCTCAGACGGTCCAGAAGGATATCATGGTTGATGGTATCAAAAGCCACAGAGAGATCCAAAAGGATCGACAGTGTCACACTCCCACTGTCGATAGCCAGTTGGAGATCATCCATCAGGTCGACCAAGGCAGTCTCAACCACCTAGCCCACACGAAAGCCGGTTTGAAATGGGTCTAGATCAGGGATTCTCAGTGTGGTCCCTGGATGTTATTGGACTTCAGCTCCCATAATCTCCAACCAAAGGCCACTGAGGCTGGGGACTATGGGAGTTGAAGTCCAATAACATCTGGAGACCCAAAGTTGAGAATCCCTGGTCTATATAATTTGCATCATCTAAACTGCCTGGAGCTGAGGCCACACTCACTCAATCACCTTGCCCATCTATGGAAGATTAGAAACAGGTCTATAATTAGCAAACAGGTCTATAATGCTGAAGGATCCAGTTTAGTTTTCTTCAAAAGTGGTCTAATAATAGCCTCCTTAAGACAAGGAGGTATCCTGTCTTAAGCCAAGTTGGGCAAGGGTCAAGAGAGCAAGTTGTAGGGCGCACAGTCTGAAGCAGTTTGTCCACTTCCTCAGTAGTCACACTGAAAATGATACAATCTAATCCCATAAGAGGAGTTGCTGGACACCTCTACAGTAGACTCTGTTGTAACCGTGGAATCCAGCTCAGCCCAAACGTGAGAGATTTTATCAGCAAAAAAAGTAGTTAAAAACATCACAGTGAGTGACCGATGGTTCCAAGTTTAAATTCAAGAGGGAGGAAGTACATACTAGCCCACTCACAACCCTAGATAACTCAGCTGGACATTAATTTGTGGAACTGCTTCTTTGCTGTCTGTACTGCCAGAGCATGGCTCTTCAAATGTGGTATGTGTTGTGCCCGATCAGACTTGCACCGAGTCATCCTCCACTTGCGCTCTGGTCAACTACCTCACCGCTTCAGCTCCCACTCACATCCTCTCACCTGCTCCACCATGGAGTAATCCTCTGGGAGAAGCTGGGACCAAACCGGACCACTAGCCTCTTCTGACCAGGTCTCTGTGATACATACCAGGTCAGCTCCTTCTTCCATGATCAAGTCATGCATCAGTTCAATTTTGAACTGACCTGGCATTATAGAGTAATAAGGCGAGGTTCTGTGGGTGGTTGGCATTGCTCTCCAAGGTCAAAGAGGTAGTAGGCATGCTGGAAGTTTCCTTTACTGAGGGAGGAAAGTAATGAGGCTGTCGAGGGCTGCCACTGGTGCCACAGGATGAGCTGGAACCACCTGCTTTCCTGGAGGATTTGGTGGGTGAGTCCATTATCCAAAAAGTAGGTGTCTTCTGTTTCAGTAGAGGGCCTATTAAATTAGGCTAGTCAAAGAGTTGAACAGCTCCTCTCTCAGATTCCTGCTCCTTCCTGAATTCCTGCTCCTGCCTCACTCCTGTCTTATCTTACTGCCCACATCTATTGGGACCAGATCTTGGCTTTGTAGCTGGGTTTTGGATGAAGAGAATGTGCTTGGTTAAGGTCAATGTCCTATAACACAACACTGCTTACCAGTTGAGGAAATGCGTGGTTACCACAAGGACTGTGATGAGGATATCCCAAAGCATAAGGCAGAAAGCCAGCCTAAATGGTCTTTGTGGTCCTCTCTTTTTTAATAGCTTCCATAAATTGAAATAAAAAGTTTGATGCGGAACAACAACACAATTAAACATTGCAACGAGTCCTGGATGTTAGCCCCTGGCAGTGTCCCTTTTTGGTAACACTGAAGGAAGATTCTGGACGTGATTGTGGTGGAGTCTTCTTCCACTTCCTGTCTCTGTCTCTTACAATTTCAGAGTGTAGGTCTGGGCCCAAAGGGTTGTTTTGGGAAATGGCACTTACTAAAAAAGAAACAAACAAACCTTTTCCATTCTTTCCTCCTTGTTGGCACCAGTACATGTAAATGGTTTCCAGGGAAAGCAATCTGCTTCAGGGAAATAAGGAAAGAAAAACAAATGTTGTGTCTTCATTTTTAAAAAGTCATGAGATCTACACAGCATAGCAAGGAAGCAATGGTGGGAAAGAGATAGCCCTATGCCATAATAATCCCATTAGGTAAAATATAATATGTTGCAGATAACTAAGATGCCTCTCATTACCTGTTATTATTATTATTTCTTGTTTATACAGTCAGACAGGTGTTATTGACTGGTTTGTTTTTATCCAGACATCGAGTCCTTCCCAAGGACCTGGGATGGCGGAATTTTATCATCAATACTGTTGGTTATTATAGATATCGTCGCAAAATATAGGCTAAGTTGCTTTTTGTAATTGGCTGATGGTGATTTCTGTGGCCCCTGTGGTGTTGAGGTGCTCTTCAAGTTGTTTTGGAATTGCACCTAGGGTGCCAATTACCACTGGGATTATTTTGGTCTTTTTCTGCCACTGCCTTTCAATTTCAATTTGTAGATCTTTCTATTTTGTGATTTTTTCTATTTCTTTTTCTTCTATTCTGCTATCTCCTGGTATTGTTATGTCGATTATTTTGACTTGTTTTTCTTCCTTCTCGACTACAGTTATATCTGGTGTATTGTGTGGCAGATGTTTGTCTGTTTGTAGTTGGAAGTCCCATAATATGTTTACATCTTCATTTTCTTCAACTTCTTCAATTTTATGGTCCCACCAATGTTCGGCTACAGGTAGCTTGTATTTTTGGCAGATGTTCCAGTGTATCATCCCTGCTACCTTGTCATGCCTTTGTTTGTAGTCAGTCTGTGCGTTCTTTTTACAACAGCTGATTAGGTAGTCCACTGTTTCATCTGCTTCTTTATAAAGGTGGCACTTGCTGTTTGTTGTTGACTTTTCTACTCTTGCTCTTATTGCATTTGTTCTTAGTGCTTGTTCTTGTGCAGCCAGTATTAAACCCTCTGTTTATTTCTTCAAGTTGCCATTCTCAAGCCATTGCCAGGTCTTGGTGATGTCTGATTTTCCACTTATATTGTGCAAATATTGACCATGCAGTGGCTTATTTCGCCATTTTCCTGCTCGGTTCTTGACTTGTTCTTTCTTGTAGGCCTGCTTTGTTTCATTGGTGTTGAATAGTTTCTCGTTATTGACCATTTGAAGTGCATCTTCTTCACTGTCCTTGATATATTCTTCAGGGCCTCTTTTCTCCTCCTCTACTGTTTGATGGACTTGCAGCATTCCTCTTCCACCTGAGCTGCGAGGGAGGTACAGTATAGCCTATCTACATCACTGCGGGGGTGCAGAGCATGATTGATGGTCATGATTTTCCTGGTCTTACGATCTAGCGTCTCTAGCTCTGCCTGGGTCCTGTCTATTATTCCTGCAGTGTATCTGATAACAGGTATAGCCCAGGTATTTGTGGCTTGTATGGTGTTCCCGCCATTGAGTTTGGACTTGAGGATTTTTCTAACTCTCCTGATGTATTCACTTCCAATTTTTCTTTGAACCTCAGTGTGTGCAATGTTATCAGCCTGGAGAATGCCCAAGTATTTGTAATGTTCTTTCTCTTCCAGGTTCTTGATCTTGCTTCCATTGGGTAGTTCTATTCCTTCTGTTTTTCTTATTTTTCCTCTGTTCATTATTAATGCAGCACACTTGTCTAGTCCAAACTCCATTGCTGTATCACTACTGAATATACGGACAGTGTTTAGCAGTGATTCGATTTCTGACTGGGACTTTCCATACAACTTCAGATCATCCATGTACAGCAGATGGTTGATTTGACTTGATCTTTTAGATGTTTGGTATCCGAGGCCTGTTTTGTTTAGTATTTGTGAAAGTGGGGTCATGGCGATTACAAACAACAGAGAGTCCCCTTGGAAAATGCCTCTTCGAATGCTAACCTGTCCAAGTGTCTCGCCATTGATTGTTAACTGTGTACTGTACATGCTCATTGCTTTTTAAATAAATATCTGAATGTTTTTGCTGACACCAGTTGTTTCTAAACATTTTAGTATCCATGTGTGAGGCAATGAATCGAAGGCTTTCTTGTAGTCAATCCATGCAACACTTAGATTTGTTTTTCTTCTCTTGCAATTTTCTAAGATCATTTTGTCAATCAGCAGCTGGTCTTTTGTGCCTCTGGTGTTTGGGCAATTTCCTTTCTGTTCAACTGGAAGCTGTTTGTTAGTTAATAAGTGTTGCATCGCTTCATCTGCTATTATTCCAGTTAATAATTTGAACATGGTTGGCAGGCAGGTTATCGATCTATAATTACTTGGAACTGCACCTTTTGCTGGGTCTTTCATGATGAGAGAGTTTTCCCAGTTGTTAGCCATTGTTCAATATCACCTCCTTGCAAAATGTGATTGAACTGTTTTGATAGTTGTTTATGAAGGCTTGTTAGGTGTTCAAGCCAAAAGCCATGCAGTTCATCGTCGCCTGGTGCAGTCCAATTTTTAATTTTCTTTGCTCTTTCACTTATTAATTCTGGTGTTATTATTAGATCTTGCATTTGTTGCTTACATTTTTCAACCTCTTTCATCCAGCCTGCTTTTTAATTATAATCTATTGGATTGTCCCATAATTTCCTCCAGAATTGCACTGTTTCTTCTTTATTTGGTGTTTCTACGTTTCTCGCAGTTTCTCCTTCTATGCTTTGGTAGAAACGTCTCTGGTTCAACTGGAATTGGAGATTCTGCCTGTGTTGTGTAATTCTGGCTTCGTATCTTCTAATCTTCTTTGACACTGCTGTTATTTGCTGCTTTATTATTTCCAGGACTTCTCTAATTTTCCTTGAATCTAGGTGGTATTTTTGGATCAGATACTGTTTGGTGTTTTCATTCTTCAGCTTCTTGTCATTCATATCTTTCAATTTACTAGCATCTGATCTAAGCCTGGAGATTTTATTTTCTAATCTAATCTTCCATTTAGGTAATGTACTGCTTTCTTTTTTTACAGGTCCACTGATCTTATGTCCGAGCTCTTGTGTTGTTATTGTTGCTGCACTGTACATTAGTTGGTTTGTTTCTTGCAAATTATTGGTTGTTATTTTTGCAAGTGCAGCATTGACATCTTTTAATGCCTGAGCAAGTTGTTTTTTGGCAACTGTTTTTAGAGCTGGAAGTCGAACCGCGGTGTTTGTTTGGTTCATGTGCTCAGTTATCTGAGCAACCTTTTCAATTGTTGGCACCATTCAAATGGGGCACCATTCCTGGAGACACCGCAATACCAGGCAGATACTTGGAGTGAACGAAGCAAGCTCCTACTTCACATCCCAGCTCTAACAACTTTTTCTATTATTTCTTGTTTACACAGTCAGACTGGTGTTATTGACTGGTTTGTTTTAACCAGACATTGAGTCCTTCCCAAAGACCTGAGATGCCAGAATTTTATTGTCAATGTTGTTGCTGTTATAGATATCGTCGCAGAATATAGGCTGTTCCCAGTAAAGTTGCTTTTTGTAATTGGCTGATGGTGATTTCTGTGGCCCCTATGGTGTCGAGGTGCTCTTCAACGTCTTTTGGAACTGCACCCAGGGCACCAATTACCATTGGGATTATTTTGGTCTTTTTCTGCCACAGCCTTTCAATTTCAATTTGTCCTTGTATTAATTCGATTTCTATACCGCCCTTCCAAAAATGGCTCAGGGAGGTTTACACAGAGAAATAACAAACAAATAAGATGGTTCCCTGTCCCCAAAGGGCTCACAACCTAAAAAGAAACATCAGATAGACACCAGCAACAGTCACTGAAGGTACTGTGCTGGGGGTGGATAGGGCCAGTTACTCTCCCCCTGCTAAATAAAAGAGAATCACCACTTTAAAAGGTGCCTCTTTGCCAAGGTAGCAGGGGTTGCAGTTGCAGTTGCAGGCAGAGCCACTCTTACCCCTGGACTTCTAGGCCAAGGTTCAGGGTCTCCACAGCCCCTGCCTCCCCCCACATCCTCTTTAGTCTGTCCCAAATGGTGTGGTTGCCTAGCTGAACATGATGATGCTTAATTTGCAAGGGGGGGGGGCTCCAAAGGTCTTTAGGTCCAGTCTCCAATATTACCTGGATGCACCGCTGGTTGCAGGGAAGCAACAGTAGGAGAGAGGGCATGCCCTCACCTCTTGCCTGTGGGCTAGACTAGATAGGCCTTTGGACTGATCCAGCAGGGCTGTTCTTACGTCCCTATGCTCCTTTCATGCAGCTTGTTTTTGACAGCTCTTTAGCATTTTCCCTTGTGAAGGCTGGGAAATTATCAGTTATGAGTTGCTGGGTTTTTCCTGCTACCCTCTGCTGTTCTAAATAGAAGGCCTTAGGGATTGCCTGACATACACCCTCCAATGTAAGTGCTGTGTTCCTCATGTGAGGCTGTCAATCTTCACCATGAGGCCGTTTGATCAAGCTGCTTACATGGAAGTGATTTTTACAAGGTTTCGTGCCTGGTTTTCCTCTTTGCCTTTCTACTTATAGATATCACAAATGTTCAGATAGTTCTAAATGCTACCCATTCCATACTTCCACACGCAGGATGTACTAGGAAGCACATTTGGAGAATATGCTGCAGGACTGGATATGAATTCACTATAAGCTGGCAACTGGAACACACAATGAGGAAAAGGTACACTTTGAAGGGTCTGCAAAAAGCGGGGAGGGAATTTGGAACCTTGGACTTAAAATAAAGGACATCTGGCAGCAAAAACTCTTGAGGGCATATTATAAAGACTTCCACAAGCAAACACTGTGGTCTGTGGAGCTGTATGCGGTGTGAGACTCTGTCCAACTTAGCCACTCGTGGAGCTTGTTTGAAAAGGATGTCCAGTCTTTTATTAAATTATCTGCAGCACTGAAGACATTTGAAGTCTTCACAAACCACAGTTTGTCTCCCTTTGCCTGACTGATGGTGGCGATGGCCTGTTGCATCCCAGATAAGACATTTTCAAACTCTTACAAAATGTGTCATTCATATATATATATATATATATATATATATATATATATATATATATATATATATATATATATATAATCTATCTATAGGGATGACCACACATGTCTCTCTTTTTAAAGCAACTACAATGATAAATTTGTTCTACAGTTATGTGAAGTTTTAAAAGCTGCTGAAGTTGAGTTCTTGTATGACTAACTTGGAATTTGAGAAGTTTGTCAAAACTGTAGTTAAATACTGGCCCTCTGTGAAGTACAAAGAGCCCTAGCTAGTCTACCTTTCTGTCTATCCTGTAGATTCTCTACGTATTGCTAAGAATAATGGTGTCTGGGAATGAGCTGAAGTGAGTGACTGGAGGATTTCCTGCTTTTATTTACAAATTTGTGGGTGCACATGCACAGGTAATTACGGATCCAGCCCCATCATTTGCCTTGAACTGTGTGGGGACAGTATAATGGAAACTGCCTCAGCAACTTTCCACTGGAAATTATAACCAGATACTAATTCATAGGGAGAACACCACACGTTTTTATCATCTTCTGTACAAACACAAAAATGGAAGAGGGCCATGTAACTATGTTGCAATGTGCTGAAAAATACCTTCTACTTCAGTGCTTTTGCAATTATTGCCATTTTCCACGTGCCTCCCTAGCCTCTGCCTTTATGTTATTGCAAGTGAAACTGAGCTTGTCTGTGTCGTCTGATGTCAGAATCTGCTTTGCAGTGATGCATGGTCTCCAGCTATTTAGCAAGTATGTTACTTATTTTCTCATTATGACCATCATCCGTAGACACGCGTAAGCCTATTGATTTCAATGAGCTTAAGTGTGCCTTTTGAAGGAAAGGAGGGAGGGCAGGGGTGTAACTACTATTAGGCAAGGGGAGGCAGTTGCCTGGGGGCCCCACTGCCTTGCGGGGCCCCCCGAGACACCTCACATGACTCCCCATTGCCCCCTGCCCAGCCCCAGGTCCCCTCAGCCACTTGCCCTGTTTGCCCTCTCTCCTGCTTGTCCTCCTGGCCTGCAATCTAAGCAGCAGACAAGCTGCCTGCAAAGAGCTCCTTTTTAGGCCTCAGTGAAGCCTGAACTGGAGTAGGCTTGCAGGGAGGCCCCAAGGAAGGAAGGAGGCAGGCAGGCAGGCAGAGTGGCCCCCACAGCTCTCTGCAGGAGACCCTCTGCCTAGCCCAGCATTTGCCAGGTAGAATGTGAACTCCTTTTTGTGGTCACCCCCCCCCCCGCCCATATATAGGGATCTGCTTGCCATAGGGCTTTGATATGGGGGGTGGGGGGAGAGACTGAGAAGTCTCTGAATATTTAATTTAAAACACCTTGGAAAATTTGCTGGCTTAAAAATATTTGCTGGCTTAAAAAAAAAGTCCTATAAGTGGCTTGTTTCATGGCAGAAAATTATAAAAACTTCTGGAACAAACAATATTATATTTATTTATTCATTCATTCATTTATAAATGCACTTATGCTCAAGTTGTTTTGCAACCCAGAAGGTCTGAGTGAGAACTGTGAAGCATGTGTGGTGCTTTTATTTGATTTGATTTTTCTTGTGTGTGAACTGCTCCCCAATAACTCGCAAAGACTTCAGGGTCAATCTGGCCAACATGTGAATGCAGCACCTCCATTCCAGAGGATATGTGTGTAAAAGGGCTTTAAAAGCCTCCTGTGAAAAATCTCCTGCAATCAAACTTTACTGAATTTGTTCAAAATTCTGAGAAAACACACATAGGCTCATACTGCATGGTTGAGAGTCTCCTTTGCTAATCTGCAGCGAGGGTCCCATTTTAATAATTAGTGTTTCTAGTGTGTTCTAGGCATTAAAAGCAGCACAAATATATAGGACTCAATGTCTATCACTATATATTGTGAAGTGTGCGTGTGTGTATTCAGTGAAATGTATTTCTAGGCAGCATACCTATTTTGAAATATCAGACTTAAATCCTTGGGGGCCTGGGGTGTGTAGAGGCCCTGGACTTTGAGGCTTGGGGGCATTTTAAAATCTCGTCTCTGGGCCCACTCCAACCTTGCTACGCCCCTGAGGGAGGGCAACAATGCAGAAACACAAAAGGAAATTCCAAAGGTATACTAGAAATGTTTATTATTAAGTCCAACCTGTATTGAGTGCAGGGCTGACTCCAGGTTTTGGCGGGCCCTCTGCAAACTGTCTTCCACTGACTCTATCCTACCAGGGTGGTTAGTTGGTCTGCCAGCACCATGCCTTAGGCTGTGGACACAGAGGTGGTCTCAGGAATCAGCAGTGGGCTCTTCTGAGGACCTTTGGCAGCTGCCCAGCAATTCTTGCCTACTAATACTACTAAGAATATTTATATACTGCTCTTCAACCAAAGTTCTCAAAGTGGTTTACATAGAAAAATAAATAATACATAAAATTAATTAAGATGGTCCCCTGTCCCCAAAGGGATCACAATCTAAAAAGAAACAAAAGGCAGATACAGTACCAGCAACAGCCACTGGAAGGATGCTGTGCTTGGATTGGTTAGGGCCAGTTGCTCTACCCCTGTTAAATGAAGAGTACCACCACTTGAAAAGGTGTCTCTTGCTCAGTTAGCAGGGGTAACTGACCTTTCTTGAGTGAATCACTGACCTTTGACCTTTCGCTGACCTCTAACCTTTCTTGAGTGAATAGTCTTCTTGAGGGGTGGTGGCAAAGCATAACAATCTTTGATAAGATCTCAAACGACTTCTGAACTACCGTATTTTATGGACTATAAGACTCACTTTTTTCCTCGAAAAATATCCGCCAAAATTCAGGTGCGTCTTATATGTTTTAACAGTTTAATATGTTAAAACTCTGAAAAACTGGATTAAAATTAAGGTGCGTCTTATAGTCCGTAGCGTCTTATAGTCCGTAAAATACGGTAATATAGAAAACAGCTTTGCTTGATCTGTGCTCTGAAGAAAAGGGTCCATTCAAAATACTTCATCATCATTTTTTTCTAGAGTACTTTTGGGGTTACCTCTCCTGCTGTTTGTTTGCTAGTTCAAGTGTGCCTAACCTAATCCTGTGATGTAGTATGACCTATGTGTACAGGCTGCAGATGAATTTTGTTCATATCATTGAGACCATCATGCTCTCTTCCTCTCCAATCCCCAACTCTCTCCTTACTTGACTGGCATTCATTCCTATCTCGGGAATGTTCTGTTTTTCTCTTGGAAATAGAACATCATAATTCTGCACACACTTTGAGTGTTATAGTACTAATTATATAGGACAGCAAGTTGCAGTGTGACAACTACCAGGCACAAATTTATGAGAAAACATGTATTCTGGGATGGAGGGAAATCTCCCTTTGGATCTGGATATTTTATTAATTAATGGATGGGGCATGCCAAAAAACTCATGAAAGTAGCTTGCTCATCTTGTGGGCTCCCTACCCATATGATTAATCACTTGTTTACAGCACATAAAAGACATACAGCTGTGTTCCCTCAGCTACATGTTGAGCACTCTGTGTGATGGGGAACAAATAGAGAAAGTGAGAGAGAATACAGATAGCTCAGTACTGAGCTTTTAATTTGCAACTTTTAAAATCTGAAGCTTTTAAATGTGGTTTTAGTCTTGTCCATATTTTATTAATACATTTAATACAATATATTGATTCTTGTAATGTTGTAAGCCATCCCGAGCAGTAGTGTATTGGAGGGGCAGGTTATAAATATTTTAAATAAATAATGCTGATACAGAGCCTGTTTATAATGCCATTATAAGATCTTTTCAGACTTTCAATCCTGGGTATTTGGAAGTGTTTACAGGGAGGGATACATAAAGGCAGGCCCAAACTCTTAGGCCAGGTTCAGAGGCAACACAAAACCGGAGTTAAATGGGACTCCCGTATGTCTGAATATGTTAAATGGAACTCCAGTATGTCTGAATTCATGAAACCATGGTTTCGGGCCAAAAGCGACCTGTGGTATGCCTTGCCAAACTCCAGTTTGAACATTCAGTTTGCACAAAGGTTCACCACTGAGACCTCCGGTTTGGCCTCCGAAGCGTTACATCCAAACCTGGATGCCACCATAACTATGCCGATTTTTGGTGCCGATTTCAAATTGCAACCATAGTGGTGGCAGCGGCACAGGATTGCAGCCACTCCATACCTGTGGAGCTTCTTGCTGGCCGCCTCTCTGAGCAGCAGCCTCATGTCACCTTCACAGTCATGGAGTTGCCCAGCAACAGGTATACTGCCATGTCACATCCCTGCTTCTCAGCCTGTCGAGCAGCACAGTCACACAGGGGTATTCCATCTTCCCACTTTGGCAACATAAGTATGATACCCCATCACAGCGCCAGGACAGGAAAATATGGCCAGCCCCTGCCCCCCCGGGCTCAGGCTTAAAAGTGAGCCCCAACCAGTGATCCTCAAGCAGTCAATTTCTATTTTTTTGTACAAAAAGTTGGGGAAGGGGGGTGCTGCTGCTTTCCCTTGGCAGTACCTGTGCAGTTCCTAGGCTTACTCATGAGAAAGGCCAGGCATCAGGAACAGCATTGCCAACACTGAGAGGGGGAGATTCCATCTATGTGATAATGATGGATGCTGATCCCTAGTGGGACCACTCACTCAAGTGTAAGGCCATTGGGACACCCCCTCACAACTCATGAGAAGGACCATCAGAGTGGAGGGGAGAGAATTGCTGAACAAAATTTGTAATGATGCCTGATGGCAAAACATCCTCTTCTTCTATGGGGCGCTCTCTCATGAGAGTGACAGGCCATTGGGACTTTAAACTGAGCCAGGGTGCTCTATGGAAGAAAGCCATGGTGGCAGGTATACCGGGGACTGCTCTCCCTATCTTGGTGACTATCGCCAAGTAGTTGTCAAAGTGTGCCCCCCCCCCGCCACCAGCCCATCTATCCATGTGGACATGTATCCTTGCTTGTTCCCCGAAATGGTGATCACACTTTCCTGGGAATTGGGGCTCCCCTCTTTCCTTGAATCCATGCCCAAAGCAGATCTGCATACAGTGCAACACCGTGCCGGACCCAGAAACTTTGAATGGGTTGAAAGGTCTGTCCAAAAACTCAGTGTTTCCCCCATCCACGCATGAGGCCAGGCTATTGAACATGGAGCGTCAAAATCTCCTTTCATGTTACGTCTGAATCGGGCCCTAGTCTGTAGACACAGAGGTGTATCTAGGGAAAATAGCGCCTAGGGCAAACACTGAAATTGTGCCCCCTGACCAAACATCTGACACCCATCTTTCAGATAACTTTACCATAATATCAACTAAAAAATACAAGTCAAGCTCGTTAATCTTTTAATCTTTCAAAAACTATTTAGCAGTGGAAGTAGCCAGACCAAAAAATGCTGGAAAACTACAAATTTCAGTATGCTGGGGCTCATGAAATACCCAAATACTATGTGGAGGTGTACTTGGAAAGCTAAACAGAAGTGCCTGTCTAATTCTCTACTATGCATTGCAGCATCACTATTACATAAGTTTTAAAATTAAATTGAGTGTCGGACTTTTCCCAGATACTCTGAAAATAATTAAAGGATATGCATAGTAAACTGTGTCACTGCTTGGAATATATACTAGTCTTTCAGAAAGACAGTTAAAATGAGAGAAAGAGAGCAAGAAACTCCCAGTGGGCCTTAATACTAAGGATTTCACACTGATTCAAAGACAAACTCATCATTAATAGTCATATTATTAAGACATCACATTGAACTCACTTATCACAAGAGCAAAGTAAGAGCAAATGAATACAATCTTAGCTCATATGCTTCAGCTCAGTCTTCACAAGCCCTGATTCTCTGTACATAGTGCCAATCTGAATATCTGTACAGTGTCTTATATTATATTAAATTTTTTCAAAAACCTCTTACCTGTAGCTCCTTCAGGGGGCTTTCTGAAGGCCGTGGGGGTGTGGGGGGGTCTGCAAAGGTTCCCCCTCTCCTCCGCTGGCCTCTAGGGCCTCACAGGGACCATTTGAGCATGTGCAGTGGCCATTTTTTAAAATAATCTTTTTTAAAAAAATGGCCGCTGAAAACAAAATGGCCACCGTGCATGCTCAGATGGCCTCTGCAAGGCCTGGCATGGCCTAGGGCCTCACAGAGGCCATTTGAGCATGCACGGTGGCCATTTTGTTTTTGGCAGCCATTTTTTTTTAATTTTACAAAATGGGGCCCCCCTTCAAGTGGCACCCGGGGCAGGTGCCCTGCCTGCCTTACCCTAGATACATCCCTGTGTACACATGCAGTTGAAGGTACATGCCTATGAATCTCTCCACAGTATTGCAAGTCCTTTTTCAGTTGTGCACATGTCAGGTGTGTTCTGACTTTCAGCTGAATGTGCATAGATCCAGCAGGGGTGCAGCATGCATTATTTTGCCCTCTCATGTATGTACAAAGACTATGTGGAAAAGGGCTATCATAACTATACGTTCACTTGGCGACAGAGGGGGTAACCAGCAATGTTAATATGTTTTGGTTTTTTGGCGATCCCTCATTTCTACCAATGTCAGTTATCTCAGAGCAATACAGAGCCACCCGCCCACAACACTTTTCCTACATTCATGTAGGAAGAACAACATTTGCCCTTGTGTACCATGTGTGAAGGGCACATATTTGCCTATTTATACAGACACTGGGAACCAGCTCCAGTTATGACTTTCCACATGCTAAAATAGACATGCATACAGTCTCCATGCATGATGGTATAGATCTTCTCCCTAGATTAGACACTGTGCCACTTATGACCCATCAAGCTGAATACAGCCCACCAAGGGCTCAGTAGACACTCCTGTTTTAGTACCTGCCTACGACTACCAAAAGTGTGTGTGTGTGTGAGAGAGAGAGAGAGAGAGAGAGAGAGAGAGAGAGAGAGTGTGTGTGTGTGTTCTGGTAAGTCACAATACAGAGCTAAATAGCCAGCTTGAGGGGGGCACAAGTTTTGCAGGTCTACCCTGTGTGCACTCCACATTTCAGTCATGGGTAGAGAATACATTGGCTCTCTCTGCCATTCTTTTCCAGAGTTGATATTTCTTTCCCTCTCCTGGACAGGGAATTCCAGAGTAGTGGCACCACTGCAGGAAACGGCCTCTCCCTGGCACTGAGCAAT
This sequence comes from Hemicordylus capensis, assembly GCF_027244095.1. Taxonomy (NCBI): domain Eukaryota; kingdom Metazoa; phylum Chordata; class Lepidosauria; order Squamata; family Cordylidae; genus Hemicordylus; species Hemicordylus capensis. The sequence continues at coordinate 258,474,488 of NC_069657.1, forward strand.
AGTGGTGGAACCTGGAGAAAGCAAGCACGCAGCTTGGCGGTGTTGCTTGTCCCGGTTCTGCTTTTGGATGCTCAGGTGGAGATGGTGGGTGCCTTTGCGCAGCTTCTGCTAGTGCTCCAGCTGTGTCCCTTTCTCGAGAAGGCAGAGCTGGCCACAATTACCCATCCCTTAGTCATGTTATGGCTGGATTGCTGCAATGCACTTTACATAGGGCAGCCCTTGAAGAGTATTAAGAAATTTCAATTGGTGCCAAATGCAGCTGCCAGGGTTCTCTCTGGAACTGCTCGCTTGGAGCATATTACACCTATTTTGAGAGTTGCACTGTTTACCAATTTGTTTCCAGATCCAATTAAAGGTGCTGTTTATTACCTTTAAAGTCCTTAATGGTTTCGGGCTTGGATACCTGAAGGACTGCCTGCTCCTAAGGATTTCTGCCCGCCCATTCACAAGGATTTCTGCCCTCCCAACAAGATCATCAGAGGGGCCTTTGCTCCATGTGCTGATAGAGGGAGGCTAAATTGTCATGCATGCAGGACAGGGCCTTCTCTGTTGTTGCCCCCAGGCTCTGGAATGTGTTCCAGATTGCTGCATGTGTGTCAACTCAACACGGCCAACAGTGCTGCAAAACAGGGCTGTTCTGCTCTGCCTTGAAATTGCACAAATGCAATTGTGTGACACAACAGCATTTGAAAGAATGAGTCACACACCTGCATTGGCACAACTTTAAGATGGAGGGGACAGCCCTGTGTTCTGTAACACTGTTGGCAGTGTTTACACACACCCACAAACACACACAGCAGCAGCACAGCTGGTGTTTTAACTGCCTGCATTTCCCTGCATAGTATGTGGCCCATTGTTTTTAGCTGGTTTTTAATGATATTTTAACTGTAGTTACATTTTATATGTATTTACAAACTGTTTTTAAAAACTATACACTGCTTTGAGTGCGACTGGGCAGCATGTGAGCAAATTTATAAATACAGTGGCTGACATACTGCGCAAGAGTACATCAACCTAGTAATGGTGCGTTTATGTGATCTGTGCAAGTGGTGCAAACAGAAAAATGGCACACATTGTTACACAAGAGTAAACTAATTGAAAATAATGGGATTACTCTTGTGTAATTCATAGCAAATTTTGTGTTTACCCAACTTGCACAGCATTACTAGACTGACGTACTGGCACACTGTGTCAGTGAAAGAAAGAATGAATGGTTTGATATAATTTCTTAAGACAGACTCACTAACTGATCATACATCTCCTCCCTAGAAATGTGCAGCAACAGAGCAAGAAGGGTGTCAGGCTTTCTTGCCCCCAAGGAAAACATCTTGGAAGCCAGAGCTAACAGCAGCTTCTAATGATTCAAGTTTTTGGTGTTATAAAAAGCATCCCTCTTCCTGTAGGGGTTTTCAATTTGTTTCCAGATCCAATTCAAGGTGCTGGTTATTACCTTTAAAGTCCTTAATGCTTTGGGCCTTGGATACCTGAAGGACCCCCCCGTTCCCAATAGTTTCTACCCGCCCAGCAAGGTTGTCAGAGGGGCCTTTGCTCCATGTGCCGCCATTGAGAGGCTAAATTGTGATGCATGCGGGGCAGGGTCTTCTCTGTTGTTGCCCCCAAGCTTTGGATGGAATGTTCAGTGAATGTCTGCTCTGTTACATCTGTGGGTTGTTTTTGTTTAAACCCGACTAAAGACCTTTTTATTCGTTCAGGCGTTTACTCTTTGGGGCTGCCGGGGTCTCCTGATCAGCTTTCCTGATCCTGTTTGTCTTTGTTATGGGTGGTGTTTTGATTTTTTTGGTGTTCTATGGTTTTTAGTGTTTAAATGATTTTAAGGGTTTAAAAGTGATTTTATGGAATTTTATGGTATTTTAACTTTTGTAAACTGCCTTGGGATGCCTTATGAAAGGTGGTATAAAAATTGAACAATAAATAGAACAAATAAATTAAAAAGATTCAGGAAGGGTGCCCAGGGAGCCCATTACTGAAGAGCATGGAACACAGACTGTGCGGCTTGGTTGTCAATCAGGTGTTAGAGTACTGGGCTAATTGGACTGATTAGGTACTGAATCGAGACATTTATCAACAGACGTTAGCAGCTGTCGGATTGAGGGACAACTTGACCCTAGCCAAGTTCTGACCTAGGCAGCATAAGCTTTGGGTCATCTCAGGATCAAGTTATGATGGAGGAGGCGGCGGCTGTGATGACAGTTACTGAGGCAATTTTTTTGGACTTGGAACTGCCCTCCTGGGCCGTTTTGTACTGCACCAAATTGCTTGCTAAATAGGGCAGGCTGACATGCAGCTGGCATGCCTAGGCTGCTGAGAATCTGTCTGTGCCAAGATGTGCTGCATGAAGAATTGACTGAAGAGACTTCACAGGGGGTGGGGTTCCGTAATTATAACTCATCAAGCTGCAACAACTCTGCTGAGAATTGGGCACGTTTCTTTCTTTCTTTTAAAGTCCTCCTGGATGAAAGTCTGTTCATGATGAGCATGAGCCAAATTTGTGATCTTATAGGCTAGACCAATGATAGATTACTGTTTGAGAGAAATATCAGCTATTTCGGAATTAGACTTCATCTGGGGCACAGTTAGTAAGAGAAAGAGATTCCCAGCACAAATGAAAAGCTGCAAACATGGTAAACTCAGTACCTGTATGTTATCTCCTGATGCGAATCCGATACCTGTAAGCTATCTGCATATCTTGTTTTGCTTCATTATCTAACTGTTCTGTTGAACTGTAATGGTTTGAAGCCCTGACCTCTAAAGCACAACACAGCCAGCAGCACATTTAAGATCTACTGGTTTTCATGTGATAGACTGGCTTAAATCTCTTCTATTGAAATCAAGAGGGGCACAAAAGGGTGCAATGGACTGGATTATGCTCTGTTTCTAAGACATTGTGCCTGGTGTAGTAAATCAGTCCCTGCCTCTTCCAGAGCCTCTTGTGCTACCCTCTGAAGGAAAGCATCTACTATTTCTTCCTCTCTTCACCCTTTTCATTCTGTGGCAGAGATGGAGTCTGGGATGAGTGTGCACATCTTAGATCAGTGTGTCACCACAGCACTCCCATGCACATGTACTGATCTCACAACCTGGATCTATGCTTTTGGTGTGTGTGTGTGTGTGTGTGTGTGTGTGTGTGTGAGAGAGAGAGAGAGAGAGAGAGAGAAAGAGAGAGAGAGAGAGAGATGCATATCCACTCTGCCCTTCCAACACAAAATAGTGCTAATTTTCACCCTTTTTGAAGGACTTAGTAAAGCTATAAGGCAAAGTGAACTTGAGTTGAAAAGCAAGACCTCCTGAAGCTTGGCCTTATCAGCAAGTTTTATGCTGAGCAGTTTCCATGTGGAAGAGGGATTATAGTGTTAGGTAAGTCCCTATGAGTTGCACAATGTTTGGCCTGCCAGCTTTCTGATCTCTGATTAGAGATGCTCCCATGTTATGTTCAGAAGAGATTTTGTTACATTATATGCAGACATACACTTCATTACTTACAAAATGGAGCTCCATTGGTGTAATCCAAACTGGAGCCAGACCCAGAAGTAAAATTGGACCACACTCTGTCACAGTTGTCAATGGGATACTAAATTTAATGGACTATAAAAATCATTTTTCCAAGCAAAAACAATAAAACGTTGTTGTTTTAAAAAGCTATTACTGAAGACCACAGAGGGAGAAATATTTCTCCTTGTGGTTCATTCCAGGACTGGTGCTTGGAAAAGCTTTAGTGATCCTGAAAACATATTGTTGTGGTCTGCCAAAGTGTTTCTAGTCTTGGCAGGTCGGAAGCAATGGGACTTTAAATAAATGAGGTGAGAGACAAACTCTAAAATAAATTCCATCCTTCCACCTCCCCTAGATCTTGTTGTGACGATTGATATTAATGAAGTGTTTCTTAAGTCTTGCAATGGAAGCAAAATTTTGATTTTCCTTCTATAGGCTGCTGCCCAAAGAAACCAGAGATGTTGATTTTGCCCCAGAGTGCTAGTGAGGTATTGCTTTCCTGAGGCCATTTGCATGTTAAAATAATCCCTGAAGCCGTTCTACCAGAAAACACCAGTGGGCTCGAAGGTAGCAGCACTCCTCAGTCTCTGGGGTATCCCCCTTCACCTACTCAGGCTGTTCTCACCGAACTACCTACAAGCACTTTCCAGTCCATCTTTCCCCACATGTTGTACTTTAATATCCGCCTTAATGAGAATGCATGTTATCCAATGTTTCAGCATGACTTTATTTATAAGCTTGTTTTGGGTTTATTCAGCAGTTTTCTATGGAATATGTTTGTGCCTTTCAGAAAACAGTCTCTTTCCATGTGTTTAACTTTCCAGGTTCATGATAACTACAGATTAATAAATATACTATAAAAATAATGCAGATAAAATAATTTTAAGTCCCAATTCCTTCTCTGATAAATTTTAAGGAACAGATTACAGTATATTTTGAATAATACTGAGTGCATTTATTTGGTATATATAGGCTCAATGGGAGGAATAAGCAGTAATAGGGACACTTTTCCTTAAAAGAAAATCTTTACAGCACATTCCTTCAGAGTAAGAAGTGGTGTACACCACCTAATCTGATCCATGTTTATTCTTCTTCAAACTCAACTCTGAAGATATTGCCCATATTTTTTGCTTTATGCACAGTTCTGCAACAAAGTTGCTGATCACCTAGGAATCAGACCCTTTCACACATTACACAGAGTAAGCCAAGGTTAGCCAGCAAGCATCCATGCCAGAGCAGGATGCAGCCAGTAAAAGTTTCCAGACAAGTTTGCCAGTATGGAGTGTGTTTGTTGTGTTGACACTTAAAACTTTTAGGGGTATTAAATTATAATGCATATGGAGGCCCTTGGAGAACATCAAAATGGTCATGAGAAGATCTCTTATTTTTTGGGTGGTGGCACAAAAATAAACCATTCCCCCAAAGCCTTATTTCTGTCCATCTCCCTAGAACTATTAAGAGCTTTCTGCAACTGGCCCTATGCCAGGATGAACTGCAAGGCAAGAACTCAGGAAGGGAATGGAGAGAGCATAGTTGGGGTTTGTTTATTACATTTGCCAGTTTCTTTCTTCATGTCAAATAATTACTCCCTTGCCACTTGCATTATTCTTCTTATCTTAAATATGTCTAAATATTTTTATTAATATATCTCTAAAGAAATTATGGTTAACACCTGCATTTGTATTAAATAATTTATTATAGAAATTGTTTCATAACATTCTACCTTCACTCCTTGGCTTGGATTTAGAAGCAGTATCTCAGACATGCTTATGTGCTTTGTAGAGTAAGAGTCTTTATGTGTATCAAAGACACACTTCAGACAATATGATCTTTTCTGGCAGAAGGTCCACCACAAAACATGGTCTTGACACAAATCAAAGCCCAACTTGTGTGCAGGGTTAATTCCATCCAATGCTGAATGTATCATTCTGCTGATGCAGAATGCATATTATTACCATATAACATGTCTATTAAGGCAACTTTATATCTATCTGCAAAGAGGCCTGAATGTATATGTATATATAAATAACAGACATCTGAAAATTGTATTCTATACAACTATATACAATTACTAGAAAAACAGGTTAACTCCAAGAGCTTATTTGATTTTATGTCACACGGACCAGCTACCCATGTTCTGTAGTCTTTGAAAAAGGTTGGCTCCTCTTTTCAGTACTCCCTTGCTTCCTGAAATTGTTTGTAATAGTCCTCCTCTGAAGGGTTCTCTGTGCACTTCTGACCATTGTTGGGTGGCCGGGCTTCATTATATCTGCTCCAGTCCCCTTTGCAAATGATCCAGGGTAAAATGTCCACTTTGTAATGAAGTTCTGCTGAAAATTCTATACTGATCAGGTTGGGGGTGCCCGCTCCTTTGCCTCTTGTAATGAGCTGCATACTGTCATCATAGCAGCAGTGTTGTGCTGCTAATGTGGTACTCTCCAAAGATAGCATGGACCGGATACAATAGCGAGCAGTAGGCTTATAGATCTCCAGTTTTTCCTTTGGCCCACTTGCGTCTTTCCAGCGAAAGTTCTTCCTCTTAATCCGGTCATAGATATCAGCAGTGCTGTAGGCAACTTCTGTGGGGTACACACAAGGACAAGCAGGAAGGTCATTGACCACTTTGTGCATGTACTTCTTCAAGAACTCACTTTTGCAGCTCATCCACCTTTCACAGCTGTCGGTATCTGGAGAGAATAGGTATGGGAGAAGTCAACTTAGTTTATTAACGTGCCTTACTTACTTATGGGCAGCATCCAGACTAGTCAGTCATGACTAAGTACCACTGAAATCATTGAGACAAGATAGTCATGACTAACCCAATTCCCATCATTTCAATGGGACTTAAGTCATGACTAACTGAGCTGCCCTGTGTGTATCACAGATGACAACATGTGCATTTTGTTAGTGTTCAGCAACATGACTGGCACCTGAATTATAGGATGGGGGGCAAATGGGCTTTGTGTGTCAAATTCCTTCACCACTAGTTCTAGAAGGCTACAGAGCAGGCATTCGGCTGAGTAGGCAGGGGGAGGAGGAGATGGAGCTTATGCATTTCATTAAGTCCCCTGTTCTCCCCTGATTTGATCACTGAGCATCAAACTGTGCTGAAAAATCCACATCTAGTAAGCACATTCGCCAAAAGTTGTTTTGCCTTGGATCACAAAATCAAATGCATATGAATCCAACTGCTTCCAGTTCTTTAAAAGACATATTCAAGGATCTTAAAAACAGGCATAAAAGTATCAGTTTTGCTGCCGAGATGTGCATTTGTCACCATTTCCCCCTGAATGTGCACCTTGGCAGTAAAAGAGGCCCATTTTTAGACATTAATGAAGCTGATGTTGGTATATGGTAGTCGCACTAGAAAACCAAGGTTCTGTGGCCTCTCTCTCTCTCTCTTTTGAAGAGAGACTTGATTTAGTCTTTGGCTGAACAACTCCCTCTGCCTCTCTAAGGGCCTCTTCCAGCCAGCTGCACTGAGATACAAAAACCATTATTTTTAACTGCTGGTCAGAATTCTACAAAGTCACTTGCCATGCTTGTTCTGGCAACTGCCCCTCCCAACTCAGTTGGGTAGTGAATGAACCCATAATGATGTGGCTCATGCAGGCTTAAGGTTTGCTGTTTGCTTGGATCATTAATACAAATGCTAAAGATGAAGCCAGCCAAGTCACTCTAGGAGCAGAATTCTTGTGAAAGATCAATGGGGATTAGTACATGTGTCTAGAATAGAGTCAAAATTTTGTGCAAGTTGCAGAAAAATCATTATCTGATACTTTTGCATCCACAAGCAATGTTCTGGATTAACTGTATTCTATTTAATGAAGATTAAGCTTGAAATATTACTGCATTTATGACGCCTCCTTGAACCCATAATATATGCAGATATAGTGCAATTTTGCCTTTAAATATTTTCTTGTGATGATTCAAAAAGTCTGTGATACAGCTGGGATCAGAGATTCTAGTTAGATGTTTTTCTTTGGAAACCATAAACCCACTGGGTGGGTACTCAGCCGCTTAGCAAAGGGGACAATTCATGCTTGCTACCACAACCTGCACTTCCATAGGAGGGTCATCTTCCCCTTGTATGAAAACAAGGGGCCCATTTACATAGCAAATCAGTGAAAAGATGAAACTTTTTGAAATGGCAAAAATGAGCTTATCTATGTAGAGAAAAGATAAGACTCCAATGTAGACTGAAATCCATCTCATCTAGTTTTGATACTCTGCTACAATCTGCTTACCAACTTCAAATAGCTTGGTGGCATTGAATTCTTCACTTCCTGCAAGCAAACTCACTTCTGTGGCTGCTGTCCTGAAGGTGTCTTCAATCCCTAAAGAAAGCAGTTTTTCCTTAATGGAAAATAATAAGGCAGAAGAAAAAATTGTGCTTGCATCAGTATCCCACTGTTGCTAGCTCCTCTCAGGACATTCTCTTTCAGTGCTGCTGTACTTACTCAGACACTCAGGAGGACAAAATTTCTAAATCTCAGAGACATACCCAAACAACCCAAGATGGTTGATTTGACTATGGAGTATTCAATCTGCTCTAGATGGGGCTGCACTCCACCTGGTGGAGTGTTGGCTGGTGGCTCCTGGAACTGGGTGGGTGCTAGGCAGGGCAGGTAATGGGCGGAGCCAGCGTGGGTGGTGCTGGAGGCGGAGCCAATGTGGGCAGAAGTGTAGTGTTGGAGACAGGCAGCAACACAGAGAAAGCTGAACTGCCCTCACTTTGAATGTGGGCCACTGTATTTTATTACATTTATTAGCTGCTCTTAAGTAAAAACTCTCAGAGCAGTGTACAGTGAAAAATATAAACAGTAAAACTTATCAGATATTGAAAAGACTTCTTTGGGAAAGGAATTCCAAAGTGAGACAGCCTTGTCTCCAGTCACTCACAGGCATGGGGACTTGAAGCAGGGCCTAGAATATGTTTACCGGCCCAAGTCTAATTGGCCTAGGGCAGGGTCATCAAATTCCCATTGTGTCTAATCTGGGGACCCAAGTCTGAGGGCTTCTGAGGTTCTCATTCCTGGATGCAATCTGCATGTTATGATCTCAGGGCAAAGACCAAGAGTTGCCAACTACCTTGGGGATCAGAGTGCTACTACTAGGGAAGGGCTCATGTGCACACAACTACTGTTCAGAGACTTCAGAATGAAGCACAAAAAAGGGCGGATTACCGCATAGGTAGTATAAGCAGCTGCCTATGGCAGCAAATCTTGGGGAGTGGCATCTGGAGAGGGAAAGTTAAATCTTCCCCCCTTTAAAAGCAGCTGCTGTGCAGCGATGGCAAGAGTAAGGGGGCTTGCGGGGGAGGAGAAGTTAAACCCCCCCCTTTAAAAACTGCCAATGTGTGGCAGCACAGCGGGGACGGCAGTGAGAGCTCCACCTGCCTCCCAAACCATGACAGGTGAGATCGGGCGCTGGAGGCAGTTGGCATAGACAGTGGCAAAAGAGGTCTGTCTTCTTCCCAAATGATACAGACTGGGCTGATTTTAGGCCTCTGTGCATGCGCACACGTGCACAGAAGCCCCAAACAGGCCGAAATCGCCCCATCTGGGTCATTTGCAAGGAAGGCAGGTCCGAGTGAGGAGCTCTTTTGCCGCCATCTCTGCCATCTGCCTCCAGTGCCCGACCTCACCCATCATGGTTTGAGAGGCGGGTGGAGCTCTCGCAGCCCCCCCCCCACTGTGTCGCCACACAGTGGCAGTTTTAAAAGGGGGAAAAGATTTAACTGTTCCTCCCCCACAAGGCCCCTTACTCTTGCTCCTGGGGTGGCAAATCTTTGGCTGCCTATGGGTGGCAAAAAGCTTAATCTGCTCCTGAGCACAAAAAGAATATGCAAAGCTAACATACAATTCCAATTCCGTCCAAATCTTGAAGAAATAGTTAACTCATCTACATATCCCACACATCTTAACATTCATGAACAGTTTAAACCTTTTATACATAATACAAATCTTTACAGGATTTTAACCATTAAAATAGCAAGGAAGACATCACCTATGAGCAACGATAAATAAAAGGTTAGTGCAAACCATGGGCTAGGCATGCCAATTAAAGAGTCATCTTACTTCCTATGACAGCTGAGGGCCACACCATAATTAAAGGGGAGAGTTCATATCATCAGCACAAATTCTGTTCCATATTTCTTTTGTGTGTGCACAAAGCCTACCTGGTGCATTTTACTGGAGAATATGCTTTTGATATTACATAGCTTTTCACCACTCCACTTAAAGTGCAAATAAGTTGCTATTCAGAACATTTGCCTCAGTGCTATTTAATCTTTGTATTATGAGACTAAATTTCACATTTTTAGTTAGTTGAAGAAAATGGTTAAAACTGGCTTTCAAAAGCCAGAGCTGTCAGTGAGAATGGTTAATTCTGTTAGGCTGGCAGGTTGTTCCCAGCTCCGCCCACCATCATGATTGACAGGGGCTCAGCTTCTTCAGTAGACCCTACTACTGTCTCCAACTCCTTTGTTGATGGAGTTACACTGGCTGCCAATAGGTTTCCAGGCAAAATACAAAGTGCTAGTTATAACTTATAAAGCCCTAAACGACTTAGGCCCTGGGTATTTAAGAGCGTCTTCTTCACTATGAGCCCCACCGCCCAGTGAGGTCATCTGAGGAGGTCTGTCTCCAGTTACCGCCAACTCGTCTGATGGCTACACAGAGATGGGCCTTCTCGGTTGCTGCCCCGAGATTGTGGAATGTGCTCCCCACTAAGATACGATCCTCCCCATCTCTGGCAATTTTTAAAAAAGATCTAAAAACCCATCTTTTTAACCAAGCTTTATCAGCCTTTTAAAACTTGTTGGTTTTAATTTGGTGATTGATTTTAAATTGTTGAATTGTTTTAACATTTTATATGTGTGTTAATTGTTTTATGCTAACCGCCCAGAGACGAAAGTTTGGGCGGTATATACATGTGATGAATAAATATGTAAACATTGCAGCTTGGCTAGGCAAGCTGCAGGGAAGGGCAGGAGGGCAGCATGACCACAGAATGAATTAAATTGGTGGGGGGCTGATACTTTTGTGCTAGCTACGTGTGCTAAGCTTGTGTTCCAGTTTCATGTTGCACTGTCACAGTGTTCTTCAATGTAAGGTGGCCCCCACTGGCCATAAATGCAGCGGGTGGGGCGTGCTACTTTCAGGGGAACGGAGCTCTCGAGCCACTGCCCCATCCTGGAAGGCATGCATAGCGTGCTGGGAAGTGTTCCTCCTAGAACTCTTAAGAGAAGGCTCTGTCTCTCCAAGGACCCTCCTGGCACGGAGAAACGTGCACTACAGTGCAGAGGTCAGCACAGTGGGAAATGGCTCTCACAACGAAATGTGTCGTTTTTTTGCCAGAGTGGCCCCCATTTGAAACATAATGAAGATCATTGCACTAGCACAACAAGGTGTGCAACCTGTGGCACGCCTTTTTTGTTTTGCAAAGGACGTTTGCACAATAGCACAAGTCTGAAAATCCCCATGATTTAGTACAGCTACACTGTCTTCTTGCAGTACTTCACCTTTGTTGTGCAAGCACAGCGCTTGTCAGTTCGGGAGTGCCAAAGGGATCCAGCTTTGTCTCCTGAGACCCAAGTGGACTCTCAGACACATAGCATCTTCCACCAGCTAAGCGATGACTCCTCCTGGACATAGCCTGGACATAGTTATGCATGCCCTGGCTGGTAAGCACTGCATTTTACATGGCTCTGCCTCTGAAGACTTCTCAGAAATGCCTGTGAGTTCATAATACAGCTGCTAAAGGGAATGTCCCTAGAGATCATATAATGCCAGCTTTGAAACAGCTTCTCTGGCTGCTGGTCAATTTCTGGGCACAATTCAAAGCTCTTTGTGTCTCAAGTCCTGATTACCGGAAGAATGGCATACTTCCTACAAATACCTGTCTCCATGTTAAAAGTCTCTGTTGGGGGCCTTTCTCTGGGCACGCTTGTTTTCAGAAGTTAGGCAGGTGGTGCTGGAGGAGAAGGCCCTTTTGCTTATGGCACCTTGCCTTTGGAACACATTCCCTAAGGAGGCTTGCCTGGTACCTGCTCTTGTCTTTTCAGCAGCAGGCAAAGATCTTTATTTTACCTTTTAAAACTCAGACTGGTTTTATATCTGTGGTGACGATTTTATTATTTCAAGTTGCTGACTTGTTAGCTACCCTGAAAGCACAAGTGAGACAGAAATGTGATAAATAAAATAACCTTTTATGATCAAGAGAATATTTGTGGAAGCATTTCCCTCTTTGAGTTTCCCCTTCCACTTGTTCGAGACACAAAACAAAAGCTTGTGGCCTTAATGAGGATAAGTACCCTAGCATGTTTAATCCACCACCCCCTTGAAATATTGTTTGAAACTGTATTTTATACAGTTTCAAACTGTATTTGAACGTTCTTGTATTTGAACTGTATTTGACATTGGGGAACTGCCAACCCCTATTGCACTGTATAGGAAAAGGAAAGTGCTATGCATTTATGGTGTCAGGGGTCTAAGAGACCTCACAAGAAGTTTTTTGCAAAACTGTAATCACTCTATATCCAGAGATACTTGCATCAGAACCTGTTCCTTCCATTTCTTGTGGGAAAAGAGCACAGAGGTTGAACACACAATCTCTTGTCTAAATTTGTAATATAGCTCACACTGTGGGGTGACACTTAACCCAGTGCTACCTTTGTTTTACCCCTTCCCATAAAAAGTTGAATAGCAAATGAGGTACTGCTTTTTCACTTTGCAACTCATTCATGCTTAATCCAACCCCCAGGTTTTTAGAGTGTATGAGTGACTTGGAATGTTACCCCCAAAACAGACTGTAGGGCTACATTTGTAGTATCCTTGGGGTACTATTTAACCCCCAAACAGTTTGTAGAGATAATGAGAACAGTGAAACTTGATCTATTACAAATACAGAAAAGATATTGTCCATTCCGCCTCTATGCAGAACAGTGACCAAGATGATGCAAAATGCGCATGGGGCTGATGCAGATTCATATGGCAGCCACAATGCTGTTCAGTACAAGCAGTGCCACTGCCATTATTCCCATTGCAGGAAGTAGGAATAACTAAGGTTGTGCTGCTCATGCAACTGCTTGTTCTGAACAGTGTTAGGGCTGCCTTACAAGTCTGTAGTAGTTCCAGTACATTTTGCACCATCACCAGTGCATCATGCTGGCTACTGAAACAAATTTGTATGATTCCTCCCCCACTTCTCAAATTGAATAGGATTCACTCGGTTTCTTCCTAAGGCGGAGCACAACATGATGGATGAATGTGAAATATTATGAAGGTCCTTTAGGAAGCAAGAACATCTGCTTTCAGTCCCTTTTTTAAACAACATCTGGAATTATGAACTTTTAAAGTTCATAAAATGTTTATTTCTCATATAACAGATATTGCACTTTTAACTGATAAATGGTACTAAGTTGTACTGGTTCTATAATTCAGAGTGCAGCAATTTAGCAGAGTCTAACCTGGACAGTTTGGCCTATCACATGTCCTTGATTCAGTCGCTGTACAGGCATATCCGCAGGATCTGGTGCGCTTCTGATTGCCACTTCCACAGGTTACACTACACATGGACCAATGGCTCCAGTCTCCCTCACCATCTATATAATCTGTAAGGGAAGAACAAGAAAAAGGGGAAGAGAAAAAGTGTTAGAATACAGGCTTGCTTATCACAGCAGACACCAAGAAAATAACTCATGCTGCTATGCTAGAATGGTTTGGGAATTAGCCTTAAAAAGTTGTCATTTTCCCTTGAGAAAATGACAACTTTTGAAATTTAGTTCCCTCCTTATCCAACTCCCCCTTCCCCTCCTATTTATGGTCATTGATGCCCTACCATCTCTCTTCCACAATTCTGAGATGCCTGCAAGAGAATGCTCACTCACCATAATCGGGCTTTTCCTTTGACTCAAATGTTCGGTGACTAGGTGCGTGTCTGTCCCACCCACCAAGGGGGTTTAGGAAGTTGCTGTCTTCAGTTGTGCTATCATACTTGTAATCCTGGTCACCACTACTCATGCGGGTGACAGTGGGTGCTGATCTCTGCCACCAGTTCCTCCAGTCAGGGGACGGGACAGGCCAGCTGGGCTTGCTACTTTCCTTTTGAAGGTCCTTCTCTGGCTCAGAGTCTGGTCCATCAACAACTTCTATAGTAACCTGGAAAATTCAAGATAGCAGACCAATAAGCACTGCAGACTGAGAGGAGAGCTGGTCTTGTGGTAGCAAACATTACTTGTCCCCTTAGCTAAGCAGGGTCCATTCTGATTGCATCTGAATGGGAGACTTGATGTGTGAGTGCTGTAAGATATTCCCCTCAGGGGATGGAGCGGCTCTGGGAAGAGCAGAAGGTTCCAAGTTCCCTCCCTGGCATCTCCAAGATAGGACTAAGAGAGATTCCTGCTTGCAACTTTGGAGAAGCCACTGCCCATCTGTGAAGACAATACTGAGGAGAGCTGGTCTTGCAGTAGCAAGCATGACTTGTCCCCATAGCTAAGCAGGGTCTGCCCTGGTTGCATCTGAATGGGAGGCTTGATGTGTGAGCACTGCAAGATATTCCCCTCAGGGGATGAAGCTGCTCTAGGAAGAGCAGATGGTTTCAAGTTCCCTCCCTGGCTTCTCCAAGACAGGGCTGAGAGAGATTCCTGCCTGCAACGTTGGAGAAGCCGCTGCCAGTCTGTGAAGACAATATTGAGCTAGATAGACCAATGGTCTGACTCAGTATATGGCAGTTTCCTATGTTTCCTATGTTTAGACCAAGGGTCTGACTTAGTATATGGCAGCTTCCTATGTTCCTATGACTTCAGTAGTTGTCTGTTCTTCACCCCTGACTAAGACTCATGTAGGTGTACCAGGAAGATGTTCTATAACAAAGACAAATGGCAAATGCGATCTGGAACAAATAATAAACATGGACTTGTAAACTTTGTGGGAACGCTGCGAGGTCAATGATATACAGCAAATAAAGGATTTCTTCTGTTGTCTGTGACATTTGTCACTAAGTGGTGCATCAGGACTCACAAGTGCACCAACCTAAGGAGGGTCATACTAGTTGGACTATCACATTTTTGGGGAGGAGTTCTTATTAAAGAAGGAGAGGTTTTATACATATGAGAGAGAGAGAGAGAGAATGAACAACAACAGGATGCAAAGGAGGGCAGAGTTCCTTTATCTTTAATAACTGTGTAGAAAATGTTTTGGTTGGTGTGGCTTTTTCATGCCTGCATGGCTAGCTACAAAATCAAAAACAAACAACACAGACCGCTCTTCTATAAAACTACAACATATAGGAGCTCTGCCCTCTTTGCATTTGGACACCACAAAGAGAGAAAAAACAAGTCTGTATGGTTAGCAGTAACAGCAACAAAGTGGACCCCATATTACAGTTTCAAATAAAACAGGGATCCAGAATCCAAAGAAGTTTAAGAACTGCTGTCCTATGGGAAGACAGACTTAAAAAGAGCCAGGAAACAAAAAATGAGAACCAAACCTGAGACATTTATACTCTATAGACTTGAAAAGAAAAAAGATTGCTCAGAACATACAGTAGTAAGATCATCCCCTTTTCTGCTGTATTTTACTCTCCCTGGACCAGATGCAATGAGACTGTGAGGGGCAGGGAATGGGGAGAAGAAACCTAACAACAAAAGAAGATCTGACATATTCTTCCAACTCTAGCAAATCTTTCCTCTATGTACCGACTATTCTGGTCATCAAACTCTCTTTAAAGTTATTATTGACTTGTGTACCATGTAACCAGTAGTAAGGGCTAATTAACTCACACCGACCATATGAAGCTGCCATTTATGGAGTCACAACATTGGTCCATCTAGTCAATTATCTATTTGACTAGTAGCAGATCTTCAAGGTTCTCAGTCTTTCCCAGCCTGCCATCAAAATGCTCTTCTTGAAATGCTAGAGACTGAACTCCAGGCCTGCTGTATGCAAGGTATGCGCTCCAACAGTAAGCTCTGATCCTTTCCTCATACACACCCTAACAGAGCCTTTATCCATTCTGACCCACAGGTTTCCAGTGTACCCTATAAACATTTTTGCTCAGCAACATATTAAGCACAACATTTTTTTTAAAGTGTGTGTGTGTGTGGCGGGGGATGCATGTTCAGAAACAAGGAAAACAAAAACCTGGAGAGGCCAAAATGCCAGGAGTGGCCATTAAAATACCTGTTGGAAGTGAAGGACTACACGCTGTCTCTTGTCTCAATTACATAGGGGGACAGACTAGTGAGTCAGAGGGCTAGAGGGTCAAGGCATTGGTCATCCCTTCTCTACAGCTCTGACACGATCCCTTTGATATGTAGATTGCTAATCTTAGGCCTTCCTTCCAGACACTTCCTTCCTCTTCCATCCTTTCTTCTACCTTGCAACATGCAAGCTCCTCTCCCCTGCACCTTGTGTGCAGAGAGATGCAGAATCTATCTGTATTCAGCTAGATAGATAGAGATTCTATCTCCTCACTTTCCTATCTAGAATGGAGTTCTCTAATAAATACTACTTATATTGATTTGAAACTATGAATTGGCTCCAAGTTACATGCATGCATACACACATGCCTAACTAGATTCCGCTATGTTGTGCCCCTGTGCACTCTGCTATAATGAAAAAGGGTTTCTCTTACCAGAGAGAATTCCCAACAAAACCAACACCACCACACAATCTAGCAGGGGTGTTCATTTGTGTTGAACTGAAGTTGCAGTGTCCATGGAAGAGCATCAGGGAAGGACATGTGTCGGGGGGAGTGCAACATGTTTTATAGCACACAAGGCTAAGTAATGATGACTGGAGAACTATAAGACGACGAGGAGAGTTCAAAATGAAAAAGAAGGGCGTCAGAATCCAAGCTCCTTACCTCCTCAGAACTGGGCAACATTTACATGGGGTGGAGAAGCCAAGGACACCACACAGAAAATAATTTGGCAGGCAAGCCTCTTCACTTGACACATGACTTCACTCTGTTTCAGAGAAGAAAGTGAACCTGCTAGGCTCTGAATAACCCTGCTCTGTTAGCATGGCTGCAGGAGCTGGCCTGTGTCAAATCAGTGACGATCAACAAAAGAGCTTTTCACCAAGGAGGAAGAAACCTCTGCTCCCAAAGGAAATATGTCACTGCCTTTTAAAAGCTCCTTATTTCCAAGGGCTTCCTGTGATTTTGTCTCCTTGAGTGCAATGGTGCATTTGGCTGTTGATTTGGCAACGACATTAAAAAAACAGCCACAGCTGCTTGAGTTACCCTTTCAGATGTTTCTGGCCTTGCCAATACTGAAACAATTGCACACAGAGATTGAGTAAAAATATTTCGTTACTGAGACAGAACTGCCAACTCATCAAGAAGGCAGGTACGTACTGCAAACATTTCAATGGACACCAGTTTAGTTTAGTTCTGGAAGTTTTGTTTAAGAAGGCAGTCAATGGCCAATTGTTGTCTTGTATGGCAAATATTTAAATAATAATGGCTTACCTGTCGTTATTATAAAGACTCCCAAAAGGTTTTAAAAAAACCTGGTTTCAAAGAAGACTTATTAATTATGGGCATTTAAACATCACAAATGCTGACTGAACAGTACAGGAACACCTCAGTTCAATGAATACAATCCTAAAGGGCTTGTGTCAACTATCTCCACATTGCAGTGATGGAGGATTATTCCCAGACAGAAAGTAAAGGGTTAATCTCACTTCTAGAGGTGAAGGGATGTGAAGGGTTTTATATGCAAGTGGATTCTCTGCATACCTGCTTTCCTGTCAGCAAGGCACAGAGACACAGACCAAGACAGCAGGGTCATTCTCACGACCATAATGGGGTGGGGATAGGGAGGCAGGGTTGAACCTAACGTCCTCCCCTCAGACGAGCAAGGAGCTCTAGGCACCCAACTCTGTGTGCGCTTGGGCTGCATGCAGCCCAAGTGCACACACTATCCCAAACCTGGAGTTAGAAACATAGGAAGCTGCCATATACGGAGTCAGACCATTGGTCTATCTAGCTCAGTATTGTCTTCACAGACTGGCAGCAGCTTTGACAAGGTTGCAGGCAGGAATCTCTCAGCCCTAGCTTGGAGATGCCAGGGAGGGAACTTTAAACCTAGATGTTTTCCCCAGAGTGGCTCCATCCCCAAGGGGGATCTCTTACAGTGCTCACACTTCTAGTCTCCCTTTCATATGCAACCAGGGTGGACCCTGCTTAGCTAAGGGGACAAGTTGCCGGGGTTAAAAGTCGGGCTAGTGGGGGCCCGATCCTGGCGCTCCACACAAGCAGCCCAACCCTAGCCTGTGTTGGGCTGTTCGTGTGAATAGCAGTGTTCTCTCCCATTTTTCTCATCTGTGAACGGAACGAGTTTTGTTCTGGGTGGCAGTATCAAGGCAGTGTGTGTGCACCTGCATTCAGAATGGGGCCTTCCTGATTCAACCCGAGTGGGATCTAAAATTAACTAAGTGGACATCAAAAACTGTGTGAGCGCATGCACATGCACACGCCTTACAGGGAACCCTGGTGAATAGCCTCACTGACTCGTACAGACACAGACTTCTTTCTCCATCCAGACATGTAATTCAACTAAGCTTTTTCTTATTTTCAAGTAAAGTTTCTTACAATTATGAATTATGGTTCCAAGTGGTTTCTTCAGAACCCAACGCTGCTAACACTTTAGTTGTGTAATCCATTGTGGGGCCTGCTGTGTTTTGGTTTGCTGAGCTTTGCTGTTTGCTGTTGCCCTGCAGTTATTTTGCTTTATATCAATGAATGTATTAGCATGTTGAGACTAACAACATACATTTCAAATGAATTAGTTAACCCAAAATGGCTGTTAACTCACCATGTTGTCTTACAGGTTTTTTTTAAACTGCTGGATGCAAGTACAGGGCCTAAAAAGCTTCCTTTTTCTTAGATACATTTCTTTCACATATTCTCCCCATTATAAATTGGTTCCATACCAGATTATATATTTCTTTCTTAGTTACACTATTGTGCAAATAACAGGGTCACATACCATTTATTATGATTTATATTCTGCTTTTCAACAAAAGTTCTCAAAGCAGTTACCCAGCAAAAAGAACGAGAAGATTGTTTCCTGTGCCAAAGGGGCTCACAATCAGAAATGAAATGTAAGGAAAACACCAGGAACTGCCACTGAGAAGGATGCTATGTTGGGTTGAAGAGGGACAGTTGCTCTCCCCCTCTATAAGAAAGCCACACCTTAAAGTGTGCCTCTTTGTCCACAGGGGTTGATTTAATTCAGCTTTCAACTTTATTTTTCACTTGAACCCATTTACATCCTGCCTTTCTTGCTGGAGCAATTCAAAGTGACTTCCAATAAAAACATAATCATGAACATATGCACAATCATGCAAAGCAGTATCAACACAGTAATAACAAGCAGAGACAGCAGGAAAACAGGTCCTAAAATCAAGCAAGCCAAAGACCAACACACAGATACAGTATAACCAGCATCCTTTTTTAAAAAAAATCTTTTACTCCAGGAATTTGAAATTGCTTCAGCATCATGAGACCAGCTGGGCTAAAAATCACCCTCAGCTAAGAATCTAAGTATAATAAAGCAGCCTTACCTGGATATTGGGATTTTGCCCGTTAATGTCTGCTTTTGAGAGGTCAGGAAAGTTTGGAAGATCCAGAAGGAAAGACCTGGGCCCATCTCTTTGCAAAGATGTATGCCCGTTCTCCTGCCTGAATCGTTGTTTGGCAAATGGTTTGTGTGCTGGTTGGTGGTCAGGATAGTCCCGTCTATCCTCTGGGTTTAGAGTGAAGCTGGCTTCGGGAGAGGAAAGAATGTCTGTATGGAGGGTGTCCTGGGGGGGCGGGTGGAGAGAAGAAGAAGCAAATGCAAAATTACATATAGAAAGTATGACTTAGAATAGAATACAATGAGTCCATAAGCATTTTGGATTAAAACAGAACAGCACATGCATGAAGTTATCAGGCTGCTAGAAAGAGGCTTCCACACAAGACATACAATTACATTATGTTCAGTGGTGCTCTTAACCCTCTACACCTCCCGGGGCCCCCCAAATCCTCTTTAGTTTGTCCTGGGTGGTGTGGTCGCCGCTGGCCCACACTGTGCCGGGAGGTTTTTCACACGTGGCGCTATGTCTCGGGGTATCTGAAGAGCAAATCTGCTTCGCCTGCAGATTCGAGGCATTTTAATTTGAGGGATTAGATGGACCATTCGCATAGCCATCAGCACCTCCTTCGCATAGCCATCAGCCACCTCCATCAACACCTTCAGAGAAAGCAGAAGCCCCAGAATTCCCCCCCCCCAAAAACCCACCTTTTCTTCTTTTCAGGAAAAAAACACACATAGTGGAACACCCAAGGACTCACAAAAAAGGACAATAATGTTTTTATATTAAGTATATCTTCTTTATATATATTTCTCCAAGGCGTACCCGTCACTAATCCCATGCATGACAGCTCTTGCGATAGTTCGCGAGCAGCTGCCTGGATAGTGACGGGGACTGGGGAGAAAATGGTGGTGGTGGCTGGACAGCTGGCAAGGGAAAGTGCCGCCGGCAGGCAGGGAGGAAAAGTGCCGGCCAGGCCACAGGCCGGGAAGGAGAGTGCTGGCCAGGGAAAATGGACTGGGAGAGGGAGAATGGACTGGAGCTGAAGGCAGGGGAAGAGGACACGGGCTGAAGGGAGGGGGAAAATGAAGATGGGGAGGAGAGACAGGGGGGACTAGGGGCGCAGATGCTCTGTGCCAGATTAGCTAGTTTGTTCTTATTTCATTTCAGAATCTAAGTGTTGGTGAGATGTCCACAAAAGCCCTTGCTGTGGCAGGTGTGCCTCACCTCTGCAAGTGTGAACGGTCCAAGTCCTCTTTCAAGCTTGGAACTGTAGCATGAGTGGGGAATCATCCCAGCAGCTGAGCTTCAGAAGCAGAGAGCTTCAGAACACACCACCACCACCGCTGCCAAGGGTTCCAAGACTGAAAAGAGGCCCAGGACTGAAATCTAGTCCATTTCAGTAATATGGGAAGCAAAGTGCCATGTTGAGAATAATGCCCTCTTGAATTTGTTCACACTTGTGAAGAAGGCTGGAGCTTCTCTGTGCTGCATTGCACTTCTGAGGTTCTCAAAAGACCTCAGAAGCAGAGCCCAGCTGCTGTGATGATTCAGTCCTCACATCAGCTCCAAGTTCAAGAGTAGTGCTGGGGCTGTTTTGTGTTGTGCTGTACTCTGAAGGTAGTCTTAGTGCCTTAGAAGGACAGCACAGTAGAGAAATCTCCAACTCCAACCCTTTTCCTTGGAGCTGGGGCATGGGGTTCTAGGATTGGCCACAACCTCATGCTGAATATCAGAGGGCCTCCAAGCAACTCCACAATGCAGGCATAAGATAAATGGGACAAGACTCCACCCCTCACTCATTTGGGGAGGGCAAGGTCCTGGTCACTACAGCCTTTGGTTGACTATTACACAAATTTGCCTGAAAGTCCCCCACAGTCCTTCTTGCTACATTAGGATCCCTTTTCAGGCAGGCTTCAGCCAGGTTTTCCATGTCTTGCTACCTGAAAGAATAACCTTGCTTTCTTTCATACCATGTGCTTTTCCCCGCAAATGCTTCCCAGAGCTGTTAATAGTTTCTGGTTGGCAGCTGCTCTCTGCTTTTTGTCTCTCCACTAATCGTTCACCATCTTCTTGCTAAATTTATTTCTGGATCTATCACCTTTCAAAGGGCATTTTCTGTGGTGTTTTGAAGGAGTTTTGTCCATATGGTTCAAAAGGAGGATTTCACCATGCAAGCAGATGTTAAATAACAGAGAAGCAAGCAGCAGGCAAGTGCTATATTTGAAAAAGCAGGATGGTCCTGGGAAGAGAGGTGATCTGTTCAAGCACAAACATCTACAGCATCCTATTAACAGAAGCCAATATTCCAACTGGCAAGAGAACAGCACCTGTGGCATTATCTCTTCATTTATCTTCAATATGCTTTCAGACAAACAAATAAAAGAACATGGTGTGCCTTGACACACAAGTCAAGTTGGTTCTTTGCCTTGATTCAGCAGGAGAACAAAAATATCACAGCATGCAGTAGTTCAGGGGTTCCCAGCCAGTGGTATACATACTACTAGTAGGACTTTGAAAAGTCCCTGGTGGTACAGCATGTGTGCCATGATTTGAATGCTGAACTGAGACTGAGGAGTTGCAGGAAGCTGGGCTTTCCCAGATGGCTTCTGGCTCCTCCCACCCCTGAGCTACCAGACTGAGGAAAAGGGCGGCAGGAGCAACAGAAAAGGCACACAGTGCAAGCACCTCCTTCATGCGATTCCTCATTCTGCTCCTGGACAACTCCCTCCAGTTTGCTCCTCACATGAGGCTCTCTTATCCCACTATCCTCTATGTGTCCTCCTCTGCCAAATTCCTCCTTGTCTTCTTCCTTCCACTTTTCTTGAAAAGCGGTATGTAAATAATAATAAAATTAGTAGTCTCTGATTGTGGGTGGATGGAGAGTAAATTTGGTTGGGGAAGCCGGAGCCCCTTGGTTGAGGGAGCCTTTAACTCCCTTGTTATGAGCAGATAATTATGGATTCTATTATTTGGGTGGAAGTTGGGGAGTAGTTGGGTGGATGTTGTGGGGAGGGAGACAGTAGCTACGTTTGCACTTTCAAGAGAGCTTAGACTAGATGTAAACCGTGACTGGAATAGCTGATCTCACTAACTGTGTGCACACACAATTTAAATTTGTGTGTACACCCACAAAATCTCCAAGGGGGGTACCTGAGCTGAAGGTCTGCAGCAGAAGTGGTACGCTTGTTTTAAAAAGGCTGAGAACCCCTGCAGTAAGTAAATATAAAGTGTGCCATCGAGTCGATGTCGACTCCTGACCACAGAGCCCTGCAGTTGTCTTTGGTAGAATTCAGGAAGGGTTTGCCATTGCCATCTCCTGTGCAGGATGAGATGATGCCTTTCAGCATCTTCCTATATCACTGCTGCCCAATACAGGTGTTTCCCATAGTCTGGGAAACGTACCAGTGAGGATTCCAACTGGCAACCTCTGGCTTGCTAGTCAAGTCATTTCCCCGCTGCACCAGTAGTGGATGCAAAATTCAGCTTCCTAGGAATCTCACTGTGAAGATATGCTTGAAAATAGTTGTGGGCAATGCCTTTTGACATCTCAGAAGGCAGAGGGGTCACCAAATAAGACTCAGAATGGTTGAGGGACACTCAGACTTCAGTGTCCTTGCTCTGCCTAAGACAAGCAAAAACTAGAATTATACAAATTGGCTCAAACAAGAATAATGTATATAGGTCATAAAACCCAGCTTTTCTTGATACTGTTGCTGATGTCCCAAGGCAGACAAAATGACAAGACTGATTAAGACATAAACCTGGATTTTAGAGATTCAGAGCAGCAAGTATTATAAAATGCAAAGTGGAAATATAAACTTGCTCTGGACCCGTGCCAGGGAAACTTGGCTAATTGAACCTACCAACACACATTCATTGCATGTCCCTTTGTGATTACAAACTCACATTTCTGCTGCACTCCACAGTATTTGCTGCTCCAAATAGTCTGTATATGTGCCCGCACACCCACCCACACCCACACCCCATGTACCTCTGTTATGTAGAGTATGAATAAACCTTTTGATTAAGCTTTGAGCTATGCAGTCCATAATCTAATGCCAGAATAAATTACACTGTATGTGCAAAACATCAGAAGTGCTTATTGCTAGATGCAGCATATTCTGAATGGGGCACTCTTTTTAAAGAATCCAGATTGTAGTTTGCCCCCTGGTTCTCAGGTTCCTGGCTGTGGCCAGGAGTGCTTTTGCCCAGATTAGGTTGGTGTGCTAGCTGTGTCCATTTCTGGAGCAGACAGGCCTGGCCAAGGTTACACATCCCTCGGTTACATCCAGTTACTGTATGCGGAGCTGCCTTTGAAAAGTGTCTAAAAGCATCAGCTGGTTCACAATGATGAGACTAAGGTTTTGGCCAGAGCCAGCAAATCCTCTCTTCATTGGCTTCTAGTCCATTTCAAAGCACAAGCCAAAGTGCTGGTAATTACCTTTCATGTCCTAAATGGCTTAGGACCAGGAAAACTGAAGGGCCGTTCCTTCCATATGAACCTTCTTATCCACATAGATCAGCAGAGGGGCCCTACTGTGGGCCTTGCCACCATCAGAGGTTCAGTAGGTGGGAACATGTCAAAGGGACCTAGGCTATGCAACGCCATCTGGCTCCCTCCCTAATGCCTTTTTAAGACCACCTAGTTCCAGTAGGCCTTTGGCCTGCTGGATGTTTGATCTGTTGTTCGTCTGCCTCCTCAGTTAGGTTTTCTGTGTTACGGGCTTAAAAAATAAAATAAAACCCATGCTTGTTTTAATAATTTTTAAACTTTTGGTGCAAGCCAGCTTGGAACCTTCAACCTGAAACAGAGAGGCAATGTATAAAGATTTCAATAATATTTAGAATCATTTCGGAGAATAAATCCATAGTTTCAGCTACTTATTCTATACAATAGCTGTGGGTCAAGCAAATATTCTACAGTGCTGCTAGCACAGAACTGCCTGGTTGCCTATTATCACGACTACACTAAAGAGCCTAGGCTAGTGGGTTTGAAGAGGCCCGCTGGGGGTGGGGTGGGGAAGGAAGCCTTGAAGTCTTTATGAAGTTAGTAAACCACCAAGTGTGCAATCCAGGTTTCCAGAGCACCTGGTTTATAATTAAATGTTTACACAGGGCTCCAAGCTAAAAACCTACAAGAACTGTAATACAGACACTGCACAGTCCCTTCCTGAAAGCAAGAAAGCATACAGGAACAGCATTCTGCTACACATTAGAAGCCTCTCTTTAAAACGAATGAATGCAGTTTCATTTCTGCATTGTTCAAGCCCTAATACTCCCCTCAGCCTATGCTCCATTGTTACAACATCAAAGACCAACTGCTGGCTCAGATACAGTCAATATGAAAAGAGATGGCCCCCTAAATTTACTGCTTGACTGCATTCTCTTTAAACGGATAGCACCGTGGTCCTCTTTCAAAGAAGTATCACAGACATAGATCTTCTTTACAGGACATCATGTACAATAAAGTGGAGCTATAACTTTCTCTCTCTCTTTTTCCCTTCTATAAACTAACAACATGAAGCACCTTGAAAGAATCCCCATGAGGTGAACATTCCTTACAAAAACATCACTGTGGTTACCAGTTTTTAACTACTTGGTATATTCTATCCATAGTGGAAAGCTCTTTTGGCAATATATTATTTAATTGACTGATTGGATTATATTTTAGCTAGGTTGTGCACTTATACCATTTTATAGTCTGGATATTGAAATACACACATTCTACAATGACTGAATGTCCCAGACGCTAAAAACATAGTAAAATGGTAATATACAATACATAGCTGGGTTTCCCCTCCTATATACTTTTAATAATATACTTATTATATACTTATATACTTTTAATAGTATATACTTTTAATAGTATATACTAGTATATACTAGATCTTCTGTCTACCCCTTGCAAATTAAATAAACAAAAATCCCACCCACCCCACCCCACATTAATATGTGCTGGGTTTAATCATAACCAGGGTGGATTTGATTTAAATCAAACTGATTTAAATCACGATTTAAATCATGATTTAAATCACTAGCAGGGTGGATAAAAATCAAAAAAATCCGATTTAAATCAAAAAAATCGGGTTTTTTTAATTTAAATCGGATTTTTTTGATTTTTATCCACCCTGCTAGTGATTTAAATCGTGATTTAAATCAGTTTGATTTAAATCAAATCCACCCTGATCATAACTCATTTTTAGATTTAATTTTTGGACAATGTGCCATTGCATAATTCTTTGAACCATGAAATTAAAAAAAAACCTTGCTGTGAAAAAATCCACAATCCTATTCAACTATTGTGGAGTGCCCCATATGTCCCTACCCATACTTTAAGATCATCTTCAGAGGCCCTACTCTGGGTGCCCCTGCCAAATGAGGTGAGGTGGGTGGCTACCAGGGGGAGGGCCTTTTCGGTGGTTTCAACCTAATTATGGAATAGCCTCCCAGTGATGTCTGCCTTGCTTCATCAGTTTGCTCTTTTAGATGCCAGGTAAAGACCTTTTTGTTCACCCAGGCCTTTCAAATTTGGGTTTTTCAGATTTGATTCTGATTATTTACGAATTTTAAACTGAGTTTTTAAGCTGCCTTGTATTGTATTTTGTATTTTCTTTTCACCTTTTTTGGTCTGTTATGATTTAATGTGTTATTTTTTTTATTGTATGTTTTAATCCTCTGCTGTAACCTGCCCAGAGAACAATTTGTTATGGGGTAGCTAACAAATAAAGATGATGATGATGATTTTGTTCCCAGTACAAGCAGCGGACTTTTTGAAGACTACCTGGTCCAAATAAAGTTTAAGTTGTCACACAAAGCCACTAGCATCGATATCTTTATTCACTATGAGAAATTCAATCCACCCTTGTTACAGAGCTATTTAACACGTACAGATGCTACAACTATGTTGTAGTTGTACAGTTGTACAACTATATGTAGTTGTACAACTATGTTGTAGTTGGAGAGCCAGTGTGGTGTAGTGGTTAGAGTGCTGGGCTAGGACTGGGGAGACCCGAGTTCAAATCCCCAATTCAGCCATGACACTAGCTGGGTGACTCTGGGCCAGTCACTTCTCTCTCAGCCTAACCTACTTCACAGGGTTGTTGTGAAAGAGAAACTCAAGTATGTAGTACACTGCTCTGGGCTCCTTGGAGGAAGAGCGGGATGTAAATGTAACAAAACAAAACAAAACAATGGGGCCATCCTATGTTTCAAGGGCCAGGAAGGAGGCACACATAGAAATATGAAAGCCAAGAAAAATACGAAAGGAATATTCACTGTCCCTCCAACACCACCACCTTTAAGAGTGATGGCAGACAAAACAATTCTAAGGGTGAAGACAGACAGAGATACATTCTAAAGTGTGGCAGAAGTTGCTCGAACATATATTTGCTACCTTTGTTTTCACTGTATTTCTTTTCAAATACAGTGAACAGGTGTTCCTTCAAACCATTTTCACCACACTTTAAAATGCCTGTCTTCACTTTTCGACAAGTTAAGGAGCATAAAAGATTATGCAGCCTCCCTGCTTCCGGTCCAAGGCATGCACATAAAATGTAGAAGTTAGGGTGGAGGAAGACATTAACCCTTAGTTTCCTTAAGTAAAGCCTGCCTCGTGGTTGGTTCATGCATTGATCAATATCAGCCCCAAGCTGATTTCTAGGAACAGCATATCCTAAATTGAGGGTGTTTTGTTTTTAAAAAAATTAAAAGCCTTTTGGGAATATTGTCCTACCACTCTGGAGAAACAAAGAGAGTAGTGCAAGCTGCAAGATACACACTTATCTCTTGGTTATTCAACTTAATTTGTTTTATAGGATAAATATGATGCTTTGCATATTTACCCTGCTCTGTCTAGATTGCATCTGACTACTTCAATCACCAGGTCTTTCCAAGTCTAGGTCTAACATAATGGAATGGACCACATTAGCTTTCTGTCATTCATCCCAAACAGTTCATGTAGCTGTCATCTTGTTCCCTGCAGAAATAGAGTAGGACAAGGAGGAACTACTTGACTCCATCGTTCTAAAGATCCTAGACTTTGGGGCCTGGGGAACTTCAATATCCACTGTGGGGCTGGCTTGTCTGGTGCGGCTCAGGAGTTCATAGCAGCCATGACAACTATGGGCCTATCCCATTTAGTTTCTGAACCAAGTCATGTTGCCGGCCACACACTCGATTTAGTCTTTTGTTCAGATCAGGGGGGTGTTCTGTGGGTGGGGGATCTGGTGGTTTCCCCATTGTCACGGACAGACCACGACCTGGTTAAAGTTGGTTTCACAGCCACAATCCACTCCTGCAGGATGGTCAATCCAAAAAGGCTGCTGGACCCAGTAGGATTTCAAAAAGCCTTGGAGCTAAATCTAACCTCTTGAACTTTCCATTCAAGAAACGCTTGCAGAAACTAGCAACAGCTGGTAGCTCCCAATAATATTTTAGTGTCCCAGTGTCAGCTGCTCAACTTTAGAACAAGAAGCATATGGTCTCCACTTAATGATGCTCTTCACTTTCTATGGCCGTGTTCTTAAAATACACATACCCCAACAGTCAGATGGGTCAATTCCACTCCCCAATTTGCCACCCTGGGGACATCCACCTGATCTTGCTTTTTTTTGCACATCTCCCTCATTTCCTTATAGTACACTCATGCATAACCACCCATGTGAGTACCATCAGGTATGGTGGGCTTGATTGGTTCACCTTCTGCATGTATGGCATCACAATGAAAAGTGGCAGGAGAATACAGGAACGATGCCAATAGACAGGAAGCAGCAAGTGATCTCTTAGCCTGATGTAGCACATGGGCTGCCTATGGAAAGCACTACTCTTTCTTGGGGCGGGGATTTTGGGGGTCATACCAGTGGCACCTCCTCCATTTTCTATTGTCTAGGATTTGGGGGTGGTGGTTAAATATACGCTAGTTTATCCTACTCTTCCCCCATCACTGTCTACCAAAAAAGAAGAAAACATACAGAATTAGGGAAAAAGTATATTCAATAATTAGGACTTCACTCCTACATACACTTTGAAGTAAGTGCCACTGAACACTGCACAACTTACTTCCAATTAAACCCAGCTCTGAAATAATGGAAGACTACTGCCCTTTGCAAATAGTGGAAGAGTGAACACTCTGAAACAGGGAGCTGCTTCTATTGCACTTGCAGAAGTGAAATATATGCATACTTTCCTCACCAAGAGCCAAATGCTTCAGAGAGGCTACAACTTATATAATTAACTGGACTCAGCATCATGAATATAGAGCAGAATCTTGGCTATGCCACAGTGGCAATTTATAGTAAAAACTGAAGTATATCACCCTCTTTCTCAAAATACTTCTGGCCAGCTCACTGCTGCTGATCCCGAAGATACCAAGGCTGTACTAGCATGGTACCTACTTAACCCAATTTTATTATTATTATTATTATTATTATTATTATTATTAATTCACTTTCTATACCTCCCTTCCAAAAATGGCTCAGGCAGTTTACAGAGAAATAATAAATCAATAAGATGGAGCCCTGTCCCCAAAGGGCTCACATTCTAAAAGGAACATAAGATAGACACCAGCAACAGTCACTGGAGGTACTGTGCTGGGGGTGGATAGGGCCAGTTACTCTCCCCCTGCTCAATAAAGAGAATCACCACGTTAAAAGGTGCCTCTTTGCCCAGTTAGAAGGGGTAATGTAGTTTAAGCCTTTGTGAGATGGCAGCTGAGTCTACACAGAGAAAGAAGGAAAAGGTCCCTATGAGTGGTTTAAAAACCAAACCAAACAGCGTACTTCTACCCTATCCTACAAAATGCCAAATCCCACAAAACAATTTTTAGGGAGGGACCATAACAAAGTGGCAGAGCACAAAACAATTTAAAACGTTTCCAGGAGATTGTCTGTATGTAGTTATACATAAATGAAAAATAAAATAATGCATCTGTGTTGTTCACCACTGCCAATAGGGCACCAGAAATTTCCAAGAAGTGCTATTAGTCATCTGCCCTCTTTAAGATGTTTAGACCTGAAATTGAAGCAAGGTTGTCATTTTCTGATTTCCTTGCCCAAGATTTACTAAAAGAAATGTATCATTGGGCATGTTTGTGCAGGATAAATATTTTTGAACTTAATCATGACATTCCTGTATTGTCTGGCAGATCATTGTGCCCTCATTCCAAAAAGCAGTCCACTCTGGCCTGCATAAGGACAGGGCTGCGACACAAGCGAGATCAAGGGTTCCAAGACTTTCTACTTTCAGGGAATCATTTCCAGTCTGCTAAGAAACTCCTGTGCACTGCAGAAGATAGATAGATAGATAGATAGATAGATAGATAGATAGATAGATAGATAAATAAATAAATAAATAAATGGTTTTAATTTGTACTGTTTTATTGTAAACTGCCCAGAGACATATGTTTTGGGCAGTATATAAACAAGTTAATAAATAAATAAATAAATAAATAAATAAATAAATAAATAAATAAATGCTAAACATATTATAAGCTCATTAGGGGTGCATCACCCCCCCATAAGTAGTGGGGTGTGGGTGTGTGTAGGGAGAAGGGGGTTATCCTTGTGTAAGCAAAGAGGGATTGGAATGATCTCTAACACAGCTCTCTGCAGTGGAGAGTGAGACATCAAGAGGAGAGAGAGAAAAGATTTAACTACATTTTTAGTTAAATCCTAGCCAGGAACAAGACCAAAAAAAAAATTAATAATAATAATTCCCTTTTCAGACTTCAGGTTTCACTCTGTCTTTATGTCTGCATTCATATTGATTTCAGCAGAATCCTACTAACATGAAAGAGATGGGTAATTCAGGCCCCATGTCTTCAAACGGCATCTCAGTGCTTCTGCATTTAATAAAATACATTAAAAGAGAGAGAGATAGGCTCCATACAGTCTGACTCCTTCTGGGATTAAAATGTAGACTTGGGGAGTTTTTTTGGTGGTTGTTTGAAAGATTCCAAGAGGAGCACTCACCTGCTGTTTGTGGCAGGATGCATCATCTGAGAATGGGCAAGGGCTTCTTTCTTTCTCTTGAAATTCCAGACACAGAGAGTTCCAAATCTAGTAACTATTTATGCCAGCCAGGGTAAACGGGAGTTACCAGATGTCCATCTTTTAAAAGGCAGTAATTCCTTAATGACTGATCATGGGGTGAGACTGATGGGCAAGTCTCCAGGCTGGCAGCTGTGGATGCTGGAGGCAACAGAGCCAAAGTGATTATGAAGGTTTCAGATGGCGCTTCAACTAGATTAAAATTCTGCTGGTATTCACTGCCCCAGTTTATCCAAGGTTAAAAGTACCCATCACACAAGGTTGCATTTACAGAGTTTCCTTTAAAAACAACAACAGATGTACACATCTTATACAAAAGCACATATTATTGACGTTTCAATATGTTAATTGTAGTACTAAATCAATCACGCTGGATAAGAACTAACCAGTGCCACAGTGAATCCAGAGGTGACCCAAGACATTGCAGTGCCTGAGGCAAGGTACCCAATGCTGCCTTGGCCCACGTCCCTGGTGGGGGCCAGCCCCCTTCCCAAACTGACCTTTGAAAGCATTGAAGGTGGTGCTGCGGATGGGAGGAGAGAAGGTTAGCAGCAGCCTCCTCTTCTCTCTTTATGCTTCTTGCAAGCTTTGGAAGAAATGTGAGGAGAAGCGCTCCTTGCAAAGCTTGCAAGGGCCAGATTGGTCCCAAAGAGCTGCTCCAAAGGCAGTAAGAGGGGGCAACTCAGCACCTTCCTGGCACCCCAATAATCTCCTGTCTGAAGTGACTGCCTCACCTTGTCTCATGAAAGGGCCACCCTGAGTGAATAGAGCGAGGAGGTTATTCACACAATCAAAAACTGTGTTCTATCTGGGTTTGGGAGCTGTGTGTGCTCCCAATTTTTGGCTGTGTGAAAGCAAGGTAAGAGGGTAGCTTTTCCTCCCATGTTGCTTCAACACAATCACTTCTGCCCAGGTTTTCCTCCTACCTTGCTTCCACACAACCAAAAACTGGGAGCGCACACAGCTCCCAAACCCAGGTAGAACACAGTTTTTGATTGTGTAAATGACCTCCAATTCTACCTGCAAAAAGCTTCCATTATGCCAAGCAGGAACACCAGGGTGGACATGATCTGCCTTTACAAGCATTAAGCAAATTAAAAGCTAAGCAAGCCTCTCCTCTAGAACAAAGCTTTCCAACCTTCTCTACCTACCCACACCCCACTACACTACTTTGGTATGTACCACTGATGCCAGAGATGGCTGTGGTGTGTGGAGTGTGCTGCTCACCGCATGCAGTTTTTCCTGCGGCAAGAAAGATGCTTCTCCAGTTGCTGCTGCCTCCTGGTTTTTCCTTCACAACTACTCCCTTCTTCCTTTCGTGCCCAACCCATGCCTTTTTTGAGGGCTCCAAGCTGCCATACAGTGGCACCTTGCTGCCAGCACATGGACATCCCAGCCATCTCCGGTGGAGTCAAGGGCAGGCAGAACAGTGCCATGTGGTCCAGGAGCACTGACAAGTCGAACATTAGTTGAACATTATTCATTTGGGAGGTAGGCGGACTTGGGTAAGGAGGAGGGGTATCACCGCCCTCTCCGCTGCATTGGTGGCGAAGAGGACAGCAATACCCCTCCTAATCCAAGCCCACCTACCTCCCGAATGATAGCTATCACCCAATTTTGGGCTTTTCTGCGCACACGTGGTGGCTGTTTTAAAGTTGAAAAATAGATTTGTTTTAAAGTTTAATTTTTAAAGTTTTAATTCCACACCCCAACAAGACCAAAATTTGCCGCTAGGGGAATTTTGCCGCCATAGGCAGTTGCCTCTACTGCCTCTCCTTTAATCCGCCAGTACCCATGGGTTCTTCTCCCCTTGCCTCTCTGCTAAAGCCTGAATGCAGGAGCCATCCAATCCAATAAAGACTCATAAGTACCTAGCATACATCATACTCACTATACTTAGGAGAATGCAAATGGAACATCTTAAGAAGCATTGCCTCTTCTAAGATTATGGCTGCTATGGCACATGTGTGTGTTACTTAAAAACAAGGTCCTCAACTATTAATTTTATCATATGCAAAATTAATTCATATGATATCAAGCAACTTTAACTCAGACAACTACGCAATTAACCTTTCTTTACTAGGTAACAGCCATAATTTATATAGGACCTATACCAAACAACAAATTCCAGTGCAAGGGACCGATATTGGTCAGATCATCTCTCACAAGTTCTAAAGCACCTTCACTGGCTTCCTGTCTGTTTTGGGGGACAATTCAAAGTGCTTTAAACCCCTATACACATCTTGTAACCCAGGAACCTAGAACCAGTGGCCTTGTTCAGTAATTAAAATCAGGGTAGGATGCTGGCCTACAAAATTCCCTCCAGCCAAGGTTGCTCAAAGCTGGGTGACCCAGCTTCCCTACCTTGCTCTTAACCAAGGTAAAAGGAGGGAAAATCTCTCCTTTGCTCTTGTATAAGTAGTAGCTGGGGATTATGGGGGCTGTAGTTCAGCAACATCTGGATTAACCCTGGTTGGGAACCACTGATCTATAGAGCAGCCCTCTTACTTTCTGGGGTGTGCTCTGCTTGTGCCCGCCTGAAGCTGCTGCTGCCACCTCTGTTCCAGGTCACTCCATCTACTGCTGCAAGCTACTGCTGCAACTGGCTCCCTCACACATTAGTCCATCACTGCCACATACATCTCCTCTGATCTCAATTGGCCAATTGCATTGAGCCACTGCTGCTTGTCAGCAGGACAAGCCAAGAGCTCTTCATGGCCCCTGAAGTTGCTGCAGAAAATGTCTACCCAAGGGTCAGCAAGAAAGTCCCCACAGACCAGATCTGGGCCCCGGGCCTTGGCCCTTGTATTGCGTAGGTTTGCTGTAGTTGCTAAACAGGGCACAAAACAGAACCTTGTGGGATGCCATAAGCCAATGGCCAAGGCATCAAGCAGGAGTCTGGAGAGCTGGTCTTGTAGTAGCAAGCATGACTTGTCCCCTTAGCTAAGCAGGGTCTGCCCTGACTGCATATGAAAGGGAGACTAGAAGACTAGAGCACTGTAAGATATTCATTCCCCTATGGGGATGGAGCTGCTCTGGGAAGAGCATTTAGGTTTCAAGTTCCTTCCCTGGCATCTCCAAGATAGGGCTGATAGAGATTCCTTGGAGAAGCTGCTGCCAGTTCATGTAGACAATTCTGAACTAGATGGACCAATGGTATAATATGGCAGCTTCCTATGTGTCCCTTAGCATCGTCTTCTGGAAAAACACACAACTAAAGCCTCATCCAACAGCAACAAGCTAATTATAAAGCAATTTAACACCCAGGAGCAGAGCAACTGTTAAACAGTGCCCCCAATCTCACTAGGCGGCTCAGAAGGACACAATGGTACTGAAAGCCACTAAATCTAGGAGGTCCAGCAAAATCAACAGGGACTCACTTCTTCTGCTCAGTTCTCTGCTCAAGTCATCAGCTAGAGAGAGCAAGGTTCTTTCCATTCTAAAATCAGGTCAGAAGCCAGACTGAAATGGAGGTTGTGCTCCATGTGTCAGCACCATCCAAGATCAGTTGGGCAGTTTGTACTGACACTGACAGAGAGCCCAACAAATTACACACGTCAGGCGAGTCTGTGGGGATGTGCGAGGAGCCCTCACACAACTCCCGCAACGGCACTTGTGCTGTTGCGCAAGAGGGCTAATACTTCTGAGTGCTGCTTGTACTCTATAACAGCACACTTAACTGACCCTAAGCAACATGTTTCCGCTCTTACAGATCATTCCAGAATACAAGCAGCGCTCGCAAGTATCTGTCCTCTTGAGCAACAGCAACACCTCTTTGTGCTTTGTTTTATACATGCTGTTCTGCTACTGCAGCTTAATATATGTGTTTTAAATATCTGCAGCCCTTTTTTGAGGACTGCCTGCCCCTGCCCCCACTCGCAGCCCCAATCTGTCTACTTTGGACTGAAGGAATTTGTAACTGAACTTGATTTCGGTTCAACTGTTCCTTCTTTCTGTGTCAGAATTAAAAAGAAAAGGTTTGCTATTGTTGGAAGTGAAGGACTATACGCTGTCTCTTGTCTCAGTGACATAGGAGGACAGACTAGTGAGTCAGAGGGCTAGAGGGTCAAGACATTGGTCATCCCTTCTCTACTGCTCTGACACTATCCCTTTGATATGTAGATTGCTAATCTTAGGGACTTCCTTCCTTCCAGCCACTTCCTTCCTCTTCTCCTCTCTTCCCTTCCCTCTACCTTGCAACATGCAAGCTCTTTTCTCCCTGCACCATGTGTGCAGAGATGCAGAATCCTTCTGCATCCAGCTAGCTAGCTAGATTAGAGATCCTATCTCTTCACTTTACTATCTAGAATGGAGTTCTATAATAAATGCTCTTTATATTGATTTGAAACTATGAACTGGCTCCAAGTTATTTTACTCTCAGCATACACGCATGCCTAACCAAATTCTGCTGTGCTGTGCCCCTGTGCACTCTGCTATAATGAAAAAGGGTTTCTCTTACCAGAGAGAATTTCCAACAGCTATGAATTCAGAACACCATTGTCAAAATCACATGGCGTGTTAAGAATTCTACTTGGTTTTAGGCAAAAAAAGTCAAATGCTATTGTCTGCTCTTGGTATCCTCTCATGTTCCACTGCCATGTAACAAGCAACCTCTCATGTGATCTTGTCTCACATGTGATCACTTGTCACACAAGTGATCTTGTCCCAAGCTGCAGCTGTTCCTGCCTTTTTGATCTAGCAATGCCCTCCAACTCACACAGGAGAGCAAGCATTTCCTCAAACTGGGATTAGAATAAGAAGATTTCCTTGGAGCTATATCCTAATAGCAGCTCACAGTCCCAGACATTAAGGTATTTTTCAATTTCCCTCCACTTCTGCAGTTTGATGCTAGGGCTGGTGTTTTACCTGCTGGCATCTTTCTAGTCCAACAGGCAATTTCCTATTAAAGGCAGGTCTGAAACTTGCCCAGGATGCCTTCAAACACTTTCAGCCTATAGTTGGCAGGCCCTATGCTAAGACTGAAATCCTGTACACTTACTTGTGAGTAAAGATACTAGAACTGGGCTGTGAATACTGAAGAATCCCCAGTGTTGTAAACTGACAGTAATATTGCCTCCCATCCACTGGTGAACTTGGCTCTCCCCAAAATTTGGCAGCCAATAACTCATAATTAATGCAGACCAATAAAAATGCATTATCTATGGAAAGAGAGAATCACTTTGAAGTCACCAGGCAGGGAATGTTTTGACCCCAGAAGGCAGGTTGATTCCCTTTTCCCAATTCAGGTAGCCAGTGCACCATAAATGACTAAACTTCAGTACATAATATTAAAAGTTAGGGTCAAACAGCTGAAGTGTTAAGAACACAGGAAGCTGCCTTATACCAAGTCAGACCATGAGTCCATGGGAACCAGCGTGGTGTAGTGGTTAGAATGCTGGACTAGGACCGGGGAGACCCGAGTTCAAATCCCCATTCAGCCATGAGACTAGCTAGGTGACTCTGGGCCAGCCACTTCTCTCTCAGCCTAACCTACTTCACAGGGTTGTTGTGAAAGAGAAACTCAAGTATGTAATACACTGCTCTG
Source organism: Hemicordylus capensis (assembly GCF_027244095.1). NCBI lineage: Eukaryota > Metazoa > Chordata > Lepidosauria > Squamata > Cordylidae > Hemicordylus > Hemicordylus capensis. The sequence goes on from NC_069657.1 coordinate 258,510,181, forward strand.
GGCTCGTTGGAGGAAGAGCGGGATATAAATGTAATCATCATCATCATCATCATCATCATCTAGCTCAGTATTGTCTATGCTGACTAGCAGCAGCTCTCCAAGATTTCAGGCAGGAGTCTCTCCTAGCCCTATCCAGAGATGCCAGGGAGGGAACCTGGGACCTTCTGCATGCAAGCAGATGCTCTACCACGGAGCTACAGCAGACAATACTCACACGTAGTCACCCATCCAAATGTAAATCAGGGCAGACTCTGCTTAGCAAAGGGGACATTCATGCTCATACAAGACCAGCTCTCCTCCCTAACGCAGGGATTGTTATGAAATCCAGGATAGTGGTTTTTTCCAGGTTTTCTACCTTCAAGGAACTCTTTGCACCTCAGTTTGCTGAAGAATACTTGCATATTGCACAGAATTCTGGGCCCATTAAAGGATTCACTAGCCAATCCCACAGGGCCCTGGCCAAGCCAGTCAGGCTTCACCATTGCCCTGTGTGAACTGGATGTGAATTCTAAAACATACCCAGGTCCCCCTGGGGCACTACATTGCTTGGGAAAATCAGAAGCGATGGGCAAGCAGTCTTTAAGAGAAGTTGCTCTGCCGTTACTGCTCTCTCACTTAGGATTCCCCAGTAACTCCTGAGGAGCCCTAGCGTCCCCGAAAACATTTTAAAAACCACTTGAATGGGATATACACTCATGTCTGACCAGGTAACTTGAATATCAATCAATCTTTATTACGGTCCCAGACCAGCACAAGAATAAAAAGCATATAAGGGCATGGAAAAACCATCAAATACTAAAAATACATCACAATAGCCAGTTACTGCCCTACAATAAAATTGAGTTATATATTTAAACTATAAAATATACCAAAAGGTAAAGGCGGGATAGGTAAAAAATAAGGGAAAGCAGTTAATAAGACTAATAAAACAAATAAAACAACCAACTAATATAAACAATTTGATACAATCTATATAAAAATTGGTCTATAGGGGAATACAACTCTAACGGAATGTCCAATAAAATGAAGGTAAAACATAGTTAAATATATAAGTACATATATAACTATAAGTTAAAAGCAACTAAGATAGTAAAAATATTTAAAAGACATGTTAGAATAAAATGGTCAGTAGTTAAAATCACGGGTTATGGACTGGCAGTCAGGGTCTGATGGATCTTGCAAGCCACAGCGCAGAACCTAGCAACATTATACGTGAAGGTTTGCTTTTCATCTGAGAGCAGCATCTTACTGTAGACTTGACTGGAGCGGCCACGGTAGTTGCGAAGTAGAGGAAGTATGAACATCTCCCAGCTATCTTTATAAAATGGACAGTTCAAGCGTACGTGTTCAGTGGTTTACACCTCCCCAGAAGCACAGGGGCAAAGCCTTTCCGTAAATGGGATCTTCCTGTATTTACCTTCCAAAACAGTGGATGGAAGGGCATGACACCAAGGGTGAATGCCCTTCTGTGGCTCGGTATTTCCAACTGGGTCAGATATGTAGCGGTCAGATATGTAGATATGTAGCGGGGGATACCGTGAACCTAGAGCTGTCCGAGGCTTGATAGCCAGGAACCATACTTAGATCCACCTGACGTTCCATATCCAGGGCCCTCTGTTTGATGGTCATTTTTGTTTTGTCACTGCCCATAGCAAGAAGGTGAGAGGCCCAATAGTGCCACTTTATTATCGACTGTCTGCTTCCATGATGATTGGAAATTGTCCTGCAGTGTTAATGAGGCCAGGCCCTGTGGGCAAAGAGCTAGTTTGAGCCAGTGATTGAGAGCAGTCATCTAAACTTTAGCCTCAATTTTTATCATGCTAGTTTCCAGACGCAAAGTGGCATTGGAGATACAGCTAGGCACCTGTAAGGCCGCTCTTAGGAGTTTAGATTGGACACGCTCCAATATACTAAAGTGAGAGGGGAGACCTTGGTGGGCACCACAGAGTAACTGTGCCAGAGGCTTGGCTTCATACAGTCTGAGTGCTGCCGGTACATAATGACCACCTCTAGTTCGGATGAACCTCAAGATGGCAGTGGTGCTCCTCTGTGCCGCTAAGGCAACGTGTTCACAGTGAGCCTTTTGTGTGCCAGAGGCCTGGAGGACCACCCACAGATATGTAAAACAGGTGACCTGTTCAATTCTGTGGCCATCGATACTCCAACAGCGGATCTTGGGTCTTCTGGTGAAGGCCATGATCTTAGCTTTTTGGTAATTTATTTCAACTTGTTCATTTTTGCAGTACTGTAACAAAGCCGCCAGTGCCCTTCTGAGGCCTATAGGGGTCCTCGAGAGGATTGCAGCAGCATCCGCATAGAGTAGGAGGATCTTTCAGTCAACTTGGGAGGGTGGAAATCAGAGTTGTTCAGACAGTTCACTAAAGCATTGATGCAGAAATTAAACAGAAGTGGGGCTAGGATACAGCCCTGTTTGACTCCCTTCTGGGTTGGTACAGGGTTTGTGAGGTGTCCTTGAGGGCCATATCTCACTCTGAGTTTTGTATCAGTGTGGACGGCGGTAACTTTAATATGTGCTCTTTTCCATTTCCCAGTGTTAATATATGCAACTATCTGGTGCATTGCCCAGTGCAGACATTTGATCAATACATGTAAGACTAGACACACTATTCAAACTCTCCCCATCATTTCTGTAGTGAACTGCCATATTTGTACAGGGGTCTACATAATATAGGCCTCAATACTCTTCTTCCGCCCAAACCAGATGGTCCATACACCACAACAGATAACTTGGATTGGTCCTGTGAGTGATGGGCTTGATGCATATTGGTCCCTGTACAAATGTTAATTAAGTGCAATGCACAAAACATCCACTTGGAGCAGGCTAGCATGTTCCCAATTTCCCACCATTCCAGAGGTTGCCGGTTTGAGTCCCCACTGGTATATTTCCCAGACTATGGGAAACACCTAGATTAAGCAGCAGCAATATAGGAAGATGCTGGAAGGCATCATCTCATACTGTATGGGAGATGGCAATGGTAAACCCCTCCTGTATTCTACCAAAGACAACCACAGCACTCCGTGGTCGCCAGGAGTCGACACTGACTTGACAGCACACTTTACTTTACACAGATGGAAGTTTGCATACTAGATTGCCAGAAAGGGAGCTAATTTCATTTTAGGCTTTACATTTCATTTTCTCTCTGATAAATTTCTAGTTAACTACGTTAGAGTGCATCAAGGTTCTTCTTTAAGGTAAACAGCACATATGATACATTTGAAATATGGCCCTTATTTGCAGCAAGTTGCCAAAAGTCCAGAAAAAGGCAACACTGATAAAACATCAAATTGCTCTTTAAATAAGCTCAAAAAGTACATTAAATTTTTCGGGGTGGGGGTGGAATCAAGGCAGAGCTTTAAAATGTCAAGATCCTGAAGGCATCTTATGAATTCCAGTCACTGTCACATTCCTAGAAGTGAGAGGGGGACATTTCTGTTAGTAAATACATACCATACCCCCTCCCCAACTTGTTTGTGTGGTCAGGGGTGTAACTATAATAGGGCAAGGGGAGATAGCTGTCTGGGGGCCCACTGCCTTGGGGGGGCCCCAGAGGCAAGTCACATGACTGACTCCCCCAGCCACGCACCCGCCCGGGCTTCCTCCAGTTGTATTCATCCTCTGAAATTGATGTGAGTGTTAAGACCTGGAGCTACCAGAACGGCATGTCTTTCTCTAGTACCATTAAACGACTTGCATCGTCCACAATTTACAAAACCTTTAAAAAAATAATTTAGGATTTTTTATATATATCTATGCTTTTTGTTATAACTATTCGGCCTCATTTAAGATTTCTTTACTTTCGGGGGGGGGTATTTTAAAATCTTGTCTCTGGGCCCACTCTAACCTTGCTACACCCCGTGTGTGGTGGTTTTAAACTGAAAAGGGCAAGACCTGTTCCTCCCCAAAACAAACTTCTCCACAGACTACTTCCTATTGAAATCTATTTTAAAAAAACAACAAAAAAAAACCTTAATTCACACACAGTGTACAAACATAAAGTGAAAATAAGAACCACTGCAGCATTTCTAACACCTGTTAGGTGTTCATTTCCAGGTAGCCTCTTAGAAAGGCTGCAAGAGAAATTACTACGTACATCGCGCTGACTTCTCCGGTCTCAGATGTAGACCAGCTACGGCCATTAGCCATCTGATTTACAACTATTTATCAGTGACAACAGTGTTTGTTTCCTTTTTTATACACATTCTTTCTTTTTAGAAAAGGAACATTTCAGACTAGCAGATTAGCATGTGGTTCTTAGGCCTGGCAGTGGTGGCCCGTGAACGCACCTCCGGGGGTGGGGGGGGGGAGGCAGCTTTAAGAGTAAGTAATTCGGGACTCACCTCTGCCGCAGCAGCACCTGAACACTATTCGGAGCTGCAACGTGCCGCCCAGCAGCTCCTACGGCGGGGAAGAGCCTCCGCCACTCACCTGGCTTCCACAGGGCTGAGCACCCACCAGCAACCAGGTGAGTGGTGGAGGCTCTTCCTCGCTGTAGGGGCTGCTGGGCGGCACGCTGCGGCTCCGAACAGCGTTCAGGTGCCGCCGCAGCGGAGGTGAGTCCCGAATTACTTTACTCTTAAAGCTGCCTCCCGCCACCCCACCCGGAGGCGCGTTCATGGGCCGCCACTAGGCCTGGGGTATCAAAAATATTGGCATCTCCAATAGTGCCGTTTCCTCCTCCCACCACCACGTGGAGGCAGCCAATCCCAGGGCAATTACCCCAGATAGTACGTGGTTGCAGAGCTGGGGCAGGGGAGGTTTCTTTAATTTCCAACCCAGCATTGGCTGGGAAAAGCTCTGGAAGGAACTACAATTCCCAGGCATCCCCACGCTCTTTCCCTGTGTGTCTCCTCATTCTCCCCATGGAACCTCCCAGCATTCCCTGCACCTGCCCAGCCTCCCATGCACCAGTGGTGGATGGAACCACATACTACCTCAGGCAACTGCCTCGGGATTGGCTGCCTCCACGTGGTGGAAGGAAACAGCACTATTGGAGGTGCCGATGTTTCCAGTACCCCAGGCCTAGTAGTTCTACCCCATAGTCAACTGAATAGATTTGTGGGAGTTGCGAATCCTTTTTGTAATATTAGAAAACTGGGAGGTAGAAAAAGTTTTCGGAGATGTATAAAGCATCCATTAAGTTGTGTTTTAAAGTATACACCTAGGACAGGTTACTACAACTTTGGCTAGAGAATAAGTAATTTGCAACTTATGTTTCCATCTGTTGAAATGCTTAGCAGGACATCCGATACACTATTTGCCCATGCCGTTAATGTCTTCAAGATTCTGCTCTCCCAAGATCCATAGCTGTAAAACTAATTGAGCTTGGAAGTATATTGCTACACAGGGCAGAAGAGGATAAAAGAAAAAGAAGTGTATTGGACCACTAGCTTAACAATGTTCTTTATATTCAGAAACTAAACTTCAGAGATAGTTCCGTGAGAAATGGTAGAGATGCTTTATAGATCAGGAGTCCACATATAAATGGGTGAGCTGCTGTTAAATAGAACCTGCCCACTGACTTTTTATTTTATTTTAATGTTTAAAGTAGACAGTCACTCCCACGCCCCTGTGCAGGAGTTTATGAAGAACGAAACTAGCTTCACCTGGAGTTTTCATTTGCCCAGCTGTTTCCCTCATTAGGTTAGTAGCCTCTCAAGAAAGGCAAATTGAGGATTACTCCAATAGTAGCAAATGCCTCATAAAAAACCTCCTCTTCAGATTTACTATTCTACAGAACATCATTTTAAGGCACTTCAGGAACCCATAAGGAAAGAATCATTCATAAAAAAAGTTTATTGATAGGCATCTTGAAGACATTTTAAGAGAACCCACAGGAATACAAGATGTTATACAATGAGAGTCTACAAGAAATGCTTCTAATGATAATGTGATTCAGAATCCAGTGCATACTTAGCCAAAACTCCCCATAAAGCAAGTGCATCTCCCCTTAAAACTGAGGTATGGAAAGATTATTCTAGGCTGTTGTATGGCTGGCAGAGTCCACATGGTTGGATATAATAATTTGCTTACACAGGAGCATGCTTCAGAGCAACCACCAGAAGATCTCTTTATTCCACTAATGCTTTCAATACTTTGCTTTGTTAGGCTGTAGGTATTAATAATCAAGATACAACTGTTTTAAAAGCTGGAATGAAATTGCAAGTCAATCAGGGATCTCACACATATGTCTGAGGGCCAAACAGTAAGATCATTCACACAATCAAAAACTGTGTCCTACCCAGGTTTGGGAGCTGTGTGTGCTCCCAATTTTTGGTTGTGTGGAAGCAAGTTAGGAGGAAAACCTGGGTAGAAGTGAATCTGCCGAAGAAAGGTAGGAGGTAAAGCTACCCAGGTTTTCCTCCTACCCTACTTCCACACAACCAAAAACTGGGCACATACACAGCTTCCAAACCTAGGTAGGATACAGTTTTTGATTGTGTGAATGACCTCTATGTGTAAAAAGGCAGGTAGGAAAACACCTTTACATACTGGTCAGTTCCCTCAATCTACCAAAAGCTCACACAATATTCTGAATGCAAGATGCCCCTCCCAACAAGGGACACTTCAGAGGCATGCCCCCTTAAAATACCCCCAGCATCAAGTTTGAGTCATAAGATTAATAAATCATAGCCACCCAGAACTGTTCACCAGTGTAAATTATGTGGCATCTTTTTATGAGAAGGCTAGGCAAGTGTGGTATCTGTAAAGGATGAACTTAAGGAAGTCTACTAAAGCAGGGGAAAGGACGACAGAATGCTTAGATCTTTCCAACAACTAATGTCACAATTACAGGGTGCTGCCAATGTCATATGGTTGCCAGAGGTCGCTTTAGAAAGCTTAGGTAACTATGAAAGGAGAATGTTGGTTCCAGAACCCCTTATACCACAGACAGGGGGGTAACTAGCAGAGAGGGGGCCCTTGTTCACTTCTCTCCCCAACGGCCTCTCGGAGTGAGGGAGATAATGAAGAAAATAGGCAGGGATGGATCTGGAGGGCCCTCAGGAGCAGGGGGCCTAAGTTCTTTGAACCCATCCACTCAATTATAGCTACAACCCTGACCAGAGAAAACAATAGATACCCAGATCTGAATCCCATCACTCCAGTGATCACACAATGCAGCTCTTTACTGGTGCCTAATTTCAAAAGCAGAGGCACAACCCTACATTTCAGATGAAGAATGGGAAGACCCGAGAGATGAATGCCGGCAGCTCCAGTATTTGTAGGACATAAATTTGGCAAGCTATACCCAGAAGAAAAATGACACATCAGGCATTTTCCTGATGCTATAAGGAAAGGAGGATAGTGAATACTTCCAGGATCTGTAGCTAATCCCACATCCTTGTGCGCAAAACTGTGGCAAAGGCCGGCTCCAAGTTTGAGGGGGCCCTCAGCAAAGTGTCCTCTGCCCTCCTACGTCACAGACCCCTGGCAGCCTACCTGGTGCCAACAACAGTCTCCCAGCACTGGGCACATGGCAACTGCTATGTTAATTTCTGACAATGCACCTGAAATAGCATTGCTCTAGGGCATTATGGGGGAAGGTGGTGGCAGGCCCAGGGCACTGTCAACAGTGGACCATGCTGGTGTGCTAGGGCCCTAGCAGCTGCACAAAACAATCCTACTTGCTGGCACGGAACCTGCTTAAAGGTTTTTGTAGTGTTACCGAGAGATCTCATTCACTCTATTCCCAAATGCTAGCTGTGTTCTAGGAAACCTTAGATCACAAGCACTCAAACTTGGCCCCCCAGATCTTGTTGGACAACAACTCCTATTTTCCAAGCCACAATGGCCAAATGCCATTGTGGCTGGGGATAATGGGATTTGTAGTCCAACAACATCTAGGGGCCAACGTTGGGAGCCCCTTTCTTAGGCAACAGCAGTAAATTATGTCATTATAGAAGTTACTTGCCAACATGAATGGTGAATACTATAGCCCTTCTTAGTTGTTCAATACATATCATTCAGATATAACCTCCCTAAAGGAGGGCAAAAAGAATGTATGTATACATTTTAGTATGTATACATACTAGATGCAAACTTTAATATGTATACCTGTTCCACATACATTTTAATGGATAATGTGCAGGTATTTATTTATTTTTATGTGCATACTTGTATCCTGCTCTTCCTCTGAGGAGCCCAGAGTGGTGTGAGGTAGATTAGGCTGAAAAATAAGTGACTGGCCCAGAGTCACCCAGTGAGTTTCATGGCTGAATGGGATTTGAACTCTGGTCTCCTTGGTCCAAGTCCAACACTCTAACCACTACACCACACTGGCTCTCTACACTAATACTACACCACACCACAGTGGTATGGAATGGAGTCACTGTTCCCTCTAACGGGGATACCCAGATATTGCTCACTACAACTTCCATCATCTCTAGCTGCAGTGGCCTTTGGCTGGGGATTCTGGGAGTTGTAGTCAACAACATCAGGGAATCCCTGTTAGAGGGAACACTGAATGGAGTATGTTCCCCCCACCACACATTCATTAACCATAGACACTGAGCAAATGAAAAATGCTTAAGCCTCCTGCAAAAACAACATTTTGAAGACCCTATTTATTTTTGTCCTTTATCAGAGTTGAGCTATTGGGTTTGTTTCTCAGCCATTACTAAGGAACTTTAGACTGCGCTCCAGTTTGAAGCCTCAAAGTGAATCAAACACTTTTGGAGCACGGAGTTGATCCCAAATGCTCATCTCCATGCATATCAGAGAAGGAAATGGCAAATGCAAATGACTGCTGAAAGATATATACATTTGTATATGCATGAATATATGTATATTATTTGTTGAAAGATATAAGCATTTGTTATGATATATGCATAAGCAAGGATGCAGAAGTCATTCTCAGAGCACATTATCAGTATTTAAGGCCATTCTGAAGCCTGAAGGTTTGCAACAGAAATGTGTACTTCCTGCAGCCCATCTGCACAAACTCAGTCACACCTATCCAGAATGAAAAACAAATGAGTACAGCATTTATTAGTACTGGAGGAGGGGAAAATGTGGCCTAGATGGAGAAAAATTAAGCTTACTCGCTGTTCAAAACCTAAATGAAAAACAATGCATGCTCTGTAAAGTGCCAATGAGGACACCACCACATGCTTCTTGAGGCTGGTTTTTCAAATGCTACAAGCTGCCCTGAGCCTTGTGGGTTGGATAGAAATCAAAATAATAAAGGCATCAGGACAGCTGCTACTGTTCCACTGCCAGAGATGTCTGGAGAGATTATGAGATCAGAGATTCCCCACACACACCCCGCCCACACCACCCTGGGCATCTTTGCAACACCTGTCACTCACACGATTCCCACTTCCTGTCACTCAGTGGAAGTGCAAGCGACCACTTCCTTTAGGTTCCGGATAGCTCTCTTATCAGAACAGCTGCAAAACAGTCACTGAAACCAAGGACAGATGTACAGGAATCCTCATGTGTGTGCGCGGGAATCGAGGGCTTCTGCAGGAGGTATGAGAATTCAGTGCAGCACTAACTTGGCGAGCACAGCAGTAGTTCCTAGCATAGATGGTGAATCTAGTAAAACTGTGTGTGTGTGGTCAGATTGTGAGCCCTTTTGGGACAGAGAACCATTTTATTATTTATCCTTCCTATGTAAACTGCTTTGAGAATATTTGTTGAAAAGTGGTATATAAATATAGTAGTAGCTGCCCCAACTAGGGGGTAATTTGCTACGTCTTCCCTCCCCCTGCAGCACAGCAGTAACTATAGCAACAGCAGCAGAGGGTGAGGGTGAGAGCTTCTCGTTTCCTCTCATTTTGTCTAGGCTGGCGTTCTCTCTTTCCCTAGTCAGCCCATATAGGAGTTTTAAGGCTGTGGCATGAGAATTAGCAATTGATAACCTGATAGTACTAATGAAAGGGCAATTCAGCACTGGACATCCTCTCCAAAGAATATGTGAATTCTATTTCCCACATAAAATTGCTATCATTCTTTGCAGATTTCCTCACAAGCAGAACATAATCAATGTTTAAGTTGCAAGCTGTGGGTCCTACCCTATAACTGTGTGTGTGTGTGTGTGTGTGTGTGTGTGTGTGTGTATGTGGCTTGCTATAATTGCCCTTATGGTGAACATTTTGGTGTTCAGTGGGAAAAGGCACTGGAGAACAAAGACTGGGGGAATTGCTATGCAGGTCCTTCAGCCTCCCTGCATCCAACACTACGAAGGGCATTCTCATCTGAAAGTGTAACTGCAGTTTAGCATCTAACAGGAGGTGGTGGCACATTGCCTGCCCAGAGCATTGGTATATAGCATGTCTTACGACCCAGCTACACATGGCAGGAGTGTAATGCACAAAGTAGCACCCTGATAAGGGCCCCAAGCAACGTTCCCTCTGGCAGGGATTCCCAGATGTTGTTGACTAGTAAAGTATGTCGCCAAGTCAGTGTTGACTCCTGGTGCCCAAAGAGCCCTGTGGTTGTCTTTGGTAGAATACAGGAGGGGTTTACCATTGCCATCTCCCATGCAGTATGAGATGATGCCTTTCAGCATCTTTCCTATATCACTGCTGCCCGATAAAGGTGTTTCTCATAGTCTGGGGATTTGAACCAGCAACCTCTGGCTTGCTAATCAAGTTATTTCCCTGCTGTGCCATTAGGTACAATTCCCATAATCCCCAAGCAAAGGCTATTGCAGCTAGGGATGCTGGGAGTTGTAGTCAACAGCATCTGGGAATCCTTGTTAGAGGGAACACTGGACCCCAGAGGGAAGACAAACTTTTAAGTGTTTTTCCTCAACATACAGACTGTGCATTTAATGGTCCTCTGTAAGGCGGTATAACCAACACAGAAGTGAAAGGAGAAGGAAACTGCTGATAATGAATTCATGAAGACACTCAACATATATGTCAAGTTAGGGTAGTGGCTAAAAGACCATGCTACAAATCAGCAAGTTCCCAGGTTGATTGTTGCCTCTGCCATGAACTTATGAGATGGCCTCAAGCAAGCCACTCTTTCTCAGAAATCTACAGTACAGGAATAATAATACTGACCTATTGACTTTATAGGGTTGTGGTAAGGATAACAAGACAGTGTACACGAGGCACTTCAAAAAAAAAGTATACCATTATTATTGGAAAAGACTAAAAGGATATTACAGCAAATTCACACAAATGATACACTGCTGTAAGTTCTCCACATTCACTGTATATTTCTTAAGATTTTCCATAATACTTCAGGTTCAGAAGTGGGCAGCCTATCATTCTAGAATTTGAGTAAGCGAACACACTGCCTAGTGGAATGTGTGTGCTATCTGCAAAGAATGATAGCAATATTTTCCAGACATATAGCTTCTCCTTTAGATTCCAGGGTAGAAGTGTACCATCACTGAGAAAAGTAGATCAGAAACAAAAGATCTATCTATCTATATGTAATCCAGCAATCCATGCCATAAATATAAGGTAGTCAGAATATATTGTAAAGAGCAAGAATAACTTTCTGGCCTTGCATCACACCTTTTCATACAAGTGACACATTTAGTGGTTCCCACATTTCGTGAAGGTGTGGGGAGAAGGAAACGTGTTGTCCTGCTTCCACCACCTCCAGGTATTCATCAGAAGATCTGAATAGAGTCTACTTAACTCCAGTAGAAGCTGTGGGCATGTCAGTTCCCCGTGAGATCAGGAACTTTACGCGCCCCCTGCCGCCCCCAAGGCGGTAACTCTTCTTTGCGGGTACAATAGCATAAAAATGTAGTTCCTTATTCAGGCTGTTTATGCAGCTCTTTGTTTCTGCGACGAACCAACTTGGACATCGTATAAATGGCAGAGAGTCCCGCTCTTCCCTCTCACGGGTTAGGTGAAAGTGTGAAAAGGGCTAGACATGCTGCTACCCACCCTCTTGACAGCGTGGACTGAACGCTTGCGGGCTTCGCTCCAAAGCCTTTTTCCCCCCCAAGACACTGAAGGCGTTTTCAAACCCACTCTCAGGAGACCTGTGGAGACCGTGATTTCAGTGGGTGGCAGTATAAACAAAAGGAAGGTGTATGATGTGTGTGTGTGTGTGTGTGTGTGGAAACCGAGCGGGTGTGTAGATGGGTGCCCCCACCACTTCCTTAGGACCCTTCTCAAGTCTGAAAATGTCGAGAAGCTTTCTGCTTTGCTTTAAAAAAAAGAAAGAAAGAAAGAAAGACAACCCCCCCTCTCTCCTCTTTAAGCACTCGCAGTTTCACGCCGCACGCCCCTCGGTTCCTCAAACGCCGGAGGTTGCACTTACCTGCTGGCTGTGGTTGCCCGGCGTCGCGTCGGGCTCGCTGCTCCGCAGCACGGTGATGTGCAAGGTAAGCAGGAGGAGTCCCAGCAGCAGTAGCAGCTCGGCCGCCAGGCGCACCATCCTCTTGCAGCGGGCGGCTTTAGGGCTCCGCGGCGGCGGCGGCGGCGGCGGCAACTGAGCAGCAGCCGCAGCAGCAGCAGGAGGAGGAGCCGTAGAAGTCGCGGCGGCTATTGGCGCAAGAGCCGGACTTCCAGCGCCGCTCTCAGGATCAACCCGGCTGGCAGAGGAAGAGCTGTTGCAGCCCCTGCCGCCGCCGCCGCACCGCCACCACGGCGGAGCCACTTCGGGACGGGAGGAGGCTTCCGAGGCGGTGGAGAAAGGGAGCTGTGGCCGCCGGCCCGACGGCGGGGCACTGGCAGGGAGCGGGGCCGGCTGCAGGGGGCGCTGCTGCTGCTCTTGCGGCCCGGCGCCCGCATGGGGTCCTGCCTGACTGCAGAAGCAGCAGCGCGCCGGGGGGTGGCTGACCTCTCTCTCCCCCACCACCTCGGGCTCTGAGCGCGCCGCAGCCAAGGGAGAGGTGGCGGCAGCGGCGGGGCAGCCCTCGCGTTGGTGGGCGACGGAGAGCCGCGTGGGGTGCGCCTGGACGGCAGAAGGGCTGGGGCGGCTTGTACAGGAGGAGATGTCCGGTCTGCCTTAAAGAGGCACTAGCCAAGGGGAGGGAGGCGCCCGCCCCTGCTGGCAGCAAGAGGCAGCACCCCAGCTTGAGGACGGACTCGCTTTTCTCCCCCCGCCTGATCCCGACGCCTGCTGCTCCCCGAGGAAAGGCGACGTCCACAACCTGCCCTCCTCCCCCAGGCGTGCGAAGGCGCTTCTAGTCTCTCGAATACGCCCTCCGCCCCCGTTCGTCAGGTAGCGCTCACAAGCAGCAGGCACCTTTCTGGAGCCCGCGGGGCTGGAGGCTGGCAGTGCCTGCTGCGCCCGTCTGGGCTGGAGCCTTCAAGCAGGACTTGCCCGCCTGAGTGCAGGGCGTGGGTCTGTCTATGCTTGGACGTGCCGCCGCCGGACTCCTCCTGGTCCTCTTGCTGCTATTGCTCAGGGCTGAAGCTGATTGGTGATCAGAAGCTCATCTTCTTGCAGAGGTCGCGGCTCCTTCCATCCAGCCTCTTCATTCCTGGGTTTAAATAATCCGCGGAGAAAGGAAGGGAAGTCTGGAGGAACAAAGTCCTTGGGTGTGTGACTTGCTGGAAACGTGTCCCCCCGTTCTCTCGCACCCCCTACCTAAGGCTTCTGCGAGGGGTTCTTCCACTCCCTGCCTCCTGCTGGCTGGCGTGTGGGCCCTGCTGCCTTTGCAAGAAACTGGCCCTCCTCTCCTTCTAGCGGCTGCCTGACTTGTTCGTGGCGTGTGTCTCAGGCTTTTATACCGCGCGGCTCTTTCCCTCTGCTGTGCTGTTGTCTCTGTCCCTCCTCTCCCCCCACCCCCGCCTCAGCTTTCTCTCTTCTGTTGTCGTCACGGCAGCCCTGGGTTCTTTCCCCCTCATGCTTTATTCCCTGTTGCTATTTACTTGCCCCTAAGTGCCAACTTAGATACTTACAAGCCAGTAGTTCGCTAGCAGTCACTGGTGGCTTTCCTGCAGCTGGCGGCTGTTGCCTGTGGTCGGAAGCAGCGAAGCAGCGGTGCACTTAGGTAATTTGGGAGCCTGGACCTAAAGGCCGCTGGAGGTCCCCCCTGCAAGTTAAGCATCATCCCCCTACAAACACGCCCCCCCCAAACACAGTATTTTTTTACACATGTGTTCTTGAGGGCACACACAGCAACTGAACTCAAGAATGTAAGAATATAAAACAGGTCTATTTATGCAACTATGCATTAGCAGAAACATCTCAACACGCAACTTATCATATTCCCACCCTGGATATTTCTTTCCCCAATTCCCCCTCTGTCTTTAAAGCACCTGGCACAGGTCATAATAACATAATCACACTCGGCCACCTGGCGCAATGCAGACAGTGGTGACCATACCACCCAGAACAGACTAAAGAGGATTTGGGGGCCCCCAGAGGGTGTGGAGGCACTGAAGTCCAGGGCTAAGAGCAACATTATTCAGAAGTGGGGAACCCTTGAGAAGAATTGTGCAACAAAAAGCCACTTTCTCCTCTTTTTCTTGACACTCCAAAAGAAAAAGACTAGTTCTCCCTGTTGAGACTTCTTGAATGTTAACAGTTCAAGAAGCCATGATTTGCATCTGCGTTGCTCTACTCCTGGGGTTCCCAGCCTACAGTCCCCAGCTGTTGGACTGCAACCCACATCATTTCCAGCCACAATGGCCTGTGACTCTTGTGGCTAGGGATGATGGGAGTTGTAGTCCAGCAGCATCTGGGGACCCAAGGTTGAGAACCCGTGTCTTACAACAGAAAAAAGACCAAGCTCTTGACATCTCCTATTCCTTCCTGTCCTTAGAGCTAATAATGTAGTACTTCTCTCTTGGGTAGAAATTCTATGTTGACAACAACCCAGGTCAGTCTAAGGTGTTCCTACAAGTGTATAAGTAAAACAGAATAAACACTGTGATGACTTATACTATTTAGAGTAGGTTCAATGAAAACTTCACACTGAATTCAGTGACCTGAATCTACTAGGGTTTACCACAGTATGCATGGAAGTGTGCGTTGGCCAACTAGATGTTAAAAGCTGCCATATTGGTTGCTTACATGCCTTATATTCACATAGAAGGTGGAAGATGGTGGTCAATCTTTCCATAAAATAGGGAAAGAGCTGAACTTTCCCCACCCTTGTCTGCCTTCCCTCTCCGAGACGTGTTGCTGCACACGCTTCTCAAAGTTGCACCATGAAAAGTGCACGGTTTTAAGGCTGCAATTCCATCCAAAAGCATATTTACCTGTAAGTAAATACCATTGACCTCAGTTGGACTTAATTCTGAGCAAATAGGCATAGGATTAGGGTGTGCGGGTGTAAACACTGTGGGTGTTGACACTGTAGCTATCAAACACAGGACAAGCTTTTTTAATCCTCCTGGCACCAGCAATAAAACTTAACAGAACCATTGTACATAAGACCTGTAAACCATACTGATCACAGCATTTCTGACTTTCCTTTGAAAGCTTTGATTTGGAGGATTAAAGATGTACTTCACATTTACTTGTACAGATCCATTCTTGTGAACCAGCACGACAGTCAGGGGTGGTTGACTCTGACAACAGATTTAAGATATTTCATATGGTTCAACCTGGCAAATTGTGTACTGGTGGTTTTAAACATCAGGGTTTTTAAAACTTAATTAAAATTATTAAATGTGTCATAAAAAGGGAGACAGGATTGGAAAAACCTACTCATAAGTCAAATTCAAAATAACTAATCTTTCTTATGGGTTGTGTGTGTAGGAGTGACATGAAATTGGGTATATTTTTGTCTCCCCATTAACACCAGGTTAAAATGACACAGGACCGGGTTTCATGATCTGTGAGACCCGGTTTGGGGTGGTGAGCGGGAAGAGCAGGCTAAGCCCACTCTCCCCGCTCATGAGCGGGGAGGGAGCCCTGGGCGGCCGGATCGGGCGCCCACATGATTGCTGGCTCCGAGACGGAACTGGTGGGGGCTGGGGAGCTCGGGGGCTGCGTGGCCCCTGGAAGCCCCAGTATGCCCTGCGCAAGTGCGCAGGGCATACTGGGGAGACCCCCAGTTTTCGCCTCCCCTCCACTTTTCGCCTCCCCTCCGGGGGTCTACTCATGAGACACCCAGTATTCGCCTCCCCTTTGCTTTTCACCTCCCCTCCGGGGGGGGGTCTACTCGTGAGTAGGCACGGCGTGAAGCTGCGCTGCGACTACTCATGATTTTAAAAACCTGGTTTGTGGAGCACTTGCTCTGCAAACCTGGTTGGGGGGCAGGGGTTCTTGAGTGGGTTACCAGTTCTATAACCACCAGGCTCGCAGCTGAGCCCAGTGGTTCTGACGATCTGCAAAAATCGGGCTAGGCTCTCTTAGCCCGATTTTTGCAGATCGTCAGAATAGCCCCACAGAATGAGATTCAGGCTAGACATTAGGAAGAATTTCCTAACTCTAAAGGCTGTTCAACTGTGGAACAGTCTGCCTCATGCAGTGGTGGACTTCCTTTCTCTGGAGGTCTTTACAGAAGCTGGACTGCCATCTGCAGGGATACTGTAGCAGTTTCCTGCTGTGAGCAAGGGGATAGACTACAAGCCCTCCAGGATACTTTCCTGCTCTAAAATGCTGTGATTATTTAATAGAAATATGATCCAGAAATCATTTGGGCAGACAATGGATTCCCATAGTATAAAGACAATGGGTCGACCTTGAAATACTTTCCCACAGCGAATGTTTGGTATTGGTTAGTTATGTCACTTGTGATCAATCCAGTCCACCCCAGTTGCTTGCATGGCTAGTTTTTAAACTTCCTCAGTTTTTTCCAGGAATATTTGAGTCCTATTTGGCAAAAAACACTTAGGTTTGAACATAGAGATAGCCAATTTTGAGCACCACCAGTAATTTCCATGCAGGGAAGTGCCTATGAGAAAACAATACACTAGGAGAATATGATGTGGTGGCAACCAATTAAAATGTCTGCAAAAGAAGCTTTGGGACTTGAAGGAGTCATGTACTGCGGTTACAAACTTCCTTGAAGGGAAGCCTCACTGATTTCAAAGGAGCTTTCTTGCCAGTAATCGTCCTCAGTATTGCAGGCTTTAGAACATGGGACTGCTTAAAATGATGTAACACAAGGGGTAACCCCTGAATTTAGTGGTGTAAGGCTCCAAAATGATCTTGTGGAGTGTCAGAATTTTAGCCATGAAATACCATCATGGTGGGGGGAGGAATATTGGTGATTTTCTTTCACCAAGAAAATCTTGATGAAACCTTTTGATTTTATTATTATTTTTTTAAGAGTTGGAACCATATACTGTGGATGTCAGTAGATATACGTTATTAGAGGAAAATATAGCTTGGTGTGTGTTATGCTTTATTTTGAGGCTACAAATTGGTGGCTAGAACGATGGAAAGATTATTATACATACCAGCTTAAGAGACAGCGTGTTGAAAAAACTCCTCACACATGATCTGCAGCTGGATTTTGGGTAATGTAAGTTCACCATGATCTTATGAATAAAAAAACATCTTTAATCCATCTGAAGCAGGCCTGTATTTGGCATGCATTTCCGGATGCAACATTAACTTTTATGTGTCAAGAAGTTGTGCAATGTCAGTAAAGAACTGTAGAACACTACCATTGGCAGTAACGAGCTGTTGGTTTGAAACTGGATTCTCTTATTATTGGAAAGAACTATGAGTGCACATTGTTTCAGAAGTATTATTATAAAAAGTTCTCTTGTAGTTGCAGTGCCAGCTGCATTGCAAGGGTGATTGGGGAGAAATGGAAAAGCACTTAGGCAACAAGAGACAGTATAAACAGAAGAGGTCTGCTCTGTTGCCTGTTGGGTAGCCCACACATGGTGGCTTTTGACTTGGAATCAAAAGCCCCACACATGATGAGTTCATTGACACAAACCAACGAACCAGAGATCATTGTTTAAGGGAGTTGTGCTCCTTCCTATGCAAAAAACCAAAACAAAACCAAGAAAGCTGGCAAAAAAGCAAAACCAAAAAACCCTCCTCTGCTTTGGTTTAGCTGGTAGTTTGTGCCTATAATCTGCACACCGGTTAAATCAGAGAATTGGATTAAAACTGATTTGGGTCCCATTTTAAACCAATGGGATTAACTCAGGTCAAATGTGTGCATTCCAAGATAATTGGCTTACAAATACATCTGACCATATTACTTTCAGACAAGCCTAATTTTCTTGTTTAAAGAGATCTGTGGATCTTGTATATTTCACATGCCACCTTCTGGCATGCTTATTGTGCTTTGCTCCAGGGCAATGTGTTTTATGTGGCATTTTATTTCTTGTGCCACAGAAATTATTGAAGAGTATACTGCATTTTTTAGGAGCAGTAGTAGTACTAGCAGCAGTAACAGTAGACTGAATGGGTAGACTGTAATTATGTATACTGGGGCAAAGAACCCCAACTTCACATATACGCTGATGGATCTGAGCTGTTAGTAACTGACCATGAGAGGGATCTTGGGGTGGTGGTGGAAAGCTCTTAGAAAGTGTCAACTCAATGTGCAGCAGCTGTGAAAAAGGCCAACTCCATGCTTGGAATCATTAGGAAGGGAAGTGAAAATAAAACTGCTAATATTACAATGCCCTTATGCAAACTATGGTGTGGCCAAATTTGGAGTACTGTGTGTAGTTCTGGTCACCATATCTTAAGAAGGACATTGCAGAACTGGAAAAGGTGCAGAAGAGGGCAACCAAGATGATCAGGGGCCTAGAGTACCTTCCTTATGAGGCAAGGCTACAACACCTGGGGCTTTCTAATTTAGAAAAAAGACAACTGAGGCTCCCCTCAGGAGAGGTGTATATGGTAGAGGTGTATAAAATCATGCATGGTGTGGAGAAAGCTGATATAAATTTTTCTCCTTCTCTCATAAAACTAGAACTAGGAGTCATCCCATGAAACTGATTGCCAAGAAGTTTAGGACCAACCAAAAGAAGTACTTTTTCACACAACACATAATTAACCTCTGAAATTCTCTGCCACAAGATGGTAGGGGTGTGCATTTTGGAATTTTCTTGTTTCGATTTGTATCCGAATCGAAACATCCCCATTTTGTTTTGTACCCAAATTTTCTGAATCCGAATCAGCCCTGTTTTGTTTTGTAGCCAAATTTTCCAAATCCAAATCGATTTGGATTTTTTAAAAGGGTCCCAGGGCAAAAAGAGTGGGTGGTGGTGGTAGTGTCCAATGGGTGGAAGCTACCACCCAAATTTCAAAGGAATTAGGCAAAGGGCTGATTTTTGTGTGTGAATTTTTTTTTAAGTTTACACATCTTTAAGAATTTTCCCATAGGGAATAATGGGGATTCCAGCAAATGTATCGCTTCAAATCAAGGGGAAAGGGATGACCCAGAGCAGAGTGTGGTGGGTGGTAGTGCCCAATGGGGGCAAGGAAACTTCTAGAATTATTTCAAAGGAATTGGGCAAAGGGCTGATCTTTTGTGATTTGTTGAAGTTTACGTGTCTTTAAGATTTCTCCCATGGGGAATAATGGAGGTTTCAGCAGCCCCATAATTCCACTTGGGGGGCACTGGGGTTGCCCAGAGTGAGGGGTTGTGTAGTGCACATAGGGTGCCAACCACCCCCACCAGTCTGTGGGGTACTGGGTTTTGTTGTTTCTGAGGTGTTCATTGTAGATTCTCTGGTAGCATATGAGATTTTCAGTGAAAAACAAGAATCCACTCTCATATGCTACCAGAGAATCTACACTCAGAACACCACAGAAACAGCAGAACCCAGCACCCCATAGGTTAGCAACCCTTCCCCTGGCCAATGTGGGGTCAGTAAAGAGTGGGAAGAAGCAAAAGAGCCAATGGGGAACAAGGAGGGAATTGTCAGCAGGTCAGCCCATGATTTATGTCACTGATCAGTAGGCTGGAAGGGTGGGAAATTCAAAGAGATGTCAAACACAAAATGGAGACTGACTCAGAGATCACCACAAAATGGAGGTCCGAAACAACAAAACGTTTTGTAGCCGAAACAGGGACGTTTTGTTTTGTATACAAAACTTTTGGATCTGGAAAATGGGTCTTTTGTTTTGTCTACAAAACACCCGAAACAGGCTGTTTCGGGTACAAAACGTTTTGTATCCAAAACATTTCGCACATCCCTACAAGATGGGACAGTTACCAGCCTGGATGACTTTAAGAGGGGTTTAGATAAATTCTTGGAGGACAGGTCTATCACTGGCTACTAGTCTGAGGGCAATAGACCCTCTCCAGTCTCAGGCAGGGTGCCTCTAAATACCAATTGTGGGTGAGTAGCAGCAGGAGAGAGGGCATGCCCTCAGCTCTTGCCTGCGGGCTTCCCAGGGGCATCTGGTGGGCCACTTTGTGAAACAGGATGCTGAATTAGATGGGCCTTGGGCCTGATCCAGCAGGGCTGTTCTTATGTAGTAAACCCCATCATGGGGATGGGGCTGTAGCTCAATGATAGAACATATGCTTTGAATGCAGAATTTCCCAGGTTTAGTCCTTGGCATCTCCAGGTAGGTCTGGGAAAGACCTGAGCCTGAAACCTTTGGAGAGCTACTGCCAGTTAGTGTAGACTATAGCTAGATGGACCAATGGACTGGTTTGGTATAAGGCAGCTTCCTATGTTTTTATGTTCCCATTCATGATGGAGAGGTGTCTATGTGGAAGGGAGAATCTGCTTGAATGCCCTCCTTTCCTTCTTGCATGCTGGTTGTCTATATAAGTGGTGTTGTTTATGTGGAGAAAGCATTCAAAAATATGGCACAGACTCCCCACCTGTGCTCTGAAGTGGTACAGCCCACCATTCTATCATCTCATTTGACCACTTTGTTCTCCATAAATGTGTAGAAGAGCTCTACAACTTAGAAGAAAGGGGGGAGATTCCTACTCAATAATCCATCTATAATGGATTCTGAAATTGATTTTGCTAGAATAACATATATTTTCCTCCCCTGCCTCACTCCCAGAAAGACATAAGGAAATATATTTGGAGCCTAGCCAATATAAGCCTGCCCCACTCCCAGTAAAATATAATGAAATATATTTGGAGCTTAGTCTAGCACCGGTCAAACTGGACCCAGTATGGTTCAACGGCCGAACTGGTTTAACTGACTTGGTGCTCTACTGGTAAAGGCGAATCTAGTGGGGGTTCTCCTTTACCAGAAGCCCCACCTGTGTTCTGAAGTGGTGCAGCCCACAATTCTATTGTCTCTTTTGACTACTTCATTCTCCGTATTGTGCAAAAAACTCTAAAAGTTCTGGGGGTGGGGTGAGGGGGATTCCTACTCAATAATCCATCCATAATTGATTCTGAAATGGATTTTGCTCCACTCCCAGAAAGCCTAGCCGTAAGACAAAGATGATGAAAGCAGCAGCATTTTTGACTATAGAACTCTTGTTTATGTATTTTTTCCCTGTGATTACTTAGGAGCATGACTCATTTAACTGAGTGGAACAAAGACATCTAAAACATATGGATAATTAGATGCTTGGATAAACAGATTATGTACATTCTAAGTTACACTTAAATGGGGCACTGTGGGTTTTGCACATTTGCAGTATAACTGAGGGTCACACTGCACATTGCACACATTGCCTTAGGAGGCAGAAGTTTTGAATGGATGAGGCAGCTGGCATCTCACAGAGAGAAAAATTGGTGGAAAAGCAGCCAGCAGGGAAAGGGTTAGCACACATCCCATTCTTCTGCTCAGAGCAACAGCCTCTCAAGGCTGCTTGCTTATTGATTGATTGATTGATTGATTGATTGATTGATTGTTTAAAAACAACAACCAGGCTTCTTGACATGTATTTTCATGTAACGTGAAGTTTGCTCCAGAGGCCTGGAGAAGAAGAGCTCTTGCTGTGAGTTAGCAAGGGGCAAAGGGATTGCTGTTGACAGCACAGATTCCATGTGGATGGGGAAATTGCAAAGCGACTCATTAGCTGAGACCACAGGTGGAATTGGGTAGGTCCAGAAACAGGCTGCAACAGCAGTGGTGGAGAAAACCCGCCACTACATCTCTGAGGTATTCATACATTCAGAATCTTCTACATGAGATGCAATGTGACTGTCTCCATGGGTGGTTTTGTGTGGGGAATGGAACTTGCGAATTAAAGAATGCATTTGCAGCTTCTCAATGGTGATTTCCATGATCATGGCAGCACATTTTCCAGCCACTGAGATTATGGGGATCACTTTTGAGTAGTTGCAGCTGTACCTGTAGATGACTTAGGTCACACATTGCATTCATCACTTAGGAATATTGTGATTGTTATCACATGGGAAAGAAAATCTGAATATCTGAAGCAGACCTGAGTGTAAGACCCAAAGACGGTTATTTTATTTGTTTGTTTGTTTGTTTGCATTTAAATACCATCCCATACATAAAAATCCCTGGGCAGTTCATAATATAAAACCAATTAAAACATTAATATAATTAAACAATTTAAAATACAATAAAAACTCTAAAACCGTAGCTTTAAACCCATAAACTAAAAGCCTGACCAAACAGGTGGGTCTTTAGGTCCTTCTTAAAAACATTCAGAGAAGGAGAAACTTCAATTCCATTAGTAAGCGTGTTCCAGAGTCCTGGGGCAACTCTAGAAAAGGCCCGGTTTCGAGTTGCCACCAACTGAACCAGTGGCAACGGCAACCAAACCTCCCCAGATTATTTTAACAGGCGGTTGGGTTGATGAAGAAGAAGGCATTCTCTTAAATACCTTGGACCCAAGCCGTTTAGGGCTTGATAGGTAATAACTAGGGATGGGCCCGGACCGGTCCGGAGGCCATTAAAATAGCCTCCAGACCGGTCTGGACCGGTCCGGACCTGGGCGGTCCGGTTCGGGTGGGGGGGTCCCTTTAAGAGCGGCGGGAGGGTTTACTTACCCCTCCCGCCGCTTTCCCGATCTTTCGCCCGTAAATCGTAGAGTAATTGGGGCGGCAGGACACCTCTCTGCCGCCCCTTCCCCAACGTTGTTTCAAAAGACTCCCAGGAGTCCTTTGCGCGTGTGCGCAAAGGACTCCTGGGAGTCTTTTGAAACAAAGTCGGGGAAGGGGCGACAGGGAGGTGTCCTGCCGCCCCAATTACTCTACGATTTATGGGCGAAAGATAAGGAAAGCGGCGGGAGGGGTAAGTAAACCCTCCCGCCGCTCTTAAAGGGACCCCACCCCCACCCCAGTGCCGGACCGCAATTGGCGGTTCCGTGCACACCCCTAGTAATAACCAGCACTTTGTATTTCACCCGGAAACTTATTGGCAGCCAGTGTAGTTCTTTTAAAATGGGTGTAATATGATCTCTTTGGGCAGCCCTGGAGACCAACCTGGCTGCTGCATTCTGTACTAACTGCAGTTTCCAAACTACATACAAAAGCAGCCCAATGCAGAGCACATCGCAGTAGTCGAGTCTGGATGTTACCAGCATTTAAGGTTTAAATGACCTTAAAACAGCAGCACTGTTTTAAGGTCATTTATCTCCAGAAATGGATGTAGCTGGCGAATCAGCTGAAGCTGATCGAAAGCACTCCTGGCCACTGCCTCAACCTGAGAAATCGGTACCCCAGACTACGTACCTGCTCTTTCCGAGGGAGTGCAACCCCATCCAGAACTGGCAGATCTATACCACTTCCTAAGTCTTGATCTCCCACAATGAGTACCTCAGTCTTGCTTGGATCAACCTCACTTTGTTCTGCGTCATCCAGCCCATTACCGCCTCCAGGCAGGCATTTAGGGATGTTAGGCCATTTCCTGATGAAGTTGACATGGAGAAATAGATTTGGGTGTCATCAGCATCCTGATAACACCCTGCACCAAATCTCCTGATTATCTCTCCCAGCGGTTTCATGTAGATGTTAAAAAGCACTAGAGACAGTATGGAGCCTTGCGGGACTCCATACCGGAGCTCTTGTTTTGAAGAGCAGCAGTCTCCAACCGACAACATCTGAAACCTACCTGAGAGTAGGGATGTGAAAACCAGTTCAAATTCGAACCAGGGTGGTTTGGAGGTTCGAATTCGAACCGAACCAGCCATCAGGTTCGAGCTGCAGGTTCGAATTCGAACCGAACCAGGGGGTGGTTCGATTCAAACCGGTTCGAACTGGTTTGAATTGGTTCAGACACCCAAAAATTGGTAGGATGGTAGCTGGCACCCAGGGGTACCTGTCAACCAAACCCCAAAGTAATCGGACACTCGTACGATTTTTATGAATTTTTGAAAATTACTTTTATTTGGGGGGGGTATAATGGGACTCGAACCAGGCCATTATACCTTATTGTGGAGCACCCATGGGTGCCAACAACGATGCAAACCCCGAAGCAATAAGATACCCCTATGATTTTTTATGAATATTTTAAATATTTTTAATTATTTTTCTCATAGGGTATAATGGGACCCGAACCAGTCCATATCCCCTATTGTGGAGCACTTAGGGGCACAAAAGAGGGGTGGGTGGTAGACAGACAGGGGTGCCTACCACCCACAAAACCCCAAGGCAATTGGACACTCCTCTGATTATTGGTGAATTATTAAATATTTTTGAATTCCTCATAGAGAATAATTAGGATTGCAGCAAATGTATAGCTTTACGTTGGGGGGAAAGGGGTGTCGTAGAGTGGAGTGTGGTGGGTGGTAGTTCCTAGGGTGGGCAAGGAAGCTATCAGAATTATTTGAAAGGAATTGGGCAAAGGAATGATTTTAAAGTGATTTTTGAAGTTTACGCGTCTTTAAGGTTTTTCTCCATAAAGAACCATGGAGGTGTCAGCAAATGTATAGCTTCACATCGGGGGCAAAGAGGTGGCCTAGAGCAGTATGGGGTTGGTGGTAGTGCCAGGTAGGGGCAAGGAAGCTACCTGAATTTTTTCAAAGGATTTGGGCAGAGGGCTGATTTTTGGTGAATTGTTGAAGTTTACGCGTTTTTAAGGTTTCCCCCCATTAGGTATAATGGAGGGTGTATCACTTCACGTCAGGGGGAAAGGGGTGGCCTAGAGCAGTGTGGGGTTGGTGGTAGTGCCAGGTAGGGGCAAGGAAGATAACTGAATATTTTCAAAGGATTTGGGCAGAGGGCTGATTTTTGGTGAATTGTTGAAGTTTACGCGTCTTTAAGGTTTTTCCTCATAAGTTATAATATAATGGAGCTTTCAGCAGCCCCTTAAGTGCACTTGGGGGGTGCTGGGGTGGCCCAGAGCGAGTGGTAATGTAGTGCACATAGGGTGCCAACCACCCCCATGGGTTTCTAACCCATGGGGTACAGGGTTCTGTTGTTTCTGAGGTATTCTGAGTGTGGATTCTACGATGGCAAATGAGATTTTCAATGAGACAGCATAAATCCACTCTAATTTGCTATCATAGAATCCACACTGTAGAATCCACACTAAGACTAAGAAGTCATTTACATAATCAAAAACTGTGTTCTACCGAGGTTTGGGAGCTGTGTGTGCTCCCAATTTTCAGTTGTGTGGAAGTAAGGTAGGAGGAAAACTTGGGTCGAAGTGATTGTGTGGAAGCAAAGTAGGAGGAAAAGCCAGGTTGTCCTCCAACCTTGCTTCCACGCAATCACTTCTATCCAGGTTTTCCTTTTACCTTGCTTCTACACAACTGAAAATTGGGAGCACACACAGCTCCCAAACCTCGGTAGAACACAGTTTTTGATTATGTAAATGACTTCTTAGTCTTACATTCTTATCAGCTGCACCACATTAGTGCTAATTAGTGCAAACTGATCTCAAGGAAGTGCTTCTAGAAGCATAAATAGAGGAAGGATACAATCCAGAGCAAGTTAAGCATGTTTAAATCCTTCTGAAATAACTGGAACTTGAGCATTAAACTGGTTCACTGACTTCTTTTTCTAGGTGATAGGTTATAACAGGCCATTACTGATGTTTTTCCTACTCTTTCTCTCTCTTCCTCCTTTTACATCATGTGCATTTTTAGAGAAATATGCATGAAAAACACTAATGTTGGAATGTAAGAAGGAATGGATTTGGGAGGAAGTTTCATGTGTGATAACAGTTAGGCATCTGGTTTTCCGTTTGCAAGTCTTTCCTGAAAAATCCAATTGGTTTTTATATCCTGATACTGTGTTTTTCATGTGTATTATTCTTAGGCGGGAAAAATGTGTTGAGGCTATCCCCACGATCACTGGAAAGCAGGCTAAGGGAGCTTCCCAAGGCAGCTAGCCCACCTAATTCCCGCTCCCCTTAAATTCCCCCTCAACGGAGTGAGGGCCCCATTAACCTCATTGGGTTGCTTGTGCATCGCTGCAGTGCACCTCCTTATGTCACAATTGGGCTCTTCTCTATTTTAAATTGGTTTAACAGTCGTGTCTTTTCTCAACGAATCCTAGGGGAATTGTGGTTTTTGCAAGACACTGAGGATCCCAAAATGAATTGCCATGTTTTCAAGAGATGAAAGTTAATGTGGTTTTAGAATGTTTGGTACAATTGTGTCCTAGCTTCTGTTGGACTGTGAGTATGCAGGGAGAACAAGTGTTTAAACTGCCTACCCTTAGTCCTTTTCTCTCTCTCTCTCTCTTGGGATTGGCTAATTGTTTTGGATACTTCTTATCACAAAATACTACCTGGCTGACTCTCATATGTCAAATTGAATTACTGTAGTCTTCCCAACTTCTTCCAGCAGATCGGAATCAGGAGGACAGATTAACTGGAAGTCCTTTCAGACTGTATACCTGTGAATATTCAAACACCTGTACACAAAACATACAGGGAGACACACAGGTCTAAAAAGCAATTAGGCTCTGAAAATAAGAATGCTCAGTTTATGCTGCCTAGTTTTATTTTTATCAGTCTTTTTTTGGACTTTTTGTAACTTCTGGGTGTCATGAGTGTCTCTATGAACTATTGCCCTGAATGTTTTGGACCTCACTATATATTATCTGGATTATGGCAATGTCCAAAACTTTCAGGGTAATTGTTTCTGTTTATATGTATTATATAGTGTATGTATTAGACAGGGCAGTTTGTGTGAAAATTTTATTTATCATAAAAATATGATAAATAAATAAAATAAAAACCACCTTAAGTGGCGCAGTGAGGAAATGCTTGACTAACAAGCAGAAGGTTGCCGGTTCAAATCCCTGCTGGTATGTTCCCCAGACTATGGGAAAGACCTATATTGGGCAGCAATGATACAGGAAGATGCTGAAAGGCATCATCTCAAACTGCTCAGGAGGAGGCAATGGTACTGGCTGCCAATATTTTTCCGGGCAAAATACAAGGTGTTGGTTATAACCTATAAAGCCCTAAATGGCTTGGGCGCTGGGTATTTAAGAGAACATCTTCTTCATCATGAACTCCGCTGCCCACTGAGATCAGTTGGAGAGGTCTGTCTGCATTTGCCACCAACTCATCTGGTGGCCACTCAGGGACGGGCCTTCTCCGCTGCTGCCCCGAGGCTTTGGAATGCGCTCCCTAGTGAAGTAAGAGCCTCCCCATCTCTGACAGCTTTTTAAAAGTCTTTAAAGACGCATCTGTTCACCCAGGCTTTTAATTAATGTTGTTTTAATGGTTTTAATGCTGTTTTAAAATATTCTTTTAAAAAATTTAAATTGTGGTAATGTTTTAAATTTTTCATTTTTGTTTTAACGAATGTTTTACTTTCTGTTTTTATTTTGTTGTAAACTGCCCAGAGATGTAAGTTTTGGGCGGTATGAAAATATGTAAATAAATAAATATATACATAAAATAAAATAAAATAAAATAAAATACCCTTCCTGTATTCTATCAAAGAAAACCACAGGGCTCTGTGGGCGCCAGGAGTCGAAACTGACTTGACGGCACACTTTATCTTTACCTTTAAGCTATACAAACTAATTGAAGGCATGCAGGCTTTATTTTATGTATAAGCACTCCATTGTTAATTTACTGGTTTGTTTTTTGCATGGATGCAGAATTTTGTGAGTAGGGGATATAAGATGGTCTCAAAACTAGCGATGGGAGGAATCCTCTGAACCCCCACAATCCAGCCTTTTTTTGCAGCTGTATGCTGCTATGTAACCCTATCCCTTTGCCCCAAGAGGCACATTTGGGAATTATATAGAACTTTTCATTATATAGAGCTTGAGGATTATTTAGAACTCATGAAGCAAGTTAGATTTAAGCTGTTTTCTGATGTCACTAATGGCAAAGGAAGTCCGTTCAGAATGAGGGCACTGCTGCTTCCGTGGGCATCTGCAGGACTTTTTTCCAGGGCAAAATATACACATACAAAGTGTGTAAATAGAAAACAGAACACAGCAGTTTGTATTCAGTGTTAATATTAGCTCAGCAACCCCTCCGGACATTACAGCTTCTATAGATCACATGGGCAATCCTAGTCAATGAAGGACCTCAAAACAAACACTTTCACAGCTCTTTCATGCTGACCTCCCCCCAAATCCCACCAAATTGCCAGGAGTAGGGGTTCTTGATTCTGATTAAGATGTTCATGAAATAAAGCATCAGTTGGCTCCATCATGGTATTCTGTTTACACCCAGCTAAATTGTGGTTATCTTCCTGTGTAAATCACTTTTAAACTGTGTTTATGTCGGAGTAGAGAAGAAAACGCAAGCCTTTGTTCCTTGATGACACCATGGTATGTGGCAGTTGTGATGTTGCAACTGAGAGGAACAAAAGGCAAAAAACTATTAAGAGGCATTCTTGGAACTTTTTATCAGGAGTTCTGCATAAGCCAGCATACTCTAATATCCCTAAAAAGGTGTCCTTCTTGCAAATCAATCAATCAATCATTGTTTTCGTTTTGCCTCTTTCTTTAGCTGTGGGAGCTTCAGTAGCAGTGAGGCACGTGTAGACTCAGGTGTGCATGTTCAGAGGCAACCCAAGCAACTAAGATAAGTGGATTTGTGCTGATGCATGCTAGATATATCGGCCTTTTGGCTAAGATCGGCCTTTTGGCTAAGATCAAGTGTGTGTGATATATTGTATGAGACTCCTGTTCAAGCTCTTTTCTTTTCCCTTTAATACAATTGGACAATGTACAAGGCATTGGGCAATTGTGGCATTGAATCTGTTGCTACAAGATGCTGTGATGTCCACTACTGGGACAGATGGCTTAAGAACAGATTAGAGGAATGCATGGAGTCTCCTAATGACTGTTAGCTGTGATAGCTAAACATGTAATCCTCCTGTTCAGAGTAATATACCTTTGATTTCCAGGTGTGGGAGGCAAACCACAGAGAAGGGCTGTCGCCACCATGCCCTGCTCCCAGAGACGTATACATATGGCTGGCGACTGTTAGAGACAGAGTGCTGGACTCCAGAAACCTTTGATCTGATCTAGCAAGGGAATCTTTATACTCTCATAACCTATTGTCAGTGACCACTTAATGTACAAAGACTCCTTGTTAAGCCACTGGCTGTATGAGGTCTAATCTTGTGTAGAAACAGTGTTATCTTTCTCTTTCTGTCTGAGAGTAGCTCTGTAAAATGTAAAGTTTGCATATGCTCAGAAACAGAGGTTCAGCCAGTAAAACACATGAGCTTTCCTTGTGCCTCTTACCCTCTGGTATCAACACAGGAATATATTATTATCTATTACATCTTAGACTTTGCTTCTTGATTATACCAGTGTACTGTAGCTCTTTGTAGGGACCAAAAACATCCAGTTTATGCCACCCCATTGGGCTTAATTAGAGGGGGTGGGTGGGAAGCATGGGTATAACTTAGCTGTGGATCTCCTCTGCACATCTCACTGTTAGCATCTGGTAAAATAACACAACAGGTTTAACATCCAGCATGACCCTATTCAGTAAGTGTTAGTTAATGATCTGGAGTGGGGAAATGCTAAAATACTACTTTTTAGGGTGGCGACTCCCTTACATTTATCGGGGAAGAGCAACTACTGTGTCTCTATCCAACCCCAACACAGTATCTCTCCAGTGGTTGTTGCCGGTGTCTACCTTATGTTTCTTTCCAATTCGCGAGCCCCTTCGCGACAGGGAACCATCTTATTCATTATTTATTTATTTTCCTCTGTGAATCACTTTGAGGAAGTTTGTTGAAAAGCGGCATATAAATATTCCAGTAGTAGTAGTAGTAGTGAAGTATTGATATCATGCCACACCTGTATTTTATTGGATATTAGCAGGGAGATGAGGGGTGGTGGCAGTTACACATCCCTCGTGACCTCTGCTTAGGAGGCTGCTAGGCCTTTTAGTTAGTTTTTAGAAAGCTACAGGGGAATGTGAGTTTCAGTAAGAGTCCCCTACATTTCCCCTCATAACTCAAGCACAAAGTTAGACCCTCAGGTATGGGGAAAATACAGACACAGAAACAAGAGCTCTTTAGAAGTGTGCACTGGTCACTTCCAGTCACTTCTGGTACAAGGAAGCACCGGGGCAGCAAGGAGGTATGCTGCCGCCTGCCAGACCATTTTAAGAGGCAGCGCTGGTGGAGAAATGTGGTGGGAGAGGTAAGAGCACCCTCCCCGTCCTTAACGATACCCCCTACCTTCAAACGGGCAGGCACTGGTTCCGTGCACACCACTAGGAATGGCTACTTTAACTGAAACAGGAAGAGCCAACTAACAGTTCTGCAATGTAAGGGCAGAGCTTAGGGTTGGGTTATGCAGATTCTGGGAACGAAGAAATGGAGTCTGAGGCGGAGGTGGTTCCTGGGTTTGCCAGGGAACATTGACAGAAAAATGGAAGACAGTTCTAACGATCTGGGCTTCAAACTGATGAACACAACACGGGGAAAATAAGAATATAAGAACAGCCCTGCTGGATCAGGCTCAAGGCCCAAATGTGTGGCTGCAGTCACCTGTAATGAAGGAACACCCTTTGGGTACCCTTGGCTGGAGAAAGTGGCTACATTCTACTCTGCTGCCATGGCTTGCACTCTCATGAGATGGTGATCCACTCAGTGGTGTTGGTTGAATGTCATCATGAGCCTGAAATTCATACTGAGGAGGCTTCAGGCTCTTGCTGCAGGTGGTGGACCTTTCGTTTCAAGAGCTCAGAGTTCTTGGGCTGGTCTACAGACCAGAGGAGCCTAAAGGGTCTTAACTCCAGGAGAGTTAGTCACCCTCCCCATTTTCTCTGATAAAAAAACAGTTCTAAAGGGAAAACCTACAAGCCTAATACAGTGGTGCCACAAACACCACCCCTGCCCCCACCCTGCCCCACAGACACAGATTGGAGCAGGGGAGAAAACTCCCAGGAGCAAGGAAAGAGGGGCTCTCCCTGTGTCTGTCTGTCTGATGTGAAGGGAAGAGAAGCCAGGTTCTCGGGAGGGAAATGAAGTGCAGAAATTATGAAAAAGCAGATGGTCACAGTCCTCAGAATGAGTTCCAAGGACTGTGCAGTTTGTGCGGGCTTTAGACTGGCCAATTTATAGGGCAAAAAGACACTAAATCAGTGCCTCTTCAGGTTAGAAATTAATGGGAATGGTCTTCAATGGAAAACAATAGAACAGTGTGTTTTGGGACAGCGAATTAGGAAGACGGGATTGTCTTGGAAATCAGGTGTGGATTTTAGTCTATTGACTCTAAGCTTTGAAGAATCCAGGAAGGGTGACTGAGTGGACGGAATGGCAGGTGAGGAGTGTAAGTGCCTGCAGGGACAGAAGACGGGCCATGGCTGCCTTGATTGAGAAGTCTCGGGAGCGTTTCTCTTGTCTCTTTGTGGGAAGCCATTCTTGGGGTGTTGGGGAGCCCTGTGTGGACTCTCATGAGGTAGGGTGCTACAGCTGTGCTTCCTCCCTAACTGGTTCCCTAGGCGACTCTTAGCTTCAGTGATGAACACCATTTCCTTCCTGGACTCTCCTAAACAAAGGTCAGGTCAGGCTGGGTGCCTCAGAAGGGGCTCCAAGGGAGTTTACAGGGAGTCCTAATTCTGCAATCCCTAACACTAGCAATGAAGAGGAGAGGAGGGCTGGTCTTGTATCTGAGAGGAGAGCTGGTCTTGTAGTAGCAAGCATGATTTGTCCCCCTAGCTAAGCAGGGCCCACCTTGGCTGCATTTGAACGAGAGACCACATGTGTGAGCACTGTAAGATATTCCCCTCTGGGGATGGGGCCGCTCTCGGAAGAGTATCTAGGTTCCAAGTTCCCTCCCTGGCAGCATCTCCAAGATAGGGCTGAGAGAGATTCCCGCCTGCAGCCTTGGAGATGCCGCTGCCAGTCTGTGTAGACAGTACTGCGCTAGATAAACCAATGGTCTGACTCAGTATACGGCAGCTTCCTATACCCCTGGATAACTCTTAAGTCATTCTCGAGTGGATTGTAAGAAGTGTAGTTAATGCTTTTGAAAAGTGGGAAAAGGAGCACATTTGTACTGTGCAGGTTGGTTTGCTGATGAATATAAATAAATGAACAGATTATCATTCATTCATTCATTTAAAATATTTACATACCACTTTCAGCAAAAAGTAGTTTACATAGAAAAGATATGAGGAAGTGGTTCCCTGTCCCAAAAGGGTCCACAGTCTAAAACACACACGCGTGCACATGTGACACCGGCCTCTGGGAGGAACACTATGCTGGTTGGATTAGGAACCGTTCAGCCTTGTAAGATATAAGAAAGCCACGCCTTTAAAAACGTACATCTTTCCCCAATTAGCACAGATGTCTGATAATATTAACTTCCTA
Organism: Hemicordylus capensis; assembly: GCF_027244095.1. NCBI lineage: Eukaryota > Metazoa > Chordata > Lepidosauria > Squamata > Cordylidae > Hemicordylus > Hemicordylus capensis. The sequence continues at coordinate 258,542,655 of NC_069657.1, forward strand.
TAGAGTATTAAACATAGTATTATGATACCATATCAATATTAGCATGAAAATAGTAAAAAATAGTGTAAAGTATTTAAAAAATAGCAAGGGAAAGATGAAGATTGAATCTGGAATATGAGCAAGAGGACACAATGATGGGACTGGCCTAACAGCGAGATATTAAACGTACTTCCTCCCAAGTAAGTCCTACTGAGATGAATAGACGCTTATCGCAGGTTAGGGTGCCTAGGACGGCAGCCTGAGAAGGGGAAAGTTTGTGGCTGGGCCGGGCCTGTTGCGCCAGGACGTTCTTTTCAACCAGTTATGACGAAAATGGAGTTCACTTGTGGGAGCAAGGCTAGACCATTCTTGAAGGAGTGTTTGGAATTTACTGTATTATAAAAAAGAAGAATGACTCTTCTTGAACAAGAAAAACAGAACCTAGAATGGCAGACAAGGGCAGTAGGAAAGAATCAACCCTCTTTGAATTCCTGCTATGAAGGAACATTTTAAATCCCTCTCCAAATGGCTACTTCTGTGGAAAAGCTACAACAGACTGACCAAGTTTAATTTACAAGTAGGCTTTGGTTATCGTGGGCTGCTGCTTAGCTTTTGCAGACAAGGAAAGTCTCAGTTGACACCTGCTTCACACCAACAAATGGCACACACAAGTAATGAATCTCAGTGCAAAGTGTCTGTCTCTTGCAATGAACTCAAACGTTTACTCTCAAGTAGTACCTGTGTATTTATTTTATTTTTAAAATTTATATCTCATTCTTCAGTCTAAAACAGTTCCAGGGCAACTTACAACAATAAAAACCCCAAATAATGGACAATGATAATAATAGGCACCTAAACAATGAAACAGTAGTATTTATTTAATAAACATGTTGATAGATCTATTGGAGAGAAAAACACTTGAAATGAATCAAAATGTGTTACTCTCAAGTAGTAGGTCTTGGCAGAAAGAATTTTGGAATACTAATGGCTCCAATACTTGTAAAGTGCCACATTTGCAAGCCAGATGTTTGAAATGAAGAGATTCCTCCTGTTAAAATGAAAGAAAATGATGAAAGTGGGTGTGTAGCGGAGAGGGGAACAATAAGTGTTAAAAGCATGTGAGGAAAGTGGTTTTGGAGGTTTTGAAGTGTACACAGTGTTTTTTGGTAAATATTTTCCTTTGCTTGTTTGAAGTCTAACAATTTGAGGAATTCTTTCTGTCTAAAGATCTGAGAGTTTAGTTGTTGTACTGGCCTCACAAAATGAAAAACATACAGCAAACGAGATGGTCCGTTTTATTAGAGCAGCCTGGCTATTTCCTCCCACTACATTCAGTTCCAGTGTTTGAGGTCATGCCTGTACAGGAGGTTGCTGAGAAATGGGCCTAGTTTTCACTGAGGTGGTAGACCTATCCCTGGACTGCCCCATTTCGACTAAAGATGGGGCTTATGTGATTGAATGTACACCTCACCCCCATACACACACCAAAAAGGGGCATTACCCCTCACAGCTACCCATGTCAGGGAGAAGACTAAGTTGGAATCCTCTGCCCTGACATGTAGCTTTCTATGTGGAGGGAAGTCTGCATGTGAAGGAGATTCAGTCATGCGAGCCTCCCCTCCCCCGCCCGTAGTCTGGAACGATACCAGGGATGTCTCCAAGAGGTAGCAAGGAGTAGTGAGTGCTCCCCTCAAGATATTTCCCACTCCCCTATTTGCTCCCTCATTCATCTGACTCAAACTTCTCAGCAAAGTGTCAGAAAATACTGGCATAGTATATTATGGTCCTATAGCTTGTGTTAATTATTTTAAATGGTCCTTGTTTAAATAAGCCTCATTCACTCACTCACTCTACCCCAGAACAAGCAACAGAAGCCCGTGCAGCCAGGTAGGTAGGAGACTCCTCCAGCCCCCCAGGAGCCAGGCCAATGTGCCTTCACTTCCTTCCTGGCCAGGAATTGGGCTGGGTGAGACCATGGCCGCATTCGCACATCATGTGGAACTGCGGGTCCAATGGGCCCATGGTTCCGCTCCATGCTCTCCTGTCCGCTCCACGCTCTCCTCTCCACGCTCTCCTGTCCACATTCGGATGTAACAGATAGGAAGCTCTCTGCAGTCAGGGAGACTGCAGAGAGGAGGGGGGATTGGCTGCGTGGGCTTTAAGAACAATTTGTAATGGGGCGGCTAACAAAGACAGATTATTATTGTTTATTATTATTCCTTCTGGACTGAAGGACAGCCCCAGCAGCCAATCGCAGCTGGAGTGAGGGAGGAGCTTTCTCTGTCAATTCTGGTTGCAGCACAGTGGGGCTGCTGTGCAGCATTCAGATGTAACACTGGCACCATCAAACGGCAAGTAGGACCAGCGAAACCCACTACAAACCGAAGGTTCAAATCAGAGTCTCGGGAGGGAAACCCTGGTTGTTTTTGGGTCCAAACCACAAGTTGCATGCATTCGGGCATACAAAAATGTCAGCCTCAGCCCCCTTCAACTCTGGTTTTGTGTTGTGTGCAAATGGGGCACATGTGTGCATGAGTGGGGTGCACAGTAACCCTCTGCACATTTCAGCTGGCCTGGTGCTGACCTCTCTGTCTCTACCCCAGTCTTTCCCCCCTCCTTCTGCTGAAGTACAACCAAACTATCTGCTCTTTGATTTCCAAGGGATGGTTCTTGAGCAAGTGACTAGAGCCCAAGGAAGAGTCTCAGCCATTCACTTCCATTGTGTTGCACTGCTGCAGAACTTTGAGGATAAGACTGCATTTTACAAAGGAAAGAATGAACTAACGTAGGTACTATGAACACTTCATTCGAGCAAAATTCGTCTTTTGCTCCTCTGTGGTAAGATTAACAAAATTTCATATTTCATAATGATATAGCAATAGCAATAGCAATAGCACTTACAATATTTCAGCAACAGACAGACCCTTTCCCTTCTGTGCTTTGTACCTAAAATCTCCTGGCATCCTCATCACACTTCTCCTTTGCTTATTTCCTATGTGAGACTATCCTGTTCCCACTGTTACTATATTGGGCAGCAGCAATATAGGAAGATGCTGAAAGGCATCATCTCATACTGTGTGTGTGTGGGGGGGGCAATGGCAAACCCCTCCTGTATTCTACCAAAGAAAACCACAGGGCTCTGTGGTTGCCAGGAGTCGACATTGACTTGACGGCACACTTTACCTTTACTGTCCTAAAGTGACACATTGCCAATCACACATCAAAACATGATGCTAGAACTCCTAAAGTAGCCTTAGGGGCTGTGTGACAGTCTAGAGATTGTTTGGTAACCTATAAAGGGATTTTCCTTCTTTTAATTCTATGTTAGGTTTTAGAGTGGAAGGATATAAAAGAGTGGAAAGGTTTAAAAGGCCTTTATTTGCAGTTCTCTTTGGCTGCATTCTTAAAACTTAATGCCATCTAATAGAAAAGCACACGGAGGGTCGTTCAGAAATATGTTTCAGCTTTATTGAAAACAGAACTGCCGAAGATGCTTGACCAAGTCTGATAGAAATCCCAGAGAAGTTGACAAATAGCACACAGTACAGTTGTTTGTGACTCCATCATTTTCAACCAAGCGGAACAACAACAACAACAACAACAATAATAATAATTAATAAATAATTTATTAATAATTGCAGCCAGGTTTAATTTGTTGGGCAAATGTAAAACACTGTTTATGCCTTCTCATTTTACTTTTGCAGGCATACTTATATTTCTGTAGGGTATTTTTTTATACATGCTGTAGGAACATAGGAAGCTGCCTTACACCAAGTCAGACCACTGGGCCATCTAGCTCAGTATTGTCTACACAGACTAGCAGTGGATTCTTCAAGGTTTCAGGTAGGGGTCTCTCCCAGCCGTACCTGAAGATGCCAGTGACTGAACATGGAGCCTTCTGCACACAAGCAATGTTCTACCACTTAAAAATGATAAGGGGACTACCTTACAATAGACAGTGCTCACATGTAGTCACCCATCCAAATGGCAGACGAAGGTGAATCCTACTTAGTCAAGGGGAAATTCGTGCTCACTACCGTAAGACTGGCTCTCCACCAGATCATACCCTCCAATCTTTCACAGATGAACACAGGGACACGCTTTTAACACCCCGGTTAAAAGGAAAATACAAGCCTCAATTAAAAAGCACACTTTGTTGAAGATTTTTCACCATCTGGATGTATGCTGTGTTTGTTTTGTTTTCTTGCAGTAGCCTACCTCCCACATATTTAAATGCCAAGAAGATGATAGTTTGGTTAAGAGGTATAATAGTCCAATAGTATGTTATAACCCTTGCTAACTGGGCAAAGAGGCAGCTTTTACTGTGGTGATTCTCTTTATTGAGCAGGGGGGGGGAGTAACTGGCCCTATCCACCCCCAGCACAGTACCTCCAGTGACTGTTGCTGGTGTCTGTCTTATGTTTCTTTTTAGATTGTGAGCCCTTTGGGGACAGGGATCCATTTTGTTTATCTTATTTATTTGTTATTTCTCTGTGTGAACCGCCCTGAGCCATTTTTGGAAGGGCAGTATAGAAATCAAATCAATCAATCAATCAATAATTCAAATTAACTCAGAGGTCATTCTCATGACCATTAAACTCAGGGCTGGGCCGGGCCGTGGGGAAGATCATTCCGACATTCCCCCACATGACTGCTGGCGACCCTGCAGCTGTGTCGCCTGCCCACCCACATGATCACTGTTGTGGCGCAGCAATCTGGAGGCTGTGGAAATGAAGCCTGGCCTCCAGGAATCCCACAATACACTGTGTGAGCAGCACAATAGAAGGTGAAAATTCTAGAGGCCGGTTTGCTGCTTCTGCTGGCCTCTATTATTTAAGTGGCTGCAGCAGCTTGAAAGGAGCTGCTGGCAGCCTGGGTGCCCACACAACTGGGCACTGAGGAAGGAGAGTGTGCATGTACCCCCCCCCACCTCACTTTTAGCCTGAGTAAAGAACCTGGGCTACCCGGCTGAGGAGTGCTGGTGGATCAGTCCCGATTCCAGTGGTTCTCATGAGCAGCTCTATCTGGGTAGGACTGTGCTAGCCCAGGTAGAGCTGGTTGTGAGAACGACCTCTCTGAATTCCACCGTTTGAAATCCACTACTGAAAAGGCCCTGTTGGGGTCAGTTGAACGACTGGTGGCAATGGGATGGGGTACACAGTCTCCCGTGATAAGCATAGTAGATGGGCAGGCTCATATGGGAGAAGGTGGCCCTCCATATATCGAAGCTTTGGAGTACAGTCTTGTTCTTGGTTGTGGGAGGTGGATTTTCCTCAAACAAATCATCTCCACAGAAAAGTCCTGAGGGACATAGTGTTGACCACAGAACCAAGTTCATGGTGTGGGATGGCCTTTGTGAAATGACTTCCTACCAGGACTGGTTTATAAACCCATGCCATGTTTCCATTATGTTCTCCTCCCCCACAGCCTCACAAAGGAGTGTCAGTGCAAAGTGTCAATTCCTTCCTCTCCACAATGTTTAAATTGTTCTTTCACTATTTTAATTCTCAAGAGTGGGATACATGCATATATAGGTTCCATGAGGCGAATGAAGAAAAGAAACAAACAGAAAAGCTCAACTCAGTACCTTGTAGAATATATGACTTTGTGAACTCTTGTAGTAGAAAGGCTGCCTAAGCAATTGTTTACCTGCCAATAAAGAGAGCATGTCAAGATCAATGTGAATGGTTTATCTAAGGATTTTTAATTTCTTTTTGCAAGATCAAGTGCACACACCCCACTGTCCACAGAGTACACTACTGATCTGAAATGTTGATTTGAAAGGCAGTGTGTTTTGTGAATATGGGGTGCACGCTTGAGCTCCCCCCCCGCAAATCCAACTTGATTTCTTACAGAAATAATTTTTCCAATGCCGGGGCAAATAATTGCAGGTAGTAAAAGTTCTCATGCAGTTGAAAGTGCTGTAGCATTGCAAATGTGGCTAGCTCTTTGGCATTGACACCCTTTAGAAAACAAGCTGATGCCTTGGGAATGGACAAATTAAACTGTAAAACGAAAAGAAAGGAAAAGAAATCACACTTCTCAAGCATCCCATTCCATCTCCCTAATCAAATTTCAGTGAGAGGAGACAGTAGAAAAATGGGTGGGGATCCCCCACCCCAATGAAGTCTCTGCCTCACAAATTATGTGCGAACCACCTGAATGTAGACTCCTCCTCCTTGCAATAAGAGAACACACTGAGCACAAATTAAGATGATGTCCCCTATCTGCAGGGCAGTCCAAAAGCCCCTTCTTGATCATTATCATCTTTCTGCTAGAGGAAGCTCTGTCTGACCCCTATAGAAGGTCAACAACTTAATTATTGTAGTCAAGACAAAGCTACTCTGTTCACAGGAAATGAAAGCTAAGTAAAGGCACTTTGAAAAGAAAGACATTTCCCTGTCCTGAAAGAAATGAAACTTGCACAATCCAATATTCTTTTCATCCCGAGCAGACCTCCTGACTGGATGCTAACTGATGTGGATCACGCTAAAGAAAGGGAATGCAGAGTGTCCTTCCTGCCTGGGGAACACAAGAATGGCAGTGGGGTGAAGCCTAGACAGAGAAACAGCCCTGTGAAGGGCTTCATACACGGAGAGCTCAGCTGGGAGAGTAATAGCCCTGTTGGCAAAAACAGATAAGCAGCCAAACTGTCCTGAATCTCTGAAGAGGGCCTTTGTCATGAGGATGTGCTTGCGAACACTGGCAGAAAGGCAGCACACTTCCACCATTCCATTTCATGCCAACAGTAGCCAGGTGTGCATGTTTTGTTACAGAAACAGAAGTGAAGAGTAAGTGTAGTGAGGAAGTAAAAGCAGATAGCAGGAGGTGATGGGTCATTTCTAAAGAGAGATGCTGGGGCTATTCTCACGATCAGCAAAAATCAGGCTAGTCTCCACTAGTCCGATTTTTGCTGATCGTGAGAACCACCGGGCTTGACTGCGAGCCCAGTGGTTCTGGAGTGGGTAACCCGCTCAAGTACCCCTCCCCTTAGCCCGGGTTTGCGAAGCTAGCGCTCCGCAAACCTGGGCTATCTGATCATGAGTAGCCCCCTGGAGGGGAGGTGAAAAGCCACCTCCCGGCTCTGGAGGTCTCCCCAGTATGCCCTGCGTGCTCATGCAGGGCATACTGGGGCTTCCGGGGGCCACGTGGCCCCCGAGCTCCCCAGCCCATGCCAGCTCCGTGACGGAGTCGGCAATTGCGTGGGCGGCCAATCCAGCCGCCCAGGGCTCCCTCCCCTAGTCCACTGTGTAGCTCAAGTTTATCCAAGTAGATAAGGGTGGGCTTGGTCTGTAGAGTTGCAGCAAGGTGCTCTCTACACATGTTCACAAGTTGAGTTGCCATGCCCACCGGAATTATGGGTTTCACCCAGATTTTAAGCATCTCACCCAGATGGCTTTGCCCACCCAGATTCACCTGGATTTCAGCTTTCTTTCTTTCTTTCTTTCTTTCTTTCTTTCTTTCTTTCTTTCTTTCTTTCTTTCTTTCTTTCTTTCTTTCTTTCTTTCAAGCTAAGCTTTAGCCCTTGTAGAAGCAGAGTTATGGAACAAACTGTGCAGTCACTATTCTGCTCAAAAATTATTTTAAAACCAATTTACATAATATGCAAATTAGGCTCCTGGATTTGGAAAGCCAGAATGTGGCAAACCTACTCACAAGCATCCTTCCTAGCATCATTCTTTTGCACATCACTGGCCTAGGTACTATTGTAGAAAACATCAGGACTTAGTCTTTTGCGTGGTTGTTGGTATCATGTTTAGACATTGCTTAGCAGCTGAAATGTAATAGTAGTAATAATCTGCTTCTGATTGTTTAGTAGTACAGAGGGCATGGGATTTAGTTTTGATGGACAAACACTTGGCTGGAAAAGAAGTGTGTGTCTGACAGACAAACAACTGGATTCACTTATTGATAGATGGTTTATGTTTATTTCTGCTATCAGCATACAGTATTTCAAAAATCAAAATCTTTTTGAAAGGAGTAAATGATTTTGGAGGGGGAGTACTTCTTAAATTCTGTGAAGATCTGTCCTAATTGCTTTTAAGGTTCAGTTTGGGTTCTGAGAAAAGCCCTGTGCAGGCATAATGCATACTGGGGTCGTTTGAAAGCACCACGTCTGCCATGATGCATACAACTCCCCACTGACCCTGCTCTCCCTGCTTATATTTGTCTGCAGAGACTAATACTGTACTTATGGAGATATCTTCCCTGTGATGCAGATGCTGGGGCATCCAAGCATTCCAGAGGTTCTTTCCATGTGAACAGTTTTGGTCTCTGCAGACAAACACTGTGAGCATGGAGAGCGGGTGGGTGGGGGCACATCACACATCACAGAGGGGGCAGAGCTTTCAGTCACATTCTCAGGATGCTGTACTCATACAGCGTCCCCAGTTTTCATAATGCCTAAACAAGGCTATACATATTGGTTGGCGTACAGAAAAAGGAAGCACTGCTGTTGCCAAGGAGAAGTCTAACAGCACTTCCCACTAACTGCACCAGGGCACTGGGGAAGGGGAACATTTTGTTGACCTCTTCTTCCTCAGGAAGCCCTCTGTGCCACATGAAAAGATGTCTCAGAGGGCTACACAGCCCTTGGGGACATATTTTTGGTGGCACAGAGGGCTTCCTGGGGAAGGTGAGGTCATCAAAAACTGCCCCTTCCCCAGTGCAATTAGTGGGAAGTGCTGTTAGACGGCTTCTCTGGCTGCACTGGTGCTTCATTTCTCTGTATCTTTCTGGTCCTCCTTAGACGTATGTTTGGACAGTGATATTATTTATTTGAAAACATACACAATAATATCTATATCAAGAAAGTGTCAGTTGTTGAATACAGCCCTGTCTCTGGGAATGTAGTAGTTTCTTCTTCCTGGGTATGTTTTTTCAGACCCGTAGAATGTCCCTGTTCCCCAACTCTCAATACATCTCCAGATCTTTTGTGTCACCATAACTCTTAACTGATGGGGAAAAGGAGAGGAGGCAACCCAAGTTCTTCAGAATGGGGTCTGGAAAGTGGAAGAGCAGGGGAGCGCCTTCTGGTCTAACTTAGAGAGGGTGGATGTACCAGTCCATGAGGCTGCCTCTTCTCTCATTCAGTTTTGCTTGGCTGAGCACAGCACTAGTACATCCGTGTTGCTGGAGCGCGCCCCCGCCCCCACCGAAAAACAGTTCCTGAATAAATTTTTTTGATGTTGTTTTTTGCAAATCCACATTATTTGAGGCTTGTTGGAAACTCGGAATGGCTTCTCCTGAACTTTGGGAAGTGCTCTATTTGCCTGGTTGCATATTACTGGCAAGTTCACCAGTACATAAATTATTTTATCTTGCTAGGTAATTTATTTGTGGGTAGGAGATGTAATCTCTCTTTTTAGGAGCTTGCACAACTCAGTGGTGAAATTTAGGCCTGGTATTCAATTTCCAGTGAACGTCTCCAGTGAAAAGAATCTCTGGAACACCCGATGAACCAGTGCTCTAAGACGTTGTTTAATGGGTGGAAAAAATGCAAAAAACCCACCCCTATTTGAATCAGGTACTAGTGACAACTGTTAGAGAGCTCGACAGTGGGGGGAGATTTCTTTATCGTCCCAGCTACAGCAGTAGGTACAGATAAGCACAGATAAGGGAGCACTGCTAATTAACGTTGTCTGGAGACATGGAGTTAAAGTTCCAAGTAAAGTAGTTTATTTAGGAAACCCATCAGGGAGATAGATACTAGAGATCTCTACCCCCGTGCCACTAGTGGTCCATAGGGTTGCTGGTGCTAAGAGTCGATGCATGTCCGACGACAACTACCTTACATGCTGCAGTCTCAGAACCATGAAGGAATTGGCCAAATGGATTAAGCAACGACTTACTGCTGTGAGTGCTGGTGAAGGCTTTCTGAATTTTGATCCAAATCCATGAAGTAAAGAGGGTCTGCACACTGAAATTGCATTAGATGAAATCAAGAAGAAGAAAAGTTCTTGGCTAACAGTCTTTTGGACGGAGTGCCAAGAGTATCTGTGCTGTATAGTAGTTTGCAGCTGCTGCTTCTTGCCCTCACAAAGATCTAGTCAAAGGTAGGCAAACCCCATTGGCATCTTAGGGGCCTAATCCTGTCTGTTAACATAGGCCATCATTTCCTTTTCATTAATGTGAGATGGATTTCATTATAACACTATTAACATCAGACATGAAAGCTTGCCAGTTTCCATCATGCTCAAGGCTTACCCTGGAGTAATTTAAAAAGAACCAGAAGAAGAGTTCAAATGGGATTCAATTGAAAAACATGTCTTCCAGAGATCTTCCCCTCTATTTATCATGCAAGTGTCGTTGAGTTGTATCGTTCATTTACTCAGTACAGAATTCTCATATATTCCATCAGGCATAAAAGTTGGAATGAGGAAAAAATGGTATGTGACTACCGTGGAGCAGTATATGGAAAAGATAATACCACAGGAATAGGGGTGAAACAACAGGAGTCATTATTTATTTTTTTAAAACTTAGATACTGCATTTCAAAGTGGCTTGCCTAGGGAGCAAGAGTCTGTGAGTTTGAATCTCCGCCACTAGCAGAGGGAGGCCAGAGGCGGCCCATGTCCGGCCACTGCGCCCCCCCCGCCCCACACCCTATGTCTGACGTCAGACGCGGGGTCGTGGTCTAGCTCCCGAACTGGGCTGTGAGGACCCATTCGGGAGTGAGATTGAGGCCAGTGCTGAGTTCACTGTGTGGCCTCCTGAACGGGGCCACACAGCCGTTTGGGAGCTAAACCATGCCCCCCGCATCTGACATCAGATGTGGGGTGTGTGTCGGGGCAGTGAGGTGTGGCCCCTGAGGGGTGGTGGCCCGGGTTCTTTGAACCCTGTCGCCTAATGGTGGCTATGCCAATGGTGTGCTTCCCACTGTGCCTAGTAAATATATATTTGTAGTTACCTATATCAGGCAGCAGCAATGTAGGAAGGTGCTCGAGGCAGATGCTCACTTCAGTGACAACAGCAAAGGCATCATCTCATACTGTGCAGGAGGAAGGCAATGGCAAACCACTCCTGTATTCTTCCAAGAAAACCACATGGTTCGGTGGTTGCCAGGAGTCGACACTGACTCGACAACACAATCTTTCCTTCTTTCTTTTTCAGCAAAAGAGTTCTGGATGCAATTTACATAGTAAAAGGTATAAGAAAAAGGTTTTGTGTCCCAAAAGGGTGTAAACACACTCAGCAAGAGCTACTAGAGAAATGCTATACTGGGCAGAATAGGGACAGTTGTTCTTCCCCTGCTAAATATAAGAGTCACCACTTTACATGGAGCCTCTTTGCTTCAGTTAGCTGGAGTTTGACTAGGTGTGCAGCTGTAGGGTAATGGAATATACCTCTGGAATGCTCCATTTGTGTACATCTATAGACACAGCAGGTGAGAGATATTTTGGAACTGGTGGTCTCAACAATTTCATTATCTGCAAGGTGATGTGTGCTCACACTCCAGACTCATTAGCTCAATCTGAGGCTGCCAGCCACACAAGAATTTTGACACAGATGGGAAAGCTGAGGCAAGAAAGTGATTTGCTTAGAATAACACAAGCAAGTCCCAGGCAGAGTTAAGACTTGCACCCATGTCTCCTAGGTCCAAATCTAGTATCCACTGGCCACAGATTTACTATAAAGCAAGTCCAGTTGGTCTCATTTGAGACATATTGGTGGAGGTAGCCTATTTTTAATCAATTTCTTGTATGAGCAAAATCACCTTAACTATTAAGTTTCTGTGATTTCTATAAACCATTTTCCTAGGAAACATGTGTGAGGAATGTATTCAGGGTGCCCTATGATAGCTTTAAACCAGTCATCAAGCTGCAACTGAATTTGTAGGAGAGTCCTGTTTGCAGCTAGTATGAATTGGTGTAGCTGACAACAGAAGTCGAAAGATATTTGGCATCTTACACTAGCAGAAGATCTGGCCAACCCTCTCCAGCTCTTTCTAAAGGAAGCTTTGAGAAGAAATGTTACTTGATACCAATGTAATACTCTACCACAAAGCAACTGGACTTAGAGTTTGTAAGACGAGCCAGGTAACTGAAGCATTAAATTTTTTTTACAGGTTTCTGCTTCCCAAGCTGTTTAGCCATTTAAGAAGACAAATGCTTGTATGTGTGTGAGAGAGGCGGAGGAATGGGATAAGGAGAGAGACGGGTGCTTAGAGTATATGGCTGATTCACATTAGACGATTGCAGTGTATCCACAAATTTAGTACACCAGTGTAAATTGCAAATACAGGCCAATACAAAAATAGCTCTTTACCAGCAGATAAAAGACAAACTCCCAACTATATAGGAGGAGTGGATGGCCTCTGTCGCAGCCACCACACAGACCACAAGACTTATTCAAGAGGCCCACAGGCTTCCATCAAAATTGTGAGATTTGTAGTTCTCGCCTTAATTTTTGTTTTAAGCTTATACAGAGATTAGATGGATAAGTTTGCACTCAAACTGTTAAGAGAACAGGAAAAGAGCTATAAATAAAAGCCAAGATAACTTGTGAATTCTTCCCACAGATAAAGCACATGGAGTTGCAGAAGTGCCTGACAATAATCACTGCCAATCTGCAGAAATGGGGCAGCTTCAACTCCACTTCCCCTTACCAGCCTTCCACCGCTCATGTCGCTCCCTGCTGGGGTGGTGCTTGTCCCAGGTAACCGAGCACGGTGCTAGCATGCACATGGTATCCACACATGTTTGAGTGCCATTTGCGTGGTCAGCCACACCATGGTCAGCATTTGCAAGATCAGCAACACCATGCTGACCATGCAAATGGTCATATTCTGGTGTAAAAAGTAAGTGCATTGGCCAGTTTAAATGGCAGGGCAAGGGAAGGATGGAGATGGAAGAGGAAGGAAGAAAGTGAGAGGAAGCGAGTGGAAGAGGAGGGCCACAGAAGATGGCACAAGGCTGTGTGCGGTTCTCCAGAGGTGTATTGGAATCAAATCCAGCCCACCACCCAATTTGAGTTTGACACTCCTGATCTAAACTATTGTCCTGTGATTTCTGTTAGTTGGCTTGCATGCAGACTAACATTTCACTTGCAAAAGTGCATTCATGCAAGTGTGGAGGAGGAGCAATTTTAGATGATCCCCTTTCCTCTAATGTCCCCGCTGCCCCATGAAAACATGTCCCTGAGGGCTGGGGGACCTATGTGGTCTTATTTTTGGTGTTGTTTTTTTTGTGTGGGGGGAGCTTTCATAAATCTGCTGATTTTAAAGTATGAAGCCATTTATAACATGTATGTTTTAGTATTCAGGAGAAGATTCATTTTTCCGTATCATACTTTTGGCACAATATTTAGTGATGCTTGACCACCACCATTATGTTGTCTAAGGGCTTGTTCTGCGGGCTTGGTTGGAGAATAGGCCTGTTCTTCTGATGATGCATAACCCGGTTCATCCGACGCCACCGAGCATTCCCTACTCAATCTAGCTTGATCGTGGGCCAAATCCACCGACTTAGCCAAGCTAGGCATTGTTGATGACTGCTGTACAGGACGATCCGAGGCCACCCTAGCCTTCTTTGCCACCGGGGCCTCTGACACAGGAACCTTTGTTGTTTTCTTTTTCTTGGGTATAGCAGGGAGGTGCTGATCCGCCGGCAAGTCACGATGCAGCTTCAAGTTCTTTTTTTATCTTCGGTACTGGTCCCGAGGAACTCGAGGAGGGCTTCGGTACCTTGGGCACCTGATGGTGAGGGAGGTTTTCCAACTGCACTGGCTCACTTGACGCCATTGAAGGCCAAGCGGTGCAGAGGACGCCGATACTGGTATCGAGGACGGATTTTTGGTCTCCACAGGAGCAGATGCCGCATGCTCTGATTGTACCGATGAAGCCATTTTTGCAGACCTCTTCAATGATAAGGCTTCCGAAGAACATTGTTAAAAGTTCATTGTGCCTGGCATAAATGTCGAAGGCCGGCCGGCTGGCCACTACGCTCCGTCCCGGCTGGAATTGGAGCTCCAAAGTTGAGGAAAACCGGCAAAAAACAAAACGCAAAGAACAGAAACACTACTATGCTGAGAATAAAGACAATTAAGAAAGAAATCAAAGAAGCAGGAAGAAAAACAAGGGGATAGCTGAATCCTACTTGTTGCCAAGCTGCAGACTCTACGATGTTCACTAGAGCGCAGACGAAGAAAGACTGAGGGGATGAGGAGTGGTGCAGCCGCATATAGCAGCTGGGGGCGGGGTTCCTGCCCAAAGCAAGAGAATTGGGCTTGTTAGAGTCCGACGAGGTCTCTGTGCAGGCGCATAGTCCCTTTGTGTAGAATGGAGACCATGTCGAAGAACCAGCACTTTGTATTTTGTCCAGAAACTAACTGGCAGCCATTGTAGTTCTTTTAAAATAGGAGTGATGTGGTCTCTACAGATAGCCCTGGCGACCAACCTGGCTGCAGCATTCTACACCGGTTGCAGTTTCCAAACTATGTACAAAGGCAGCCCAACGTAGAGCGCATTGCAATAGTCAAGTCTGGATGTTATCAGCATATGCACCAGTGTTTTGTGGTTGTTTGTCTCAAGAAATGGACGCAGCTGGCATATCAGTCGAAGCTGATACAAAGCATTCCTGGCCATTGGCTCAAACTGAGATATCAGGGATATATAATTTGTTCAGTGGAGTGCAGGGTACAACCACATGCAAATGTGTAAACGAGCAGATAGGATGCCCAAATGTTGTCTGCTAAATACTACCCCCAAAGCTATAAGTCAGTTGGAAGCTGTGCCTTTGAGAAAGACAAATAAATATGGAATTCATTTTTTTTAAAGGGTTGTTTTTCATAGGTGTTTTATGCAGCTCTGTGCTCGTAAAAACAGCTATGGTATCTTACTTCACACCTCTGCATGGTGCGAGGTCAACACACAAAGCATGAACATGAGCTATATCAGTAACATTTGAGACTCTTAACATATGCTGCATGTCTGAATATTTGATTTTAGAAACCTGAGCTCTATCTGCTGTTTGCCAATCTGCATGCCTTGAGCCTGATCCAGCAGAGCTCTTATCTTCTTTCAGTCTCAATTAAGAATCTGCTGCACAGACCACCGTGAGGTGGGCAGGTCTTTGGGATACCTCCAGGCTGCCGCGATGCTCCTTCTGCCAGTTTCTGTGGGCAAGATGGCTGCTGGCAGCCCGCACGCCCACACGATTGGGTGGTGAGGTAGGAGGCGCACATGCATCCTCCTACTTCACTTTTAGCCTGGGTTTCAAACCAGGGCTGCTTGGCAGAGGAGCATCACGATTAGGAGAAATCCTGGCCGTTCTCATGATCAGCCCTACCCAGGCTAACACTGCCCTACCTGGGTAGGACTGGTCATGGGAACCTCTGCACCCGAGCACCAAGAGAACTCTCCGCCCTGCTTCTCTCTCTCCTTTTCAGGTGGCTCACTGAGAAATGTAGTTCCTCCAAATATAGCTGAAGCAGAGAGGAAATGTTCTATTCTCCTGCAAAATAATAACTCGAGTGCCTGATTATTGAACTGGTTACCACGTTGTGCATTTAGAGATTCAGTTGTGGTTCAGTTCAACCAAGTTATGTTTGGTTGGAGTTCATTTCTGGTTTGCTGGGGGGGGGAAACACCTCTTCTCTAAACAGGTTTTTGGATTTGACTCGCTGCTTTAAGATTCCATAGAATTATTTTGTTTTTGCTGCAATGGATTAACCTTCTGGAATGTTTAAGTCAAAGAAGCACTTGTTGGCAGCACTTTAAAAAACACTATTTTATCTCCACTACTCTAGATTCCATGTCACCTTGTGTTGCCCTGCTTATCGGAGAGAGAACACGGTTTTACATGGAAATTATCTCACCACCCAGTCCCATGTACATCTGAGTGTAAATCCAATGGAATCTGGTGAAATTTACCTCCGGGCAAGTATAGGATCAATCTGCTTCGGCATAGTGGTTGACATGCCACACAGTCTCAATTTTGAATCAGGGTGGATGACATCCAAGCGAGATGTCTGTCCAAGTGAGATGCCCCCACACTGCTCCATTCTACTCAAAAGTATTCCGCCACTCTTTGCAAACACACAGCGCTTCTATGGCACCTAAACATAGTTCCTTTGTTCCAGCAACACGGCTTCCATTGCAAATCATGAGAGCTTAATTACTGGAGCAATGACGCTGTCCTTACGAGCCATAGAGGCTCTGAATGCTTGCAAGGAGTGGCAGAGTGCTTCTGAGTGGAACACAGCAGTGTGTGGGCATCTCATTTGGGCAGATAATAGACTGTGCAGTACGTTAGCCAGTTGTTTTTTTAAAAAAACACACAGTATAATTTTTTGGTCAAATGGATTGGGCATGTGCACGCACAAAGAATGCTGTTGGCTCAAAGCTCTGTTTTGATCTTGAAATCTTCTATAACCAGTGCAAAAGATTTGTATCTAGGCATCGTGTTAGATATTTCATCCATAAAGTGCACCAGAAATACAAAAATATAATTGCATAAACACATGCTGTTACTCAATCTCAGATGAGCGGTCAACAGTGGGTTAGAAATACTCTTTTGCTAGCCCAAAATGGGGTAGGATTGTATCTCCCTGGAAGTGCCAAGTCTGATACTGAAAATGGACTCCGATGTGTAGTGTGGCTATCAGATGGTAGTTTATCGATTTCAGTGTGGTTATCAGATGGTAGTTTATCTGTGATACAGTCAAATGAATTTACACTCTATGTTAAAAGTAAACATACCTATTGTAGGTAACAAAACTGATCCGGCAACACAATAGAGCAAACCAGATGACTCTGTCACTACAAGACCCCTCTGTGACATGATTTCTCAAAAATGCAGCCAGACATTTCATGTGGCCAACTAGGGCAGAGGAGGAAGTTGCGGCAAAGGGGAAGAAATTGTGGAGAAACCAGGAGTGTGGTAGCAGGTGAGACAGACAGCACGTCACTCTTCTTTAAGAGCTCCTCATTAACTGCTGCAGCACGCACGGCCATTTTGTAAAGTGGGAGCATGGAGGCAGATGGCTTCTATAGCAGGCTTCAGGTGCACCTTACAGCACACAATGCATCCTCTTCACAGCTTCCCCTTGCATCAGGCGGCTCAGCTGTGTACTGCTGCCCTGTGCCAGAACCCAGCTTGCTTTGATCATGATCAGAGGATCTGGTTCATTCCAGCATCTGCTAGTACTAGCCTGTGCCCCGTGGAGAAAATCGTAACAAAACAATAGCAGAAAGGAATGGCTGGCTGTGGAAGAGAACAGTGGAGCAGAAGACAGCAGACTGGGCTGAGAGGGAGTCTATGTTTGGATAATGGTTGACAAGGAGGCGAAGGGTTGGTAGTTTAGTGAAGATGCAAGCTGCTAATTACATTGAAAATGATCATTTTGTTTACATGCTGTTCCCGAGTACTACTACCGCCCACTATGTGCAGAACAAAAAACCCTTTCAGAACTGTGGCTAACCTGAGGCCAGTTTGAAAACCAGCTACTTGTAACATGGTCAGCATATTCTAACATGACTGTGAACATCAGGGTACATTTTTGAAGAGGATACTCAACCTGTAGCTCAGGTTGATTAGCATCAACAGGAATGGGGCCACACCTACTTTGCATGCAGAAAATCCCAGGTGCCATCCCTGGCATCTCCAGGCAGGACTGGGAAGGAGCCCTGCCCCCAGACCCTGGAGAGCTGCTGTCAATCAGCCTCGGAATGCTGAGCTCAGATGAACCAATAGCCTGCCTTTGCATAAATCAGCTTCATAGATGTTCTAGAGAATGCACACATTGGAGAGAGCTGGAGTGCAAGTGTAAAAGGAAGAATCGTTTGCCTACAGCCTAACTAACACCTGGCTTTTTGGGGTGGGGGTGGGGGGAGAGCAGCGATAGCTGCACAGGAAGAAAGTATTTGCCAAAGCAGGAACTCAGAGCATGCCCAGAGACTACGCCAACTCTTTCATTAGTCATCAATGGAATCAGGATGTTCTGTGCATCCTGTGAATGGTGGATCATGACCCCAGAAGTTTCCTCGGAGACCTATTGCCATCCTTTAATAAAAAGCTCATCCAGACCCTTTCATGCAGATTTGTAAGTAGACATTTAAAGCTACGAAATGGAACAAAAGAGGGAACGTCAAAGATTAAAAAAACCCAAAACACATTCTTTAATCTTTATACAGTTGTTTTAGTATAATGTACAAACACGGCTCCTTTTGTCCCCCTTTGGTGTTTTTCAAGTTCATCTGCCGTTGTGAACAATCATGCAACACAGCACAACTCACCCCACCCCCTGTCCACAAATACACTTTTGAAGCAGACATCCGATATCCTGGAATGTGTTGCGGTCCATTCTTAACATTATAGCAGCATTGAATTTTATTAACTTGAACAACAAAAAGGGACCTCATAACTGATCAGCCTTGCTTTATCCTCAAAGCTGCTTTAACAAGCAGGGGAGTCATATACTGTAATTGCTATTCCACAATATAATTGTTCTGTTCTTAAATCTAATTTTGCAGCTGTGGGTTAAGTGGATACCGCAGCTTTCAAGAACATGAAAGCGACGTACATCTGTGCAACAGAAAGCTAACCATCTCTTGATCGGACGTGTTTACAGTGCTATCAGGCACGGCAGAATGGTTTGCAGCTCCCTCAAAGCTACAGAAATGACTTTCAACCAGTTACTTTAAATAAAAGTTGTACAGACTACAAAGACCTTTGCTGCTGAGGCCAGAGAACTTCATTTCACATGGAAGCAGCCTGAAGTGGGTGATATTTTGCCATCAGTCCTGGCCTCATTCAGTGGGTGCAGCAGAAGTGAGACTTCATCCACCTGTTCTTCCCAACTCTCAGGCTCCTTTCAGATCACTGGTCAATTTGCTTAAACTAGAAACTCAACATCTGAAAAAATTAAAAACCAACAATACATGCACAGATGGATATATCTCCTAGCAAAACAAGAACACCATCTCCAGCTGTGTGAAGGATATCTCATGGAAACAGCAATATAAAAAGGTCCCAGAGATCTTTCAATTTAACAGGTGGCAGGGCCACAAACTGCAAGCTTCTTAAGTATCATATTCTGTGGAACTGACAGCCAAAGTGAGCAAACATACAAGTACTTTTCCTGAGCCTGCAAGAACCTCAAGAAGAAGAGAAGTAAACTTGGCAATGTTAGCTGTATTTTTCTGTAATGCAAGGGCATGTACTGTATGTCGCAAACAGGGAAGTTAAATGGTTATTAAAACGGTGCGTGAAATCCTTTTAAACCTGCTGTAAGATATATTTTTCTCTAACTTTAAGCATTCAAGGCCCAACTGTGTAAGGATCAGAATGATGAATATAGCCAAGCATTTTGTGGCACACATTTTCTTGCCAAATTGAACACACATTTAAAATATTTATTTAAAATTATAAACCAAGTGGCAAAGATTAGTTGTAGCTCCTTCCCCCTCCCACAAAATCTGCTGCCAGAAATGGTTAATGTTAAGTAGGGCCCTGAATGACTCTCTCATCATCTACGAGTAAGGACAAGGGAAGGTCTACCTGCCATTTCCTCTGCCTAAACCCATGTCCACTGCAATGCAGAAATGCTGTGCTACAGGTGAAGTCAATCTAACATGAAACTCTTCTTTGACTAACATACTAATTTCCAAATCATTTAAAAATAAAATAAAATATAATTATAATTAAGAAAAGCCTGCTTGTGAAAAAGCCCATAACAAGAGCTGGACAATAGCAACTGACTTAAAGGAACAGTCTTTTGTGTCACATACTAAAACTCCTATTTCTTGATGGGGATAAATCTGTAGCAGGATTCCAGTCTCTTGCACACAGAATCTGATCCAGTAAGATATAACAGTGCTTCTCTGAGTTCAATTAACTGAGAAGCAAGAACTGTCCTTAGAAAGGAAGAAATGCATTCTTGCTGTTGAGGTTCCTTCCCCCCGCTCTGGTAACATCATGTTTTCTTCATGGGAGGGGAGCTTAATCTTCAAGTTCAAAGCTCGTTTCATCATATAGTTCAGGACGAGATGACCTGGAGTGATGGGAATATTTCAGCTTCAAAAAATCACCCAGTTCATCCAGAGCAGTCAAGACCTGCAATACAATTGCACTGTATTAGACATCTTAGACAGGATATAAAGCTCTCTCACTTCTACTTAACATCGGGGCAAGAGTCAAAGAAGTGTAGGCTAAAATGGAATCACGGCGTGTGATGAAAGTGAGTGTGATCCATTGCGTTAGTCTTAATAATGGTGTTCAGTGGAAACAGAACTTTGATTCTCTTAATAGACAAGGACATTACTCAGGCCTATATTTTAAGGTTCTTCCCCTCCTGAGGCATAAAGGAGAAAATGAATCTTAAGGCACTCTTTCTTCATGCTGACGGAACGTTTCCTTTTCTGAAAGGCTGCCCAAAGAGTTAAACATCAGTCATTATCAATGCCCACTTGGCACCTGTCAGGTATCTGATGTAGGTCCTCTTGCAGCCTAAAGACTGACTGACACTTGGCTCCTTCCACCTTAGGACATGCTTTATTAGGTAGTCATTCAATGTGATCATTGTGTAGAGTGGAGCAAACTGAATTCTATGCAGTCTTGGATCACATCATTCTACTGTAACAGAGATCGCAAGGAAAGGCACCCATTATCACTGCAGAATGATACAAATTCTGAAATGTACGAATCGGAAGGCAATTTTAATGGAAGGCATTAAATAACA
This sequence comes from Hemicordylus capensis, assembly GCF_027244095.1. NCBI lineage: Eukaryota > Metazoa > Chordata > Lepidosauria > Squamata > Cordylidae > Hemicordylus > Hemicordylus capensis. The sequence continues at coordinate 258,563,313 of NC_069657.1, forward strand.
TTACAGTCACTGGAGACAGACATTCTGTTTCACCACTCCTGTGGAAATCACAGGAACCTGGTAAAGAAAGCAGCCCACTAGATTAAACTGCTGAGCCATCTAAATTTAAAATTGATTCGTAGTATTTTCACCTGCACACGTATACCTGGCTAAAACTAAATTGTTTGGGAGGTAGTGCACAATCCACACATTGTGGGTTCAAGTCTTAATCCACAGTAGGCAATATATAAATTCCCATTGTGTTTTAAGACTATACTCTTGTAGACATTATTCCAAACGGGTTTTGTTTTTCCCCATCCCAACAGAACTGGCTGGGCAGGATGACCAAGACTTTAACCTTGCAGCTATCCTTTCACAGGCAGAGCCATTTGTCTGTATACATAACCAATCCCTAACTCTGATTGCTCAAATCAATTCCAGAGATTTGAATGAGAGAGTGTCTTCTGCAGATTCATTCTCATTCTCTCTCCACCTCCACCCCCCCACACACTGAGGTCATTCACACAATCAAAAACTGTGTTCTACCTGGGTTTGGGAGCTGTGTGTACTCCCAATTTTTGATTGTGTGGAAGCAAGGTTAGAGGAAAACCTAGGTAGAAGTGATTGTGTGGAAGCAAGGTTAGAGGAAAACCTGGGTAGCTTTTTCTTCTACCTTGCTTCCACACAATCACTTCTACCCAGGTTTTCCTCTAACCATGCTTCCACACAATCAAAAATTGGGAGTACACCCAGCTCCCAAACCTGGGTAGAACACATTTTCCATTGTGTGAATGTCCTCACCGTTTTCAAAGTTAGAATCAGCAACCAGCATAGTCCCAAATTGATGCTAGAGAGCTGCAACCATGCATGAAAGGTGTGTGAGGGGGGATGACGTACACCACTGGAAGTCTATTCCTCTGATGTATGGGTTGTTGTTTTTTAAATCTTGGGGTGGGGCTGGTTTGAGCAGGGATGGAAATCTCATTTAGCCAAGAGTTTAACCCCTTGATTTTGACTAAAAGGTGCTTACACTAGGGATGTGCACGGAACCATGGCAGAGCGGTTCGAAGGTGGCGGGGGTGCCGCTTTAAGAGCAGCGGAGGGTGCTCTTACCCCTCCCACCACTTTCCCTCCGCCAGCGTCTTTTGTTAAGAAAGCTGATATGGGCGGCAGCGTACCTCCCTGCCACCCCACTGGCTGGAAATGGCCGGAAGTCCCCGACGTTGGGGACTTCCAGCCATATCTGGCGAACAGGGGCAATGGGGCGAGATATGCTGCCGCCCCGATCAGCTTTCTTAACAGAGGACGCTGGTGGGGGGAAAGCAGCGGGAGGGGTACGTGCACCCTCCCCCGCTCTTAAAGTGGTACCCCCTCCGCCTTCGAACTGGTGGAACTGCCGGTTCTTCAAAGTGGTTCGGAGGCCCTCCTCCGAATCGGTTTCATGCACATCCCTAGTTTACTCTCTCTCATGTATTATATATTCATATCACACCCAAGGCTGTGCCGTTAGTCTGTTAACACTATAGTAAAGGCACAAGAATAGAAAATAAAAAAGCTGAAATAGCAAGCTGGATCTGCAATTAATGTTCATCTCAATGGGGACTTCTTGGAGACATAACTGACACAGAGCATCCATAATCAGCTCTGTAAATGTCTCCAACCACTCGCAATATAGCTTTTGCCACTAGCTCAACTTGCACCAATGAAAGATCTTCCAGATTTGCAACATACGTATCGGTCACCTTTAATCATTCCCTCCCTCCCCACATATATGTGTACATCTGAAAGTTGGCTCTCTTCCCATTTTACCCAATGTGTTCTGTGAATCTCAAAAACTTACATCCTAATTCTTCTAAGGTGGCCCACTAAAATATATCATTTGAACAACTTTGCCTAGCAGCAATGTGTCTGTTGCAGTGCCTAACAGTGACCTACGCATTCACTTTTAAAATCATAGCTGCTACAATGAAGCGGTGAAGATCAAGCAGACAGTAAAGCAAGTCTGAGGCAATAGACGGGGCAAAGCTTCTTCCAGCCCCTACAACATGTGCAGTTCATTTGGCCAGGCCATCTGTGCTGTGCTTACCGTGTCCAACATTTCCCGCGTGTGAGAAGCTGACACACAAAACCGAGCTCTGGCTTCTGCGATTGGGGTAGCTGGAAAGCCAACCACCACCACCCCGATATTTCTTTTTAACATGAGTCTTGAAAAAGCCCTGGGAAACAAATGGAGGAGGAGAAATTAGTTTCTGTGAACTGCAATGTATTTGAGAGAGAAGCCTCACTACACATATACATTTATAACATGGCCACGATGAGTAAAATGCTGCTGGCATAAAAGTAAAAAGGCTTACAGCTTTGTTTAAGTACACAGCATACATACACATAAATATGACTAAGGAAAAAGGCAATTAACATTGAGTTGCAAGCCTACATCGAGACCAGAGTTCCTTCTAAGGTGTGCGCATATTCGTGCGCACACCCTTTTTTTCCTAATGTCCACTCAGTTAATTTTAGATCCGCTCAGGCTGAATCAGGAAGGCCCCATCCTGGATGCATGCGTGCACACACTGCCTTGGTACTGCCAACCAGAACAAAACTCATTCTGAACACAAATGAAAAAAATTAAGAGGGAACACTGATGGATACCAAGCTTGGGCAGCACAGAGAAAGTGACATAGGCCGTTCCCAAAGGGCTCACACTCTAGGGAGATGGTGCTTTTTGCCAGGGCTTGTTTTGGTGGCTGTGTGGCTTTCAGTTTTAGTTTCTGCTTTGCCTGGAGAAAGCCAGCAAGAGGAGCCAGCTAGGGCTGAGGTGAGTCACACCTGGTGGGAGGGGCCACATTCCTGTTGAGCCTGGTTGCCTCAGTTTGAAACCTACTCTCAACATAAGAGGTGGTGGCCAGGGAGATTAGCAACCAGAATACTAATCTAAGGGGGAAATGGGGTGCCAGGCAGTTAGGTAGCGGGGGCAGGCACAGCAGAGACTGCACACTTGCCAGAAACTGTTGCACAGGGGCCTGGGGGTTGGTGCACATGCACACACACACGTACCTTAGAGGGAACCGTGCTTGGTTGCTAATGAAAACATAGGTATAGTGGGCATAACGGAAACATGGTGGAGCAGTGAGAACCAGTGGGACACTGTAATTTATGGATATAGACTCTATAGAAAGGACAGGTAAGATGTGAATTGGGAGTGGAATAGCATTGTATGTTAAAGAAGGGTTAGAATCTCACAAGCGAAAAAAACCTAGGAAGACTGGAGTTCTCTACAGAACCTCTATGGGTGACAATATAAGGCCTGAAAGGAAATGTGCTACTAGGATCTTGCTATCACCCTCCTGGTCATAACACAACTGGGATTTGCAGGAGGAAATTAGGGAGGCGTCAAAGAGAGCCAGAGCTATAATAATGGGTGACTTCAATTACACACACATAGATTGGACAAATTCGCATTCTATTTATTTATTTAATATATTTCTATACCGCCCAAAATGCAAGTTCTACAAAACAATAAAAACAGCCAATAAAAGATTAAAACATTTCAACAATTAAAATTAAAAGTTAAAACTATTAAAACACAATTAACACACAATTAAAACAGTATCTAATTAAAAGCCTGGGTGAACAAGTGCGTCTTGACTGCCCTTTTAAAAGCGGTAAGAGATGGGGAGGCTCTTATTTCAGCAGGAAGTGTGTTCCAAAGCCTCGGGGCAGCAATGGAGAAGGCAATGGAGAAGGTAATGACAAAGACGCTACATTTCTAGATATGATGAATGACTGTGCTCTAGAAGAGCTGGTCATGGAACCAACCAGAAGAGGAGACGACCTTGGACTTAATCCTGAGCGGTGTATGGTGCGAGATGTCAGTATTATGGAAATTTTAGGGAACAGTGACCATAGTGTGATTAAATTCAGCATATATGCAAGGAAATAATTGCCAAAGAAGTCTAACACAGACTACCTTCTTTAATATGAGTTCGATGAAGGGGAAAATCAGGAGTCACTTCGCTCCAGGATGCATGGAATTTATTTTAAACTACAATAATAGAAGCCCAGTTAGAATGTATACCTAAAAGGAGAAAAGGTACCACCAAGTCCAGAAGAATGCCACCAACATGGCTAATGAGCAAAGTCAAGGAAGCTGTAAAAGGGAAGATGAGTTCCCTCAGAAATTGGAAGGTCTGCCCAAATGAAGAGAACAGAAAAGAACACAAACTCTGCCAAAAGAAATGCAAGAAGACAGTAAGGGATGTGAGTCTGAGGAACATTTAGCTAAAAACATCAAGGGGAATAACAAAAAACTTATTCCCCATCATCAGAACATTAGAAAAAACACCAGATGCAGGAAACCTGCCAGGGAGGTGGTTGGTCTGTCAGATGATGAGGAAGTGAAAGGTTAAGGCGAATATGGAGATTGCAAAGAAGCTAAATGAGTTCCTTGCATCTGTTTTCACAGTAGAGGATACTGAGAGTACACCTGTGTCTGAACCAAGCTTCTCAGAGACAGAGGTTAAAGAACTGAGTCAGACAGGTTATGAGAGATGATGTTCTAAACTGTCTGAAAAAATTAAAAATTAACAAATTAACAGGGACAGAAGGCTTCCACCCGAGAGTCCTTAAATATGAAACTTATCCCTACAACCAGGCTCTGTACCAGAGCACTGCTAAGTAGCCAATGTAACACCAATTTTCAAAAAGGGATTCAGGGGAGATCTGGGAAATTACAGGCCAGTCAGCTTAATGTCTGTGCTGGACAAATTGATAGAAAGCATTCTCAAAGATAAAATTGTTAAGCATTTAGAAGAACAGGCTCTGCTGAAGAAGAACCAGCATGGCTTCTGCAAAGGTAAATCTTGCCTCATCAACCCTTTGGAGTTCTTTGAGAAACAGATGAGTGGATAAAGGTGAACCAGTTGACATTGTACACTTGGACTTCCCAAAATCTTTCAACCAAGTTCCTCATCAAAGACTCTTGAGAAAACTTAGCAGTCATGAGATAAGGGGCCAGGCTCATGTTTGGATTAGTAACTGGTAGAAGGATGGGAAACAGTGGGTAGGTATAAATGGACAGTTCTCTAAATGGAGGGAAGTAAGAAGTGGGGAACTGGGATCAGTGCTTTTAAACTTACATAAATGATCTAGAAGTGGGGATAAGCAGCAAGGTGGCCAAATTTGCAGATGACACCAAACTATTTAGGGTAGTGAAATTCGAAACAGATTGTGAGGAGCTCCAAAAGGATCTCTGCAAACTGGGGGAGTGGGCAACAAAAAGGCAGATGCGGTTCAATGTTAGCAAGGTGTTAGCAAGGCTACAACACCTGGGGCCTTTTAGTTTAGTTTAGAAAAAAGATGACTGAAGGGCGACATGACTGAGGTCTAATAAAGTGATGCATATTGGGGGACCCACCAACTTCACATATAGCTGTTGGGGTCTGAGCTGTCAGTGACTGACCAGGAGAGGGATCTTGGGGCCATGTTGGACAACTTGTTGAAAGTGTCGACTCGATGTGCAAAAGCTGTGAAAAAGGCCAATTCCATGCTTGGAATAATTAGGAAGGGGATTGAAAATAAAACTGCTAATATCATAATGCCCTTATACAAATCTATGGTGTAGCCATATTAGGAGTACTGTGTTCAGTTCTTGGGCCTGATCCAGCAGTGCTATGTAGGGCTGTTTCATACATTATCAGCAGACACCCAGGTTTGCTACTGAACATATAATTAACAGGGTCTATGCTAGTTCCCTGGCTAATGTATCTGAACCATATGAATGGGTGAATATGACCGAAGAAAAGAGAACAGGGCTTAGTAAATAGGCCATGAGATATCTGTCACAAGGACTAGGTTACAGTGGCTTCATAGTTTTTGTGGAAATACTTAGAAGAGAGGGAGGCAGCTTAGTTGAAGAGAGGGCAGTTCAAGATTTACACAAGAGGCAACCAAAAAAGGCCTCATGCCAGAACTGAAAATAAAGGAACTAACAATGAGTATCCTTGGGAGAAATACTAGGAGAATGAAAGGTATATGTCGTGATGAGAGAAGAGCCAGGGGTCTATTAAGAATAGAAATCAGATGTGACAAGAGAGAAGAAACTTCTGTAGAGTAATTGGGGGAGTGCAGGGAAGGAAAATTATAGCAGAAACATTTTGGAGTTGACCAAAGACAAGCAAAGTGACAGAAAAAATGGTCAGCAAATAGATCTGCTAACTGAGCAAAGAGACACATTTTAACGTGGTGATTCTCATATATAGCAGGGGCAGAGCAAGTGACCCAGCCAACCCCAGCACAGCATCCCTCCAGTGGCTGTGGCTGTTATCTGTCTTATGTTTCTTCTTAGATTGTGAGCCCTTTGGGGACAGGGGGCCATCTTATTTATGTATTATTTATTTTTCTATGTAAAAAAAGAACTTTGAGAACTTTGCTTGAAGAGCAAATTTAAATCAGTTTAATATCCGTAGTAGTACGGATAGTAGTAGATCTAGACTCAGGGCAGATTCAGACGCCTGCCAGAAAGTAAGTCAGAGGAAAGTGCACACTCCCAGTGTGAGCTGGCAGTCATCTGAACCTGCCAATGGGTGTTCTTTGGCCATCTTCAAATCAGTTACGAATGTTGGGTGGCAGAAGGAACCCAACCTTGGAAAGTTCAAATAACACTAAATGCACGCAGCTTATGGCATGCACTCCCCAGGAACCGTTGGTTCCCTCCATACTTCCTGGTGGTCGTCGAAGCCTGCCTATAGAATTAGTGGGAGACAACTGGGGCATGGGATGCTTTTAATAATAGATGCAAAGAACAAAATGTGTGAACTTTGCCTTCAAACACATCAATCATTAGAAGGGACTGTGTGTTCTCCGGGCACCGTGATGTCACTTGCAACAACATTGGGAGCCCTTCAATGATCTGAATGTTCTAGTTACCTCAGCTGACCAAGACCTATAATGTATTATCTCAGAATATCAATGCCAATTGACATAAATTTGGCACAAAAACTGTTTACAGGGAAACGATGGCTGATGTGTGTGGAATAGTCCTTTTCCACCTCCCTCCAAAAAGTTTCCTTTGAAAAAGTTCCTATGTCAAATTCCCAGAACACTTTTAAAACTCATGCAAGTTTAAGAAGCAGTCTGAAGATTCTAGATGGGGCAGCTGCAGAGACCTTTCAGAGAGAGAAAAATTAGGTATTTACTGATGGTCATCTTCAAACATTAATAGCTTCTGAGAGAGCACCATACTCTTTATACGTTTTGTGATTATCTCCACACTTGGTAATTCTTAACTCAGTGTTTTCAGGCTGGAGTAGCTGCTCAGCAATCTGAGAAATTTAACTCAGTTTTAACTCAAAGTTATAACACAGGGCTCACTTTTCAATTGTTTTACTGTACATATCAATCTCTCCCTCTTCTCTTTCTCTGGTGCTCAGACACACAAAAAGGGGGGGGGGATTGGGGCAGATACACTGGGGGTGTTCTGTGGGGGCTCCTGGCACATCCCATAAAGCATCCTTACACACACACACACACACACACACACACACACACACACACACACACACACGATGTCAGCCATCTTGTCAGGCAGAATTGTGCCTGCTGAATTTTCTATGCAATGATTAAATAGTAACAGAACTCTATCCACCTTTGCGCCTTGGGCCACCCTTCCTTTCTGTGTTCACATTTCTCACCTTCCCCTTTCTCCACCTCTCTCCTTATCAACCAACCAATCAATAAAAAGAACCAATTTTACAAAGAAAAATGGTAGTGGTACTACTGGAATTCAGCTCAAGGTGCAACTCCGCAGCTGAAGGCCAATATTCCAGATGTTTGTCTTCAGAGATGTTTGGCAAGAGAAGTGAAGAGTCGTGCACCAAATGAGTCACACAAGACTATGGCTGCAATCCTATGCACACTTACCTGAGGTTAAGTCCCACTGAAACTCTTCTTTCCCAACAACTGTATTTATATGGCTACCCTATAACCAGTTGTTTGCTGGGTGGCTCACAAAAACAAGAGTAAACAATCTCTGCATCTCTCAGACTTGTGCCAGCCTACAGCCGCAATAAGTCCCAACGAGTATTTCACTAGGAGCAGAGCCAGCTGCCTTTCAGGAAACGTTAGTATGAATATGACAAATATTTATATACTGCTTTTCAACACAGGTTCCCAAAGTGGTTTACACAGATCTAAATAAATAAAATGGCTCCCTGTCTCCAAAGGGCTCATGATCTAGAAAAGAAACGTAAGACAGACACCAGCAACAGCCACTGGAGGAATGCTGTGCTGGGGATGCATAGGGCCGGTTGCTCTCACCCTGCTAAATATAAAGAGAATCACCACTTTAAAAAGGCATGTCTTGCTTAGTTAGTAGCTATCATTTGGCAGAAGTCTTTTAGAACCACTCGAGCTCAATAAAGCAATTGACAAACTAAGACACACATTTTTTTTAGAAGAATACATTGTTAAAAGCTATTTTTGAAATAAAAACCGGTAGCATTTGCAGGTAACATCCTGAAAACGTTGCCTAGCCACCTGAGACAGCAAGAGTAAGCTTACCCAATTTTGCCAGGTACATAGAGGAGCAGAGGGACAACGGGGGAATCCTCATTGCCATAAATAATGAAGCCTAGTTCATGCAGTCTCCGTCTGAAGTAATTTGTATTTTCTGCTAGCTGATGGACTCGCTGACGCCCTGAAATAAGAACCATGACATCAGTGAGTGCAGAACATACATCTCAGGTCAAAAACCGTGACCTAGGAGTTTAGACTGCAGACTGAACTGTATGTAAAATATTTATTTACTTCAAGAGCAAATACACACACAAACCTATGTCATGTTAATGCAATTCTGCAGAAGCATTCCTGACAAACAAAATCACAAGGAGGTCAAAGGTCAGTGCTAGGGCCAGATTAGATGTGACAGGAGCAGGCCTATGCTTCTTTCCATGCACATACAAAGTGGGGGGTGGGACCTTTTAACAGTAAAATAAAAAGACACAAGACAAAGGGCACGGACTCTTCCCTCAGTCCACTGATTCAGGCCCTTTTCTCTATCCCAGATGACTCACTCGTGGTATCAGAGTCTGAAAGAGAATAACTGACTGTGGGGAGGGGTAAAGTGTGGGGGAAGAGACGTTTCAGTGCTCCTGTCCCCCCACACCCTTTACATTGTTAAAGACAGACAGACAGATACATACATAAATCCCTCTTTGCATGTGAGCAGGAGGACATCATGTCCGTTTGGCCCACACGCCCCTCTTCTCTTCTCAAGGCTTCTCAGTTATGTTAAAAAAGGGCACAGTAGAAACACACTACTTGACATGTGTGGATAGGAACATTTCTCATTTGCATGCATGCCCCACCCTTCCTCCCAGGAGCTAGCTCAGGGTAGGACACCTGCTTCTTTCCTTCTGCCTTTATCTTTACAGCAACCCTGTGCCCCTTCTCTCTCACACTCAGCCTAAGGTCATCCAGTGAGCTTCACGGCCAAGTGGGGATTTGGACCCAGACTTCCCTGGCCAAAATCCACACTCCAGCTACTGCAGTAAACAGATTTCGCAATGGAGTACATTATCATGTTCTGTCCAGCTCAAAACAACCCAGTTATGCCATTTTGTGTTATTCTGACACATAAAACCACTAGGTGGCACTGCCCTGCTGGGGATTGGACCCGATCCTGACAGTTCTCATGCGCAGCCTAGCTCAGGCTGGGCTTCCCTAGCCTGGATTAGGGTGCATATGAGAACAGCCTCAATAGATGTCTCTAAATATCTGGATATTCAAAACTAATTTCTGTATTAAGTACACACACGTTCTCATTCTCCATGCCTGAAACTCCTTAGCAAATCAAGATTACAAGTTTGAATACTTATTTGTGTAAACCAAGAAGAGGCCCCGAGGTCAACAGTTAAGGTTTCATTATAATACTATCATTTTGTAATCCTAGAGAAGTGTTTGGGCAAAGGTGAGCTACATTTTACCCAGTTCAATATACGCTGTATATTAACGTATACGCTGTATATTTAACGCTGTAGAGTTAAAAATGTGTCATCTATGGGCTGGTTCTGATGTTGCATTTCTGCACTGCTTGCACAGATGCAAATAGGGAATTGATGGAATACATGCCAAAGACACATGGCTATGCCATAAAACCGGAACAATATAGGGGATCAAAGTTTTGTGTTGAGGAGATGGAGTCAAATCCTAAACTGTGAAACAGTGGTGGCAAGATGGCCTTGGGCAAGCCAGCCACTCTCAAAAGCTGTACTCATGAGAAACATAACCCAAGCTAGGGCAGCCAAGCCCTGGTTAGGCTGCTTGTGTGCGGCACCAGGATCAAGGCAGAGCCTAGTGCTGCTGTGGTGCCGAGCAGCCTTTTACTGAGGATAAGGGTGCACGCAGCCCGAGTGGAAAGAGAGATGGGAGCCTAGAGTGCCAATTCCATGGGGGTATCCCTCAGTGCTCATTGTGCGGTGCATTGTGGGATAAATGGAGACCTGGATCCATCATCCCGGCCTCCAGAGATTCACACTGTGTCTAGGAGCGCAGATATTGTGGGAACATGGTCTGTGCTTTCCACTACCATTCTGGGATCTGTAGGGCTTATAGGATGTAATAAAAGAAGGCTGGAAGTCTGCTTCAGCAGTAAAGCACACACATCCTCGCACTGTAACACGTCATGGTGGGGGGACTGCTGAAAATATAGTCACCTCGGAACTAGATTAGTTGGGCCTTATGCTTCAGTTTAGAGTGCATAGTCCTTGGCAATGCAGCATTTGGGTGTCAGAACACATGGCTGGGGCTGTTAGATGTACTTGGTCCTACAGAATCTATAGAAAACTCTCTCTGTGCTGCAAGCTTTATTTGTGATTATTTTGTAGAAAGGCCTTTGTTAATTAGTCCGACATAAAACATAGCCCCCACCCCCCAATTATCAACATAAAACAAGCTCCCCACCCCAGAATATTAATTAATTAATTAATTAATTAATTAATTAATTAATTAAATTTCATATCCCGCTCTTCCTCCAAGGAGCCCAGCGCAGTGTACTACATACTTAAGTTTCTCCTCACAACAACCCGGTGAAGTAGGTTAGGCTGAGAGAAAAGTGACTGGCCCAGAGTCACCCAGCAAGTATCATGACTGAATGGGGATTTGAACTCGGGTCTCCCCAGCACTCTAACCACTACACCATAATAATTTATGGTGTATTAATTTAACAAATTAATTTAATTTGTTAATAATTAATTAACAAATATAATTTGTTACTTTGTATACTGCCTAGAGATTTCTATATCAGGCAGTATAGAAATTCAATAATAAAATAAAATAAAATAAAATAAAATGTTAAACAATGTGCCCTAAAGCAGAAAGTTGCCAACCCAAACCTTGCTACAACTAGCTTTCCCACTGCATGCAATGTTGATTTCACAAGCCACCCCCCATTCTAGAATGTAGGTAAACAGAAGGTGACAGAAGGAACAAAATTTATGCCATTCAGCTCAAAATAGATCCTACTCTTTACATTTGGACAGTAGAGTTTTGCCTCTACCGATGATGCAACCACCTTGCCATCTCCTTAATCTTCCAATAGTCAAGGGAGTTTTAGCTGGATTACGTCTAATGTTCGCTAGTAAGAGACAGACACAAAGCACATGTTTGCAAAAGCTTGCAGGCTGACTTTGTACATCACAATGTAGCAGATCTTGTGGCGTCTCATCTTTTTAACAGCCTGAGTGAACCACCATATTTCGCTTTAAGGAGGCCACCATCACAATCGTCATTACAGTATTTCACTCTTTCCAGAGAGGTTATCCACAGCACATCCTGCTCCACCCCACAGAGAATTATTATTATTTTACAGTGTGTCTGGAGTCCTTTGTAATTAGCGCTCCTCTTAGACATCACTTCAAGTCAGGCTATTTTGCATTTCCCTGTATTAAAAAAAAAGTCAGTAATTACCATAATCCCCAGGTTCTTCTCCTCAACTACTTTAGTTTGAGAATCGAGGCATTTCAGCTCTTGATTTCTCAAGAAATTCTTTTGTGCTTGTTGTTTTGTTTTGGCCATTGGCCGTAAATAAAGTATCTATCTATCTATCTATCTATCTATCTATCTTTTGTGCTGTGCTGGCACAAAACTGGAATTTATAAAAAATAGTTTTTGTCCCTAGTGCTTATATATTTATTGTTGCTTTTATATACCGCCTTTTGTTAAAAGACAACCCCAAGGTGGTTTACAAAAGTTAAAACATACAATAAAAGACAATAAAAATAATTTTATTTCTGTCCTCTCTGTGGAGCATTGGGGGATTCCCCTAGGAGAAGGAGGCAGCTGTCCATCAAAGATGGAAGCCCCAGCAGCCAGCTTCCCCTCCTTTCTGCAGTCAGCGGGACTGCAGAGAGGGAACTTGCCTGAATGTCCAAATTCAGGTGGGGGAGAAGGATGGTGGAACTGCGGGTCCCCTGGACCCCTGGCTCCATGTGACATCCAAAAGGAGGCCACTGTGTTGCAGAAAACCCTACATGCCATGGAGTATTGCATTCCTACAGTGCCCGTCTTGGGGACCTCACAGGCTGCTCACACGACCGCAGAGCGTGGGTTAAGGGAGCGCTTGTGCCCTCAGCCCATGCTAAAGGCTGGGCTACAAAGCCGGACTAGGCGGTTCTGCCCTGCCAGGATCGGGCCCGATCCTGGCAGTCCTCATGTGCAGCCTAACCCAGGCTGGGCTTCCCTAGCCTGGGTTAGGCTGCGCATGAGAACAGCCTCATAGAAAGGGAGTGGTGAACAGTAGCATGGTTAACTAGTTTGCTTTAGGCAGGTTTCTATTAGCCTCAGTGCTCCTGCCCCCAGTATGGAGGGAAATACTGACTTTTCTAAAAGGGCTGTTTATGTGACTAAATTGGCCTAGTATAAACACTTCACACCTTAAGAAGTGTTTATAAGGCTATCAGGGAGCTCTACACACACTCTCTCTTCCTCTCTCTCATTTCCAGTTGGAAACTTTCACTTAGGAAATTATATTTCATTGAGAGTGATCAGCACCTTGATAAATGAATGGAAAGAGAACCAAATAACCAGCAGTCGTCTTTTACACACTGATCTGCTCACACAGGGAGCCTGTGATCCTTTGGGCTTGCCTTTCAGTTTCCATTGACAAAGGCCCTGAGTTAGAGGGACCACAAACAGCTCCACCATCTCTTCAGTGGTGCTAAAACTAAAACAGCTGCACCCGAGTAACAAAAAACCAAAAAAGCATTTTACTACAAAGCTTTTCAGTTGCTAATAAAAACAATAGACTGTGGGTATTTCCAAAAATATATTACTTTTGTATAACAGATTTCAAAAGAACCAGGAAGAACAGCAGGGGAAATAATAGCTTACAGGAAACTTCAGAGGCTTAGTAAATTTCTCTGTACCCTTAATATTGAGCGTGGTACCATTTCATTTTAATGAATGAAATCAGAGATAATGATGATATTTGCTTAAAATATTACCTACCAGGTAATCAAAGAGCTAACATTTGAAATCCTGCTTTCTACTAGGAGAGGTTTTAGGTAAGAGAGCTGATGATTAATGAAACACAAGAAAATTTAGACAGACAGACTGAATATTATTAAGATAAACTTCCATTTTGCAAGCACAAACCCATGTTCCTGGCAGCTATCAGAACTCTGTCAAAGTTGACTCACGTTCACAAAAGAGGGAACAGAACTCTGACTGCTCAGGATTCTGACGGATGTGTTGCTGGACCTGCTAAGTGCTGGAGTCTCCAGTTATGAGAAAGTTATGTTCTGACTTTGGCCCATTAAGATGCAAGGGTGAGTCCCTGCAGGGGCATAACCACAACTGAACAAGGCCCGGGGAACTGTCCCAGGGCCCCTGAGGGCGAGAGGCCCACCAACTGGGTGACAGCATGTTCTTTGCTCTAACCCTCATGCCTCTCTGAAGAAGGCAGGGGGTCGGGGGTCCATCTTCACTACCTTGCTACTCTCTTGAGTTTCCATTACCTTTCCAGTAATCTGGGTGCCTTGGTTTGAGAAATTTCAAGTAAGTTGTGTGGCAATATATCCACTTTGAGTCAGACACATGAAAGAGCAATTCTGGGACTTTAATTCAGGTGTCTGGACCTAGCCTGAAAGCAAACCAGGAAAACCGCAGGGAGGGGATAAATGGCAATTCTTTAATATATTCCTTCCCATTCAAGTGACTTTGCTGAATCTTGCCAGTGGGTACTCCCCCAGAGAAGACCTCAAGTCTTCTAGTAGCTTTTAGACTTCGCTCCCCAATACTTGTCCATATTGGGGCTGCCTGTGCTGTCAGCCTAGCATTTAAAACCCCAAACAGATGTGGAGAATGCAATACTCCACTGTATGTAGGGATTTCTGCAACACAGTGGCAACCTTTGGACATAACGTGGAACCATGGGCCCAATGGACCCGTGGTTCCACCCCCTCCCAAATTTGGATGTTTAGGAAAGCTCGCTCTCTGCAGTCTTGCTACTGCAGAAAGGAGGGGGAACTGGCTGCCGGGGTTCCCTTCTTTACTGAAGGACAGCCCCGGCAGCCAATAGCAGCTGGAGTGAGGGAGGAAATTCCTCCCCCAACTCCAGTTGCAGAAGAGGGAGAGTGTGGTGCCAGTGTTGGGACATATCACTGGCACCGCGGAACTGGAGGTACAGTGGATGGACCTTACAACAAACTGAAGGTACAAAACACAGGTGAGGGAAACTGTGGGCCCATTAAAAAAAACACCCCAAAAACCGAAACTGCGATTGCCTGCATTCAGATGTACAGTTTCTGAAACTGGAGGTCCCTTCACCTTCAGTTTCGTGTTATGTGCGAATGTGGCCTTTGTGTGGTCTGTGCTCTCCTTGTAGTTCTCTAGCTCCGCTTTGTGAACGAGCTATGATGGGCACAATGGCCATGAATCCATAACAACAAGGGGATCAAAATCATCCAAGCCCCAACAAAAACCCTATGACGACTGTCTTTAGAGTTCATTAGGGAATACAGAAGAGCCCAAGAAAAAGTAGTTCTATAATGATAAAAAGTACAGGAAGAGGTGAAAGTGAGCCTTACTGCAGGAAATAGTTTGATACCACTATATCAAATCAGCTTCCTTCTGCCTAGAATGCAATCTTGTTCTAGGTATTTATGCTAGGATGAAGATGCACAGATTCTCTGAGAAGATTTGCCTTTGAAGCATGCCTCGGGGCTGACATTTCATTAGGGAGGGAGAATTTTTCAGATCACAAGTGATCACTACCAAGATGGCTGATCATTATGAGGTATAAGTAAGTAAGTAAGTAAGTAAGTAAGTAATTTATTTTCTATACTGCCCTTCCAAAATGGTTCAGGGCGATTTACACAAAGTTAAAATCAATTAACTATTAAAATCTAAAACTGTAAGAACATAAGACCATTATTAAAACAATTTTGAAAACCTTGGAAAACCAGGCCAACACTTTACGGTTTAAAAACAGTTTAAAAACCCTGGAAGGCCAGGTCAAACAGACAGGTCTTAAGGGCTCTCCAATAATGAACTCAAATTATGAATTTCTGCAGGGAGTGCATTCCACAGCCCAAGAGCAGCTATAGAGAAGGCCTGCCTCTGAGTTGCCAGCAGACATGTTGGTGGTAACTGAAGACAGACCTCCTCAAATGACCTTAACGTGCGGTGGGGATTGTACAGAAGAAGACGCTAAGATAACTTGGACCTAAGCCGTTCAGGGCTTTAAAGGTAATAACCAGCACCCGGAAATATATCGGCAGCCAGTGCAACTGTTTCAAAACAGGCATAATATGGTCTCTCTGGGTTGCCCCAGAGACCAATCTGGCTGCCTCATTTTAACTAACTGAACTTTCTGAACTATGTACAAAGGCAGCCACACATAGAGCACATTGCAATAGTCAAGCCTGGTTACCAGCTGATACACTACTGTTTTGAGGTCATCTTCTTCAAGGAATGGATACAGCTGTCAAATCAGCTGAAGTTGATAGAAAGCACTCCTGGCCATAGCCTCCACCTGAGATACCAGGGTGAGGCCTGGGTCCAGGAGGACTCCCAAGCTGCGCACCTGCTCCTTCTGGGGGACAGCAACCCCATCCAGTGCAGGAAGATCTAACTCATTCCTCAGATTCTGAGCCCTCACAATGAGCACCTCTGTCTTGCTTAGAGTCAGTTTCAATTTGTTATCCCTTATCCAGCCCATTACTGCCCATAGGCAGGCATTTAGGGAATGAATGCCATTTTCTGATGAGGAAGATGAAAGGGAAGTAGATTTGGGTGTCATCAGCATAATGATAACACCCAGCACCAAATCTCCTGATGACCTCACCCAGCGGTTTAATATAGATATTAAAAAGCATTGGTGACAGAATGGAGTCTTGAGGGACTCCATATAACAGTTCCCATTTTGAGGAGCAACTGTCACCAAGATCCACCATCTGGAATCTACCCAAGAGATAGGAGTGGAACCACTGCAAAGCAGTGCCCTCTATCCCCAACTCCCCCAGGCAATCCAGAAGGATATCATACTTGATGGTAACCAACGCCGCTGAGAGATCCAAAAGAACCACCAGAATCACACTCCCTCTGTCGATTCTCCAGTAGAGGTCATCCATCAGGCTGACCAAGGCTGCCTAAACCCCATAGCCAGCTCTAAAACCAGTTTGAAATAGGTCTAGATAATCACTTTCCTCTGAAACTGCCTGGAGATTGGAGACCAGCCTATGGCTATCCATCGCTAGGGGGTCCAGGGAAGGCTTCTTAAGAAGTGGTATAACCATTGCCCCCTTCAAACAAGGAGGCACCCTTCCCCTCCCTCAGCGATGCATTTATGATATTAACTAGGCCACCTGCAACAATCTCCCAGCTAGATAGAAGCAGCCAATTCGGGCAAGAATCCAGAGAACAAGCGGTAGGCCGCATCGCCCCAAGCAACTTGTCCACATCCTCAGGAATCACAGATTGAAACTGATCCAATCTAATACTGCAAGAAGGATTACTGAAAACCTCCTTCATAGACCCCGCAAAAGTAGTGGAGTCCAAGTTGGCCTGAATACAGGAGATTTTGTCTGCAAAGAACCCATTAAAAGCGTCACAGCAGAATGTTTCTGGAGACTGGTTTAAAGCAGAAGGAGCAGAAATTAAACTCCTCACAACCCAGGATAGCTCTGCTGAACACAAACCTGTGGATGCAATGCGCGCAGACCAAAATCTCTTTTTTGCTGCATGCATCGCTACCACCTACACGCACCACTACAGCCTTCAAATGGTTCCTATGCTGCATCCTGTCAGATTTGAGCTGGGTTCTCCACCACTTGCGTTCCAGTTGCCTACCCCGCTGCTTCAGCCCCCGCAACTCCTCAGTATACCAAGGGGCCATTTTTGAAGCAGGTCGGAAGGGACGCTTAGGAGCAATCATGTCTGCTGCCTTGGTGAGTTCCCTATTCTAGGTTCCCACCAGGGCATCGACAGATTCATTGGCTGCACCAACTTCGAAACCCTCCAAGGCCTTTTGAAATCCTACTGGGTCCAGCAGCCTTTTCGGACGGACCATCCTAATAGGTCCAGCACCCCTGCAGGGGTGGATTGTGGCTGTGAGACCAACCTTAACCAGGTAGTAGTCCATCCATGACAATGGGGAAACCACCGGACCCCGCCCCCCCCGCCCCACTCATGGAACACCTCCCTGATCCGAACAAAAGACCAAATTGAGTGTGTGGCCGGCAACATGAGTTGGTTCAGAAACTAATTGGGATAGACCCATAGTTGTCATGGCTGCTATGAACTCCTGAGCCGCACCAGACAAGTCCCCCAGCACCAAAAGTCTAGGAGACTCTAACACCAACTCCACGACCAGCTCTGTCAGCTCAGTTAAGGAGTTAGTTGGGCAGAGAGGTAGATGGTACACCAGCAGAATCCCCAATCTATCCCTAGTTTCCAGCCTCAAAAGTATACATTTAATATAAGTCAAATGTCTCACAGGAGTCTTGCTAAGAGAGATGGTATCCTTATGGACCACAGCCACTCCACACACACACACCCCAACGCCCACTTCCCCATGCCTGCTCCACAACAGAGTTGCCTGGTGGAACAGATGCTCTTAGGAACAGATGCTCTTAATATATGAACTGCTTAAAAACCCTTTTTTTTTAGCATATTGTTACATGCTCCCCACTTTCAAGTGGTGAGAAGTTCCAGGGCCAGAGCTACATGATTTAGTTTCCTTTGGATGGAAGGAGCAATGGAGACTCAGGAATGTGTTCCATTTGATTTATAAACAGCCAAGCTATGCACAGGTGGAGGCAAACAGGCACTCTTGCAAGGCAGAATGTCCACTGTTCCCCCCTGAGAGGGGACCTGCACCTTCAAGGTACAATTTCTCTTTCATGTCCACCCCACCCCCATAGCTGAAACCTGGAATGGCATTGCAGCTGGGGATCCTGACTAAAGGTTCAACATATTGACACACACATGTGCGTGTGTTTAAAACCTATGCCAAAACAGGAACATACCCTCCAAACAACAGAACCATTATGAATGGGTATTAAATCATTCTGTATGTATATAAATATATATAAAGGATGATCAGGTAATCTGGAAATTATATGCAAGAACTGTGTATGTTTGAGGCAGGCAAGCATTGAATATGGAAGGAAAAAGCAACTGCTTCAAGTGACTGAAAGGGTGGAAACCGTTCTTTCCCAAGCACTGCCACTTTCCTTTCATTTCTGATGTTGCGTTTTGTGGTCAGAGACCACACACTTGCTTGACTGCCTGCCTCCCAACCCTCCACACACAGACATGTTTTGCTGAGCTATTTTAAACACACAAGAATAGATCTTATGGTGATAGGTACTTTGGAAAAACCACAGTGCCTGAGCACAATTACAGACTCACAGCTTGATGGGGCTTCTCAACACCAAATCAAGGTAACTCTTGGCGGGCATTACATGGGGGCAGAGATGGCTGGACCATTTTGTCTAAATCAGATTTTAAGTGTTAGTGTGTGTGTGTGTGTGTGTGTGTGTGTACTAATTCAAATTTGAGACACAATACTTAGTTCTTTGCTTTCTGAAGAATCTGTAGAGTGTATGATTGAAATCAATATTCCAGGCCTTTTCAGATGCCCAATATTTTTATACACCACACAATTACCTCAAACCATCTTCCAAGTCTTTGATGGGCAACAAGAACTCATCCTACATTGTGCTTTTCTGGAGAAGACCAAAATAAAAGAATAATTTTTAAAAAGAAGCACCACTGAGGGTGGGTGGAAGATCCTGCTAAGAGAGCTGGTCTTGTGGTAGCAAGCATGACTTATCCCCTTAGCTAAGTAGGGTCTGTCCTGGTTGCATATGAATGGGAGACTACATGTGTGAGCACTAAAAGATATTCCCCTCAGGGGATGGAGCCGCTCTGGGAAGAACATCTAGGTTCCAAGTTTCCTTCCTGGCATCTCCAAGATAGGGCTGGGAGAAATTCCTGCCTGCAACCTTGGAGAAGCTACTGACTGTCTGTGAAGATAATACTGAGCTAGATGGACTGATGGTCTGACTCAGTATATAGCAGCTTCCTATGTTCCTATGAAAGATCCCCATTACTAACACAGTACTTGGAAATGCGCTCTGGTAGGAACAGTGCAGCACCTCACTCAGGTGCTAGGTGGCACTGTGTGTCTATGTTTTGAGGCCGGTCGGATACTATTCAACATAGGAATGGAGCAGCAATATAGCACTCAACTGTGCAGGGCAACTCACTATTTCCTTATTGAAATCTTTACAGCACCCCTGCCAGGCAGATCAGTATTATTCCCCCATAGATGTGGTGGTGGGTGGGATCGAGGCTTGTATCAGGATCGCTTTTATGCACTGTTCTTTAACCAATATGCCTATGGACTGAAATTAGCAGCTTGTGGGAGGGGGAAGAAGAGGTGTGGACTGAACACATCAGCAAATGATGCATCTGCAGAGGTGTGAACAGAGTCAAGAGACTGAAGAATGGTGGATTGCTAATGCAATGGTGCCATTCCAGAAACAAGATTAGCCAGTTGGAGCTTCCAGTTCTGGAGATAAATTCCAATAGGGAGGATTTTGTAAGCATCCTTACTCTTACCTAGTTAAAAGCCTTTCGAAACAAATTATGGCAGGAAGCAACATCCAAGCAAATATGATGTGCTCTGGCATTTTTAATTGAAATAGGAGTGGGGTGTGTGTGTGTGTGTGAGAAAGTGTGTGTGAGAATGTACTTGTGCTGTGTTTAAGCCACTGCCACCTAAAGAACAAATCAACCAGAGCAAGAAGCCTTGCAGTCCTAGTTATTGCAAACCATGTGTCTGTCTCTGCCCAAAGTGAGCCAACTGCATATCATGCAACATCTGTAAGACATTAGGCATTTCCTAAATTCCAACAACCTGAATACATTCAAGAAAAACTATTTCCCCTCTTGATGGCATGCAGATCAAATTTACAATAGCAACCTTTTTTTATACGAATGCACTGGCATAACTCAAAACACTGTTGTGCGAGAGATTAAGAGGACTCTTGGGAGGATAGAACATTTATTGCCTAGACGAGAGGAAGGCAGGTAAAACACACGCATGCACACACTGCTGACACTAAGTGATAGCAACACCAGGCTCAAGGCTTCTGGAAAACACAACTGATCTCCTCCCCTGTCTCGAGAAGCATTATAAGGGGCTCAATTCAGCCTCAGGAAGGGCTGGATTAGAATATTTAAGCCTAAACTCCTCTTTGACATACCAGTTTTCTGTTTGTAGGATTATTCTGTGAGAAAGCCTTCACCTGTAGCCTGAAGTGGTATGACAAAGACTAGATTTTCCCTGTGTCAGTGAGAACTAGGCCTTGGGCACTATGCTACACCAACTGCAACTATTCAGTAGGGCAAATTTAAGAATTCATCAAAAATGCTTCTGATGTTCTGTGGAGTGAGAGTACCTCAGGCATGTACCTCAGGAGAGCTGGGCTTGTGGTAGTAAGCATGACTTGTCCCTTTTGCTAAGCAGGGTCCACCCTGGTTGATATTCCCCTTAGGGATGGAGCCACTCTGGGAAGAGCACCTGCCTGCTTGCATGCACAATGTTCCAAATTCCTTCCCTGGCATCTCCAAGAGAGGGCTGAGAGAGACTCCTGCCTACAGCCTTGGAGAAGCCGCTGCCAAGCTGTGTAGACCAATGGTTCTCAACTAGGGTTCCTCCAGATGTTGCTGAACTACAACTCCCAGAATCCCCAGCAGGGCTGTCCCTAGGGGGGCACAGGGCGAATCAGCATGTGCAGGGCCTAGCATGTGCAGGCCCCCTTAACATTTTTAAAATCTCTGTATATTAAATCTAATATACATCATATGTAACACACACATACAAACATGCCAGTTTTTAGACATATACATAACTTATTCCAAAACTGAATTCTCTTGCAATAAAAATCTTATTTTGAAGGAAGACACTTAGATTCCCAACATGACTGTACATTTAGTGCAAGGGTAGGTATCATTTTGAACAAGGCACTCCACAATTTTGCATGGAGGCAGAATTAATTAATTAATTTGAGAAGTGCTTGGTTTTAAATGAATTACCTCTCACTAGAATCAGTTATAGGGAATTAGACTGAACTCTTTTACACTAACTGTACTAGATTGTAGTTAAGTATTAAGTTAGAGTTAAGTAAGACGCTGATTTTAAAAACAAATCTCTTTTACTTTAGTGACTACTGTTTTTAGGATTTATTCTGAATTAATTATTTCAGAAATTAACGAGTTCACAATAATCTGGAATAATCTATAAGCATTCTAACAGAAAAATCTAATTTGAAGCCAAAATTACAGCCTGATGGAAAGTACTGTCCATCCAAATAATTGACAGAATGCCCACTGCTCCTCCATTTCAAAGGAAGAAAACAAACAGTCTGTGAGCATTGCATTGTACTCCAACAATATAATATCCAATACATAATTGAATTGCTTACAATGCATCTAGGCACACTTAACTCAAAGTTCGAAGGTGTATGGTTATAATTAAATAATCTATTATACATTTTGAATAATTTGTGCAAAATAAAGTCACAAATAAATATAACTATCAGATTGTAACTGTTATTTTTCTCAACAGATGTCTACCACTCAGTAATCAGATCAGTAACTCCAAAACCACATCATGCCCAAAAGAAACTGACTCCCACCCCCGCCCTGCCCACCCCTCAGATTCACATTTGCCATGTATGGCCACTATTCAATAAAATGATTAACATTTGCAGTGCAGAGCAACATTGAAATTCAGCTCTTTTCTCAATGTGATATTATATTTGAATAGAACTCCCCCAGCATGCCTGAAAAATATATCATTTGGGCTTTTCAAATGTTTCGGGAGAACGCTAAAAACCATCTTCAAGAGGGGAGAAGGTTGAGCACCCAGAGACGAAAAAACAAAAAACTACAGACTGTGCCTTGGCTAGTTCCCTCCCTTTGCATGTTTTTTAAAAAGCCTGGAAGAAGGTTCTTGAGGCCACAAACAGCAACCGAACTCACAAGAATGTAAGGTAGATATAGAAACAAGTATATATTTGCAAATATGCATGAACAGAAAAACATTTCAACATGCAACTTAACAAATTCCCACCCGCCCACATGTTTCTGCCCCCACCTCTAAAGGAGCCAACGCAGCTGAATTTGCAGGCATGGATGTAAAGACAAGTCTCCTTAAGCAGACACACTCGCTGAAACATGATTCCAGCATGATTTCCAGCATTCCCAAAGACCCCAGGTCCCCCAGCCCAGTCAGCCCACAGGAGAGGAGAGGAGAGTGGAGGGACAATAACAGAGACTCAATGATTTACCGGCTGGCTGGCTGGCTGGCTTGGTCTCAGTCGCTGGTCTCTAGGCTCCCTGCTGCCCGCAGAGGAGGAGAGCCACTGCTCTGTGCCGGCTGCTGCTATGCCTGTGTACGCAGCAGCTCCAGAGTCCGGCCAGTCACTGCCACTCCACACTCTACCAGCTCCCTCCAAGCCCCCCCCCCCCAGCACAGCACTTCCGTCTCCAGCCACTCCGCCCTTCATTCTCGCCTCCTTAGCCTGCCTGCCCCGTGACTATAAATGTACTTGCCGGCTGCCTGCGAGCCACGGGATGATCGCGTGCCTCAAGGCTCAGTGTGCAGGCTAAGAGAGGAGAGGAGCCAGGCAGAGAGCAGGGCAGCCAGTGACGACGGCATCAGATCGGCGACCCTACCCAGCGTCATCTGGGAGCAGCACGGAAGCGTGAGGCTGCCTGCCTGCTGCCGAGTGAGCGAGTGGAGAGCCGGATGCTCGCTGCTCGCTCGAGCCCCCTCCCCACCCCCAGTACAGATTCACTGCCACTGCGGCTACTGTGCTGGGCTCTGCGCGAGGCTGCCCCTGGGCTGAGCGAGTGAGCGAGCAGAGAGGCAGGCTGCTGTTTGCCGCTTGCTTGGAGCCCCCCCCTCCGCCAAGTATATAATGACGGGCGGTCGCAGCACTGCGTGGGGCTGCATGCCGAGAGGGCGGCAGGCGCTCTGTGGAGTCACTGGTGTGCCATGAGGCCCTGCCACTGCTGCTGCCTCACAGGGACTGTTCAGCGGTGGGGTCCAGGGCAATGGCCCCGGTCGCCCCACCCTAAGGAAAGGCCTGATCCCCCTCTACAATTTATTGTGGCTGGGGATGCTGGGAGTTGTAGTTCAGCAACATCTGGAGGAACCCTGGCTGGGAACCACTAGTGTAGACAAAACTGAGCAAGATGGAGCTATAGTTCGACTCGGTATATGGCGGCACCCTGTGTCCCTATGTTTTGAATTTATAGACCTTCTACTGACTGTGGACAACTGTACACAGAGAACCTCAAAGTCTGTATCGCTGCATGCACACAACACTGCAGATCAGCAACTGCCAATATATATCTGCTATGCTTCTTGTGTTGCAACAGCCCTCCAGAATGCAATCACTGAGCAGAGTCTCTAAGGAATCATCAATATGGAATGTATTACCTCGAAAAAGGGTAAGGCAATGCTGAGGAAGTACACTGGGGACACAAAGCCTTGTATAATGCATTTCTCAAGGCCAGAAAGAGGAACATGATCATGAGAAGCACAGTATAAGATTGCCCTCCATTGGCAGGAATATTTATAAAAAGTGTTCCATAGAATTCCTTTTTACATCAGAAATTCAGCAATGTGTCATACAAGTTCTTATTCATTCTCATACATTTAGCCCCTCAAACCCTCACATCACATTGTAGAAGCACTAGTAATTATACACACTCTAGAAAATTGCATTAAAGTATTATGTTGTCTCTATAACATGGTTTCTCTGATACCACCTATACCCTGTCCTTCAGACCTGGAGACTTAAGACTACTTTCACATTATATTGGTGTTGGGATTGCCACTGAGAACCTGATATGAGCTGTGTGTGGACAGCCTTCTTGATGTACTTGTATCACAGGAACATAGGAAACTGCCATATACTGAGTCAGACCATTGGTCTATCTAGCTCAGTATTGTCTTCACAGACTGGCAGCGGCTTCTCCAAGGTTGCAGGCAGGAATCTCTCTCAGCCCTATCTTGGAGAAGCCAGGGAGGGGACTTGAAACCTTCTGCTCTTCTCAGAGCGGCTTCATCCCCTGAGGGGAATATCTTGCAGTGCCAACACATCAAGTCTCCCATTCAGATACAACCAGGGCAGACCTTGCTTAGCTATGGGGACAAGTCATGCTTGCTACCACAAGACCAGCTCTCCTCTCCATGACCAGCTCTCCTCTTCAAGCATTACCAGTATGATTTGGTCAATTTTAACTTTGCCATTCACTTCCAGGAGGGTTTTCTGGCATGGAAAGCATTGATTCAAGCCACAGGGCACCACAAAGTGGTTAGATACCGAGGTCATTCACACAACCAAAAACTGTGTTCTACCCTGGTTTGGCTCCCAAACCCAGGTAGAACACAGTTTTTGGTTGTGTAAATGACTTCATTGTATGCTTAGCTTGTGTCCTACTTGGCCTTTCTTCA
Source organism: Hemicordylus capensis (assembly GCF_027244095.1). NCBI lineage: Eukaryota > Metazoa > Chordata > Lepidosauria > Squamata > Cordylidae > Hemicordylus > Hemicordylus capensis. The sequence goes on from NC_069657.1 coordinate 258,588,325, forward strand.
TCTGGGAAAAAAACAGATTTATGATGAGGCTCATAAAAGAATGCTTATAATTTCACTGAAGTTTTCAAACATTCTTTTAAGCTTTCTGGCTACTTAATTGGATCAGAATCATAAATCTATGCTACCGTTAAAAATATTTTTTCCACTACTATAGTAATAGAGTAGGATATTACTCCTGTTTTTACTAAGGATAAGACACCCCAAGGATGTAATATATCTTTTTATGGAAACATTTCATATGAATAAGTTCAGTATTGCCTACCATGTTTTGAGCTGAAATGCTCTCTTTCAGAGGCAATTCTTAAGTAAATAAACTTTGATCACCTTAGGTTGTGATCACAACCTATGAAATGCATCAGTAAAAAGCTATATTAAATAAATTCATTGACATCTACCAGGACCTTTGGGAGTCTCCCCCCCACCTTTCATTTCTGATTTGTGGTGCTGCGTCATTTTTCTCTCTCTTCTCTCTTTGTTCCAGAAACGAGGTTCCAAAAATGCAAGTGTTTTGTTCTGCTCATATATAGGCTATGGACAAATCAGTTGTATTGGCTCATGAAAAAGTCTGATGATCTGTTTCACCTCCCCGCCCCACCTCCTTCTGACCCAAACCAGCTAGAAAGGAAGTATTAGAGATCTTACCTTGTGTGGTTCCATCTAATCCCATGACACATTTCATGGCTCTTATGATTTGTTCCACCACAGGAGGACACATAGATGTAGCATATGTGGCGCTATGGGAATGAGTCCGTAAGTAGTCCACTAATTCCTTAACAGAAAACACATATAAAATTTCAGTGTAGATATTCAAACAGCACCCTTTCTTTCTTTCTTTCTTTCTTTCTTTCTTTCTTTCTTTCTTTCTTTCTTTCTTTCTAATGGGGTATAAATCTATAGATAACAAGCACAATTTGATCAAGAACTAGCAGTGCAGAGGTTGAAGATTTTTGCAAAATTACCGCGTGTTGAAATAAAAAACAGCTCAAAGTAGGTTACTGATCTTGCTCCATAAACTAAGTTAATAAACTGTTTGTCTCATTGCACAATGAAATCCTGCTTTGGCAAATCAGAATTTTTGAAGTCTTCCTCAAGCAACAATCTTACAGTAATCGCCTGAGGGCAAGGGCAAGGTAACCATATTTCCATTTTGTCTTGCAGGGAAGGAGGAACACAGTCACAGTCAAGAATGTTATCGTTGCTGGACCATTCGAACGGGATCCTTCCATCCATCACATACGTAGTAATAGGAATTGTCATTATATGGGTATTTTGTTAAGGTCAACATTTTACATCTTCTATCCCATTTGTTAAGGTCATTTTGTTAAGGTCAATAATTTCCCCCCTTTCCCTCTGATTTCATGGTTCTATTTCCCCATCTTTCTTCTTCAGAATGGGACTATCCATCCTGAATCCTCAGGATGTGTGGATATGTGTGTGCTGAATAAATCTAAACACATTAAATGTATACACCCAATAAGCAGCATAATGCACAGCATCCAGTTATGGTATTTTAAAACATAGGACAGTTAAATGTTAAAGCTAGAGAGATACCATAACAGATATAGAGATTTTATTAATACTCCATTTCAAATGAGCTTACTACTAATTAGGTATCGCACAGGAATCATGTTTAATAAAATGAACTGCTAATCCCCTGGCCCTGCCTCCAAGGCAAGAACTTATGAAACAGCCCTAAGTCTCTCTCCCACTACCTGTAGTGCAATGTGTGATCATTTCAAAGAAGTCAGTACCTCAGGCTATGTTATGTAAACAAATATATCAGAATACAAGAGCTTCCCCCTGATTTTCTACACGGGCAAAAATCATGCTCACAGATAGGGTAGCTAATTCAATCATAAACAATGCATGAACTGCAAATCTACAGGTCACTCACCTGTAACTTTGGTTCTTCTAGTGGTCATCTGTACTCCTACACAAATGCGCTATACACCTGTGCAGAGACCTCGTCGGAATTTAACAAGCTCAATTCTCCTGCTTTGGGCGGGAACCCCTCCCCCAGCCTCTATATGCGGCTGCACTACTCCTCATTACTCAGTCACAGAGTCCAGTTTCAGTGAACCCTGCTGGGAGGATGAGAGGGTGTGTAGAAGTACAGATGACCACTAGAAGAACCAAAGTTATAGGTGAGTAACCTGTAGTTCTTTGACGTGGTCTCTGTCTTCTACACACATGGACACATAACAAGCAAGCACCTAAGGAGGAGGGAAGCACAGAAGCAAATATAATTTGCCAGAATTTTTTATTGCAGAAACAAGTTCATTAACTGAAAATGGATTGCAGGACACTCCTGACAAATACAGCATCATTCCGTGCTCTGGTATCAATCACATAATGACGGATAAAGGAATGGGGCGAAGCCCAAGTAGCTGCCTGACATATAGCGTCCAACGGGACCACCTGATCAAAGGCCACAGAGGCCGCCATTGACTGAACAGAGTGTGCCTTTATAGTTGCAGGCAACTGCTTATGAGCCAATTGATAACAAAGTTCAATTGTGGAAACTATCCACCTAGACATGGATTGGGCCGAGACTTGGAGACCTTTACGGGGCTCATCATAAGGAAGGAGATTTTCTCCACTCAGCAGACCTCTGAACACAGAAGGACAATGCCCTTCAAACATCTAGATGGTGTAACCTCCTTTCCGCATCCGATGAAAGATTTGGAAAAAACACGGGCAAAGTGACCAACGGTGAAACATGGACACCACTTTGGGCAAGAACTTGATGTCCGTCCTGAGCATGACCTTGTCCTTATGGAACTGAAGGTATGGCTGGTCAGCCCTCAGGGCTCGCAACTCACTTACCCTCCTGGTGGAGGTAATGGGCACCAAAAAGGCGACTTTCAAGGTCAGGAGATGAGGATCTATTGAAGCCAAAGGCTGAAATGGTGGCCATAGTAGACCAGCCAATACTTCTGACACATCCCAAGCCGGTGACTTAACCGGATCGTCTGGGAACATGTGTGCTAAAACATTTTAGAAAACTTTTTACCACTGGATCTTTAAACCACGAAGTCCGGTCAGAGGGAGAATGTGCCTCAATGGCAGCCAAATACACCTTAAGGGATGAAAGCTTTAAACCAGATTCCTTAAGGGACAATAGATAATTACAGATATCCTGTACAGATAGATTAAAGGTATCAAACCTATTCAAGGAAGTGAAGGGAGTGAAATGAGTCCACTTGTGATCATATGACTTCTGTGTGGACTGCTTTCTAGCAGCAACCAAAACTTCCTTAAGTCTCAACGGGAAGTCGGCAGGACCTGCCACACAGTCAGATGGAGGTACCGAACAATGGGTGGAGCACCTGTCCCTGTTCCTGAGACAGCAGATCCGGCTGAACAGGTAGGCATTGCCAGTTCCTCGCCAAGTGCATCAGGGTCGGAAACCAAGGCCTCCTAGGCCATCACGGGGCTATCAGGAGTGCCCTGGCCAGATCCACTCTGAGTTTGCGCAGGACCCTTGGAATGAGGGGAAACGGGGGAAACACATAGAGAAGAGGACCTGTCCAAGACAGGACGAAGGCATCGCCCAGAGAGCCTTTGCCTTCTCCTCCCTTGAAGCAGTAGAGGGCACACTGTGTATTGTCCCGGGAAGCAAACAGGTCCAGAGTTGGGACCCCCCAATTTACAAATATGTCCCTCAGATCACTTTGATGCAATGCCCACTCGTAGGAGACTACTGTCATTCTGCTTAGATTGTCTGCCTGGACATTCAATGCACCCTGAATATGGACTGCTTGAGGCGACACCGCATGTGCCATGCACCAATGCCATAGGTCTAGTGCCAGAAACAGCAGGCTCCTTGAGGACATGCCTCCCTGTTGACTGACACAGGCTTTTTCCGTCGTATTGTCTATTTGTATTAGCACTGAATGATCCCCAATTAGAGGCAGGAAGCCTTTGAGCATTGAAAATGGCCAACAGCTCCAGATAATTGATGTGTCAAGTCCTCTCCTTGGGGGACCAGTGTCCACTCAGATGAAGCCCTTCCAGGTGTGCTCCCCAAAGGAGCTCTGATGCATCTGTCATGACCACCCAGCGGGTTCAAGGGGCTTGAAAGGGAGTACCGACACTCAAGTGCCGAAAATCTGTCCACCACTCCACCGGTGCCCATACCCAAGGAGGGGGTGTGCGCTCTAGATGGCCCGGATCCCAAAGGGGATCGAACAAGTCCAAAAACTATCTCTGAATGACACGCAGTCGAAGACGCGCTTGAGGTAGAACGTATGTAGTCGAGGCCATGTGGCCCAACAGGTGCTGTATGGAATGTATAGTCTATAGGCCACCGGCTAGAAAAATGGCAGTGAGTCTCCAAAAGTAATTATACGGCCCATTGGAAGGAAGACTTTTTCCAAGGTTGTGTCAAATATCAGCCCAATGAATTGAATTTGATGGGTGGGTTCCAGATGAGATTTTTTGAAGTTGATTTGGAAACCCAGCTCCTGCAGAGTATCCACCACGATCTCGAGAGCATCCAGCACCACATGCCTGGTGCTCGCCATGATGAGCCAACTGTCTAGATACGGCAGCACCTGCAAGTTCTGCTCCTGCAGGAACACCATCACCGGGGCCAGACATTTTGTAAAGACCCTCGGTATGGTTGTGAGGCCAAACGGCAAGGCCTTGAATTGATAGGAGATCCCCCTGATCTGAAACCATAAGAATTATCGATGCTGAGGGCATATTGAAATGTGATAGCACGTATCTTTTAAGTCCAGGGAGACCATCCACATGTTTCTGTCCAGAAAGATCATAATGGTCTGTACGAACCTTTTGTAGACCAAATGTTTATTCAGAGCCCTGAGGTCTAGTATAGGGCACTGACCACCGTCTGGTTTTGGCACCAGAAAGTACCAGGAATAGAACCCAGGGTTGTCGACTTTCTCGACCGCGTCCTTTTCCAGGAGAGCAGCGACCTCTTGATCCAACTCCAGGGTGTAAGGAGTCACCACAATCCCAGACACCGGTCGTGGCCTGCAAAACTCTAAGGCATAGCTCAGGCATATAACCGGGAGAACCCACTGGTCTGTAGTCACTTTGTCCCAGCTCGCCAAGAATGGAGCCAGGTGGGTCCTGAAGCACCCCAAGTCATTGGTTCTTCTGGGGAATGTTTGGGCACTGTTTTTGAAAGGCCGGTTTACTGGGCTGGCCACTCGACTTGTATCTTGACTGGAACTTGTTGCCATAAAAGGACCATTCTGAAGGTGACTGTTGCTGGGACAGGGCCTTCTGCGGTTGATAAGGCAACCGCTTAGCAGTCCTCTGTGTCTTGCTAGTTGGTGAATCATATGACATGGAGCGTGCTGTGCTCCTAAACCTTTGTACCTTCTGGAGTGTATGATCAGTCTGTTCAGAGAAGAGCCTAGAGCCTTCAAGGGCAGGTCTTTGACCCTAGCCCGGGCCTCATAGTGCAGTTCCGATGACCGCAACCAAGCCTGTCATCTGAGAGCCACTGATGTGGCCATCACTTTAGCCGTTCATTCTACCAAATGTCGGACTGAATAAAGTTCTTGTTTGGCCACTTGAATAGCCTCATGGGCAAACAATTTGGCTGGATCCCTCTTGTCATGTGGGAGGAGATCCAGAAAGGGACTCACCTTCTCCCATAAAAAATGATTATATATGGCGTTATAAGCCTGATCATTGGCCACTCATAAATGTAGGACTGAGGCCGAGTGAGGTCGCCTCCCAAACGAGTCCAACTTTCTGCCCTCTTTGTCATTCAGTGCCAACTGGCTGTGGCCCCTTGTTCTTTGCAGGGACGCCTCCACGATGATTGAATTCAGGGTGGGTGGTTCTTCAGAAAGGATGTCTCATTGTCCAACTGCACCCTATAGAAATTTTCTAGATGCCTGTTAGGTTGGGAAAGTGTCGTCGGTTTCTTTCAGTGACCCCGAATGACTTTTAGCAATGACAGATCCAGAGGCAAAGCAGCAAACCTTGGCCTAGGAATCCATAAGTCTGAACAACGGGTCCAGCTCTCCTTTCTGTTGGCTCCCCAGGTTCACTCCCAAGGCTGAAGCTATTCGCGTCACATACGCTGTATACAGCTTGAGGTCCTCTGACTGGGAGACTGGCTTTGAGTCAGACTGGACGTTGAGCGAGGACGATCCCAGAGAAACAACCTCAGAGTCCTGTGAGCTATCATTGCTCTCATATTCTGGTTCTAGTGGAGCTAAAGAGTCCTGTGCTATGGGCGTCGCACCCGAAGGGGAGCTCGGCTTGCTACCTTGATTGTCCGGTACCAAAGTGGAAAGTCCTGTAGGCGGCACCTGGGAAGGTGAGGTGGCCTGAGGTATAACCAGAATCAAAGGGGGTGGTTCGTGACACTCTGCATGGTCCCTCAGGGAGCGTTGCGGTGAGTGGGAATGAGACCTCCCTTCCAAATGAGAGGAGGGTTCTGGCCAACACCTCATTGCCAAGTGTCTCCCATATGCAGGGTCCTCTGAGTAGCAGGACCCATAGCGGGAATGAGCATAATCAGAATAGTGAGACTGGTAGTCCATTTGGTATCAGGGGAGCGATACTCTGTCACCCAGTATCGATCCTGATAAGACTGGTTGCGCCGGTCACAGGATTAGTTCTATCTGTAAGTCGAGGAGCGTTCTTAAGGTCCCCAACGGGTACCACGATCCCTAAGGGGAACATGCTCTTGTTGGGCCCGAGTGGGCGACTGTCTCCTAGGCAGCCATGAGGCATCTTCTGCTGAACTGGTCAGCGAATACGCCTCCTCTGATGAAGCATATCCTGGTTCCTCCGTCGCCACCAAAAGTTCTCTACTCAACCAAGTTCGATCTTGGGTCATGTTGAACGATTCCATCACCACAGGTGAGCTAGGCTGCGTGGACACAGATGATCTTTGCACGGTATGATCTGAGGCCACTTTAGTCTTCTTGGCCACAGGGGCCTCCAATGCAAGAACCTCCTCCACCTTCTTCTTGGGTATAGGAGGGAGGTGATGATCCGCCGGCAAGTCTCGATGTAATTTCAGCTTCTTCTTTTTCAACTTCAGTACCGATCCTGAGAGATCCAAGGAGGACTTAGGTACCATAGGCACCGGGCACTGAGGAAGACCCTCCAAGCGTGCGTACTCACTCAAAGTCTCTGATGGTTGAGCATCAGAGGGAGTCGAAACCAGTATTGAGGCCAGGTTTTCGGTCTCCACAGGAGCAGAGACTGCACGCTCTGATTGCACCAACGAAGCCATCTTCATTTATTGCTTCAGCGACAAGGCTTCCGAAGAACGGAGAGCCAGATCCCACAGGGTTGCGTGCAGGTGAGAAGCCCTATTTTTGCGAACCTGCTTTGTTAACTTCTGGCAATGAAGACAGGTCTTGACAATGTGGGATTCCCCCAAGCACAAGAGACACTCAATATGGTATCGGGGGAAGGGATCTTAGATCCACACCGAACACACTTTCGAAGTTCGTTGTGCCCAGCATAAACGCTGAAGGTCGGCCAGCCACCACGCTCCATCCTGGCTGGGATCAGAGCTCCAAAGTAGGGGAAAATCGGCAAAAAACAAAATGCAAAGAACAGAAACGCTACTATGTGGAGAATAAAGACAATTAAGAAAGAAATCAAAGAAGCAGGAAGAAAAACAACAAGGGGATAGCTGAATCCTACTCGTTGCCGAGTTGTAGACTCCACGATATTCACTGAAGCTCAGATGAAGAAAGACTAGGGGATGAGGAGTGGTGCAGCCACATATAGTGGCTGGGGGCAGGGTTCCTGCCCAAAGCAGGAGAATTGAGCTTGTTAGATTCCGACGAGGTCTCTGTGCAGGTGCATAGCCTGTTTGTGTAGAAGACAGAGACCAGGAATATAACAATGCTAAGCACACTGTGCATCTAATGTCATATTCAGCTGCATCTAATCCTCTGGCGGGACCTGCAGATAATTTCTATGCAGCTGTACCTGTTCCTGACATGACCTCACTGAGCAATCTTCATAGCAATCATAGGGCTTCTGAGAGCACAGTAACATACTCACAGCAGAAACGTATAATTAAAGCCTTCTCAAACCAGAGAAATCCGGAGGCATTTCTAGTGTTGGGAGAACCAGTTACTGACATGCAATTCTATTGCTTCATTTTCATCTCTACATTGTCATGACTTATCATTGTTGATTTCAAAAGGACATATTGAGCCTAGTCTCACGAGCAGCCTAACTGCTCATGTACAGCACTGGGATCAATTGTGATCCCTTTGCTGCCGTGGTGCCTAACCCTACTTTTAAACCTGGCTGTTAGCCAGGGTTAAGGGTTCAGCTGGGTGTGGCTGCAGGCAGCCTGAGCAGACACAGAGATGGGCACCTAGAGTACCCATCTCACAATGGTATCTCCCAATGCACTGCACTCATCACATGGTGCACTGTGGGATATCTGGAGGCCTCCGGAGATCCGTGCTGCTTGGAGCAGTGTGGATCATTTGGGCGTATAAGCTGTACTCCCAGCAGCATCTTCTTGCTCATCTGGAAGGTTAGTTGTACCCTGCCTTCCCCCCCACCCCACTGCTTGATCGTGTGGATAGCCTTATTATGTACGATTTGTGTGTAGCCCAACAGAATGAGAAAGTGATTTAAGTTAGTTGAATGTCAGAAGACATCAAAACCATTACTTACAACCACCAAGAGTCTTCTAATAGCTGAATATTTGTTACGTGATACTCAAGTCAGCAAGGTGTGAACAGACTGAAAACACTTTGAGAAGGAAAACAGGGACTCTGGACAGGAACAACAGCACCTGTTCTACACGGTACATGACTTGGGAGGGTATCAGTGGTATGGATGCACAACTGGACCACGCGAAGAGGTCGTTCACATGACCACAGTGGGGGTGGGCTGGGGAGAAGGCAGGAGCCTACCTGCCTTCCCCCAGATGACCACAGCCAGATCAGGCTCCGCCACCCACATGCCCACCAGTGATGCGTGTTGAGACAAGCAGTGATTGGGGGGTGGGGGAAGAAGCCAGGCCACCAGGTATCCCATAATGGGGCAGCTCCATGCTGCCCAGCCATTCCTTCCCTCGACCTCTATGAAGATGACTGCTGGCAGCCTGGGAGCAGCTGCGGGCAGCATGGGCAACCAGAAGACCAGGTGTGAAGTAGGAGGCATGTGCTTGCCCTCCTACCTCACTTTTAGCCTGGGTTCTAAATCAGGGCTACCCAGGGGAGGGGTTCTGGGGCTTCTCACGACCAGCCTACCTGGATTGTCCCTCTCCCACCCAGGTAGGGCTGGTCATGAGAACAACCTCAGGAACTACCTCGAAGTATTTCAAAACCTAACCCCAACAGGTGCCCAAGGGTGCAAGACACAAATACAAAACCAAGGCAATCCTCGTGCAAAATTTGGGCAGCAGCAGGATTTTCTAGGAGCCAGACAGGGGAAACTTGCTTTCTGATCTCCACAGCAATCCAGGTACCATTTGCCAAGCTCAACCTTTTAAAAAGAGATACTAGAAGCTGCTGATCACCTGGGCTTTTGAATGCTTTTAAATGCCCAAGATGGTTGCCATTACCTTTTTGCCAGCTATGTATCCTCCAGCTGCTCCAAAGCTTTTAGTAAATGTTCCCATCAGCACATCGACATCGTTAGGGTCCATTCCAAAGTACTCCACGACTCCCCTGCCCGTTGGGCCGATAGCACCTATGCTGTGAGCTTCGTCCAAGTAGAGGTAGGCTTTATATTTTCTCTTCAAGGCAACTATTTCTGGCAAGCGAACAATGGAGCCTTCCATACTATGGGAACAAAACTGCTGATGAAGCCTGAACACTCATTTTTTGGATTCAACCTTAATGACTGCTTCATAAAATGGGCATCATGCAATTGTTTGCACATAAGCAGCTCAATCTTTAGCCTCAGATTAAAATGGGTTAATGTATTGACTTGTGGATAGTCCCCAGGAAGACAAAGAGGCAACAGAGAGTTCTGTGAATCTGGAAAAGCTGGCTTTCGTTATTTGGCCAACCCATAGGGGGTCCAAGGATATGTTCCAAAAGGAAGCCCTCTGCTCTCTTGGTCCAGCCAGGTGTGTGCTGTAAAGGTGTTGCCTACAAAATGTTATATGTTTTGCAACAGCTCTAATCTGGTTGTAAGTATGGGTGGCATTCTGGTCCGGTGCTCCACATAGATTATGATGTGGCAGGCAGGGAAAAGTGTGAGATGAAGAAAATATGGAAAAGCTGGTGTGTTTCCAGCCCTACCTGGGTTGGCCCTTTGGGCAACAGATGTTCACCGTCTCCCTACTACTTCAAGAGCTGAAAACTATCTTTGGGGAAGCAATTCTATCAAGAGGCAACGTAACTTCATTTGGTGGAGAAATGCACAGATTCTGTTGTGGCTTTGGGACAATTTAAGGCATTCTACTATGTACTACCAGTCACCAGCTTACATGCAGGCTAAATTACTCATGAGTGCTCCTACTGAAATTAATGGAAAACGTTTATTTGCTCTATTCATTTCAATGGGAGTACTCAGTGCTAATTTTCTGAAGCCTGCTGCGGGGGGGGGGGGGGTGTATGCTGAGCTTCAGCACGTACCCAGACAATTAGGAGCAGAGGAGGTGGGTTTTCACATTTCTCCCTCCTCTTCAGCAGCAGACATATTGCTAAGGACCCATCGGCTTCAAGCTGGTGATCCTTGGGTGGAGAACAAACAGTAGAGCTGCAGCGTGAGCAGAGCACAACTATAACTGAGTTGTGCTCAACTATAATTGAGCAGGCGTGCTCAAGTTGTCTGCCCCCAGGGCCTGCCGAGGCCCACTCTTGTCATCCCCATCGCTGCCACTCACCCACTGCAAGGCCCCCCTGCCACACCGCCAAATCCTCCGTCTATCACGATTATCATGTGGGGACTGGCACTAGCCCCTCTGCAATGCCCCCTGCTTTGTTGCCGCTGCCTCCTCCTGCCAGCGGCTTTCATTTCCCCACCAGCTCTTGCAGTGCCGAGGAAGCAGCCTGCCTGCTCAGTGATGCAAAAGCCGCCTGGGGAAAGGGCCGTGGGTGTGCATGTGCCCCGATGCTGGGTGCATGGGCAGATGGGAAAATGAGGGCTAGAAGTGGTGGCAGCAGACTGAGACAGTGACGGCAGGAGGCGGAGGCAAGGCAGGCAGTGGCGTGGAGGGGCTAGCACTGCCCCTTACATGAGAAAAGAGGGGAACGGCGGGGGCGGGTTGGTGGAGCAGCAGAGGGCTTCGGTGCTGGGATGGGAGGCACCACAGCATTCAGAACACAGGCCGCTAGAGGGCTTCTTATGCCTCTGCGTGTGTGGAGGCAGGAGCGTTCCGAGTACCTCCTCTTGAGAATCCCTAGGGGAGTGGTGGGCAATCCCTTGCTGGTATCCCTTGATCCCTTCAAACAGAGGTTGGATGGCCACCTCTAGTTCTGGATTCCCTGCACTGAGCAGGGGGATGTACTAGATGACCAAGACCCCCTACAGCATGAGAACCTTTGAGAAGAAAACTACTTGCTAACAGTCACTTTTGTTAAACTTTGCTCCTAATCTATGGGCAGGATCCAAAACACAGGGCAAGAAGCTTTGTGCACCCCAAAGGGCTGGTGTTTCCCAAACAGTAGCACCATTGCTTTCTACCCCCAGCAATGGCAGCTGGCAAACAGGGTCTGCTGTTCAAAGTTAAACACTCGCACTGGGGATGTTCAAGCCTGTGGTTGCTACTGAAGTAGGTCTTTACATTCTGGGCCCTAAGTTTATTTTATTTATGCATAAACGTATCACCTTCAATTCAGCACAATGTGTTTAACAAGTCCTTGGAAGATCATTCTGATAGTTAAAAATCACAGAATTTTTCAGACGCTTTCCCTGAATTTGTATGCCGCTGAGATAATAGAGCACCACATACCTGTAAATTCCCTCTGTTAGAATGAGGATTTTTTTCCATGCTCTTCGACTTCGAGGCTGTCCGTGAATTACTGCATCCTTCAACAACTTCTCTAAGCTCTGCATATCTAGTTGTAAACACAAAGAAGCAAAGTGTTCAACAAATTTTTCAGAGTTTAATCTCCCTGAGTTTTACACCATGCACCTGACAAGAAAGCAAAACCAAAACCAACACCTCTGTATAAAAGACCAATGTTATCGTCTTGGGCTAACATACTGTGCAAGAGTACATGAGCCCAATAAAGTTGTGTTTTGCACACTCCCAGCCCTCTTGGCTATCCTTGCTGTTTCAGCTTTTGCTTTATTATTTCCATTACTGTAATCTTCATCTGTTCATCTTAAGTGCAAACACAGGATTGTTTGTGTCAGCAGCGGTGGGAGAGGAAATTATACCAAGGATACAGGACACTGAATTTGCCAGGAGCAGCACCCCACATGTCCTTAGAGCTGGAAGTTATTGAATAATCTGGCTGTATTGGGAGGATCCCCCGGGATCCCAGTTGGCCTGGCGGAACCACTTCTATTGGCTGGGCAGAACCTCCATTGCCAGGAGCAGCACCCGGAAAGTCCCAGAGTGGGGACTACAGTCCAATAGGTTGTGTGAAGCACCCCGTAGGCCTTGGAACCGAGGACCCTGACCCAATAGTTCATAGCAGTTGTATGCACACATTGCCCAAATGTTACACAAAAGTAAGCTCATTATTTCCAATGAGGTTACTCCCATGTAACATTTTCATGATGGCAATGTGCATGCAACAGTGCTGAACTGATGTACCCTTGCGTGCGGTATGTCAGCCATTGTTTATGGTGAACGTAATCTGGTAGGGATATAAACTAGAAGTCTTTTCTACCACACTCTTTCACACTACATCTCTATTTGGAACAAAGCAGTAACATTGTTTACTGCCCCAAGGGAACACAGTAAGGCTGTGCACTTGTGTTAGTCTGGCAGGCATTATCAGAAGGAGATCTTCAGTGACAGTCAGAACTCTAAGGCAGAACTCCATTGGAGTTCTGACAGTCCTGTTGGTCCAAGTTAAATGGCCAGTGATCCACCTCTCTCCTGAGAGGCACTGAATGGGCCATTTGAAGGGTGCAGGTGCATTTAATTTTTGAATAGCCAATGTACTGCCTCTCAGCTGAGAGGCCATTTAATTTGGTCCAAGTGGAATGTCGGGAAATGGATTTCTGATCAGACACAACCTGATTCAACAATTTTGGGGGATCATGTTGGCCCTCCCAACAATTCTTCTGCTGGTTCGTATCTGACCCTTTTAGGCTGCACAGGCCTAATACATAGCACTCAGACTCCTAGTCCTACTGTTATTGTCCTCTGCATTGTTCACTGAATTGGACTGCATTGATTAACAATTACTTCATGAAGTAACAATACTTTGTTCATGGCTCTCTTTTAGCAGAATGGCTAAAATGAAAATGATTTGAAAAGATATGTCCACTTATGTACTCAGAAGAACCATTCTTGTTCCAAAAACAGAGAAGTCTCCAGCTGTTAGAAGAAAACTCCCACCTAATCCTGATTATGACGATGTCTGTTAAAAATGGCTATGAAAACTAGAAGGAGTCCTGGAGCATCTTATGATTAAAAAGTAAAGTGTAAGCTTTTGTAGACCGCCCCCACCCCTCTGCCCCCGACACTAGTTTAGTCGTTAACAAACAGGCCAGTTTTGTGGATTGAACTTCTACTTCAGGAACAATGATAAATACATGAAAACCAAATGGAAAAGGCAAATGGTTAAATTTTTCCATCCACTGCTGTGGTTTCTGTTGAACTAGCAAGTTATTTTTAGTTTTGGTTCAATATTATTTACCAAGACTATCAGTTCAGACTTATCCAAAAGTGTTTGAACTCATGATAAGGTAATAGTTTGGTGGGAGGAATGATGGATGATAGCAGCGCTATCAGACATCATGAGTCATCTCTCCAGCACCTATTAAGGCCTTTTAAAACATTATCTCATGCCTTTTTAGATTTGTTGTGGGAAACTGGTAAGTTTCTATTCAGGACTGTTTTACCCACAGAATTCCATTATGCTTCTCTACATTTCTAAAAAAGAGAATACTTTTGACGACAGGAGAAGTATCATTTGTTAACAGAAAGGATGGTACTTGAGAGTCATCTTTCCAATGGCAGCCACCAAAAAGTTCTCATGAAAGAAGCAGATCTGAACTACAGACAATTTTTTTCTACACAGGGATAACTCTGGGCGGGCAGCGGCGGCGGGGTGGGGTGGGGGCAGAGTGTTTGCACTGCCTCATATAAAGTGTAGCACAAGCATTTTACTGAAAGCACATCTTTGTACAGCCAACACGCACAGCAGCAACCCAGTCCATAGCTTTTGTGATGAAAACTCTCCTGCTCCACTTTATGCGCATCAGAGTTCTCCTTCTCACAGAAATTATGTAGGAAAAAGGTTATATGTGGAGGTACCTTGAAGAATTCAGTTTCTATTTAGACTTTCCGGTGTGAACTCTTGAACTGCTTTGGAATCTTGCTCAACTGCCTGCCCTTCTTTAAGCACACACAAGGAAAGCCAGGAGAGTAAGACCTCTTGGATCTTTGAGGGGGTCTCTCTCTCTCTCTCTCTCTGTGTTGGTCGGGTTTCAACCCTGCTGTCTCCATTTAGGCGGGGCCTTAGCCTGCCAAATGAAAAGTCAGTGGTACTTCAGCACAGCGGTTTCCAACCGGGGTAACTGAACCCCTGGAGGTACACAGGCTACACAGAACCCATCCACCTCCCTGACTCATTTGCATGCTGCACATTTGGCTCCTGCTCCAGGAGGGGAGGGGGAAGAATGTTGGGCAGCATCTCTCCCTCCTCCTCTCCATGTGACTGGCTATGCATCAGGCTGAGCCTGAGCATCTAGCCAGCCAGTTCCTTGCAGAGGCGGGGCCAGGTTAGGGGTATGCTGTGGAACCCTGGCCATGAAGCTCCAGAGGATGGGAGGAGGAAAGAAGCCACAGTGTGGTTAGGGGGCTGAGTTTTTAGCTCCCACCAGCTTTGGCAAGATTTACTTCTGGGGGTCACAATTCTGAGGTACTTGAGCTGAAGCTTTAAGATAGAAGGGTACGCTTGTTTAAAAAAAAAGGGATGTAAATCCCTGTAGTAGCATATCTCATTCTAGTAGTCAGAATACTCTGTAAATCCTTTGAGTATATTCAAAGTAATTTTTAGAAGCCTAATGAGATGGAATGGTTTATTGGCCAGTCTCAGAACAGATGAACTGATGATGAATAGTGACCCGCTGATCTCCACAAAGGCTTTTTACGAAACAAAGATTAATTCACTTGCCTCAGGCATAGTAGGAACAACACAGCATGGATAAGAAGTAATAAAACTAGATAATGGGAGTGTGTGCATGCATTATACTGTAGCTCTTAATCACAAGTAAGTTCAGCAGATATTGCAAAGTTCAATTAGGTAAAGTATTATATCTATAGCACTGGAGAGCTGCATTTTCAGCCCTCTCCTACTCTGCTGGTCAGATCTTACTTGGAATACTGGCTGACATCCTGATGAAATTACTCAGCAGTACTACTCAGGAGTTACTCTAAAGCAGGGATTCTCAACGTTGGGTCCTCAGATGTTATTGGACTTCAACTCCCATAATTCCTAGCCCCAGTAGCCTTTGGTTGGGGATTTTGGGAGTTGAAGTCCAAAAACATCTGGGGACCCAACGTTGAGAATCCCTGCTCTAAAGGACGAGTACATTTCAATAGGACTTCCTCTAGTGATGGCTGGCATTTTGTGCCATGCAACAGGGGTGGTTCTGAACTGCCCACGCTGCCTGAAGCAACACTCATGCTGATGTGCAAGAGGCTCCTGTGCTGGTACTTACAATTGTACTTGTGTGACACTACTCCCATTGGAAGTAATGGAAGCATAGTTGCACAAATACAATTGCGCTCTTTTTAGTGTATGAGTGCAAAAGCACTCTTGCGCAGCACCATGAGTGTTGCCTGAGATGCCCACAGCAATGCGGGTGGTTCAGAACTGCCTATGTTGTGCTGCACAGAATGTCAACCAGTAGGTCCAGTTCTGAGCCCTGCATTTTAAAAAGGATGTCAAAAACTGGAACAGGTTCAGGGGAGGGCAACACAGAGGAGGGGTCTGGAAACCAAGTCCTATGAGGAATTGCTGAAGAAACTAGGTTCGATTAGGTTGGGGACAAGACAACTAAAAGGAGGTATGGAAGCTGTTTTCAAATATCTGAAGAACTGTCACAGAGGAGGAGTGGATTTGTTCTTGTTCCTGCAGGCAGAGTAGAACTACTGTTACTATGAATATTTGCAGGTGGACCTCCCCATACATGGACCCGACATTCACAGTTTTGAATATCTGAGGTTGGTTAATTAACACCCAACCTTGGCATTTGTGGGGGTGGGAGATGGGGAGAAGCAGATAAGGGATTAATACCTGGAAATGACTTCAGAGGTTATATATGGCCACCATTTTGAGCACAGGAGCCACTTCATGGGTTATTTATTTTTTAAAAATTCACAATTTTTAATGTAATTCCTGGGTCTTTGAGACTTGGGGGTGGGGTCGCATCCTTGGACTCCCGAAGGCCTGCTAGGCACGAAAGGGCATTTGGCCTACCGTGGGCATCTTCTTGGCTTTTTCTGAGTCTAGGAACCAAACCCCCACAGTCCCATAGACTCGATGCCTTATTATTTGCGGTTTCATTACCTGCGGTAATATGCGGGAACGGAACCCTCGTAGAGAATGAGGTATAGCTATATATAATGCTTGGACACAAAATTTCTCAAAGTGGCTTACACAGAAAAATAAATAAGATGGTTGCCTATGCCAAAAGGGCTGACAAGCTGGGGACAATGCGTTGGAATTACAAGGAAGCAGATTTATGCAAGACATTAGGAAGAATTTGCAAACTATAAAAACGGTTCAACAGCGGAACATGCAGTGGTGGGCCTTTCTTTGCGGGAAGTTTTCAAACAGAAGCTGGATAGCCACCTGTCAGGGATTGGACCGGAAGACCTCCAAGGCCCCCTCCAGCTCTAACACACTATGATCCTACCTTGTTTCGTGTGTGCTAATGCCACAACTGTCAGTATTCTTACTAGAGAACAAAAATGCCACATTGCAGAAAAGCTTCAGTACAGCCTCATCCTCATTCTAAAGTGTTATGAATGAATGAGAATGAAGTTTCAGTACTTGTAGGTCGAGGACTCTCTTTTTGTCCAAACAGCAAACATTTAAATATACTGAAAGGACCAATATGAAGTCACTAGACTTCTCTCTAGAGAATATGCTCACATGTTAAGTGACAGAAAATCCTGTGAGTGCCCACAAGTCAGTTTAATTTCACTGGGACACCTGGTACCCAACATTCATACTCACTGTTGTGCTTGAAAATTCTAATGGTAGCACCCGAGAGTCTTGCACCAAGAACAAGTGAAGTATGGTTCAATTCATCACTTAAAATAAGACATCCCTGAGGGGAAAAAACATAATTCATTGCAGTGACTTAGTGCTATAATGTGGATTTATTTATTTATTTAATTCTCAATTGTGTAGACCGCTCCAAACTTCTGTCTCTGGGCAGTTTACAACAACAAATGAAAATGAAAACCTTAAAACAGATTAAAACCACAGTCAAATCAAAAGGCTTGGGTGAAAATACAAGTCTTTAGGGACTTTTTAAAAAGTTGTCAGAGATGGGGAGGCTCTTATTTCAGCAGGGAGCGCTTTCTAGAATCTTGGGGCAGTAATAGAGAAGGCCCGTCCCTGTGTAGCCACCAGACAAGCTGGTGGTAACTGCAGACAAACCTTTCCAAAAGATCTCAATGGGCAGTGGGGCTCATGGCGAATGTTAAGATGTTATCTTAAATACCAAGGGCTTAAGCTGTTCAGGGCTTTATAGGTTATAACCAGAACCTTGTATTTTGCCTGGAAACTTATTGGTAGCCAGTTTTGCTCTTTTCATAAAGAGTAACATGGTCTTTCCAAGATGACCGAGAGACCAACCTGGCTGTTGCATTCTGTACCAACACAACTGCAGTTTCTGGACTACGTACAAAGGCAACCCCACATAGAGCACATGGCAGTAGTCAAGTCTGGAGGTTATCAGCATATGTACCACTGTTCTGAGGTAGTTTATCTCACGAAACTGACACAGCTGGCGTATCAGCCAAAGCTAAAAGAAAGTACCTGTCCACTGCCTCAACCTGGGACAGCAAGGAGAGGTTAGAAGAACTCCATAAGAACTCCCAGACTGTGTACCTGTTCCTTCTGGGGAAGTGTGACCCCATTCAGAACAGGCAGATCAAAACTGTCTCCCAAGTCCCAACCTCGCACAATAAGTACCTCCATCTTATCTGGATCCAGTCTCAGTTTGTTATACCTCATCCAACCCATCACCATCCCTAGGGAGGCATTTAGGGAGGTTATGCCTTCTCCTGATGATGTTGACATGGAGAAATAGATTTGGCTATCATCAGCATACTGATAACACCCTGCACCAAATATCCTGATGATCTCCCCCAGTGGTTTTGTGTAGATGTTAAAAAGCATTGGAGACAATATGGAGCCCTCAGGGAAACCATATAAAAGTTTGGATTTTGAAGAGCAACAGTCTCCAAAGGGCACCATCTGGAATCTGCCCGGGAGGTAGGAGAGAAACTACTGTAAAGCAGTGCCTCCCACCCCAACCTCCTCAGACACTCCAGACAGATACTATGGTTGATAGTATCAAAAGCTGCTGAGAGATCCAAAAGGACCAACAGAGATAGACTCCCTCTGTCAATTCCTAATGCGCTCATTCTAATTAATCATTGTTGACAAATTGCCTACACCACACTCATGGCAGCCTTTGATCTATGCATTGTAGGTAGTAGTGGACAATGTTAAAACTATCATCATTTACTGAAGACCGCTATTAAAAGAGTCTTCTAATCCCAGTTTCATATCCTGGTTTATTTGGGAACTCTGGTTAAAATAAGGCAGGATTGTCCAGTTCAGAGGTCCCAACAGATGATCCTAGCTTATTCTAAGCAAGAATGAGAAGCAGATCCTTCTTTCCCTTACATGTATGAAGGGGAGACGGAGAGTGTGCATACCCAAGGCTAGGGGATGTTACACAAAGCCAGGGTTTAATCCTGGCTTCATGTGCCATATGAACTGGGCCACTATTTGGTAAATTTATTTCTGCTATCTAAATGGAAGTTTTACAGAAGAAAAGAAGCCAGCTAGTAAGTCACCATCTAACTGCAGCACAATTGAACAAAATGCTTTATGGCAGAAACACCTTAACCTTCTGACCACAAGGCAACAAGACTGAACAGAAACAAAATGAAACTGGGTTTTTTTGTGTTCTGTTTTCCATCCCACAGAAAACCCTTAGTGTGTACCACAGTCCTACACATGTGCACTTGGAAGTAACCCCAATTGTGATCAACAGCGCCTATCCTCAGGTAAATGTACATTTGCAGCTTTCTCTCGGTCATCCATCCATCCCTTCCTCTTGATCTTTTTCCTGTTAGCATTCCTTCTAGCATTAGTTGTGGTATTTGATAATTTACTTTTCTGAGGACAGCAGCTTTAATTAATTAATTTAATGTTATTAGAAGAGTCCTCTAATCCCTTCATAGCCCAGCATCATATCTCATACTGACTGGTGTAAAATAATTTTATTTTGTCCTGAAAAGCTGAAGACCTATATCTCAAGCCATCTTTGCTGTCACTGCAGTTTGATTCTCAAGAAACACTCATTTAAAATTTTTTTCCAAGTTTAACAGTTTAGTTCTGTACGAATTTAAACGATCCCATGATTGCCATTCTTTGGATCCTGTAAAAAATGGAAGGGTTGTTTTTTTTAAAGGCCCAGCTTACAGCATGGTTGCATGATGTTTATACTACCTTTCTGACCCCTACACGTGAGTTTTTAAAGAAGTACCTTTTAGCAACTTTATCCGAAGAGTCGCAGGGATAAAGTTGAAAACAGATGGCAGCATTATGAAGCCTATGAACAGATATATGAAGTTGCTTTATACAGAGTCAGTCCACTGGTCCATCAAGTCCAGTATTAGCTATCAACTGGTAATGGCTTTCCACGGTCTGAAACAAGGGTCTCTTCCACTCTTCCTACCTAACTTAATTAGAGACAGCAGGCTTCAAAGCAAGTGCTATGATCCATGACCCTTCCCATTTGAAAGGCCCATCACAGGACACCTATTTCCATGCCAAGTGCAAACGCAGCCCTGACTTTACCTTCCCATGATGGTGTTCACTGGACTATATTCTTATTAAGATGACAAGCAATGCTATTGCTATGGATCAGGCCGATCTATTTTCTTAAGAAGGTCTGCATTTCCCACCCCCGGGTTCTACCTTAGTCTTAAAAACAGAATCTAAACTAGTCTTTTGATTAAGAATCATAAAAACAGTAAAAAGATATTTGTTGTACATTTGCAGCTCAACTGAGGAAAACACTTCTTCATGTATCTCAAATATTATCTGAAATATTAGTATGTGTAAAACAAATCACAACACAATTACCAGAGATTATTTAATGCATATAGTGGTTAAGATAATTACTAGATTAGATAGCTTGAAATCACTGGGTTGGAGACCAGTGTTCCCTCTAACAAGGATCCCCAGATGATGTTGTTCTTGATATCCCAGCATCCCCAGCTGCAACATCCTCTGCTTGGGGATTATGGGATATGTAGTCAACGAGGTTTGGGAATCCCTGTTAGAGGGAACACTGTTGGAGACCAATATTCCCTCTAACAGGGATTCCCAGACGCTGTTGACTACAACTCCCAGAATCCTCAGCTGCAGTGGCTTTTGCTTGGGGATTATGGGAGTTGTAGTCAACAACATTTGGGAATCTCCGTTAGCGGGAACCTTGTTGGAGAACTGCATTGTGGCTGAGCTACAAGTCAAACGTCCCTGGTTAGATTCTAGCCTCTCATCACTAGATGACCTTAGGCAAACCACTCTCTCAGTCCTGCATCTGCACTATGGGGATGACCCAGACCTACCTTACAAGTTGTTGCAAGGATTACAACAAGGTAATGCATATTCTGAATACCTGACATGCAATATAAATGCTAAAGTTATAAATACTGGGCAGCATTCAGACCAAGCTAGTCATGATTTCAATGGTGCTGAGTCATGATTAAGTAGTTTGGATGTTGCCCCCCCCCCTTTAAGCAGGGCACAAAAGAAGGAGTCAGAATAAACACTAGAGAGATTATTGTTCCTTCAATATCCATTCACAGGTGACAAAAAGGCACAGAGAAAAAACTCTTTAATTTTTTTTATGGGTGAAAATTCTTAAATATGTTATCTCACCTTCCCAACCAGTGCTGGAATATTCATAGAATTTGTAGCAAAGCCCATGCCAAATGCCAGAGCTGCTTCAACACCAAGGAATTCTGCTACTAGATTTTCTAGTTCCACGTTCTTATCAAGGTTGCCTGTTGTAAACCAAGAAAAATTAGTTTTAAAAGTCTCATCAGAAATAGAAACTGAAATCAATTCCCAAGAAAATCCAGTCATCAACAGTTTGCAAAAGGTAGACCAATTCAGAATACTCTGAAACTTAAGTCTATCAACGGCTACTAGTCTGAGGGCTACAGGCCACTTCCGGCAGGATGCCTCTAAATATCAGTTGCAGGGGAGTAACAGCAGGAGAGAGCGCATTCCCTCAACTCCTGCCTGTAGGCTTCCAGCGGCATCTGGTGGGCCACTGTGTGAAACAGGATGCTGGACTAGATCGGCCTTGGGCCTGATCCACCAGGGCTGTTCTTATGTTCAGACTTAAGCAAAACAGCAGAGAATACAGATGAGTTTTATTCAGCAACTTCATATATTGAGGTTGTTCTCACAACCAGTTCTACCCAGGCTAGAACAGCCCCACCCAGGTAGAGCTGCCTGTGAGAACCGCCAGGATCGGAACTGATCCCAGTGAACATAAGAACAGCCCTGCTGGATCAGGCCCCAAATGGCCCATCTAGCATCCTGTTTCACACAGTGGCCCACCAGATGCTGCTGGAAGCCACAGGCAGGAATTGAAGGCATGCCCTCTCTCCTGCTGTTGCTCCCCTGCAACTGGTACTCAGAAGCATCCTGCCTTTGAGGCTAGAGATGGCCTATAGCCCTTTAACTAGTAGCCGTTGAGAGACCCCTCCTCCGTGAAGTTATCCAAAACCCTCTTAAAGCCTTCCAGGTTGTTGGCCATCACCACATCTTGTGGCAGAGAATTCCACAAGCTGATTATGTGTTGTGTGAAAAAGTACTTCCGTTTGCTGGTCCTAGATTTCCTGGCAATCAGTTTCATGGAATGACCCCTGGTTCTAGTGTTATGTGAGAGGAAGAAGAATTTCTCTCTATCCACTTTCTCCACACCATGCATGATTTTACAGACCTCTATCATGTGTCCCCACAGTCATTTTTTTCCTAAACTAAATAGCCCCAGGTGTTGTAGCATTGAAAGGTGCTCTAGGCCCATGATCATCATAAGAAAGGTGCTCTAGGCCCATGATCATCTTGGCTGCCCTCTTCTGCACATTTTCCAGTTCTACAATGTTTTTTTTAAGATGTGGTGACTGGAATTGTACGGAGTACTCCAGGTGTGGCTGCACCATAGTTTTGTATAAGGGCATTATAATATTAGCACTTTTATTTTCATTCCCCTTCCTAATGATCCCTAGCATGGAATTGGCCTTTTTCACAGCTGCCACACATTGAGTCGACACTTTCAAAGAGCTGTCCACCATGGCACCAAGACCCCTCTCCTGATCAATAACCAACAGCTCAGATCCCATCAGCATATATTTGAAGTGGGGTTTTTTCATCCCAATATGCATCACTTTACACTTGCCAACATTGAACCGCATTTGCCATTTTGTTGCCCACTCACCCAGTTTGGAGAGATCCTTTTGGAGCTCCTCACAATCTCTTTTGGATTTCACTACCTGAAAGAGTTTGGTATCATCTGCAAATTTGGCCACCTTGCTGCTTACCCCTGCTTCTAGATCATTTATGAATAAATTAAAAAGCACCGGTCCCAGCACAGATCCCTGGGGGATCCCACTTCTTACTTCCCTCCATTGTGAAAACTCTCCATTTATATCTACCCTCTGTTTCCTGTCTTTCAACCAGTTAGCAATCCACACATGTACTTATCCCCTTATCTCATGACTTCTAAGTTTCCTCAGGGGTCTTTGATGAGGAACTTTGTTGAAAGCTTTTTGGAAGTCCAGGTATACTATGTCAACTTGATCCATACACTTGTTGACACTCTCAAAGAACTCCAAAAGTTTGGTGAGGCAAGATTTACTTTTGCAGAAGCCATGCTGCTTCACTCCCAGGAGGGCCTGTTCTTCTATGTGCTTTACAATTTTATCTTTGATGATGTTTTCCATCAATTTGCCTGGAACGGACATTAAGCTAACCGGCCTGTAATTTCCCAGATCACCCCTAGATCCCTTTTTGAAAATCGGTGTTACATTTGCTACTTTCCAGTCCTCCGGTACAGAGCCCGATTGCAGGGATCTATATATATAATTCGCTTACAGACGACCGAGTTGAGGACTATGTCTGGAGGCGTCGGGAGCCGTGCGTATACCTGAATCCATTGCCTTGGGAAGGGAGCGGCAGCGAGAGAGGCAGGCAGGCAGGCAGAATCGGCAGACTCAGGAGACGGAGGAAGAAAGGAGGAAAGGCAGAGAGAAAAGGAGGAATCATTGCCTTGGGAGGGAGCGGCAGCGAGGGAGGCATGTGGGAATCGGCAGACTCGGGGAACAAGAAGGAAAGGAAAGGAAAGGAACAAAAGGAAAGGCAGAGGAAACCGACCACAGAGAGGGGGCGGCTGGCAGGTAAACTACAGAACGGAGAACCAAATGAAGCCCCAAATTGCTGGGAGGTAAGGGGCCGTTAAAAACCGTTGGGACTGTGAGGAAGCGCTGCTGATCTTCCCGCCCCCCAAAGAAAAAACCCAGTGCCATTGTTCTGCCCCCCCCAAAAAACCCACCAGCCAGTCTTCCACACCCCACACCACCAAAACAAAAAACAAAAAAACCCTCTCAGCTCCCAGTCACCCCTTCAAAAACCAACCAACCAACCAACCAACCAACCAACCAACCAACCAACCAACCAACCACAAAGGGACAGTGTGGGCCAGCTGCTGGCAGTCCTCCCCCCACCTCAAAAAACCCCCCAGACAGTCTTCCTGACCCCCCATGTCAAGGGAAAAAAAAGGGAACCAAAGCTCCCAGTCATCCCACCAAAAAAAAAAGGGACTGTGTGGGCAATGCTGGGAACTGTGAGCACAAACCTGTTTTTTATGCCTACAATGCTGGGAACTGTGAGCACAAACAGCTGTCCTTAAGGGGGAAAAAACTGCACCTGGGGACCATACTAAACTGAGAGAGCGAGAGAGCTGGGGCAGGGGGCAGCCACGTGTGCTGTGTGAGCGGCAGAGCTTTTAGACCAGCAGCGATCATGTG
The DNA here is from genome assembly GCF_027244095.1 of Hemicordylus capensis. NCBI lineage: Eukaryota > Metazoa > Chordata > Lepidosauria > Squamata > Cordylidae > Hemicordylus > Hemicordylus capensis. Next base: position 258,612,740 of record NC_069657.1, read on the forward strand.
TGGGGAGGCAGGTAGGGCCTGCCTCCTGGCCCACCCTCCCCACCGCTAGGTACACTGGTTGCGTGAACGACCTGAATAACTTTTACCAATGAAGAAACTACTCTAAACTTCCATTTCCAGTGTCATTATTTAGATGAGGCATGAGCTAGATGTGACATTCAAACAAGATCTGGGGAAGGCAATGGGTCACCTCTGATTAAGTCACCCAGCCAATTTAGTAATCCATAAAATAGCGAGCACCAGAAGCGGGGTGAGGGATTTTATTACTGTGGGTTTTAAAGCATTTTGGAGGAGATCAGCTGTCACTAAAATAATGAAGATGTTGTCTATTTACAGCAGGCCCGGCTTAAGGAACATGCAATCGATGCATTTGCATGGAGCCCTTTGAAGTCTGGGTGAAGTTTGGTGTTTATGTTTTAACGTGAAACAAACAAACAAACAAACAAACAAACAAACAAAACGCACAAAAGAAGCCACTCACTCCTGCAATTTCACAGAGTGTCTGGGTCAGGCTTCCCCAAACTGCGGCCCTCCAGATGTTGCTGAACTACAACTCCCAGGATACCCAGCCACAATAAATTGTGGCTAGGGATGCTGGGAGTTGTAGTTCAGCAACATCTGGAGGGCCGCAGTTTGGGGAAGCCTGGTCTGGGTCATTTTACATCCTAGGTGCTGCCAATCGTTTACTGTTCAAATATAAATATAAAAACAAAATACTCTGGATTCTTCTGAATTCCTGGGTAGTTCTCAGTAAGAATAGCCATGGCTGGGATCAGTTAAAATCTCCCCCACTCCCCCCGCAATGTTCTCTTGCCAATGTCATATCAGATTTAAGAGCATTCAATGTATTACTGGTGAAATCCCAGAAGAAAACAATCTGATAAAGCACATGCTTATATTCAAGTCAGATGGCATATTTGTTGCTGCATATCCATTTGTGTTCACCAAGGGAGCTAAAAAAGATGTGACTATTTACAAGCTACTTAACTCCTGTCTCAGGGGTGTGTGTGTGTGAGAGAGAGAGGGGCGGTGGGGGGGTGCCTCTTGGCTTGGAGAGAACACTACAACTTAGCTTCTGCCCAGCAGCCCCCAGTCTGACAAAAGAATAGCTCTCAGTTGGTGAGGAGGGAGGATGAAACACCCAAGCAGCATATAGTAAGTGAGGAGGTTTATTAATTGATGTGCTCTCCTTTTTATTTCCTCATTCCCCCCTCAACATGGTATAGTGGTTGAAGCATCGCTGCACAACTTTGGCCCTCCAGCTGTTTGGGGACTACAACTTCCATCATCCCCAGCCACTGTGGCCAATAGTAAGGGATGATGGGAGTTGTCGCTCTCGGGCAGATGTTGGATTACAAGTTGCAGTCCAACATCTGAAGGAAAGCTGAAGTTGTGCAGCCCTGGGCTAAAGTCTTGGACTAGGACTGCGCAGACCAGAGTCCAAATCCCCAAAGTGAGCCGTCAAGTTGATTTCGACTGCTGGCGCCCACAGAGCCCTGTGGTTGTCTTTGGTAGAATCCAGGAGGGGTTTACCATTGCCTCCTCCTCCCGCGCTGTGTGAGATGATGCCTTTCAGCATCTTCCTATATCGCTGCTGCCCAATATAGTACCAGCGGGGATTCAAACCAGCAACCTTCTGCTTGTTAGTCAAGCATTTCCCCGCTGCGCCACTTACTTACTCAGCCATAAAATTCACTGGGTGACAGTGCCAGTCATTTCTCTCTCAGGCTGGCTGAGAGACAGCCTAACTGGGTGGTTGTGAGAATAATCATAACCATGTAATCACTCTGGGTTCCTTGAAGGAAGAGCCTTCCTTCAGTAAGCATTGTCTGAGCCTTGAGGTTTTTGATACAATTCACCTGTGTCTTTTATTTTTATTAGGCAGAATTGTCCAGTCATGAATGCTTTGGCTTTTGTAGGTATAATTGGAGTTCTAATATCAATCAACAGGTTGAGTTCTAATCTATGTTGTTTGTTTGAGATACACGAGTTGTGGCAAATTGATGAAGTCCTTTATGAAGTGCTGTGCAAGCTATTTTAATGTCTTAATTTAACAAAGATGTGTGATGACATGAATTTGGCATTTCACATCTACTCAGTGTAAAAGAATCTCAGGGGGCAAGAGTGGAAATAGCCTCGTCTGGGCCTGCGATCTTAAAGGTATAACTTCATCTCCTGCTTGTGGTCTTCCCAAAAACCACAAGCGTGGTATGTAGGAGAGGGAAGGCATGAATGAATGAATCAATGAATGAATGAAGTGGGGGACCAGATTTTAGGGATGTGCACAAAACTGGATTTGCTGCTTTGTCTTGAAACCAGAATGGATTCAAACCGACCCAGCCAGTGTTCCCTCTAAGGTGTGTGTGCGCGCTAACACATTTTAAAAATGTTTGCTCAGTTAATTTTAGATCCTGAGCGCAGCTCAGGTTGAATCAGGAAGGCCCCATTCTGAGTGCACATGAGCACACACTGTTGGAAGTGAAGGACTCTGTGCTGTCTCATGTCTCAATGACAGAGGGGGACAGACTAGTGAGTCAGAGTGCTAGAGGGGTCAAGATATTGGTCATTCCTCCTCTCTACTGCTCTGACACTATCCCTTTGGTATGTAGATTGCTACTCTCAGGGACTTCCTTCCTTCCTGCCTCCCTTCTCCCTAACACACGCTTGCCTCTCTCTGCACCATGTGTGCACAGAGATGCAGACAGCATCCCTCTGCATCCAGCTAGCTAGCTAGATTAGAGATCCTATCTCTCCACTTTCCTATCTAGAATGGAGTTCTCCAATAAAGACTCCTCATATTGATTTGAAACTATGAACTGGCTCCAAGTTTCTTTTGCTCTCAGCATACACACATGCCTAAGCAGACTCCACTGTACTTTGTCTCTGTGCACTCTGCTGTAATTGAAGGGTATCTCTTACCAGAGAGAATTCCCAACACACACTGTGCTGATACTGCTGCTCTGAACAAAACTCATTCTGCACACAGATTAAAAAAACAACAACTGGAGAGAACACTGGACCCAGCCCGGTTTGGGCCCAGTCGAACCAGAACCGGTTGAGTTCAAACTGAGCCAGTTCAACAGAACTGGAGCTATACTGGTAAAGGGGAATCCAGTGAGTATTCTTCTTCGCCAGGACAGGGGCAGGGGGGCTGTCAAAAGTATAAAGGGGGCAGGAAGGAAGTAAAGCTGTACTTACAAGTAGAAGCCGCAGCTGTGGCGGTGGACGCGGGAGTGGGGTGGCAGCAGCTCCCCCCCCCCAGCCTTCCCCTGAGTAGCCAAGGCCAGCGGCAGCCTGGTTCGCTCCTCTGCACATATGCGGGGGCCATTTTAGTCACCCCTGTGCATGCGCAGAAGCCATATGCGTGACACATGTGGCCACGCAGATGGTTTCTGCACATGCACAGATGTCACGAAAATGGCTCTAAGGAGGCTCGTTTCGAACCGGGCCTGGTGTGGTTTAAACTGAGACCAGCCCTGAACCTGTCAAAACAAGCTGGTTCGCACACCCCACCAGATTTTAGAGTGCTGACCATAATACGTGAAGACGGCATACATTTTTCTGGGCAGGGGGAGTTGAGATCTTTTAAAGCTGGCAGTGGTATAAAACAATTAGCTATTTTCACTCTTTGCAAAAAGATGCAGACTGCACAGCTGAACATTAAACATTTCCCCCTTGTCTTGCCCAAAAGACATGATTTTGTGGTCTGATCTTATACTTGCATCAAAATAAAATTTTACCAAATGGATCACAGGGAATTCTTTTTTTAAAAAAAACACAACAGCTTTTTTTCTTAGTGGAATAGCATCTGCATGCTTGCATGCAGAAGGTCCCAGGTTCACTCCCTGGCAGCATGAGCAGGGAGTCCTTTCCCACGACCAGTGAAAAAGGGAAATAGGGTTAGTGGGGAGGAAGCCCTGAAAAGCCTCCCTCCCTGCACATGAGCAGTTCCCTCTCCTTGGACCATCTGCTGCTGGCACCTCTGTGAGCTGGGGTGCCAAGACGCATTGCCCCACCCCCTGGAGCTCCAATAATGCACAGTACAATTGCGCAGTGCATTATGGGGATCCCCCTCCCTGAGTCTGCTAGCTGGGGCAGCTTTCAGCCGCAGCTGACAGACGATCTGAAAAACAAGGTGATGGGAGTGCTTGCTCCCTGGACCTCGTTTTAGAGGCAGGCTCCATAGGTGGGTTTGCCACCACGGTGCCGCCGGGATTAGCCCCAATCCTGGCGGTTCACATGTGCGTGCAAAACCAGGCTGGACTTCCTCAGCCCGGTTTTGCACGAGCATGAGAATTGCCTCGATGTTTTTGAAAGACTCAAGAGAGTTGCTGCCAGTCGGAGTAGATACCATTGAGCGAGAATGAGCAATGGTCTGACTCCGTTTAAGGCAGCTTTCTGTGTGCCTAGGGGGCAAGGTTGTCAGGATGAGTGTGGCTATGGGGGCTGCCTGCTGTTCCTGACCTTTTTTCACAGCCCCCTCCCCTAAAGGGGGTGGTAGAAAAGCCCCCCCTCCCATTTTCAGTGGTGCCTATGGTGCGGCATACATCTGAAGAGGCCCCAAATCTCATCTTGCAGTAGGCTCCCAAATCCCTTTGTCTGGCCCCGATTTACAGTTACTATGGCACTCATGTATGATGATTTTCAAAGTATAGCAGAACATCCAAATGGACTCTTTCTCAATTCCATTAGAGAGAAGCTCATTTCCCTGAGCCTTTTCTCTAAGAATGCATGTGTCTTCTGTTCTTTTATGCTGAGCATTACATGCCACCTTTAAGTTGGTAAACCTAAATATAAGCACATGCTTTTGAATGGTGTGCTCTTTTTAAAAGCAAGAACAAAGAATCCTCCATAGCAGCCACAGGGGCTCAACTCTAAACTGGCACCAGGATGGGGGCAATGGGTTAAAGCCCTCCTCCCCTTCCACAGCACTCCCAATGGGGCCTCCTGTGGCTGCTATTTAGCGGGCTTTTTTTAAAGCCCAAAGCACACGGTTGCAAAGCACATGCTTAAAAGCAACATTTAGTTTGGCCCTAAAACCTCCCTTTTCTTTACTCTAATAATGTTGATGACCATCTCTCCCCTGCCCCTGCCCCCACAACTGGGTTTCTGAGGGCACACTCTCCAATAATGACTATTGGCAATGAATGCTTGAACAAAACAAAGGCATTCATACTTTTAGAGTTCATACATATACCAAACCGTCCAGTAGTGTCCTTAGGCTCAAGTTACCCATACATATACTCAGTGTTCTCCAAATAGTACGGTGAGTTTAGGTTTCATAAGTACTGTGTTTTCATCTATCTATGTATTTTTGTGTATACATACACACATTTCCGTGTCTATATCCCGCAGGTGTTTTCTTTTTTTCAAGCAGAAGGGTGTGTGGGGACTTGAAGGGGTCAAGGCTTACTAGCAATACATTAACACAGACCGCCACGTTTCTCCCCCCCACACCCCCTGCTGCCCCGTTGCTCTCCCCCTGTTGCCGCCACTGCCCCCGTTTCCCTCCTCACCACTCCTAGAGTAGCATTTCTCCAGCTTGCCAACGCCTTGTTCCTCCCTCCGAGTGTGCAGGTCCAAGCTCCCCCCGTCCCAGCATCTTCAGAGCCGGTGCTGGGAAAGAAAGCCCAGCAGCCCCCCTGCTCCATTGCCCCTGCCCACCATCTCTGCAACAGAAGAAAGTGTCGAGCAGCTGGGTGTGGGCTTTCCACCTGACTTTTAACAACAGTGCGAATGAACTGTGGGCTCTAGGCAGGTCCGGGCTCTTCCTGTGGGCAGGCTGTACGGGGGCATCCATCCTCCAATGCACCATGCTCATCGCACTGTAAGATACCTGGAGGCCGGGAGGCTGCGTCTCGGCCTCTGGAGATCTGCACTGCTCCAAGCACAAAATCCCCATCGTCTGGAGAGAAGGTGGGCCCTGCCTCCCCCCACCTGGTGGGTTGTGTGAATACCCTTAATCTGTTTTAAGTGACATCAGCACTCAGTCATATCTGCATGGCAATGGCTCCTGGAAGGAACACAAGGAGAAGGAACTCTCGGTTCAGTTTTGCAAATGCAAAACCTGATGGACAAGGATGTGCAAGACAGTCCTTTGCTTTGCACATCTCTAATTAGAGTGGATCTTCTGTAGGTGGTGGGTGAGGTGTTTAAGGAAAACTATGAGACCGATCTTATCACTGGAAGATCTGTGACAAGCCATGCTGGGTGGGGATGAAGAGCCCAGCTGAGGTTCAAATTTTTATTACTAATTTCAATGTGAAAAGTATCAAAGTAACTAAAGTGAAACTCAGCTGATTCATAGTTTGGCTGCCAAGGCTTGCTGAGCCTTGCCTGTTTACATGCTTAAGGTGTCGTCGTGTACAAAAGAAGTTACACATACCAAGACTCAGTTACATCACTGGTGGATATTTCAGTGCAGATGTGTAGGGGAAAGGTTCCACTAGGGTCCAGGACACCAACTTCCCCCCAAATACTTGTAATGCTCTCTTTGCCTTTCTCTTTCTCCAGGCACAACTACTCTTAATGAGGACAGCCTCAAACCTCATCAGGGTGATACTGACTTGGATGAAAGCCAAGATGATCTCTGTCCCAAGGAACTTCACAGCCTAGCCACAATGCAGATTGGGAGCAGCGCAAGCCGTCTCTCCCTGTTAGATGAAGAACTTGGGAGACACCCTGGGGATTTTCACTGTTTCCTGCCAGCATGTGTTGACTAGTTAAGCAGCTAAAATCTGTTCTCTTATATCATCACCGCACGAAAAGCGGTACCATCAAGAGAACTCAGCTGCCCTCCCTTTAGTATGTTGTGGGAAGTCTATTGATTGATTCCCATTTTCTACAGTAAAGCTGTGGAACTGTCTCACCTTTTGCACCTGTGAGAGTTCATTTTTAGAATGTGTGAAAGAGTAAAAAGCAATTTCTCTCTCTCTCTCATTCATTCACACTTTAGCCTTGTCCATAGCCAAAGGTTTTGAGGTGAGGTGGGCAAATGTCCTCCCATTTGTTCCTTGAGCAAGGAAAAATACACCCATGGATCATATTCCTCACACATGTAGAACACAACCTCTGCATTTGCTCCCATACAAGCTTTTTTTGTGGACCACAGAAAAGGGACTTCCACAGCAAAGCCATAAAGGGAACCTACTGGTAAGTCATGGTTAACACTTGTCAGGCTTCAAACCAGTGTTCCCTCTAACAGGGATTCCCAGATGTTGTTCACTACAACTCCCAGCATCCCCGGGTGCAATGGCCTTTGGCTGGGGATTATGGGAGTTTTAGTCCACAACATCTGGGAATTCCTGTTAGAGGGAACACTGGTTGGCATTAACCAAAGTCAACAGCTGAGATGAGAGGGGTAGCAGCATGTGAAAGCATGGTATGCCAGGTCTTAAACATGGCTAAAAGAATGCCAGCATTACATCTGCACAGGCCCTGCTTTTTCTGCATACTGAAGTACTCCAGATGCATAGCTGGCCATATGGAGGCAGCCTCCATATTGTTCCATTTGAAGCGGCATCTTGTGCACAACTTTGTGTAGATTTCCCTCCTATATTATGAAATATAGTTAATGGCAATTTGTTCCGCACAGCAAGCTTTTGATTTTATGGCCTTGTCATGAGATTATAGCCGAAGCAGCAACAGAGGTACCGTTACAGGTAATTATAGACATCTAGAAACTCTGTTAGAACAGCATGGGTTTGTAATCATCCTCATTAACTGTTAATCATTCCAATGATGTTCTACTCTCCCCGTGACCACCTGTTAAATAGCATGTCGCATTAAAGAAGCTGCCCTGGAAATTTCCAACTGAGCTATTACTAGTAATTTTTTTGTCTTGATAAACTGCACAGAGCAGCAGCTTTTAGAACAACACAGCCTTGTTTTTTTAGCACAGAAGAACTACCACAAATCAAAATGTGGCCCTATGCTACGAAGAGAATATTTCTGGACATTCTGCAAAGTCAAAAGGTGACTGATGTGGAAGCCAACTGTAGCCTCAACGCACGCACATATTTTGATGAAAGCAATTTCCAAGGTAGGAAGTGAATTCTTTTGGATATTTAATACAGCAGTCATGATGTCATGGATACAAACCAGTCCAATATAATGGATCTTTGGAATCATTAATGGATAAAGATGGGGTGGTTTACAGATACATGTAAGCAGACATGTCATAAACTCAGATCACAGGCTGCAGCCACTGCCCTTATGCACGACCACTCATGCCATTCTCACAGCGTGCAATGGCTGGAAGAAATGCTAGTGCATTGTACAAACTGCAACAACACAGCCTGATTCAACGCATTTCCCATTGCCGCCATGTGCCCTTCAACAGATGATGGGCTGCAGATGTTTGCATGCAAGTGGAAGTGATTTTCAGCTGGCTTTTCAAGCATACCACAAATTTAGTCACAATAATCAAATGGGTACAAGAATTCAGGAGCCTGTCAGCCAGCCACTCGTACTTGCACCATCTTGTTCAATTTAATTTTTTAAATTCCCCCCCCCAATAAAATTTCTCTCTATGAAACTGCATGTCTGTTTGTCTGTCTGTTCCCTATACATTCCCATGCCATATGAGTTAACTTTGCAGAATGATTTCCTAGGATTCTACGAGTAACACAGGGTACCCGGGAAGCCCGACAACCACCTCACACAGACAGAATGGATATACAGTGGGTATATCCACAAAATGGATATGGATGCAATAACAAAGAGAAACTCATACCAAACTTGGCACAGTGACTTCCTAGGACCCTACGAGTAATGTAGGGTGTCTGGGAACCCCAACAACCACTCCACGCAGACAGACAGATATAGCCACAAAACTTATGGATGCAATAACAAAGAGAAACTCGCACCATAAGCCCAAGCAACGTCGGGTACTCAAAGCCAGTACAATAATAATACTTTAAAAAACCACCCACACTCACGTGATAAAAATCAGCTCTAGGAAGGACTACACACCCTAAACTCCATAAATATTGCAAGAGAAGCACCACTATGTAGTCCAACATAACATTTCAACCGATGTCAAGGAACAGAGAGAGTATGGCATCTCATCAGATCACATGATGGAACACTAAAGCAGGATTCAATGCGACTGCCATGAGCCTCAAGCTTATGTACTCCTTCTTTGCAAACAGTAGGAGAAAATTTGTGGCTTACATTTCTGCTCTAAAAGAATCCACATTTTATCATTCTGTTACCTTTCAAATAGTTCGGTGAGAGGGAAGCAGAGTCTGCAGACTATGGGATTTCATACCAGACTCTTTGTACCAAAGTTGCTTTTAATGAAGGTGCACATATTAAACCGGGGTGGGGGTGGGGGGAATAAGATGACCCCACCCCATCTTTTCTTGAAAGCTTCCTTCACCCTTTCTAAGTCCTATTTCCCCAGAATTCAGAGATGACAATCCTGAAGCATACATTTAATACAGTTCCACTAACTAAACAATTACTCATGGCTTAACAACGAGGGGATTCTCATGATTGCCAAAAAGCGGGCTAAGGGAGCCTAGCCCGCTTTTTGGCGGTCGTGCGGCTCCCGGCAGCTAACCCGCCTAATTCCCGGCAGATAACCCACCTAATTCCCCCACCCCTTAGCCAAGGTTAACGGAGCGAGCGCTCCATTAACCTCTTCTTCCTGGTTGTGTATTGCTGTGGCACGGCTCCACGCCGCGGCAACACGCGAGGAGACTCTCTGCGGGAGTCCCTGGGGGTCTCTCCAGGATGCCCCGTGCACTTACGCAGGGCATCCTGGAACTTCCGGGGACCACATGGCCCCCGATCCCTGAAGTTCCTGCCGGCTCTGTGACGGAGCTGGCAGTTGTGTGGGCGGACGATCCGGCTGCCCTTGGACTCCGTGGGCGATCGACGAAGCCCACTCTCCCTGCAACCCCCCTAAAGGGGAGTCTCACTGATCGTGAGATTCGCTTCAACAAATGTTCACACAGGAGGTACTCTGAGGAGGAGGGAGAAGAAGGATGAAAAGGTAGCAGCCCCAGTGGTGCACCTAGGTAATTTTGAAGCCTGGACCTAAAGGCTTTTGGAGTCCTCCCCCCACCCCCGCAAGTTAGGCATCATCACCTAAAGGCCTTTGGAGGCCCTCCTCCGCTGCTAGTTAAAGACAGTCCTACACACACACACACACACACACACACACACACCATGACACATGCAGTATTTTTAACACATGTGTTCTTGAGGGCACCAACATCAACAGAATTCACAACAATGTAATACCATATAAAACAAATAGGCATTAGCAGAAACATTTCAACACACACCTTAACATATTCCTGTCCCAGATATTTCTTTACCCACTCCCCCCTCTGTCTCTTAAGGATCTAATATTTAAGCAACTGAATTTGCAAGAATTTAAAGATGTTAAAAACAAGGCAACGGGTGAGGGGAGAGGGGTTTTTGCTTCTTTTTAATGCAACGGGGGCCAGGTGGGAAAGAATTCTACAATGTTACAGGCTGCAATGCTATAGAAGATGCACATTTTACTACCCAGTTTCAGTCATGTTCACTCAGAAGTCACCCATTCCTCACATTAACAAGTTAACGTGTCATGACAACACATAGGAGCCAAGTTAAGAAGGGAAGTGGCCACTGCATAGATAAGCCTCCCATTTCTGAGTTTGTGGATCCAGCATATAGCAACAGATACTTCACATGCCCTGTACCACTCACTGTGTTGTGTTCTCTCCCTGAGCCTCTCATCTCAAAGAGGACAGAGAACTCACACTGGAACAAACTTTTAGAGTTTAAACTAATTGTGTCTTCAGCCATGCCCTCCCTGTAGAACACTTCTCCTTACTCAAATATAGCACACAGCACCAGTTGGTCTCTCAGCAGGGTATTTGTGAATTTAAGATGTTTTGCCTCAATGTGCATCACATTGCATTTGCTTACATCAAATCTGATTTTATTTATTTATTTATTTATTTGATTCCTATTTATTTATTTATTTGATTTGCCATTTTGTTGCTCATTTACCCATTTGTCTAACATCTTCAGCAGTGAAAACTGATGCAAAGTGCTCATGTAGCTTCTCTGCAATCTCCTTGTAGCACACGTTTTTTAATTCAGAGCTCTAGTCACCTCCTTGATAGAAGATGTAATCTGAGGTGTAGCCATGAGGAACAAGAAGAAAGGGTAAATAGAGAGAGAGAGAGAGGGAAAAGAAGTTGCACAAGAAACAAACAGTGAAGGGATTTAAAAATAAAAAAGTACCAAGCTGCTTAGTTTGGATAACAGAAAATGAAAACTGCCCCCTCCACCTCTACCCTTCCTGCCCCAACAAGGAGAAACCCGAATACCAAAGTAGCATGTAACACAATTTGTGTTTGAAATGAAAAAAAAGAGATTAAGGGTGTGCACTGGGGACACTAAAGGGCCATGCAGGTGGGGAAGGCGACTGGCTGGGAAATCCATTTGCAGTATGACCACAGGAACTCCACGTCCCCCAAAACGTAAGCGAGGAGAGCTGGTCTATGGGAGGAGAGCTGGTCTTGTGGTAGCAAGCATGGACTTGCCCCCTTAGCTAAGCAGGGTCTGCCCTGCTTGCATATGAATGGGAGACTTGATGTGTAAGCACTGTAAGTTATTCCCCTTAGGAGGTAGGGCCGCTCTGGGAAGAGCATCTGCAGGCTTGCATGCAGAAGGCTCCAAGTTCCCTCCCTGGCATCTCCAAGATAGGGCTGAGAGAGATTCCTGCCTGCAGCCTTGGAGAAGCAGCTGCCAGTCTGTGTAGACAATACGGAGCTAGATGGACCGATGGCCTGACTCGGTATAAGGCAGCTTCCTCTGTTCCCAAAAGAAAAAAACCCTGAACCCAACTCAGGCAGCTAAAACAAGGCTTTTGTTCACATCAGTCTCTTTCCTACCCAAGGCTGATGCTAAAGCAGAACTGACCAGTACCATCCCATTTGCTCTTCCAGCAGCTGCTGCTACCCTTCCAATCCCTTCCCCTGACCTCACTGCATATTCTGCTTCTGCTGCTGGAACTTTGCTATGCTAACCAGCTCCAGCAGAAGCGGCAACAGGAGGGCATCATCAGTTAATTGTATATAGCTGATTAATTTACAGTAAACTTTTAGTAAAGTGTGCCGCTGAGTCGGTGTCGACCCGTGGCGCCCACAGAGCGCGGGGGTTGTCTTTGTGGTTGTCTTTGGTAGAATACAGGAGGGGTTTACCATTGCCACCTCCTGTACAGTATGAGATGGTGCCTTTCAGCATCTTCCCTATATTGCTGCTGCCTGATGGGGATTTGAACCGGCAACCTCGGGCTTGCTAGTCAAAGTCATTTCCCCACAAGCCCCAAATTCAGAAAGCTGCCTGAATAACTCCAAAGGCACACACTTCCTTCTCTCCAAGGATCAAAGGCTATGGGAGTCAGCAGCAGCACGTTGGTGTGAAAGGCTGGGAAGTCAGACTCAGGCAGAGGTTTTCTCCGGTGCTCCAGCTTGCTCTCCCACCCTTTGCTGCATGCACAGCAGAGGCCATAGAGAGAAGCATCGCCTGAGGCTGACATCCCCACCTTTTCAAACCAAGATGCTGACTCCCAATGCCTTTGATCCTTGGGAGAGAAGGAAGCATGTGGACTGGAGGAAGGAGGGTGACTGGTTGGAGCTGCAGATGGCAGCCTTGGGAAAGCAACACAGAAGGAGAAGAAGAGGAAGTGAAAAAGGGGAGCTCCCTATCCCTTCGGCAGCCCCCTCCCCCTCCTTTCGCAGGCTTCAGCCCTCACCCAGTTTGCAAGCTGCATTGGAGCCAAAGCCAGAAGGAGGGAGGGGATTGCCAAAGCCAGCAGGCGCTTGCTAATGGGCAAGGAGCAACTTAGGCAGTTCATGTCCGTTTACTCACTGGGTTCTACATTTACTCCCTCTCCTCTCCTCTCCAGCATCCAGAAGAGCCCTTCTCTCTCTTCCCTGCCTGCTCCATGCTGCATAGGGGATCGGCACACTTCTTGTTATTTCCCCGCTGTGTGCTTCCTGAGATCTGGGGTAGGGTGAAATCTGGGGTCTGGAGAGAGGAGATCGGGTGGGCCACATGGGCGCCTGCTGGCTGTGCTGCCACCATGGCAGGACATCTCACATGGTGCCCCCCCAAGAGAGGTCGGGGTCAGGAAAGGCTGGTGGAGGCACCACCCCTGTAGCTCTCACATGGGTGGCCCCCTATGCGTGAGATGTCAGGGAAAGGCTGGCAAGGCCCTGTCATGCATATGGCTGGCTGTGGCAGTGCAGTGCGGGCCACTGCTATGGGGGACATTTGGAGGCCCCACCCCCACCCCATGAAAGACCGGACCCAAAGTCTCGTCCAAAGAGCATGTCTGAGCAGCCAAAACAGATACTGTAGTTTAAATCTTGTCTTTGATTGCAATGAAAGTAATGTTCCTTCTATGAATTCAAACCTATAAACTCTCCATTAGCGTTTTTGTAAAGCTGAGCCACCTAGCTACGAGATGTCATAGTAATAACTGAAAAAGTTATCCTCCTTACCCATTTCCTGTCTGGTGCTGCATACTCCTGTGCCATATTTATGTAATACAGTACCCACAGTTTTCAAAGCATTAGGTTCAGTTTCTGCAAAGCCGAGGTAGTTATATGAACCCATGTTGATCACATTCTTGATTATCCTTCCAGTGAACCTACAGTCAAGAGATACATTAAAAAGAAAAATCAGATTAAGAGAGCTTAGGCCGCAGACATGACTATATCCTGAATTTTTATTCTTATTGTCCTTGTCAACGGTTTAGCTTTTCTGAAAAAAAAAGTATACTCGACAGTGGCATGCTCTTAGGAGGTGGCTATCCTTCCACAAACAAACAAAACCAGTTTTCACCTTTATCAGTTACACAAAATGATCCTCTTCTAGCCCTCTTGAAGTCAGCTGCATGAATAATTCCCTTGAAAAACTAACCTGGGGCTGGGGTGGTAGATTAAGCACAATTTCTTATTGTTTGGGCACAGAAGAAGGAGTCCACTCATGTTTGAAAAATAAAGCACAAACAAGGCCTGTTTTTAATGTGTGGTGCTTATAATAGAGAACTGGGATTCTCTGTCGTGTTCATGCTTTATGCTGTGACGGATCAAGGTTCAAACCTGGTTTTAGTGCTATGGTTGTGTGCAAGGCCTCGAACCTTGACTGTATCTTGACTGTTTAGTCAACCCCGCCCCCCAAATCTTATTTCCTCCCCTTTTACACATGTATGCATATTTCTCTGGGAGGACTGGTGGGATCAGAGGGAGAGGATGGGTTGAGACTCAGGGGAGAAAGAAATAGTTAGAATCAGCTTTTTTAAAACCTGAAGTGGAAATACCAAGCCCTAGGCAGAAAATGTAAAAACAAAAATAATCCAGCTACAGAAATTCCTGTCAAAAATGTCAACGTCGCCAAGCAGCACACAGAACCAACACAAGCAACCACCCCCATCCCAAGGACAACCAAACTCGACTTCTGGGACTTGAACATAAAACAGGGGCTTGGAGGGCTGAGGTGAAGAAGGTGTGGAGAGAGTCTGCATTTTTGTCTAGAGTCAGAGTGTCTACTATAGAAAAGTAGGTCTTCTAACTTAGGGGCTGGTATTGAGGTAGAAAGCCTCAAATATGTTGCTTGCTGCTTTAATCTGGTCTCTAGATTTATGCTAACTCTCTGTACCACTTCTTGCCAGAAGGCTATGAATAAAATTAATAGTTGGTTTTGCCTTTTGTTGACATACGTATTTACAGGGTGCTTCCCAAAATTAGAAAATAATTGGGGGAGGGAGGTAGTATAGCAGCAGCAGCAGAGATAGCAAACGATAATTCTTTCAGCATAAGAACTAACTATGTGGGGACCGTTCCATGATGGCACCCCAAATGCTGCATTTCCATCACACACACCTTTTTTAAAAAGTCCTGAAACCTATGACATTCTTATTCGGATTCATTTTATATCCATATTCAAACTGTTACTCTGCAACTGTGAGCCTAAAAAGATTTATTTTGTAAAGAAGAAGCTCGGATCCTAAGAGATATAAACAAAGAACTCTCAGAGGTGAGTTTCACGATCAGTGAGACTCACCGAAATGAGGTCTGCAGGGAGAGCGGGAGAGCTTAGTCCGCTCTCCCCGCAGATGATTGCCCGTGGAGCCCTGGGCAACTGGATCAGCTGCCCACATGACTGCCAGCTCCGTCATGGAGCTGGCGGGGGCTGCGGAGATCAGGGGCCATGCGGCCCCCAGAAGTTCCAGGATGCCCTGCGCAAGTGCACGGGGCATCCTGGAGAGACCCCCGAGCACCCGGCTGGGGGGTCTCCTCATGTGTTGCCGCAGCGCAGAGCTGCGCCACAGCAATACACGATCAAGAAAATGGGGTTGGCAGCGCGCTCGCTCCACTAACCCTGTTTAAAAGGGAGGAGTATTTGAGCGGTTACCCGCTTTGGGGAAAATGGGCTCACCTGCAAGCCCGGTAGTTCCCATGATCTGTGGAAAGCGGGCTAAGCTCCCTTTGCCCACTTTCCACTGATCATGAGAATACCTTGGACCGGATCTCACGATCAGTGAGATCCGGTTTAGGGCGCTGAGCGGGAAGAGCGGGCTAAGCCCGCTTTCCCAGCTCACGAGCGGGCAGGGAGCCCTGGGCGGCCGGATTGGCTGCCCACACGATGGCCGGCTCCGAGACGAAGCCGGCGGGGGCTGGGGAGCTCGGGGGCCACGTGGCCCCCAGAAGCCCCAGTATGCCCTGCGTGAGTGCGCAGGGCATACTAGGGAGACCCCTGAGCCAGGAGGCTGCTTTTAAGCCTCCCGGCCGGGGGTCTACTCACACGGAGCCGCGCTGCAGCTACTCACGAGCAGATAGCCCAGGTTTGCGGAGCGCTCACTCTGCAAACCCGGGCTAAGGGGCGGGCTACAGGAGCGGGTTAGCCGCTCCAGAACCACCGGGCTCGGCTGCGAGCCCGGTGGTTCATACAATCACAAAAATCGGGCTAGGATTTTCCTAACCCGATTTTTGTGATCGTAAGAGTAGCCCCCCTCACAGTCTATCCAATCCAATCCAATCCAATCTTTATTACAGTCATAGACCAGAGTACACAGTCTATCTAAATGGGAAAAATCCAGGCCTCTTGGGGGCGGAGGGAGAGAAGTGAAAAGACACATTCCCTATTCTTCACTGAAGCCATATTTCGTTTAAGACTCCAGATAATTTAGGGACACAATCTTTATAAAACATTTGTAGTGGTAGTGTGGGGGATGTCTGGCCAGACATCTGTGGTATTAAGAGGGCCATTACAAAAATATCATTGTTTGAAATGAAGAGAGAAGGCAATACATTGTTTCTCCAGTGATTGCTGCCTGCTAGCCTGACCTACCTAAATGTCCAGTTGTAGTCATCTGAAACACGTTCCATCAGGTCAAACTGTGGTCCAGGAACGCTGCAGATAGGACGGTTCCAATTGTCTCTTATTCTCATATAGAGGTTTCTTGTAAAAAAGTTTTCAAAATCTTGATAAAGTGGAACAAAATCCTAGGGGAGGCAGGTTGGGGAAAAAAAAAGGATGCATGGTTATATTTCTAGGACATCTTCTATTTTGTAATAGTAGTAGTAGTGCTTGTTTTTTTAAAAAAAATAGTCCATAGTCTTGCAAGTGTTGAGGCAGAAGGCTTGGGCCCACTCTCACTTCTCTCTCCACAAAGATCTAAACCAACAGTTTAAATAATAATTAAAAAAGGCTTTCAAGTTCCCCAAAGGGTACAATATAGCATCACGCAAACATAGGGTTGCATAGAGCACAGAATTATGTTCATGTTCTCTGTGGTTGTCTCTTTCTCCATATTATGAAACTCCCTGCCATGACAAATTCACCAAAACCCAACTCTGAGTACCTTTCTGAAGCACTGACCAAACTGTTGGGGTTGGCCTTTAGGGCCCAGGATTAAGTCAGGAAAAAGTGGGGAAATTTCAGTTGATGGCATTTTGCTGGTTTAATTTTATTTTGGGTTTTTTAGCTTGTTACCTGCCTCTAGAAATCTAAAAAAACAGAACCATGTGATTTCGAGATTGGCAGAGAACTTTGGAAATTGATATGTGAAACGTACCATGTCGGGCCCTCCTGCCGGCTCCTGACGAGGCAGGACACTCGCCTGGCGGGGCGGCAGCAGGGACGGACATGACGAGCCCAACCCCGCAGGCAGTTGGCGGCACCTGTCCTCAGAGGACAGGGAGAGTGAGGAAGCCCAATGGGGATGGCTAGCAGGTCACCACCTGGCTGCGGCAGAGAGAGAGAGCAGCCTCTGTCCCTCTGCTATGGCACGATGTAACAATGCCGGAAGAAGGGGCAGGGCCCAGGAGGATGGCAGAGGTTGCCTGGGGAAGAGATAGGGAGGAATCCCAGACATTGGGGGAGGAGCCAGGGGAGGAGGCAGCTTGGTGCAGGGCTCTGTTTAAGGGGCCCATGACCAGTGATGAGAGGACTGGAGGAAACGGAAGGTGGAAACTCCTGGAGAGGAGCAGGGCAATCCCTCTCCCTGGCAGGTGGAAGAGACCAGGGTGCTTGAGAACCCCCTCCCCACCCTTATGAGACCTGTTTGCCCCTGGTTGTGGAAGGGTGGCAGAGGAAAGCATCACATACCATAACAATGTTACAAGACCTGGCATGGCTGCAGGTAGAATTTACGTGATGTTTTCCTGTATCTTTCTTTCTTTTTTAAAAAGCACAGAGTTCTGGGCTACATCTAGGTCTCCTGGTGTTTGTTAGTTAATCTTCACAGGCATGTCTAGCCAACAAGGCAAAACTGAAAAACACTTTTTAAAAACAGCAAGGGGACTTACCTATTGTTCCATACAGGGTTTGTTAGGTCAGTTGATTGAAGATCTGACAAGTATGCTAATAAAATACAAACTTTCTAACAGGGTGTTTGGTGTTCTTCAAGTTCCTCCTTTGCTGCTTACTAGGATACATGCATAAATATCTGCCACTTGGATCAAGCTTTGAAGGTCAGACTGAGCAGTTCTTCAACGCTCCACGTGTGTGTGTGTGTGTGTGTGTGTGTGTGTGTGTGTGTGTGCATGTACGTGAGTGTATGTGTGATAGATCCCACATGTGTATTATCTACCACACATACTCTCATGCACATGCACAACCCCAACAACTGGGGATAACACTTCATGTCTCTGATGAAGTGGGTTCTACTCTATAAAAGCACAGGTTTCAGTTTCTCAACTGAATGTGCAAACCGTCTGTTTAAAACTATTTGTTGAGAGATATGGAAGGAGTTCTAGCTGTAATAATTAATCTGCATGGGTGGTTGAGCTTTGCACAGGTGAAGATACAAATCTTTCCTAGGCTTTTATTGAGTGCCACACTTACAAAGGCTATCAGGCTTGTGGTTTTGCAATAAATCTAGCAGCTTGTGCCTAGTTCTTGACAGGTTAAACTAGATTTCCATTTGCAAAAATGTGCATCTTTGGAAACCAATATTATATTAACCAAACACTACTTATCAGTTAATAAAATTATTACCCTTTGAGAAAAAGAGTTCATGTTGATGCAGCCCATCGTTGTTGCAATACCCACACACGTGCCACTATGTCCTAAACTACTTGAAAAGACAAAATTTTAAAGCCATTTCTGAGTGGTTTTTTTAAAAAAACACTTCATATTTATACTGGGTATGTGCACACAAAAAATATTGAACTACCACCTTGGTTCAAGCCATGTTTTAAGTGGTGGGAGATAAAAGTGGCTTTTATCCTACACCTTTATTCTGCTTGAATTTAAGAGGCTGGGTGGATTGCACAAACATTTTAGATCATCTATATTTGCAAAAGAGAAGAAGGCAAGGATTTGTAACAGGAATTGCCAACCAGCAGTCAGAGACCCAATCCTCCACATTAGTCTTCTTGTGTACCTCCCCTCTGCCCAACCTGAGCTTCGAGATGGCCTGAAGGGAACAAATGACATCTGAAGCACAACTCAGGGGGCAAAATCTTATTCTTGCCAACATGTACCAGACTTTCCTTTCCTGCTTCACTTCTTGAGAAGGAATTGGGGCTACCACGTTTTAGTTCTATTTACCTTTTGTTCTTCCCGTTCTGTAGCCATGTAACATTTTTGTATTCCACAGGCTCTCAACAAGTCTCTTAGGTAGCCAAATAGTGTTCCTACTGCAAAACCCACAAATGTAAAGACAGCAATATAGATTGGTGGTGTTTCAAAGGATTCCTTAATTGGTCTTTTGTAGATGCCTCCATTTGCTACGCCATTCTTCTGTAAAATTGAAATAAAGAAATAGTAAGCATGTTTCACATGAACTTCAAAGGTACAGTGTACTATAAAAGGGAAATTAGAAATCTAATTCTATGTACAATTATACACACTGACTTTTCTCAACATTCACTCACATTTCCAGTCATTCTCTAACTATAGTTTCCCTCAAATTCAAACCAAGGTGTAATCATTTAAACACGCCTGAGTCATTGGGGACGATCCACACAAAGTTCTTGTAGTTGGGAAATTATTTCTACACAGGATATCCATGAACACTACAATTCTTGGAAAAAAGGAATCGACGGTATAATTTCTATGAACCATGGCTGGAATCCAGAGAGATACTTTAGGTGGGACAATGTTTTTGCATCAAGTGTGGGATTTATTTATTTTTTACTTTACATTTTTACAAATAGCAGACCTCATGCTAGACACTCAGCTTCTACCAGTCGCCCTTAATCAGCATATGGCAACCAGCAAACAGATTGTTTCAGTTAAATGTTAAGCCAGTGGGGAAGGGTATTCTGTTCTAAGCATTTCCTAGAGCAGTTTTCTACGAGCTGCTCTATCCCTGTAAAAAATACGCACACCGTTAAGGCTGTGTCTTGGTGCTTCTGAAGCCAAATAATCCACACCATCCCTCTGGAACCATGCAGAGCATTGTTCCCTCTAAGGTGTGAGCATGTGTGCGCGCTCACAAGTTTTCGGATGTCCGCTCAGTTCATTTTAGATCCCGCTCAGGTTGAATCAGGAAGGCTCCACTCTGAATGCAGGTGTGCACACACTGCCTTGATACTGCCGCCCAGAACAGAACTCAATCCGCAAAGAGATGAAAATAATTAGAGGGACCACTGATGCAGAAACAGCCAGCACTCTGTGCAGTGCTGCATGATTCCAGTGTGGAGGGCCCCTCCTTAATGGGAAGCACAGCCTCATACTGCCCCAGTAATGGCTGGAACAGCATGCAGCGGGACGGGTGGTGTGTGAAGAGCTAGGAGGGGTAGTCCTTTCCCCACAAAGCTCTATGGGGAAAGCATTGGAAAGGACTACCCCTCCAGGGCTCTCTGTACACTGTCCCAGCCACCAGTAGAGCAGTGTATGGCTCTGCTTCATACAAGGAGCCTCCTCACCCTGCACCAGACACATGAAGGCCCACGCAGAAATGGAACTCCCATCTCTGCACAGTTCCAAAAGGTGGTCCCAGGGCCATCCCGTCCACTAGGCAGACCTAGTTGGTTGCCTAGGGCAGCCATTCTTGTGGTGGGGCAGGCAAATAAACAATGCCAGAATACAGTACTGCCAATTATTCTCTCTTTCCCTCTCATATTGCAACCCTGAAGTACTGCACAGTAGTGTAAAAATATAATGAATATAACATGCAGTGAGAAAGGGCTACCTGTTTTGCAGGGAGGGAGTCCAAAAGCGCTCACCTCCCCGTACACGAGCAGGCTGCCTTTTTGGGGTGGGCGGATTGCCCACCCAGACAAGCACTGGCTCCTGCCAGTAGTGCCTAGTACTGGGACGTGCTGCCTCTCTTTTCCCCACCCCCCCGGAGCTCCAACAAGGCACCATGCGAGTGTGTAGCCAGAAGATGGACACACGATTATATATTATCACTGATACACATTATGGATATAATTTAAAGTTGAACAAAATAGCCACACAGAAAAACAATTATCAGGATTACAGCAAAACAAACAAAAACAAAATTCCCACCATAGATGCTTGACACAATCACCCACAATCAAACGGTATAGAAGATTAAGAATTACAGATGTGAGTGCAGTTCAGATGGAGAAATCCTGCTTAATATGGATTATTATTATTATTATTATTACATTTATATCCTGCTCTTTCTCCAAGGAGCCCAGAGCGGTGTACTACATACTTAAGTTTTCTCAAAAGTGATCTGGTTAAAGTGATGACTAGAAGAGCAAAGGACTATTAAAGGTGAACCACAATAAGACTGTACTGGCTGATTTTCAAGGTAAACCTGAACTCAGCTTGATTGATTACATGTGGAAATCCGACACCTACTATTAGCTATCATGACTAAAAGGTTAAATTTAATAAAATTGCAATACACTCATAATGACCAAGCAGGTTTTCTTTTTAATTGGCAGCTGGATGATAGTATATGGAAAGTGCAATCAGTTAAAACAATAAAGCAAAAGACCTGGTAACACCTTTTATGTTTTTAGATACTGAAACTTTTGACAGTTTCAGAATAGTCATATTAAATAAAACTCTTCCTAAATTTAGTATAATTGGCACTTTTCTAGACTGCAAAGGAAGCATTTATAAACATTCAGCGGCCAAGATCCATGTTAAAGGGAAAAATATAGATAATTTTTTTGAAAAGGGGTACCAGATCAGGCTGCCCCCACTCACCTAGTGAGAGCAACTGAGAGCTGCTTTAGTGAGAGCAACTGTGCAGGTAAGAGCAGCAAGGCCAACATGGTTTTAAGATCAACTTATATGTTGATATTATGTTTTCCTTGACTAACCCCAAAGAATCAATAGTGCATTTGATGGAGGAATATGGTAAGGTATCAGGCTATTGGTTAAATAAATCCATATAAATATGAATGTAGGCTATTGGTTAAATAAATCCAAAGCTCAGATAATAGGCATTAATATCACATAGGAATGTAAGGAAGAAATTGCACAAATGTATGTACCAAAACGGTCTTCAAAACTAGTTAGATGTTCGGTCATACAGCTCTCTTGAGATTCAGAGGACTTATAAAAATAATTATGACCCTCTTTGGGCTGGTGTTAAGAATGACCTGGAAAGCAGTGTTCCCTCTAAGGCATGAATGTGTGTGTGTGCAAACACGTTTTTTGATGTCCGCTCAATTAATTTGAGATCCCACTCAAGCTGAATAATTAAGGCCCCACTCTGAATGCACATGAACACATACTGCCTTGATACTGCTTCCCAGAATTCATTCGGCATGCAGATGAAAAAAAAATTAGAGGAAACACTGCTGGAAAGATGGAAAGTTACAGATTTCTTGGTTCAGAAGGGTTGTCGTCATTAAAATGATGATTCTTCCCAAGGCGATGTTCTGTTTTGGGAAATGTTCTTATTTTAATATCAAATAAGCTAAAGCAAAGACTATCCAAAATTGATCTACAGGGGAACCTTGTTCACCTCTGGAAAATGGATTATCAGTTAAGGCAGATAATACTGCATAAAATTACTTAAAATCTTAACAGCAATTAAATATTGCAGAGCATCTGCCTTGCCAAGGTTCAACATCTTCCTCTCAGCTGCCATTGAGGGGACATGTCACAAGATTTATTTGGCCTTACGAACCTGTCATTGGGATTCAAATCAGGTTGAATCTATTGTCCATGTCTTGCTGTACTGCCCATTATACAGGTGTGGGAATTGCTTTGCTCATTTGACCCTACTAAAACCATTTTGTTAGCTTGATGCTAGAGCTGTTTGAGCAAGAAATGCTTTGCAAGGAAACAACACAACCAGGCAGAAAACAGCTAAGCTTGGGCTTTTTTTGGCTTGAAACAGATTTCAGGGGAAAGGTCCATGGAGATTTGAATAATGCTTTAGCTGACAGGTAGGGCAGCTATAATTTGCACGACC
This sequence comes from Hemicordylus capensis, assembly GCF_027244095.1. NCBI lineage: Eukaryota > Metazoa > Chordata > Lepidosauria > Squamata > Cordylidae > Hemicordylus > Hemicordylus capensis. The sequence continues at coordinate 258,635,613 of NC_069657.1, forward strand.
CTGTCTAGAGCATTCTGATAATGCAAGGTAAATATGAATTGCCACTATAACTTGCTTTTAAAAAAATATATTGTTCAGCTAACAGATTGAAATGTTTAAGCTACTCGAGACAATTATGTGATTTCCTCTTTTGTCAAGATAAGACTGTGTTCTGTACTTTGCCAATGGTCTTTGGAATCTGGTCAGGTCTGTGACCTCTGACCCATTTTCTGTTGAAACTGTCTTTGTATCAATAAAAGCAATTACCTGAATTACCAAAACATAGCGTGAAGGTAGCTTCTCTTCCACACAGGGATTCTAGGCAGAAACCTATAGCTCCCTTGATTATAAAATTTCATGGAACTGCACCAAGGTTCCTTGTGCGCTTTCCACTGAATGATAGCAACCAGGCTACTACATTAAAAGATCACAAAATTTCTTGCTGGTGCCATCAAAATTAGGTGTTGGTATAATAAATTCTAAGCTAATAAAGCTGTTTAGCAAAATAATTCAGTCTTTCTTTCTGGCTTCTTTCTGAGTTGCCATTCTGAACTGTTTTTGAATCCGAATGAAGATTATTATACTTCTGATTTCTCCAATCGTCTTATATTATAGCTAATGAACTGGGGGAAAATAGATGACTTTTAGAGAGGCAAACAGTTTTAGCTAATTTTATATGGAAATCCCAAAAGCTGAGAGTATCTGTTTCTGTTCTATAAAGACTGAGGTTTTACGACCTCTAATTTGTGGTGCTATTACAGAGTCAGAATCAAAACCATGAGTCAACAGAAACCAGCATCTATAAGTGACCCGTGGTTTCAAATTGAACAAAATAAATGTGTAATAGTCCTCTGCAGCAGGGGCATAACAAGGCTGGAGTGGGCCCAGAGACAAAATTTTAAAATGCGCCCCTTGCGGATGCACACACACACTTCACAATATATAATCATGTGACTTGCCTCATGTGACTTGCCTCTGGGGAGCCCCTCGAGGCGTGGGGGCCCCCAGGCAGCCGCCTCCCCTTGCCTAATGGTAGTTACGCCCCTGCTCTGCAGGAATTGCCTTGGACATATACTGGGAGATATTGAGCTACATATCTTAAAAACTGCAAATCTTTTCATATTAGCAACTTTGCAGAGTTGGAATACAAAAAATATCTTATCCCTAGTATTTCTGCACTGATTCCATTTATTAAAAAAACAGTAGTTTTAATTTAGTTCGTGCTTTGGTGTTAGGGACCTGCTGGGGCAACTGCACAATGTGAAAGGCAGCCCCAATGGCCTTGCGTGCCAGGGCAGTGGAGTAAGGGCTTAAAACAGCATCCAGCCATGCAACTTCCAGCACTGCACAACTGCCCAAGCGGCTTTTCACACAGCCTCAGCTAAAGTCAATATTTCATTGTACAGTATGCCAGCTACCACAGCGAGGTTTTCGCACTTAAGTCATGGATCTTGTTCAGAATATGAAAATAAATTGTGATGGGCCTCCTTGGATACTATTTTTTTCAGGCAAGAACTTATGTGAATAATAATTTAAAAAAAAAACACTTCAGGGAGACAAGAACATGTTATAGCGCTAGTCTGCTACTAAATTTTCTGAAGGACTACTTTGAGAAGCAAGCAACAGGCCAGTGGACCAAACCTCCTACTCCCTAGTGCAGCCTGGCAACAAGTTCTGTTGCTAAAGAGGTCACTTTTGCCACATCTCTACTGCTTCTAGGCAGGAAACTTTAGTGGGATAAGCAGTTGGCAATGGAATAAAAGTAGCTACGGAGAAACGGGTAAGATAAGGCTATGGTGATTTAGTCCCCACCACCACCAATGCATTTTCAAGTAGGACCTGGGGAAATGGTACAACAATATATTTATGACATTTGTATCCTGCCCTTCCTTCAAAAAGCTCAGAGCGGCTTCTTCTTCCCGCTCTTTTCCCCTCACAACCACCTTGTGAAATAGGTTAGGCCAAGAGGAGGGGAGGAGGGGGCTAGGTCACAGCGAGTATCACAGCTGAGTTTCAACTGCACATCACAGCTGAGTGTGCATTTTGATCTGTTATAGAATGGGTTAAAGAAAATCTGCAGATATTATACATGCTTTTGCGGAAGTATATATAATATCCACATAAGCATGTATTTCAGTTACTAGACAAAGGACCGGGTCTCACGATCCATGAGACCTGGTTTTGAGAAGTGAGCGGGAAGGGAGCCCTGGGCAGCCAGATCGGCCGCCCACACGATGGCCAGCTCCGAGATGGAGCTGGCGGGGGCTGGGGAGCTCGGGGGCTGTGCGGCCCCCGGAAGCCCCAGTATGCCCTGCGTGAGTGCGCAGGGCATACTGGGAAGACCCCCGAGCCGGGAGGCTGCTTTTAAGCCTCCCGGCCGGGGGTCTACTCACGAGTAGCCACACTGCGGAGCCATGCTGCAGCTACTCACGAGCAGATAGCCCGGGTTTGCAGAGTGCTCACTCCGCAAACCCGGGCTAAAGGGCGGGCTACAGGAGCAGGTTAACCGCTCCAGAACCACCAGGCTCAGCTGCAAGCCTGGTGGTTCTTACGATCACAAAAATCGGGCTAGGATTTTGGTGGAAGGCTTCGCTTCACTCACCTTCTCCCCAGACAACTGAGAGAATGTTGGTGGGAACGCCGTCTGCTCTCCCACACGATCCATCCCAGGAGAGCTGGGACGATGTGTCCTGGCCTCCGGGTATCCCACAATGCACTCTGCGGTGAGCAGCTCACAGGTATTCCACAATGCACCGTGAGAAAAGCCTCAGAAACTATTTCAATTGTTTAAGAAATCTCAGTTCCTCCCTAAATAAGAGTGGTGGCCATTTAATTACTGCATTTCTGAAGTGCCATGTATATTACAGATGTTTCCATGGGGTGCTAAGATGATATTGTACCAGGACTTTCTGCCAGTTGAGACACCTTTCCTTCAATTTCCCTCCAAATTCTCCATGATGTGCCCTATATTTTATCACTTCCCTTCCCTTTAGGAAACACCTTTTTTCTTTATCAGTCGAACTCCAACTGTAATCACAATGTCATATGTAAACAGAGCAATGTCTTATTGAAAACATAAACAATGGGTGTAGTTTAGACAGCATCTTCATAACAAAACACAATGTGGTAAAATCAGGAAGAAGTATACAGAAATGGATGAGCAAGATTTTAATTCTCAGCCAGAGTTTAGGTTGTAAGTTTTGTTTTAAAATCAAAATTCATGACAAACTCAGCCCGGCTCCATTCAGCAAACAGCATTGGTTGTTTGAGTTCATTTACAGATTTAAATACCACAGAATAAGCTGAAAGAGACAGATTGTACATTAATTCCATAGCTTCAGCTATGACGTGCACTAAAGTCAGGGATGAACTCAGATTCTACAATCGTGACATTGAAATAGTAACTAGTAAAGCTTGCTAGGGATGTGAAGAACGTTTTGACTCGAAATGGGCTGTTTCAAGCTTGAAACAGAACACCCTCTAAATAAAGGGCCTGTTTCAAGCTCAGAGCAGAACAACCCCATTTCAATTGAAACGCACAGGGCACTTCTGGTCCAGCAAGCACCGGGGCAGCAAGGAGGTACGTTGCTGCCCCACAGAACCGTTTTTAAACACAGCGCCGGGGGTGGGGGGAATGCAGTGGGTGGGTGGGGGAGCAACCTTCCTGCTCCTTAAAGGTAACCCGAACCAGCCATAACAGGGCCTCTGAACCGGTTCGTGCACATCTCTACTGCTAGACTAAGGTAAAACTCAGTGCTAATTAATGTTTTTGTACTTTCTTTTGAATTCCTGTCCTTGCCTCTCCTTACTTCCAGTTTTTCCTATCCCCCCCACTTTCCTTATTCTGTACACAACCTTTGTTTTTTAAATAAAATTCATGTACTTAGAAGTGGCTTCAGTCTAATTTAATAGGTTCTGGAAGGTTACTTGCAAAACTCTTCCCCATGTGCCTCGTAAGGTCATTCACTATTATTGAGGAGTTTTCAGAACAATATATTGTTGGCTTGAGTTGGGTTATGTTGACTCTGACTGTACAGTGCCTGTGAGTCCCAAGACAGATAGTTTGTTTTTGTAGGTTATGGAAGCCATGTCTAAGCCTGGTCAGTGGCTTTAGATCAGTCTTCAGCTGGTGGCAGCCTACCTTGAGGGAACAGTGGGCTCCTAGATTGGGATCAGAGCAATCTCTCTACTGAGGGTAGATCCCCAGAAAGCATCCCCATTTTGTCATACTTGCCTATGGTCATTCTGTGTTTACAGTTACACTATTCATTTTTTATATCTGTATTTACACACACACTCATACACACTTATTCACTTAACACAAGAAGCATTTCTACATAAAGGAATTTTCCATTCATATAACAAATGAAACAAAACACACACCTAAATAGAGGGAGGAACAATGATCTAACATGATGAGCCGGGTCTCACGATCAGTGAGACTCGGTTTCAGGCACTCCCGGTTTCAGGAGCTTCAGGAGCTTCGTCTCTCCCTGCAGACGATCCGGGCGGGAGCCCTGGGCGGCTGGATTGGCTGCCCACACGATTGCCGGCTCCGTGATGGAGCCGGCGGGGGCTGGGGGGAGCGAAGGTCCAGCATGCCCTGCGCAAGTGCACAGGGCATGCTGGTGAGACCCCTGGAGCCAGGAGGCAGCTTTTCGCGGAGCCGCGGCGACTCACGATAAAAAAACCCGGATTTGTGGAGCGCTCGCTCCACAAACCCAATTTTAGGGGAGGGGTACTTGAGCGGATTCCCCACTCTAGAACCACCCCACTCTAGAACCACCAGGCTTGCAGCCGAGTGGAGGCTAGCCCGATTTCTGCAATCGTGAGAATAGCCTCATTAGGTTATTGTGAGATTTGTTTAATCTCACAAGTTTCAAAGTAGTTAGTAAACTGGGAACCAATTTGATTAAAAAATTTCTTCCCTTTATTTGTACCACCAGTTAGACAACTCTGATTCTTTTCAGATTTTATATAACTAGATTCTTCAAAACATATACTTTACTACAGGAAACTACTGGGAAATACTTATAGCAAATGTCAGAATTCTAGCCACTGTTAAAGATGTTCCCTATTAGACACCAAGGCTCTTGTTTATAGTCATACACCTAACCCAAAAGAGGTAAAAGAAAGCTGAAAGGGAAAGGTAAAAGAAAGCTGAAAGGGAAAGTTAGAAGGATCCAGAAAGCAAGGAGTTCATTTAAAACCACAATAATAGAAGCTTAGTTAGAATGCATACCAAAAAGGAAGAAAGGAACCACAAAGTCCAGGAGGATGCCAGCATGGCTAACAGGCAGAGTCAAGGAAGCTAGGAAATGGAATTCCTGCCCAAATGAAGAGAACAGAAAGGAACACAAACTGGCAAAATAAATGTAAAAAGACAATAAGGGACACAAAAAGAGAGTTTGAGGGACATTTAGCTAAAAAGCATCAAAGCATTAAAACTTCTTTAAATACATCAGATGCAGGAAACCTACCAGGGAGGCAATTGATCCACAAGGGAGTGAAAGGGATTACTCAAGAGGATTCGGATATTGTAGAAGCTTAATTCGTTCATGGCAGAGGATACTGAGTCTATATCCGCTCCTGAATTGAACTTCTCAGGGACCAAAGAACTGAGTAAATTAAAGGTGAAAAGAGATGGGAGCTCTTCTCACGACTGATGAGAAGAACTCCAGGGCGGTCTGCGGGGAAGGAGGATCAAGCTTACCTTCCCCGCAGATGATCTTCTTTCGGCCCCAGACAGGTAGCTCGACCGGAAGCTCCAGGGGTCGGGATGCCGGGACATGCTGCCGTGTGTCACCACATCCCCCTGGAGCCCCAATAATGTACTGGGATTTATTAGATTCCCCTATCCGCCTCCCCCCCCAAGTGTGCCTGCCACAGCACACATGATCAAAGAAATGTGATTATGGGAGCTCCAGCTCCCTTAAGTTCATTTAGCAAGGAGGCTACTTTGGCAGGTTTGCCGCTGTGTGACCACTAGGATCGAGCCCGATTCTAGGGGTTCACATCAGTTTGCAAAACCAGGCTGGGCTCCCTTAGCCTGGTTTTGTATGCTTGTGTGAACAGCCTCATGATGTTTTAAACTATCTTGAAAAATTAAAAGTTAACAATATTGCCAGGGCCAGATGGCATCCACCCATGACCCAAGAGTGCTTAATAGGGGTGTGCACGGAACTGTCTGGCCCGGTTCGGTTCGAGGCTGAACCGGCCTCGAACGGAACTGGACCAGTTCAGTCCAGCCCCCATCGAAAACCCCCCCGTCCGCAAACTTTTATTTTTTAAAATTTAAAACGTAAAAGTAACTACCTGTAGCCCCTTCGGGGGGGTTGCTGTAGCGGCGGGGTGTGTGTGAGGTGTCTGCGTGGGTTCCCTCTCCCCCCGCTGGCCTTCCTCATCACCGCCGCGGCCAGGAAAGCGAAACCTTTTTGGCCCTTTCGGATCTCCGTAAAAGCGAGCGGCTGCCATTTTGCCGGCCTCTGTACATGTGCAAATACCCTCTGTGAGGCCACGGCCTTGCAGAGGGCATTTGCACACGTGCAGTAGCTGCCCAAATGGCGGCTGCTCGCTTTTACGGAGGCCTGAAAGGGCCAAAAAGGCTTCACTTACCCGGCCACGGCAGTGATGAGGAAGGCCGGGGGGGGGGGGGCGGGCTACAGGTAGTTGCTTTTATTGATTGATTGATTGATTGATTGTTGCATTTATATACCGCCTTTCGTTAAAAGACAACCCCAAGGCGGTTTACAAAAGTTAAAACATACAATAAAAAGACAATAAAAATATTAAGCTGAAAAATATAAAAACAAACCAAATGTTTTACGTTTAAAATTTTACATTAAATTAAAAAAAAAAAAAAAAGTCCACGGACCTGCTGGATGGGGGGGGGTGGGGTTCAGTTCGATCACGAACCCATGAACCCCCAGACCAAACCGTTGGACCACGGACTCGTTCTGCACATCCCTAGTGCTTAAAGAATTCAAATGTGAAATTTTTGATCTTCTAGCAAAATTATTAACTTGTCCCTACAATCAGGCTCTGTATCAGAGGACTGAAAATGTACCAAAACAGTGGTACATTTGTTGGTAACCTCCAGACTGGACTTCTGTAATGCGCTCTACGTGGGGCTGCCTTTGTATGTAGTCCGGAAACTTCAGTTGTTTCAGAATGTGGCAGCCAGATTGGTCTCTGGGTCATCTCGGAGAGACCACGTTACTCCTCTGTTGATGGAGCTACACTGGCTGCCAATCGGTTTCCGGGCAAAATACAAAGTGCTAGTTATAACTTACAAAGCCCCAAACGGCTTAGGCCCTGGGTATTTAAGAGAACATCTTTTTCAGTACAAGCCCCACCGACCATTGAGGTCATCTGAGGAGGTCCGTCTCCAATTGCTGCCAACTCGTTTGGTGGCTACACAGAGACGGGCCTTCTCAGCTGCTGCCCCAAGATTGTGGAATGCGTTCCCTAATAAGATACGAGCCTCCCCATCTCTGGCAATTTTTAAGAAACTACCGAAAACGCATCTCTTTAGCCAAGCTTTCTCAGCTTTTAAAAACTTGTTTTTAAATTGTTTTGGCTATTTAATTAGTGTTTTACGATGTTTTAATTGTTAATTTATTTTTTATGTAGTTTATAATTTTGGTTTTGTTAATTGTTTTTAATGGTGTTTTAATGTAAACTGCCCTGAGCCTTTTGGAAGGGCGGTATAAAATTTTTAATAAATAAATAAATAAATAAATAAATAGTAGTCAATGTAATATCGATTTTCAAAAGGGGATCCATGGGAGAGCCAGGAAATTACAGGCCAGTTAGATTAAAGTCTGTTCCAAGTAAACTGATTATTATTATTTCTTGTTTACACAGACAGGTGTTATTGACTGGTTTGTTTTATCCAGACATCGAGTCCTTCCCAAGTACATTATTAATTATTATTATTATTATTATTATTAATTCAATTTCTATACCGCCCTGATGCAAAACATACTTAAGGATAAAGTTGTTAAACATATAGAAGAACAGGCCTTGTACTGAAGGAAATCCAGCATGGCTTCTACAAAGGTAAGTCTTGCCTCACAAACCTCTTGAGAGTTCTCTGAGAGTGTTAGTAGGCATGTGGATAAAGGTGACCTTGTTGACATGGTATACTTGGACTTCCAAAAATCAAAATTCCTCATCAAATATTCTTGAGTAAACTTAGCAAGCATGGGATAAGGGGACAAGTTCGTGTGTGGATTGGTAACTGGTTGAAGGACAGAAAGAGTGTAGGAATAGATGGACAGTTTTCACAATGGAGGGAAGTAGGGAGTGGGGGTCCCTCACGAATTTGTACTGGGACCTTGTGCTTTTTAATTTATTCATAAATGATTAGAAGCTTGAGTAAGCAGTGAGGTGGCCAAATTTGCAGCTATTTAGGGTAGTGAAATCGGAGGTGGAGAATGACATTGGGTGGGAGATAGAATATCTAACACAGGCCTTTGTCCACTTCATGGCTAGTACCAAACAAGGGGTTAAAAGCTCAGCTGACGTCAACAGCTTCTGGCCAGCACCCCCTCCCTTTGCGTTTGACTCATCATACAGGGCATGACCAGAAGTAGCTGGAAATAACAGGAATATGAAGCTGCAAAGAATTTTGCAGACTAACCAAATTTTGATCCACTTCCCTAGGAAGGATTCTCATTTTATTTTATTTTATTTTATTTATTACATTTCTATACTGCCCAAAACGCAAGTTCTCTGGGTGGTTTACAAAAGAATAAAAACAGCCAATAAAAGATTAAAACATTTCAACAATTAAAATTAAAAAGTTAAAACTATTAAAACACAATTAAAACACAATTAATTTAAAAGCCTGGGTGAACAAATGCGTCTTGATTGCCCTTTTAAAAGTTGTAAGAGATGGGGAGGCTCTTATTTCAGCAGGAAGTGTGTTGCAAAGCCTCGGGGCAGCAATGGAGAAGGCCCGTCCTTGAGTAGCCACTAGACGAGCCAGTGGCAACTGCAGACGAACCTCTCCAGATTATCTCAATGGGCGGTGTGGTTCATAGCAAAGAAGACATCCTCTTAAATACCCTGGGCCCAAGCTGTTTATGGCTTTATAGGTTGTAACCAAAACCTTGTACTCTGCCCAGAAACTTACCGGCAGCCAGTGTAGATTTTTTAAGATAGGAGTGATATGGTCTCTCCAAGATAACCCAGAGACCAATTTGGCCGCCACATTCTGGACCAACTGCAGTTTCCGAACTATGTACAAAGAGCTCATTGCAGTAGTAAAGTCTGGAAGTGACCAGCAAATGTACTACTGTTCTGAGGCCATTTATCTCAAGAAATGGACACAGCTGGCTTATCAGCCAAAGCTGATAAAAGGCACCTCTGGCCACTGCCTCAAACTGGGACACCAGGGAGAGTTTTGTGTACAGAAGCACTCCCAGACTGCATACCTGTTCCTTCTGGGGAAGTATGACCCCATCCTGAACAAGCAGATCAAAAGCATCTCCCAAGTTCCGACCCCACACAATAAGTACCTCTATCTTATCTGGACTCAGTCTCAGCTTGTTACCTCTCATCCAGCCCATCACCGCCTCCAGGCAGACATTTAGGGAGGTTATGCCTTCTCCTGATGACGTTGACATGGAGAAATAGATTTGGGTATCATCAGCATACTGATAACACCCTGCACCAAATGTCCTGATGATCTCTCCCAGTGGTTTCATGTAGATGTTAAACAACATCAGAGACAATATGGAGCCCTGAGGGACAGCATACCAAAGTTCAGTTTTTGAAGAACAACAGTCCCCAAGAGACACCATCTGGAATCTGCCCAAGAGGTAAGAGTGGAACCACTGCAAAGCAGTGCCTCCCATCCCCAACCCTCTCAGACACTCCAGAAGGATATTATGGTCGACAGTATCGAAAGCCGCCGAGAGTCCCAAAAGGACCAACAGCGTCACACTTCCTCTGTCAATTGCCAATTGGAAATCATCCATCAGGCCGACCAGGGCAGTCTCCAACCCATAGCCCACCCAAAAGCCAGTCTGAAACGGGTCTAGATAATCAGTTTAATCCAAGACTGCCTGGAGTTGGGAGGGCACCACCCTCTCAATTACCTTGCCCAGCCACAGAAGTTTGGAGACAGGCCTATAGTTGCAAGACAAGGAGGCATCCTGCCTTCCCTCAGAGAAGCATTTATGATAACTACCAGGCCTTCTACAACAACCTCCTGCCAGATAGTATTAGCCATATTGGGCAAGGGTCAAGAGAACAGGTGGTAGGCTGCATCTCTCCAAGCAGCTTGTCCACATCCTCACAAGTCACAAACTGAAACTGATCCAGCCTAACCACATAAGAGGAGTCGCTGGACACCTCCGATTTAGACACTGCAGTAATTGTGGGGTCTAAATCCAAGTCGTCTCGAATACGAGAGATTTTATCCCCAAAGAAATCATTAAACACATCACAGCAGGTAATAGATGGTTCCAAATTTTGATTCAAGGGAGGAGGGGCACTCACTAGCTCTCTCACAACCCTGGACAACTCCGTCGGACATGAACTTGTGGATGCAATATGGGCCGAAAAGAATCGCTTCTTTGCCGCCCGTATTGCCAGAGCATAAATCTTCAAATGTGCTCTATGTTGTAATCTGTCAGATTTGAGTCGAGTCTTCCTCCACTTGTGCTCCAGTCGTCCACCTTACCGCTTCAGCCCCCGTAGCTTATGGGTAACCAAAAGGGAAATTCTCACTTCCCTAATGGAACTCTTGAAGCAGCAAATCAGTCCCATAGAACTGGTGAACTTGCCAGCCCAGGCAGACTATAAAAGACTATTTATAGCCTTTAAATCAGCTTATGTGCCGTCACAGTTATTCTGCTCAGCCCAGCGCCTAAGTCAATTCAATCTATCCTTCCACTGAATCTTTAAAGATCTCGGCACTAGACCATTAACCACGGGCTTGATAAATATCAGTGGCAATAAATCTGACAACTACGCTATTAAAAAATTACACACACACACCCCGAGCCGTATTAGCACCTCACAACCCAAGCCACTGAAGGCCAATCCAAGGCTGGAAGTACAAAACAAGCCTCCTGGCCAAGTCTTGCCACAACCAACTCTCTCTGCAGAGCTAGTTAAATCCCAGCCTCTCAGACAAGAGGATGATCTCCTAATCTTAAGAAATAAGCTTGATGAGTTTATGCGGAGACTCAGCCCAAAGACAAAGGCAAACATTGCTGGGTGTCTAGTCACAGACTCTGAAAGTGAGACAGAGAAAGAGCAGGCTATGGAAATTCAACAACAGTCTCCCCCTAAAAGACTGTTAAAAGTTCTTCCTTCTGGGATGATGCCGGATTCATGGAAGCATGCAAATATTGCAGTAATCCCAAAACCAGATCAAGACCTAACGCTAGTCAAAAATTATAGACCAATCTCACTTTTAAATAATGATTATAAACTTTTTGCTGCCATTTTGGCAAGAAGAATGAAGGTTATATTAAGGCACTTTATTCATGAAGATCAAGCTGGATTCTTGCCAAAGAGACAACTGAGAGATAACGTGAGAACAGTCTTGAATGTATTGGAGTATTATGAAAAACACAATGATAAACAGATGGCGATGATCTTTCTGGACGCAGAGAAAGCTTTTGATAATGTTTCGTGGCAATTTATGTGGAGATTATTAGAGGTAATGGCCGCTGGCAATAATTTTATTAGGGCAATTAAGACAATTTATTCGGAGCAATATGCTAAGATTATTGTAAATGGGGAATTATCAGACAATTGTGTAATACAAAAAGGGACCAGACAAGGATGTCCACTTTCCCCACTGCTTTTTATACTGGTTCTAGAAGTGCTTTGTAGAAGTATCAGAGAAGATGACAAATTACATGGTCCCAAAATTGGGAAACAAAACTACAAGTTGAGAGCCTTTGCAGATGATGTTGTGCTCTTCTTAGAAAATCCAATGGACAAGACTGAAAGGCTTTTGGATAAAATACAACAATTTCACCAATTGGCTGGATTTTATATAAATAAGACTAAAACAAAAATTTTGACTAAAAATATGGATCAGAAATCCAAGGACAGGCTCTCCAAAATAAGTGAGTTGAAAGTGGAGAAGAAAATTAAATATTTGGGGGTCTGGTTATCAAATAACAATTATCTGTTGTTCACAAACAATTATGTTAAAATATGGAAGACAGTGAAAATTGATCTACAAAGTTGGTCCAAAATGAATTTGTCTTTAATGGGAAGAATTTCAGTGGTGAAAATGAATGTCTTGCCTAAAATGTTATTTCTCTTTCAGACTATTCCCATAATTAACACTTTAACTTGTTTTAAGCAATGGCAGAAGGACATAACTAAGTTTGTTTGGCAGGGGAAAAGACCAAGAATTAATTTTAAGAATTTAACAGATGCAAAGGAAAGATGTGGTCTTACCCTGCCAGACTTAAGGTTGTACTTTGATGCTGTTTGTTTGACATGGCTAAAGAATGGATAACATTAAGAAACCCTAGAATTCTGGACTTGGAAGGATTTGATAGAAGGTTTGGATGGCATGCGTATCTGTGGTATGAAAAAAGTAAAATACACAAAGACTTTTTGAATCACTATGTGAGAAGGAGTTTAATGAGGGTCTGGTTAAAATATAAAAATTGGTTGAAACCTAAAACTCCGTTATGGATATCTCCGACTGAAGCTCTATCATGCAAAGAAGTAAATATGCACATGTGTTGGGGTACTTATAGGGATTTGTTACATTTTCAAGACAAGGATTGTAAGTTAAAAAGTTTAACTGAAATACAAAATTTGGTTAGAGATTGGTTTCAGTATTATCAGTTAAATGAGATATATAAGAAAGACTTTAACGTTGGATTTGAGGATCAGATTTCAAGTTTTGAGAAGGAATTATGTCAAAATGATGAAAAATTAGTTTCTAAAATGTATAAACTGTTACTTCTGGAGGAGACAAGAGAGGAAGTGGTCAAAACGACCATGATAAAGTGGGCTCAAGATGTGGGGCGTAATATAGAAATGGCAGCCTGGGAAAAGTTATGGAAAACTGATTTAAAATTTACTGCATGCTATGCTTAAAAAGAAAATTATTATAAAATGATGTATAGATGGTACTTGACACCCAAAAAATTGGCATTAATGTATAAAAATGTTTCAAACAAATGTTGGAAGTGTGGACATTCTGAAGGTACTTTTTTTCATATGTGGTGGACCTGTGGGAAGGCTAAGGCCTATTGGGATATGATATATAATGAGTTAAAGAAAATATTTAAAATGACATTCCCTAAGAAGCCAGAATCCTTCCTACTGGGAATAAAACAAGGTTTAATTTGTACAAATAATTTAACATTCTTCATGTATGCTTCTACGGCGGCCAAAATAATATACGCACAAAAATGGAAGAGTAATGAACTGCCTTCAAAAGAAGATTGGCTGATAAAAATTTTGGAATATGCGGAGATGGCAAAACTTACAACACTGATAAGAGATCAAAACTTAGAATGTTTCAAAGAAGATTGGAAACCATTTTTGGTGTATCTAAAAAACTATTTTCCTACTATGGACCTTACAGCTGGATTTGAAATTTAGAGAAGGGGAAAAAAATGCAGGTTGGGTAGACTAATTGTGTTTGTAAGGGTTTAAATTTATGTTTTGAATTATTATTATAGCAAGGGTAAATTTTATAGCTGATGTTTCATGAAGAGAGTTGCGCGGGAAGTCCACTTCTATTTATTATGTTTGTTATGAATGAATATTATTACTGTTAAAATCAATAAAAATTCAATTTGAAAAAGAAAAAAAGTTCTTCCTTCTGATATTGAAATCAAATCAGACACTGAAACTGATTTGGAAAGTGAATATGGCAGTGACCGTGATCGATCCCCCACACATTTCCCTGCCTCCACAGGCTGTCTGAGGACAAACAGTATAAAGATTTCAGACACAGTTGACATGTGCCCAGGAGTGATACTAGCTACAGACGCACACTTTGATAGTATCACTGCTCTCCTTGCCCCAGATAGGCTACCTGCACCATGAACTCTCCTGGCCCTTTCTGCAATGCCCTCCTTTGTAATTGAAGGGATGCTCTTCAAGAAGGAAGCCCCGACTCACACAAACATTTGGGCAACCACTGAGAATGAAGAACAGAGCCCTCCACCAGCATCTCAACTCAAAGAATCAACATATTACCCTTCTGCTAACACAAGGGATGCACCACCTGTGCTGCAAGAGCTGGGAACCGAAATGCCCTTAGTTATTGAGGCCCAACTCAAGACTTTGGATGAGACAGACGAGAAAGTCAATCTGCAAGGGAAAATGGATAACCAGGTCCCTCCTGATATCCTCCCTGATATGTGAACTTCCTTGAAAGCCCCAGAGGACATCGATCCACAGGATACAGGGCTGGGAACCCCCTCTGATAGTGCTGAGCTGGGTTCCCAAGACAGTCTACCAGAGAATGGGAGCACTCAGAAGTCCTTCCTGGACAGGTCCCAGGTCACTTGGCCGATGGGGCAGAAGTGAGTGATCAACTGAGGGTAATACCAGGATCCCTGGAAACAGGAGGATAGTGCCTGGAAGCTACCCCTCCTTTCTCACAGAGCCCCTCTGCATAGTTAACATCCCCATGACACCCAGAGGACCAGCATAAGATAAAACTTCTCAGCTGGAACGTAGCTGGCTGGGCCACATCTGTAAGGGATGCCCAATTCACTGACTTCTTGGCCCACCGTGACATCATATTAATATAGGAATCCTGGACGTTGGAGGAAATGTTACTTAATGGATTCCTTTCATTCTCACCCAGAGCAGAGCCAAGGAATGGATGAGGAAGACCAAAAGGCGGTCTGGGTATACTAGTCTCCGCCGCTCTCAGTGCCTCATCAAGAACTCTTCCCCCACTCAAGAATTATGCTATGTCAGTGTTAATCCAACTCGCCCATTGCATGCTGCTGATAATTAATACTTATATTCCTCCACAACAGTGGAAGACTCAGCTAAGAATCATCTGGGCCAAAATGGAAATCTACACTGTGGATCTCAGTCTCTCTCATCCCGACACACTAGTGGTCCTGACTGGCAATTTCAATGCTGGATTGGGCCATAATGATCACACACTGTATTGGAAACATCAATGCCCCTCTCCTAATACTGAGGACAATGGACTCCCAGTCAAACCGCAAAGGATCAGAGATCAAACTTTGTGGGACTCTGGCACAAATAGAAGCTATACTAAACCTCTATATCCTAAATGGCACTGTCAATGGAGATCAGCCAGGAGAATTCACTTATCTATCAGGTTCAAGAATGAGCAACATCGACTATATGGTGGAGCCAGCGTGGTGTAGTGGTGGACTAGGACTAGTGGTGGACTAGGAGTGCTGGACTAGGACCGGGGACACCCGAGTTCAAATCTCCATTGAGCCATGATACTAGCTGGGCGACTCTGGGCCAGTCACTTCACTCTCAGCCTAACCTACTTCACAGAGTTGTTATGAAAGAGAAACTTAAGTATGTATTACACCACTCTGGGCTCCTTGGAGGAAGAGCGGGATATAAATGTAAAAATAATAATAATATAACTGTCTCCAGGGATCTGCTGTTGCTTGTAATGAGCCTAGAGGTTGTTCCAAAATTTAATAGCAACCATCTCTCGATCCTCCTCCAACTAGAGCCTCTCTCCTACCCAACTCACACTAACCGCTACCAACCCCCAGGATCCCTGACAAGGAGATCCCTATGTCACACTAAATGGACGCCTCAACTGGACCAAGTAATATCTGGGTTGCTTGCCTCGCAGCACTTTCAACATCTCCAATGGGCCCTAGTAACCAGCCGAACACCCTGATACTCCTTTGGAGATTTATAGCACACTAGTCAAGGACCGGGGAGCACCTAAAAAGGAAAAGCAGTGCAACCCTGACAACTGCAGCAGCATCTCCACTCCAAACCATGGTTTGATAAAACTGTGTCAACACTAAGAATGCTCTCAATACCACCTACCAGGTCAAAAAACCAGCAGTAGACCAATGGCAGCAAAGGACTTACTCCAGCAGAAGAGGAGATACAAACAACTGGTGGCACATAAAAAAAGAAGAAGCCATGAAAGATAACTGGGTATGACTCATACAGGCAATCCGATCCAATGACACAACTGTGTTCTGGCGCATCACCACGTGCAACCATAGCAATGGAACATCCCATCTAGACCAGTGTTTCTCAACCTTTTTGGAGTCAAGGACCACTAAATTCTTCGTGCAAAGTTTCAAGGACCGCTACATTCTTCATGTGCAGTTTCCCGGACCAGCAGTTAGTAAAGGGGTTTCAAATCTATCTATCTATCTATCTATCTATCTATCTATCTATCTATCTATCTATCTATCTATCAGACTTCTATACTGCCCAAAACTTGCATCTCTGGGCAGTTTACAATTAAAATAATATAAGCATTAAAATAATTAAATTTGGAATCTTTTGCAAACATGGAATATTAGGGGTTCTCAACCTTGGGTCCCTCAGTTAAACTCCCATAACCCCCAACCACAATGGCATTTGGCCATTATGGCTGGGGATTATGGGAGTTGAAGTCCACCAACGTCTGGGTACCCAAGGTTGAGAATCCCTGAATCTAAAAGCCTGGGTGAACAAATTTGTCTCCAGTACGTCTTCAGTATGTGCGGGGTGGGGGTGCTTGTGATTACTCAATGGAAAGGAGATGTTGGGCCATTAGAAAAATTCAAAAGCTACATGGGGCCAATGAAAACAACACACAAGCAAGCTTTTGAATTCCCCAAAACGCTTCATCAGGCTGGATGTCAAGCAAAGCAAAAAGGAGGTGAGGAGAGGAGAGCTGGGCAAGTTCAGTAGAGCCGGAAATCTACAGTTTAACCCTCCCATGATGGAGGTGGAGTTTTAGCGGGAGTTGTGTAGTCGCAGGGCCAGATCCAGACGACGTTAGTTAGGACCACTCACTGAAATTAATTTAGTCATCTCTCATTTGTGTCAATGCTGCTTGGTCATGATCACCTGGTTTGATCTGGATCCTGCTCTTAGATGTGCACTTTGTGAGGCGGACCTAATGAAACCCATGCAGCTCCTCCAAAACTCCTTAAAAACGGTTACATGGCAGGTGCTGGGAATTGGGTTTTTTTTTAACGGTGAAAGAAAATGTGAAGAAAAGTGGTGGGGACCTGGCATTAAAGGGAAGGGGGTGATTCTGAGATGGCAGAGGGCGTGGGGCGTTGTAGTGGTGGATGAGGCAATGGTGTACCGTACCGCGCTCGGAAGGTCGCCTGGGTCCAAGAGCTGCCGCCACTGTGCTTGCGCACCAAGTGTAGCAGGTGTTCCCCCATCCTCTCTCACAATGTGCACTTCTGTGACCCCCTCCCAACTCCCCTGCGTGCGCCAATCACACCAGCCTGCCTTTGGGGCCACGCAGCTCACGTGGTCTCACATGCTGCCCGCGCATACCTGCGAGGTGAGCTAAGGCAGCCCTCCTCCCTCCCTCCTCTGCTTAGCCCTCACCGCAGCATGATCCCGGCCAGAGGTTGTCCCCCGCACCCGGCGAAGTCATAAAGGGGACCGCCGTTTTCCACCGGCGGTGTAGACCAGGGGGTTATAGGGGGCCGAGGGACCACAACACCCCACCAATGCAAGAGTGAAATGCCATTTCCTCTCAAGGTGCCTTGGCCGCAACAAGCAGCTGGTTTTAAATTGGTTTGGATTGGACACGAACCGTGCTGGGCATCAAATCCCCAGGATCACTTCATTCCAGTGCCATTCATCCAATGACCCTTTTGCATGAACGCACAAAATGGTATCTTGCCTCTTCCCCATACCATGCCGCCTCCCTCCTCCACTTAGCCCTCTTTGGTAGGTGTGCTTGCTCCCCCTAGCCCAAGGAAGATCCACCTGCACTCTCTTTCTGCAAAGCCCGAGTCAAGGTGGCTCTCCTCCCTCCCTCCGCCACTTAGCCCTCACTACGGCATGATCCCGGCCAGAGGTTCCACCCCCTGGCGAGACCAGGGGGTTACAGGGGACCAAGGGACCACAACGCCGCACCGATGCAAGTGTCACGCCCTCGATCTCGGACAGCGAGGAGGAAGGGGAAGCTGTCAACTTTCCAGGTGATGCAGGAGTGTCTGAGGGGCAGAGCCCGGCTGTCAGTGTTCATGAAACAGCTGTGGCTAATGATTCAGAACAGGCACAACAACCTGAGGCAGCAGAAATCGTGAAAGACCAATCTGAAGAAGAACTATGCAACCAGCCCCCGCTGACTCCGCAACAGCGGCGTGTCACGAGACGCAGGGATCAATTGGAGACTATTAGGAGAAGCAAACGCCTATTGCAGAGGGCTGATAAGCCTTGAATTCCTGCCAGCTGGGAGCTCTTGGCTTGCACTATAAATCACATCACCAGTCTTCTACTCACTGCTGAAAAGCAACATTCGTCATCCCTTGTGTCGACAGCGTGCAGCCAAGTCTGGTCAAGACGAACTTCCCGAGCCGTATCCATTTTCAGCAGCTTCGCTTTGTCTCATGATCTTCCCTGGCAGTCGGCCAGACCTTGACAGCAAGAGGGAAACAGTGTTCCCTCTCAAGGCGCCTTGGTCGCAACAGGCAGCTGGGTTTCAATCAATCAACCTTTGGCTGCAAACAATGAGCATGCAAGAACCAGCAGCCCTTCAAGTGGTGCCCATTGCCATAACTTTTCCTTGATGCCCCTGCGCTGCATACAGTTTAAAGCTGTAAAGATAGGGAATAAGATAGCTGTAGGAAGATCTCAGCAGCACATGGAGGCAAGGCACAAGAAGGGTCCCACGCCTCCGTGATACTCTTCTTTCTCTTCCTCTTCCTCTTCCATGCCATGTGCAAAATTGAGGAAGTGAGTGCCTTGATTGCAGTTGTTGGGGGCGGGGCGGCAGTTTTATTCCCAGTCAGGGACTGGCACTCAACCCTTCGGGGACCGGCAGCAGTCCAGGGACCGGTGGTTGAGAAACTGTGATCTAGACTGCCATATTTCATCAGGGATATGGGAAAAACATTTCTCCAAACTCTACAAGGATCTTGCCGCAGTCGGCAGACACCCTGGACAAGCTATAGAGGACATGACTATGTGGACACCAGTGACGACAGAGATCAAGAGCCTGATCGCCCAAATGAGAACTGGGAAGGCCCCGGGGGAGGACATGATTCCACCTGAGGCCATTTAAAACAATCTGGAATGGTGGGCCCCCATTCTGTACTCCCTTTTTACCTTCATTGATGCACATGGCCGTATCCCTGAGGGCTGTGGGACAACAATCATTGTTCCCATCTTTTAAAAGGGCAGCAAGAACGACCCGGCCAATTACAGGCCCATAAGTCTACTCAACACGATCAGCAAGCTCTATGCGAGACATCTACACTGGAAACTAAAGGACTAGCTGGAGCAAGAAAATCTGCTAGAGGAGGAGCAGGCCAACTTCAGAGAGGGCTGAACTACAATCGACCAGTGCCTAGTACTCCCACACCTCATTAAAAATTACTCTTTCTGCAAAACAACCTCTCTCTACGTAGCCTTCATTGACTTTAAAGTGGCTTTCAACTATCTTGTGAGTCAAATTATGGGAGAAGCTAGAGGCCTCCACAATTGACAGACAACTCCTATACCTAATACATATGCTTCAAACCGATATATCGCTCAAGGTAAGGTGCAACCCTCAGGGACATCTCACAAGTGCCATCGCTACACATAAGGGGGTAAAACAAGGCTGCATATTGGCCCCATTCAACTTCTACATGAATACCATGGTGGGGCAACTTAACAATGTAGACTTCCACCCGCTAAACATGCAGGAGCTCACATCTCCACCCTATTATATGCGGATGACGCAGCAATACTCTCAAGGACCCCGGTCGGACTCAAGCGAGCACTGAAGGTCTTAGCCCAGTATTTGCAAGGAAAATCTTCTGGAACTGAACTATCATAAAACCAAAATAATGGCCTTTGCCAAAAGGTCCAAGATCCATTCTTGGACTATAGAAGGGCACAAGATTGAACAGGTTCCCTGCTTCAAGTATCTGGGGATAGTCCTGCACTCCACTGTTTCCAGGAAGACACATGGGGACTATGCAACATTAAATGCATAGAGGAGTTCCTCCGCTGTCCTGAAGTTTCTCCGAACAAGAAGTGGCCATTATATACCTGAAGCGCTTAAAATTGTAGAAAGCCAAGCCGCTGGCACAGCTGCTCTACAGTGCACACTTGAGCCCCTTCCTTCCAATTGCCAAATTGGAACGTGTGCAATCAAAGTTCCTAAGATCAGCCCTTCAAGTTCCAAGATATGTCTCAAACGCTACCTTAAGACTGGAAGCAGGCTTGTTGAAAGTAGAAGGAAGGGTTTGGATGCTTATACTTAACTACTGGCTAAGGTTTTCTCTCCGCCCCCTCAGGGCTCGCCCCCCTAACTCTGAGTGATGACTCAATCCAAATGGAAACAGTCAACTATAAATAAAATAGTGACATTTTGTCTATCCCCACCCCGCTTAACAGCCATGGGCTATGAATTGGTTGGGGGTTTTGTTACACACATATCAAGATGCTCTGCCTACCAAAAAAGCAATAATTATTACAGGAGGGAGTTCTGGAAGCAGGTGCCGAAAGGTTTGAAGTTTTTTTAGGTGCAAGTTGCTGGGAAGCCCACATTTGCCCTCAGGGAAATAGTGCTGCCTAAAGGAGTTGCAAAAGTCTAGGAAGGGTAGGCAACCTTGACTCTCCGGTTGTTGAACTATAACTCATTGCCATCATCAGCAACAGCTGGAGAGCTATAGCAGCCTATCCCTGGTCTAGGACATGCCTCCTTTCACAAGTCAAACACCCATTTTTGCTCCCCCCCCCGTGTGTGTTTGGATCTTAAGGGCAAGGGTGCAGTAGAGAGGGGTTGGCCCGTCAATCAAGCAGAGACAAAAATCACAATTGTCTTGAAATGGGAAGGCAGCATTACTCACTGAAGCAAGACACAATCAAGTTGCATCTTGCATTCAGATAGAAGACAGATGAACCTGCAAGGTTTTTCCCTGTATACTGCAGAGCCCATTGCACAAGTATTTCTCAATTGTAAACTGGTTGAACATATAAATCATCATCTAAATTCTGAAACACTATCTGACTATTTTGGAGCAAATGATGCAAAGGTTCCTATGGTGCTTACACACTGTGTAAACCCAGGAGATTAACCTTGCTCCAGATATTTTAATAAAATCTGCTGGTGCTGACTAAGGACGAAACTTCAATTTTGCAATTAGCAACTCTTGAGAGAGCAAAGGTGTTTATTCTCCTTTCCTGAGGCACAACATGGTTATTTCGATACCAATCCTCCCCCCACCCCATTTCCAGTTTTGCTAGGCATAATCCTGAAGACAACAGGTTATACAACAGACAAGAAGGGTATTTATGCAACCGGGAGGTGGGAAGGGCAGGCAGGGCAGGGGGAAGGCTGTGCTAAACTTACCTTCCCCCCAAACGATCCACTGGATGCTGCTGGGAGCGTGGACTGCACTCCCACATGATCCTGCTGCCGGGGATAATGGCGCCCTTGCAACCTTAACCTCGGCTAAAGGATGGGCTTTAAAGTGGGTTTAGGCGGGCGGGCAATGTTGGGATTCAATGGCTTGTCTGGAGGGAAGGTAAGTTTAGTGCAGCCTTCCCTCCACACGTCTGCCCTCCCCACCTCCTGGTCGTGTGAATACCCTTTGTGGTATAGCCTGTTGTCTTCAGGAATATGCCTAGCAAAACTGGAAAAGTGGAGGAAATTGGTATCCAAAGAACCATGTACATGCAAGCTGCCCAAGCACACACATGATCCTGGCACCTGGGTCAAGTGTGCATTTGTGCTCTTAACCTCGGCTAAAGGCGGGGTTTTAAAGTGGGGTTAGGTGGGCGAGCAGTGCCGGGATCCGTGCAGATCCCAGTGCTTCACACAAACAGCCTAACCAGTGTTCTTTCTAATTTTTTTCATCTGCGTGCAGAATGAGTTTTGTTCTGGGTGGCAGTTTCAAGGCAGTGTGCACGCACCTGCATTCAGAATGGGGCCTTCCTGATTCTACCTGAGCGGAGTCTAAAATTAACTGAGTGTACATCAGAAAATGTGTGAGTATGTTCACATGCGCATGCTTTAGAGGGAATAGTGAGCCTAACCCAGGCTGGACTGCCCTAGCCCGGGTTAGGCTGCTCGTGAGAACAGCCTTTACAACAGGGATTCTCAACGTTGGGTCCCCAGATGTTATTGGACTTCAATTCCCATAATTCCCAGCCCCAGTGGCCTTTGGTTGGGGATTATGGGAGTTGAAGTTCAACAACATCTGGGGACCCAAGGTTGAGAATCCCTGCTTTACAACAATATATTTTAGTATTAACTGCTAAACCAAAAAAATCCCCCAAACAAACAAAAACAACCACCCTTCGGTTATTACACTGTGTTCTAGCTGAATGGTATGTTAAGTGCTGAGATTTAGAAGGTTTCTGTCCAATTTCAGAAAGGGGATGGAGAAATATTCCTTCAAGCACATATTGGTGCAAATAGCTATGACACTAATCCTGTTCTAGAATGGCTGATCTGCACCATCAGTTTAGAGAGCCCAGTTACAGTGATGCTGGAGGGAGAGAGAGAGAGAGAGAGAGAGAGAGAGAGAGAGAGAGAGAGAGAGAGAGAGAGAGAGAGAGAGAGAGTTCCAAGTTTGTTTCAGCATTGCATGAATCTGAACCCTAGAATGAAAGGATTGGACAAAAGTGTCCCTTTTGTTACAATACCAATCTTTGCAGTACAAACCCTTCCCCTTCAGCTTGTAGGAACTGCTGCACAATGGAGATAGTTTCTGCAGAACTGCCTACTGCATATTTTCACCTTCAGTTCTTCCCTTCTCCTTTCAAGTGCAACTCTACTTTCTTGATGAGTTTTGGCTTGTGCGCACAATGTGCTATGGGTCCCTCTTTTAGTTCAGTGATGCTCTGATAGTTTTAGCCAGATGGGCACACAACTCTGTCTGCCCATCCCCTCACAACACAAGATTAATACACACTTGGTTGCTGTTTAAGAGAAGATGGAAGGGGAGGATTTCGTACTCCAGGCACTGGGATCCAGCCCCTGCTCTGGGCAACACCATCCTGTATCCTCACCAGAATCTCCCAGTTGAGCATACACCTAGATAATATTGAACTCCCCATTTTATGGGATCCCATTAACTCCCCAGCAAGGTAATAGAAATGCATGAAAGCAAAAGATGCTTTAATCATTTAAGGTTTGCTCCATTTCTTACTTTTAGTATTCCATCCGACTTTCCCCCTTGGCTTACAGGGAGTTTACTCTGCTATTGAATAGATTTTAGATCGTTAATTGTGTTAGTGCTGTTTATGACTAACTTTTGATAAACATTTTTAGATTTAGTACCATATGGTTTTATATTTGAAAAAAATAGTTTGTTTATAAGGGATTTATCTTGAATGTTTTTTGGTATAAGAATTTGAATTATTTCTATAGATAAGAGTATTGATTATTCATCCATTCTGTACTACAGTTTTAAGCAACACATCATGCAAAGATTACTTATAATCTAGTTTTAATATATACAGGTTTTTGCCTTTTTCATATTTGTGCAAGTTTTAATTTATGATTATCTATACGTGTGTGAGTGTGCACGTGTGTGTGTAATTGTTATATTATGGAGTTCTCACGACCAGAGATTCCTGGGTAGGAGAGCATTAACCCAGGAATCTTTGGTTTTCTGCGGCAGGGGGAGCCCAACGGACACATCTGTGCTGAACCTGGTTGCCCAAATTCACTACTCAGGTTAAGAGTGAGGTAAGACAATCACCTCACTTTTCTTTTTCGGTTGTCTGTGCCACCATGTTGTTTAAAGCTGTTCCCAGGCTGCCACAGCCATTTTAACTATAGAGCTGGGTGGAAAGAGGGGCCAGGCAGAATGGAGCTGCTGCAATAGAGTGGGCTGCTTCTCCATTGCTCCCATACTGCATTATGGTATTGCTGGAGGCCCCATCTCCTGATCACAGCTCCAGAGAATGCCGCTGTAGCATTCACGTGGGGGTGCACATGGCAGAGTCAAGAGCAGGCTCCAGTCATCCGGAAGCAGGAAGTTTGGATCCTGCCTTCCCTCCCCGACCACTCCCATTTGGTCATGTGAAAGAGTCCTATAGGTTATAAAATGTTTCTACAGTTGCCTCTGAAGAACAGCATCCATTGCTCAAAACGCATCAGGCAATATTGAATAAACAATTTATTAATTAGTTCAGCACCCCTGGGAATTCCCCCAGCTTTTTTCCTTATTATGTTGAAACTCCCCATTTTATGGTTTCTAACTATCTGAGTTCTGCTCAGAATTTGCTCACTTCTCAAATTTATGACTATCAAACTGAAATTCTATAAGAACACACATCACTACTAGCCCTTGCTCTCTGAAACACGGACACTTGTCTTTGTCGTGATCCTACAAAGGCAGGCACAAACAAATCTGTACTTTGAAACAAAATCCAATGTATTGTATGTATCAGCCCATATAGTAGGGTCCCATTCTTCGACTGTGTGGTGCACGCAGGCAAACGGGCAGTATAGGATATTGGGGAAAAGAGAGGTACGTGTCTCCCATATCTCCATCCAGCACAGTTTGTGCAACTGCTTATAATGTTCCATACTTGTGAGAATATGTGGACTCAGGTCTCAAGTTCTAACACCAATCCGCAATGCCTAAGCGTAGTTCCCACGATTGGTACTTGGGCAGGAGACATATCCTATCCAAGTTCGGGAGCTGTGACCTAGATCATTTGCTAAGCCCTAGATGGGCAGGAACCTTGTTCCAAAGCTCTTACCTTGTTCCAAAGCTGGGGACAGAATCTATGAAGGGTGTGCTTGTCCTACCCATCTGGGGCTTCGAAAACATACAAGCTCTCCATCTCCTACCTTGCTTTACAGCAGGGCTGCTCAGCTTCAGGCCTCCTGCAGATGTTGGCGTACAATTCCCTGGCTATTACGATAAATATTTATATACTGCTTTTCAACAAAAGTTCCCAAAGCGGTTTACATAGATAAATAATTAAATATTGAGATAAATAATTAAATATTGGCCATTGTGGCTGGGGATTATGGGAGTTGTAGTCCAGAAACAGCTGTGGGGGGTGTCTAAATTGAGTAGGGCTGTTTTACACTCACACACAATCACAAAACGGGAGCTTGCACAGCTCCCGGGCTTGGGTAGGGCACGTCTCCTCCCCAAGTACTGTCTGTGTGAACAGCCCTCTAATCAAAATGCATGGCTCTATTTAGTTTGCCTACTATTCATTTGAGAGGGAGAAAGTAAAATGTGAGGACTCTTCAATTGCCTTCTTGCCTAAAGGAGAATAGGCAAGTGGAGTTTGGCACACTTACTCAATAGCTGAATCAGTAGTTTTATATGCACAATTTCAGCTAATTGAACCTTTGCTCCAACTCAGAGCTTTAAAATATGTGATGGAGGAAACTAACAGAATTGGAACACTATCTTTCACAACTGTTCTGCAGCACAGAAGCGTAACAAAAGATCAGGAGAACCTTCTTCTTTTTTTAAGAAGCCGTGTGAAACAATTGGGCTATCTTTTTGTCATATGGGCTATCTTATAGAAATTCCTACAATCTTCAAATAAAGGATGAGGTAGCAAGAAAACAATGGCTATGGTTTGTTTTCAGGGGCTTAAGAACACACTCTAGATCTCTATCCGTGGGTTGAGTGGCCGGAAATGATTTCCAATGCCATTTCCAGCCACCATTTTACAGTACTGAGCTGTTTTGTGGCTCGTTAAAATTTTTTTACCTGTGATTTTTTGTGTGGAAAATCAGAGGCATTTGGAGGTTTGGGGGGCATTGCTGGAGACCTGGAGAGCAATGTACAGTACTTTATTGCTCTTGTTTCTGTCTCCTCCCCTCTTTTTAAGTCCTTTTTTGTGTAGGAACCTGGCCCCTGGGTTCCCATAGAAGTAAAGTTTCGTTATTCATGGTTTCCATACTCGCACCTATAGGCAAGAATGGGACCCCTGCAAATAGCGAGGGCCACCTGTACATGGAAACTTGCCAGGGAGGCAGCTGGACTGTAGATGACAAGGGAGTAAAAGAGCTGCTTAAGGAGGATATGGAGATTGCAGAGAAGCTAAATGAGTTCTTTGCACCTGTCTTAATGGGCAGAGGATTCAGAGGACATACCTGTACCTGAACTGAGTTTGCCAGGGAGGGAGGCTGAAGAATGGAGTCAAGCAGAGGTTACCAGAGATGATGTTCTAAGCCAGGGGTTCCCAACCAGTGCTATTGCAGATATTGCTGAACTACAACTTGCATCATCTCCAGCCACAATAAATTGTAGCTGGGGTTGATGGGAATTGTAGTTTAGCAACATCGGGAGTACCATCAGTTGGAAACCCCTGTTCTATATTGAAAAATTAAAAATGAACTAGTAACTGGGGCCAGACAGCAACCATCCAAGAGTGTTCAAAAAACTCAAATGTGAAATTACTGATCTTCTAGCAAAAATATGTAACTTGTCCCTACAATCGGGCTTTGTGCCATAGGACTGGAAAATAGCCAGTGTAACACCAATTTACAAACTGGGACCCAAGGAAGTGACAGGCCAGTTAGTTTAACTTCTGTTCTGGATAAACTGATGGAAAGCATAATTAAAGACAGAATTATTAAACATATAGGCTTTGCTGAAGAAGAATCAGAAAGGGGTTCCCCCAGGAATATGTATTGGGACCAGTGCTTTTTAATTTATTCATAAATTATCAAGAGATTTGGATAAGCAGTAAGGTAGCAAATTTGCAGGTGACACTAAACTATTTATCGTAGTGAAATCCAAAATGGATTGTGAGGAGAGGCACAAAGATCTCACCAAAGTGGGCAACAAAATGACAAACGCAGTTCAATGTAAACAAATATAAAGTGATGCATATTGGGACCAAAAAACCCCCAACTTCTCATATACAATGATGGGGTCTGAGCTGTCAGTGACTGACCAGGAGAAAGATCTTTGAGTTGTGGTGGACAGCTCGTTGAAAGTGTTAACTTGGTGTGTGGCAGCCATGAAAAAGGCAAATTTCATGCTATGGATCATTAGGAAGGGGATTGAAAGTAAAGCTGCTAATATTATAATGCCTTTATGCAAAGCTATGGTGCAGCTGCATTTGGAGTACTGTGTGCAATTCTGGTCACCATGTCTCAAAAAGGATACTGTGGAACTCTCACAACACTAGTTCTGGGGGTCATCCCATGAAACGGATTGCCAGGAAGTTTAGGACCAACAAAAGGAAGTAATTTTCACACACAGCACAAAATTAATCTATCGAATTATCTGCCACAGAATGTAGTAATGGATGCCAGCTTGGACAGCTTTAAGAGGGGCTTAGACCAATTCATGGAGGACAGGTCTATCAATGGCTACTAATCTTGATAGCTATAGGCTATCTCTAAATAACAGCTGTAGGGGAGCAAGGGCAGGAGAGGGGACATGCTTTCATCTCCTGGATTTTGGCTTCTCAGAGGCATCTGGTGGGCTGCTGTGGGAAACAGTATGCTGGGCTAGACTGCCCTTGGTCCCCTTGGAAATGGGTCATCCAGACTAAAATGCAGACCTTGGGTTTCTCCTCCACTCTCCTACTTGCTAGGGGCTATGACCAGGCAAAAACAGCTACCAAACAGAGGATAATGGCTATATAA
Source organism: Hemicordylus capensis (assembly GCF_027244095.1). NCBI lineage: Eukaryota > Metazoa > Chordata > Lepidosauria > Squamata > Cordylidae > Hemicordylus > Hemicordylus capensis. The sequence continues at coordinate 258,663,331 of NC_069657.1, forward strand.
CACCAAATAGACTTAGGCAGGGCCCCAACCTTCCTCATTTCGGAAAGACTTAAGACACTCTGCCTCCCCCGCTGCATACCTGGCATGGTTGGAAATCCCAAACCACAGGAGAGCCTTCACCCTAGCTCGATGCCATGTCCTCCCCTCTGCTGTACTAGAAGGCAGATACAGAAAGACTCCAACGGTGGAAAGACTATACCCGAGACACTGGGCGGGTTGAAACCATGGCGCACATCTTCCTCCTCTGCCCCTTTTACAGAGACAATCTCATTTTGCCGCTACTTCTTGAGTACCCTGGTCGTCCAAGTCAATTTTATACCTTGTTGTTGCTCTCAGATTAAGAACCTGCCATCACACTCAGCACTGCTAAGTTCTGTGCGGCAGTTTTCAGAATTCGCAAAGCCACCAGGCCTTGCCCAGAGGGACTGCAGCATATGCAGCCCCGCTACAGCACTACATGAATTCCCAGACTACAGCCTTAGCTCCATCCCAGCCCCATACTTTTCACTGCAGATTATTCAGTTTTCAGCTCTTATAGTTTATACTCAAAGTGGTATATAAATATATGTCTGTGCTTTTATCATTTTAATAGCCCGTGGCTTTTATAATCAGCTTTAAAAAATAATTTGTATGACGATAATGTGTAAACTACCCTGAGCCATTTTTGGAAGGGTGGTATAGAAATTTATTATTATTATTATTATTATTATTATTATTATTATTATTATTATTATTAATAGAATTGTTAGACTAGATTTTAATGATGCAGCAGTTTTTTAAGAAATAGTGTCTTGGCTGTATTATATCACAGGTCATCTTTTGCGGTTGTAGATTTTATACAGTTTCATAATTTTATAGTTATAGTTCTATGCTTTTTAGTTTGCTATTTGCTTTTATGATATTATGACATATACCTTTCTATCCTGTTCTAACACTGGTCTAAGACCATAATAAAGCTGATTGATTGATTGGCCCTGGGCATGATCCAACAAGGCTCTTCTTATGTTCTAAGCTGTACAGCATAAGTATGTAGAATGCAAAGGTATTAGCCTCCTCTGAAGACGCAGATTGAGGCTGTTCTCACGAGCAGCCAAGACTGGGCTAGGGCAGCTAAGTCTAGACTTGGCTGCCCATGGGAACTACCGGGAACTGACCGGCAGCTTGGCAGAGCACACCATCATGTGCCAAGCACTGCTTGGGATTATATCTCCTTTCTATTCCTCCAAATTTTAAGCTTGGCTTTTGTAGGCCACATCTCAGAGATGGACCAGGGGATGAACTTTAGGCCCTCTATGCAAACTCCTTTGATTAAAGAGTACTCACTGGTCTGGTATTTTTGCCACTAGTAGTGATCACCCACATCCCTGTAGGTGCTTCCAAGAGGCAGTTAAAGGTGCTAATTGCAATCCAGATTAAACATGCTGTTGTAGGAGAACAGGACAGCACACCTTGTTACAGCTTGCTAAGACACTGTGATTAAAAAAATAATAATCAAGTACCTTACTCAGTATTAAAATGGGACCATGTCAAACAAGCTATGTGGCAAAAGGGCCCTGTATTGCTTGGCCATAAATACTAAATTTCAACCTACTAGTACTCGTACTTTTAAAAAAGCAGCAAATGCAGTCACCGTGATCTGTAATGGTACTTGTGCTTTTTAAACTTGTCCATAAATGATTTCGAGTCAGAGGTAAACAGCAAGATGGCCAAATCTGCAGATGATACCAGACTATCCAAGGTGGTGAAATACAAAAATGGCCTCTAATAGCTCCAAAAGTATCTCTCCAGACTAGGTGAATAAGGAACAAAATGGCAAATGTGGTTCAATAGCTGACATATTACACAGGCTTGCTCTTGGAGACATCACAAGTTTTACACAAGAGCACTCTTGTGCAAATATTTAAATCAGTGTCCACACACTCCAGGATTGTAACTTACATGGTTTCCAATATAAGTTGTACTCCTGGAGTGCGAGTGCCCTGGTTTAATTATTTGCACACAAGTGCTCTTGTGAAAGACGACAAATTTTTCATTAGATGCACAAAGCCGTGCAGGCCAGTTGGAAATGCTAGTTTAAGTCCACGCAGCATATTGGCCAATAAAAGCAAAGTGATGCACACTGAGGCAAAAAAATCCCACTTTACCATACATACTGTTGGGGTCCAAACTTTCTGTGATGAAGCAAGAGAGATTTCCAGGTTGGGGTGGATAGGTAAATTACATCAGCGTGTGACATCTATGCAAAGGCAGATCCCATGCTAGGGTTAATCAGAAAATGTATCAAAATTAATCTGCTATTATAATGCTTTATACAAATCTATGGTGGCCACATTTGGAATACCATGTGCAGTTCTGGTCACCATATCACAAAAAGGATGTTGTGCCACTGGAAAAGGGCAACCAAAATAATCAGAAGGCGGGAACATCTTCCTTATGAGGAAACAATATAACTTTGGGGCATTTTGGTTTAGAGGGGAAGAGAGAGAGAACATGATTGAGCTACTTAAAATTAAACAAAGCATGAAGGAAGTGGATACAAAGAACCTTTTCCTCCATTACTCACAACGCTAGAATCACAGGCCTTCAATGTTCAGTGGTGCTTATTCTCAAGAGTGATTGGCAGCATATTTAAGACTGACAAGAGATAATACTTTTTCTCACAGTGCAGAATTAATCTTTTGAATTTGCTTCCAAAAAATATGACCTCTAATTTAGATGGCTTCAAGAGGGATTAAGCAAATGCATTAAATTAGACAAGTCTATTAATGGTTACATACTACCCCACCCTGTTCAGAGGCAGTATAGTATACTGAGTATACCTCTGAATACCTGTTAGAAGGTATTCAGGAGAGGGCTGGAGGTATTGCTTTCATTGCCTGCTTGTGGACTTTCCAGACATAGTTGGTTGTGCAAAACATGATGCAGGACTAGATAGGCCTTGGTGTGATCCAACAGGATTCTTCTTATGTTAACAAGGAAAGATAAATACAACAGCTCCAGAAAAATGAATTTAGGGAGATTTAGGAGGAGAGCTGGTCTTGTGGTAGCAAGCATGAATTATCCCCTTTGCTAAGCAGGGTCTACCCTGGTTTGCATTTGAATGGGAAACTATATGTGAGTACTGTAAACAGTGTCCCCTCTAAGGCATACACATGCACACAAATTTTTAGATGTCTGCTCAGTTAATTTTAGATCCTGCTCAGGTTGAATCAGGAATGCATGTGCGTACACACTGCCTTGATACTGCCGCCCAGAACAAAATTGATTCTGTGTACAGATGGAAAAAATTAGAGGGAACACTGACAGGAAAGAATTCTTCTTAGGGGATGAGACTGCTCTGGGAAGAGACTTCACTTCGCAGAAGGCAGGGAAGGGGGCGGGCGGACGGACGGACATCTCCCCGCCGCCCGCCCGAGCGCTTTAGCACTCGGTCCGGGGCGAGATTTAAAGCGCTCAAATGGCTTCAGGGGGCTTTGGGGGCGGCAGGGAAGTATCCTGCCGCCCGATTTTGCAGTCAAGAAGGAGCCCCGGAGCGGCAAATGATACTGCGGCGCATTTTTAAAAGTAATTATGGCGCCGAAGCAGCAAAGCGCGGGAGGGGTGAGTAAAGCCCCCCCGCCCTTAATGGACCCCCCCACCCCAGTGCCGAGCCGCAGGTCCGCGGTCCGGTGCACACCCCTAGCTGGGAGCAGCCTGCAACCACACACAGCCTTTTGAACAGCGAGTGCCGCACCCAAAAAAGTGGTGGGGCATCAGGGCAGCAGGTAAGGTCCTGCTTACCTGCTTCATAAAGTAACTGGCCCCCACCCTATTTAGCTTCTTTGGTCACAAGTCCACTGGACAGCTAGTTTTTTATGATGAATCTTTGCTCGAGTACTCACTTCAAAAATTATGCAAGTAATTTCAAAAGTGCAGTGCTTTGATGTCTACAGCCCCTCTAAAAAAACAGCTACTGTTTTTAGAAGCAGTGTAAAGCAGTGGCTGTAAAAACAGCCACATGAAAGTTGGCCTAAATACAGCACTATTATAGAAGTCCTACTGGTATTCATCTTCTCTTACATTTATTGTTGGTGGATGCTGCGCTTTTTTTTTGGTGCTACCAAAGACTCAAAACTGATACCTAGGTATTTGGAATCTTTTTCCAGCCTTGGATGAATGTATTTTACCTACTTGCCACTTTTGAAACTTAGAAATATGGTGGGCCTGTATTTCATCTTTTCTACAAGAAAACAAGCCTTTGAATTTAGACAGGCTGACCTGCACAGAACTTCTCCCAAACAACTCTGAATCAATAGAACGTTAAGAGCAAACTGTAAAATGTGTCATGGGAGACAGAGATTGGCAGTTCTTTATTATATAAAGTTGGTTCGTGAAGGTCTGAGGTCAAGTTTCAGTGAATTATTGCATTAAAATGAATTCTTAAAAAAGCCATTAATTAAAAAGGTGGGTGTGAAGATAAAACGAGAACATTCCACATGGGCCAGCAAAAAGGTTCCCAAACCCCTCCACACCATATTATGATCCTTGAGCAGAACATCTGAGAGACTCACATGTCTCAGTACTCCATGTCTCAAATGTACCAAATGTACCAGTCTCAAATGTACCAGTTGCAGGGGAGTAACAGCAGGAGGGAGGGCATGCCCTCAATTCCTGCCTGTCGACTTCCAGCGACATCTGTTGGGCCACTGTGTGAAACGTGATGCTGGACTAGATGGGCCTGATCCAGCAGGGCTGTTCTTATGTAAATGTAAATGGGTCTATCTCCATCTCTAGTGAGTTCAATGAGGAAACCTAAACTGGATGAAACAGTTTCAGAGTCAGTGTAGGAAATGAAGCAGCCCTTTCTGAGTTTGGAAGCGTACCCCACCCCTTTTCCTTCAGCCCCTGAATGATGACGCATTTATTTCACAATCTGTTGTCAGGTTTTTCACTGCGAGTACATGTGCTGGGAGAGGAAAAGAAGGAAGCCAACGAATGATGTGCTTCGTGGGGGTGAGTGCCTTGTTAAATTTGTGGGACTGCTGACAGGGGCCAGAGGAAGGGATGGTGGTAACAGAAACAGGAGTTGAAAAAGAGGAGCAGTGATGGTGGCATAGTCACCTCTGGCACAACCCATGCGGGCCAGCAAAAGAGAGTCCCTGCAGGTCACATGTTGTGCAGGACGACCGCTTGCTATTGTGCGATATCGCTCTACATAAAGTGAGAACATTGCACCAGTTCTCTGACAAGCTTTGAAATTTTTTGAGACAATGGCACACTCATGAGTCACACCTACTGTTGAACGTAGACACAAGCACACAGTTACAAAATATGTATCTACCCACAACTCAGAGACTTGGCATTATATTGACATGTTTTGTCAGGCACTAGTTTTTTAAAAGCCTTCCAGTGCTAGAATTTTACACAAGTTCCAAGTAATTTTCATAAGCAAAACAATGTTGCTTAACTACCTGAGGCTACAATGCTAAACACAGGGAATATGCCCATTTGTGCTCGAATAGGATTTACTTCCAAGTAAATACATTTAGGATTTCTCAGTAGGAATTTTTGAAGTTGTTAACAGCATACTATTCAGAGACCTGTCAGATATTGTACTCCATAGAACCCTGAAAAAGGAAGTCTTTCCCAAAAGTGAACTGCATAATAGCTAATGTCTAATACCTAACTGCATAATAGCATTCACGTTTGGGTGGGTTTCTGAGCTCAGGTTGGCAAAAGAGCCATTTTGAACATAGGTGAGGCCATTTTAAACCTCAATTTGAGTGTGTGCCTTGACCTTAGGTCAATGTTTGATTATTACTACTTCTGTAATTGCTTTTGATTTTTGCAATAAAAGAGATATTAGGGGAGAAAAGAATCCATCTTCATTTTTTTACTTGTCTGAACAATTCTTGGCCTGGAACAGCCCTGAACCAGAGGCTCAGCTGGGATAAAGCATATGTTCCCAGCTGGCACACTCCTCTCCCCCTCAGGGGTGTCATCCACATGACAAGCTGGCAGCCATTAAGGGGCCTTCTCTCTTTTTATTGCTGATTTTTGAATTTTTAGCCAGCTTAGGAACATAGGCGGAGAGAGATTCCTGGTACTTGCTTGCTTTTGGGGGATGAGTAATGGGAGAGAGATTTCCCCACCTTTGCAGGCAAGCAATACCTGCATTAAGGAACGAAAGAAGAGGCAAGCCCTTCTGGTGAGTTTTTGATGAAGTAACTGTGCCCAGGCATAGAGAAACGCCTGTTCGTAAGAGAGGTTATTTCGGTGTTTTCAGTAGCAAGTATGACCAAGATAGAGGACAGACAACTTTTTCAGCAGTTCCAAACAGAGAACCACATTACTATATAGCATGGTGTGAATTACTTGATTGAGTTAATGCATGGGTTTGGCATGTGTGGGGCATACTATCTAGTAGCCCAGTTTCTTTTGCATCATGAGGAGGAAGCCCTCCTGGATCCCCCTCAAATGGACTTTGTTAATATTGTGCTGGATCCAGCGGTCATGCCTATTCTACAAGCATGTAATGCTGGTTTTGGAAGGATTTTTGGCTGGGTTATAGCTCCAGTTACCAGTACGCGGCGCCACAGTCTAGTGGTTGTTGCCGACTATGACCAGAATCAGGGACATCGCCTCCCTTGCCCTGAACATGACTTCCCTACGTGCTGTTGTGGGACCAACGCCAGATGACCATTGGGCAACACAGATGTGGCTCAGCCAATATGTTGCCACCTTGGAAGGAATTATGACAATCTCTACCCCCAAGGTAAGAATGTGTGATTACTGCCCTAGTTCCTGAGCAAGCTGCAGTTAATTTAACCGAGGCTGAAACACGAAACTGCCTGCAGGTGGATATGGGCTGGATGAGAGATAAACTGTCAGTCAGTCAATCTTTATTACGGTGGATTTATTTATTTATTTATTTGATTTATATGCCGCACGGCGGTTTACAACAGAATAAAAACAAGTAAAACCAGTTAACAATTAAAATCAAAACTATAAAAACAGAATAAAACCAATTAAACATTCAAACAGCTAAAAACCCTGGAGAACCAGGGCAAACATTAAAACAATTAAAACAAATTAAAAACCCTGAAAGGCCAGGCCAAACAGATGAGTTTTAAGGGCTCTCTTGAAGATCAGTAAGGAATTAAGTAGTAATCAGTAAGGAATGCACTCTGCTGGGAGTGCATTCCACAGCCCAGGAGCAGCTACAGAGAAGGCCCGCCTCTGAGTTGCCACAAAACGAACCGGTGGTAACTGGAGACGGACCTCCTCAGATGACCTTTATGTGCGATGGGGATCATGTAAAAGAAGGCGCCCTCTAAGATATCTCGGGCCCAAGCCGTTCAGGGCTTTAAAGGTAATAACCAGCACTTTGTATTTTGCCCGGAAACATATCGGCAGCCAGTGTTACTGTTTCAAAACAGGCATAATATGGTTTCTCTGGGTTGCCCCAGAGACCAATCTGGCTGCTGCATTCTGAAGTTTCCTGACTACATACAAAGGCAGCCCCACGTAGAGCGCATTGCAATAATCAAGCCGGGAGGTTACCAGCTGAAGTACCACTGTTTTGAGGTCATCCTCTTCAAGGAATGGGCGCAGCTGTCGAATCAGCCGAAGCTGATAGAAAGCACTCCTGGCCATGGCCTCCACCTGAGATACCAGGGTGAGGCCTGGGTCCAGGAGGACTCCCAAGCTGCACACCTGCTCCTTCTGGGGGAGTGTAACCCCATCCAGCACAGGAAGATCTAACTCATCCCTCAGATTCTGAGCCCCCACAGTGAGCACTTCTGTCTTGCTTGGATTCAGCTTCAATTTGTTATCCCTCATCCAGCCCATTACTGCCTGTAGGCAGGCATTTAGAGAATGAGTGCCATTTCCTGAAGATGAAAAGGAGAAGTAGATTTGGGTGTCATCAGCATACTGATAACACAGCACCAAATCTCCTGATGACCTCACCCAGCGGTTTCATATAGATGTTAAAAAGCATTGGTGACAGAATGAAGCCCTGAGGGACTCCATGTAACAGCTCCTATTTTGAGGAGCAACTGTCACCAAGCTCCACCATCTGGAATTTACCCGAGAGATAGGAACGGAACCACTGCAAAGCAGTGCCCCCTATCCCTAGTTCCCCAGGCGATCCAGAAGGATACCATGGTCGATGGTATCGAACACTGCCAAGAGATCCAGTAGAACCAGCAGAGTTACACTCCCTCTGTTGATTCCCCGGTAAAGGTCATCCATCAGGCCGACCAAGGCTGTCTCAACCCCATAGCCAGCTCTAAAGCCAGTTTGAAATGGGTCTAGATAATCAGTTTCCTCCAAGACTGCCTGGAGCTGGTCGGCCACCACCCTCTCAATCACCTTGCCCAACCAAGGGAGATTGGAGATTTGCCTGTAACTGTCCACCGCTAAGGGGTCCAAGAAGGCTTCTTTAAGAGTGGTCTAACCGTTGCCTCCTTCAGACAGGGGGGCACTCTACCCACCCTCAGTGATGCATTTATAATATTAACTAGGCCACCTCCAACAATCTCCCTGCTAGATAGAACCAGCCAAGTCGGGCAAGGATCCAGAGAACAGGTGGTAGGCCACACCACCCCAAGCAGCTTGTCCACATCCTCAGGAGTCACAGATTGAAACTAATCCAATCTAATACTGCAAGAGGGATTTCTGGACACCTCCTCCATAGCACTTAGCAATAGCAATAGCACTTACATTTATATACCGCTCTATAGCCGAAGCTCTCTAAGCGGTTTACAACGATTTAGCATATTGCCCCCAACATTCTGGGTACTCATTTTACCGACCTCGGAAGGATGGAAGGCTGAGTCAACCATGAGCCCCTGGTCAAGATCGAACTTGTAACCTTCTGGTTACAGGGCGGCAGTTTTACCACTGCGCCACCAGGGGCTCTTCTCATAGACCTTGCAGAAATAGTGGAGTCCAAGTAAGCCCGAATACAGGAGATCCAGCGTGGTGTAGTGGTTAGAGTGCTAGACTAGGACCAGGGAGACCCAAGTTCAAATCCCCATTCAGCCATGAAACCAGCTGGGTGACTCTGGGCCAGCCACTTCTCTCTCAGCCTTACCTACTTCACAGGGTTGTTGTGAAAGAGAAACTCAAGTATGTAATACACTACTCTGGGCTCCTTGGAGGAAGAGCGGGATATAATAATAATAATAATAATAATAATAATAATAATAATAAAGAACCCATTAAAGGCATCACAGCAGAGCAACTCCAGGGACTGACTGGAAGTAGAAGGAGCAGAAACCAAATAGAAGAAAAAGAAATAGAAAAAGTCACAAAATACAAAGATCTACAAATTGAAATTGAAAGGCTGTGGCAGAAAAAGACCAAAATAATCCCAGTGGTCATTGGCGCCCTGGATGCAATTCCAAAAGACATTGAAGAGCACCTCAACACCATAGGGGCCACAGAAATCACCACCAGCCAATTACAAAAAGCAACTTTACTGGGAACAGCCTATATTTTGCGACGATATCTATAACAACTGACAATAAAATTCAGCCATCCCAGGTCCTTGGGAAGGACTCAATGTCTGGATAAAACAAACCAGTCAATAACACCTGTCTAACTGTGTGAACAAGAAATAATTTGTAAAGAACCCATTAAAGGCATCACAGCAGAGCAACCCCAGGGACTGACTGGAAGTAGAAGGAGCAGAAACCAAACTCCTCACAATCCGGGATAGCTCTGCCAAGCATGAATCTGCAGCCGCAATGCGCGCAGACCAGAATCTCTTTTTCGCTGTGCGCACTGCCACCGCATAAGCCTTCAGATGGGTCACATGCTGAATCCTGTCAGATTCGAACCGAGTTCTCCTCCACTTGCGCTCTAGTCGCCTACCCAACCACTTCAGCCCCAGCAGCTCCTCAGTATACCAAGGGGCCATTTTTGCAGCAGGTCGGAAGGGACACTTAGGAGCAATCGTGTCTACTGTCCTGTTGAGTTCCCTGTTCCAGGTTCCCACTAGGGCATCAACAGAATCACCGGCCGCACCAATGTCAAAATCCTCCAAGGCCTTTTGAAATCCTACTGGGTCCAGCAGCCTTTTTGGATGGACCATCCTAATAGCTTCACCACCCCTGCAGGGGTGGATTGCAGCTGTGAGACCAACCTTAACCAGGTAGTGGTCCGTCCATGACAACGGGGAAACCACTGGACCCCCCCATCCACTGAACACCCCCCTGATCTGAACAAAAGACCAAATCGAGTGCATGGCCGGCAACATTAGTTGATTCAGACACTAATTGGCATAGGCCCAATTGACCAAGAACTAAGTAAAAGCATTTAAATACATACCGAGAGTAATAATAATAAACTAAGCTAACAAGGTAATAGAAATTTAAATAGCCAGATAACTATAATAGCAATTTGCAATATAAAGATCACAAATGACAATCGATTGTAACTTCTATCGAATCCTTAGCAACCTTATATAACCTAGCTTCATTCTAATTTGCTAAAAGGATTGCCTCTCGCCTCTCTACGATTGACTATATGGAGATTTCTTCCATTCTTCTTACACGCCTTATGAAATTTAGAATAGTCAGTTGTCCTGAGAGCGATCATTTGCCTGGGGAGTTGCATTTTAATTTTTCTGATAATCTAACTAGTGCTGATATGATATATACTCCAGCTCCAGAATTAGAGGTAAGACCTTCCCTGGTAAAATGGTCTGATAGTTTGGGTACTCAAGTCAGGTCTTTATTGACCTCTCAGAATCTTAATTACCTTGGTTCAGTAATACTATCAAATGACTTCGGTAAAGACTTAATATACCATTATAACAATATTGTCCAGGAACTCCAACCTGTACTAACCTGAACTAAGCATCAGGGAGCAAATAAATATATTAAACGCTCTAAAAGCTGGTTTGACAGAGAGATAAACTGAGACTGAATCCAGATAAGATGGAGGTACTTTTTGTGTGAGGTCAGAACTCAGGAGATGATTTTGATCTGCCTGTTCTGGATGGGGTCACATTTCCCTAAAAGGAACAGGTGCTTCTGGACACAAAGCTCTCCCTGGTGTCCCAGGTTGAGGCAGTGGCCAGAGGCGACTTTTATCAGCTTTGGCTGATACACCAGCTGCACCCGTTTCTTGAGATAAATGACCTCAGAACAGTAGTACATCTGCTGGTCACGTCCAGACTGGATTACTGTAATGCGCTCTGTGTGTGGCTGCCTTTGTACACAGTCTAGAAACTACAAGTTGGTCCAGAATGCGGCAGCCATGTTGGTCTCTGGATCATCTTGGAGAGACCATATTAGTCCTATCTTAAATGTTCTACACTGGTTGCCGATAAGTTTCCGAGCAAAATACAAGGTCTAGGTTATAAGCTATAAAGCCCGAAGCAGCTTGGGCCCTGGGTATTTAAGAGGACGTCGTCTTTGCTATGAACCACACCGCCCATTGCGATCATCTGGAGAGGTTTGACTGCAGTTGCCACTGGCACGTCTGGTGGCTACTTGGGGACGGGCCTTCTCCATTGCTTCCCAGAGGCTTTAGAACACACTTCCTGCTGAAATAAGAGCCTCCCCATCTCTTACAACTTTTAATAAGAGCCTCCCCATCTCTTACAACTTTTTAAAAGGCAGTCAAGACACATCTGTTCACCAAGGCTTTTAATTAGATACTGTTTTAATAGTCTGATGATTTTTAATAGTTTTCACGTTGTTTTAAGTTTGGAATTGTTGTAATTAAAAAATCCAACCTTTTTACTTGTTTTTATTGTTTTGTTGTAAACAGCCCAGAGACTTGCGTTTTAGGCAATATACAAATATGTTAATTAATTAATTAAAATTCTGCAATTTCTGCTATTTATCAAAAGACTTATGGACAGGAGAGGCAGGAAAACCTTGGCAGATAAGTCTAAACACAGAGTGATTACAGCCTTCCATATAGGCATGCCTTTTACTCCCAGTTTCTCTCTGGTGTGGAGTACCTTAAAGCCACTTGTGAGAGGTTGTGAGAGGATCTGCCACTGTGCTACACATAGAGCAGGCACTTACTGCTACACACCTTCAGAGAAGCGGTGTGTAGCACAGTTTGGAGACATTATTTCTCAGTTTTATGGAATTCTGGGGCCAGATTTGTTAGGGCGTTCTTTGACAACCTGTCGACATTCTCCTTCTCTTTCACATAATAACTGCCCTAGAGAAGGGTCTGGTTTTTCACCCTTGAGTATGCCAGAGTTCACTCATGATGGATATACGGAGGTGGTTGAAAGAGAGGAATTTCCATGGCCCCCGGTACATTCGAGAGGTGGGAGAAGAAATCAGCAGAGGCCCTTTGTGCCAAAAGAGGAGCCTTGTGAGCCTGGCTATGCTTCGTAGCATTCTTCTCTCCAGCCTTATCTCAAGGGACCAGATCGATATGGAGGGGAGCACTGTGCTAAGCTCTCTCCCCCACAGCCACACTATCAGTTTGCAACGATCAGAGGGGGTGGGGGGAGCGGAGACAGTGGCAGACTACGTTGACTGTGTCTCCACAGAAAAAGCTGCAACCACCACATAGAAATGTAGAAGAAAGTGTCTGTGCTTAAGACAGAATATCAGCCTGTAGCCCTTAGTGAAAATGAAGACAGAGTAACTAAAATGTATGTAAATGTTGTATATGTAATGTTTTAGTGATGAATTGGCTTTCTTTAGTATGAAAACAAAAAATAAAAAGAAATAGTCTTAACTGGCAGTTAAATTGTAAAACCACCTTACAGGAAGGGAATAGTGATTTCCCTTCTCCAAAGGGTTTACATTTATTGCATCTTTGGCAGATTAAGTGCCAGGAATAGCTGGGAATATCTCTGCTGCTTCACTGAGAGAGCAAGAGCGAGCAGTTTTTGGTAAGGCAGATGTCCTTTGCCTGTAAATGTATTCTGTATGTATTCCAAAAAATTAGATTTGTATGTCTTATTAACCCTAATTATGGAGACACTTCCTTCAGTCCTCAAGTCATTAGGTATACTGGGTCTATAATATGAGTTTGTAGGCAACAGTCCTAGCTTCACTCCTCTTTGATCTTGTTAATGGTCTGTGTGGGGTATAGTATCCTAATTGCCTATGCAATGTCAAGAAAGTGAAGAAGAACGTGAATGTAACCTGGCTGGGAGGTGTTCTCGTTTGAGTTTTTCTGCATGAGGACTCTGTATACACCTGTATAACAATCCATAAAAATATTTATGTAAGAAATAACCCAGGTATGCAAATAATACTTGAGGCACATGCTGGTTATGATATAATGATGCCTTGTAACCAGTGTTCTCTCTAATTTTTTTCATCTGTGTGAGTAATGAATTTTGTTCTGGGCAGCAGTATCAAAGCAGTGTGTACACATGTATATTAAGGGTGGGACCTTCCTGATTCAAACTGAGCGGGATCTAAAATGAACTGAGTGGATATCAAAAAATCTGTGAGTGGATGCACGTACACACACCTTAGAGGGAGTACGGCTTGTAAACATATGTGTCTGCACTTTGTTAATGCACTGATATGCATATATTCAGTGTATACAAACAATATAATGAGGAACATGATGTGAATGAATAGAGAATCAAGAAATAAAGAAAGCAAACTGTGAAAGACAGACCTATCACAGTAAGTTTCAATGAAACTATGTGTGTGCACTGAAAATGATAAAATGAAGGCCTTATGTTTATGTAGTTATGTCTTCTATGTGCATGCTTTTTTCATTGTTAGAAATTGCTTGCAATGTGCAAGCATGTCATTTGAACTATGTTTCTTATAGTAGCTAAGATTTGAGGGAGAAATGTTAGGATATAAGTAAGAGCATATTGGTAAGCAGGGGATTGTCAAGGAACCATTATTTTTATCATGTATAACTGAGTGCTCAGATAGGTTAGGTTAACATAAAGTTAAGATAGCATTAGTTAAGGGTAGGCATAAATCCCTCTTTCTGTATTTTCTTTGTGGGCTGATGCTTGGACCCCTGCCAAGAGGAGGGTGTAATAGCCAGCACACTCGTTTTGGTGGGTGTCCGAGCTCAGGTTGGCAAAAGAGCCATTTTGAATGTAGGGGAGGCCATTTTGGGCAGCTTTTGCACTGCCCTGTTTGTGCAGAGCACACCTGCTGTTGTTGTTCACCCTGTGCCAGACCTTGGCCTCCCTCCTCCCAGCCAAGGCAAGGCTGAACTTTGAGCATGAGAATGAGAATGAAATCACTGGGATCTGGCTTGTTTTAATTGGGAAGGGGGAAAGTTCTACTGAAACTATTTATCAGAGGCCTGCACAGTGTCCTCAAGGCAGAGGGGGGAAATCTGGAGTGAGTGTCAGAGGAATTCTATCTTGGAAGGTGATTCTTGTGCAAGCTGTTCCTGTGCTTTAGGGGAGAGGAACTGTTTTTCATTCTAATGCTTGCTTTTTGTCTTTTCTCCTGGCTCTGTATCTTGTACTTGCTACTGTCTTCCAAATACCTCAACTTAAGTGTGTGCCTTGACCTTAGGTCAATGTTCGATTATTGCTTCTGTTATTCCTTTTGATTTTTGCAATAAAGGGGATTATTAGGGGAGAAAAATAATTCTTCTTCCTTAAAAAAAAAAAACAACTTGTCTGAAGAATCATTGGCCTGGCATAGCCCAGAACCAGAGGCGTTCACTTTGTTGGGCGAGAGGCCCAACTGAGATAAAGCAAACGTTCCCAGCTGGAACACTCCTCTCCCCCTCAGAGGTGTCATGCACACAACACTACCCTTAAAACAGAACAATTTCTACCCCATCTTCACTTCTAGTCTATGGGCCAGAAGGGCTGTTCAGTATCATATGTAATGATTCAGTGAGGCAGGCCTTGACAAATTTTCTTTGCATCTAAAAGCTAGATCAAACATTTAGGAGTTGGACAATGGACACTTGACTAACAATGAATGTAATGACTGACATAGTGGGGAGGGGAGCAAATGGGCTTCTCTCTATCCCATTTACAAGCATCATGTTTGGAGCAAATAAAGATTTTGTTAAATAACTCAGTCTCTGAATATCCGAGTCTAGGTGCCACAGTTAAATTTCTGCGCACTTGAGATTTGTCAAACACTGCAGTGATTTTTAATAGAGTATGACCCCAGCAAAATTATTAGGCATGATGGCCTCAATGAGCAGTTTATCCCCTATAACCAAACTTGTTATGGGTGAGTTTAGATAATTGCCAGTGGCTCCATAAGCTGACAACATCTCAGTAAAGTGTCGGTACGTGAAAGATGGCGGTCCCAGTGAGTGTGATGTCTGAATCTGCTCAAGTCTGGTTACCAAATAAAATCATCTTTATTACAGTCTTTGACTAGCATAAAGTAGGTTACAATGGCATAGCAGATGACATAGAAAGCATAAAAATGACACAAAAGGCATAAAAACCTTAAAACCCCAATGTCTAAATATCTATGATGCCACAAAACTATAAAGCTATGAAATAAAGGTAAAGTGTGCCATCAAGTCGATTTCGACACCTGGCCACGAAGCCCTGTGGTTTTCTTTGGTTGCATACAGGAGGGGTTTACCAATAGCTCCTTCTGCACAGTCTGAGATGATGCCTTTCAGCATCTTCCTATATCGCTGCTGCCCTATGAAATACTTTTTATAAAATGCTATTGAATGAGCTAAAACTGGGCTGCAAGGCTAAACACGGTGACCAGCTTGCTTAGATCTTGCTGCCTGTCAGGACCCAAAGCAGTTTGCATGCTGCTGCGCAGAACTTGGCAATGTTTTGAGTGGTAACAGGCTTGGAGTCAGAGAGCAGAAGAGAGGTGTAAAATTGGCTTGAGCAACCTGGGGACTTGAGTAATACTCTGGTTACCAAGACTCTCCGTCTGACATTTGACTGACTTCCATCCCCAAGTTCTGAAAATTGGGTGGAGAATCTTGGTAAAATGTCAGGCAGAGAATCTCAGTAACTGGATTTGGCGGGCTTAGCTGTCATGCCAACCAGGAGTGCACACCTTCGCATATCAACATTTTACTGAGATTTGTTACCAGCTCATAGATTCACTGACAGTCATCTGAATCCACCCTATGTTTAAAAAAGAAAGGAAGTCAAAATGGGTAATAAACCAACATTTTGATATTATCAAAATGGATAAACAAAATGGATAATAAACTAACTGCAATCATATGGTGCATATACAACTTTACTAACGCAACATATTTCTACACCAGATGACAGACAATTGAAAATAAAAGAGAAAGTATGCTTATTATAATGTTAGTATGCCGACATCAAGCAATAAAAAAAAAAAATTCAAAACACACACAAACACACCAAATTGCAACTACCAAGTTTCCTTGAAAAGTGTTAGGAACATAGGAAGCTGCCTTATACTGAGTCAGACCACTGGTCCATCTAGCTCAATATTGTCTGTCCAGACTGGCAGCGGCTTCTCCAAGGTTGCAGGCAGGAGTCTCTCTCAGCACTATCTTGGAGATGCCAGGGAGGGAACAGAGTCTTCTGCATGCAAGCATGCAGATGCTCTTCTTAGAGTGGCTCCATCCCCTGAGGTGAATATCTTACAGTAATCACATGACTCCCATTCAAATGCAAACCAGGGCAAACTTAGACACCATCTTCATCTGCTTCAAGGACTGTTTCAAAGTCAGCCTAGTTGTTGTGAACTTGGTTATCTATCCCAGTCAAATGCAATTTAGCCACAGCAGTTTGACCAGGGTTGCCTTGGAAATCTGCACTCTCACAACTGGCTTCACAGAACAGCAAACCTGATTAACTCTTTAACAAGGATCACCACGATTGCGAGAAAGCAGCCTTAGATTCCCTGCCATCTTCACAATTTTTCCTTCATCACTTTTTTTCTCTTAATCCAAGTCCTACTCCCATTGCCATAGCTGCAACTATTGCTCATTGCTGCAACATTTCCCAGTCCATAATGCTGGGAAAAGTTGAAGGAAAGAGAAAAGGACGACCAGCAGCAAGGTGGATGGACTCAATTACGACAGCAATGAATGCACCGCTGAGAGAGCTTAAATGCCAAGCGGAAGACAGATCATCCTGGAGAGAATCTATGTGGTCGCTAAGAGTCGACACCGACTTGATGGCACTTAATCAATCAATCAATCACTCTCATTGCCTAAAGATTTTACCAAAAATAAAAGCTCTCTCTCAAATTTACTACTAGCCAATATGAGCTTCTAACAGTTGTGGCTGTCATAGAGCAGTGTTTCTCAACCACCGGTCCGTGGACCGGTGCTGGTCCGCAAAGTGTTGGGTACCAGTCCGTGAGCCATCACTAATAAAAATCACCCCCACCCAAAAAATTAGCTGCCTGGAAATGAGCTCCGGAAAGCTGCCCATAATTGTTTTAGGGGGGCTGCCTGGGTGTGGGGTTGGGGGCAAGAGGGGCGACCCCCTTACTAACTGCTGGTCCAGGAAACTGTGCACGAGTAATGCACTGGTCCATGACTCCAAAAACGTTGAGAAACACTGTCGTAGAACATAAAGATCACAGTTTATCAAACCATCACTTATAAATACTGTGTCATATTCCAAACAGAGATGGCTCCATGTTCAGGCTAGTGAACATGTGGCTAGTTTCTGTTTATCTATTTAGTATATTTGTACTCCACCCCAAACTTACATCTCTGGGTGGTTTACAACTTGCATAACACAAATTAACATAGAAATTAAAACATTAAAACCACAACTCTAGTTACAAAGCTTAGGTTTTTCCCTTTTCAAAACACATTTTATGAATGACTCTCAAGTACATAAACATATATGTACTTGGGAGTCATGTTACCAATGTTGTGAAAAGAGAAGAAAGGGCTATTGTTTGACATTATATCATGAGTTTGCTTAGGCTCACTAGGTATATTTCCTCTCTTTTCTTTTAGCTCACTCCCCTCTTCACACAATCTTCTAGTTGAATTCATTTTCATTTGTTCTACTCCTCTCTAGTGACTCCATGTCCTGGTAATTTCCTATGAGGTTTTCCAGACCTTAGTCACCTACTCACCCTAGCCCTGTGTGCGTTTAGGAAATTCTTCCATTAGAGATACACAATCCCACGGCTACACCAAGAACTGCTTCACACTTCACATGGCAACTGTGTTTGCAGAGGCAACGCTGGTGTTGGCGGCAATAAACACAGCACTGCAAGGCAGGCACTAATTCCTAGGCTTGCAGCAGACACGAACAGGGAGTCACGGCTATAATAGCCCCCAGGACAAATAAACAGTTGAAGTCATTACACTTTCAAAAGTGTAATATGTTTCTCATTCCCATTTTTCAGCAACTGTTCTAGGTTTGTAAATGAAGCCATTTTTGATGCATTGTAGGCCTACTCTCATTATGAGAAATTGCTTCCTCTCTAGGGATTTGGAACTGAATCAGACAACAGGGTCCCAATAACAACAGGGTCCCCGTACTTAAAATACATGTAAACAGTCATATCCACATGTCTGAACAGAGGCTGGAAGAACAGTGTGCCTGCAGTCAGATGTATGGAAAAGTGAACATAAAAAAGCAGTTCTGAGTTTTGGGAGCTTTGGGGACGGATGTTGCTGTGGGGCTAAAACTGTCTGCACATGTGCCTCTTTGCTACCTGTTAGAAGTTCATATTTGTAGGCACACATATTACAAGATGCCATTAAAATCTTCCACTGCTTTCTTTTTTCAAAGAGAAGGGGGGGGGGGAACTGACTGGCAACTTTCCACAGCTCAAGAAATGAGGTTTGAAAAAGCCCTGTTTTCTACAAGAATCGATTCTGAAATGCACTAGGAACACTACCAATCGCTACAGCTTTTGTTTACTCCTTTGAATTAAAAAACATCCAAACGTTTGTGGACAATTGCTTACAAGTTACAAGGCGACTGCATTCTGCATTAGTAGTGAAAGTGAGGGGAGGACAGTAGAGAGCACAGATTAGAATGATTCTGCATTAATTCACCACAGATAAGAAAGAGTATGTGATCTTGAGTTTATGGACTAGCATTAACATCCGTCCTCTGTACTTCAAGTTCATTGCCCAGTTGTCTCCCCCACTCCCCTTACCTGCTTTGCAGCTTGATCTGGAGATAAAGCTATTATAGCTCTGTCATTCAGGGATCCCTCTTCCCTGTGTTTGCATCTGTTTTTCTCTTTTTCATTTCTCTCCAAGGAGTCTGATCGATTTGTCCCTTCCAGGGGCAGTGCAATCATAAGTCTTTCCCTATGCCTCCTGGGTACTTCTTGGCATTCTCTTCCACTCTGTGAAAGTGTGCGGTCTCTCTCCATACATGCGATTCCCTCTCTCCACATCGCCCCAGGGAGTGGTGGCATCTCTCCCCCTAGATTTGAGGATCCCCATTTTTCCAGTCCTCTCACTCCCATTATGAATATGTTTCTAGTAGGAGGAGAGGGTGCCTCTATTTCTCTTCACCATTATGGTTTTTGTTTTTAAATATACCCGTTGTTTCTCAGGGAGGCTTTCGTTTTCCCTCCAATCTCTTTCACAATTCACCTAAGCTTTGTCAACGATTCTCACTCAAAAGGCTCTTCTTATTCAAGAAAAGAGAAATCTTGGGGTCTTCCCCTTCCCCCCCCCCCCGTTTCTTTTTGCTCAAGATATACTGAGGAGAGTGGTCTCTTGGAAGGTTGGCTGCAGTGCAGGAGAGAGGATTTCACAGCACCCCTTTTGGTGGGAAGCCTTAAAAGAGAGAGACACTAAACTGCTGAGGCACACTAGCAAGGTCCTGAAGGAAGCTACATGTTCCCATAGCAACAGGCCTAGTAGCTGACAGTGAATCAAATCAGTTCTCCAGAGTGACAAACTTTCTACACTTGCTTCAGATGGAATGCCCGCTTGCTGAGTCTGCTCAAAGAGAACCCCCAGATTCTAACTTTGGCCTAGGTTTTTGCACAGCTAGAGCTAGCCTACCACACAAGAACAGCTACAATTCTATTAAAAATACAGGAGTAGGGCGTAATAAAATGGATACATAGAAGATTCTGTTGATGTAATGTGTTTTTGGGTGAGCAGAGCACAATTTTATCCAGGGTTGATTTGCAATCCTTGCAGTTAACCATATCTAATGGTTAACTGCAAGTATCTAATATGGCCGCCTTTGTGTGTTTGACTGCACTTGCTTCTTCTAGGTACAAGACAGACATTATGCCCCTTACAACATATTTCTGTTGGGTCATTTATATAGAAGTCTCTAATAAAGAGCCAACGGGGTGAAGTGGTTAGAGTGCTGGACTAGGACCGGGGAGACCCGAGTTCAAATCCCCATTCAGCTTATGATACTTGCTGGGTGAATCTGAGCCAGTCACCTCTCTCAGCCTAGCCTACTTCAAAGGCTTGTTGTGAAAGAGAAACTTAAGTATGTAGTACACCGCTCTGGGCTCCTTGGAGGAAGAGTGGGATATAAATGTAATAATAATAATAATAATAATAGTCATGATTTTTTTTAAAAGTCATGAACAAAGCACCACACTTGTTGGCCGGCAATGAATTCTGTGAATCAACAATAGTGCAGGTATTTGGGGCTCATCAGATATTTCCAAATTTGTACAGAAACCTAGAAGACATGCACATGCTTATATATTTTATTGGACTGGTGAAAACATTAAACATATGTTTCAGGTCTGGTAGAAGTTTTAAAAATAGGTTTGGGAGAACATAAGAATAGCCCTGCTGGATCAGGCCCAAGGCCCATCAAGTCCAGCATCCCGTTTCGTACAGTGGCCCACCAGATGCTGCTGGAAGCCACCAGCAGGAGTTGAGGGCATGCCCTCGCTCCTGCTGTTACTCCCCTGCAACTGGTACCCAGCGGCACCCCGCCCCCGAGGCTGGAGGTGGCCTACATCCCTCCGACTAGTAGCCGTCAATAGACCTCTCCTCCATGAAGTTATCCAAACCCCTCTTAAAGCCATCCAAGTTGTTGGCTGTCACATCTCGTGGCAGAGAATTCCACAAGTTGATTATGTGTTGTGTGAAAAAGTACTTCCGTTCGTTGGTCCTAGATTTCCTGGCAATCAATTTCATGGGATGACCCCTGGTTCTAGTGTTATGGGAGAGGGAGAAGAATTTATCTCTATCCACTTTCTCCACACCATGCATGATTTTATAGACCTCTATCATGTCTCTCCGCAGTCGTCTTTTTTCTAAACTAATAAGAACATAGAGGTGTGGACAACCGTTTCCATTATCACCAGATTCTTTTTTTTTTTTTAAGGATGCTATACCTATCTCTGCTATACCAAAGGGATGCGATATCTATCTACACCTGTCTCTGCTAACAAATGCTGTGAGTGTGTTCAGCATAGGGGTTGGGAAAGGCTTCTGAGCCTTCAGTGCTCAGGGTGGGGCTTGGAAGTGCACTCTTGAGATGCTGTACATGGGTACATGCTGTACATGGGTACAACATCCCCCCCTTTTTAATGTGCCCCCCATGAAAATGTTCCATTCTTAAAACTGCAAATTCAATTAAAATATCAGCCAAATTGGGCTTTTTCAGAAGTGTTTCAGGTGAACAGTGCTAGAAAGCATGTATACTGAAGTTCACACATAGCCTCCGAGTATGCTAAAACAAGCTCGTTAAGTTTTCAGTGGAGTTTTTTCTTTAAATTTAAAGAATGCAAGGAAAGCGTATGCTATGGAGCTGTCATGTCTTCAACTTTTACAAGTATTCCAGTTAAAAATAATTTTAGAGTAGCTCATTTAGTAGAGCAGTTCAGCTACACTGTGTGTCTGACTGATTTTTCTGCCCTTGTCGAAAAGGTCAGTTCAGTTTTTTTTAACTATTTCAAAAAAAGTGTGTGTGTGTGGGGGGGGGTGTTTGATATTTATAGACTATGTAAATTTAAATCCAATGTGCTAAATCAGATCCTAATCTATTTAGGTGATTTAAGAAGTGTTCCAATTTTAAAATGTCCAGAAAACACCATTGTTTCAGTGGGCTTAGGTGTGCCAAATCCATGTAAAATGGATTGTTAGCATAGCATCAGGTAGAGGTTTTTTGCAAGCCTCTATATACCTCTGTAGGGTTGGGAATCCTGTTAAAAAACAAAATAATGAATAACCCAAGATGCTAACCTGTTTTTATAAAAGCATTCAAAAGTGTCCAACATGTTCCAAGCATGTGCTCATCTTCAGAGGTAATGATACTTTACCAGTTTTCACTTGAAGTCTCCGAACCCCACCAAAGATTCTTCCGAAGCAGAGGTGAAACGTACAGGAAACACATTGGGCCCTTTTGAATGTTTTAATAAAAACAAGTTTTTTTAGCACCTTGGGTTAGTCCCTTTTTCTTTTTACTGGCATATCGTTTTAAAATGTTGTTTTAAAATTTAAATTGTAATATTTTTACTTTTACTATGTCATTTATTTTGCTTTAACTACTGTTATAAGTTTTCTGTTATTTATTTTAACTAACGTTTTAACTTTTTGTTTGTTTGCTTGTTGTAAACCGCCCAGAGACGTGAGTTTTGGGCGGTACAGAAGTGTTTTAAATCAATCAATCAATCAATCAATCAATAAAAATATCAGCTATGCCACTTAGCTAGAGCAAGCATCAGGAGGATATACAGAGTTGGAGGAAGGCCTTTGTGCCTCTAAGTCCAAAGTAACAGCAGGAGGCATGGCACTGGAGCAAAGACCTCTGGAGTATTTTACAGCATGTCTGTGCAGTTGGACGCTGAACTGGGAAGGAAGGTGGTGTTATTAGGCGGATACAGGCAGCAGGAAGAGGAGCAGGACCTTGAAAACCGAGTCATTTGCAGCACTCTTGCTTGCCTGCCTATCATTTCTTACCATACAGAGCTTTGCACTGACTGTGCTTTTAGTGGGGTGTCAGCAAATTAGCGGCTATATCATTAATATATTTTCTTGCATGCCAACAAATGAGGCAATCATTAAATCCAGCTGTATAGTGGATAATTTTTTATTCACTTAGGGAACGGAGGGAGGGCATCTAACAGCATGATTCCATGGATGGTTATTTAGAACAAAGGAAGTTCACTGGAGTGTGATAGTGCTTACACACAGGTAAGCAAGCCAGACTACATAGGGTTGTAGTCCAAAAACAACAACAAAAACCCTTAAAAAGCAGTAGCAATTAGCAGCTTACTTCACTTGCCCATTATTCCCTTCATAAGTGCACCCCACACATGTGGTAGCACCACTGAGTGTTCTGCCTGTGTTCAGTATATGGGGTGGGGCGGGGAGGAGAGAATACAGTTATCAGAATACTTGCTGCAAGGGTGTGTGGCTGAGAGGTTCTCATTCACTTAGGTCCACCCTGCTCATTCCTAACCACTTGATTCTATGCATGTTTACTCAAAAGTAAGCCTCACTGGGTTCAGTGGGGCTTTCACCTGAATGTCTACTATGCTGCAGTCTAAGTGCTCCATGAGGAGGAATATTTGGCAGCAGCATCTGCAACTGGGTAAAGTTCCCTGTGCTTGCTCTTTTTAAAATAAGCATGCTGCAGCAGCCAAACAGTGCTTCAACCAATACTAGGGAATACTGTGATGGGACTGGACACCAGGGGTGTAGCAAGGTTGGAGTGGGCCCAGAAACAAGATTTTAAAATGTGCCCCCCTTTACCGAAGCTCAGCTCATGAAGTAAAGAAATCTTAAATGAGGCTGAATAGTGGTAACAAAAAGCAGAGTATAGTTTATATTTTTATTTATATCCTACGTGGTACAATAGAATATCATCCTAAATTAAGGGTTTTGTCAATTGTGGATGATGCAAGTCATTGAATGGTACTAGAGAAAGACCTGTTGTTCTGGTAGCTCCAGGTCTTAACACTCACATCAATTTTGGAGGATGAATACAACTGAAGGAAGCCTGGGAGGGTGTGCAGCTGGGGGAGTCAGTCATGTGACTTGCCTCTGGGGGGGGCCCAAGGCAGTGGGCCCCCAGACAATTGTCTCCCGTTGCACTATTATAGTTATGCCCCTGCTGGACACAATTGTTTAATCTCAAGCCAGCAGGCTATCTGTATTCTATTATTATCCCCAAATTCAGACGTGCATTGACATTAGCCCGAATGGATGCCCTTCCATCTGCCGTTTTAGAGGGCAGGTTCAAGGGCATCCCTTTCCCCGCCCGCCTCTGCCCTTGCGGTTCTGGCTAAGTGGAGACCAGTACACATTCAGTTTTACACTGTGATTTTTTTAAGGAAGCCCCTTGAGATTACTCCCCCCCTTATTGCCTAAGTTTTTAGGACACTCTCATGATTTCTATTTGAAGTTTTTATTACTTAACCCAGATGAAAAAATTATTAATATAGTGGCCAGGTTTTGTTTTATAACCTGCAAAACTCGATCTGATCTTTAGCAATGCATTTCATGAGTAGTTTATATATTTTCTTCTTCTTTTAAATTTTTATTTACATGATACATTGTTTGTATTTCTTGTATATTGGTCTACGACCGTAATAAAGTTCTGTTCTTTTCTGATGGGACTAGATTTCAGAATTAGTCAGTAGATAGTATTGCCTGGCTACCAAGTACAGCCGCAGTTGGGACTTCTGCCTGTATTATATGGTATCTTGCGCTGCTAGCCATCAACAGCCTTGCCAGTGTACAGTGGTCCCTCGACTTACAAACTACTCGACATAAGTATTTTTCGAGTTACAAACAGCAGTTTTAGATCCGGTTTTAGATGCGGTTTTTTCGACTTACAAATTTTTAGATGGGGTTTCCTCGACTTACAAATTTTTAGATGGGGTTTCCTCGACTTACAAATTTTTAGATGGGGTTTCCTCGACTTACAAATTTTACATGCGGTTTCCTTGACTTGCCTGCCTGTTTACTGCCTGTTTATTCTTGAAAAGAAATGTTCCTGTGCAGTTTGCAAGCCTTACTGGGGGTCTGGGTCTTTTTTCTAGGCTCCGGAACGCATTAATCCGTTCCCAATGCATTCCTATGGGAAACCGCTTTTCGACTTACGAATTTTTCGACTTACAAATGTGCATTCGGAACGGATTAATTTCGTAAGTAGAGGGACCACTGTATTCTGATGTGCTCACACTTCCCAAGTACTTTTTTGAAAGGCAGCTTCACACAGTACATTAATTTCAGCCTTGAAATTACCGGCACAACATGACTGTACCTGGCATATTAAGCAAAGCCAGGAAGAGGCCATTTTGGGCATAGATGCCATCTGAGAACCAGCCAAGTAGCAGAGTTGGTAATGATGCAATATATTCTGTAGTAATAGTTTGCAATATTAATGTACATAAACTCTTTCAACATTGCTGCACACCTGGATGTTGTAATTAACACACACAATGTTCATATCACCATAAGCAAATTAAATGTTCATAGCTGCTATTAGGCTTGGCCCATTAGACATTCAAACTATCCTGGCCAAAGGATTTTACGTATCCTTGATGAAAAATACATAAAATGCAGCTAACTTGGAAATCCAATGAGACTAAGCAAGAATCTAACACACACTCACACAGTCTATGCACAGGCATTAAAACTCACTGTACATTTTACCGCTAGACTTGATGTTGCAACTAGGCTTCTATATAAGACCTACAATTCTTTCATCCAAGTCTGATGAATTTAACAATACAATTATGATTTCTCAAAGCCCAAAGTAATGAAGAAGTCAAGAAGCCAGGTATCTAAAATGTAAATCAGTAACCGTACCAATGCAACTGCTGTCTTATGGCACACTTGATGACTGTAGAATGCATCCACACATTCTTAAGAATATAATATGGATTGTCACCAAGTATATTAAACAGGTACCTGGTGCTTGACAAGTTCAGAGAATTTAGCACAAAAAGAGTGCTACACAAAGATGATGAGTACAAAATAGGCCTCTGGAGCTTTACAGTAACACATCAATGCCAACTTGGCTAGGCATACTGACAACTGTATTTGATTTATATAATGACCTGAGCCATTTTTGGAAGAGAGGTATATAAATCAAACAAACAAACAAACAAACAAACAAACAAACAAACAAACAAACATCTTTCTACAAGATATAGTTGACAAGACCTTCTCTGTAAGCACTTCAAACCACTCCTACCAGTTATTTTACATTTGTAGTTACTGGGAACAACACAATTCTGGCTTGTTGAAAGATAGTATATTCTCCCACATACCACCATGATTTGAGAACTCAACATGAGGAAATCAACAATGGCAAAGCAAACTAGAAAAAAGAGAGACATAATGGCAAATGCACCCACCAACAAACTTTCAAATGACGGAAGTCTTGCTTTGTCTTGTGCATTTCTACATATCAGACTAGACATGTTGTATGCAGATGCAATTCCTCAGGAAGAGCTTCCAATATTGCAGTAGTAGTATGCATTTGAATAAAGCTTCAGGTTGAATTGTACCTAGAGGAACAGTCTAAGGAATGCTACGGACATCAACATCTGAACAGCCCATAACTTAAGAGGAAGTTCAAGCACTTGCTATTAAAAACTGGTTTCCTGCCTTGGGGCTCAAAACTGCCTGAAAGCTTCAGACACCTCCCTAACACCCACATCAACTAACAGGGTTTGTGGTGAAAAATTGCAATGTATTTGTAACAAAAGCATGGAGACAAATCCCTTTTACACTTAACAGTGCACACACATAACTTGTGAGAAAGCTTTCTCCCAAAACAACTGCTCACCCACCATTTAAAGCAGATGGCTTGAACCTCCCCCCACCCCCACCTCCGTCAGTTGAAAACAATTGCCAAGGCTGTCTTGGATGCTATGTTCACGTTCAACATTTGGGGTATTTGCAGCCAATGACTGAAATCAGTACCTAAAGTTCAAGTAGCCATTTGATTAAACATCAGATAAGGGCCAAAACACGTGATAAGACTAGGAATGTGCCAAGAGTGTGTGTCTGTCCTGAAGTAACTGGAGACTATCCTAATGCCCTATTGGGGTGTTCCTGAATTGTGTGAGGGGGTGGGCATCACCCCAACACATGCTCTAAAACACTATTTCAACAGGCAAAGCTAAAGGTTTCAAGCAAGGTATGAAGAAATCTCTACCTCCATACAGCTTCTAAAGCCAAAATCAGTCACTTATATCTGCCAGAGCTGTAGTGAGAGTCCAACACATCACGTCTGTTTTTTAATAGCACCTTCCACAGCGTTCATTTACAAGAGATTAAGCAGCAGTATTACTGAAGGCTGCATTTCCCCTGCAACTTGCAGAGTCAGAAGAGCTGGTCGTATAACTGTAGATATCTCAACACAAATGCCATTTGTGGGGGTAAGTTCCACCTGCAATTACAAAATACCGAAGAAGAAGAAGAAGAAGAAGAAGAAGAAGAAGAAGAAGAAGAAGAAGAAGAAGAGAGATAAAAGATTGATCTGCCAGCTTTCTGCAAGCCAACGTGTGAAGGGGCAAGGAGCAGATTGCATGGCAGTGATCATGGTTTCCCCACAAAAAATTGGAACTGGAAGATTTTCATGCAGGTTTTCCTCATTTGTGTACAATTTACACAATATTTTTCCTCAGAACAAACTATACAAGTTTTCTCAACATCCTTACTAGCTTGTGATCTGACATCGCATATTATTTGACCCATATGTATAGTAAGACACACTAAAAAAAGAATACACCATAATAATTTTACCTGTGTAAATATCTCCAAGTTTTTCAAGTAGCAAAGCAAATTAAGATAAACTAGTGGGCCCGGGCGCAGAGCATCTGCGCCTCTAGCTGGACACAGCCGTTCCCCGCCGTCTCGGGGACTGGGGGCAGAGCCAGCTGTGCTGCCGCCAGCTCCCTCCACCTCACCCCCCCACCATGCCACCGCCTCCTCCTCCCTCCACACCCCCCTAGAGTGCCACTGCGGGCGGGCGGCCGGGCCAAGAGTGCCGCCACCGTGGGCGGGCCAAGAGTGCCGACGCCACCATGGGCGGGCGGGCCGAGAGTGCCGCCACCGCCGCGGGTGGGCAGCCAGGCCGAGAGTGCCGCTGCCACCGCTGCGGGTGGCCGGCCTGCCGGGCCGTGAGTGCTGCCGCCGCGGGCAGCCAGCCAGCCGGGCCGGGAGTGCCGCCGCCGCGCCGAGAGTGCCACCGCGGCCTGGCCCACCACCCTGCCTCCACAGCCGCCCAGCCAGGCAATTCTCCTGGGTGCGCCTTACCCAATCAGGCGCCCCCGCAGCCCAGCCAATCAGCTGGGCTGCCGGTACGCACGTTCTAAAGGCACACCCAAGAGAATTAAATATATAGATATTTAGTGGGATAGGCAACTTATTAGTTTTCTTTCACTTGTTTTAGAAAGGAACATTGGTACTCACCGTGAAGGTTTCTTCTAGCTGGTGTAGAAGAGGTCACCCAATTTGGGGGCCGGAAAAAAGAAAAAAAAGTAAAACAATGGTGAGTGAGATCAGAGCCAGCAGGCACCATTCCCTATTGGCTCCTTGGCAATGCTGCATGGAGGGCCCCTGCAGCCGTGCCCTCTCAGGTTGGCTAGCTCGGACACGCTGCCTATGAGCCAGCCAACTGAGCTTGTTGCAAACAGCTCTTGTGGCAAGGGTTAAACACTCCAACGGAGTGAGGAGTTAGGCCCAGTGGAGGGGGCCGCTGCTTAGGCAGGTCTGTGGCCATGGTGGAGGTGCCTGCTGGCCCTGATCTCACTCACCATGGTTATTGGTATTTTCTCCCTCCGGCCCCCAAGTTGGGTGACCTACAGGTGAAACTCGGAAAATTAGAATATCGCGCAAAAGTCCATTAATTTCAGTAATGCAAATTAAAAGGTGAAACGGATATATGAGACAGGCGCATTACATGCAAAGCGAGATAAGTCAAGCCTTAATTTGTTATAATTGTGATGATCATGGTGTACAGCTCATGAAAACCCCAAATCCACAATCTCAGAAAATTAGAATATTACATGGAACCAAGAAGACAAGGATTGAAGAATAGAACAATATCGGACCTCTGAAAAGTATAAGCATGCATATGTATTCAGTACTTGGTTTGGGCCCCTTTTGCAGCAATTACTGCCTCAATGCGGCGTGGCATGGATGCTATCAGCCTGTGGCACTGATGAGGTATTATGGAAGACCAGGATGCTTCATTAGCGGCCTTCAGCAATTCTGCATTGTTTGGCCTCATGTCTCTCATCCTTCTCTTGGCAATGCCCCATAGATTCTCTATGGGGTCAGGTCAGGCGAGTTTGCTGGCCAATCAAGCACAGTACACTGTATACTTTTCAGAGGTCCGATACTCCAACTTCAAGTACATGCTGATGGGATCTGAGCTGTCGGTGACTGACCAGGAGAGGGATCTTGGGGTTGTGGTAGACAGCTCGTTGAAAGTGTCGACTCAATGCGCAGCAGCTGTGAAAAAGTCCAATTCCATGCTAGGCATCATTAGGGAGGGGATTGAAAATAAAATGGCTAATATTATAATGCCCTTATACAAAACAATGGTGCGGCCACACCTGTAGTACTGCGTACAATTCTGGTCACCACATCTTAAAAAGGACATTGTAGAACTGGAAAAGGTGCAGAAGAGGGCAACCAAGATGATCAGGGGTTTAGAGCACCTTTCTTATGAGGCAAGGCTACAACACCTGGGGCTATTTAGTTTAGAAAAAAGACGACTGCGGGGAGACATGATAAAGGTCTATAAAATCATGTATGGTGTGGAGAAAGTGGATAGAGAGGAATTCTCCCTCTCACATAACACTAGAACCAGGGGTCACTCCATGAAATTGATTGCCAGGAAATCTAGGACCAACAAACGGAAGTACTTTTTCACACAACACATAATCAACTTGTGGAATTCTCTGCCACGAGATGTGGTGACAGCCAACAATCTGGATGGCTTTAAGAGGGGTTTGGATAACTTCATGGAGAAGAGGTCTATCACTGGCTACTAGTTGGAGGGCTATACGCCACCTCCAGCCTCAAAGGCAGGTTTGTCTCTGAGTACCAGTTGCAGGGGAGTAACAGCAGGAGAGAGGGCATGCCTTCAACTCCTGTCTGTGGCTTCCAGGGGCATCTGGTGGGCCACTGTGTGAAACAGGATGCTGGAGTAGATGGGCCTTGGGCCTGATTCAGCAGGGCTATTCTTGTGTTCTTAAGAAGTTCTAGTAAGAGCTAATCTCCCTACTTTTCTATCACTATAATCTTAACTGATTAATTACCATCTGCACAAGTTAGCCCACATCGGCCTCAAACGTTCACACATCTGCCAAATTTAATTGGGGTGGATGACATCACCACAAACTACGCTGTCTCACTACACAAACAACACCATTGAGCTGTCCCTATGTGGCACTACAACTGTACTACATTTGGTCCAAACTGTTCCAGGCATTGTGAAGCTGATAGGCAGGCACACGCAGTCACAGCTATATGAGCTCGTAAGCTTATTTGCCTTAAGGAAAGTAGGTTAATAAATGGCCAAGTATCATAATGCAAATCTACAATTGGTATACAATGCACAATTATACTCTATACCAGAAATGGCTTTGGCGAAAGATTTATACGATCTGAAGAGAAACCAGAGTATATACCAGAAATGGCTTTGAATTGTAAGAAATACAGGGAGGAGGGTAAACTCAACCAAAATTATCAGATCACCTTTTTTATGTGGAAAGTTTTTAGTTTGAGGAAAAAACAAAAAAAGGTGACAAAGTGGAATATGATAGAAATGTTTTCCAAGTGGAAAACAGAGGATTTCTTCACCCAACACATAGTTTGTGGAATTGTAGCACAAGATAGCAGGACCCTGTGTACTAAATTTGAAGCCAATTCACCAATAATTTTTTTTAGACACGGAGGATATTTTACTTTTTGTTTTAATTTCCTCATTGATCTTGTAAAAGACTGCAATCAACCACCATGTGGTAGGCTTGTGCAAGATTGACGGGGAACCAAAAAAAAATTGCATCACCCTCCGCATCTAAAAAAATTTATTAAATTTCAAGTAATTGATCCACAGGCTTCAAACTTAATAAACAGAGTCCTGCTATCCTGTGCTACAACTTTGCCTGGTTTCAGAGCTCCATGGCCAGTCCTTCCCAACTTACATCTCCCCCCCCTTTTTTCTCCATTGATCTCTATGTTAAAAAAAAACCCCGTGTAGCTGGCTATAGAGACATGTGGCAGCCCTGCGCAACATACACAGCAAAATTAATTTTTAAAAACACACATGAGTCAGGCTTTTCAGGAAGGAAGAATTAAAGAAAAGAATGAATGGAAACTGACTCTAGGGCACAGGAAACAAGTCTGCCCAGTGGGCAGACTTGTTTCCTGTGCCATATCAGCTTCATCCGTGGGGTCTCCTGTCTCCATACATCAGAATAAAACTCTGCAGAATGACGGAGTATCCCTGGAAGATGTTTTAGAAAGTGCAACTATTTTTGGATGCAGATACTCCTAGTTAAGCTCCATTTATAATGATAAAACCTGAATAATTCCACTTGCTATATGAACAGTACCTTGCCATCTCAGGACTGAATTCAGGCTAAATCCCGCCCTCATATGAATGCACCCTAAGCCTCAGCATGCAAAAGCACTGTAAAAACCCCATGCGGAAAAACTCCAGGAGTAAGTCACCTCACCACAACCCTCACTGGTGCACTCCATAGCCCCATCTCCCCTCCGCAGCCTAAGTACAGCATTTGTCTACAGAGGCAGGTTCTGGAAACCAGGACAGTTTCTTCTTGTGAACTGGACCATTAATTTCCTTCCACTAGTTTCCACATCACAGGAAGACTCTCTTCCTGCGTTTGGTGTTGGTCTCTGCAGAGAAACACTATACCCAGGGAGAGCAGGATGGCATGGATAATGAATGTACCAGCACACTCCCGTTCCAGAGTATACTGTCTTCGATTTTGGAAACATTTAAAGAGCATTACAGTTGTACTAATTTTCCTTTTTAGAGGTATATTTCTATATAGAGGCATTCAAAACTGGAATCTTCCACTGACAGTCTGAAGTGGGGCAATCCAGTCTTCCACCTCATTCTCTTGCATGGCCTTAAGATGGCTTTGAGAAAAAAGAGAAGGATTAGAAAAACCAATGGGGGACAAACCTATCAGTTATTATTATCCATGAAAACTAAATAGAATCTCCAAGTTCAGAGGCAGTAAGTCACTGTGGAGAGAAGCTATTGGCTTCATGCCATGCTTGTTGTCCATCTCCTGAAACATTTGCCTGGCCACTAATATGAAACAGGATGCTGGATGAGATGGACCTTTGCTCCACAAGTCCCTGGTGGTAGTTTATGTATATTGCTCAGGGAAGCCCTTCCTGACATTAACTGTATACATCTTTTCCCAAAAGCAATACAGATACATCAGAATACTAGGAACAATTCCTTTCCTTTATCAGATGCCTGCAGTCCAGTACATAGTACACATTTGTGACAGTGAGCAGTGCACATCCTCTTGCACAATTTAGTAGCAACTTAATTTGGATTAAACCAGTAAGTCTCCCCAATTACCTTGCCCTGAGGCAAGGAAAGAGTAGTCAGCCAGATAATGTGATTTAAGAGTAGAGCATGAGAAGATCTGGATTCAAAATAAAAAGGAAGAAATATTTTTCAGTAGCTTGTCTTTGATGTTTTTACTATATAATTTTTATTGATCCTTATTGTTATAACATTTTTATATCAGCCACTTTGTGAGTGTCACCTGAAAAGCAGGATATAAATTGTTATGGAAGCTGAGCTTAGCCATGCCCTTTCACTGGAAAATAAAGAGAGGAGACATAGGGATGTGCAAATAGATTTGGGTACAAATCGATTGGTACCCGAATCTAGTTGATTCAAGCAATTTGGAGACAGAACAAATCACCCTGTGATCCATTGGTTAGATTTGGGTCCAAATCCAATTGCACCAGATTTGATTCAAATCACTTTGAGATTCAGATTCCTCCTATCACTTTCCCCAGATTCCCAGCTGTCATTTAAAAAAGAAAAAGAAAAAGCTAAGCTCTAGCCCTTGTAGAAGAGGAGTTATGGAGCAAAATGTGCAGTCATTATTTTTCAAGTGTTTGGATTCTTTGGTGTATAGTAACTTTTTATCATAATGAATCCCTATGAGGATTCATTACACACCAAATAATCTAAATGTCTCAAAAATTCCTAAAATACAAACTGAGTATCCAGTGGCTTGAAGG
Organism: Hemicordylus capensis; assembly: GCF_027244095.1. NCBI lineage: Eukaryota > Metazoa > Chordata > Lepidosauria > Squamata > Cordylidae > Hemicordylus > Hemicordylus capensis. The sequence goes on from NC_069657.1 coordinate 258,696,406, forward strand.
GTCAAAATGAACAGAAGAAATGAAGGTGTACAATGACTCCTCAGCTATGTCCATTTCTCAAAACAACCTTAAAATAGTGGTGCATATGCTGGTAACATCCAGGCTTGACTATTGCAATGCACTCTACGTTGGGCTACCTTTGTACTTAGTTTGGAAACTGCAACCGGTGCAGAATGCGGCACCCAGGTTGGTCACTGGGGCCACCCATAGATACCACGTGTAGTGACCAGGCTTCCTTCCCTCTAAAGAATTAACCGGAAGTGAATGTTTGTCTTGACTGCCAGGCTAGTGACCTACAGAGATCACCCAATGAGTCCACCGGGATGGGTGGGTGGGAATTAGAGAGCAGTTGCTGGGAATTCTGGGAACAAAGAAGTCCTTGTATGGAGGTGCAGAGGAAGACGTGGCCATGGAGGTTGGCTGCAGGAGAATAACTCTGCAGATCCTTGAAAGACAGGAGGGCAGGAAGCTTGAATTCTCACCAGGAGTTTGGTGAGTTCAAGGCAAGGAGCCAGGGTTATGGCTTTGGGAAGTTTAGCATAGGGAAGAGTGTTCCCTCTAGGACAGGCCTGCTCAGTTTAGGCACCCCAGCTGTTATTGGACTACAACTCCCATAATCCCCAGCCACAGTGGCCAATAGCCAGGGATTATGGGAGTTGTCAGGTTAACATCAGCAGGAGGACTGAAGTTGAGCAGCCCTGCTAAGGTGTAAGCTCACACATTTTTTTTATGTCCACTCAGTTAATTTTAGATCCTCCACTGTTGAATCAGCAAGGCCCCACTCTGAATGCATGTGTGCATGCACTGCCTTGATACTGCTGCCCAGAACAAAACTCATTCCACACACTGAAGAAAAAAATTAGAGAGAACATTGATAGGGAACAGTTTTAGTCAGACTGGCAACAGGGATGCTATATTGCTTTGTGTGTGCGCGCTCTGCATATTCTGGATACTGTTCTATTATAGTTTACCTGCAATGTAAATGAAATAAGAAACAATAGCCTACGCTCAATACACCTAGGGTGTTGCAAAAGCCTCTGTGAACATTTAAGTGTGCATTAAGACAACCTATTTTTGTAATCCTACTAAGTATTCTTAACTGTGTCTAAAAGCTGAGAAAGCCTGAGACGGAAACAGACTGCAGTAACTGAATACAACTTTTTTAAATTTTCTTTTGGCAAGCCCCTCTGGGTTGGTTTTTAACTCAGGAAAATGGGGGTGAAGGGGGATTTCTCTGGTGAAAACACGCCCTGAAACGTTCAGCAGCTATCAGTTTTCTCACCACGTGTAGGCTTGTATGTGGAAGATTTTTGTACTTGTTCAAGAGCCAAATTAAGAGTGTTTTTTCCTGGGTTATCCCACTCCAAGCCCAGAGAGATTCTGAAGACAAAAGGGGTGGCGGTAGCAGCATTTTGAACCTACTTATAATACAGAATAGTTTTAGGAGAAGCCTAGTCAGGCAACTCAGCAGGAATGATTCAGCACTTCTTTCCCTCACATGAGCTTGCTTTGAGACAAAGGCTGTGACCCCTTACACCACATTATTCCTATTTTAAGAGAACTAAACTGACTGCCAAATTCCGGGCAAAATACGGAGTGCTAGTTTTTACCTATAAAGCTCTGAATGGCTTGGGCCTTCAGAGTGCCTTCTTCTTCTTCATGAACCCCACTGCCTATTAAGATCATTGGGGGAGGTCTGGTTGTGATTGCCACCAGCTCACGTGGTGGTGACCCAAAACCAAGACTTCTCTAGAGTTGCTCCAAGGCTCTGGAACACACTCCCAAATGCAATCAGAATCTCCCCCCTGCTGGTTGTTTTTGAACAACTTTAGAAAACACACTTATTTCATCAGGCTTTTAGTTTATGATCTTTTAAAGTTTTGTTTATGGTAATTTTAATCTGTTTTATATTATTTTTAGGTTTTAGTGTCATCTGTTTACATTGCAATAATTCAGCACCCAGACCTGCAGGAGAATGCTCCTATAGCTGAAGCCAGGGACACTGTTAGGCATGGACCTGGGCACTCAGATCTGTGTGCCCACGCTCCTCGAGGGCCCAGTGATTTTCCTCAAGGGAAAAGAACATCCCTTTTATATTTCCTGAATGGTTTGGCCTAGCATTCTGAAATTGGGCTCAGATGCAGAACAGGTTAGCAGGACTCTGTGTGTTGATGTTGAAGTGCATCAGTTGATCCATTGATTTTTAAATGATTTTTTGAATATATTTTTAAAACTTCAATAAAGGCAGTCCTATCTCCCTGGTGTTCCAGGTTGAGGCAGTGACCAGAAGTGTCTTCTATCAGCTATGGCTGATACACCAGCTGCGTCAGTTTCTTGAGATAAACGACCTCAAAACAGTAGTACTTCTGCTGGTAACCCCCAGACTTGATTACTGTAATGCACTCTATGTGGTGCTGCCCTTGTATATAGTCTGGAAACTACAGTTGGTCCAGAATGTGGCAGCCCAGTTGGTCTCTGGGTCATCTTGGAGAGACCATATTACTCCTGTATTGAAAGAGCTATACTGGCCACTGATATATTTCCGGGCAAAATACAAGGTGCTGGTTATAACCTATAAAGCCCTAAATGGCTTGGGCACTGGGTGTTTAAGAGAACATCTTCTTTGTCATGAACCCCACCGCCCATTGAGATAACCAGGAGAGGTCCATATGCAGTTGTCACTGGCTCATCTTGTGGCTACTCAGGGATGGGCCTTCTCTGCTGCTGCCCCAAGGCTTTGGAATGCATTCCCTAGTGAAATAAGAGCCTCCCCATCTCTGTCAGCTTTTTAAAAGTCTCTAAAGACACATCTGTTCACCCAGGCTTTTAATCAAATATTGCTTTAGTACTGCTTTAAAACATTATTTTAAAATTTTAAAATTGTTGTAATGTTTTAACTTTTGTTTTGTTTTTTGTTTTAACTAATGTTTTACTTTTTCTGTTTTTACTTTGTTATAAACTGCCCAGAGACATAAGTTTTGGGCAGTATAAAAATATGTTAAATGAATAAATAAAATTACAAAGACTGAAACACCCTCCCTGGACCATCATTCTACCCCCATGTGAAGGAATCTGCCCTTTGTCCTCATAAAAAAGTGCAACATGCCGACACCCCGCTTTTGCCCAACCCTTTATATTTCCAGAATGGCTGGGCATAGAGTTCTGAAATTGGGCACACATGTAGTACAAAATCTCCCACAGAGTGCTCTCTCCAGTACAGTTCTGGGAGAAAGGAAAGAAGAGAACACCGATAATGCAGTGTCTCAGTTCTGGTCCAAGGGCACAAGATGCAGTCATCTTAACTGAAGCTAAGCAGGCCTAAGCAGTGCCTGGATGGGTGATCAGCTGGGAAGAACGCCATGTATGCCTCCTTGAGTCCCATGGTGGGATATAAATGGAATAGATCTATAAAAGCAACTCCTCTCTTTAGGGTACAGTCTATAGTGGACTTGAAAGCTTCATAAACAGTTTTATTTGGAATCTGGGGGTTAGTTTACAGATATTCTCATAATACGATGAATGCAGAGCATGTTAACCATTAGAAGCTATTACAACACAGGTCATGCATATTACTGGTTTGCAACTAAGAACTATAAAATGCCATCTTCTGCATAGCTCAGTGGTTACCAATAATATTCAGTCACAGATACAGTAAAATCAAGTTTCACAGGCTATTAACCCAATGTAGTCATCACTATCCATTCTCACATTGCCATTAACGAGGCTATGATGCTGAGCATTTGATATCCAAGAGTAAAGCTCAGATCTTCAGGTGATCCTCCAAGTGACTGGTCATATTCCTATTTTGTAGGATGCATTTAGTTCATCCTCCCTAAATGCAACTTTTAGCAAAAAGAAAAGAAATAAGCACCAATTATTCCTCCAGTACCAGTCACATAATTACCCCAGCTAACTGGGCAAGGAGTCCTTTTATAATGGTGGTTCTGTTATGCATAGCAGGGGAGGAGAAGACAATTCAGCCTAACAAAGCTTTCCCTGTGACTGTTGCTTATATTTCCCTTTGCCTTTATAGTAAGTGCTAACTACAAGTGCCTTTGTGACTTAGGACAAGGAACCTGCCCCTGCCCAGCCCAAAGCTTTGAAAATTTTGTTTAAAAACAGTATATAAATATTCTAAAAACAAACAAACAAACAAACAAACAAACTGTTCAAATACATACCGTAAGAACTCCATCATTAGGAGATCCCTCCATGATCAAGCCAAATATGGCCAATGATATTTCCCCCCTTTACATGCCATTCCCACAAGCCTCCACCCCATAATGGCCATATTAAGCCACCTAATGGCTCAGTGGGGAAGTGACTTGCCTAGGGAGCAAGAGGTTATTAGTTTGAAACCCTGCTGGTGTGTTTCCCAGAATATGGGAAACTCCTATATTGGGAAGCAGCAATACAGGAAGATGCTGAAAGGCATCATCTCACACTGCATGGGAGAGATGGCAGTGGTAAACTCCTCCTTTATTCTACCAAAGAAAACCACATGGCTCTGTGGTTGCCAGGAGTTGACACCGACTTGACAGCATGATCTTTCCTTTCCTTTAGCCTCAGATTACTGATCACGCGGGAGACGATGATGATGAACAAGAGCAAGGTTATCTTGTCCCTTTCCCAAAGTGTTCGAGAACATGCTTCATCACAGGAAATGGAAGTGCATGGACTTCCAGGAGTTTTTTTAAAAACAAGGAATCTGAAAAGTTCACAAAATGGAAAGGGCATACATTTTCCAGGGTGCAGTAGGCAGAGGGGTAAAGTAAAGAGCTCAGGAAATGGTCCAGACCTTGAATGAGGTAAGTATAAAGCATGTTGTGCCACATATTACTAATATCATCTCAGGGATGTGCCCGAATGTTATTCGGCGCTGGTGGAGGTGGTACTTTAAGGGTGGGGAGCGTGTACTCACCCCTCCCACCTCATTTCCCCAGCTGGCGCTCCGTTATTTTTAAGCCCCTCGGGGCAGCAGCGTTCCTCCCTGGAAATAGCGTCTGCACGTGTGCCCGTTGCGTGTGTGCGCGTGCCAATCTGCCATGCATGCGCACGATGGGTGCACACACAGTCACTACTTCCGGTCACTTCTGGCCGATGAGGGAAACAGGGCGGCAGGGAGGAACGCTGCTGCCCTGAGTGGCTTAAAAATAACGGAGCACTGGCAGGGGAAATGCGGTGGGAGGGGTGAGTACACCCCCCCGCCCTTAAAGTACCACCCCTGCCGGCGCTAAAACGCCGAACATTCCCCCCCCGAGCTGAAATGTTTCGGAGGCCTTTATAATGGCCTCCAAAACGTTTTGGGCTCAAGCCTAATAGTGAGAACTCCCTTTCTACTTCTTCATATACACATCATTTGTGTATGTTGGGAGTGAGAGAAACAACCACTTGCCAAGGCTAATGTTTGAGAACGCACTGATTTCCAGAAACCCCCTGCTAACTGAGCAAAGAGACACCCTTTCAAGTGGTGATTCTCCTATATTTGGCAGGGGGAGAGCAACTGGCCCTTTCCAACCCCAGCACAGCATTCCTCCAGTGGCTGTTGCTGGAGTCTGCCTTATGTTTCTTTTTAGATTGTGAACCCTTTGGGGACAGGGGCCCATCTTGTTTATTTGTCTATGTAAACTGCTTTGGGAACTTTGGCTGAAGAGCAGTATAGAAATATTCAATAATAATAATAATAATAATAATAATAATAATAATAAGAAGAAGAAGAAGAAGAAGAAGAAGAAGAAGAAGAAGGACCAGAAAACTAGGAGGAATCAAGAAGTTAAATTGTGTGGAAACACAAATAATAAAATGGCAAGCCTCAAGAGCCCAATTCAGACATTATGTACAAATATCTTATGTTTCTTTTTAGATTGTGAGCCCTTTGAGGACAGGGATCCATCTTTATTTTTCTATGTAAACCGCTTTGGGAACTTTTGTGAAAAGCAATATATAAGTAGCAGTAGTAGTAATACACATGTACAAATGTCTGTACACTTGTACATGTGTTTGTGTGAATGACAGTACTTGTATTCATTTTAAAAGTGAACCTAGATACAGTCCCTTCAAAAACATGGTAGATAGGTACTTCTGTACCTGCGTTCAACATAATATGTGAATGACTGTACCTGTGTACACTATACACTCATTGTACATGTGCCGGACATAACGTGTGAATGGGCCTAAGGATTCTCTCAAAAGTAGTATTCTTTCCTCCAGCAGGCCCACCACCCCAAGCACACTTGCTTAAATACTGCACTGAACTAAGAGGACCTGCAATTTTAACCTAGCACTTATATTTGTAACCATGTGCAATAAACAGATGAGGGCATTCCCGTTTATGAGGTAGCTGAAATCCCACTGGTCTTCTAGGCCAGTAGATTTCCCCCCTGAATCTATCAATTTATTTATTTATTATTAAAAATTTTATACCGCCGTTCCAAAAGGCTCAGGGCGGTTTACATTAAAACACCATTAAAATCAATTAGCAATTAAAACAAAAATTATGAACTGCATAAAATAATAATTAACAATTAAAAATCATAAAACAGCAATTAAATAGCCAAAACAATTTAAAAATAAGTTTTAAAAAGCTGAGAAAGCTTGGTTGAAGAGATGTAGATGGGGAGGCTTGTATCTTAGTAGGGAGCGCATTCCACAATCTTGGGGCAACAGCTGAGAAGGCCCGTCTCTGTGTAGCCACCAAACGAGTTGGCGGCAACTGGATATGGACCTCCTCAAGTGACCTCCATGGGTCACAGATTCTAAGAAATATGAAAAGATTCCCCAGTGAAACAAAAGCTTGCAACAATGCTCCTATTAGGAATTCAGTTCTTATCACTTCTGCAAATTATCAGGTGTCAAATATTATTTTATCAGCTACATCTTTCTTAAAGCGAGTCATTAGATTTTTAGATCTCTCTCTCTCTGCACTCCTACAGAGTTTCATCCTCACAAGTTGCCTTTTACAGCCCACCAATTCACTATTTTTGCAGGGTGAGCTAAGCCTCATGGCTGCGAAACTGTTGCATGTCTCTCAAGTTTGATGCGAGTTGAAAATTCTCCTTTGTAAAAGTTATACAAGTATTTTCTCCTCCCATTGATTGCTACACCAGGGTTTAAAGTGAAGCCACTAGGACGCACTCAGACACTCCTTGGGCCAGGTTCTAGGCGGGTCTGCTTGATAATCGTGGCAAAGAATGCAGTTTGTAATTGGAAGAGACTTGAGATAGAAAGTTCTTGCTTGGAAGGTCTCCATATCTGGCAATTCAATCAGCAGCTGTTTTATCACTACACAGCAGTCATTGTGCATGGGAAAGTTAGAAGAAAGATGCTATCCGACAAGGAATACTAGGAATGAGCACATTACTTCATCCCATTAGAGACAGCATTTAAATCCTCATGACAAATCAATTTCTACTTCCTTGAAGTCTTCATTTATTAAGTAAAGCTCAGTTTTTACCTTCCTCCCTGCCCTGACTTCAGGTTTCAGATCATGCTTTTCTACATGGGGGAGATCGCCCCCCCCTCAAACTTCTCAGAGGTCAGGCAGGACCTGTTTTACAGGATGACACCCAATTACACCATGCCGGGAAGCATGGTGGCAGATCAAGTGAACAGATTTCAGGAAACCAATAAAAAGCAGCACTAACAACTCAAGTGAAAAGGATGATGTTATCTTCAGTTCACAGTTTAAGAACACTGGAATGGTATCAGCCACAAAACTTGCAAATAAGCACAACATACAAGAAGCCCTCTTACCCCTAGACTTCTGATCCAAAGTTCATGCCAGGGCCTCCAAAGCCTCTGGGTGACCCAAATCCCTTTTAGTCTGTCCCAAGTGGTGTGGTCACACAGCCGAGCATGATGATGTTCAATTTGGGGGGAGGGGCTACAAAGACCTTTAGGTCCTGGCTCCAAAATGACTTAGGTGCACCTCTGACAAGAGGGATCCATTCTGTCTGTCACCATCATACAAGCAATAGGACATCTTGTATAGCAGTTCTATCATCTTTATACTTAATTCTCTTAGCCAGCCACCAGCCATGTGTAGGGATGTGGCAAGTCTATGCGTGCCGCAGAGGGAGGCAAATGATTGGCTGGATGCCGGTTGGCTGCTGTTCGCCGGACTCATGGCAGCGAGGAGAAGCAGGCGAGGCGGTGACGGGCCCGGCCAAGCTGGGGACGTGGCAGCGGCGGGCCCGGCCGTGGCAGGGAGATGGTGGTGGCGGTGGTGGCCCGGCCGCAGCAGGGAGATGGCGGAAGGCCCAACTGTGGCGGGGAGGTGGCGGCGGGCCCGGCCGCAGTGGGGAGGCAGCAGCAGCGAGGAGGCATGAGGAGGCAGCGGCAGAAGGGGAGGGGACGGGCTGGCTTGAAAGTCGTCCTGAAACCAGGGGGGAGGGCGGGACGGGCGGGCGTCAGAGACACAGGGAGAGGGGGGAAGAGGGCACAGACATTCTACACAGGGTCTGCTAGTAGTATTTAGAACAGCACTTCTAAAAATGGGGGGGGTAGTTTTGGGTTTGTTTGTTTTAAAGCATAAGCATTATTCATGCTCCAGTATGAGCCAAGTTAAGAGGCAGCCTTTGAAACTGATAATCATAGCCTGAAGCACGTGTAACTTCTACAAGTTGACTATGAAATACCACACACTTGGGGGTGGGGATTGAGGCAGCAGTCTAATATTGCTGAAACATTCAAGACGAACTTTTCAGAAGACATAAGGCCTGGCTCCATGCCTATGCGTTTGGTTATAATAGAAGAGAGATGGAAAAGACAAGACTCAGTAGTACAAACTGGACCCTACTTTCGTTTTGAAAGGCTTAGCTCGTTTTATGGAAGATCTCGAGACCCGATCAGCTCCAAGCTCCTGAAATGCATAACCTTACCTTGGGTTCTTTCGAAACGCCATTTTTCTTGTGGATCTCACGCTTTACGGAGTTATTCCTTTTCTGATGACAGCGTAAATGTCCATTGGAGACACCATTAGGGTTAGCCATTTGCTTAGGAAAGCGCGTTCCCAGCCCCTAGAAGTGTCTCAGTCCTTTCAATTTTAGCAAGCCGAAGTGGGATGAGCGGATAAAAGTCCTTTCCTGCAGAGAGACCAGCAAAAAGGCATCCAACTGGTCTGGCTGGCTTTTCAAGGAGGCTGGGATTTTGTGACTGCTATCGCGTCACAAAATCTTAGCAACTAAAAGGCAAACTGTCGGTTGTACACCTTCAATCCCAGCAAGCGAGAACAGCAAAAAGTTGCCTTCTTAAAAACGCAAAGCATACCGCCCATGCTGAATGCCGAACACCTACTTGCTGACTTAAAAGCGTTAGCGAAGCCGGGTTTAAAAAAAATAAAATGAAAGGGGATTAAAAGAAGGAGGAGGAAAAGGCGTGGCCCCTTACAGGCACACTCCCTGTTGCACCATGCGCAATCTGGTACTCCAGTGGCCCTCCTAGAATACGATTGATTGATTGATTTCTACACCGCCCTTCCAAAAATGGCTCAGGGCGGTTTACACAGAATAATAAATAAATAAATACATAAGGTGGATCCCTGTCCCCAAAGGGCTCACAATCTAAAAAGAAACATAAGATATACACCAGCAATAGTCACTGGAGGTACTGTCCTGGGGCTGGATAGGGCCAACTCCTCATCTTTAAGTATCAATCAATCAATCGATCGATTCAATCAATCAAGCCTTTATTACGCTCATCAACCAGCAGAGCACATCATCTTTAACTGTACTGGCAGTGGAACACTTCGGAAAAAACCCAAGCCAGCGCTTTGGGTGCTCAGAATTCGGGGTGTGTGTCTGTGTAGCGCGGCACCTCTGTAACCCATTATAAAAAAAGTGTACACACCTTAAAACCAACGAGTTTGACTCTTTTGCAAATCAGCAGAAGCCTCCCCCGCCGCGTCTTTCCCTGGGAAGACTCCCACCCCGGTAGATTCGTAAGCACGATCGTTAAGTAAACGCTTCAAATCCTTTCTAAGGCAAAACAAGTACTGACCCTTTTTTAATCCTAAAAATGTCCGCAGGGTTGTTGCAGACATTATAACAGTGGGATTACCTGGTTTTCGATGTAAATCTAATGGCTGGGGATGCGGGAAGGAAAGAAGTTAGACATATGCAAATCGGGACATGATCATACACGCTCCCCCTCGGAGGCCTCAGTGAATGTGTGTACCTGTAAAATAAATGTGTTCAGGCGGATTGAGTCCTTTAAAAACATCAATAGTTGAGAAAGAAAATAGTAAAGGCAATAATATCAGTCAATCCCCCAAGCCTAAAAGGAAAGGGTGGAGGGGTGAGTGAAGGGGAACCCCAACACATTGCAAAGCTCACTATGTGTATTTCAAAATATATATATTTTTAAAGAGTTCCTTCAGAAGAGATAGAAGATCTGCAGGGCACTGGTCATAGTTTATGTATGTATGTATTTTTACATTTATATACCTTTCTTCCTCTGAGGAGCCCACAGCTGTGTGCATGGTTATATTTACCTTCAAAATAACCCTGTGAGGTAGGTTTGGCTGAGAGATCAGTGAATGAGTTTTATAGCTGAATGGTGATTTGATTTAAAAGTTAAATTAATTAGCTGAAAGTTAAGTAAGAGGTTACAACAGTGCCAAAAGGCCATGACAGATAATCTCTATAAGTATAAACTGATTCATTCCATTCCTGACAAAATCTAATTTCAAAATGTAGCTTCCCTTCTGAAAGGTGTTTATACAGTGATTTTAATGGTATTCCATTCTAATCGCAGGCATTGATCAATTGAGGATAAATGTTATTGTTTCCAAAACTGAACAACTAAAATCCTTGCTGCTATTAGCATGTTGTATAATGTATGTTCATTTTTGACATAGCCAGGAATCAAAGCCTTTATTGGTTTTTTAACATTTTTTTTCTTTTGAGAAGCTGTTTCTCTTCTGCTATGTTTCCCCTCCTGTGTCTATTTGAAACTGACCTAACAATTTTGAGCATATCTAAGTATATTAAGCAATTTCTACACCTGTGGTGTCACCACATTCAAATTCTTCCAATTGCAGCTTCTCCATCACCTTAGCTAGCACTGTATGGTAATAAATTGATGGAATTTCTTTCTCCTTAAAAGAAAAGGAGCCCCAACTCTTAGTATGTTCATATAGCTATATGAACATACTTAGAGTCAGAGTGACCAGATCTGCTTTCTTTAAGAAGGGGTGCAGCTGGCACACCAGCCAAAGCTGTGCAAAGGCAGCTCTGTTCATGGTGGCATTGGCTACCTAAGCATCCAAGAGAAACACCAAGTCTAAGTGGGTTCCCAAGCTGCATTACCTCTTCTTTCAGAGGGAGTACTATCCCATCAAAAACAGACTATGACAGAACATCTATGACAGAAAAGGCAAACTTCACATTACACTTCAGCTGTGGGTAGCCAAGTCCCAATGGTCTATTTTCCCTTCCTCCATTGCAGCCTCCTCTGGAGGGAACAGTTTGCATTGGAGAAGGGCTAAAAAGGAAGGAAGCGACCCTTCCCCAACCAGTCACTGAAACTCCCTCTCCCCAGTGCTTTAACACTACCCATGGCACATCCAGGACTTCTGTTGATTTCCTAAATGTAGGTCTAGAATCCTGCAGGAGCAGCTGTGTGAATGTGCTATGTGTGTAAGCTTTGGGTAGGAAACCACCTGCAGTGTAACCTGCTGTTTGCCCATGTTACTTCATTGGGTGTATAGTGACTCACGGGTTCTGCAGTGCAATAATCAGGAATGTTACAGCAGAAATGAAATGCTCTGTGGTTTTTGTTTTATTTATGAGCTATTGCAGTGCTTCTAGTGTTGCTCTTATAAGGGTAAAGGTAAAGTGTGCTGTCGAGTTGGTTTTGACTCCTAGCAACCACAGAGCCCTGTGGTTGTCTTTGGTAGAATACAGGAGGGGTTTACCATTGTCTCCTCCCGCACTGTATGAGATGATGCCTTTCAGCATCTTTCTATATCACTGCTGCCCGATATAGGCGTTTCCCATAGTCTGGGAAATATACCAGCGGGGATTCAAACCGGCAACCTCTGGTTTGCTAATCAAGTCATAAGGGGCGGGGGGATGCCAAAACTTAGGGCATTTTGAAAGTCAGGATGGGGCAGAGATGGTGAGATGGAGCTCAGGGCAGTTTACACACCTGATTACTTAAGGTTTCCTGAAGGTATTTAACAATGTGGATGTCAGAAGCAAACACACTCTGTGGAATGTGAATCCTTGTGGTCTTTTCCTGTAGCATAATAAACATATGTAATGACAAATATGTAGCAGGGAAACGATTGTAGGGCATCTGGGGCACTCCGTAATAACAATTATTTCAATAATTTGAAATAATTATAAACAATTATAACAATGATTTCAAAACACCATATGACTTCTCTGTTCATTGCATTTCACATGATAGCATTAAGGCTAATTGTAAACCACCCAGAGATGCAAATTTTTGGCGGTATAGAAATATGTTAATTAAAATAAAATTAAGTAAATAAAAATGATGGAGTGCTGATGACTGGGACTCTTCCTACATGTCATTCCATGTCACCATTTCTGAAACCCACTGTCCATTTATTTATTCAGAATGGCCCACATGACAGCCAGCCCTCCGTCACCATGAGGGACCCACTGGGGCTGCTGCGAACCCTGAAAAGCAGCCCCTTTGCTTTACATCCTTGGGGTAGCCTTTCAGTGTTGTGCAGCAGCCTCAGCTGATCCCTTACGTTGACAGAGGGCTGCCCATCATATCAGCCAATATTTATATACCATTTTCCAATTAAAACATTCTCAAAGCAGTTTGCATAATGAAAGGACGGACAGTCCTAGAGCCTATTCCCACAACCACTAGAAAGCGGGCTAAGGAGTGATCATCGGAACTAGTGATCGTCGGAATCACTGGGCTCTCAAGCGGGCCCGGTGGCTCCGCAGCAGCTAGTCTGCCTAATCCCCCCTCCCCTTCAATGAGTGCTCCGTTAACCTTGTTTATTCTAATCGTGTGCCTCCACGGTGCACAGCAACACATTAGTAGACCCCGAACCAGGAGACAACAAGCCTCCCAGCCTCAAGGGTCTCCCCAGAATTCCTGGCCTTGGGGGGCCCCCTAGAACGCACTTGCATGGGGCATCCTGGGACTTTGGGGGGCCAGGTGGCCCCTGACCCCACAGCCCCACTGGCTCCATGACAGAGTCGGTAGTCATGTGGGTGGCCACCCAGGGCTTCACGCTTGATCGTCTGCGGGAAGAGTGGGCTAAGTCCGCTCTCCCTGCCGAACCCTCCCAGGCTCGACACACCGCTCGTGTGTAGAGCCTGCTAAACTGTCAGGAAAACTTAAAAATTAACAAACAGCCAGGGCCAGATGGCATCCACCCAAGAGTCCCTTAAAGAACTCAAATGTGAAATTGCCGACCTCCTTGCAGAAATATATAACTTATCCCTACAATCAGGCCACGGACCAGAGGACTGGAAAGTAGTCAATGATACCGATTTTCAAAAAGGGATCCAGGGAGGACCTGGGAAATCACAGGCTGGTTAGCTTAACAAGCAAATTGATGGAAAGCCTTCTCCAGGATAAAATTGTTAAGCCTATGGGAGAAAAGGGCCTGACTTCTGCAAAGGTAAATCTTGCTTCACAAATCTTTTGGAGTTCTTTGAGAGCAGAGACACCCTTTCCAACAGACATCTGGGTGGAAGTCCGGCCCCCTCAGGCCTTGGGGCCCCAAAATTCCCTCCTGGGATGGGTGTAGAGGAGTGGTGGGCTGATGCTGGCTGGCCTGCACACTGCCTCTGATCCTCCTGCACCACCGTGCTCTGCCACGCCGGGACTCAGGAGTCCTGCCGCACCACCATGCCTGTGTGCGCCTCTGGCTTTTAAGAATGGCAGAAGGTGCACAGGCAGAGAGGGAGAAAGGAACATGGTGGTGGCGGGAACCAGGCTTTGGCTGGTCCTGTGGTAGCAAGCATGACTTGTCCCCATAGCTAAGCAGGGTCTGCCCTGGTTGCATCTGAATGGGAGACTTGATGTGTGAGCACTGCAAGATATTCCCCTCAGGGGATGGAGCCGCTCTGGGAAGAGCAGAAGGTTCCAAGTTCCCTCCCTGGCTTCTCCAAGATAGGGCTGAGAGAGATTCCTGCCTGCAACCTTGGAGAAGCCGCTGCCAGTCTGTGAAGACAATACTGAGCTAGATAGACCAATGGTCTGACACAGTATATGGCAGCTTCTTATGTTCTATGTTCTGCCCCCACCTCTCGTCCTCCCATTTAATGCTAAACTTTTTAATTAGCATTTTGATGCTGCTCCACCCCATATGGAATCATTACTGCTTCTTCCTTACGAGGTAAGGCTACAACACGCGGGGCTTTTCCGTTTAGAAAAAAGACAACTGAGGAGGGACATAATAGAGGACCTCTAGAACCAGGGGTCATGCTATGAAACTGATTGCCAAGAACTTTAGGACGGACAAAAGGAAGTACTTTTTCAAACAGCAGATAATTAACCTATGGAATTATCTGCCACAAGATGTGGTGACAGCCAACAACCTGGGTGGCTTTAAGAAGGATTTAGATAAATTTATGGAGGACAGATCTATAAATAGCTACTAGTCTGAGAGCTATAGGCCACCTCCAGCCTAAGAGGCAAGATGCTTCTAAATATCAGTTGCAGGGGAGTAACAGCAGGAGAGAGGGCCTTGCCTGTAAGCTTCCCAAAGGCATCTGGTGGACCACTGTGTGAAACAGGATGCTGGACTAGATAGGACCTGGGCCTGATCTTATATACTTAAGAGTGTACTCTATCCCAAAAGGGCTCACAATCTAAAAAGAATCAGTGGTTACACCAACAAATAAGGCAACCCTGTTCTGGAACTCGCACTACTACATGTGTGTGATGCTTGTCTGGGTGTCCAACATTGTTTCATACAATTGATTAGTAACAATGAATGGATACCAATGCAATATTAAGCAACTCCAGCAATTTCAACGTGGTAGTTAATGTTTTTCAGGTGATTATACCTAGGAAGTGTGTGAGAGGGTACATATGTTTTACTGATTTATTAAGTATTTAAAAATAAGAAAAGAAATCAGGAAAGTGTATGTGGGGGGGGGGGGAGAAAGGGGCGGAAAAAGTAGCTGGCCAGAGAGAGAAAACTTTGGAGGGGCAGTAGAGGGAAGAGGAGTGGGGAGGGCTGAGAACAAGGGGCCGAGAACGAGGGAGGGGGGCCGAGAATGAGGGAGAACTAGAGGCACGGATGCTCTGCTCTGGGGCCAGCTAGTATGTACTGTTGTTCTGAGGTACTTTATCTCAAGACATGGACTCAGCTGGCTTAGTAGCTGAAGCTGATCGAAAACACTTCTCGCCACTGCCTCAACTTGAGGCACAAGAGAGAGGTTTAGAGCCAGAACTACTCCCAGACTGCATACCCGTTCCTTCTGGGTGCGTGTAATCCTGTTGAGATCAAAATTGTCTCCTGAGTTCCCACCCTGCACAATAAGCACTTCCATCTTTTTTGGATTTAGTCTCCGTTTGTTATCCTTCATCAAGCCCATCACTGCCTCCAGACAGGCATTTAGGGAGGTTATGCCTTTTCCTGATGGCTCTGACATGGAGAAATAGATTTGGGTGTCATCCGTATACTGATACCACCTTGCACCAAATTTCCTGAAGATCTATCCCAGTGGTTTCATGTCTATCTATCTATCTATCTATCTATCTATCTATCTATCTATCTATCTATCTATCTATCTATCTATCTGCCACATTTATATACCACCCTGTATAAAATCTCAGGGTGGTTTACATTCCAGTCAACTAATCAAAATCCAAAAATCATATACATGGATTAAAATTACCATAAATAAAATGTTAAAACTTTAAAACAGTGGCCAAGATGGCAACAAGCTAGCCACACAATCCATGAGCACTTGCCATTAAATCAGATTATTCCCTACTGAGGCTGCACTCTCCAAACAGAAATCACCTAAAAGACAACCATGAAAAATCAAAGGGTGAAAGGAAGCAGGAAGAACCCTAACCATCAATCTATCAAGGGGAAGCAGGTGAGAATTGACTCCTTCCTTCCCGACAATGAACTGAATAAAGCTGTGAGTACCTCCTCTGCTATCCCAACTAACAGATTTTTGGCTCTGGGCATGATGAACCCTCCTTCATCCCCTATGGAAACCGCTGCTAGGGAGACTGCAGTACATTAGGCATCTCCATCACCATCTAAGATCTCTGGCCCAATAAACCTGCCGGAGCAGGGAGTCAAGAGGTCCAAGAGAGCCAGACATGCTCCCCATCACCTCTGTGAACACCTTCCAAAATTCCTCAGTGATGGCTGTCTTTTATCTGCAGAAACAATTATTACTAGTTGGACGCGGACTTGGTCATGAAACTCTCATTCAGATCTCGGCCACTCACTATTTTATTTATTTATCAATCAAATTTGTACATCGCCCCAAACGTTCATCTCTGGGCGGTTAACAATAGCATAAAACAAGTTAAAAACATATACAAAAAACTCAAAACAATTTAACAATTTAAAAATAAACCAGAGATTAAAACCTAAAAAAAATTAGGAAGCTGAGAAAGCTTGGGTGAAAAGATGGGTTTTCAGGTGTTCTTTGAAAATTGCCAGAGATGGGGAGGATCATATTTCAGCAGGGAGCGCATTTCTCAGCCTAGCCTACCTCAAAGGACTGTTGTGAAGATAAAGAGGGGGAAAACAAACTTGGGATACTGTACATGGAATTATCTGCTCCTGTGAGGCTTTCTCCCCCCCCATGTGACCAGCTTTACAGGCTGTTGTGAGGGAAAAGATAGCTTTTAAATATTTAGAAGCTTTTAATCCACTCTAAGCAAGCATGCCTGCTTGATTTCCTGTATTGTTCTGTTTGTCCTACAGTGAAACTGAGGCTGTTCTTATGACCAGTCTAACCCAGGCTAGGGCAGCCCAGCCTGGGTTAGGCTGGTCATGTGAAGCGTCAGGATCCTTCTGGATCCCTGTGCAGGATCCTTCTGTGCAGGGTCCTTCTGTGCAGGATCCTTCTGGATCCCAGCACTCCTGTGCAGCCTGACCCCCTTACTAAACCCAGCTGAGGTTATGGGTGGGAGCCAGAGGGTGCGAGGTTAAGGGTGGAGTGCTGCTCTTCTGGGTATGCCAAAGACCAGGGCTTGGTCATTTGAAGGGACCAAGGGCTTCCCCACTGGGTCCTCCTTGCCCGCTCTCGGTGATCGTGTTAATCACCCCAGTGTGCCCTACTCCCACCACAGCCAGGTAATCTGGAAGATCACACAAAAAAATGGAACAAAATGGACATTTGATACCATTAGTCAGCCACAGTAAACAATAGGGGACACAAACAGGGAGATATTTGTAAAAAACTACTCTGCAAAACAACCTGCCTAAGCCTTAGGCAAGTTGCAGATTTACTCAGATACTGGATTAGAAGAACTTCAGCCTCTTCAGATCAGGTCAGGTTTCTAGTTGGAGTGTTGCAGCTAGAAGGACAGAGAAGCTTTAAAGCAAGTGAGCTGTGAGGTAGGGAGTTATCTTGCATCCAAAATCCAGGGGAAAGCTGCTTCCTCTTCCACTTCATGGACTCCCATGCCACCCTCACCCCTCATTTCCCATTTTACTTATAGGGTCAGTCTTTCTCTTTCCCCCCTTTGATTTTCAAACTTGGCTGGTTGGCCAGCAGGGTAAAACTATTTAGACTTCAGGGGGCAGCGAGGGAGCAACAGAGCACACCCACATGGATGCTTGGAAGCCGATGGGCTGGCTGCTTGCAAGAAAAAGGCAGCTCCTGAAGCAAGAAAGCAAAGGAATGATTGGCTGAGATGTATTTTGGTTTCAGCAATGTATTTTAAAAATACAAAATGTCTGAGCAAATGTATTTTAGATACAAAATACAAAATGCCTTTTTGAAAAGTATTTTAGATACAAAATACAAAAGTATTGAAAATAAGTATTTTAAATACTTGTGTTTTAGATTTTGCTCATCTATGCCAGGATTTGACTACCGGCAAGTGTTAACCAGGCCTGATACAGCACTTAACCTTATCTGTAAACATTTAGACTATCTCTATAGCTCCCTACAGCTTTATCCATATAGGTTTTAGCCCTATAGCAATTTTTACAATCCTGTAGGTTTCTCCTCTGTAGCTTTTAGTAATTTGTATTACTAAATTACTAAATTTTATTACTCTTTTAATGACAAAACCTTTTAGCATCTATAGCTTATTTCTATAGTCCTCAGTAACTATTATAGTTTTAATTTCCTTTAACTATAAAACCTTTTTAGTTTTACATAGGTTCACATTGTAATTGCCGATTTAGTGCTTACACTTTCTATGTTATGGTTGCCTTATGCTGGTCAAAGACCAAAATAAAGATTGATTTGATTTGATTTAAAACAGTTAACAAGCAACAGCCCCCCCTCCCTGCCCCAGGGTAGTGGTGGTGGTGGTTATTCTGATGAGCGCTCAGTTGGTCAGCAAATGGTGCATAGAGTTCGATGCTGCAGTGGGTCTTCTGCTGGGTATGCCTGGAGGAACATGTCCTGGTTGTGAAGGAATCTGAGGAAGAGCTGACACAGGGATATAGATATCAACAAATGAGATTTGCAGTCCAGGGCATAAGGGACTGGGTGGTGCCACGAAATAGGAAGGTCCTGACATTGGGCCCCTCAAGGCTGGGAGTCTCACTAGTGGCAACATAGTAGAAAGAAGTCTGTGTTGTGGTGTTGGGTTATGACCACTGCTCCCTCCCTGCAGCCATGTGTAATCAACAGGTGGAGGAACAGGTGTGGAGAACATTCTGCAGGGTTGACAACACTGCTGATAGGGCTCTCCTCCTAGTAGATGCTAGCCACAGGTCTATGGCACAGCACCCAAAGCAGGTCTTCAGATAATTAATGGAGACACGGGGGCGACAGCGGCGGGGGCGGGGGCATATGGATAAAGCTGGTCTTTAGGTACTTGGGTCCTAGGTTGTTTCTTTGCTTGTTTGATTTATATACCACCTGACTACTCCAAAGGTTCTAGGCATTTCACAAAAATAAACACAAGACAAACAACATTAAACAAACTGTAGGCTGGCAAAGATGTTAAACCACAAATGTATGTAGGGAATGCATTCCACAGCCTTGGAACGACTACAGAGAAGGCCCGTTCCTGAGTCACTGCCAGATGAGCCATTGGCATACGGAGACGAACCTCTCTCGATGATCTCAATGTGCGATAGAGATCATGTAGAAGAAGGCACTCTCCAAGGTAATCTGGTCCTAAGCTGTTTAGGGCTTTAAAGGTAATCACCAGCACTTTGCATTGTGCCTGGAAACCTATTGGTAGCCAATGCAATTGCTTTAAAACAGGCCTGATATGGTCTCTCCGAGACAATCTAGCTGCTGCATTTTGAACCAACTGAAGTTTCCGAACTACATACAAAGGCAGCCCCACATAGAGCACATTGCACTAGTCAAGCCTAGAGGTTACCAGAGAGTGCACCACAGTTCTGAGACACAACTGTCTCAGCTGTTGTATCAACTGAACGGACACAGCTGTTGTATCAACCGAAGTTGATATGAAGTTGAAAACACTCCTGGCCATAGCCCCAACCTGAGAAACCATAGTGAGGCCTGGGTCCAGAAGCACTCCCAATCTATGTACTTGTTCCTTCGGGGGAGTGCAACCCCATTCAGAACAGGAAAATCTACTGCGTCCCTCGAAGAATGGCCCCTTACCATGAGTCTTGCATGGATTCTGCTTCAATTTATTGTCCCTCATCCATTACTGCCTGTATTATTTCTTTATTATTTATTTATTTATAATTTTTATTTTTATTTTTTACATTTCTATCCCGCTCTTCCTCCAAGTAGCCCAGAGCGGTGTACTACATATTTAAGTTTCTCTTCACAACAACCCTGTGAAGTAGGTTAGGCTGAGAGAGAAGTGACTGGCCCAGAGTCACCCAGCAAGTCTCATGGCTGAATGGGGATTTGAACTCGGGTCTCCCCGGTCCTAGTCCAGCACTCTAACCACTGCAGCACCCTGGCTCTCAGTAGGCAGACATTTAGGGGGGTTATGCCATTTCCTGATGATGACGTCATGGAGAAATAGATTTGGGTGTCATCAGCATACTGATAACAACCTGCTCCAAATCTTCCGAAGATCTTACCCAGTGGTTTCATGTAGATGTTAAAAAGCATCAGAGATAGGATGGAGCCCCGAGGGACACCATACAATAGCTCTTGTTTCAGAGAGCATCTATCTTTGAGAGACACCATCTGGAATCTACCGGAGAGATAGGAATGGAACCACTGCAAAGTAGTGCCACCTATTCCCAAATCCCACAGACGATCCAGAAGGATACTGTAGCTGAAATACTACACTCTAGGTTCTTTCTAGGTAGAGGCCAACACCCTTTCCCATCAGTTTCAAAGCACTTTATTAAGTAACTAGTATTTTTAAGCCCGTTATGATAACGGGTGCTAGCTTTCTATCCCGTCTTTTCTGTCTCTCTCTCTCTCTTTCTGTCTCTTTTTTCCCCCTTGTCCCCCCCCTCTCTTTTTTTGTTGTTGTTGTCTCTGTTTTTGTTCTTTCTTATTTTGCTTTTACCTTTTTTGGGTGTGTGTGTGGATGAATAACAGCCAAAATGGCCCATGAGAAAGTGGCCGCCCCCGCCTATCGCCCTCCCGCGCACCCAGCTGCCGGAGCCCACCTTACCCGCTCCAGCCCGAAGGAGAAGAGAGGAACTCGGGAGCAGAGCTACTCTCTGTGTTAAGCTGCTGCCCATACTGTCGCAATGGACGCAATAGGCGTCCTTTGCGTCCATAGCGGCAGTTTGAGCAGTGACTTAGCACAGAGAGGAGCTCTGCTCGTGAGCTCCTCTCTTTTCCCTCGGGCTGGAGCGGGTAAGGTGGTCTTCAACAGCTGGGAGGGCGGGAGGGCGATAGGCGGGGGCGGCGACCTTCTCATGGGCCATTTTGGCCCTTAATCTTTTTTGGGGGGGAGCGGGGAAGGTGATTTGGGGCAGCTGGGAGGGCGGGTGAGCAGGCGGCGGCGGCTGTGAGCGGGTGGGGGCCTCGTTGGCGGCTTCGCCGCCACCTCGCCCAGCTTCATTTTGGGCAGCTGGGAGGGCGGGTGAGCAGGCGGGGGCGACGGCCTCGTTGGCGGCTTCGTCGCCACCTCGCCCAGCTTCCCTGTCCCCCGTCTCGGTCTTCCCCTGCCGCCATTGCCCTCGCCTTTTTCAGGGCGGCCGCTTCTGGTTGCCTTGGCCTCCTCTCGCCGTGCTGCAGCTCATGGCCGAGGCGGCGGCTCTGCCGCCGCCTCGGCCACTTTCCCCCGCCGCCACACACCGGTTAATGGCCGCCCGTGGCTGTGGGACACTGGTGTCTGAGGTCCTGTGTCCCTTGGGCTCAATGGCCGCCCGTGGCTGTGGGACACTGGTGTCTGCGGTCCTGTGTCCCTTGGGCTCAATGGCCGCCCGTGGCTGTGGGACACTGGTGTCTGCGGTCCTGTGTCCCTTGGGCTCAATGGCCGCCCGTGGCTGTGGGACACTGGTGTCTGAGGTCCTGTGTCCCTTGGGCTCTTCTGGGCCTGCGCTTCGCGCAGGCCCAAAACAGCCCAGGGAGGCAGGGACGCAGATCCCCAACGTTCCAAAGCCACGGCCACTCACTTAGCCTTTTATTATATAGGATGAGAATCACGGCCAGGCCTTCACCTAACACACGCAGGTGATGGGGGAAGCACCCCACAAAATGCTGGTGATATATTATATACTCATTCGTATCTTTATGTTAATATCTAGTTATACATAGGCTCTTGTAAACTGAGCATCCTCCCCCCACCCCCGAAGGACCAATCATGGTTCTTCTAGACAAGATACGTTATGGTCGCATTTACGCATGTAGGCTCTTCAGAGTACAGTAATCCTATTGTTCATGCCCCTCCCCAGGCCCCTCCTTATCACACATTCCAAAAATAATCAGTTCATCCTAAACAGTAACTTTGGTTCACTTTCTCATCAGGGATTTGTGGCTTAGTAGCTCAGGTTTCTGCTACAATTCCTCCCTCTGAGACTAGGTGAAACCTTTCACTGGAGTCTCATCCCTTCTCGGTTCTTGAATTACAGGTTAGTCTTGCCTATTCCCACCTCCTCCCATTCTCTCTGTTCCTTTTCTCTCTCTCTTGGTGTGCCTGAAGTTGAATAAACCA
Source organism: Hemicordylus capensis (assembly GCF_027244095.1). NCBI lineage: Eukaryota > Metazoa > Chordata > Lepidosauria > Squamata > Cordylidae > Hemicordylus > Hemicordylus capensis. The sequence continues at coordinate 258,718,618 of NC_069657.1, forward strand.
CTTGTGGAGCTCCACCCGGCTCATAGCTTCCTGTGGGCCCTTTTTTGTACTTAAGTACTTCAACACCGCCTTAAAGTTTGACCATAATGCAAATAACATCACCAAATAATAAAAATAAGTAAAATACATCGTAAAATCTTCTTTCCCATCATTCCCAGATCTGGTAACCATGATGTTAGCCAAGGTAAATCCTACCCACTTGGGGCCAACACCTCATCCTGACCTATGCGGTGAAATCCATCAACCTGTTCCTAGATGACTGTCAGGTTTTGTTCCACTTCTTGGTGTTTCTTGACATACACACAACAGGAGGAGTTAACCAGGCACAGACCCCCCTCTTTTTCCTCCAGGATCATATCTAATGCCAGTTGATTATCCACAACCATTTGTCCTGCTGAATCCTCTTCATCCTGTAAAGTACCAATAGCATGTGCAGTCACATTCGGAGCCAATTCCATTTCACCAGAAATATTGGCCATAGCCTTCTCTAGGTCTGACACTCCACTTACAGGAATGACTGCACTGACAGCTTTGTAGAACCAAGTGCTTCTGGTGATAATGGATTATTAGCTCATGGAAAGCGATGGCGATCATAAGTAGTCTCATTTATGTAATCATGTACAGTCACAGATATCCCAAAGTCCAGTTGCCTAGGAAATTAGCAGGTAAAACTTTGGCTAACAGGTTTCCACACATCCAGAACTGACCTGGGGAACCTCAAAAAGAACCTGATGTCTTTAGAGTGCAAACGGGCCATTAAATTGGGGGAAGGTTCAGATTTGGAGGTAGACACCCTAGGTGGGACAGTGACATGATTGGCACAGGATATCAGGGAAGCAAGTAGGGAAGTGACTGGGGACCAAACATGTGAGGTTCATGTCTCTACAGCGCAAGGGTAGCATCTGCAGCTGCCAGAACTCCATTGTCTCTTACCCCAAAGGCTTCCTGCATGGTGAAGTTCACTGAGTTGGCCCCCAAAAGGGCTTCATGTTCCAGACCCGGGCAGTGTCTACCTTTAGTAACATTTAGGCCTGACAACTCAAAGGAGCCATCGTTCCAGATTTTCATCCAAATTTGGCATCCTCTGACCTCCTCCAACAGAACCTACCAGCAACAGTCTTTGACAACATGCTGAGAATGGTTCTGACAAATACACCAGTCAGGAGTTCCAAAATAATCACAGTGCATAGTCACTACAGGAAAACGGCATGAATCATCAACTCCCACCCCCCTTAGTAGTTCCATGGAGTCATTTTTAGCAGGTAATTCAGGGGCATCAGGACCATAGTAGTGGTGTGTCTCTGTCCTGCCCATTTGGGCTGGTGCATATACATCCAACAGCTACTCAGGTTGCTTCTACGAATCCCAGGGTTCAGTAGTTGCAGCCAATGGTTATGATGCCAGACACTCATGACTCCAGAGAAAATGAACAAATACAGAAAAGACATGTCAGCATTTTGAAATTTGGCTTGCCTGTTAGCTATCAGGCACTCTTCAGGTATTTGTTGCCTAATCTTCACCTACAGCACACTGGGGCTCAGGATCCTCTGTCTCCTCAGGAGCAGGAACCTTGCATTAGGTCCTCTTCCTCAGCCACAGGACAGGGCAGCGAATGGATGCTCTGTCACCATTGGGCTGGACTGGAAACACAAACGGGGACCTCCCTCGGGCTGCTGCTGCTGATGGTGATTAGCCTGGCCTGTCGCACTGCCAGTCCTTCTTCTAGGTCTGGGTTGCTGTCCTTTGGAGGCTCCCTTGGGTTCACCTTCCGGCAATGGGAGGCATGGATCCAGGTTCTCCTTCCCTTGCACTTGACTGCCGTTTCAGTCACCAACAGAATCTGGAGAGGACCTATCCTTCTTGGGGAAAGATAGTTCTTCCTCCAAAACTCTTTGATGAGGGCCCAATCTCTGGGCTGGAGGGCATGACAGGATCCAGTCGCAGGTCCAGACCAGGCCGCCTTCACATGCCTCTTAAGAGACTTAAACACATTAGTCAAAGCAATACAGCAAGTAACAATCTCCTGATCCAACTGTGTCAGACTGTTCAGTAACGGTTTAACTCTGGGCTCGACCCCCCACCTGCAGTCTCATGGAGAGACTATGTTTACAGTTTGCAGTATTCCGTATAGAAGAGAGGACGTATGGCAGAATATCTGGCCGTGACAATCCTGTATTGTGGACCACCTTAGCCAGCTTGGTTTTCAGATCAAAGTTCCTTCTCTCAATGTATGATGAAGATGGTGTATCCCTGGGGATAAAATCAGTTAACAGAAGGGGTAGGGAAGACTACCCCTTCCAGTAGGGGAAGGCTTCAGTCCATCCAGAGTAAACACAGACCCAAACCAGTAGATATTTGAACCCTTCTGAGGGAGGCAGGCCAGCACAGTCAATTTTCAAATTCAGGAAAGGCCCATTTCCCCATGTGCGAGATGATTGTTTGGTCGTTTCAGGACGAGCTGCACAGTGTTGCTGGCAAGTTGCACATGATTGACAGACCTTGGCCACCATAGCAGCCAGAATCTGTCCAAGGTACTCACAATAATGTTTGGGGTGCAATGGGCCTACCATCTGTTGAATGCCACACACCCTCAGAGTCCTGAATACAGCCCAAAGTGAGCCATCGGTGATGTTCATCATCTGTGGCCACTCTCTGGATAGCTGATCAATTTATCAGCTAAGTCCAGGTAGTGAGGAGTCAGGATAGCAGCTAAGATGACGGAACTGGAGATCCGGAGAGAGCTGCCTGTCATGCTGCAGAATCTGCCCGGTGATTGCCTTGAACGACAAGGGAAGTTGAGGTAGTATGCGCTCTACAATGTATAACAGACATAGATAAGGGCAAAAGAAGCACCTCTAACAGAGCTGCCACCAGTGTAGCATCAGCAATGGAGAAGTGAGGAAACCTTTCCCATGCCAAAGTGTCCCAAATGCATGGCAAACCCCATAAGCATAACGGGAATCAGTGAAAATATTAACAGTCTAGTCCTTGGCTAACTCACAGGCACAGACCAAAGCCTGACAGACAGTGCACAACTGGCCCAGAGAGTTCCGCAAGCAGGAACCATCTACAGACATTACCCCATGAGGGTTAAGCCAGCATAGTCTTTAAGTCCAGGTTCCTGCTGAAGTCTAAATCTTGTCTGTCCATCCTGGAAAATACAAACCCACCACCAGCATGTGTTGGCCAAGTCCATCTGGAGGGACTTGAAGGGTCCCTAAGAAGACAGTCAGATCCACTGGGCTTAAATGATATAAATTACTATTACTAGCAATTAACTAACAGCTTCTAACATCAAAATTCTCCCCTTTGTCCATGTGTGAGGCCTGATGAGCCACATGAACAAAACACTGAACCACTGTGGTCTCAGTACAGGTGAAGCACACTTATTACATCATTGCCACAGCATCCAAGAAAAAGGAGGTCACTCGATTCCGCTTAGGGGGTAGACAAGGGTTTGATCCATTGACATTAATTGTTCAATCATTTCTTACCCATATGATTCAACTGGGCAGTTGCATAGCTCATACTTGTCCCTCGATTTCTTCACAATAAGTAGAGTTAGTAACATGAGCACCATAGAGTATAATAGTACCGTTAGGCATTAGGCAAGCAGTATTCACACAGTGTTTAGTCAGTCCCATCTGGGAACAGACCGCCCACACCCACCGCGTCCCAAGAGTTGAGAACGCACAGGAAAAGCTTCCCTTGGTCTCTGACTTTAGTGACCATTTTATCTTTAGTGTCCTTATGATATTCTTCAAGTGAGTTCAGCAGCCGCGTAGCATTTTCATACAGCCAGGGGTCTATGTGGTTTACATGAAGCAGCCAATCCAAGTCAGTAGCAGTGTACAATAGTCAGGGTTGTAGGTAGAAGGATAGCCTGCAAAAGTTCACAGATAATGTCAGCATGGGAGATCGGGGTCCCTTTCGAGGCAAGGAGTCCCCTTTCTCTCCAGAGGGCCCCAAAGAAATGGGCAACCCCAAAGGCATAACGACTGTTGCTATGGATAAAGAAAAAGCTCAAGGACAGAGAAATCATCACAGACAGCATAACCAGTACACAGCGCTCCTTGTTCATCACAGAGACAGGAACCATCAACACAGAAGATCAGATCAGCCTTCTGCAAAAGGTAATCAATCAAGGCATTACTTAGAGATAAATAGTCATGAGGCAATTCATACCAGGAAACAGGGTTGAGGGGTTGGCAATAGATAATGATAACATTTGCTAAATTTCACACTTTGGCAGCCAACTGACAGGTGCTGGGTCTTTACCAACCACGAGAAGTGCCTGGACATTTTTGTGTTGATATATATTTAAGGTATAACATGCTGCGCTCTTAGGGACAAGGACTACTTTTGTATACTTCTTGTGTAGGAGAAAATGGATTATAATCTCTTCTAATTATGATAATGATACCAACAGAAACAGGGAGAACCAATGTTCCCAGTGATGGGTAAGCATCCTCCTGGCTTGCTGGAAATGCTTGTACTCCTCGTCAGATGCTTTAGGTAGAGTCTTTGTCCTTGATGGTGAAGCTGCGACAGGAAAGATTTCCCATCCACTGCTCTGGGTGCACGAGAAGGATTCCTCATGGCACCACACATTTCCAGATTTAAATGCCTGCATAACCATAAAGCTCACTGAGTTGCCTTGGGTAACTCATTGCCTCTCAGCTTAACCCACTCCAAAAACTGTCATGTAGGTAAAATGAAATGTGAATATGATTCATAGCTCGCTGTGGGCCATTTGGAGAGAAATCCCTGCTGCGAAAAGCTGTGAAATTCAGGTTTGGTAGCTCTTAATCTGGCAGAGTTTCTGTACATTTAACACAATCCCTGGCTGACTTTTGAAGATGCTGTTGGGTTAGTTTTATTTTGAAGTTCTTTTAATTGATTTTTAACAATATTTTTATCTCATTGTGAACTGCCCTGGGGTCTTGGGATGAAGGGCAGCATAAAAACATAACACAAACAAACATAGGTAGGGAAATTGCACCTGTTGGATTTCTGGTAGATATGGTGGCTATTAAAAAGATTGGAATCTGTGCTGGAAAAATATATGTTGACAATCTTGCCTGAGATTGGAATGTATAATAAGGTTGGAAACCATATAACGTAAATCAATCTGCTGGTCACATTATGTCCCCTCTATAGGTCATAACTGATACTCTGGATCTTCAAAGAGACATACTTATCTTAGAAAGTGGCCAATAGCACCGGCTTCTGCAGCTGGGAGTTACATCAAGATCTACCCTTTCCTCCTGGGGAAAGAAAATATGTGTGTGTGGCATTCCCTGGTCTTATTCAGATAGTTCTGATAGAGCAGGCTGCTGAAGAGCAAAGAATTTACCTGACATTCCAGCTGGGCTGGTGAACTTTCCTGATCTCTTCAGCGGCAAAGAACCAGATAGATAAACTGATGGTTATCACCGAGGCAGAACTCTCCAAGCCAGTTCTTGGCCACGAATAGCAGGGTGTGTTATAGAACTACACTAAGCATGGCCATATTGGGGCCAGAGAGACACCTGCTAGAGTTCAGTTTTTCTTTGCCCCACCAGGGCAGGAAGGATAGCAGCCAACCTCAAATGCTGTTGCCTTAGAAAAAAAATGAAAAATGCCATAGCATTTTTGTGAGATATATTTGGATGTTCCACTTGTTTTGTTATTGTCAGACGGCTTCAGGGCAGCTACTTGAGAAACAACATGAAGCAAGCAAGCTCGGGCTTGAATGCTTACACTCCCTGCCTGAATTTCAGTTGTACTGCTTTAGTTAGTCAGTCCCTGTCTGTTTCAGATTGCACTGCATTTTCCACCTGTCTTCAAGGGTGACTCTGACTACTCTAAAAAAAGAACTGTGTTCTTTCCTACACTACCCCCCCCCCCGGCCAACATGCCACCTTTTCTGTGAGTACCACCTCTGTCTAGGGGTGACAGTCCGATAATACAGTCATCCCTCGCCAACCACTGGGGTTCTGTTCTGGCAAAACCTTGCCATTGGCAAATTGACGGTTGGCGAGGCATTAAAGTCTATGGGAAACAGGGGATTAGGGAAACCAGAACTGCAAAAAGACCTAAAAATAAAGGGGACCCCCCCAAGCTTTAAAAATCACCAGAAAATCCTATAATATCTCCAAGAGTCACCATGAAGAAAGAATGAGCAGATCGAACCTCTGGAAATGTTATGAACCCCACAAAATCACTCAAAGGTATTTTAAATTGGCAAGGGGCAGCAAAGGTCACCAAGAGGAGTGAGCAGACTGAACCTCTGGAAACCCCCCCCCAAGTCGCTGAACCCCCCATCACTAAAAAAACCCCTCACCAACTGCGGATACTTGGATCACGGATGGCAAGACCTGTCACAATTTCCTAACTGTATATACTCAAAACTGTGGGTGGTAAAACTGTGATTGGCAAGAGATGACTGTACTTTTGTATTGCCATCCTCTGTTACGAATACAACAAAGCCGATGAATATTTGTATACCGCTTTTCAACAAAAAGTTCTCAAAGCAGGGTGTGTGTGTGTGTAAATACAAATGTTGGCTCTCTTACATTTAGCACAGGGCGGGTGGGGGGGGGGGAGAACAACTGTCCCTGTCCAGCTCAGAATGGTATCCCTCCCAGTGTCCCTGTTGCCGTTGCTGGTGTTTGCCTTCTTTCTAGAGTGTGAGCCTCTTTGGGACAGAGAGGCATCTTTTCATTCCTTCTGCTATGTTAACTGCTTTGTGAACTTTTGTTGTTGATGATGATAAAATGTGATATATAAATATTCTTAAATTCTAATGATATCCTATTTAATAATGGGATTCTTTACAGCATGGACATTTTGCCGACACCAACTTGCTTCAATACGTTTGGTTTCATTTTTTTAGCCTGTTTTCCAAATGGAAGGAGGCTCATGAGATCACCATTCTGTATGGGTGTCCCTGTCTGATAATGTTTGCATTTACAAGCCAATACAATTTTATTATTTTATTTTATAAAAAATTTATTACTTGTATCTGTGTCTATTTTATTGTTGTAAGCTGCCCCGAGCAGCATTGCACTGGAGGGACGGGGTATAAATATTTTAAATAAATAAATAAAAATAATAAATAAATGCAAACCAAATTCACAGCACATGGTGGGGGGTCCTAGGAGACCCTGATGGTGGTACTTTTTGCTGATCCACCATGTTGTTTCAAGATGGGAGTGTTGTGCCCCCAGAGGTAGTTTGGACTCAGAAGACCTTGTTCTTTGTACTGTTTTCTTAGTCACTTTGCACTCTGCATATGCTCAGGGCAACTCAGAGCCAAAGGAACTGAACACTACCTCCTAGGAACAATCCAGTCCTCTAGTGAGATATAGCAATTTCTTGGCAGAGACATGAGAAAAACACAGACACCAAACTGTCTTTTAATTGTTTTCTTAACTAATAGAAGCCTTTACAGATAAATAACAGCTGGAAGGTGGTGTGTATACATGTTGTCTTAATGATTAGCAACAACTAATACATAAAAACTACTAAGAATATCTTAGCCTTATAAGAAAAAGAAAAAGGAAGAAGGTGGGGGTAGGGCCGTATCAGCATGTATGGGGGCCCCTTAACAGTTCAATCTCTAAACACATTATATGTAAAGGACAGACACAAACATACACATTTCAACACATCTGCATAACTTTCATTCCAAAACTGCAATCTGGCAGTAAAAATCTTATTTTGAAGGAAGACACTTGGATTCCTAACATGACTGCACATCTATTGCAAGGGGAAAGTATCATTTTAACAAAGCACTCCACACTTTTGCATGGAGGCAAAATTAATGCAATCCTTCCCCCCTCATTAAAGGTTTCGGTGCGTGTGGGAGGACAATTCTGTTTTTTAAAGGGTGGGGAAAAACAACTCTGCACCAAATTGTTCTGTGGGTGACATTCTGTTGGAGATGGACTTCCAGTGCATTGACGTTTTGCACCAACTATCCTAATGACCATTAGGGGCATTGGGAGTAGAGACAGTGAGTAAGGGAATCCCTGACTGTTCTACCTGTCTCTACTCTATGACCCCTGATCTGACTCTTCCACACTTCCTGCGCTGAGTCACAATCCTTCCTTTCCTCCCTAGAGAGAGCAGAAGGAAACATCTCTCTCCCTCCTTACCTATTCATTATATAGTTCTTTAGATTAGGTTCAGGTCTTTCCTATCCAAGTGTACTTAACCAATAAATACTTAGTGTTTAGTTCTACAAGGATCTCCATGTGTTTTCTCTAAACAGCTGCAACAACTAAACCATCTTGTGCTACCCACTCTGTAACTGGAGTGTGTGCCCATTCCTTAGTGCACTGCTGTTTTACCCACTGGGGTAAAATTAACAATCTCTAACACATTCCTTCTACTTAAAAGGCCCCCTCCCATTTTTACACAGTTTTTCTTTTCAGTTAAAAACCAATGAAACACCCCGCTTAATTTGAAGTGCTTGGTTTTAAATGAATTCACTCTCACTAGAATCAGTTATAGGGAATTAGACTGAACGCTTTTACACTAACTGTACTAGGCTGAAGATAAATATTAAGTTAGTGTTAAGCAAGATGTTGATTTAAAGAAAATATCTGTTACTTTAGTGGCTAAAGTTTTCAGGATTCATTCTGAATGAATTATTTCAGAAATTAACGAGTTTTCAATAAAACCTGCAATGATCTATAACCATTTTAAAGCCAAAATTATAGCCTGATGGAAAGTACCATCTATACAAATTATACAAAATGCCCACTGCTCCTCCATTTCAAAGGAAGAGAATAAACCAGCTGTTGGGATTTCATTGTACTCCACTAATATAATATCATCCAATACATAATTGGATTGTTTACAATGCATCTAGGTACAATTTTAACTCAAAGTTCAATGGTGGTCACTGAGTGTATGGTTATAGTTAAATTATCTATTATACATTTTAAATACTTTGTGCAAAATAACATCATACTTAACTTTCTAATGACCTACAGATATCAAATTTTGCCTGAACAATCCTGCCACTGAAATTAGTAGGATGTACTACTTTTTACAGTTTTACACCTGATTGATTATTTATTTATTTATTTATTTATTTATTTATTGTATTTAACATATTTTTATACTGCTGAAAATGTATGTCTCTGGGTGATTTACAACGACAAAAAGAAAAGTTAAAACATTAATTAAAACAGAGAAATGACAACAGATAAATTAAAACATTGGTTAAAATAAATGACAACAAAAAGCTAAAACATTACAACAATTTAAAACCTTAAAACAATATTTTTAAACAATGTCAAAACTATTAAAACGGTATTTAATTAAAAGCCTGGGTGAACAAATGTGTCTTTAAAGATTTTATTAGAAAATGCCAGAGATGGGGAGGATCTTATTTCAGCAGGGAGTGCGTTCCAAAGCCTTGGGGCAGCCTATCATATTGCTTGTACAGTATTTTTTAGAAGAAATCCGCATGTTAAAAAATGCACACAAATAAATATAACTATCAGATTTGAACTGTTATTGTTCTCAACAGATGTTTACCACTGATTATTATCAGATCAGTAACTCCAAAACCACATCATGCCTGAAAGAAACTGAATTTTTTCCTCAGGTCCACATTTGCCATGTATGGCCACTATTCCATAAAATGAACAACATTTGTAGTGCATAGCAGCATGGAAATCCAGCTCTTCCAACATTCAAAACTCCCAAGACCCCAAGTCCAGCCCAGCCCACACCACAGCCATAACACACAACAGGAGGAGAGGAGACAATAACAGAGACTGCTGGTCTCTCTTGTCTCTCGCTGCTGCCCACGGCTCCTGTCCTTCTCCAGAGTCCAGCCCGCTCCAGCCTCCCGCAGCACAGCACTCCTTCTCACCTGCCTGCCTCCCTCCTGGAGTGTTGCCACCACACACATCCTGCTACCCCTCACTCTCCCCACTCAAGGCGAGCACACACACACCATTGTGGCGGCAGCTGCCGCACCACCGGAAGCCAAAGCAGGTGCGCGGGTGGCTTCGCTGCTTGCTGCCTTGGCCACCACTATCTCCCCGCCCCCGCAACCACACACATGGTTCTGCCAGCTCTGGGAGCTGCAGCCGGTGCGTGGGCGGCTTTGCCACTTGCTGTCTTGGCCACCACCGTCTGCCGCTCCCTGCCACCACCACACACATGGCAGCACTGGGAGCCGAGGAGTCTGTGCGGCCACTGCTGGTGAGGCAGCACCAGTGTCAGTGATGTGTGCTGGTGCCAACGCTCCCCTCCCACCCAAGGAGATATCATGGCGGCTGCCGCTGTGAGCCAAGGCAGCATGAGGTTGCTGAGCCAGCAGCTGCTTGCCACTTGCGCTGCCACCGTAGAGCCATCAACATGGGCCCCTCCCAGCACGGGGCCAGGGGCGATGGCACCGGTCGCCCCGCTCTAAGGATGGGCCTGGGTGGGGAAAAGGTGGGGAGAGATAGAGAGATTTGGATTAGGGGAGGGAGTGGAACTGAGGTTTTCAATTCATATTACCAGGCTTCATGCTGGAGGCTGGTCTTGTTGAAAGCTGGAAGCTGGCCACGGATGTTGGAGGGTCTTCAAGCTTATTGAGAGCGTAGGCCGGGAAAAACACAGGATCAGACACCAGGTAAAATCTCTACTCTAAACTTTGCCCTTCAGTAGAGATCCCAAACAAAGACTCCCTGCTGTGGATAAGGCCTGGCTCACAACAAGCATCTTTCTTTTGGATCATGCTCCCTAGCACCCATCCAAAAGAGCCAGAAGTCAAAGCCAAACAGCCCTTCCTCCCCCCAACATCTCTGGGTCTCTTCTTTTTAGCCATTTCGCTCATGCTGTTTCAGTGAAAAACTGCTCCTGCTCCTCCCTTTGGAAAAGCCGTTCACACAGAACTTTACCAGTCTTATCACTGCAAAAAGTATCACTTCTGCCAGTTTCATACAGCCTCTATTGTCTTTTCTGCAGCTAAGATATCATAATTTTTGCTATCTGAGTTTCTCTCTGCGTCACTAAAACACAGCAATTTTGCAGCTCCAAAGATGAACCATAGGGGTGAGAGTAAGAATAATCAAGTGATGCAAAATAACCTTATTGAACCTTATTGATAATCATCTCTAATATGATCTTGGTGTTACACAAACCTTGCCAGCTCAGGTTACAATATAGATATGCATTTATTAGTACGATTATTGCAGAAATCAGGCCCAAACGGCCTTAGGTTTGGTACAATGTCTTTATTATAGTTTCAAAAGCTTCTCTGTTGACATTTCTAGCCCAGTCAACCACAGCTGCTGCTGCTTCTGTGGGGAGGAGCAGGAGTGGGGCTCGGGTGAGGGTGGGGAGGTCTCTGGGGATAGGAGGCTGCAGCTTGGCCAATAGGCACCAGGAATGCTGCAGCCGCGACCAAGAGGGGTGAAGGGGATGGAAGCAACAAGATGGTGGAGAAGGAGCAGGAATGCGGCTCAGGTGAGGGTGGGGAGATCTCTGAGGTGAGGGGGGCTGTGGCACGGGGTGAGGGGAGCAATCAAGTACTAGCGCACAGATACTCTGCATGGGTTAACTGGTATTATTTAATCTAGGGATGTCCAGCCTAGGTTAGACTGCACATGAGAACCTCCACAATTGGGCCCTATCCTAGTAGGGTAGCGCCACCTCACCTGGCTTTAAAGTCTGGCTGTTAGCTGAAGTTAACGGAGCAAGTGCTCTCTTAACCACAGCTACTTGCTCATGTGAAAGCACGGTCTGTTTCTAGCCCGGCCGGACATAGATGGGCACTTAGAGTGCCCATCTCTCTCGTGACCCGGCCACTCAGAGGCCCATTGGGCATGTGCGGCGGCATCCCAAATGTCTGCTGTGATGGGGGTGAGGCCCAGAATGGGCCGAAGACCACCTGAACAGGGCGATTTACAACATAATGGAGGCTGGTGGGGGAGGAGGGGACTGCCGGAGGACCCCCCCCAGCCTCAGAGAAGCCCCCTGGAGAGGGTAAGTATACAAAATACAAAATAAAATAAAAATTATTTTTTAAAGATCATGACCCCCCCCCCCCCGACGGAACTGAAGGGGGTGGGTTTGAGGGGGTGCCAGACCAAACTGACCTGGTCCAGTTTGGGTTCAAGTTGGACCCAAACCGAATCAGGGCAGCCGGTTTTGTACACACCCCTACCATGCAGTGCTGCTTGTCTGGACATGCAGTCTGCATTCCCGGGAAGGTGAGTTTAAGCAGCCTTCCCGACGACTGCCCCACCTTTTATTTTGGACCTCTTCAGGTGGCAAGCCTACTTCCAATACCTCACCATTTCTCTCAAGTACACCATCTCCTTCTTCCTTTAAATCCACACCAATGCAGACCTTAACCAAGGCCCAGACATCTGTTTTCAGATAACATCCTACCCAGTCCCATGTCACCAGTTCAGCCAAGGATACACTGAGCCCTTACAAAAGCATAAATCACAATGCAATCCTTTGCAAGTTTACTAAGAAGTCCCACTGAAGAACTAGGACTTGCTGCTAGGTAAGTGTGCATAGCATTGCAGCTGTGTATGGTGCAGCTAGTCAGCTAGTCACGAAGATGAGTTGGGGAATGAATGTAGTGCAGTAGTCTGAATGTTTACTCTCTGAAGTAGCTGTTGTAGATGTGTTTCCTCCTGCAGCCTTTATTTCTCTAATTGGTCTTGAGAAGACGTAGGACCGGGTCTCACGATCAGTGAGACCCAGTTTGTGGCGGTGAGTGGGAAGAGCAGGCTAAGCCCGCTCTCCACGCTCACGAGTGGGGAAGGAGCCTTGGGCGGCCGGATCGGCCGCCCACACAATTGCCGGCTCCATGACAGAGCCGCCACCGGCTGGGGGGAGCGGGGGCTGATTGGCCCCTGCAAGCTCCAGCATGCCCTGCGCAAGTGCGCAGGGCATGCTGGCAAGACCCCCGGAGCCAGGAGGCGGCTTTTCACCTCCCCTCCGGGGGTCTCCTCGTGAGTAGCCATGCCGCGGAGCCGCGCCATGGCTACTCATGATCCAATAGCCCAGGTTTGAGGAGCGCTCGCTCCGCAAACCCGGGCTAAGGGGCGGGCTACTTGAGCGGGTTACCCGCTCGAGAACCACCGGGTTTGCAGCCGAGCCTGGTGGTTCTTACGATTAGCAAAAATCGAGCTAGGCTCTCCTAGCCCGATTTTTGCTAATTGTGAGAATAGCCCCATAATCTCCCATCTCAGTCAAAATGGCATGTTGACTGAAAGCTATTAGGACTTATGGTTGCCATATTCTGGCTTTCTAAATCCGGGTGCCTAATTTGGCTGGAATTTGGCTGTAAATTGGCTGGAAAATAATTTCTGAGCAGAATAGTGACTGCATGTTTTGCACCATAACTCAACTTCTACAAGGGCTAGATCTTAGTGTGTGTGTTTTTAATACAAAATCTGAAATCTGGGAGAATCTGGGTGGGTTAAACAGGTTGGGTGAAATGCTTAAAATCTGGGTGAAACCTGGAATTGGGGGGGGGGGGCATGGCAACTCTATTATGCCTGCACTAGGCAAGAGCGTCTGCCTGTGACTACTCTTGCAGTGGCATTTCCTGTGACACACCTTCCATATTTGTGCATTCGTCCTAGCGCAAACGTAGGGAACATGATTGCTGCTTCGGTATTCTGGATGAATGGAAGAGCTGATAATAGCCATCGACCAATATTTATCCTGACGTCAGCACTGCTTGTCATTGGGCAAATCTGTTGAAGGACTGCAAGAAGAGAACCACGTTCAAGGCCAGCCCTTCCACCTGCCTCACCTGATCTATGAGAGGCACAAGGTGGCAAGCAACCAACATAGTCCCCTCCCATGTGTGCAAGATGGGGAGTATGTGAGTCTTATCTGCTGAATCCCTTTGCACATTTACAGATTTTGAACCTCCGGCATTTGACAGTGAAAAGTAAGTGCATGCCAACAAAGCATTTGACCTATAATAGGCAGATAACCATACGGACTACTCATGATGAATGTTATTGCTATTATCCCTTAATTACTCTCCAGTAATGCATATATATAATTGAAAGTAATGGTAAACCTAATGGGTATTCATACAAAAACGACTGACAGCTGCTGCAGACCATAAAAACTATGACCTATAACAAACTGTCCAGTTGTGCAAATTAGACCATGTAGGTCCAGACAACATCAAGCTGACGACATGAGATTTTTTGTATTACATAGATTCATAGCTGATGAGTACAACTGCAGAGATGCACAGAGAACTTTACTACAGAAGGAGGCATCTTTGATATATTCATAATCTACCCTGGAGCCTAAGAGATTAAATACATCCATAGACCGGTCCTGCTTTCTTTAAATGCCGACCTTACCGTTTGCTTTATCTATTGACACGGCTTTTTCTGCTTTTCATCTAATTGGTCTTATCATTTAGGTTTACCCATTCAGTTTATTAGGCTCATTATTTACTTGATACTCGGGGTAATTGGCTTAATACATGAACTTGTAAATTGTTTTGTGACTTGATTCTGAAGACTAAATTAGATAATCTGCCCTCAGTTGATGTTGTTTAATTAGCAGTATTCCAGGCTATTAGCAGAAGGTCGAGTACGTTCTTTTTAAATTGGGATGATATACAGCTGTTCTACTACCTAATCAGGCAGACAACAAACCTGTTTAAGAATCACTGTATATAAGCCAAGAAGGTTACTAATGTGAATTACTACGCTATGTACCTTCTGTAAGCATGCAAGAATTTCACAAAGCAGCGTGGGTTTATACCTCTTGTAAATTGCTACACTTTGTTGATGTTTTGTAGTTTGTATTATTGATGTTTTTTTATTTGAAAGATTAGTTATACTTTGTTTCTGTCACAGAGTTTCATGTTGTGGAGGTTATTGGTACTTAGTTGCCAGCATTTGTTTGTAAAAGATAAGCTATTTGACAGTAATTGTTTTGTAAGATTAGTTATTAGGCCCTGGATTATGATGTAATTTCAATGTTTTTGTATAATATGAAAATTTTATACATTATAAATCTTTTGTGAATTGCTCATGGGAACAGTCTGAAGAAAGTTTGAAAAAATCGTTACTGTTCCACCATCAACACCACAGTTCCTGAACATAAGAACATAAGAAGAACATAAGAACAGCCCTGCTGGATCAGGCTCAAGGCCCATCTAGTCCAGCATCCTGTTTCACACAGTGGCCCACCAGATGCCTCTGGAAGCCACAGGCAGGAGTTGAGGGCGTGCCCTCTCTCCTGCCATTACTCCCCTGCAACTGGTACTCAGAGGCACACCCTTGAGGCTGGAGGTGGCCCACAGCCCTCCGACTAGTAGCCATTGATAGACCTCTCCTCCATGAAGTCATCCAAACCCCTCTTAAAGCCATCCAGGTTGTTGGCTGTCACCACATCCTGTGGCAGAGAGTTCCACAAGTGGATCACACATTGTGTGAAAAAGTACTTCCGTTTGTTGGTCCTAGACCTCCTTGCAATCAATTTCATGGAGTGACCCCTGGTTCTAGTGTTGTGTGAGAGGGAAAAGAATCTCTCTCTCTCCACTTTCTCCACACCATGCATGATTTTATAGACCTCTATCATGTCTCCCCGCAGTCATCTTTTTTCTAAACTAAAAAGCCCCAGGTGTTGTAGTCTTGCCTCCTAAGAAAGGTGCTCTAGGCCCCTGATCATCTTGGTTGCCCTCTTCTGTACCTTCTCCAGTTCAACAATGTCCTTTTTAAGATGTGGTGACCAGAATTGTACGCAGTACTCCAAGTGTGGTCGCACCATAGTTTTGTATAAGGGCATTATAATGTTAGCCGTTTTATTTTCAATCCCCTTCCTAATGATCCCTAGCATGGAATTTGCCTTTTTCACAGCTGCTGCACATTGAATAGACACTTTCAACGAGCTGTCAACAACAACCCCAAGATCCCTTTCCTGGTCCGTCACTGACAGCTGAGTTCCCATCAGCATATACTTGAAGTTGGGGTTTTTCGTCCCAATATGCATCACTTTACACTTGCTAACATTGAACCGCATTTGCCATTTTGTCGCCCACTCCCCCAGTTTGGAGAGATCCTTTTGGAGCTGCTCACAATCCGTTCTGGATTTCACTACCCGGAAGAGTTTGGTATCATCTGCAAATTTGGCCACATCGCTGCTTACCCCTGCTTCTAGATCATTTATGAATAAATTAAAAAGCACCGGTCCCAGTACAGATCCCTGGGGGACCCCACTTCTTACTTCCCTCCATTGTGAAAACTCTCCATTTATACCTGCTTTCTACTGAGACATGATCCAGCTTTGCAAGCACACTGACTTTGTTATAGTTTAGACTATACCATGCTGGTTGCTTCCACTTCATTTGTTACCACTAAAGACTTTGGATTACTACCTTCATTCAGACTACTTATTTGATTTTCTTGTTACATACACATTGGATTGCTGCAGGTCTCTGGACCTACATGTTCTAATTTGCACAATTGGACAGTTGGTTATAGGTCATAGTTTTTATGGTCTGCAGCAGATGCCAGTCATTTTTGCATGAATACCCATTAGGTTTACCATTACTTTCAATTATATATATGCATTACTGGAGAGTAATTAAGGGATAATAGCAATAACATTCATCATGAGTAGTCCGTATGGTTATCTGTGACATTATGACATCACCCTTAGCATATTTATTCACTGTTTTCTATTTAGTTTATCATTGTTCTTCTTGGTTTAGAGGGTTTTTTTGATCGCTTATTTCCAGTTTTGTTTTTTGCCAAATGACTGAGCCATTTCTCTGGAGTCTAATAAAATATTTCGCTGCATAATGTTTAAAACAGTGACATTTCCTTCTATGCCACAATGCATACTTTTACATCACAGGGAGGAGAGTAGGTCTTGTGGAAGCAAACATGAATTGTTCCTTTGCTAAGCAGCTTCCACCCTGGTTTGCTTTTGAATGGGAGACTACATGTGTGTGAGATATTCTCCTTAGGGAATGGGGCTGCTCTGGGAAGAGCACCTGCATGTTTGCATGCAGAAGGTCCCAAGTTTCCTCCCTGTCATCTCTAACATAGGGCTGAGAGATACTCCTGCCTGCAGTCTTGGAGAAACCACTGCCAGTCTGTGTAGACAATACTGAGCTAGATGGACCGATGGACTGACTCGATATAAGACAGCTTCCTATGTTCCTATGTAGATGACAAATGTTGAACAAGGCTGCATAACTTTGGCCATCCAGCAGTCGTTGGACTATAGCTCTCATCATTTCTGACTAGTACCAATGACTGTGGGTGAGGATGACGAGATTTGTAGTCCAACAACAGCTAGAGGGATGAAGTTGTGCAGCCCTGATGTAGACTCATTAAGACATTGAGGCTATTCCCACGATCACTGGAAAGCGGGCTAAGGGAGCTTAGCCCGCTTCCCAGTGATCGTGGGAACCACAGGGCTTGCAGGTGAGCCCGGTGCTCCTAAGGTGGCTAGCGCACCTAATCTCCCCTCCCCTTAAATGAAGTTAATGGAGCGAGTGCTCCATTAACCTCATTTTGTTGCCCATATGGTGCTCAGTGACACATGAGTAGACTCCCAACCGGGAGGCTGGTTGCAGCCTCCCAGGCCTGGGGGGTCTCTCCAGAATGCCCCGCACTGGGCATCCTGGGACTTGTGGGGGCCGTGCAGCCCCCGATCCCTGCAGCCCCCACCGGCTCCATGACAGAGCCAGCAGTCATGTGGGCGGCTAATCCAGCCTTCCAGGGCTGTACTTTGATCATCTGCTGGGAGAGCAGGCTAAGCCCACTCTCCCCGCAGACCCGACAGAAGCTCTTCTCACGGATCGTTCTGTTGCTTGTGTATTTTGCTCCTATCTTTTTGGTTACATTCTACCCCCAAATAAGAAAACAGGGGGCAGGGCAAAGAGAACGACATTATGGTTGTCTTTGCATGGAACGCCAAACCGAAGGCAAACTTGTCAGAGGTTCACATTTGTGGTAGTTGGAATGTGTGCAACTGCAGTTTCATCACTCAACTGCGGGTTGGTTTTCTACCCAAAACCTGAATTTGAACCTTCAGTTTGTAGTGAGTTTCGCTGCTCAAACCTTGGGTTCCAAAGGGCCATTGTTTCGTCTGACTTCTGCTGCCTCTTTAACCTGGGTTTTGTGCTGTGGCTGCTCCCGAAACCATAGAGAGGGCAGCTCAAAGCAGCTCAGAAACGCGTCAGCTCTATGCCAGCCGTGCTTCTTGCTGGGTGCCTCTCCAAGCAGTACCCCCACCCTCTGCAATCCCTGCACTCCTCCTGCTGTTGCCTGGCAATAGGGACACCATGTCACCATGTCCCGAGCTTTAATGTATTTAAAGGGAGAGAACCACAATAGAGAAAGCCCGCTTTCTACTGCATCTTATAGTCCCCTCTTTGTGGTAGCAAGCATGACTTGTTCCCTTAGCTAAGCAAGGTCCGCCCTGGTTGCATATGAAAGGAAGACTAGAAATGTGAGCACTGTAAGATATTCCCCTCAGGGGATGGAGACGCTCTGGGAAGAGCATCTAGGTTCCAAGTTCCCTCCCTGGCATCTTCAAGATAGGGCTGAGAGATAGATTCCTGCCTGCAACCTTGGAGAAGCTGCTGCCAGTCTGTGTAGACAATACTGAGCTAGATGGACCTATGGTCTGACTCAGTATATGGCAGCTTCCTATGTTCCTAAGTTGGATGGCCCCTTAAGTTGGATGAGAGTGCAGTCCAATGGAAACCCAAACCTCATGGTGCTTCTTGTTCCCCCCAGTGGTCTGGCCCTCTCATGAGAGGACTAATTCCCAGTAGGCAAGCTGACACAGGGGTAGGAGTGTGTTGGGGCTTCCTGGACTACTTGGCCTGAGTCTACAAGTCCAAGAGCATCAACCAGCCCCAGGATCCTTTGCCTGCATATCTATCTATCTATCTATCTATCTATCTATCTATCTATCTATCTATCTATCTATCTATCTATCTATCTATCCCCTCCTAGGAAGTAGTCATGATCCCTTCCTGGAGTAACAGAAAACTAATGCCCATCTCCATCCCCTGGTACCAGTACTTGTGCTTGTGTGAGACTGTGCCTCTGCAGGGCTCTTGTATGGGCGGCAGTGCAAGTGGTGTGAAGGAAGTGTTAAAATGCCATTTCCCTGCTGAGGGTGGACAATTGATGCTGAGAAGGTACAATTACATTGGGCACACCCCCTCGAAGATCGTGGCCAATGGTTGCCACTCTACTGACGCCCTGATGCCTTGCCTACAGTCTGGTGACATAGGCAGCATGGGGCTTGCTGGGATGCAGTCACGGAGGACCAGAGGGGTCTCTCTGCCCAGAAACCAGAGGTTGCTAAACCATGGCTGGACAATAGTCTGTGGGATGATTCACAGATTAACCACAGGTTTATCTCCCTGAGGTTTCATCATGTCCAAATGGTCCCTATCCCTCCTTTACCATTCTCTCCATGCCCACCAGGGGTGTAGCTATAATTGAGCAGATGGGTTCAAAGAACCTGGGCCCCCAAGCTCCTGAGGGCCCCCAGCTCCACCCCTCCCTCCCTTCTTCATTGTCTCCTTCATTCTGAGGGGCCACCAGAGAGAGGGGTGAACACAGGCCCCCTCTCCCCTAGCTATACCCCTGATTCCCACCCACATTTCCTCATTCAGTCTGACTAAGGAGATCCATGCAGCACATTGCACAATCAATCTTCTCCCTGTGTATCCCTTGCTGGATCAGAAATCACGAGCCTAAATCAGCCTACTGTAGATGCTGTCTGTCTGAACCGTGTTGCTTTGAATGGAAGCGCACTTATGAATACGATGAATATTTATATACCGCTTTCCCACAAAAGTTCCTAAAGTGGTTTACATAGATATAACTAACTAACTAACTAACTAACTAACTAACTAACTAACTAACTAACTGCATTTGAACAGAATATACCCTGAAACCCAGTTCTTTCATCCCTGATCTGTCACTTTTACTGTGTATCTTTCCAGCTGGGAAAGATAAGAGCAAATTCTCTCTTTTCTACTGTTCTCTCCTTTCTGCAAATCCTCTCCTTTCTGTTTCTGTGTCTGAATCTGTAAGACACAAAATGTAGCGGGGGTGGGGGGAGGATTGGCATGGGAGGACTGGATATGATCTGGATGCTGCCAGTTACCAACCCATATAATTAGGGTTGCCTACGGGGTGTGTGTCTGTGTGATGAAGTTAGAGTCATGAATGCTGTCTGACGATGGCTTTGTTAGGCTAATTGTCTCAGGGAGGCCAATTGGTGTTTCTTAAGGTGAGTTAATGGTTGAGAGATCATCCTAGAGTACCCTTAATGGAAGACCTCCCTGGAAGGTGGAGAAAACCACCAGAGAGCTGGGTCTCACGATCAGTGAGACCCGGTTTGCGAAGTTGAGCAGGGAGAGCGGGCTAAGCCCGCTCTCCCTGCACATGAGCAAGTGGGAGCCCTGGGTGGCCAGATCGGCTGCCCACACAATTGCCGGCTCCGTGACAGAGCCGGTGGGGGCTGGGGAGTTTGGGGGCCACGCGGCCCCTGGAAGCTCTAGTATGCCCTGCGCGAGCACGCAGGGCATACTGGGGAGACCCCCAGAGCTGGGAGGTGGCTTTTTGCCTCCCCTCTGGGGGTCTCCTCATGAGTAGGTGTGGTGTTGAGCTATGCTGCTGCTACTCACGATCTTGAAAACCGGGTTTGTGGAGCACTCACTCCGCAAACCCGGTTTTAGGACAGGGGTATTTTAGCGGAGGCTAGCCCGATTTTCTGCAATTGTGAGAATAGTGGCATGTATCCACCTTTACCTGATAGGAGGGGCTGATGTGTGAGTGTAAAGAAGAACTAAATACTGTAAGCAGCTTGGGTCAGGCAGAGACACAGAATCTATTCTCACAAGCGAGCAAACAGAGCCCAGCCTGGTTTTGCTCACTCTTGAGAACCAGCAGGCTCAACGGCAGCAAGCCCACCTAAATACCCCCCCTTAAATGAGGTTAACAGAGCGAGCGTTCCATTAACCTCATTTCTGCAATTGTATGTCTGCCACAGCTGCTTGCAGCCATGGCGGGCACACTTGGGGAAGGGGGAGGACAGGGGAGGGGGCTCCCAGGAATGTACAGCACATTTGCTTGGTGCATTACTGGTGCTCTGGGGGGCAGAGCATCGCACGGCAGCACTTCCCTTTGCCTGACCCCCAGAGCTGCCGGGCATAGGCGTAACTATAGGGGGGCAGGGGGGGCACGTTCCCCGGGCGCCACTTGGCAGGGGGGGCCAAAAAGTGCCCCCGCTGATTTGCCGGAAAATTTATTTATTTATTTATTTATTTTGATTATTATTTTTTTGAAGAGCAGTCCCCCTCCCCCGGTCCCGGCGCGCCCCCCCCCATTGGCATTGCTCATCCAGCACTGGGTGCCGCGGCATCTTCATAGTCCAAGTCTCTGACTCTCACTCCCCGGCGCGCCCCAGTCGCGCATGCGTCAAGAGGAGGACACGCACCAGAGCAAACTTCCTGAACAACTCCCTCTTCTGAACAACTTCCTGAACGCCCGAACCAGTTCCCCTTTTTGCTCATTCAAGTCCTTCCTCCCCTATAATCTAACCACGTTTTAACTGAAAAGGTTCAGGGAGAGGGAGATGGGGGGATGTGGAACCTTGGGTTCCACATCCCCCCATCTCTCCCTTCCTGGACTTTTTCACTATGTAATGCAAGCTAATTTAATTATATGTCATCATCAAAATGGATTAGCTGTTTCAGCCCATCAGGAAAGTCTAAACCTCCACCGATTTAATTAACCAGACTGAAAATCAGATAAACAGAGAATGTTTTAATGAAAGGTGGTATATAAATTTAACAATAAGTAAAACTATCATTAGGAGCAATTAGCGATTACTTAAACATTGGTGCTGCCAAGCAATTTGTAAATAAAACTAGAAGCCCTTTGAAAATAAGCTGGAATTAATTGTAGGTTGGGCAGGGGGTGAAAGTACATACTTCTAAACATTTATTGTTAAATTTATATACCACCTTTCAATAAAAACAACCCCAAAGTGGTTTGGTTTTAGTCATGGATTTTAATTTTAATTGCTCTTTTTGTCAATGTGATGAAGATTAGTTAAATCTGAGTGGTCTTAGGCAACCAATGTTGCATCTGAAATGCCATTTCATTTTTTATTGTCATAAATACTCTCCAACCAATTTAAATAGCAAAGGTGTATATTATCGCTTTATTCAATTGAAGGGAATCACAAAAAAGCAGGATTTGCAACTAAGGCAGTGCATATCTTCTCTAAAATGGCCCTTTTATAGTTTTTCTAACTTTGAAATTGTAACATAAAACAAAGCATAAATGCATAAATGCTTCCCCCTCCATTTGAAACCTTTTCTGGTGTAAATAGCGCATGGTTTTGGAAAAGGGGAGTCTTTCTTTAACAGCGGGAGAATAAGGAGTCTTTAGCACTATCACCCTAGTCCCTCGAATTACTTTGGAGTCCTTGGTTTTCGTTTTGTTAAAATACAGTCACTCACAAGGGAAAGTCAGGAACAGAACCAGGGCGTGAGGGAGGGGCATCATAATCATCATCATCATCATTGCATCATAATTCTGATGTTTGAGATACAAGCCAACATCACAGGGCTGTTGTGAGGAAAAACCTAAGTATGTAGTGCATTTTGAAATTTTTGGTAATTTTTGTAATTTTTAAAATTTTTTAAATAAAAGTTTTCTGAAACATGTGTGTCAGTCAGATGTATGTTGGGGGGAGTGGCAGGGGGGAGGCGCAATTTCAGTGCTTGCCCCGGGCGCCATTTTCCCTAGTTACGCCTCTGCTGCCGGGCGAGCTGTGCCCACCTGAGGGGTGAGTGACTGTCTGCAGGGAGAGAGGGTCAAGTGCGCTCTCCCTGCTGAACTCCTTTTGGCTCTGCTCACTGATTGTGTGTAGAGCCTTACACAGACTATGTTTTGGAAAGACTGGTGTGGAGAAGCTAGGCAGAAGCTGCTTTGAGTGAATGTTTCTTTCTTTGGGGATCTTTTGTAACCTGCTGCTGCTTGTAGGAGATCTCAGCTATTTCAAATCCACGTAAGGCTCAGCTTGTGTATGTGCAAATAAACCAAAGACTAGAAAGACACTAAAAGTCTCCAATGAGCTCTCTTCCAAAGGGAACCAGAATCTGAGTAGCACTGAACGTCTGGAATGTCTAACCACTTGGAGAAGCAGGGAGCGAGTGCGTGTAGCATGATAAATGGTTTCTGTAACTTTTGTAAGCGTAGGAATGTAGTAGCTACAGAAGGAAGGGATGCTGATTCACTACCGAACATCCAGACAGTCCTCTCCCAGCTATGATCTTCCCTGGTGCCCTGTTTTATTGAGCTTTTCTTGGTCAGAGGAGTTGTGTCTTAGCAGCGTAAAGGCAGGGAGAACAGCCTGCAGCAGGAGCTCTGCCCTTTCTAATGGCAAGAGGAAGTGGTGAAAACCACAGCCACCTAGGGCCCTAAGAAACTGCTTTACATTCTAGCAGGGTGTGAACATACCTTGCCGGATCTCTCTGCAATATTTTCTTAAGGCTAGCTAGGAAATACCTCTTTTCATTCATTCATTCATTCATTCATTCATTCATTCATTCAATTTCTATACCGCCCTTCCAAAAATGGCTCAGGGCGGTTTACACAGAGAAATAATAAATAAATATTCATACTCACATTTACCCTAATAGAAGACAACCTTGAATTTCAGATGAGCCCCTTTAAAATATGGGTTAAATGCAGGTTATACTATTTACCCCAAAGGAAGAGGACCCTAATTTATGATGAAACCCTACCCTGCCATTACTAACATCCAAGAACTTGGGGAAAATCCTACTCTTGGATTCAGGTAAACACAGTAACTGATTAAAAAAAAAACCCACAAAAAGCTCATAATTGCTGGTCTGAAAACAGAACCCATTTTCTGCTTGTCTCATTTTAGGTCTGGCTTTCTTCCGGAGAGAAAATGCCTCACCTGGGCACCATGAACATGCCCGCGCTGTTGTGCACTTGCTGTGAAGCATGGCTGCTCTTGTGCGGCAACAGCACAAATGTGTTTTGGAGCTCGCCCGCACTCTAGTAATGCTCTTTTAGACTGGCTACACATTGCTTGACCATCAGCAACATGTTTCTGGTCTAAAAGAATAGAGCACTTAGGTGAGGCCCAAACAGCATTGGCGCTCTTGTGCAGGAACACAAGGCTGCCCTTGCATAGGGATGTTCAGAGCGCCTGGGTAAGTCTGCTCTGGGTATCAGCCAGTGTCTCTGAACTGTCTCTAGTAAGCAAGCTTCTCTGTACCTGTGGAGGACTGTCTTTACAACATATTCTCAGTAACAGTGGAATTCAAAGCGAGAGATGGAGAGAGTATTGAGAAAATTAGCATAAACTGCCAGGAAGTTTTGACTACACAGGGCTGCTCAGCTTCAGCCCTCCTGCAGATGTTGGCCTACACTTCCCATAATCCCTGGCTATTGGCCACTGTGGCTGGGGATTATGGGAGTTGTGGTTCAAAAACAGTTTAGGGGCCTATGTTGAGCAGGCCTGCTCTAGTACAAGGTTCCCAAATGCAGCCACAGTGGACACATGTGGCTACCAGGGTCTTTTGACGAGACTACTAAGCTCTTGACCCTTATCCCATGCAAGTCAAAAGAGTGTTTTTGCTTTCTTGTATGTACCCCATAACAAAGGGTGCAAGCCTTAGCAAACCGAGCCATGAACTCCCTCTTGCAATCAACGAACTGCCTGTGATCTTATTACAACGTCCCAGCTAACAGCATCTACAAACCTATCACCACCCCCAGCCGGCAACTTGAAAGTGAGGTGGAGGTTACCTGTGCTCATCAATATTTTAATAAATGATTCGCATGAGATTGTAGAGGGGATGCTTAGCTAATCAGATTTGCAAATGGCACAAACACGGGGTGTGGAGCAGTTAGCCAACACCTTAGGAGACAGAATCAAGATTCGAAATGATCTTAACATGCTCAGACGTTGGGCCAAAACCAATAAGATGAATGCACATCCTGCATTTAGGAAAGGAAGGAGGGAGGGAGGGAGGGAGGGAGGAGGGTGTAAGTATAGGAAGGGTTGGCAACAATACATATGAAAAGAATCTAGACATGCACAGCCTAACCTAGGCTAGGGCAGCCCAGCTGGGATTAGGCTGTGCATGTGAAGGGTTAGGCTGAGCACACACAGCCTAACACTGCCCAGCCTGGGTTAGGCTGCACAGCTGCCCCTGCTGCAAGTCCCACTTTTTAACCTGGCGTTTAGCCGAGGTTTAGTGAACCTGTGGTGAACCCGTGGTTCATTTAACCTCGGCCAGCAATGATCTGGGTGATTGACGCTGGGTTAATGGCTTCCTCCCGGCCTACCACCACTGGCAGTGAGCTGGGGGAAGGACCGGCCATGCCAAGCACTGCAGCTGCTCTAACGAGGGCAGCCACTGCGTTCGTTCCCTGAGCATCTCTCTCTGCCGCATGACTGGTTAGAGGAGCTTGGGTATGTTTAGGCTAGAGGAGAGACACTGTAGTCCAATATCTGAAGGGCTGTCACAGAGAAGAAGGAGGGGACTCGTTCTCTTGCTGCTGAGGGCAGAGCTAGAATTAATGGGTTGAAAATACATCGAGACAGATTCAAGCTAGGTTTTAGGAAGATGTTCCTAACTGCAAGGGCTGTTCAAAGGTGGGACAGTCTGCCTCATGTAGCAGTGAGTTCTCCATGACTAGCGGTTTTCACACAGGCTGAATGGCTGGCTGTCAGGGAGGCTGGAGCAGGTTTCTGCACTGAGCAGCTGGTGGGACTAGAAGATCTCCAAGGCCCCTTCCAGCCTTAAAATCCGATGATTCCTTGCTTGTTGTATGTCCGAACAGACAAAAGAAACATTTCCTTAAAAAAACCAACAACTATACACTCAGTCAGGGTACTTTGCCTTATTATTTCTTGTTTACACAGTCAGACAGGTATTATTGACTGGTTTGTTTTATCCAGACATCGAGTCCTTCCCAAGGACCTGGAATGCCAGAATTTTATTGTCAGTTGTTATAGATATCATCGCAGAATATAGGCTGTTCCCAGTAAAGCTGTTTTTTGTAATTGGCTGATGGTGATTTCTGTGGCCCCTATGGTGTTGAGGTGCTCTTCAAGGTCTTTTGGAACTGCACCCAGGGCGCCAATTACCACTGGGATTATTTTGGTCTTTTTCTGCCACAGCCTTTCAATTTCAATTTGTAGATCTTTGTATTTGGTGATTTTTTCTATTTCTTTTTCTTCTATTCTGCTATCCCCTGGTATTGCTATGTCGATTATTTTAACTTGTTTTTCTTTCTTCTCGACTACAGTTATATCTGGTGTATTGTGTGGCAGATGTTTGTCTGTTTGTAGTCGGAAGTCCCATAATATTTTTACATCTTCATTTTCTACCACTTTTTCAATTTTATGGTCCCACCAATGTTTGGCTACAGGTAGCTTGTATTTTTGGCAGATGTTCCAGTGTATCATCCCTGCTACCTTGTCATGCCTTTGTTTGTAGTCAGTCTGTGTGATCTTTTTACAACAGCTGATTAGGTGGTCCACTGTTTCATCTGCTTCTTTACAAAGGCGGCACTTGCTGTTTGTTGTGGATTTTTCTAGTTTTGCTCTTATTGCATTTGTTTTTAGTGCCTGTTCTTGTGCAGCCAGTATTAAACCCTCTGTTTCTTTCTTCAAGTTGCCATTCTTAAGCCATTGCCAGGTCTTGGTGATGTCTGATTTTCCACTTATATTGTGCAAATATTGACCATGCAGTGGCTTATTTCTCCATTTTTCTGCTCGGTTCTTGACTTGTTCTTTCTTGTAGGCCTGCTTTGTTTCATTGGTGTTGAATAGTTTCGCGTTATTGACTATTTTAAGTGCATCTTCTTCACTGTCCTTAATATATTCTTCAAGGCCTCTTTTCTCCTCCTCTACTGTTTGATGGACTTGCAGCATTCCTCTTCCACCTGAGCTGCGAGGGATGTAGAGCCTATCTACATCACTGCGGGGGTGCAGAGCATGATTGATGGTCATTATTTTCCTGGTCTTACGATCCAGCGTCTCTAGCTCTGCCTGGGTCCAGTCTATTATTCCTGCAGTGTATCTGATAACAGGTATAGCCCAGGTGATGGCTTGTATGGTGTTCCTGCCATTGAGTTTGGACTTGAGGATTTTTCTAACTCTCCTGATGTATTCACTTCCAATTTTTCTTTTAAGTTCAGTGTGTGCGATGTTATCAGCCTGGAAAATGCCCAAGTATTTCTATACCACCCTTCCAAAAATGGCTCAGGGTGGTTTACACAGAGAAATAATAAATAAATAAGATGGCTCCCTGTCCCCAAAGGGCTCACATTCTAAAAATAAACACAAGATAGACACCAGCAACAGTCACTGGAGGAGGTACTGTGCAGGGGGTGGAGAGGGACAGTTACTCTCCCCCTGCTAAATAAAGAGAATCACCACGGTAAAAGGTGCCTCCTTGCCCAGTTAGCAGGGATCTAACTGGGCAATGACTGTTGCAGATTACAGGGTGACAAGAGGATATCAAAGGGAATGTGAGAACTGTGACATAAATCTAGCCAGATGTCCTCTATGTGCTGACAAACAGGTCAGGTCATGGCAGAGAGACTCTGGTTCAGTATTTGAGAAACCAAAATGGCGTTGCTAATGTTATCTATAGCATCTACATTTCTATGTCGACTTTACAGGTAACAGAATTGTGTACAGCATACATGGTTACATATTGTATGAACAGTGTGCTATTGGAGAAGTGTTAGGCTCCAGTTAGCTGACCCATAGGGGCCTAGGGCGAGCCTGCCCCCCCCCCAGTTGTCCTTGGCCTCCCTAACTTTTTTTTTTTTTGGCAAATAAATAGTTAAAGGCCAGAAGTTGTCTGGCTCCCCCTACTTTTTTGTGTCTCCCCCAAACCTTTAGACTGGTGACCTGCTAGTTAGTTTACAGTTTATTTTTAATCAGGGCATACATGAATTTCTCTAAAGAGGATGGGTAGTGAAAATGGGCTGAACACACATCTGCTGCTCTCCAAATCTGGGAATGTGTATGGAAACCATTTCTGTCAGACTTAGAATGTCTGCCTGTCTTCTTCACCCTTAGTCAAGAAAAGAAAAAGCAAATCTGTTTGATCCTCCACAAGAATAAGCAAAATTTAAGGAGAACCAGCAGTTGGCAGAAATTCTTATCTCAGGACTGTGAACAAAGTGATTAAAGAAAGCAAAAGTGAGCAAGACCTCATGTGTCCACACCACGAAGAGCTGAAGTAGTCTATGCATAAAGGATCAATGGAGTGTTGGGGGTTTGTGATGATTTGGCAAAGTGCCAAGGAAGCTACCACTCCAGTTACAGAGTAGGGCGCAGAGTTTAGTTGTTGCAGCTATTTAGAGTAACATGCATGGAGATCAGAAAAGACAATGATGCTGGGAATGATCAGCAGGAGAAGGAGACGGGGATGGCCTTGTCCTTGGTGGCTGGATATTATAAAAAATGACACTGGAATGACCATGGCGGACTTAAAGGAAGCTGTCCGAGATAGGATGGCATGGAGTGCAGTGATCCATAGAGTGACTGAGAGTCGGACACGACTGAATGTATAGAGAGAGAGAGCATGGAGATCACTGTAGAGTCTAAACTAAATTGATTTATTGTTGACGTACATTTGAGATAGGAAAGACCTATCCTATCTATCAGCTACATAATGAATAGGTAGGGAGAGAGAGAGAGATGTTTCCATCTTCTCTCTAGGAGGAAAGGAAGCAGACTGACTCACTACAGGAAATGCCAGAGGAGTCCAGGCAAGGGCATTAGAGCAAAGGAAAGAAGGGATGGGTAAGGTGACCCTCACTAGCTACCTGTTCTCCCAATGCACTGGGGAATATTAGGATTGTTGCTGCAAAAGGTTGATGCACTGGAACTCCATATCCAACATGGACACAGGAAACAAAATTAAGATAATTACATCTGACAATTAACTAGATGGTGGGTGGTGAAAGGCCAGGCTGTCAAAATCACAGCAGCATTAGCAAACAACAATTTTATGGTCTCCCTTATGCTAATCACAAATTATTTAGCTCCTATGTCAAGTCATGGTGAGCAGTTATGTTTATTAGTGCAATAACAAATTAATATGATGTGTTGCAGTATCTGCCCCATTGTTCTGAATGTCCTTAGACTTTTAATAACTTTTTCTTAATTCCCAATCAAATTCTTTCCTATGTAATGAGGCATTAGTCTGCTCACAGGAATGAAAATATGGAGATGACTCTTCCTAAGGCAAGACTCTTCCTAAGGCATAGTCTGATGTAATAAAAATCTAATGTTGTGGGTATAAAATTAGAGTTGTTGAAATCAGCCCATTATGTGTAAGAGAACAGAATTGCAATCCTAGGCACTGCTGAATTCACCAGGGCTCAATTCCAAGCAAACTTGTATATGAGCAGGATGTAACACTGTGACCCCAGCCCACCTCAATTGGGACCAATCCTGTGCATGTTTACCCAGATGAAACTCCCACTGTGTTCAATGGTTCTAACTCTCAGGTATGTAAGAGTGCCATCTGTGTGCTATTAAAAGCAATAGGAATTAACTTATCCACTCTAGGCCCTGAGAGGGATGGTGCACCTTTTACATTGAATAGAAAGGGAATTCTGTCGCTCCACTTCAGCACTGTGACCTGGCAACTGTGTGTTCACATTTGTGTTAATGTGTACATAACTTACAGTGTACATAGTGCACATAATGTGTACACTGCTTAAGATGGTTTGTATTTTTTTAAACATAAAAGTGGTGTACAAAAAATAACAAAAAGATCCTTATTCTCATGGCATTTATAAGTAGCCAAAATTAGCTAGTAGGATTTATTTTTTTAAACCACCCTCAGGAACCAGGACAATAACTTTCTTCTGCATGCATGTAGAGTGCATGCAACCTTCTCTCCACCAATATGGTGGAGTCCACCATACGTTCTGACTAGTAAATGACTAGCACAGTTAAGGTTGCATAGTTTTCACTGGTGTCGAAAAATGTGTGGTAAGAAGGCAGGGCAAGAGGAAGTGTTGCGGGGATGTCCTATAGGAAGGGTGGAACTGGGGTGAACAGTCTCACACACTCACCAGTCTGGCACTCCAGTTTGCATGGCTGAAAAAGAGAGCACCCTCCTCTTCCCTCAAGGGCTATCTCTTCAACTCAACAGGCCCATGAGGATATTACTCACTATCACAACTAATAGGCTATTGAACAATTAGATTTTGTGTGAGAGGCTGGCATCCACCTGTGTGTCTCACATTCATTGTTGAGAAGGGCTGCCAATTCACACACAATGTCTATTCTGCCATTCTAAGACAGAATAGGTGTGCTTGCATACCACTGAGCACCAGCCAGCATCCTGAATTTTGAGATGATACCAGCATTTGGTACCATCTGAATGTTCTGGACCAGTGTTTCTCAACTTTTTTGGAGTCAAGGACCGCTAAATTCCTCGTGCAGAGTTTCAAGGACCGCTACATTCTTCATGTGCAGTTTCCCAGACCAGCAGTTAGTAAAGGGGTTTCAAGTTTAAGTCTATCTATCTATCTATCTATCTATCTATCTATCTATCTATCTATCTATCTATCAATCAGACTTCTATACTGCCCAAATCTTGTATCTCTGGGCAGTTTACAATTAAAATAATATAAGCATAAAATTAATTAAATTTGGAATCTTTTGCAAACATGGAATATTAGGGGTTCTCAACCTTGGGTTCCCAGATGTGGGTGGACTTAAACTCCCACAACCCCCAACCACAATGGCATTTGGCCATTATGGCTGGGGATTTTAGGAGTTGAAGTCCACCAACATCTGGGGACCCAAGGTTGAGAACCCCTGAATCCAAAAGCCTGGGTGAACAAATATGTCTCCAGTATGTGCGGGGTGGGGGTCCTTGTGATTACTCAATGGAGAGGGGATGTTGGGCCATTAGAAAAATTCAAAAACTACGAAACCAACATACAAGCAAGCTTTTGAATTCCCCAAAACTCTTCATCAGGCTGGATGTCAAGCAAAGCAAAAAGGTGAGGACAGGAGAGCTGGGCAAGTTGTCAGTAGAGCCCGAAGTCTACAGTTTAACCCTCTCTTGATGGAGGTGGAGTTTTAGCCAGAGTTCTGTAGTTGCAGGGCCGGATCCAGACCACGTTAGTCAGGATCACCCACTCAAATTAATTTAGTCATCTCTCATTTGTGTCAATGCTGCTTGGTCATGATCACCTGGCTTGATCTGGATCCTGCTCTTAATTGTGCACTTTGTGAGGTGGACCTAATGAAACCCGCATAGCTCCTCCAAAACTTCTTAAAAACAGTTACGTGGCAGGTGCTGGGAATGCTTTTTTTTAATGGTGAAAGAAAACGTAAAGAAGAGCGGTGGGGACCTGGTATTAAAGGGAAGGGGGCAATTCTGAGATGGCAGGGGGTGTTGTAGTACAATGCGGGGTGTTGTAGTGGTGGATGGCTCGTCTTCCTCGCTGGGGAGACGAGGCACTGTTCAGGGTGGGCTTGGAAGGTCGCCTGGGTCCAAGATCTGCTACCGCTGTGCTTGCGCACCAGAGTGTAGCAGGTGTTCCCCCATTTTCTCTTGCAATGCACGCTTCAGTGCCCACTCCCAACTCCCCTGCATGCGCCAATCACACCAGCCTGCCTTTGGGGCCACGCAGCTCACGTGGTCCCACATGCTGCCCGTACGTCGCTGTGAGGCAAGCCAAGGCAGCCCTCCTCCCTCCCTCCACTGCTTAGCCTTCACCGCGGCGTGATCCCGGCCAGAGGTTGTCCCCCCCGCCCGGCGAGGTCATAAATGGGACTGCCGTCTTCCACCGGCAGTGCAGACCAGGAGATTATAGGGGGCCAAGGGACCACAACGCCCCACCAATGCAAGAGGGAAACGACGTTCCCTCTCAAGGTGCCTTGGCCACAACAGGCAGCTGGTTTTAAATCAGTTGGGATCGAACACGAACGGCGCTGGGCATCAAATCCCCAGGATCACTTTATTCCAGTGCCATTCGTCCAATGACCCTTTTGCATGAATGCACAAAATGGTCTCTTGCCTCTCCCCCGCACCACGCCACCTCCCTCCACCACTTAGCCCTCCTTGGTACGTGTGCTTGCTCCCCCTCCCCGAGGAAGGTCCACTTGCACTCCCTTTCTGTAAAGCCCGAGCCAAGGCGGCACTCCTCTCTCCCTCCACTGCTTAGCCCTCACCATGGCATGATCCCAGCCAGAGGTTCCACCACCTGGCGAGGTCACAAAGGGGACCGCAGACCAGGTGGTTACAGGGGGCCGAGGGACCACAACACCCCACCGATGCAAGAGGGAAACAGGGTTTCCGCTCAAGGTGCCTCAGCCGCAACAGGCAGCTGGGTTTCAATCAATCAACCTTTGGCTGCAAATAATGAGCATGCAAGAACCAGCAGCCCTTCAAGTGACACCCACTGCCATACCTTTTCCTTGATGCCCCCACACCGCATACAGTTTGAACAGAGGCATAACTAGGGAAAACGGCGCCCGGGGCAAGCACTGAAATGGCGCCCCCCCGCCGCCCCCCCCCCACATACTACATTATACTTAGGTTTTTCCTCACAAGCGCCCGCCGCCGCCGCCAAGCCAGGCCACTGACTGGCCGCCAGGCGCCAGCAAAGCAATGGGGGGGGGGCGCAGGCGGCATGGAAGGGACCGCTCGTGGGGGAGGGGGCACCGACGCGCTCCCTTGACTGCTGCAGCGCTGCTGCACTGAGCAGGAAACATTTGTATTAACAAAAACAATTTAAAAAAATTTTTTTTTGTCATGGCGGCGCCCCCCACGTGACCAGAAAAGATGGCGCCCGGGGCACGTGCCCCCCTGCCCCCCCTATAGTTATGCCTCTGAGTTTGAAGTTGTAAAGATAAAGATAGCTGTAGGAAGATCTCAGCAGCACGTGGAGGCAAGGCAGAAGCAGGGTCCCATGCCTCCATGATACTCCTCCTTTCCCTCTTCCGTGCCATGTGCAAAATTGAGGAAGTGAGTGCCTTGATTGCAGTTGTTGGGGGGGGGGGTTGACTCCCAGTCAGGGACCGGCACTCAACCCTTCGGGGACCGGCAGCGGTCCAGGGACCGGTGGTTGAGAAACTGTGTTCTGGACTGTGTTCAAAGGCAGCCCCATGCAGAATGCATGACAATAATAGGAACATACGAAGCTGCCTTTTACTGAGTCAGACCATTGGTCCATCTAGCTCAGTATTGTCTTCACAGACTGGCAACAGCTTCTCCAAGGTTGCAGGCAGGAATCTCACTCAGCCTTGTCTTGGAGATGTGGCCAGGGAAGGAACTTGGAACTTTCTGCTCTTCCCAGAGGGGCTCCTGAGGGGAATATCTTACAGTGCTCACACTTCTAGTCTCCCATTCATATGCAAACCAGGGCAGACCCTGCTTAGCTGAGGGGACAAGTCATGTTCGCTATCACAAGACCAGGTCTCCTCAAGACCATAATATACTGGATATAATATATAATGTACTGGATATAACCAGTGTCAAACTGAGATTAGGTTCATTTTTTCCAAATAGGGGCTTATGTGTTCTGCAGTCCACCCTTGTTCTAACGAAGATGCACAAAGGCTGCTGCCTGGTACTTAAAAGCAGGCAGGTGCTGGCTGCAGAGATGGGGCACCCCAGTATCTACTGAGCACAGTCATTGTTGTGCGTTGGCTGCTTGCATTGGGAATAATGGGAGCGGCGAAGGAACAGCAATGAAGCTGTGCTTAGTAGGTATGGAGGTGTCCCATCTCTGCACCCACCACCCACCTGCTTTTGAGTAGAATGCAGCAGCATCTGTGCATCTCCCTTAGAACAACAGTGCATTGTGCAGTATGTAAGCCAGGATTGCAGCTGACAAACCTGATGGAGGTGGTACGAAGCACTCATAGGAACATAGGAACCTGCCATATACTGAGTCAGACCATTGGTCCATCTAGCTCAGTATTGTCTACACAGACTGGTAGCGGCTTCTCCAAGGTTATTGGCAAGAGACTTTCTCAGCCCTATGTTGGAGATGCCAGGGAGGGAACTCGGAACCTAAATACTCTTTCCAGAGTGGCCCCATCCCCTAAGGGAAATATCTTGCAGTGCTCACACATATTTTCCATTCAAAGGCAAACCAGGGAGGACCCTGCTTAGCAAAGGGGACAGTCCATTCTTGCTACTACAAGACCAAGTCACCTAATGGTGCAGCAGGGAAATGACTTGACTAGCAAATCAGAGGTTGCCAGTTCGAATCCCTGCTGGTATGTTTCCCAGACTATGGGAAATACCTATATCAGGCAGCAGAGATATAGGAAGATGCTGAAAGGCATCATCTCATACTGCGCGGGAGATGGCAATGGTAAACTACTCCTGTATTCTACCAAAGACACCCACAGGGCTCTGCGGGCATCAGGAGTCGACACTGACTCAACGGCACACTTTACTTTACTTTAACACAAAACCAGCTCCCCTCCCTTGCAGGGGGAAGTTAGGCCCCTTGCAGTCAATGGAGCTTGCTCCCAGACTCTGGTGAGCCTCCATAACGACCACTTGTGGAAATGATGCAACCTCACCCCTCCCTCCCTCCCTCCCTCCCTCCACACATACATCCAGTTTAGCTGCACAGGGAGATTAGATGTATGCTCTGGTTTATAAACAAGGGTGTGATTCCAGTGGAATTTCAGATCCAAAAACATGTCAAAATCTTCTCTCCTTCAATGTCACCTGGGCATCTGGGGACAAAGCTACGCCCAGGAGTACCCTGGAGCTGTGAACTTGGTCTTTTGGGGGTGTGCAACTCCATCTAAAATAGTTTGTACATCACTAACTGTGGATTAGTATGCTTACCAACCATCCTTACCAACCTTGAACATTATTATTCTAATAGCCCATAGCAAATATTGTTCACAATCTTTGAAGTGTATGGACCCAAATGTTTAAGTAATAACAAAACTCTGCTATCTCAGTAACAGGAATTGGACTACCTTGAATTTGTCAGGGATGGAAAAGGTGATTTCTGTTTTTGTAACAAAAACTGAAAGAAATATATTAATTTTGTGATGAAAGAAATGGCTAGTATATGCTGACCTCTAGTGGCAAAAAGGCTGCATATCAGCATTTTAGACCAGTTGGAGACAGAGAGAAGGTTAAGGATGCGAAGCCCATTTGAAACCAATTGGACCTACCTGCACAGTAAAATTCTTGCGATCCATGGACTTCTTTGGCATAGAAGCATGACTAACTTCCTTTAAAAATAGTGAACTGCTCAAATGGATGGTAATTATATTAATGCTAACCAAATTAACGGTGTACATAAATCACCACATTAACAGTGTGCGATTGTTCGGGATTCAGACCATAGTAGATTAATTGTGTAACAGGCATACTTGGAACACTGGATACTGTTTTGGTTGCCCCATCTCAGAAAGCATATTGTCAAGTAGGAGGAGGTTCAGAAAAGGACAACTAAAATGATCATCAAGGAGTTGCGGCATCTTCCCTGTGAGAAACAGACAGAAGTTCTTGGTTCTCTAGTTTAGAAAAAAGGTGACGGGGAGAATGAGTTGTGGGGGAGAGAGTGTGGGGAGAAAGTGAGTTGTGTGTGTGTGTGGGGGAGAGTGGGGGAGGTTTCACCACTTCCACTGCCATCCCGGCTTAAGGAGGGGGGAGTGGGAAGGCAGGGCAGGGAGTCGGATTTTCTGGGGAGAGGCGAGAGACAGAGAACTAGGGGGCAGATGTTCTGCACAGGGCCAGCTAGTTATTATTATTATTTACTGTATTTCTATGCCACCTGATGTAGAAATCTCCAGACGAGGTACAAATTAAAGCATAAAACAATATAAAATAGTTAAAATTCATAAGACAGATAAAATCTCAATAAATAAAAACACATTAAAATTTCAATTTCAATTAAAAGCCTGGGAAAACAGGCACATCTTCAGGGTCCTCCTAAAAGCAAATAGAGAAGGAGATGCTCTTATTTCAGCAGGGAGTGCGTTCCAAAGCCCCAGGGCAGCCACAGAAAAGGCCCAGTTCTGAGTCGCCACCAAATGAGCTGGCGGCAGCCGTAACCAGACCTCTCCAGATGATCTTTTTTTAAAAAATGTTTTTAGAAGAGTACATACATACATTACACTTACAATGCAAATAGTTCCCAAAACTCAGACCAGATCCCCTCAAACTTGGAAGAACAAGATCTAGCATTAAATAAGGATCGTTTGTGGGCTGCCAGAGTAAGTAAATCAAGAAACCATTTGTCAATATCTGGAGGAGATTTACATTTCCAATTTTGTAAAATAATGCGTTTAGCCACAAGAAAGGCCCTAGTGAGCCATTTTGATTGATAAGGAGTTATTCCTTCAACATCAGGAGGCAATCCCAACAAAACTGAAACAGGGTCTAATCTAGAGGATATTCCCTTGCTATAATTAGTCACTTATCTTTTTCCAGAGTGGAGATATAACCTTTCAATTAAGGAACAGATGTAAGAGTCCTGCCTCTCCTTCCCCACATCTCCAACATTTATCAGATTTGCTCAGCCCACATTCATGGAGTCCAATAAGAACGGAATTAAGAGTCCAATAAGCACGGAAGACTATTTTTTGTTGAACTAACTTGAGCCTCAAATCATAAGATACTTTTGCAGTTTCAGCCAAAATCACAACTCATTGATGTTGTGAAATCAGAACATTCAATTCTAAGATCCATTTAATTCTTTCAGTATCGAGTGGAGGTGCTACCTGGGCTTGGATAAAATTATAAAGCTTATTATGAGCCCAATTAAATTCACCAATATGATGATAGAATTTGATTATATTCAGAGCTTCCGAAGCACTAATAGCATCAGGACCACACCTTTTGGATAGGTTGTGTCTTTTTATTAAAATTTTCTTATATACGGCCTACTCCAAAGACTCTAGGTGATGAAGAACAATAATACCAATACATAACAACAACAACAACAACAACAACAACAACAACATCTGCAAAAAATACAAGCTACCTGTAGCCAAACATTGGTGGGACCATAAAATTGAAAAAGTTGAAGAAAATGAAGATGTAAAAATATTATGGGACTTCCGACTACAAACAGACAAACATCTGCCACACAATACACTAGATATAACTGTAGTCAAGAAGAAAGAAAAACAAGTCAAAATAATCGACATAACAATACCAGGGGATAGCAGAATAGAAGAAAAAGAAATAGAAAAAATCACCAAATACAAAGATCTACAAATTGAAATTGAAAAGCTGTGGCAGAAAAAGACCAAAATAATCCCAGTGGTAATTGGCGCCCTGGGTGCAGTTCCAAAAGACCTTGAAGAGCACCTCAACACCATAGGGGCCACAGAAATCACCATCAGCCAATTACAAAAAGCAGCTCTACTGGGAACAGCCTATATTCTGCGACGATATCTATAACAACTGACAATAAAATTCAGCCATCCAAGGTCCTTGGGAAGGACTCGATGTCTGGATAATACAAACCAGTCAATAACACCTGTCTGACTGTGTAAACGAGAAATAATAATAATAATCAGGCAAACGCCTGGTGAAACAGGTGGGACTTAAGAAGGACCTTAAAAGCAGCCAGGGATGGGGCTGAATGAATCTGGGGGGAGGGGGAAAGAGTGTTCCAAAGAAGAGGGGCAGCCACAGAGAAGGCCCTCCGATGGGCCCAGGCACCACACACAACACCAGGGCCTGTGACATAGCTAAGAAGACCTCACAGACTGGGATACAACCAGCTGAGAGAGGCGATTCCGGAGATATACAGGTGCTAAGCCCATAAGCGTTTTATAGGTGAGAACCAGCACTTTGAATTGGACACGGAAGCAAAGAGGCAACCCGTGCAGTGACTGTAAAAGAGGTGTGACACGTTCAAATCTATGGCCACCCATAAGGAGGCGGGCTGCTGCATTCTGGACTAGCTGAGGATTCCGAATTGTTTTCAAAGGTAACCCTAGGTAAAGCGCATTATAGTAATCCAAATGAGTGTCTTAACTGAATATATTGCCAAGCACCATCCAATTTTAGACGATATTCATGTTGCATAAGATGAAATGGTTTAAAAACAGAAGCAGAGGATATTAATTGGGATAGGAAAAAATATATTGCTATTAGCCCAATTCTGCCAACATACAGGTCTTCCAGCAATAGTTATTTGGGGATTTCTCCATAATGTGGACTCCTTGTGCTCAAATAGACAAGTCTGGAAATGGAGCAGTATATTTTCCCAAGCAGATCTTGCAGACAAAATAGATAGATTATACCAAGTAGAATGTTTCAAGTACCTAAAACCTAATGGGGCTTTGCCAAAAAGAGGTACCAATTGTTGGACCTCGACTTTTGCCCATAATGGAGCCTCACACATTTCATCAGGCTTTCTTCAATACAAAGCTTGAGAAATAAGAAAGGAATTGTGATATATCTGGAAATTAGGCAAATTAAAACCACCTTTCTTTAAAGGCAGTTGCAATTTCTTATAAGAAATTCTAGATTCCCCCCCACCCAATAAGATCTAAATAAAACATCTACCTTCCTAAAATAACAAGGAGAAATATACAAGGGCAACCCATGTAACAAATATATAAATTTGGGGGCAATATAAGATTTAAGAATATTAATCTTCCCCCCAAAACTAAATTGGAGCTTTCCACAGCAGTTAAGATCCATCTCAGTTTGTTTAATGAAGGGATTTAAATTAATAGGAACCATTTGCTTGATTTCTTTAGAAATTAACACTCCCACATACTTAAAATGACTATCTGCCCACTTGAAACACCACATATTCAATATGGGATATTTAGGAGATGCACCAAGTCACAGAGCCACAGACATATGATAATTCATCGTATAGGTCCCGTATAAGAATTATAAGACACCGTATAAGGTCCCATACTTAAAAATTAAAGCAGTCAAGGGAGGCAAGGGTGTTATAGGATTAGATTAAAAAAGTAAGGAGTTATTAACATATAAAGTGAGTTTGATTTCCTCACCACCCATCTGAATACCGGAAATCGTTTGGTCTTGCCTAATAGCAATAGCTAAAGGTTCGAGAGATAAATTAAAGAGCAAAGGAGAAAAAGGACAACCATTTCAAGTACCACTAAGTAAATTAAAACTTAGTTTAAGTAATATAAAACCCCATTAATTAATACTCTAGACTTAGGCGACTTATATAAAATATCAATTCATTTGATAAAGTTTTCAGAAAAATCAAAATACTGAAGAGAGGATTTAAGAAAACAAATCTTCACTTTATCAAAAGCTTTCTCCACATCCAAGGACAAAAGTAGACTTTGGGGGTGGGGTGGAGGACATACTCTCTGAGGATGCCACTACATTGAGGGCTAACCTAAGATGGTCTGATCCTTTTCGACCTCTAATAAAACCAACCTGAGAGGGATGAATAATTGTAGAAATGCATGGGTTAAGCTGTTGTGCCAAGATGGGTGCAAGTAGCTTGGCATCAATCTTCATCAGAGAAATGGGTCTATAATCACAACATAATTGGGGATTTTTATCCAGTTTTGGAAAAGCTGAAATTGTTGCTTCACACAATTTCTCCATTGCTTCAGACTGAGGAAGGGAACCACATTTGAAAGTGGTTGTTCAAACATCCCATAGCAATGGAGCCAATTGTTTGTTTAATTTCATCTAATTTGATTGGTGCACCAAGGAGCTATTTATGCTCTTCAAAAAGTGTAGGCATAGTAATAGAATCCAAGAAATTAGATATCTCCGACTGAGTGCAGCAAGAGTCATTGGAAAACAGTTTAGCATAAAATGTTTCAAATTGCCTACTGATAAGCCTTGGAATCAGTCAGAAGATTGCCCTCATCATCTTTAATGGCAAGAACAGTCCTTTTATTACGGATTGATTTTAATTTATAAGTAAGCAATCGACTAGCTCTTTCCCCAGATTCCCAAAATCGCTGTCGAGTGTAAGCTAATTAAAAATCAGCCTGTTGTGTATGTGAACAGTTAACATCATATTCTAATCTAACTATTTGATTATACAAGGACGGGGTTGGGGAAGAACTATATTCAAACATCTTTTTCCTAAGGAGCTTTTCCAACTCAAGTAATTGTTTATTACTCTCTTTCTTCTTACAAGATGAGTATAAAATAATAAAACCACATAAAAAGGCATTAAGAGAATCCCATAAAAGGGTTCTAGAGATGCCTGGGATGTCATTTGTAACTAAAAATGATTTAATTTTGCCCTTAACCATTTGAAAAAATGATGGATTTTTAACAAGGGAAGAGTTAAAACACCATAGAATATCTGTTATATTTGGGTCCTGTAGTATAAAATGAAAAATAAGTCAGGGCATGGTCTGAAATAAGTATGGGACCAATATGACAACTTATTGTCATTTGAAGAAGTGGTCTAGAAATTTTTTTAAAAATCTAATCAAGCACCGGACTTCTGCAAAGGTGAGGAAAAAGTATAGTCTCTAACAGTCATGTGAAGCAAGTGCCAAACATCGGATAATCCCAATTCAGACACCAAGTGCTGAATTGACAGCCTCACCTTAGAAGGACTGGGCCTGGAATGACTGCCATCAAGAAGGGGGTTAAGAACCTCACTGAAATCTCCCGCTATTATAAGATTTAAGACATCCTCAATTATCAATTGAGCATGAAGATATTCAAAGAAAGCTGCCTTTTCTTCATTAGGAGCATAAACATTAACAATGGCTTATAAGCAGCCATTCAACTTAATCTTAAGTATATAAAATCGGCCATTATCATCTGGGATAGATTCAACAACCTGGCATTGTAATTGTTTATGAAGAAGTATAGCCACTCCATAAGCTTTAATAGGTTTCCCAGCCAAAAATGCCAGTCCTTTTCCAAACAAAAATAATCAGAAGATTTAATATGATTTTCTTGTAAAAGAGTCACATCAACTTTCTCTATCTCTAAAAAATCAAATAACTTGTTTTCTTTTTGGGGGTGTGGGTAAACCTTTGACATTCCAAATAACAATTTTCAAGGCTGTCATTTTAGACTCCCTATTCTCCTCAACAACATTCTGAAATGTATCACATGAAGATGAAAGTCAATCCAATTGGCATTCAGATGCCTCTCCAAGAGAAGAATCTTCAAGCTGATCACCCAAGGCTTGGGATTCTCGACCCGCTGTCGCCTCCCAAATTTCTTTAACTAAAAACTTAGAGTCTTTCAGATTTTGCGAACCAGACTCCAAGGAAGTATAGAAAATGGGGTGTGAGTCCATGAAGGAACAAGCAAGGGATTTTCAGAGTTTTCAGGAATGAACCAGAGGCCAAGGTTCTTCCTGAGGACTCGCCATCCTGTATATCAAGCTGTGCTGACCGCTGTGCTGTAGGGTTATATACTCTACCTCAGACCCATCCACATTGCTTATCTCCTGGTACTCTTGACTCATGGTCTCCATTTGTAAGTCCATTAAAAGCCCTGCCTCCTCCCCAAGATCTCAGCAAATTTCAAAGAATCCTCTCCCACATTTATTTGCTCATTGACAGCCACATCCTCTGGCATGGCAGGGCATTTAGTAAATGAATTCATCTGTATATATTCAGTAGGGATGTGCGTTTCGTTTCAGATACAAAACGTTTTGTGCACAAAACAGACCATTTCGGCTGTTTTGTAGCCAAAACAAAACACCCAATGCTCAAAACAGAAAATTTTGTAGCCAAAACAAAATGTCCCTGTTTCGGATACAAAATGTTTTGTTGTTTCGGCTGTTTTGGAACTCCATTTTGCAATAGCAAAAAGTCTTCCTCCTTCAGTCTCCATTTTGAGTTTTGACATCTGTTTGAATTTCCAGCCCTTCCAGCCCGCAGATTGGCCAGCGAAAGCATGGGCTGATCTGCTGGCAATTGCCTCCTTATTCCTTTCAAGCAAATTTAAGGGTAAATTTCACCTTCATTGGCTAGTGAGGCAGTGTGCATTTACCCTCATTGGCCAGTGGGGCAGTGTGCATTTCATTGTTGTTTCACACTGTTGTGTGTAGATCAATTGCATTTTGGGCGGGGGGGGGGGGATGTGCATGTGCATGACCTTTGGAAATCTGCCTGATTTTTTCCAAAGCTCTGCTGTTGTTGATGTGTGATGTTGATGTTATTTGGGGTGGATTCAGAGCAGAAAGGGGGCTTTGGGGGCAGAAGAGTGGTTCAGGTAGTAGTGCCCCAATGGATGCCTGCTGCCACCCAGATTCCAAATGAATTGGGAAAAGGGCTGATTTTAAAAGAATTTCTGAAGTTGACATGTCTTTGGGGCAGATTCAGGGCAGAAAGGGGGCCTGAGGGACAAAACAGTGGGTTGGGTGGCAGTGCCCCAAGGGCTGCCTGCCACTTGCCCTATTCCAAAGGAATAGGGCAAAGGGCTGATTTATTAGGAATTGTTGAAGTTTACGCTTCTTTAAGGTTCCCCCTCCGCCAGGGAATAATGGAGGTTTCAGAAGACCCATAACTCCACCTGGGGGGCACTGGGGTAGCAGGGAGCGAGTGGTGGTGTAGTGCACACAGGGTGCCAACCACCCCCATGGGTTGCTAACCCATGGGGTGCTGGGTTCTGTTGTTTCTGAGGTGTTCTGAGTATAGATTCTCTGGTAGCATATGAGATTTTCAATGACAAACCATGATTTATCATATGCTACCAGAGAATCTGAATCTACACTCAAACATCTCAGAAACAACAGAACCCAATACCGCATGGGTTAGCAACCCATGGGGGTGGTTGGTACCCTATGTGCTCTACACCACCACTTGCTCTGGGGCACCCTGGTGTCCCCCAAGTGCAGTTATGGGGCAGGAATTATGGAGGTCCATCATTCCCTATGGGGAAGAACTTTACAGACACGCAAACTCCATTATATCTTTAAAAATCAGCCCTCTGCCCAATTTCTTTGAAATAATTCTGGCAGCTTCCTTGCCCCCACTGGGCACTACCACCCACCCTACTCTGCTCTGGGCCACCCCTTTCCCCCCAACATGAAGCTATACTTTTGCTGAAACCTCCATTCTTCCCTATGGGAAAAATCCTATACTTCAAAAATTCACCAAATATCAGCCCTTTGCCCAATTCCTCTGAAATTTGGTGGTAGTTTCCACCCATTGGGCACTACCACCCTCAACCACTATTTTTCCCCTGGGGCCATTTTTCAAAATCCAAAACGTTTTGGATTCGGATTTTGCAATTTTGAACAAAGAACAAAATTGAGGTGTTTCGGATTGGCTGATTTCGAACAAAGAACAAAACGGGGGTGTTTCGGATTGGGGCCAAAAACAAAATGGGGGGGGGGGAACCAAAACGCACAACCCTAATATTCAGTGTTCAATAGTTCTATTAAGTCCTTCTCTAATGAGACATTAACTAAGGCAAATTGATCCTGTTGCACTTCAACCTCCATTTGGTCAGGAATCATCGTTCCAGAGGTGTTGGCTAATTTGCTCTCAGCTTGGTGTTCATCATCTTTTGCAAAGTGAGTCACCAAAGCATGTACTGTAGACAAGGTTGGTTTGATATTATGCAGGTTACCAATTATTCCATGAAGTCTCTGCCAAACCATCATCCTGGAGCCTGTCCAAAAAGTCTTTGGAGGTGCTCAGCACACTTTGTTTTTGCACCTGGCTTGCAGTTGCACCATATTGGCAGCTGGCTGGGGAGAGCATTTTCTGTGGTCAGCTTATCCGTGCTAGGTATAATCAGTCTAGCTGGTTGGGATCTTGCAGTATTAACCCTTGAGGGTATTAATAGATGGGTGGAAGAATTTTTAAATACTTGAAAAGGCAAGATTTGAAAACCAGTCAGGAAAGTCCTCATTTTCAACAGCATCAAGGGAATAACAGGCTGACTGAAAGTTAGCAAAATTCTTTTACACTTTGGAGAAGCTGGCATCCATTCAACAGCAAGAATGTCTTGACCATGAGTCAAGAGGGTCACAATGAAGTAATTGGTTTAGCAAATATTTAATTGCTTTCCAAGTGGACCAACACCACTCCAAATTATATCTGTTTATAATAATCTGTAGTACAATCTGTTTAGTCTGAAAAATCCATGGTATTTCAGACCATGCCCTGGTATGAAAAATCTTCCATATTTTCAAAGTTACTCCCATTACCTAAAGCATTGCTGCTCCCAACAGTCTGCATAGTGGACCTAGTTGTATTAATTGGATGCTTGTGCACCAAGGCATCAACAGAAGTCATAATACTATCAACTTTCTGGCTAATTAAGTTAAGGTTTTGGAAAATTGAGTTGATGCTTTGACGTTTTCCCCTGTCCTTGCATTTCTGGACTGGTGTGCTGTCTTCTTCTTCTTCTTTTTTACCCATTATTAAAATTGACTCAAATGTTTTCAGCAATAAAAAAACCTGTTGCTTCTTTAAAAAGAAAAAGAAAAAGAAAGAAAACACCAAATTATCCAAAGGCTCAAGCCAAGGCAACTGTTCAAACAATGTTCAAACTATTTGAGCAGTGCTTTGGCTGAATAAGAAACAATCACTCCTCCGGAAGGCAAGCCACAAAAATAAAAAGTAAGGGAAAAAAGAGA
This sequence comes from Hemicordylus capensis, assembly GCF_027244095.1. Taxonomy (NCBI): domain Eukaryota; kingdom Metazoa; phylum Chordata; class Lepidosauria; order Squamata; family Cordylidae; genus Hemicordylus; species Hemicordylus capensis. Next base: position 258,763,212 of record NC_069657.1, read on the forward strand.
CCAAAACAAAATATCTCCTCTTCCAAAGAAGGGTCCAGCATAGAAGAATTTAGACCAAGCCAGATGGAAATTAGCATTAAGAATCCAACAAATAAGAATAAAATCAAATCAAATCACTAAACCTAGCTAACAGAGGCAGCTGCTTTAATATTGCCATCTTGGCTTCAGTCCCCAGATGATCTTAATAGGCGACAGGATTCATGACAGAGAAGGCTCTTAAGTACCCTGGACCCAAGCCATTAAGGGCTTTATAGATAATAATCAGCACTTTGTATTTCAATCAGAAACATATTATAAAATCATGCATGGCATAGGGCAGGCCTGCTCAGCTTCGGCCCTCCTGCAGAGGTTGGCCTACAACTTCCATAATAGCAATAGCAATAGCAATAGCACTTACATTTATATACCGCTTTATAGCCAGAGCTCTCTAAGCGGTTTACAATGATTTAGCATATTGCCCCCAACATTCTGGGTACTCATTTTACCGACCTCGGAAGGATGGAAGGCTGAGTCAACCTTGAGCCCCTGGTCAGGATCGAACTTGTAACCTTCTGGTTACAGGGCGGCAGTTTTACCACTGCGCCACCAGGGGCTCATAATCCCTGGCTATTGACCACAGTGGCTGGAGATGATGGGAGCTGTAGTCCAAAAATAGAGGGGGGGGGGGGAATTGAGCAGGCCTGGCATAGAAGAAGTAGATAGAAATTTTCCTCCTTTCCCCATTATTCAATGATCTTCACTATTTTTCAAGCAGGGGCCACTTTGGCAAACAAAACAAAACAACCCTTCAATGTGAGAGTCATTTCACACTGTGCTGACAGTATTGTACTTTTCTCAGATCTGGGAGGCCCTTTAAGAGGGACAGAGCCTTCTCCTAAGAGGTGTATGGGGAAAGCACTAGGAAGGACTACACTTCCCAGCACTCCATGCATACCTTCCAAGATGATGCAGAGGCTCAAGAGGACTCTGTTTCCTTTAAAGAAGCCCACAAGTGCTGGGCAAAGCACAGCATTGCATGGTGGGAATGGCCACTTTTGCATGGTGCTGGGAGACTGCAGAGTATTCAGCTTTGGTCGAAGTTTCACACAGGCCCAATAAACAATTACCTAGAGAGTCCCACATAGGGGTGATGGGGGCTGCTACTGGCCTCCAGGTCTTAAAGTGAAGACCACACTGCCACAATAGAACTCAGGGTCATCCAATGAAATGGATTGTCCATAGATTCAGGACAGACAAAACAAAGTACTTCTTTATATAATGTATAATTTATGAAATTAGTTGCCACAAGATGCGACGATGTCTTCTAGTTTAAATGGCCTTAAAAACAGGACTAGACAAAAGGAGGGGAGATCTATTATTGGCCGTGTGGAGCCTCCATGATCATAGGTAGTTTACCTCTGACTATCATTTGCTGGAGGGAGCAACACCAGAGAAGAGCTTTTGCCCTCATATTCCGTTGACAGACTTCTTCGATGCATCTGTTTGGCTACTGTGAGAAACAAATGATGGACTTTATGAATCAATGGTATGATCCAGCAAGACTCTTATGGTTTTTATGTTCCTACGATGTGGATTCAATTAAAAATTATTTCCTTCCTTCCTTCCTTCCTTCCTTCCTTCCTTCCTTCCTTCCCTCCTGGAATTATTTGCCTGCATGCACAAATTAAAGTGCATACCTCCAGACCTTTGTACTATTGCTGTCACACATGGATGGTCTGCACTCTAAACCCCAGAACTTGATCACTCTGTTCAGCATCCATACAGGTATGAATGAGTTGGGAAGAAATTTGGCAGACACAATGTAAAGTGCTCCTCCTACAGCTGGAATCCACACTGCAACATAAAGTCCAAGAAAAGTGTAATTTGGCAGTTGCATATTAGCTTTTTGCAAGCACTCTGTTATGCCATGCATTTATTTTAATATATGAGAAGATGAAACTCTCAGCCTAATCCCCAGCTAGGGGGCACATGGACAGAAGCAGACTTTGGTATGCTTCACTTTAGCTGGATGAGGAGCTGCATAAATAGGGCTGGGTGCTGCCCACTTGGTTCTTCCCTGGAACGAGCTTCTGGGGCTGTCCATGTATAACCCTGGTCAGAAATTGGAAACAGGAGACAGCCAGCTACTCAGAAGGGAGGAAGTGGGGTTGGGCACCCTCTGCTCCCTCCTACCCCTAAATAATGGAATTGTCCTGCCACTGGTTATCTGACCTTGGCCATGCACATATATGGCCTCTGCTGGGCCAGGGTCAGTATGTCTGCTGCAGCGTGTGTGTAGAGCAAGGCTGATCAGCTTTGGCTCTCCAGCTGTTTTTGAACTAGAGTTCCCAGCATCTCCAGCCACAGCGACCAATAGTCAGGGATGATGGCAGTTGTAGGCCAACATCTGGGCAAAGTTGAGCAGCCCTGGTGTAGAGGCTATGATGTACGCATAGTACCTCCATGTTTTCTCCTGTGGGGCAAACAGCAGTTTTAGTGAGGGATGTGGATTGGGAAAACAGCATGGGAGGGAAGGGTTTTCCACTCAGCCCTTGCACCCCGGAATGGATCCTAACTGGGCCCTCTGTGGCTGCATTTAGCCTTTTAAAAAGGAATACAGGAAATCCTGCTATCTCATCTAGTGGCGTTCTTCGCGTTTTGACTCACACTGAAAGCCTCCAACCGGTCCGTAAATCATTCACTGGCTGCATAGTTCTCTCCCGATAAACCGGGAAGTAGGAAGCTCATCTTTTCCCTCCAGACATTCTGATTGCATTGCTATGATGGCAGAGGGCTGCATAATCATAGCTCACCTCAGCTACTCCCAGCGGTGGTAAATTGCTGAGAAGGACATTAAGAACCAAAGAACAAATTGGTTCACCGCAGAAGACTCCCATAATAGGAATCATAAGACTTTGAAGGGCCTCACGGCTGAACTTCACATCTATCACATTTTTAATAGCATTCAATGGAGATGCTCAAAGACAAATTCCTTGCTCTTGGGCTTCTGGATAATTGTGTTCTGAAGAATACAGCATGCCAAACAAGTTGTTCTGGTATGAACTAATCTGCCTACTTTGCTTTCCCCATAACCGTAACTGATATATATATATTAACATCCTCACAAGTTAGCTCACTTCAGCCTTAAATGTTCACATGTCCTCCATCTTCAACTGGGCTGGATGACATCACCAAAAACTATGGTCTCTATGTGTCACTCACTAACAGAGGTTTAGGGAGTTCACTGGCAGCTGTGGGATATGCTCAACATGTGCCCTCGCTATGGTAATGTGTATGCAAGTTAGTGTGTACAAGCCACACCCCTGCATATGATGTCATACACAAGAGGGTACTGTCACCAGCAGAAAGACGGGTGAGATGTCCATCTGCCTGCTGCACTTAGCGCCTCATTTGCACGCGATCAGGGTAGATGTGCTCTTTCTCTGCCTGATGTAACCCCAAGAGTGTGTGAACAAAGCCCAGTGGAGCGCAACTGCATGGGGGGCACAAATGAGTTGCAAACTGCACATGGTTAGCCCTACAAGGATCTCTTCGGAGGCCAATCAAGCAGCCCTCTCCTGACTCAGATACTTATTATAGCTCTCCATTAATCTCTCTATTAAACCTCATTATGCAGCTAAGTGGGAAAGAGAGCGGGCCAAGTGGGGAAAGACCCAGGGTGTGTTCAGGGCTGGGGGAGACGAGAATGCAGATGAGGGTCTGCCCCATGGTCCAAGCCATGTGGGGTCAGGCCTTCTATGTAGCCAGTCGGGGCAGCCAAATCTGTTCAGGATGGGGGTGGGGGGAAGCAATCACCACCCACCCAATAGTGTGTTGGAAATGGACTTCCAGTGCATCAACCTTTTGTACCAACTATCCTAATGATCACTAGGGGCACTGGGAGTAGAGACAGTGAGTAAGGATCTCCCTAACTGCTCTGCGTTTCTCTACTCTATGACTCCTGATATGACACCACAGTTATTTCCTGTGCTGAGTCAGAATCCCTTCCTTTCCTCTTAGAGAGCAGATGGAAACATCTCTCCTCCCACCTACCTATTATGTAGTTCTATAGATTAGGGTTAGGTCTTTCCTATCCAAAGTATACTTCACCAATATATGCTTACTATTTAGTTCGACAAGAATCTCCATGTATCTTCTATAAATAGCTGCAACAACTAAACTCAGCAACTACTCTGTAACTGGAGTGGGTAGCTTCTTTAGTGCTCTGTTAATTAACTGGGGGATAAAAATTACAATCCCCAACATAGTGAGCCTTGCTTTCCTGGTACTCCCAGGAGCTGCCAACGCTTATTCCTCATGGCCTCACTTCCTCTTCTAAAAACCATTCATTAGCACTTAAATGACACCAAAGACCTCTTGGCAGCTACCAGGGAAACTTTCCAGCTTCCCTTAATCTGTAAGTTAAATGCAGATAAAAACAAAATGTGGGGAGCCAATGCAAACAGTAGACAAGCTAAGCATGCTGGTTAGGTTAGCGCTGAGGAGGAGGAGGAGGGGGAGGGGAAAGGCTCTTTTAGAAGTGGGGAGGGAGGAAATTACCCACAAGCATTGTGCATGTGTAGATCTCTCTGGGTCCTCTTCCTTCGTCCCTGTCCCTTTCCTTCTTCCTAAATCTTTTCAGACCTCAACTGTCTGATGTCTGTCATTGCAGACATCAGTCAGATGGTTATGGTCGATCAGCATGGGGGGACAGACAAGCGGGAATGGATGAGTGACTCTGGCGCCCCCTGAAGGTGCGGAGGGAAGTGGGGTTGAGCCTCTGGCAGCCCCTGGAAGTGGTTGGGGCCATGGTGGCTGGGGGATGCTCATCCTCTCATGCTCAATGGTGGCCATACAGCTGCTCACTACAAAGATTACTCCATGGATATAGTACAACAATTCGTTCATTGCTACTCTGACCCTGACCCTGACCCTGACCCTATCCGAATCCTTTCCTCTGGGCAAAAAGGACTGTAATTTTACCCTAATTGTTTGAGAAAGGGATAGAAGCACACAGAAAGCTGTAAATGCACTAATGGTATCGCCTGCTTTCCATCTCTAGAGGGGCAGAGATTGCCAAAGATCACGATGTGCATTCATCCCCTGAGATGGTACCAATGGCCAAAATCTGAGGGCCTGGCGGATGGACTTCTACTGAGTGAGACCATTGGTCCTTCTAGCTCAGTATTGTCCTCACTGACTGGCATCAGCTGTCTAGGATTTCAGAAGGGCATTTCCCAGCCCTACCTGGAGATAAGAGGGATCGAACCAAGGCCTGTCTGCATGTAAAGCTGATGCTCCTTCCTGAGCTGCAATCCTTTCCCTAAGCTGGGAGCTGATAGGTACTGAGCCATGAGGCCAACAGCCTAGGTTGCTGCAGGACCGAACTTGGCAAGCTGGCAGTGGGAGTCAGGTGTCTTTGGACTGGGTGATCTGTGACCCCTTCCCAGTTCTTTGATGACGTCGTCACCTGTTATATGCCTCTGAGAGAAGCGGCAGCCTTTCGTAAGTTGTTCCGTACAAAATCCTCCAAATTTTGCACCAAAGAAATTCAAATTCTGTGACGAAGGAAAACTGCAAAAATGTAGTCAATTGGCACAGATTTGTGCTGCAGAAGAGCCCTGCCCAGACGTTTTTAAAAAGCGCTGCTATAAGCAGTGCAAAGAGGTCAGGAGTCCGACCCTTGCAATCATAGAAGGGCCCACCATCACGGACACAGCACTTCCCTCTTCAGACAGATGCCACTCTAAGCATGAGCGGTGGTGCATGAGGGTGATTGACAGCTTGGGGGTGGGACTTCTGATCTATTTGTGCCCCTGTACATGGCCACAGCAGCTCTTAAAAAAAAAAAAAAAAATCTGGACAGGGCTAAGGTATCCTCTGCTGGAACGTTTTCTCTGCAGATTTTAGATTTTCTGTCTAAAAAAAATTTCTGTATAAAAACTGAGAAGCTTGGGATTTGGCATTGTGTGCCAGATATGAGATTGTGCACTTATCAGTGTAGGTGAGGAAAGAAATGGGGATCAAAGAGAGAGCTTCATGGCTCAAGGACAATCCTCATGTCATTGGACCAACTACACAGTGCTGCCTCTTCTGCCGCCACTGATCATAGACAATCAGACCCACTCTTGCTTTGTCTCATACCTTATACAATGCCCATGGAGGAAAACAATAAGGTTCTTTATTTCTCTTTTTGCAGAGGCCTTACATCTGCCTGATGAGCGCCACCTGGTGGCTCATATACTATTTAGATAGAACAAAATATCATCCACAGGGACACGGGAAGAAAAGAAGGCCGAAGTCTATTTGAAGGGGCCAACTTCTTCCACAGATTCAGTAGGGTGAGAGAAAACAGCTGTGAAAATCCACAAAGAAAGAAACTGGTAAAGCCCTGGTAAATTTCGAAACATGTTTCGAATGCATCTTTATGAAGGGGAAGGCTACTGAGCCGAGCCTTGTAATGCACTCCACTTCCTTCCTGGGAAGTCTTCTTTTCAGAAATTCTGTTCTTTTTCATGGAGAAGCCCTCGCTAATATGTATGTAGGAATCCCCTGATCCTGTGATTCCCTGATCATTGTTAGAGGCGAGGAAAATGACCAACTGTCTGTACTGCTGGAAGAGACAGAAAGGAGAACGAATGAAAACTCTGTGGCTTCATATTGCAGAATGGATAGATTGACCACTCTCTGTTTTACGACACAGCAGCCAAAACTGACAGAATACCCTGGTGGGTAAAAAAGCTGATGATCAGCTCCAAGCACACCATAAGCAATGAGGGCCACACCACGTTTAACAGGAGCCAGCCAGCCTGCAGTGAATGAAGACATGTCCCCAGATACTATCTCTTGGAACCATCTGAAAACCATGCATGACTCTCCACAGCCACTGACTCAACTCAGGTGGAGTTGGAACAACTAGTTTGTCTCAGGGTTGAGTGCTTCCCAGATATTTCCTAGTTTCCTTATCACACTGTATTTCTGTTTCTGTGATTACAGTATCAGCGTAAGCTGGTATAAGTAGCTGTCTCCTTCCCACAGAGCGGGGCCACCTTCATGGCTGCTGCTGGCTAAGCAGTTCTTTGACTTGGGATGAATGAGGAGCAATGGCAGGGGACATTTGTTTATGGAGGCCAATGCCTGCTTCATAGCTTCACAGCTCCAGCCAGCTGCCCTTGCTTACCAGGGACAGCCCCTATTTTCTGTCCCTGGGAAATCACTGCCGATATTTTGTCTCTGCTTTTTATTATGATTTCTTCTTTAAACAGTCAGACAGGTGTTATTGACTGGTTTTATCCAGACATTGAGTCCTTCCCAAGGACCTGGGATGGCTGAATCTTATTATCAATATCATTGTTGTTATTATTATTATAGATATCGTCGTAGAATATAGGCTGTTCCCAGTAAAGTTGCTTTTTGTAATTGGTGTTGAGGTGCTCTCCAAGTAGTTTTGGAATTGCCCCTAGGGTGCCAGTTACCACTGGGATTATTTTGGTCTTCTTCGACCACAGCCTTTCAATTTCAATTTGTAGATCTTTGTGTTGTTGTTGTTGTTATTTACATTTTATATCCCGCTCTTCCTCCAAGGAGCCCAGAGCGGTGTACTACATACTTAAGTTTCTCCTCACAACAACCCTGTGAAGTAGGTTAGGCTGAGAGAGAAGTGACTGGCCCAGAGTCACCCAGCAAGTCTCATGGCTGAATGGGGATTTGAACCCGGGTCTCCCCAGTCCTAGTCCAGCACTCTAGCCACTACACCACGCTGGCTCTCTTTTGCCTCTTGGGGATGCTTTGCTCCATTTTTTAGTGGCATGCCTGTAGCCGGAATGGCACACGATGCTTCCTCTTCTGCTTGGCCACCCCTATGGCATGTCTCAAGGTTAAATGTGAAAAACAATACGATAGTCTTTCAATGTGTGTTCGTCTCTCTGTGAGTTCAGGCTTTGTTCCATACTTGTGGTGGCATGTCTGGTTTTACTGTGAAGAACACCTGTTTTGCTCAAGAAAGGTCCCAGTCCAATCCATTTCCAGGTAGAGCTGAGACAGAAAGACCCCTGTCTGAAACTCTGGAAAGATGCTGCCAATCAGTGTAGACATTAACTGAATGAGAGAGACTTAACGGTCTGACTCAGTAGAAGCAGCATCATATGTTCCTGTGCATAGGTGTTTGTACTACCACTGTGGTACTGTCTGTGGGTGAGGAATAAATGCACAATATGAGATATCATTCTTCTGCTTTAAGGCATTGCAAAGTACCTTTGCACTCACTGGCACTCCTAGTCCCTTATCTTCTTCTAACAGTGGTTTGCCAAATATTGTACATGTACACTTTACCTTTATTTTCCAAAAGTAACAGCTTAAGGGCCACGCAAACTTCACCCCAGGAGATATAGAACTGGTGCACACCCATATTTCAACGATAGGTAAAGCTATAGAAGCAATTCCAGAGGTTGCCTTATGTATCTGCAGAAAGCCAGCAGGCTCTGCCTCATCCATTAGATGGCTCTGTTGCATTTCTCTCTCTGAGTTGTCAACCTGTTTCCCACATTGAAACACAACTGTTACTTTGATCTGCAGTCCATTTCTAAATATAGCCGCACAAGTAAGCACGGAGTTTTCATAACACCCCTCACAGACAGAATGTCATATGTGGAATTGGGACATTATTCTCGTTTTGTTATTAACTGTAGCGTGACTATATCCCTGGCTACAATGCACGGGCTACAGCTTACTTTGTAGGCTAGTTGCCTTTCTTTTTAAACTTAATTGTATTTACTAATTCAAGATGGCTTAGAATTGCCCAGCAAAATAAAAGGCACTATTCAGTCAAACTGAAGCACTGATAAAGCCCACTGATTTCAATGGAGGAGAGTTAAGTACATGTTAAGGATGTGTCAATGGAGTTAGGTACATTAACTCTCCTTCTAGAGCACTTACTTGATGTTCTCATTGAAATCAGTGGGCTTTAAAAATGCTTCAGTGCTTTCACTGGATGGTGCCCGCCCCAGACTAGTAACCTCTACCACCACCCCTGCCAACACCCCAAGACTAGACTACTCGCATCTCTGATAGCATTGTGAGCCCTTTGGGGACAGGGAGCCATCGTATTTATTTGTTATTTCTCTGTGTAAACCGCCCTGAGCCATTTTTGGAAGGGAAAACATCGAATAAAAAATAGAAAAAATAGAAATCAAATCAAATCAGTAACTAAGTAAGTAAGTAAGTAAGTAAGTAAGTCATTTAATGGTACTAGAGAAAGACATGCTGTTCTGGTAGCTCCAGGTCTTAACACTCACATCAATTAGAGGATGAATACAACTGAAGGAAGCCCAGGTGGGTGTGTGGCTGGGGGAGTCAGTCATGTGACTTGCCTCTGGTGGGGGGGCCCAAGGCAGTGGGGCCCCAGACAACTGTCTCTCCTTGCCCTGTTATTGTTATGCCCCTGTTTAGCAGGGGGAGAGCAACTGGCCCTATCCAACCCTAGCACAGCATCCCTCCAGTGGCTGCTGCTGGTGTCTATCTTGCGTTTCTTTTTAGATTGTGAGCCCTTTGGGGACAGGGAGACATCTTATTTATATTATTTATTTTTCTCTGTAAACTGCTTTGAGAACTTTTGGTTAAAGAGTGGTATATAAGTATCCGTAGCAGCAGCAGCATTATGATCTCACCCATTCTTTGCACCTTATTCCCCCTTCCTTCTTTTATTTTCCTATCCTCCCTCTCTGTGTCTTAAGTTCTCTATTCAATCTCATATTCCCTTCCCTCTGTTATGTTTTTCCTTCTCTTTTCCAATTTTCAGAAAACGTTGGGGAGGTGCTCACAGATTGGAGATGACGGGGCTGCAATGGTTTCTTCTGCAGTTGGAGAAAAAGCAGCCTCACTCCCATTTCAGCAGAGGGAGTTCCAAGTAAACCTTTCCCCAATTCCCAGCTTGAAAAGCAACAAACGCTTGGTAGACTCTTTTCTTTAGTGTCTTAAGCCAGTATATACATCACAAGACAGGCAAGTGGGAGTGAGGAGCTGAATGTGCATTATGAGGAGATAATTCAAACAGAGCCTCTGTTGAGGAGGGAGGACATTAAAAGGCTCCTTCCTGGTGTGTCAGAATGAGCTGTTGCGGTCCAGAATAAGAGGAAGGCCTGGCCAAGGCTTCTGTTATTGCTCATGTGGGGAAACATCTCTTTATTTAGCAGGGGGAGAGTAACTGGCCCTATCCCACCCCAGCACAGTACCTCCAGTGACTGTTGCTGGTATCTATCTGATGTTGCTTTTTAGTTTGTGAGCCCTTTAGGGACAGGGAGCCATCTTATTTATTTATTATTTCTCTGTGTAAACCACCCTGAGCCATTTTTGGAAGGGCGGTATAGAAATTGAATTATTATTATTATTATTAATAATAATAATAATAATAATTGAAAAAGTTGAAGAAAATGAAGATGCAAAAATATTATGGGACTTCCAACTACAAACAGACAAACATCTGCCACACAATACACCAGATATCACTGTAGTCGAGAAGAAAGAAAAACAAGTTAAAATAATCGACATAGCGATACCAGGGGATAGCAGAATAGAAGAAAAAGAAATAGAAAAAATCACCAAATACAAAGATCTACAAATGGAAATTGAAAGGCTGTGGCAGAAAAAGACCCAAATAATCCCAGTGGTAATTGGTGCCCTGGGTGCAGTTCCAAAAGACCTTGAAGAGCACCTCAACACCATAGGGGCCACAGAAATCACCAATTACAAAAAGTAACTTTACTGGGAACAGCCTATATTCTATGATGATATCTATGATAATAACAGCAACAACATTGACAATAAAATTCAGCCATCCCAGGTCCTTGGGAAGGACTCGCTGTCTGGATAAAACAAACCAGTCAATAACTCCTGTATGACTGTGTAAACAAGAAATAATAATAATAAGAAGTTTAGGAGCCCTTTCCCCCAGTCTTGGCTCACACAGAGAAAGTGTGGGGAGGACCTGGGAGGAGGGCTTATCCTGGGAGCCAGATGAGAAGCCTCACCCCCGCAACTGCCTGTCCCTGTTCTGATGCATGCTACATTTTATGCAACTAGACACAATCAACAGATAGGGTGGGGTGTGTAGAACCTGTGAATTCTGCTTGATGGCCAACTGTGCGTAATTAATAAGAGATCACCCAAATGTTGAATGAATGATTCAGAAGTAATTATACATTAATTTGGGTTTAGTGCTTCCATTTGTTTGCATCAGACAATATATTAGGCAAGAGTGTTTTATGAGTAATGATGAAAACACAAAGATCTATCCACCAACCGAAACTATGACCAAAGTTAAACACACTAACAAGTACATTTTAACACTTACATTTTAGGAAAACACCAACACGCAGACATTTAAACAGAAAGACCATTGGCAAATATAGCTTCCTGGAAACCTGCTGCCAAAAATTTGGGTGTGTGTTCACACACACCCAAATTAATCTATACAGATTAATCTATACATTCCACTCCAGTCTTCCCTAGCCCACGTCATCTTGCTTTCAAAGTCTATAGCCTGCATCCTCTACTTTTGCCAATAGCACTAATCTCCTGAGGCCTTGGTACAATACTGAAGAAGCCCAGGCCCATGGGCTTTTATCCTTGCTTAATCTCTGATGAATGTATTCTTGCTTATCGGCCATACCTCTGTCTCATACCTGCTCCAGATGGGTCAGTTGACCAAACATTGATGCTAACTTAACATGGCAATCAAAATAATAAAGGGCGTGTGTGCCTGCTTTATGAGGAAAAGCTAAACAATTGGGGAGAATAGGCAGCTAAAGGAAGGGCATGATGGAGGCTTATGTATGATCTGAAGAAGGGGGACAGATATACATCTCCCCGCTTCTCACATATGACTACAGAATTTGGGAGTACTCGGTGAAATGGACGGACAGTAAATGAAGGATAGACAACATAAAGCCCTGTTTTGTATTATGCACAATTAATTTATGGAGTTCATTGCCACAAGATGTGATGGCTCCTGGCCTAAAGAGTTTGAGAAATGGATTAGGCAGATTCATGGAGGATAGGCCTGTCAGCAGCTACAAATAATGAGGGAGGCTGTTGCCCTTGTGCCCTACTTGTGGGCTTCCCAGAATCATCTGGTTGCTCACTGAGGGATACTGGACTAGATGGACCTGCAGTCTGATCCACCAGAGCTCTGCTGATGTTTTTCTAAGACCTGCAAGTGGAGCCGTGGTGAATGGGAAGGGTGCCCTAATCGCCTATATTTTCAAATGCTGATTGATTGGTATGTAACTTTAAGCTTACGGCAGCTGAAGCCTTTCACTTTATGCTCATGTTTTTCTCGCGCACAGGGAAAGTGAACAAAATCACCTATGATGAGAGTATAATATAAATTGATCAATGTGGACGCCAACTCTCCAGCTTTTCTTTTGATTAACAAATAGTTGAACTGGTCCCTGGTGAACTAGGTTGATCCAGCCTGCGTTTTAGATCCATTCTGGATTCGATTCACTAGGTTCAGATCATATCTGTCTGATTTGCTGGTTGTACTTTTGCTTTGTATACATTGCCAGCATAATGGCATTAATGTTCACACAGTTTGTTCTTTGGTATGAAAGCCCCTCTTTTAGAGGGGCTAAATTTTTTGTTTTTGGCACATTTCCTACCTTCTCTTGAAGTATAGTGTCTTATGTCAGAATGATTGCTTTTCATTTAAGTAGTAACTGCTCCTCTATTTATACAACATTTCCCACAGTGTTCAATGTTCCTAATTTGCATTGCAGTATCTCAGATTATTGTGAGAGTGCTTTTAAATTTAAAGGTATGCAATGACAATTTCTTTTAACCCTTTTTTGTCCAGTTCACTTTGCAGATATAGTTAGATCTTTGCATTTAGCAGGAAAAACCGAGGAGCTGCAACTGCTACTTTGCACGGAGAAGCTGCTGCATTCGTTGCCATGACCAAGGCCTCCAATGACTGAATTCTACAAATAACATATGTGACATAATACAGCCAATAAGATTGTGCTGGGAACATTGTGATATTATCATTATGCACCTCAATGATATTATGTGCTGATACATAACATAGATCCGTCTCTGATTTCACTGTTGGATCATATACACTATTTTCAAACAAATATGCCTTCAGTATTAAACTTTTGCAGAGAAAGCAGAAAACAGGACTCAGTTTTTGAAATACATAGACAGGCAAGCAGTTTCAGCAAAACCCTAATGGATACATCATAAGGAAAACATTCTAGTACTGCCATAGTAAGTAGCTCAAAGATGATAATTTGACTGTATGTCATTTTCTCTGTGTCAGCTAAACTACTGCAAGCTATTTACAGGCATATTTGCATGTGGAAATACATGAATCTAACATCTCCATATACTTGTGTGTGTGTGTGTGTGTGTGTGTGTGTGTGTGTGTGTGCACGTGTGCACATGAAGTTGTGTATATACTGACAGATAGATATAGATATTTGTATTACAGTTGTGTAATTGAAGCAGCTATGGAAAACCATTATATATATATTCTATTCTGTAGCTCAGGGTGAATAATATTTATGTGTAAAGTGAGAATACCAGAATAATGGAATTACCTTTTAGCTGAAGCAAGCTTGTTTTTTCCTCCAATCGTTTACATATGTTTGAAATTCTCAGAACCAGGGTCTTGCATGCTGATGCTCCCATCTTTCACTTCGCACAGACTGAAGTAATAGGCATTTTTACTGTTAACCAACTCATACGCTGACTAGATCTCCAGGCAATGGGGGAATATCTTAACTCTTTTCAAGGACTCATTTGTTGTGCTGAAAAAGCACGTATAAATTCTCCCAAGAAATTGGCTATAATTGGCTATTATGGCACACTTAGGAATAACTACAAAGCGAGAAGGTTATAAGAACGTAAGAACAGCCCTGCTGGATCAGGCCCAAGGTCTATCTAGTCCAGCATCCTCTTTCACACAGTGACCCACCAGATGCCTCTGGGAAGCCCACAAGCAGGAGGTGAGGGCATGCCCTCTCTCCTGCTCTTGCTCCCCTGCAACTGGTATTTAGAGGTATCCTGCCTCTGAGGCTGGAGGTAGCCTATAGCCACCAGACTAGTAGCCATTGATAGACTTGTCCTTCATGAATTTGTCTAAGCCCCTTTTAAAGTCATCCAAGCTAATGGCAATCACCACATCCCCTGGCAGAGAATTCCTTAGATTAACTATGATTTAGATTAATGTGCTGTTTGAAAAAAGTACTTCCTTTTGTCAGTTCTAAATTTCCCAACATTCAGTTTCATGTCTCCCCGTAGTCACCTCTTTTCCAAAGTAAAGAGCCCCAGACACTGTAGTCTTGGCTCATAAGGAAGGTGCTCCAGGCCCCTGATCATCTTCGTTGCCCTCTTCTGCACCTTTTCCAGTTCTACAATATCCTTCTTAAGATACGGTGACCAGAATTGTACGCAGGACTCCAAATGTGCTCACACAATAGATGCGTATAAGGGCATTAGAATACTAGCATTCTTATTTTCAACCCCCTTCCTAATGATCCCTAGCATGGAATTTGCCTTTCTCACCACTGCCGCGTATTGAGTTGACACTTTCAACAAACTGTCCACCACGACCCCAGATCTCTCTCCTAGTCAGTTACTGATAGCTCAGCTCCCATCAGTGTATATGTGAAGTTAGTGTTTTTTGCCCCAATATGCATCACTTTACACTTTATTACATTGAACTGCATTTGCCATTTTGCCGTCCACTCCCTCAATTTGGAGAGATACTTTTGGAGCTCCTCACAATCTGTTTTGGATTTCACTACCCTAAATAGTTTAGTGTCATTTGCAAATTTGGCCACTTCACTGCTTACCCCAACTTCTAGATCATTTATGAACAAGTTTATAGAGCACTAACCCCAGTATAGATCCCTGGGGGACCCTGCTTCTTACTTCCCTCCATTGTTAAAACTGTCCATTTATACCTACCCTCTGTTTCCTGTCCTTCAACCAGTTACCGACCCACACATGAACCTGGCCCCTTATTCCATGACTGCTAAACTTACTCAAGAGCATTTGGTGAGGAACTTTGTCAAAAGCTTTTTGCAAGTCCAAGTTCAATGTCAACCAAATCACCTTTATACACATGCCTGTTGACACTCTCAAAGAACTTCAAATGGTTAGTGAGGCAAGACGTTCCTTTGCAGAAGCCATGCTGGTTCTCCTTCAGCAAGGCCCATTCTTCTATGTGTTTAACAATTTTGTCCTTAAGTATGCTTTCCATCGATTTACCCAGCACAGAAGTTAAGCTAACCGGCCTGTAATTTCCCGGATCAGCCCTGGATCCCTTTTTAAAAATTGTAGTTACATTAGCTGCTTTCCAGTTCTCTGGTACAGAGCCTGACTGTAGGGACAAGTTACATATTTTTGCTAGTAGATCAGCAATTTCACATTTGAGTTCCTTCAGAACTCTTGGGTGGATGCCATCTGGTCCTGGAGATTTGTTAATTGTTAGTTTTTCAAGACAATTTAGAACATCTTCTCTTGTCATCTCAAATTGGCCCAGTTCTTCAGTCCTCAAGAGGGTACCCTCTCAGTTCTGGAGAGGGTATATAGTCAGTGTCTTCCGCAGTGAAGACAGATGCAAATAACTCATTCAGCTTCTCTGGAATTTCCTTATCTTCTGTAATAATCCCTTTCACGCCTTCATCATCTAAGGTTTCGACCACCTCCCTGGCAGATTTTCTGCTGCTGATATATTTAAAGAAGTTTTTGTTATTCCCCTTGACTCTTCTAGCTATATGCTCCCCAAACTCTCTTTTTGCATCCTTTATTGTCTCCTTGCATTTCTTTTGCCTGAATTTATGTTCCTTCCTGTTCTCTTCATTTGGGCAGAACTTCCATTTTCTGAAGGAAGTCTTCTTCCCATTTATAGCTCCCCTGACTTGACTTGTTAGCCACACTGGCGTCCTCCTAAACTTGGTGGTACCTTTCCTCCTTCTTGGTATACATTCCAACTGAGCTTCTATGATTGTGGATTTAAATAAGTTCCATGCTTTCTGGAGTGATTTGACCCTCCTGACTTTCCATTTCAGCTTCCTTTTTACCAGTCCCTGCATTTTTGAGAAATCTTCTCTTCTGAAATCCAACGCATCAGTGTTGCACTTCCTTGGCAATGCTCTACTGACATATAAGCTGAATTGGATCACACTATGGTCACTGTTCCCCAATGGTTCTGCAACTCTGACATCTCGCTCCAGATCCTGGGCACCACTCAGGATTAAGTCCAAGGTCACCATCTCTTTGGTTGGTTCCATGACTAACTGTTCTAAGGCACAGTCATTTAGCATGTCTAGAAATTTGGCCTCTTTTTCACTACCTGAATATGAATTTACCCAGTCTATGTGTTGGTAATTGAAGTCACCCATTATTACCACTCTGTCTCTCTTTGATTTTATTTATTTATTTAACATATTTTTATACTGCCCAAAACTGATGTCTCTGGGTGGTTTACAACAAGATAAAAACAAAGGTAAAACATTAGTTAAAAACAAAAACAAGAAATTTAAAACACAATATAAATTTTTGTTAAAACAATATTCTAAAAACAACATTAAAACTATCAAAACAATATTAGTTAAATGCCTCTCTTATTTGCTTCTCCAACTCCAGGTCACTCTCAGTGTTTTGATCTGGAGGGCACTAGCATGTCCCCAATAACACATTTCCTTTCAGTCCTCGGATTGTCACTCTTAATGACTCTGTGGTGGACTCTGGTCCTCCTAGATTTTCTAGTTTGTTGGATTCTATACCATCTTTAATATACAGTACTACTCCACCCCTGATCTTCCTCTCTCTGTCCTTTCTGTAGAGTTTATATCCAGGAATAATGGTGTCCCACTGGTTTTTACTGTTCCACCAGGTTTTTGATATGCCCATTATATCTATGTTTTCAGTAGTGACCAAGCACTTCAGCTCTCCCATCTTCTCACGGAGTTCGCTCGGAGGCTTCTGACATTGGTATATAGACACCTATATACTGATTCTCTTACCTGGCGTTGGCATGTGGTATCTCCTTTAACTTCAATTGGCCGTTTAGACCAGCTGTCATATGTTTCCTTCTTATCTACTCCTGATTCCACTCCGTCCCCTTCTGGTTTATCCTCCTGCCTGTGGGCTTCCAGCGGTATCTGGTGGGCCACTGTGCGAAACAGGATGCTGGACTAGATGGGACCTTGGGCCTGATCCAGCAGGGCTGTTCTTATGTTCTTATCCAAAACGTTTGCACCATCGCACCTTAGGGGATTTTGCTTGCCGAACCGGTTCCTGTTGGCGATCACCAGGTGTCATTTTAAAAGCTGCTCTGCAACCTTTTTGATTTTAAGCGCCAGCAGTCTGGTTCCATCTTGGTTCAAGTGGAGCCCATCCTTTTTGTACAGGCCTTGCTTTTCCCAAAATGTATCCCAGTGTCTAACAAATCTAAACCCCTCCTCCCGGCACCACCATCTCATCTATGCATTGAGACCCCTCAGCTCTGTCTATCTCGCTCTCTCGTTCTTATGTTCTTAAGAAGGGCATGCACACCCTTCTAACTCACTGGGTAAAAAACCTGGTTGAAGAGTGCTGGCATCAGGACTGATCCCAGCACTCCACATGACCAGCCCTACCTGGGTAAGGCTGTGCAAGCCTGGGTAGGGCTGGTCATGCGAATGGCCTTATTATCTTGAAATATCTGCCACAACCCTTTAAGGTGGATCAGTGTACTGATACTGCACCCATACTGCAGAGCATGACTTGCTAAATGCCCCTAATGACTCCATGGTTGAGACAAAATTAGAAATGTCGGCTGATTCATAGTTTAGTCTCTTAGCCATTATCCTACATATTCATCACCTTTAAGAGACTGGTTAACTTATCATCACCCCTGCACAGAGCAAACATCGTCTCCACCCCCAAAACCTTCATATTTGGCACTGTGTCTGAAAAGAGAGCCTATATATGTGCAGCTGTATATGAGTAAGTATCTATCTATCTATGAGTATCTATGAGAGCCAGCGTGGTGTAGTGGTTAGAGTGCTGGACTAGGACCGGGGAGACCCGAGTTCAAGTCCCCATTCAGCCATGATACTAGCTGGGTGACTCTGGGCCAGTCGCTTCTCTCTCAGCCTAGACTACTTCACAGGGTTGTTGTGAAAGAGAAACTTAAGTATGTAGTACACTGCTCTGGGCTCCTTGGAGGAAGAGCGGGATATAAATATAATAATAACAACAACAACAACAACAACAACAACTCCTTTCTGATGTTTTGCTCAGGGCTCAGAGCTTAGGGTGGGGCTGTTCTGTGCTCCCATGTTGGGGTTGTAGTTGGCAAGTACAGTCCTACTTCTCCCACCAAGTGTTGGGTATATGGATGCATTGGCAGGGAGGACTTATGAACAGGCCTCTGGTTGGAATGAAATATCAGGACCGGTGTGGTTTCTAACAGGGATTCCCAGATGTTGTTGCCTACAACACCCAGAATCTCTAGCTGCAGTGGTTTTTGCTTGGGGATTCTGGGAGTTGTAGTCAACAACATCTCGGAATCCCTGTTAGAGGGAACATTGGTCAGGAGCCTTTTATAATTTTCAGCTGTGTGCAATTCAGGGACAGGGTGCGTGGAGTACTGTGTGGTTGATCTGGAGAAGGAACTTCAAGTAGATGCAAGTATCCGCTAAGGTAGTCTCAAACACCAAATAATATGTGCTATATCATCAATGCTCTTCCTAAACAACCCTATAACTATTAGTTTGTACTTGAGAGTTAGTTCCCAAGTACAAATGTTTCATGTGAGGCAGTCCTCATACCATTACAAGAACAGCTAAATGGCTTCATACTTATTCCTAGCCACCGAATGCCTGTCTGAATAAAAATCAAGGTAGCATGTAACTAATGAATTTGAGAGCCCCCAAGCAAACTTTGAAAATGAATCTAGCAATCCCCAAATCAGGCATAAAATGTACTGAAGTTGAAGCATGTTTGAAACGTTTGCTTCGGTCCTACAGAAGTCCTAATAACAACACAATCAATCATTAAAGCAATGCATTGTCTGCTAATACTCTGTAACAGCAAGCTTTGCTATAAAGGATTTGCTGTGCTAGAAGTCACCTCTGGAAAGAGGTTATTGCTTATCTCTGTCTCTCTCTTTAGGCAAGTGCCAATTTTGCTGGCACTTAAGACATGCTGACAAAAGAAGTTTATTCGCTGGGCACCCATACTATCCATTGCCATTGATTCAATGAGATGATAGACATTTCAAGGGCAGATTTGTCCCACACATGACACAGAGAAACTGGCTTGTCAAAGCAGAGCTGGGGGCTTAGAGGAGTTAGCACTGTTTTTAGCTTGAGGGTCTCCGTTTCCTTGAAAATCTGCCTCTCACCTGCACTCCTCTTATGGGTGAGAGGAGAGTCTACAAGTGGGAAGATTACTCTTCTTATGATGAAACAGATGACCACTTTCTAAAAGGTGTGGTCTCCCTTGTTTTTCCTCAGACAAGGTATAAATTAGAGAAATTTGAGCTAAATTAGAGTAACCACCCCTGCCACAAAATCACTTAGCAGCTAAGGGCCAGTTTACACAAGACAGTTTTTATTTGTTTATGTATTTATTTTTGTATTTATTTTATGTATTAAGTTAATTAATTTAATTAATTGATTCTGATGAGCACCCATGGTCTTCCTTTAACAGGAAGTCTATGAAGAAACCTAATGTATGAACCAGTGGATCACATGCAGTGGTCTAGTTCAGACAACCAAACAAACCACAGACTTGTTCTTAAAATCACCTGAGCCGGTGTGCTCCCGCCTCCCTCTCCTCTTACCTCATGACCTCTGGTGTGGAGCTGTAATGTAGCAATTATGATTGATTAAACCACAGCTCCATGGTTTGTCAGAACCCGAGCCCGCGGTTTAACTGTGGTTTACAAATCAGCTTAAACCAGGATGTCAAACCTGAGTTGAATCTTGGTTTCAAATCCTCAGGGGTGCAGAAAGAGTAGGGTTGCCAAGTCCTGATGGTGAAAAAAGTTGACATCCATCACCGAAAAAGTGGAAATAGAGGATGCTTTTCACCAAAAAAGTATCCAAGAAGTCTCCACTATGTATAAAATTTGCATATGTTTATTGGTATTAATCATGCATATTTTGATAAAGGTTGGATGAATTGAGAATCAGTGCAGCTCATCACTGTGAAGCTGATGACCAGGTGAGCTTTATGTCTGCTCAGTCTGCTGTCTCAGTGCAGAGTTCTCAAGGCCCCTGCGTCTTAACCGAAAATCCACCCCCTTGTGAGGCTTACCGCCATGCACACAGTCCTCTGTCATCCTCCCCGACAGGTCACCCAGCCTGCGTTCCCCAGCTGGGGCAGCAGCTTCAGCCCTTGGCTGGAGGCAGGGCAGCCAGCTAGTGACCGAGCCAGCCTCTTTGCCAGCTGGCGCAGCAGTTTATGCACGACCGTCTCCCACTTGCTTGCTGTTCTCTACAATGATCAACATTTATATACTGCTTTTCAACAGAAGGGCTCACAGTGGTTTTCAAAGAAAAATAAATAATATGATGCTCCCCTGTTCAGGGGCTCACAATTTAAAATGAAATGCAAGGTAGCATCAGCATCAGCCACTGAAGGAATGCTGTGCTGGGGTTGGATAGGGCCAGTTGCTCTCCCCATGATAAATACTGTAGAAGAGATCCACCACTTTGAAAGGTGCCTTTTAACTCAGCAGGAGTAGCTGCTAATTGAGCAAACTGCTAAATTCTCACTGTCACCACATGAAAGGCAGCTGCCGGGCCCACCTCTCCATGCTCCTGTGTCACTGCAACCTGCCACTGAAGCAGAACCTCCCCTCTGGCTTCCCCATTGGATGGATCGTCAGTAGGAAGGGGAAAGAGAGAGAAGGGAAGCTGTTCATGGGGGACCAAAGTTTTCTGAGCGAACAAGATGTTCCGGCTGCTCCCCAATACTTAGGATATCATAACACATGCCCCCCCCAAAAGTTATTTGGTCCCCAAAATAGTCTCTACAGAGGGAAAGCTTTTTGGGGGGGAGAAAGACAATTTGGGGTTTTTGGGGTGGGTAGGTAGAAAAGCACTTTGTGGGTGGGGGGAGGACTCCTCAAATGTTTATGGGGGATCTGCACTCCTCCACATAGGCACATAGGAAGCTGCCATATACTGAGTCAGACCATTGGTCAATCTAGCTCAGTATTGTCTTCACAGACTGGCAGCGGCTTCTCTAAGGTTGCAGGCAGGAATCTCTCTCAGCCCTATCTTGGAGAAGCCAGGGAGGGAACATGGAATCAGAGCTGCTCCGTCCCCTGAGGGGAATATCTTGCAGTGCTCACACATCAAATCTCCCATTCATATGTGACCAGGGCAGACCCTGCTTAGCAGAGGTCTGCTAAGGGGACAAGTCATGCTTGCTGCCACAAGACCAGCTCTCCTCCTGTGGTTCGTAGGCCACGGTTATACAACAGTCCTAGGTTCAAACAAGCTGCAGAGCTGTGGTTTAATAAATGACAATTCCCCTGGTGAGCAAGCAGAAGAAGTAAGAGGAGGGGGAAGGGAGGGAGCAAACATGTCATCCTTTATTCCCCTTCAGATCCCTTAGATGCCATCCCATCCCACCAGGCTCTATCCCTGACTTACCTGTAGAAGGCACCACCCCTTAGCTTCCAGGCTCTGTCCCCTAAGTCTCAGGATCTGAGCACCCTGGCAATCCCAGACACCGAAGAGGAAGTAATCCATCAGTTGCAGTTATATGAACTAATTGTGAAGTCCGACAGCTGAGGGCAGGGCCAGGACAAGCACCCCCTCACTGGTGCCTGAGGCAGGGCAGTGCAATACCCCTTGCCTCCAACTCTTACACTTCAGCCCACACCTCTACTTTCTCCTCCACACTTTCCTTTGCCTTTTGGAAATGTGGGAATGGGAGGAGCAACAGCAGCAGCTGATGCACCAGGGGTGGAGGCAATGAGCCAGCAGATGTGGGGTACACATGAGATGCCCCCTGCCAACCCACTGCTTGAGGCAGCTGCCTCACCATGCCTCATAAGCAGGCTGGTCCTGCTTGTGGGATGTCATATCATATGTCCTAGAACGGGATGTGAATTTACCACATCAGCTTTTGACCTGAGTCTATGTTCCTGTTGTTCCTGGTGTCATTCTTGAAGGAGTCTCAACTTAGGGCAAACTACACATTATATTAAGCATGTGCTTAATATGGAATTTTTTCTTAACTAAATTGCAGCTGCCTAACCCCTCCCTCATGGATTGGGACCATGGTGTGCGGGAAGGGAGGCTTAAACTCTGCCCTCACCATTGTCCTGATCCAGATTGCTGCCTCAATGGTTGTGATTTGCCTCTGGATGGATGCTTCCACTGCTGCCAAAAATGAATCTAAGCTCATGGACGTTGTGGTTGGAGCTGAAATGAATTGAGAATCAAAGGCCTCTCGGTGTGCGTGGAGACCATTTGACCTCTGTGCATGTGCACTGGCCATTTGTGTGACCCGGGTCATGCAAATGGCCAGTGAGCATGCATGGAAGTAAAACAAATGGCTTCCATGCCCGAACCAGCACAAATTGGGCACAAATTGGGCCCTGGACACTAGGGGGAGGCCGGTGGGGGTCGGGGGAGCCACTGCCACCCTCCCAGTGGCCACTGTGAGTAACAATTGTAAACACTTTTTAATGTGCAGTATGTGCTTCAAAATGAGCAGGGGGCCCAGTTCTGGGAGATCAATACTGATCCAGTCTGGATTCGAACTGAACTGGGAAAACCGGTTTTGTGCACAACCCTACAGACCATAAGTCTGGCCAGGTTTAATTTATAAAAGAATACAAGGAGGTATAGTAACATCAAAGAATGATACGAAACCCTGCCATAGAATAGAGGTAGAGGTGCTTTCAAGGGCTATACTGGGTAGGACAAATAATTTGGGATCAAATTGCAGAAAAACACACACATTTAACCTGAATGTCATGAAAAGCTGTTATGTTAACAACAGCTTTTCATTGCTAAGAACAATGAACATTGTTAAGAACATTGTTCTAATGTTAAGAACAATGGGGCAACTGAATTAATTACTCAGGGAGGTGATGTGATCTCTCCTCCTCAAAAATTCTTTCAGGAATGGTTTTGATCCAGGGAATCCTGTCATTGCAGAGGTTGGCGTAAATGACCCATGCGGTCCTTTCTAACTCTGTGGTTCTCAAACTGCAATTTTAGCTTAAATTGTACAAGTAGCCCTTCTGAGGATTAATCTGTTTCCTTGCTTGACCTTGGTTGACTAGATTAAATGTGAATATACAGCATGAAAAGTCTGAAGGTTGTGGAAAGAGCTTGGTTTGCTTTGGGGGAATTCCAGATTGTTAATGTTTTTGCCAAAAAGAAGGGGAGCCTACTCGAACAGAAAAAAATAAATAGATAAAGCTAAATTAGATATCTATTAAAAACAAATTAGTGGTGACTGAAAATCAAATTAAGTCATAGATAATCAATCTAATTGTAAAGCTCTCTGGTGAGCATTAAAGTCTAATTTTTCTTGTGTTTGATGAGGGGACCTATTAATTAAAAATATTTATATAAGGTAAAGTCTTGACATAAGTACTTGGAGTACTCATTCTGAAAGAAACCAATACCTATTAATCAGCCAGTCTCGCAAAAGTTGACCTGATTTTACAATGAAGGCAACTTGTTGGTTCAATAAATCTCATTTAGAGCTCTCTTTCTCATTAAATATCCTTTTAGAGCTAGTGCTAAAAAGCAAAGTGCTAACTTTTTAGTCGATGAGGGAAGGAGTGTCTCTTCTCCCCACAACCGCACAATTAGTTGGAAGCTGGCATTCACTACCCCATTGCCAGCCTTCTTTTCTTTTGTTTTAAATTTCTCCTAAACTGGTAAATATATTAGCAGTGTAATCAGATGATAATATAGAGAGTAAGAAAGAATGTGGAGGAGGGGACACCCCCCAAAGCATGCCCAGAAATGAATACAAAGGGACGATATCTCTTAGACTTACAGTCCCGCTATCTCTTAGCGGATGGGCCTTCTCCGCTGCTGCCCCGAGGCTTTGGAATGCGCTCCCTAGTGAAATAAGAGCCTCCCCATCTCTGACGGCTTTTAAAAAGTCTTTAAAAACACATTTCTTCACCCAGGCTTTTAATTAATGTTGTTTTAATGGTTTTAATGCTGTTTTAAAATATTATTAAAATTTTTCTAAATTGTAATGTGTGTGTCCGCCCGGCATTTTTGTCTTAATGAATGTTTTACTTTGTTTTTATTCTGTTGTAAACCACCCAGAGACGTAGGTTTTGGGTGGTATAGAAATGTTTTGATAGATAGATAGATAGATAGATAGATAGATAGATAGATAGATAGATAAAAATAGACTGCTCCCTTATGTCAAAAGGACTTATAGCCATGTCTGCTCTGTCACAGATATGCCAAACTGCTTCTGGGATTATTGACATATCCTTGTCTGCTTCACAAGAGGCTGTGAAGCAGTCCATCAGATGTATAAACCTTCCTGCCAGACAGCAGGCAGCAACATAGGCTGGGGTTTTAATGCCAAGGGATTGTCGCCTCTCCTTCAACATACTGTCAAGGTTTGGCTCTGTGGTTTTCAGGCAGTGGATTGCCAGCCAGCCTCCCAAGGTCATCCTGCCCCTATTACATGTGCAGACACACATAGAGACACACAGGTCTCATAACCAGAGGCTTCTGGTTATGAGACGGAATGTACAGTAGTTTGTTTCTAAACTGAACGACCATCTCTGTAGAATGAGAGTGAGCTGTAAGGCAGACACATGTCCACCTTTCGTCTTTTTGTCACCTGTAGGCTAATAGGGATATGCATGAAAAGGATTTTGATGGGCAAAAGGTATCGCTGAAACAGTGGTCAAATTGGCTGTTTTGATGAAACAAACTCAAAATGTTTCCTGTTTTCCGGCCAGGGGGAACAATGGGGGAACTTAAAACACCCCATTGTTCCCCATGGGTAGCTCATAGAGACACCAAAGTGGGTTGGGTGGTAGGGCATGATGGTTAAGCTACCTATTACCCAACCCACAAAAGAAATGGGTAAGCGGGCTTTTTAAAACAAAATTTTAACCTTTCCTCAAAACCCCAAAAGGCTCCTATGGGGGTGTGGGGGAAAGGTTAAAACTTTGTTTAAAATCACTCGCTTGTCCATTTCTTTTGCGAGTTGGATGGTAGGTAGCAACCATCATGCCCTACCAAAAAACCCACTGTAGTGTCCCTAGGAGCTTCCCATGGGGAACAATGGGGAGTGTTTTGAGTTTCCCCATTGTTCCCTAGGGCTGGAACAAGCTGCACATACCAAGTGCACTGCACACAAGTTTTGCACTGCCATTTGCAATGCATTTTGCTATCTGGCCTCATAAAATACTGCAGAAGCACCCAGTAAAAGGGCATCTGACCCAACACACATTTCAAACACAGTTCAGAAATGACCAAAAAAGAATCACTGACCCAGAATCCACTCTCAACCAGTTCCTGCATTACAGTAATGTCATTGGTACAAGTTGTGCTCTCTCACACAATTATAACTCCTTACTTCCTAGCATTGCAAGAGCTGCCAAAGCAGCACCCTTACTTAGCAGCACCCTTACTTAGCAGCAAGCGAAGTAAATGCTCAACTAAAGCAACTTCACTCAGCCACATTTTGACTGAGTACAATGCAATGCAGGTTGCAGAGCAGGCCAGAGCAGAGTGAAGCACAAACTAGTCTCAAGGCTGGACATGGATCTCATCACAGCAATCACCAAGAAATATTCAAGCAATACCAAGAAGGTTCATTACTGCAATCACCACACACAGACACTTAGAGCTGCCACTGTCCGTTTCTCACCACAAAGCTATTTCACAAAATAAACCACAACTCAAGGAAGGCAAGCACCCCAAATTCTGCCTTTGTCCATCTGAGATCCAGCAAAACCATATACTTATAGCAGCAATAGCACAACATATTATACTTAGTGGTGAGAAAAGAAAACCACCAAATCAAACCTTCCTTGATTCCTTCCTCCTCTCCTGATGTATCCTCTTCAAGGAAGGCACACTATAAGGGCTTTCACTGCTTCCCAGTCCTTTTGAATATATTTTGAAACTCCTTCTTTTTATGTTCCCCTCCCCCCCACCAATGGGGGCACAGTTGCAACATGAAAACACTTTATTTGTATGATAACCAAGAAACAAGGAGATCACAAGCCAATTGGAAGCTGTTGCCAGAAAACCAATCAGCAAGGGAAAAAGAGGCCTCCAAAACGGTGCTCGAAACATCAAAATGTTTAGATCGAAATGTGATAGTTTTGTTCCAAACTCGAAACAGGCCCTCTATTCAAAAGGTGTTTTGTTTCAAGCTCGAAACACTCAAAACTGCTCATTTTGCGTTGGAATGTTTCAATGTCAAAACATTTTGCACATCCCTATAGGCTAATCATGACACACTTTAGGAGGGGTAATCTGTTACCCCCAAGCAAAATGTCGAGGCCTGACTCCTAATGGGGATGGGTAATCGGGCACCCTGAGAACAGCACTGACTTCCTGTTATCTTGTAGGACCTATTCAAGGAACTTCCTGTTGTCTTGTAGGACCTATTCAAGGAACCTATATGATGCCTAACCTGCTTAGGCACCACTAGAAGTCCAAACATTGTTCTGAGCTGCTCCATTATTGTTGTGAGCCACCCTGAGCAGTAGTGTACGGGGGGGGGGGATAACTAACTAACTAACTAACTAACTAACCAACCAACTAACTAACTAACTAACTAACATGCCATGGTGACCATGGATTTAATTCTGGAGCTCAGGACTGGCATGCAGCACCCCGCCAGAAGAAGCTGAGGGATTTTGTTCTTAAACTGTCAAACAAATTGGTCAGCATTTTCCCTGTTATGCAAGTAAACTGTGCTGGACTGTGCCCAGGCACAAATGAAGTCTTGGGTATGGATGAGTGCAAAGAACAGAGAACCTATGCCAAGTAAGGATGATGGAGTGTGTGTGTGTGTAAGTATTTTTGTGATGAGCTGATGGGGAAGAGGTGGAAAAAACCAGGACTGGATTCTTGGGGGAAGGAAGACTGTGTTTTTTAGTTGTGTACTTCTTCCAAAGGAGTCGGGGCAGTGTTTAATTTCTAAAAAGAGACGTTCAGGGACTCATGGGAAACTGTGGTATCTATTCTGTAAGTCCTCCTCTTTAATTTATGTGCACTGCACTGGCTCAATGGAAAGGACAAGGCACTCTTCATATGCCCAGAAACACTTAGGGTATATTCCTGCTGGATAGTAAAATAATTGCTGTCTCCCAAGCCAGCCACAATTTGTAGCTTCTTGGGCACAACATACATTAGAGTTTACCTCCTCCTTCATGTACCCATTATGATTGCTGAGATCACCATCTATGAATCATGCTCAGACAGCAAGGGAATGAAGACAGCTGTTCTTTTTAACTTCCACCACCACTTATGTAATGCACTTCCATCGCAGATCTGCCAAAGTTGAAGCACTTTCAGAAGCACTGTAAAGCCTACCTGTCTGGCCAGTTTGTGTGGCTCATTGTAAAGTCAAGAAAAAAGTGGGGAAATTTAATTGAATTAGATTCAGTCTTCTGTTTATTTATTTATCTATCTATCTATCTATTTATTTATTTAATTTGTTTACCGCCCACGACCGAAGTCTCTAGGTAGTTTACAGCATAAAACAAACCAAGAATTTAACATATAAAAACCAGATTAAAATATCCACAAAACACCAACTAACTAAAAAGCTTGGCTGAAAAGATGTGTCTTCCGCTGTTTTCTAAAAGCCAACAGCGATGGAGCAGCTCTTATCTCAGCAGGAAGTGCATTCCACAATCCTGGCGCAACTACAGAAAAGGTATGCCTTTGAGTCACCACCACCCTCCGATGAACCTCCCCTGAAGATCTTAGTAGATGGTGGGGTTCATAACGAAGAAGGTGTTCTCTTAAATACCATAGGCCCAAGCTGTTAAGGACTTTATAGGTAATAACCAGCTCTTTGTATCTTGCTCGGAAACCTATGGTAGCCAGTATAGATCTTTTAGAATTGGAGTAATATGGTCTCTTTGGGACATCCCAGAGACCAGTCTAGCAGCATCATTCTGCACCAATTGCAGCTTCTGGACTGTGTACAAAGGCAGCCCCACATCGAGTGCATTGCAGTAGTCAAGCCTGGAGGTTACCAGCATGTGCACCACTGTCTTAAGGTCACTCACCTCCAGGAAAGGGTTCAGTTGGCAAACCAGCAGAAGCTGATAGAAAGCACTCCTGGCCACCACCTCCACCTGAGGTATCAGAGAGAGGGTTGGGTCCAGAAGTACTCCCAAACTGTGAACCTTTTCCTCCTGGGGGAGTGTAACCCTTTCCAGAATAGGCAGATCTATCTCATTTCCCAAACTGTGGCTTCCTACAGTAGCACTTCTGTCTTGTTTGGATTCAGTCTTAGTTTTGTTATCCCTCTTCCAGTCCATTACTGCCTCAAGGCAGGCATTTGGGGAAGTTATGCCATTGCCTGATGAAGCTGACATGGAGAAGTAGATTTGAATGTCACCAGCATACTGATAACACCCTGCACCAAATCCCCTGATGATCTTCCCCAGGAGTTTCATGTAGATTGTAAAAAGTATTGGATAAAAAATGGAACCCTGAGGGACTCCAAGTAACACCTTTTGAAATCTGCCTGAGAGGTATGAGTGGAACCACTGCAAAGCAGTGCCCCCTATGCCCAGTCCTTGCAGGTGATCCAGAAGGATACCATCATGGTTGATGGTATCAAAAGCTGCCGAGAGATCCAAAAGGATCAGTCACACTCCCTCTGTCAATTCTCCTTTGGAGATCATCCATTAGGCTAACCAAAGCAGTCTCCACCCCATAACCTGCCCCAAACTGGTTTGTAATGGGTCTAGATAATATGTTTCATCCAAGACTGCCTGGGCATTTTCCAGATTACACGCTGCCACAGATTCGTAATGTGTCCCATAAGTGCCCCTCTGTATTGCCAGTGTTTTGACATCGCTCTTGCTGCGCTGTCAGCAAGGTGCCATTCATTTCCCCCATGCCTTGTTTTGGATTTTATTGCTGTGTTGTACCCCTACAATGTTGTCAATGCGTTGCAGGAAAGCAGCTGTATTTCCCTGTTTTTAGGAGGCTTACCCCGTTGTTTATGCGCTGTAGTGCTCTATGGTGTGGATGGTTCAAATCACAGTGCAATGTTTTGCTGATTTTTACAAACCCAATCCTCCCATTCCTGAAATCATGTTGTTGCTGATGTAAAATGATTTTTTTAAAAATAAAAAATTTCTCTCTTTTTGCACTTGGGGCAGGCAGAGGCTGAAAGAGCCAGTGGTGTGCCGGGCTGGGCTGGGCTGGGCTAGGCAGGATGAGTGCTCCATTCCCAGCTGGGGATTGGGGCTCTCGGAGTGGCAGGAAGCTCCTTCCCGGCTGGGTTGCTGAGCCAGGCCCAGTGTACACCCATCAGCAAACAGGGAAAGGGGGTGAGGAGGATGGCTGAGAGCAGCTGTAGTCACTGATCACTCCCCTCCCTCCCTCCCTCTCCCCATCGCTTGCTGCTCTGCTGCTGCACAGAGATGGAGTGCCACCCAGCCCAGCCAGCGGCCACCTTGTCATGCTGCCCAAAGTGGAGATGGATGGTAAGAAGGGCCAGCCAGAGCTGGGAAGACAGGCGGGGGTGGGGGGAGCCTAGCCCAGCCACCTCTCTCCCTCTGTACCTGGAGAGCTCGCTGCAGTCCCCACTGGGGACTTTGAGGCTGCTGGGCTTGGCCGAATTTGAAAGCGCTTCTGCTCCCCACCCCCGTCTGTGTCTTCAGATTGCTCGCCCTCACCGGAGAAGCGCTCCCCTCCCCTCCAGCTCATCCCTCCCATTATTATGGCCTCTAACACTGGATTTTAAAAATCCACCCCCGCCAGAAGCACCTGCACAAGGCTGCAATGCTGAGATACATTGTTTTGGAATGGTGCTTCCCCCTGCTGGCGGATTTGTGAAAGGCAGCCAAGAATTTTTTTCTTTTTAAAGCAAGGTTGTCACATCACCCCCGTGACTCCATTGGTCCAAATGGAGCAGGAGGAGGGAGCAGATATGCGTTTCAAGGAGAATATGGACATCCATGATCTGCCTGGGAAACACATTGCAGTGGATAGAAATACGAATGGCCACCAGTCTGCAACGAAGCACTGAAGAACCCTTTACTCTTGGTTTGAAAACATTGCATTATTCCATCGCAATTTGAAACGATTTAACAGGTTCAAATCTTGTAGTCTGGAAAACACTCTAGAGTCGAGAGGCCATCACTTTCTCAATCACATTGGCCAACCACAGGAGACTGGAGACAGGCTATAATTCCCTCAGTCTGAGGATCCAGACTTCTTTAAAAGAGGTTAGTAATTGCCTCCTATAAACAAGGAGGCATCCTATCTTCCTCCAGTGAAGCATTTATGATCTAGATAAGGCCCTTTCTAACAATCTCCCTGCTTGATAATCACAGTTTTTAGAAAGCATGTCAAATCATGGCTTTTTTCTCAGGCTTTTCTATGATTGTCTCCACTGCTGCTTCTTGGATTTTGTACTGTTTCTATGCTTGTGTTTTAATTTATTTTTTTAAAATCAGATTTGTTTTTATATTTCTTAGCTCAATATTTTAATGTGTCTTTTTTATAATCTTGTTTTTAAGTTCTATTGTGAGCCGCCTTAGGATTTTCTTAATGAAGGGCAGGGTATAAATTTAACAATCAATCAATCAATCAATCAATCAATAAGCCATGTCAGACAAGGGTCAAGAGAACAGGTGGTAGGATGCACAGTTCCAAGCAGCTTGTTCACGTCCTCAGGAGTCACAAACTGAAACTGATCCAATTTAACCACACAAGAGGAGTTACTGGATACTGCTTCTAAAGACTCTGCAGCACCAACAATGGAATCTAGGTTGGTTCAAATACAAAAGATTTTGTCCACAAAAACTCATTAAAAGCTTCACAGTAGCTAATTGATGGTTCAAAAGCCGGAGTGGAAGGGGCCTTTATAAGTTTCCTCACCACCCTCAATATTTCCATTGGACATGAATGTGTGGAGGCAATACGCACAGCAAAGAATTGTTTCTTTGCCTCATGTATTGCCAGAGCACAGGTCTTCAATTGTGCTCTGTGCTGTGATCTGTCAGATTCAAGCCGAGTCCTTCTTCACTTGTGCTCTAGTCGTCTACCTAGCCACTTCAGCTCCCATAGTTCTTCCATATACCATGGAGCTAATTTACAAGCGGATTGGAGAATATGCTTAGGAGCAATTGAGTCTATCACCCTAGTGAGCTCATTATTCCAATTTTCCACCAGGGTGTCAACAAGATCACCAGCAGAGCCAACATTAAAGCCCTCCAAGGTTTCTTGGAATCCTATCTGATCCTCCTTGGGTGGCCATCCTAATAGGCTCTTCACCCTTGCAGAGGTGACTAGTGGCTGGAAATGTTTAACTGATGTTTACTTTTGTTACCTGAACTAAGTCTTCGGCTTGAGGCAAACTTTCAGAATTACTGACAGGATCAGGGACTTGTACATTCCTAAATTCAAATCCAGCTGTTTTTCCCTGACCTGAACTCAAATGCAGATTATGTGAATCTGGCCATGATGTCAGTAACAGGTCAGCTCTTGTAATAAACAACAAATAACAAGTGGATATTAAATGCAGTCATACATGACAAACTCCATGCAGAGAACCTGGGGAACAAATTTCTATAACTGTGTTCCGAAGGGACTTGAAAAACTGAACAGCAATATCAAGCTCAAATCTATCATTGGCGGTGGCTTTACACACACACACACACACACACACACACACACACACACACACACACACACACACTTTGCCCTTTCCCTGGTAGTGCTGGCAGCAGTTTTCACTCCTGCTCCTCATCCTGCCCTGCCTTTTCAAAAGAAAGAGCCATGGAACAGAGTGGCAGGAAATGACTCAAAGACACTTCCTGCCACTGTCTCAAAAGTGCCTTCTGCCTACTGCTTTTTGAAAAGCCAACCAGAATAACATGCAGCAGGTGAGACTGGGGTGGGGACAGGCCAGCCAATGCACTGCCTCCACCAACCTGTTGCCTGAGGCAACCACCTCACCCAATCTCGTTAGTGGCTGGCTATGCTTGCTTGCCTTCCTTCCTTCCTTTTGGCTGTAGCCCACAGATGAGCTCCAGCAGCAACCTTAGGCCTCTAATCTACTAATACGGGACTAACCTTTTTTGGTCTTATATTTCAAATACCGTTTTTGATATGAAATGCAAGGTCTGCATTTTGACATTCAAATTGATGGTTTACAAATGTTGACTATTGACTCACACTATTGGAATTAAGAGATCATACCAAGGAACTCCTAGGAGACCATGATGGGTTTTGAATGCTACATTTGGTGCTGCCCTTGTTCAGATATTCCTAGTAATAGTTTTAGTGTTGAGGGAAGGGAAACTTCTTTTGCATAGAAGAATAAAAGGAGGCTGAATACCAAATACTTCATTAAGCTCATCTGTCGCTTGATGTGAAGTGAACAGTTCTCCAGAACAGAGGTTAATTTTAAAACTCTGCTGCTTCTATTGCTATCATCTCCTTTGTGCTAAATCATAGGTGCCGTTTCAATTGCTGTTGTCAGTTAAACCGATGTATGGTTGTGTTTTGCGACCTAGGGATATTGCCTATTTATAACCTGCAGTGAGGGAAAGCAACATTCATTGTGAACACTTGCCAGAAATACATGGGGAGAGTGTCAGGTAGCCTTAGCTGGCAATGAAAGCTGCATGTTGTTTAGCTCAGCATGATTGTTCACTTGTAAGGACGCCTGATGCAAAATAGCAGGGAGATTCATTGGGCAAAGAGCTGGCGGGATGGAGAGGAAGAACGAGGTTCTGCTACCCCTCCCCACTACAGTAATGGAAGGAAGGAAGGAAGGAAGGAATTCACTGCTGGATAAGATTGTCCAATACTTGGGATGCAGAATCATCAATATGCTGATGACACTCAACTCTATTTTTCATCTTTACTTAATTCTCCAGCAGCAGCACCAGCAGCAGCTGTCTCTAATGATTTACATATCAGGCAGTATAAAAATATGATAGATAGATAGATAGATAGATAGATAGATAGATAGATAGATAGATAGATAATGTTCTGGTGCAGTTTTAGGTTAGTTGAGGATGAATAAACTCCGCTTCAATCATATGGAGGTTGGTTTGTTGCTAAGTTTATGTAAATGGCTGACCCACTGTTCCATTAATTTGCTCAAGGTAGCGAACAAAATCATAAAGGAATTACATGAAATCAATACATGATAGAAAATTGAGGTTTGGTTCCTCCCTCTGCTCCTGGAAATGGATGCTGTCAAGGGGCCTCAGCAGAGATGGCAAATGGAGGGCAGTTCTTAGACCCTTCCTCTCCTATTGGCAGTTGATGTTCTTGTGCCAGCTTCAGGGATGTCAAATGGTGGGTCCGAGGTATAGTCCAGCATTCAGCGGGACACATTTTGTTCAGTGAAAAAAAGAAATTAGTGCAGTTAGAAACCAAGTTTGAGCAGCTGAGCCTATGGACTGACATCCTAAATAATAAATGTAATACATAAATAAATCCTGACAAAGGCAGCATCAGTGTGCTGGGAAGATTTATGTATTTTTAATTTTTATTTATTTATTCGATTTCTATACCGCCCTTCCCAAAATGACTCAGGGCAGTTTACACAGAGAAATAATAAATAAATAAGGTGGACCCCTGTCCTCAAAGGGCTCACAATCTAAAAAGAAACAAGATAGATACCAGCAACAGTCACTGGAGGTACTGTGCTGGGGGTGGGGAGGGCCAGTTACTCTCCCCCTGCTAAATAAAGAGAATCATCATGTTAAAAAGTGTCACTTTACCAAATCAGCAGGGGTTTACTCATGCTGCGGAGAGTTTTCTTTACTCTGCAGTATAGAGCACTCAGAGTGAGGGATGCAGGCAATTTTTGCTGCTCTCTGCTTCTCTGAAATGCCATGTGCCCTCCGAAAACAGGTCTCTGAGTGTTGTGCAGCCCTCAGGGGCATATTTTCAGAAGGCAAAGAGCATTTCTGGAAGATGCATAAAGTAGTGAAACTCTCCCCTGCCACTCCCCATCCTCTGTGTTATGGAGCTCTGGAAGCCTTCTATAGCACAGCCACATCTTCCCTGTACACTGATGCTGCAGTTTAATAAGGAAATAGGTTGTTCCTTAAGAAGAAAGAGAGAGAGAGAGAGAGCATAAAGTTGAATACTATTCACTCATATCAAATGTATATTAGAGGCTTCCCATACTTTCTCCCATTCTTTGCACCCCACTATATTATCTTGGATTGAACTAAACCGTATGAGACTGAACTCACCCTGCCTAATCTGAAAAAGCAGGATTCACAGCTGGTTGCTAGCAGAAGTGAGAATTGGGCAATGTGCCTCGAGGTCAGGATAGCAACAAGACCGAAACAGGGCGTGCCATCAGCTTAAAGGCAGACCCTTCAAAAGGTAAATCATTCATGGAGGAACCCTCCCTCTCAAACAGATAACAGTTTGAAACACTTTCCAAGCAAAGCACTGATAAGCAGTACATTTCCCAGCTTGTTGTAAGTTAATGAATTGGCTGACAATGGCCCAGGGCAGAGGCACTTGTAAACAAACTATAGGCATGTATCTTTTGCACCTGAAGACATCTCAATTCTGAGATAAGCACTCAAACACAGCCCTATTCACCACACACACACACACATTTGCATAGCTTATGCTTGCCCTTTTGTCTGGCAAGTTACACCCAAGAGTGACTAAGTTCAGGTAGCAAGGAACATCTTTGATTTGCAGGAGATCTCCCACCCTCCAGAGAGGGAGAATGGCTTGGAAACTGCCTCAGGGCATGTTTCAAGGTATAATGGCCATGGCCAAAGCACATGGTCTTGGAGTTCAGAACCCAGCATCTCCAGGAATCTGTTTGGGTCACTATCCTATGAACTTTCAGACTCGTGGGTTGTAACCCTTTGCTCCTCACTCTTCTTCATTCCTCCTTTCCCCACTTGTTACTCGTGAGCAGGCCTCTTTGTCCTACCAATGTGCAACCAACGCACCAACTTATTGGGAAGGATAGGTAGGAACATAGGAACATAGGAAGCTGCCATATACTGAATCAGACCATTGGTCCATCTAGCTCAGTTTTGGCTTCACAGACTGGCAGTTGCTTCTCCAAGGCTGCAGGCAGGAGTCTCTCTCAGCCCTCTCTGGAGATGCCAGGGAGGGAACTTGGAACTTTCTGCATGCAAGCATGCAGGTGCTCTTCCTAGAGCAGCCCCATTCCCTAAGGGGAGTACCTTACATGGCTCACATGTGGTCTCCTATTCAAATGCAACCAGGCTGGATCCTGCGTAGCAAAAGGGACAATTCATGCTTGTTACCACAAGACCAGCTCTCCTTCCATCTAACACCTTGCCCTTCTAAGCCTCCTTGCCATTTTTCTCCCTTCTCTGCTTCCCTCCCTGCTCTCCAGGTACCTTTTACTGTAAGCCTTTAGTCGGGTTCTGGTTTAGAACTTTAGCCAAAGTTATTGCATTTAAGACTCCTGTTTAGAATATTAGCCAAGATTTATTGCATATGCTTAACCAAACTCTTTTAACCTTCTGTATCCCCATTTTTACCCTTAATAAAGCTTTTAAACTATATTCCCGTTTCCTTGTTCTTTCTAATACACCAGAACATACTCAAATTGATACTGGAACCAAACTGCTTCCCAATCTGAGCTAATTTCCCCACTTTAAGCCAAAAGCATAGCTGGAGCATCTAGCCAGCGCTCTGGGGCAGTTATGGTAACATTTATTGCTGCCAACATTAGAGCAGGTCCTCACTGTAGGAGTACCACCAATGCTGATTCCAGATGCCCAGGTTGTGGCCAGGCGTGCTTTTTATGAATAACGTTTGATAAACTCATTGCAACTTTTCCTCAAAACCAAGGACCCGGCTAACTTAAATCACACCCCTGGTAACATCTCAGATAACAACTGTATGCCATACTGGGGGCTGACCGCTGACATGACTCAGAGGCTACAGCTAGTGTGAAATGCTTTTGCCCAGCTCCTCCCCAGTATAGGGAATATTGCTGAACTGACTTGACTGCACTTTAACTGTAAGACAACAGATAAGAAAGGGGAAGACGATACAAGAGGGAAGAGGCTGGATGTGAGATTGACGAGGATGAGGCTGGTGAAAGGTACATTTTAACTCACAACATAAAAATTCCCTATTGGAAGAGAGAGAATTCCTGAGAAAATGGGCTAAATCAGTTAAGAAAGTTTAGGCTTCTATTGCCCTTGTTTATTGTTCTATCTGAGAGTGCTTAAAATGAACTTACAGAGGGAAAGGAAGGGAAGTGAGGGAGCGAGAGGAGTAATATGGCTGAAGCTAGAAGTGGAACATGCAAGCTAAGCACTAGAGTAAAGGACAAAAGAAGGAGGTTGATCATGGAGAAACAGGAAGACTAGAAAAAAGGGCATTACAATATTCCAAGCTGTGAAAGGCTAGTTTTTGTTGCAGAAGAGGAATAAAAAGACCACAGTGAGTGTAGAGAGTTTAAGAAACTGACAATGATGAGCATTGGCAGTTGTCTGAATAAAAGAACAAAAATAGAGAGAATAATGCTTAAAACCCTCAAGATTACATACTGCATAAGAAGAATAGATTGCACTATACAGGAAACTGAAAAGCCAAAGTGTGCAAAAAGGCTGTAATAGGTTCTTTTCTGAGGCCTCAGTGGTTTTCTGAGATCCTACTGGGGCATGGAGAAAAAGGCTAATGCAGGATTTCTGGCCAGCCAGGAAGCAGTGAAGGCTTAAACATTCATGCTACCATTTTTCTAGTGGAGAAAATGGCAAAGGGCTATGCCAAGATTGGTCCTAGATGAATGGCAGGGTATGACATTGTTAATAAGAGAAATGTAAGATTTCCCTCCATACTTGGTTACAAGTAATGATGGGCACAGATTTGGAAATGGGGGAGTGCTATACAAACATCCTCCATTCAGAAAGCTTCAGCTGATTATGAGTGGAGCTGAGACCACACCAAATTCAGAATGGGCTCATAATGTATGTATGTATGCATGCATGCATGTATGCATGCATGTATTCATTCATTCATTCATTCATTCATCCATTTGTTCATTCATTCATTCATTCATTCATCATATTTCTATACCGCCTGATATGTACATCTCTGGGCGGTGTACAAAATTTAAAATATTTAAAAGTCACAAATTAAAATACATAGCACAATTAAGATACATGACAATAAAAACAAAAGAATAAAAGAGTTTTTACAACAAGTTTTATAGTTATTAAAATTTAATTCTAATGGAAAGCCTGCAAAAACAGGAGAGTATTGAGGTTCTTCCTGAAAACAAACAGAGAAGGAGATACTCTTATTTCAGTAGGGAGCATATTCCAAAGCCATAATGGAGCATGCCCCTGTCACTAGCCAGCCTCTTGGCTTTTTCTCCCTCTCTTTGCAATCCCAAAAACCTACCCTGGTGGGCAGGGTGGGCTCACTAGAGACAGGAGAAGCCTATATGTGGGTCTCATGCTTACCTGGAAGTGATGCCCCTGAATGCATGATTTTTTTGTTGGGGAGCATTGCATTGCAGTTTACTATGCTTCCTGATTCATAGTAATAGTCATTTTATTCGTATTTTACTTTTTCAAATGCATTACTACTTATTGGGCAAAGAGGCACCTTTTAAAGTTGTGGTTCGCTTATGCCTAGCAAGGGGAGAGCTACTGTTCCTATTAAACCCAGTGTAGCACCACTCCCATAGCTACCCAGTGGTGCAGTGGGGAAGTAACTTGCCTAGTGAGCAAGAGGTTGCCAGTTCGAATCCCCGCTGGTATGTTTCCCAGACTATGAGAAACACCTTTATCGGGCAGCAGCGATATAGGAAGATGCTGAAAGGCATCATCTCATACTGCGCGGGAGATGGCAATGGTAAACCCCTCCTGTATTCTACCAAAGACAACCACAGGGCTCTGTGGTCGCCAGGAGTCGACACCGACACCACGGCACAATCTTTACTTTAGCATCACTCCCAAAGGCTGTTGCTAGTGTCTTCTATGTTTCTTCTTCGACTGACAATCCCTTTGGGACAGAGAACCAGCTTCTCATTCCTTTTGCCATGTAAACCACTTTGACAACCTTTCTTGTTGAAAAACAGTAAATAAATATTTTAATAATAATAGTAAATTATGCTCAAAGCAGTTCACAACACAAATGACAAAAATAGCAAACAGCTATGTAGATGAATTAAAAACAATATGCACAATGTCTGCTCTTATTAGAACAATATATTGCTATCATCAATATATTGTTTTAAAAACCCATAAACAACTCCATAACATCTTAAGATAAATAATTAAAAATTTAGTATGCAGACTATCAACAAAATTTAGAGACACAGAATCAACACTTCAATATGTCAGTCGGAATATATCACATTAATACATATTGTACTGATTAAACAATCCACTTACAAATCATACAAGCTTAACACTGAAGCTAAATAAACAAGAAGCAGTTTAGGAGCAAAGATAATATACTTAATCTAGAATGAAATTTTGCCCTCAGTAGTAGCCCCTAGCCAAAATCAGGCGAGTGCTGCACAACTTTGGCCCTCTTGCAGATGTTGGACTACAACTCCCATTATCCCTGACTATTGGCTACAGTGGCTGGGGATAATGGGAGCTGTAATCCAACAACAGCTGGAGAACCAAAGTTGTGCAGCCCTGTATTAGACCATAAATGCTCCTAAATATAGGCATTTCAGGAGCTGGAAGGAACTGGGACCAGGAACCCATACCTCTGAACAAGAGAATCTTGATATTCGCGGGGGTTCCATGCAATTGTAGATATGGAAGCTGTGAATATTGAGTCATTGGGGTCTATGGGTTCGTGGGGGTTAGGTTCCTGGTTGGCTCAAATCAGCTGATTTTTGTGTGCAAGTTTAAAAAAAGCTTCTTACCATGCTCTGCTGCTCTCACTGAGTCATGCTGTGCTCCCAAATCGGCTGAAAATCGGCTGAAAATCTGCGTTTCTTCCTTTCTATTTTTAAACAAAGACGGGAGCCATTTTGTGGCTCTGTCAAAGAAAATGGTGGCCAGAAATGACCTCTGTGGTCATTTCCAGCTACTTCTGACCCTTGGATATGCAAGGTCGGCATGATTTTTTCCTCTTTCCCCACACATATGCCGTGGTCAGGTATATTTTTCCCAACCACGGATATGCATATCCGTGGATGTCAAATCTATGGCTATGCATATCCGTGGATGTCAAATCCACAGATAATGAGGCCCACCTTTATGTAACTGTCCCATTTGGTGAGCCACCATAAACACAGGTTAGAGTATCTTCCAAGGCAGTGATATGTTCTTGGGCTCTGGACTGATACCATTAGACTGTCCTAGGCAGGAAGTCTTATATTAGGCTTACTATTTGGGCTTGTTGCCAGCACTGCTGTCCTAAAGCCCCCCCCCCCCATAAGCCTCTCTGCTTATGTTTGGGACTACAGGCTTGTAGTTCCCATTCTTAACATGCTCAGGAATCTCATGGGATACCCCATTTGTTGGCATATTGGGGACATGTCACTTAGCAGGCAGTGGGACAATCACCCCCATATTCAAACAGCTGCCAAGTGAATTGCAAGGGGATTTGCCTCGCACCTTTCCCTATATTAAGGAATGTCTAGGTAGACCTGAGCTAGCCTGTGAGTTAACTTCACTTTCAAGATTGACCCTTTACTTTCCCTCCTCTACAGTTGCTTTAAACAAGCTAACGTTAATCACCTCAGCAGGAAAAGGCAGACAAGGCAGTGTGAACACAACTATCTTCCCCATCACAAAAAAGCTAAGTGGGCAATAGGAACTCAGAGGTGATCTCACCTCTGTGGAAGGATTACTACTGGGTCCTTGCAACCTAACAGATATGGTCCTTGCATGTCCATTTACATATAGGTTGTTCTTGACCATTCATGCCATTGTGTTTTACACAAGCACAGTAACCAAAGGCAATGGATCCTTCTGAGACCCACTGGAATTTCCCACCTCAGGAAGAAGGAGTGGCTGGCATTTTGCCTCAGGGCCCATTTCGGGCTATAACTGGTCCTGGGTTCTTGAACCAGTATGCTTCGTTTGGTTTTTACACTGTGGAGTTACCCACAGTATGGGTGATAGATTTGGCACCTGCCATAACACCAGGCTGTGTCTTCCTCATTGCGCCATTCATGCTTCCAGCCTCCAGATCGGCCTTCCTCACTGGCCCAATCTACCCAGCTCACCTCACTGCTACAAGAAGCTGGCTGCACAAAAACAGACAGCTTTTGGATTTACCCTTGCTGCCTAATCCCTGAGCTGCTTTTGGTTCTTCGTCGCCTGGTTCCATCTCCGAGGAAAGAGGTCCTTTGGTTGAGCCTGAGCCATGAGGGTGCAATTGCCACTAAAGGAAGGACGAGGTTGTATGATCATTGCTGCACCCCTCTGGGTTCTCCCTATCCCAGCTCTTTTCTTAAATCCAAAAACCTGTTTCTCTAAAGCCTTCTTTTTTCTAGATCTCCTCGAAGTCATTTAATTCAGAGAACAAACTAAATTGCCTCTTTGCAAGTAGCTGGTTAATCTCTGTAAAGTATTTTTAGAAGTAGTATTGCTTTAACCAACTCTCTTATTCTGCTGTAGCCCTGTATCCCAAATAAAATCTTACTTTATTCTGAATTTCAACCTCTCTGTCAGTTGATTTCCCCGGGACCAGAACTTTGCACAAAATTATTCTGATGTGGGACTGCTCCACCCCAGCTCGCTAATTCCCCCCACAAAGCCCGAATACATTTAGCGGTGTCTGCCAATCACCCCGGAGTAGTTCCATTAACAGGCTAGGACTTTGCCTGAGTAACAATGACTTTCCTCTCTCTAAATGTGTTTTGGAGAGTTCCTTGGCTTTGCCTTCCTGATCAGATCTGGACTCCAGGTTTCTGGCTTTGGCTTCACCCTGACAAGACCAAGTTATTGAACCAACACATACACACCCTCCCTCCCTCCCTCCCTCCTGTACCAGCTGGGGCTACTCTCATTGAGGTGCCAACTCAGGTCCAAGGAAACAATGCACATATATCCATGGGACACTAAAAATAAACCCACCTTCCCACTTGAGAGAGACCCTCCTCTTAGTGGGATCCCATCTCTTGAGCCAGTGGGGGTGGGGGGAGGCTCACGCTTTTGGCAAGCTGAAGGAGACATCCCTTTTTGTATTCCCTTTTGGTGGTGACCCACCAGCTGCAATTCACTGTCAGAAGCAGACCAGAGAGATATGCCACTGGGTCATGTATACTAAGGCAGCTGGACGTCCCAAGGCCTCATGGGATGGGGCTCCCTCACTGTGCTGAAGCTGTTCTCTACCATTCTTCATAGCTTTCTCTGGGCAGCCAAATCACTGGGGAAAAACAAATGGAAAAACCTCTCTCTGGACAGAATCTATGCTGTTGGTCATCTGGTCAGTCTTTTTTATGGTGCCGCATGGCAGATTTGTGAGGCAGAAGAAACTACAAATACTGTGCTCCCCAGCTGGAAATGACACTAAAAGCACTCAAGGGGGCCATTTCCAGTTAAGGAGAGGCTGGCAAGGTTGTTGGTTACCTCTTTTCCCCTTCTGAAGGGTAAGCTTTTTTGCTTGGCTAGGAAGCCTGGCTGTTTCTGCTGAGCTTTCTTAAAAACTTGCAAAAAGATTTTCAGACTTTTTTCAAGCATTCTTCAGGAAAGCTTGGAGAAAACTAATGCATTCTGAGGTGAGCCAAGGGAATGCTGTCCATTGTTAGTCACAATGCACCACAGACATGACTTTATTCTAATGGGGAAACTGCTTCTATGGCCATTTTGGTTTCAGTTTAATAACAGTAAGAGATTTGGATGAGACCTGAATAAGCATGCAGCTTTCACAAGCCTTTGAAATAGAAAACCAAATTAGGTATGGTTGTAGTGAGTGACACATAGGGACACCTCAACAGCATAGAAGGGTGGTATAGAAATCGAAATAACAACAACAACAACAACAACAACAATAATAATGCTGAGGCCTTGCAGAATATATAAAGGACAGTGAAGAAGATGCACTTAAAATGGTTAATAATAAACTATAAACACCAATGAAACAAAGCAGGCCTACAAGAGAGAACAAGTCAAGAACCGAGTAAAAAAATGGAAAAATAAGCCACTGCATGGTCAATATTTGCACAATATAAGTGGAAAATCAGACATCACCAAGACCTGGCAATGGCTTAAGAATGGCAACTTGAAGAAAGAAAGAAACAGAGGGTTTAATACTGGCTGCACAAGAACAAATGCAATAAGAGCAAGAGTAGAAAAATCAACAACAAACAGCAAGTGCCGCCTTTGTAAAGAAGCAGATGAAACTGTGGACCACCTAATCAGCTGTTGTAAAAAGATCCCACAGACTGACTACAAACAAAGGCATGACAAGGTAGCAGGGATGATACATGGGAACATCTGCCAAAAATACAAGCTACCTGTAGCCAAACATTGGTGGGACCATAAAATTGAAAAAGTGGTAGAAAATGAAGATGTAAAAATATTATGGGACTTCCGACTACAAACAGACAAACATCTGCCACACAATGCACCAGATATAGCTGTAGTTGAGAAGAAAGAAAAACAAGTTAAAATAATCGACATAGCAATACCAGGGGATAGCAGAATAGAAGAAAAAGAAATAGAAAAAAATCACAAAATACAAAGATCTACAAATCGAAATTGAAAGGCTGTGGCAGAAAAAGACCAAAATAATCTCAGTGGTAATTGGTGCCCTAGGTGCAATTCCAAAAGACCTTGAAGAGCACCTCAACACCATAGGGGCCACAGAAATCACCATCAGCCAATTATAAAAATCACCATCAGCCAATTATTTACTGGGAACAGCCTGTATTTTGCGACGATATCTATAATAACCAACAGTATTGATGATAAAATTCTGGCATCCCAGGTCCTTGGGAAGGACTCGATGTCTGGATAAAACAAACCAGTCAATAACACCTGTCTGACTGTGTAAACAAGAAATAATAATAATAATACTTTGTGATGAAGTCATCCACCCTGATTCAAGATGGAGGATGTGTAAACCTTTGAGGCACAAGTGGGCTAACTTGTGAACCGCTGGACTGATTTGAATCAAATTTGCTACAGCTGTAGGGACACATAGGGATGCCCCAATGGTATAGTTTTTGATGATGTCATCCACCCCAGTCCAAGATGGCAGACACGTGAACATTTGAGAGGTAAGTGCACTAACTTGTGGACTGTCTAACCAATTTGAACCAAATGAGGTACAGTGGTAGTGAGTGACACACAGGGACACCTCAATGGCATAGTCTGTAATGATGTCATCCACCCCATTTCAAGTTGGTGGATGCATAAACCTTTGAGGTGCAAGTGGGCTAACTTATGAACTGCTTGACTGATTTGAACCAAATTTGCAACAGCTGTAGGGATACATAGGGATTCCCCAACTGTGTAGTTTGTGATGATGTCATCCACCCCTATCCAAGGTGGTGGATGTGTGAACTTTTGAGGCACATGTGCACTAGCTTGAGGACTGCCTAACCAATTTGAACCAAATTTGGTACAGGGATACCTCAGTGGTGTAGTTTGTAATGATGTCATCCACCTCAGTCCAAGATAGCAGATGCATGAACATTTGAGGTGTAAGAGAACTAACTTGTG
The DNA here is from genome assembly GCF_027244095.1 of Hemicordylus capensis. Taxonomy (NCBI): domain Eukaryota; kingdom Metazoa; phylum Chordata; class Lepidosauria; order Squamata; family Cordylidae; genus Hemicordylus; species Hemicordylus capensis. The sequence continues at coordinate 258,807,040 of NC_069657.1, forward strand.
GAACTCAAGTTGAACCAAATTTAGTCCATTTGTAGAGATAGTGAAAGGAAGGTAGGCAGATTAGTTCTTACTAGAACAACTTGTTTTTAATTCTCATGGCTGTTCTCAGGTCCCTTTCCTTAGTGGTTTAGAACACAGTTCATCACTAGATGCTGATGGTGCAAAGGACAAAAGCACAAATGAGGGCAGCAGAGTGGGGCCTCCTGGGTATCAGCTGGAGATTTGGCCTGTGATTTAGGCATTCTTCCTTCTGTCACAGAAAAACCTGATAGTGCCCTTGCAAAATATAAACAAAATTTTTGATGTGAAGTTAGAAATTTATAGGAACACTCTGCCACCATGGAAAAGGGTAGCTTAAAACCTTGAAGCTCAGATGCTGATGGCTCTGGTCAAAGTGGATTTGGGGACTGATTCTATCAGCTAAAAGGGATGTCAGCTTTTTGCTGGCCATTTTACAAGTCTTGTGCTTGACTTGTTTACTTCTGAGAAAGTTTGCCAAGGAACTAAGAAGAAAAAAAAAAGTGACATATGAACAATCTGTTGCAGCATATTGTAAAACATGTTAGCTGTGCTGCTATAGTTACAGATCTTTTTAGCATAATCATGATTTAGCTTCCAGAATGTTGAAGACAGAGAGAATGTTTTGGCATGAAATACTTTGTTTTGGCCAACCTCCTCCCTATGAGCTGATTTCCCACAAAGAAAGCTAGTAAAGATATGCTGCCTGAAAAATAATGTAAAGGGACTAGATTTTACAGATAATACAGAATATCTATATCTATATCTATATCTATATCTATATCTATATCTATATCTATATCTATATCTATATGTAAATCAAGGGTGCACTGGAATTTGCAATGCTACGTACAGCTTGGGTTGCTAGAACTGAGCGCAGGAGTGGGATTTGGATGGGGCTGACTGGGATTTGGCAAGGGAGGGAGCTTACATGCACGTGCAGGGCTGGGTGTAGGGTTTTGGCACCCCAGACACATTATGACTTTGGTGCCATTCAATTAAAATTATAATATGTAACATACAGAATATAATTTTAAGCTGATAATGGGCTCTGTGTGTGTGTTGGTGGCTGGCTTTGTTTGAAGCGGGGAGCAGTGAGTAAAGAGATCATTCTTTTTAAAATCCATAAGAGCACCACTGCTTCCCAGATCTACATAGAGTCTAAGCCCACTGTGTGCCTCGCCCTGTCTCTCACCTGGCTGATGTGCTTGTGTGGCAGCCGTATGAATACGAATATGACAACTATTTATATACCACTTTTCAACAACAGTTCCCAAAGCAGTATACATAGCTATATAAACAAATAAATAAAGTTGGGTCCCTCTCCCCAAAGGGCTCACAATCTAGAAAGAAACATAAGACAGATACCAACAACGGCCACTGGAGGGATGCTGTGCAGGGGGATGGATAGGGCCAGTTACTCTCCCCCTGCTAAATAAAGAGAATTGACACTTTTAAAAGGTGCCTCTTTGCTCAGTTAGCTGGGACATTTGAGGCGTCAGTCCAGTTCCCTGCTCCACGTCCACCAAAGGTGACTGTCTACGTCCATCTAATTGACTGGTCAGCCTATCTACTAGATGCAGTATATTATAACACCCCAGTGAGATGTAGATAACCTACTACCCAGGAATCCCAGCAGCAGAGAGAACCAGGTAAGCATATGAAGCTACCTCATACTAAATCAGACCATGGATCTGTCTGTCTTTGTATTACCTATTCTAACTGGTGCTGGCTCTACAACGTCTTAGAACGTGTGTATGTAAAGCATATGTGTCATGTCCTGCCCCTGAATTATGGCTACCACCAGTGGGGGCAGGAAGGATTAGTGGCCAAGGGAGCTGTGTGGCAGATGTGACTCTATAAACAGATTTAGATCTATTTGATCTTGATCTGAAGTGCTATGCTTGAACTGCACTTAAGTTCATCATTAATGTAAACCAGTTACAATCTAAATTCTAAATTTCAGCATGCTAGGGCTGGAAATAATAGGGTCCCCTGTCCGCAAGAGCGTTCCGAGGCAACTTTGTTGGTAGTGTGCATATGCATGTTGCCATCATCTCTTTCACTGGGTTTGCAGATAGTTGTTCTTCTTCAAAAAGCCTGTGAAACTCGTCTG